>NC_066362.1:14600128-15831378 GCF_013377495.2 Cygnus atratus | reverse complement strand
TTCAGGCTTACATTCACCACTTCTTTTGTATTATTTTTTGTGACAACAAATGCTTAAACTGTCCCTCTATTTTTTCACCCATAAAAAATAAAATAAAATAAAACCAGGAAGCTAAGATAGATGACTGAGACATCTAATAGTTGTGGTCCAGGAAGGTAGCCAATATCTTTAATAAAAGAGCAAATAGTTCCTGGTATAATCTTAAGGAGAAAGCTGCATGTGGCCCTGACCTTTGTCTATATAGTGCAGTCCCTATGGAAGCATACCTGATGAAAGGCATTTGATGCTTACTTCTGAATACTCAGCACTTGTTTTTTACTTCTCCAGAACAAAGCCATCACATCCCATCTAGCCACCTGCTTTTATCAATACTCGATCCCCATAAATTACCAGATTTCCGATAATTTCAGTAATACTGTGGAGGCTACAAACCTTCCTGAACAGCACAGGTAATAGAAAACAAGAAGTATCCATGGAAAACTGAACTCAAAGGTCTTTCTCACAAGCTCTTTTGCAGAATTTCCCTCTGCATCATCACTATTTGTAGGTGGGATGCTCTCAAATACCTGTATTCTTGAGCAGTGGTTTGAAATAATGCCAACTTTAAAAAAAATTGAAATTAAAAAACCTTTTATTTTTAAGTATAGTTTAAATTATTTTAAAAATAAGTGTCCGTATGACTTTCTTTTTCTTATCAGAATACCAATTTTTCCTTAAAATTCAGGTTCTGATCCAATTTTGTCATCAGCTTAAAAAAGCAAACAACCTGACTCTAGCAGAGATCAAGGACTTCAGAACAAATAGTCTCTGCTAATGTCAGCTTACACCGTCTTACCTCCTTTTGCCCTTTAAGTATTCAGTTGTTTTATGTATTTACTGACTGTATTTATTTCCTTTGAGGGACTCGTCCATACTTAGCATTACCTCACTAGAATGATTTTTCTCAGAATTCTAATGTTTGTTCTTTTTTTACTAGAAAATCAAATTTTGAAAGCTCATGGGCCCTACAGATACAGGACATGACTGAAGTTATGTCACAGTTTTGACATAGTTTTAATATGACATAGTTTTAATACGGATGCATCAATTCCTATGAAAGAACGAAGTGTAGGTGATTCACTTGCCATGTTTCCCATCTTCTCCCAAGCACTAGTAAAATTCCCCCAGACTGCTCATGTATCTCATCGTCTTTATAGAATAATCTGGTGATAGGTATTGTGGCTGTGGTGTAGTGGACTAACTAATTGCCCCCTAGCTACCTGCATGTTGCTATTTACAGTTAGTAACTGCCACACATTTTAAAAAAAACGAGAGGGGGGAGTAAGTATGTGTCAAAGAATGAAAAAAATCAACGTTAAATGCATTTACATTGCTATTACTTTAGACAGGTTATCTTAGAAAGTGCAGTAACTATTGATTAAACAACTGTCCTAGTTCACAGAACAAAGGCCGATCCACGTCTGCCAGAAAGCTAAAAGCAAGAACCATGACAAATTCCTGGACATACTTACCAAAGAGAAGGTCTGTGTGTTATAGAAAGCAGGGATATCCCAGCAGCTTTTGCAGCTTGGAATATCTTTCCTTCAACGTCAATGCTTACCGCGCTTGTGCATTCATCCAGCAGTGCATATTTCGGCCTTGCAAAAGTAAATAAAGAACATAAGTCATTTATATTTTGGACAATATTCCCACATATGATGTTTAATTGAGAGGACAACAGGAAGCAGAGAGCTGTTTTTTACAAGACAGCTGCCTCTCATTTGCAGCTGGAAGCTGCCTAGCACCAACACCAAGTTCCCAGGCATTTTTTAGGTACAGACGTGGCTTCCAGGAAAAATGGGTTTTATTTCCTGGTCCGTGTGAGTACACAGTGATCTAACTTCTGTGCCCTCGTTTGACCTGGTATTACTCTGTCCTGTCAACAAGGGATGCTGTAACTACAGGCAACTCAGAAAGTTTCTGTTCGCTGCTGTGTATGGACAGAGCTGCCTCTGCAGGGTTTGCAGTCTCCAAAATCAAAACATTTTGGAGGTTGGCTTTCCAACTCCCATGGCCTCTAAAGCAGTCCACCAGACTTCTGCAATATTTGTAGGACAGATGTTGGGAAGATATTTGTGCCTGATTAGATGAAGAAAAGAACATCCAGAAAATGTAATGCTACATTGCCAAAAGCAAATCTTAAGTAAGAAGCATTGCCCAAACTAAAAGCAGAGCGTACACGAATAAATGACAAGGTCTGCACTGCTACCCACCAGTCTAGAAGTAGGGTACATTGCGTGGAGATCATCATCTACTACTGCTCAAGCTATTACAGCAAACCTCCAAAACTCTTCCTCATTTTCAAATATTATTTCAAGAACAAACCCAAATGCTTACTTATGATAAAACATGCGAGCCATGCCCATCCTTTGTTTTTCTCCTCCTGATAGGACATCTTTCCAGTCCGTGATGGCATCCCAGCCTTACAAAAAACGCAAACAAAACATGTCAGGACAATGTGAGCTGATGAAGGAAATACACGTTAACTTGCAACATCCCCAACCAAAATCACAAAGAGCACTTTCATTGCCAGAGAGACATCCAGGGTTCTGGATCGCATCTTCAGAAATATTTCAGGGCCTTTCCACTGGCAATCAATTGGAAAACTGTCACAAATACTATGTCAACTTTGAAAGAGGAATTTAACCTTCTCCATCGTACGTTTACTGTCAAAAAACTTCACTTACCATCTCTGTGAAGAAACATCTTTGACCTGTGCGTAACTAACCATTTTTTGCCATTTTTTTAATGGAACTATTTGCTATTTATGGAATTATTTGTTATAACTTCTTGAAAGGAAAGTGGATTTGAGTGGAAATTTAAAAACAAGTTCAGCATGTAAAAAGAAATAAACATAAAAACCGTAAGCAGCAGCATCAGATTACAATGTTTAGTGCCTGACTCCTCTCACTACTGTGAGTCAGCAAACTCGAGAGAAGCACAGATGCAGACACAGGGATGCATTCTGTGCGCCCAGACAAGCAGCTAATGCACAAAACCGTGCATGCAGACAGGAGGCTTTTACATACAAACTTCCTGCTACCTTGTATTTAGAAGTGACTCACGGCTGTATAACACTGGGTATTCTTATTTAATACTCTGCAGGCCTCCAACCGACTTTTAGCTTATCGCTGTCAGATGCATGCAGCAGGGTGTTGATGGTATCTGCAGTCTTACAGGGGGCTTGTGTTGCTGTGCATAATATGGCACGGTTCATTCCCACTTCATAAAAATTAACTTCCAAATACCAAATCACAGTATGAAGTTTTCGATTAAACAATCCAGATAGACAGAACAGCAAAAGAGCAAGCAAAGATGAGTTTTGAAAAGGGAGAGCACGGACACTGAGAAAATATGGCAAGGCACATCTCCTGGTAAATCTGATGAGAAAGCTGGGCGAGGGCCAAGTGAGGAAGAAAAGATTTTTCCAAATCAGCCCAGAAGCACTGTAACAAGCACTGTAACACAGCACTGGTGGGCTGTGTCATCGCTGATACCTGACCAAAGGTGAGGAAAGTGAGATTTGTGGTGGTGCGGGAGGCTGGGGAGGGCTCTGCCAGCCTAGGTAAGCCCAGATGAACCCGAGGCGTGAACCACCTGCTTGTGTGGCTGAAAGCAGGGACTGAAAATGCTGGAAACTGAATTCCAAGAATTTTCTCTGCATAAAATCGTGAATTATAAAGCAGTATCAAGATTTTTTTTATAAATGTGTACATAGATTTAAAAAACACACGCGTACATCAGAAATACATCACCTTTACCAATCCTACAGTTTCTCCTTAGTTTCCTTCCATTCTTGCTTAAGGATCCCAGTGAGCTCCCCCCGGGGGCACACACAGTGCTTCCTAGCAGCTGGCTCCTAGCAGAGAGGGGGCTGTGTAGCGATTAACTGGATCGCCGTCCAGATCAGCTCTGAACAGGGGACCGATGCACACAAGCTGTTTCTGATGATCAGTCCCAGCACTGGGACCACGCAGAAATAAAGCTGCGGTGCTGCCCCACCAACACCTGTAGGTTCCCAAAACGATTACAAAATGCCTGGAGCCCTCACGAAAGCCATAGAAACAGCTACACTTCTGAAGATGACATTCAAACTACTGTTTATGTTTTCCGATTTTAAAGCCAAGAATATAGATGATCTCCAGGGATGTGTTGTGATGGGAGCTCTGGATCTGAGCTAGGAGGGTGTGGGTGGGTGTGCACGTGTGTGCACATGTGCCCATGGAAGCAGTGCCTGTGTTTAGACCAGCTGGTTTATGAAGTCTTAGTAATGGTCAGAAAGAGAACGAGGTTCATAAAGGGCTGCAAAATGGGAAGGAAATCACAGAATCATTAAGGTTGGAAAAGCCCTCCAAGATCACCTGGTCCAACCATCCCCCTACCACCAATGCCACCCACTAAACCATGTCCCTAAGCCAGCAAACTCATTCTCTGGTTTTCCTGAAGGGCTAAGAGCTAGCCTTGGCTCACCAGGATACAGCATTTCTGGGGTCACTTCAACTCATATTCTGACTTAATATTAGCAGTGCTTCTTGCCTCCTGCTGCCTCGCTCCCTCCCTCAACTTCCCTACTCACCCCTTGGAATGTCCTAAACAATAGACAAGGAAGGATCCACTTTCGCATTATCCCTTTGCCATTTCAAAAATTATTTTCTAATGTCTGAGCTATTTCCTCTGAACGCTTAGGCAATCTAACTCACAATAAACTAACTTCCTACTGTGCATTAACAATAATCTCTTTTCTTGCAGCTGGCATGGAGCAGGTCACGAAAGGACCTTAGCATTGCCAAAACATCAGCCAAGTCAGGGGCTTTCAGCACCTACAGCTACATCCATTTTACAAATAAAGAAACGAAATGGCTTGTCCGTGAGCACAGCACAACACTCTCAGAAGGTACCAGCATAATCCTGGCTTTCAGAGCCCAAATTCCTCACCAAGCTCCTTGGTACACACAGCCTTTGACTGCACATGATACGATGCAGATGTGACGAACAATAGATGCCACAGAAGTGCCTTTTGCAACCAGTAAGATGAATAACACATGCAGTGTGCTGGGGCAGAGTAATGGTGATAGAAACACATGCAGCTGTCAGCAGAAATTAGTGATTGCCTCATGGGAGCAGCAGCTCATTTTCTTGCATGGTTTCTTTTACAATTCTTTCTCCTAAGTTTTCTGAAGGAAAAAACAAGCTAAATTTGACTTTAAAAAAAGGATTACACCTGGGGTCGGTAGCGTTATGCATCCTGCATCCTTGCACTTACACGCAAGACAACACCCAGCTGCCAAAAAAAAAGAAAGAAGTTAAAAATTTCCTTTTCCCAGTTTGTCATTTTGCAATGCAGCTCATCAGACATGGGCTGGAGGATGGTAGTAGGACAGGAGAGAGGCTACAGCAGCAAACTACCGCCAGGGAGCCCGCTCCTGATGAGCTGCTGAACACGGAGTCCTCGTGCACCACGTATGCCCCCAGGCAGCTGTCAAAATGGAAGACAGTCCTGGTGCTGCGCAGGATGAATGTGCGAGGGAAATCCTTAGTTGAGGAAGGAACAAAGAGACGATCAATGGCATGAGGCCCAGCTCAGCGTGACACTGCAGGGATTTGTGGCTCTTTCAGAGCCACTGGAAAAGCCGGCGGAGCACGCCAGAGTTACTGTCCGTGGCATTAACAAAAGCAAATCCTGGGCTAAAATGATCAGATGGAAAAATCTCGGCGAGAGGAAATACGCTTGTCTGTGTGCTTATACGTGGCTTAGCGTTAATGGCTCCCTGGACAAGACCCAACGAAATGACAAATGTGCAAAATAATGAGGAATAATCATAATCTGGGGTGCTCAGAAACCATGAACAGGTTGAACCCGTTCAGTAATGTCATCAGCCCTGGGCGGGCAGGCCTGGTCCTGCATCCAGCATGCTGCTACACGCACTCACGGCTTCCCTCATGTGACAGGCTACCACGAGCCTATGGCTCCAACGCTGTTGACACTTGCTAAATATATGCAGATTTTCACAGCAGGTCAAAAAAGACATCTTATGGATACCTACTGTACATCTCCATAGTATTCTTCAGACCTCTGGATGTGCCTTTTCTTCACCCATGCTGCATATAACCTTGTTTCCCTCATTTTGCATGGAATTATTGTTCTGGTATAGCTAGCAACTTTGCAGGTATTGATGGGGCACCTTACTGATGGCGTTACTGAATAGCATTAATATCATACACGCAAGTTTCTTCATGATGACTCACTGCACCAATTACAATACAATGTAATCTTAAACCATCAGCATCACTCTGTTCAAGCTGCTGCCAAGTTTTCTAGTATTTTACATGAGGACAAAGTTAAGGAGTGCAGACAGGCTGGAGGGCAAAGGTAGGCAGGGGAATGGCATTCCTCTTAACGCCGGTGTGGGATTCTGCAGGAAGGGCATCCTGCCCCCTGCTGCAAGGGGTGCTGCTGCCACGGGAATTGCACCGGATTTATCTAGGGCTTGGGCTCAGCAACATCAGGAGTGGTGGTGTTGCGGGAGTGGTACTGCTGGTGGGGTTTTTGTTTGCTTGGTTTGGTTTTGGTGTATTCAGCTGCTACGGATTGAAAAAGGTTTCGTAAGGGTAACACTGAAGATAAATGCCAAATTGGCCTACTTATTCTTCTGATTATTCTACTTACTTCTAACTGGGTCAAACCCTATTGCTACAAAAAAATGGGAATTTATGCCATTGGCAGCGAGAATAATATCAGGCTTTTTTTGGCTACTTTACCCTTGGATTTTGGTGACCCTTCAACTGATGCAATGTGCAAATAACTCAGCCAAAGACAACGAAGTTACTCCAGGACAAATAAATTCAGAGCCAGAGCTGTGTAATTCTGGCTCCACCTGCCTTTTCCTAACTGCCCACAGGGAGCAGACTCACACAAAACTGTAAAGCGTCGTATTATACGTGTGTGGCATTCGTGGTCAATTAAAGCAACGGGGTCATGCCCTAAGGAGCCTACCGTCTGGTAGAGGCACAGCACTGCAGGGGATAGGTGAAAGGGGAAGAGACAGAGAAAGACTTCGGAGGTGAAGAGGATCTGAAGAAAAAGGATTGAAGAATTACGTTTTGTTTCTGTAACTAGATGGTTGATAGACAGCTCCGTTCTTGGATCATTCACGAAAACTGAAACAGCATTGATGTATTGCATGTATACCCAAGAATCTGAATAACTAAAACTGGTTTTGTTGCTGGCTTTTTTTTTCTTTCTTCCAGATGCTGTACATTCACAAAATGTGTTCAACATAGAAACTTGTTGAGAATTTTTTCAGTAAAACTCTTTTCAATTGGAAAACATCAGCTTTTGTTAACCATCAAAGCAGTTTGCCAAAAAAGAAGGACAATCTTGTGTAAGTCCTTTGTTCTGCAAGCTTTGCATAGGACTTTTCATTATTTTGCAAACAAAACACTCCATTTCTAATAGAAATCATTTTAGTTTAAAAATCTAATTTTAAATAAAAGACTGAAATTAAAGAAAAAATGAATAAAAATAAAACATTCAGCTATGTATAAACAAAAAAAAATCAGTTGTTTGGTCTCAAGAAGCGTTTCTCTGGCTCACTGGTTCAAAACCCTGAATACGAGTCTTTGACCCAGACTGGGGGAGCTCTGAAGAATACGTAAGTATATGAAATCCATGTAACGTGTCAAATCATATGTCACAGATTTCCTGTCTCTCCTGCCTTTGCACTGCAAATGCCCAAGGAGAAAAGTGACTAAGTAAGTGTATTATGGTCTTAAAAACTTCCTGGTATGTGGTAATCCCTCCCTCTATTTTCCGGCTTTGCCCACTGGTGTCATTTTAGATTGCAGTCTAAGAAAGTTTTTGTAACATTTGTTTCTGCCAACTTTTGCACAGTGTTCCCTTATCCTGACTGGAGCTTTGATACAGTACCAATGAACATTAACACCGTCCTCTATTCCTTTTTATAGATTGCTTCCTAAGTCTCACTTGTGCAGTTAGGCAAGCAGAAGAGCAAGAATGGGGTCAGCAATAAAACACGATTACTGTCCTTTGGCACAGAAAGTGGAGCAAGACTGATCCAACCCTGGGTCTTCAATTTGGCAGCTCAGAACACCAACCCTAGGCACTGGCAGCTGAGAGGTGGAGCGCAGTAACTGCCCCATCATCGCCTACATGCTCCAGCTGCAGGGTTATAAACCACAGTGATGTGCGTTCAGAGACCACTGGGGATATGGCTTTGGCTGCTGAGGGTCACGTGCTGCTCAGTATGCCTACAAGTACCACCAGGCTATGAAGGCACACTCCGCAGCGGCTTCCTGCCACTTAGAACTGAACTGCTTCTCCTCGTCCAGCTCCCCATTCCAACACATCTGCTCACTCTTCTGCAATCTGCACACTCCAGGTAGAGCAGTAAATAACTCAGGGATACTAACTAATAGCTCTAATGTCAGTGTAGCGAGTACAGGCTTTCTCTGCAATTATTCCAATCACTGTGTTTAGTTCCCTGCCCCTTTCTTCAATCCTTGTGTCATAGTATCAGACTTGAATAATAACACGAATTAGCATGATGACAGATTTTTATGTTCTATTGTATCTTGAGGGTCAACAGTCATTATTACATTCTTAACTAAGAAGCATTAACCCACAAAAAGATAAGAGTCTATCAACAGGGCTGTGAGGTGGAGAAATATCTGTAGTTATACAACTGCTGCTGTAAATGATTACTACTCCCCACTCTAAAATGCAATACACCTTCTGCCTTTTGAACAGAACAGGAGGCTGCCACGCAGGAATGGGAATTTAGACATTGTCTTGGGACTCTTAGTGGCTGAGGCACTACTCAGTTGTCACAATGATCCTGAGAGACTCCAAGCACACCTGTTACAAGGCAATGCACCCAAATGACTCTCTCAAAAAGGAGCACTGACAATTGGCAGAGGACATCACTGGCAGGGTTCATCCAGCACTCCCAATGCCACCTCCCTGGAGGGGTTCGGAGATTCTCCTTCTTCCCTCTAAATGGTACCAACTTTGTCCCATGTTTGTTTTAAAAGTGTAATGATGGGGACGGGGGGATTCAAACTAGAGATTAGTGATTAGTGGCTGCTGGTGGGAACAACAGAAAGAAAATTAATGTTGTGCTGGGGGAAAGAAAAGCCATGAAATGCTTCAGCTCCCTAGATACAGCAGAAGCCTTCAGCATTTCAACTTTTACTGTACCAGTGTGTTTACACTGTCTCCTCTTTGGACAAACAACACTGGGAACACTCTGGCAACTTAAATGGCAAGTGGTAGATGGTAAAGCCCTACTGTCAGTCAGTGTCATTTGGTTATTTTTAACTTGTTCACACTGGTGGTGTGGTATTAGACACTTCTTCCCGTCGCACATAGTTCTGATCATAAAAAACAGGAAGGTGAAAGCAGACCTGACTCTCCTTTCATTCACATGCTGTGCAGTTGGTGTAGTCAGTGACATTACAAGGTTTTAGGACACGTAACATTTTCTACAAATATGAAGGGGGATCTCACAATACCATGAAAGGACTGGACATTACAGCAGAACAAGAATATTCAGCTGGGCATGGATTTGCTGCAGAGGAGAGGAGCAATTTAGCTCCTCTCCCTCCATTAGCAGCAACACAAAGTTGTGCAGCTCTCACAAACACTGGTCTGGATCCAGTTTTGCATGTTCAATAATTAAGTCAGTCTCACTAATATACACACCCAAATAACGGATTTTGTGAAGCTTTTTACAAAAATAAGCAATTTACCTCCTTCTCTTTGAACTATGTGGTACAGATGAACCATTTGCAGGATACACTCCAGATCCTGATCCTGGTAGCCTTTCTCATGCATGTCTTCCACGGAGTCTGGATAGATGACCTGATCACGTAGTGTTCCAATGGACATGTAGGGCCTGCGAAACAACACAGAGAAACTGGTAAGCCAGAGCTGGCTCCAGGTGAGTGCATCTTGCTGACAATCTATGAGCACAGTATAATGCTTTAAGCACCGTGTTGCTAAAATTGGATTTATCTGTGAGTACATCGTGGGTGAATGTTTTTCTAAACTTACCTTAGGGACAACATTTTGTTTACGTAACAGCTGATTACAACATAGCAACATGGGTATTATTACCACGAAAACAAAATGACAGAATAAACATCTACCTCAGAGCCCTTTTTGAAGGTTTCTACTTGCAATCAGAAGCTTCTTCTGAACCTCCACATTCCCTGACCTGGTAATCTCATCTGCCTTACTAAGATAAGCTGTCTCCACTTCGGAGCCAGAGCTCTCAGTCACAGCCCAGTCCCTGGGCCATGGGCAGTTTTCGCATTGTCATGGGCTGTGCACAGCTCCTGGTACGGCCCAGGCCCTAAAAATTCTCCTAGTCTAAAAAAAGTCATCCTGAAGAACAGTTTTACAGCTATTAAGATGGTATCAGGCCATCCAGGTTAGGATAGCAAAGGCACCCTCAGACACCAGCTGCCTCCCACCCATGCATGACACCACTCGGTGAGCCTCGCTCCCAGGCCAACAAAGCACATGCAGGACCTCTGACACAGCATTTTTTTTTTTAGTTTTAGTTATTTCCTAATTAGTGAGGAAAAGAAATACACAAATGCCAACAATAAGTGTGAAGATAGCCCCATCTACTTCAAGTGATCCAAATCCAGCTTCAGTCTGCAAAGGCCAGGCCTGTTAGCACGAAATGTGAAGGCCCCATGTTGGTAATTCCCGTTTTGACCTGCCCCATCCAGTCACAAACACGGTCAGTGACTGTGGCACCATGTTGGACCACATCACCATGTATCAACCAGCGAGTGGACTAGATAGGCTTTGTGAGGACTCACTACAAGTCCTGGAGCTGATTTGACTGAAGCAGTTGAGATGCTTTTGGCCAAAATTTGGGCTAGCCTAGGGAACTCTAATGCCTCCTGACAAAACGTTGGTTTATGTACTCTGATGGATCATTTTAGCAATCAGGCCAAGGATTGCTGGCCCCGGCAGCAAGATGGGGTGGCACAGCAGAAGATTGCCCTTGCAGCTTCTATCAGCCACCAGAGCACTGAAAAGCAGCAGGCTGGAAATCATGGCCCAGTGGACTGGAGGAAGACCGCTCTGCAATGAGCTGTACAGGCAGCTCCGTCAGTCCTGAAGGAAAGGGCTCATATGTCCACAGTCCTGGGAAGTCACCTGAGCTCCATGTACAGATAGGAACTAGCTTGTACAGTGGTTAGCCAGAGCACATAAAGAGTCTGAGACACAGGTATCCGACCATCTCTTTTCCTGGTGTGTTCCAAGGATTTCTTGTGAAGGACATCCTGTTTTGAAAGCTAGAAACAGCCCAGCTTCCAAGGAATGATCTGTAGGATTTTGAGTTAAGAGGGGAAGGTCAGAACTGAAGAACAGTCAGGCTTAAGACCTCGTCCTGCTTTTGGTACCAGGAGTTAAACTAACTCCCTCTAGGTGCATCTGCCAAAATACCACTCGTCTTACTAATGCTGTGGTGCCAGGGGATGACGACACAGAGGAGGAGACTGGGCCAGCAATGAGGAGTCTTTCAGGCAGCTTGCTCTTGCCACAGAGAACGGAGATGGTTGTTTGTGCTGCAGACACAGTCTGTACCCACCTGTAGTCATGCTGCTTCCACCACCAGCTGGCTGATGGTGGGAAGAGCAGGGAATCTGAACTGCTCACAAACATCTGGTCATGTCCCTGCTGCGGGCAGGCTGGAGCAAAACCAGAACCACAAGTCAGATACAAGCTCTGGTGCTCCTCTTTGCTCTGTCTGTTCTGCTTCGTGCTTATTGGGCTGCTGTACGAACACCAACACCAAGAACAGTGAACCATTCCTATTAATGGAGACATTGCAAGACCTTAACTATAAACATTATGTAATTTCATGAAGTAACGATACGACACTTTTCCACAGTGTTCTCAAGAACAGAAAAGTCTTTACTTATTGCATAGAATTACAGAATCATTATTGTATGTAGAAATATGCATATGTAGAAATCACTTCATTTGCTCCAGACTGCTGCCATCTCTGGGACAGAAGACAGCAACTCCACCTCGGCTCAGAAAAGTTTAGATGAAGGATGTACAAAAGGTTTTATAATTTACATGAAGCTGCTGGTGAGAGCAAGGAGGACAGAGTTACCTGTCATATAATTTGTCTGGGGATTAACACCTTACCCTGGCGAAGTATGATCCTGTAATGACTAGCAGCTGAGATTTAACCCACAGCACAAGCAGGAAGGCAGCGCTCAGAAGCACCACACTAGGACGCTCGCTCCCATGCTGTTTATTGAGTCACCAGCACCGCTTCCTGGTACAACTGGATTTTCCTTGTGGCCTCCCATCTAAACGCACCAGTACTACCAAGATCACTTCTCCCCACCTAGTCTGTAAAACCGAAAGAAAAGCCCAGCCTGCAGTGGAATAGCGAAATCCATCAATTACTAACTAAGAGAGGAAAAATGGTTTGTGGCTATGGGTCTGTCCCTGGAAGTGGGAGAGCAAGTTCTGCTTCCCCCATCTCAGAGGGAGCCACTCACATCCCTGAGGGCACGCTTCACCTTGCTTGGCATCTAGTTCAGGGCTCCGACTCTTGACAACAAAGAGAGGCAGCTCTGTGGTTGATTTATCCCATTTATTTTAGGGTGGGGATGAATCTCATCCTGGGGTTGTCTTTCTCCCTCAGCGGGGAGACAGTGCCCAGACAACTAGCTTAGGTAACTAACTTCTGAGGGTCTAGTTAGATGAGGTTCATCTCATACCAAACCTGATTTCCCTACCCGTAACTTGAAGACAATAACCTCCTTACCTACCCATGGATGCCACAAAGACAAACACGCTAAAGCCTGTTAAAAGTCAGATGTTATTATAATTGAGTTTACATGTGTTTGATAGCTACACATTAGGTAGCATGAAGTACGAGAAACTGGATACAGAAGGAGTGAAGTCTTGTCTTTGCTGGTAAGCTTCTTGTTAAAATATTGTTTTCATTAAATTTTTAGCAGTTCAAACAACAAAGCCAGTCTTTTTGTCCTGAAGTTCTCCTCCAGTTTAATCATTGTTCATAATTGATTTCTTACGGAGTCTTCCCTTTCAGACAGTGTCTGGGTATCCATCTCAAAAGAAAGCATTCTTTAGACTCCAAAAGGAACTTCTGTGCTGTGTGGGGTCATGTCTTTGACAGTAATAGCTCTGCAGTTGCTATCCTTCTTTGCTCTCTGACAAGAGAACTGGTTTTGAGAGAGGATTTCAGCCCAGTAATTCTTTTTTAGAACTTTGGTGTCAAAAGTTCACAAAGCTGAGAAACTGTACTGATTTTTTCCTGGTTTTCTGGAATTTCAAGGTATTTATTGGAAGAGGCAATTCTAGATCCTACAAACGGACCTTCTTCAGCCAGTTTGATGGTTTTATTGCATCAAAAGTACCAGTTTGGTGCACTTCAATTCCTAGTAACGAGCTGTCATTCCCAAGGTTTAGGAACTCTCCCTTGGAGCACAGGCTTGAGAGAAAGATAATACCAACACATACTGCAATCTGAAGCCTGTGGTGGGGACGATTCCCCAGTGCCCCCCTCTTAACACATGACATTGTGTACGACACTGGCAAAATACTAGAGAAATCTCCTAGGGAGGATGGGGAGGTGGAATGAAACAGATTGGAGTACACAGCAGGCACTTGTCTTTCCAAACAGAGGACTAACACGTAGGAGATGTTAAGCAACACCAATTCAAAGGAAGGGTAGATTAACACTGCACATTGTAAACAGGCAGTACTAATATCTATTAATTCACTGATGTCTTGGAAGAGCAGGCAGCTTCACTCTTTTGGGTATCAAGTTAAGGAAGATGTCTTGCTTTGATGCCATTTTTTTTTTCCAAAATCAGAACAAGCCATATCCACATGAAACATTTACAAATACTTCCTGAATGTATTCAGAAGTATTGTGGTCTTCTACACAATCTAAACTGTACTGACAAAACTGCTAACCTGTTCTGACATCTATAATACTTCAAAGAATTATAGTAACTAATCAATATACACTTTGAAAGTCTATAAAGCAATCCGAATGGGTCAGAGACTTAGTTATAAGCACCCTGAAATAAATAAGGGACTGAAAATACATCTCAATTAAGTGGCTGGCGTTGGAAGTTAAGGGATTAGTCCAATGTAAGTGCCCAAGGAACTGCTTCCAGGTACAGTCTGATGATCTTATCTTCCTTGGCATAGACTGTGATTAACATTTTCTCCATGGAAGGTGAAGTCTAAAAACATGAGGCTTGTGATTCTGGAACCCATCTCCATGCCACTGAATGAAGATCTAACCTGCCATTTTTGCCAAGTATGTTTGCAGTTATTACTGCATTGTTATTCTCACAGATTGGCAAAGTTATGTGGAAAAAGCTTTATCCTCTAGAAAACAATGTGTAATACAACTATAAATTCTTGGCTGACCTACCTTTTAAGTTTGTGTCTCTGTGTGACAAGGTCCCTCCTTAACATACCCAAGGAAGAGAGAGAAAGGGAAACACTACTCCTGAGATTCTCCATTTCAGCTTGGATTTTCCAAGCAGATTGGGATGGTTTCAGAGTGCAGAGTGACAGCTTTGACATCCAAAGTAAAACATATTCCAAATGTAGGCATACCTATTCAAGAAGATTACACTGAAGCCCAAGCTCCAGCCATGGAGACGTCTTCCTAGGAAACCTGAAAGATCACAGTGAGCCTGTGTTTGCACTGAAGGATCTTCGACACAGAAAGGTAAGGGCATAGTTCACACCTACAGATATGTCCAAATGAGCTCTAAATCCCCAGAAGGTCCACTACAGCAGGGACAGTGAAAGAAACAGCTTTAAGTCCAACACAAACCACAGTGGCTACTAGAGATGCAAGATGAGGGGGTGTATATCAAGCTAACAGTCAATAAACCTCTTCCAAGAACTGGGTTCAGGCTAAGTTCTCAGTTTAGTTTGCAGGGAATCATTTTCCCATTTTTCTAGGCTAGCATCCCGGCTAAAGAGGAGTCAAAGAGAGGGCACCTTCTCATCTTCCCAATGAAGCAAGGAGATTGCTTCTAAGAGGCAGCAATCACGTGTCCAAAGAGAAAATTATTGGAAAGAGCCTAATTATATACTATAATGGTCAGAGGCCACAACTGGAAAGAGGGAGACTTTAGTACCAATCCCCATGAGAATCATCATCTATGTTGTTCCTTTTGTGTTCAGTGCTCTTTAATATAAAATGCAGTAACTGTCCTACTCCTTCAGTAGCACTGTAAAAGCATATTAAAGGGGGTTCTAACCTTATTTAGGTGCCTGCTCTCAGGAGAGGGCTCGTTATAGATAAAGGGGTTTAATGTTTAGCTCTCAGCTCGGCACCTGAATGTCCTAAGAGGCAGGAGTTCATACGTTCATCTTCAGAGATTCCTATGGTTTAACTCTAGGTGGCTCTCTGCATCTACCACACAGGTTTCCTGGATAATCCTCCTGAAGCCCTAAATCTCTGACTGCCCAGGGAATCCACCTGTATTTAAAACTTCCCTTCACCTTTCTGGTGCCAAGATCCTAATTTTTAGGTGCTGTAATACCTCAGCTGGAATCACCTTAGCAGAACTCCAGCTCTTGCCATGCTCCTGGTATAAGTTAATGGTAAAAACTCCACACTTTCAAGGGCAGCAAAGCTTGATCAGTGGTGATGCTCAAGAAATTCCAAGTTCCACTAAGTAAAGTGATCCAGGTTCTTTGATGACATTAATGAAATAAGCAGCAAAGAGGCAATGACAGCATCACCACTACTACTTTGAGAAATGAATGTTTTACAGTTGTGTTGTATCCACTACTTTCTCTCACGCAGAAGGTGGTATCACTAAAGAGTTAAAATAGAGAGAATAAATAATATAGTATTTACCAAACATTCAAAAAGGAACAGCCTCAGTTTATTGCACTGTGTCTAGTTTAAGGGATTTTAGGGCCAGCTAAAGTTTCAGCAACCCTTCCAAAGACATAAATAATTGATCTCTCTGCAATATACTCTGCACTGAACTTTCCTCTCCACTCACACAGAACTAACGTGAACATCCTCTAAATATTTCAAATAGATCAGTTACCAGAGTGGAATGTAACCAGCCTATAGCCATTAACATATTTTATGGAAAATGAAGTGCTCCGAATTAAAGACTGAATTTTCAACGCAATTAGGATCAAAAAAATGACACTAGTCACTTTGTGGATTTCTCTGCAAAGAAGCCACGTATATGTCTTCAAGAAAATTATCTGGGAGAAAATAAACAGAAAGATAAAGGAAGCCTCTAACTTAAAGCATTATTCATGCTCAGGTATCATCCCATCTGATAATTTACTTATTCACCTTAGACCACTTACAATATAACTAGAACTGATCAGATGACATAAAAGTTTATGGTGAACAATTCACGAATTTATCTTCCTGTTCAGTTTACTTGTTTCTTCTGATAGTCAGAACAGACAGAACACAAGAACACGTGTATAATTAAAAACAAAGCCCTGACAATTTGTACAAAATACAAGCAGATATGCAGTCTGAGATAATTGTACCTCCTGCAATAAATCAAATCAACCAGCCTGAGAAAGGAAGGAAAAAAATCCCCTTTCCTTAAACACTCCACTTTAGCAGGCCTAGTCTTTTCATACCTTTGGCAGTCCTGATGATAAAAGGATCAACCGGCTGCACGATCAGGAAGATCAATAAACTGAAGAAAGAACATTAAGCTCTGGACAAGAGCCTGGCCTGCCAGTCCCACCAGGTATACCCTACCTAAGGGATGTTTCTGACCTTTACCACAGCAGCGTAGCACAGTGAGCAAGGCAGTTTCCCTCTTTTACAAAGATCCCAGACTATTCAGGGTTTCGCAGACCACCAGTGACACTTTACTTCAGGGAGAAGAGCAAGTGTAGACACTGAGGCAGCAATAGGAGAGGCTGCTTTTGCTCTGGGTTTCTACAATCCTTAGTTGCCCATGACTTTGCTCTCTAATCCTCTGTGCAACACTTTGCTTTACACAGGGCAGAAAGTGACAGCACATTAACACAGAGACACACTATGTGGACATACAGAAAGTTCAAAACCCATTATAGCCATTTTATAGCATTTTATAGGTACCTCAAGTAGCCACATGGGAGCTGTAGCAATATTTAGCAGAAACTAAAATCGATAGGGCATAATTAATGCAAAACTATAGGCAGATGAACAAGCCTGGAAAAGCCTTCCCTGCTTGGGAAGACGTGCTCCCATCTATGCTAGGCTAGTGAACGCATCTGAACTGCAGAAGGAAACCCACCTGCTACATCCTCCCACGAGGCCACGATATAAAGCCTCGAGAACAAAGAACTGCAAATCCAGTGTTCTGAAGACTGCTCAGCATTATTTGCAGAAAAGACTCATCTCGCCTAAAAGTTACTCATCCAAGTCTCAGTTAGTCATCCTAGGCTCTCCTCGCGGTCAGTGGAGCCCTATAACGAACTGGTACCTCCAGTAGGTCTTGTGTGTCCCAGATGCTTGTCCTAAGACAAGCAGATGCAGCAGACTGAACCAGAGGACTGTTGTGCATTGAGGAGTCAGTGACAGCTGACGTGGGCGAGCACCATCTTGGGCTGTGCTGCAGATATAACTTGGCCTTCAGGCCCGTGCTGCACTGCACTTATCACTTGGCCCCAGCACAAACTTTGCTGGCTAATCATAAAAAAGGAGCCTGGAGGCAGCTCCTACTTGGCACCGGCAACTACGCCACCTGCGTGTCCTTGTCTTTATCTTGAAGCATAGCAGCACGTTATCATGCCAACCTCCCTTTGCTTGACAGTAGAAATGATAAATGGAATTGCTTACTTTTAAGAAAGTCCTATCAGAACTCCAGAGACTATAATGCCAACGAACCTTAGCAGGGATGGGATCAGGGCCGTATGTGACTAGAGGTCCATCTGATGCTGCAGAACTCTGGGCTCCAAGCATCCAGAAGGACATGGTGGTCACTGAGATGATGAGGAAATTGGAGCTTCTCACGTATGGGAAAAGCTGAGAGAGCTGGGACTGGTCAGCCTAGAGAAGAGAAGGCTTGCACATGTTATCAATATCCATAAATACCTGAAGGGAAGGTGTAAAGAAGACAGAGCCAGGCTCTTTTCAGTGGTGCCCAGTGACAGAACATGAGGCCATGGGCACAAACTGAACACAGGAGGTGCTGCCTGAACACCAGGAGCACTTCTGTGCTGTGCGGGTGACCAAGCACTGACACAGGCTGCCCAGAGAGGTGGTGGAGTCTCCTCCTCAGAGATATTGAAAAGCCAGCTGGACGTGGTCCTGGGCAACCTGATGGCCCTGCTTGAGCAGGGGTGCGGATGAGATGACCTCAGGAGGTCCATTCCAACCTCAACCATTCTGTGCTTCCGTGATTATCTATGCTATCAACTTATTCATTCTCATCTCCAATAAAAGGAATTTTAATTAATGCTTAACAGAGTTTGAATGCCTTTCATACTGGGATCAACAACCAACACCTTCAGCGGCGCACTGCAATAGTGAATCATCCTTTGGAGGCAGTCATTATAAAGCTCACACAAGCACGTCTAACTTTTTGCCTAAGTGAACTTAGACAAGTTCTACCTTCGGTGTATGAGTTAACCGCTCTTTGTTTTAACTTGTTGGGGTGGGGGGGTTGAACACTTGTACACAAAAACAGTTCATGCTCTTCCCTCTGGCAAGTGGGTAGTCCCTAGTGAAGTCCGCATTGTTTCCAAGAGAATGTAGAACAGAATCACCATGCTGCATAAAACTTGTATTCACCTCAGAAACCATGGTGAACTGAGGAGGGATAAAAACGTGACATCCTCAGCCTGCAAGCAGGCAAACACAGGACCAGACCCCTAAGATCGGTGTCTGAACGAGCAGATCACAGAGAGGCTAGGAGAGGGCTGAAGGTCCAGTTCACACTGAAACTGGGACAGAGTTGTGAAGCCCAGGCAAAAGAGCCTACAGTGCATGGGAAGGAGTGCCACCTTCTCCTCAAGAGAGAGGTGCTGGCTATGTCAACTATGTGGACACTTAAGAGCACAGGGCTCTGTAATGAGAGTTTTTGATTGAGTGCTGAAGTAACAAGGAGAGGACAGGCCTTCTTCCTAGTGGAGAGGATACAGTTGTTAGCAGGGCTTTCAGCTGTCCCCCACCCCAAAGGTCAGCATCTTTTCGTATCAAGCTTTTTATATTAAGAAAGGTTGGGTAGATCATTTTGCCCCGTGCTTCCCAGTTGCATGCTGCCAAGTCGCCTCTCATAATTTGATAGCATCAGGCATTTGAAGCATGCTTTGTGATATTCCTAGGTAAAATATTATTGAAATACTAAACATTTTTCATTCTGTTCATCTATCAAAGATCCCTTATTGAACAGCTGCAATGTAGGGCATTAAGCTGGAGGGAACTGGCCAAGCTGGACACAGTAATGGCACTTCTCTGCAGGAACTAGTCAGTTTAAATGCAACCACCAGATTACTTCCTAACATACAAGTTCATCCCTACCACTCCTAAGTTACACAGCGAGCTCGGGTAACCTGTAATTTGTAATTTTGTATCCTAGCAAAATGAACCTAGCGCAGGTTGCTTTGTTGGATAGAGCCTATATATATCAGCCACGTACTTAGTTGTTATAACCTGTTTTGTGACTTCATATTTATAAAATGTTTGTCATGCTTAACGTGACAATGTTCTTAAAAAAAAAATTGAAGCCTAATTTTCCCAGCTTTTAAATGAAGTTCTGTAAACAGTCCAGCAGATAGATGGATGCCTGGTAAGTGTTACAAGCAACATGTAATTACTGGTGCTGGATGTCAACTTCTGATATTCCAAATCCTATCAAAAGAAGGAGGTAGAGGCTGGAGGTATTGCAAGCTCATGCTGGAAAGAACATGGTGTCCAAAATACACTCTGAAAAACAGAGCAGGTGATTGCCAGAGATACTTTTGGAAATATTCCTGCAAATAGGTGTACACACAGACAAAAATTTAGCTCTGTAACATTGAGGAAGACACTTCAAAAGAAAGTAAATGGAGGAAGTTCTGCAGATTAGTGACACTCACTCTTGTGCAGGAGCCAAAATAAGATTTATGTGCTTAATACTGAAGCAAGACTCAAAATAGGAGGGATGTTGCTTTGACTACAAGAATGGATTTCACCTTTAGGTTGCATACAC
This sequence comes from Cygnus atratus, assembly GCF_013377495.2. Lineage (NCBI taxonomy): Eukaryota > Metazoa > Chordata > Aves > Anseriformes > Anatidae > Cygnus > Cygnus atratus. Next base: position 15,811,110 of record NC_066362.1, on the reverse strand, counting down.
GTCATGGTATTTAATCAGCCTTTCAGCTGACAGCACTTTACATTAAACCTTTGTGTACCTGTCACTTAGGAGAAATGCAATGAGTCACTGAATGGATCTTAATCCTCTGAATGTTTGATTTCTTTCACGGATTACAAATAAAAGGAACTTGGCTTGCACTCAGATTCAAGTGATCACATTGTGCATTGAGTGAGCCACCTCCATGAGTCTGGAGAAGGAAGCCTCTGCGCCCAACTATACAAAAGGTGGCAGTAATAGAACCCGCTTCAACTGAAGACCACCAGTAGATAAGAGATGATACTGAAATTTCTGTAAAAGAACAAGTCTGGACTTCCCTGCTGATTCAAACCTGCCTTCATTTGCACAAAGCGTGGTGCTGGCTTCTGTGCTGCAGACAACTGCCCACTAGGAAATGGGCTGGTCCCCATATGGAATAGAAGTTGAGTACAGATCAACACATCTTGATTCCTCACCCACGTTTAGTCCTTTTGGAACCTCCCAGAGGCACAGCTTGCCCCAGACAACGCCCCCATCTGAAGGAACTGAGGCAGCAAAACCCCAGAGCATGCTGAAGTCCTTCACAAACATCAGTTTAGCTGTGGCCTCTAAGACAGATGTTGGATTTATGCAAATACATTTTAAATCTAAACTGTAAACCCCAATGCAACAAGCTGACTAAAGCCTTCAGTCTGGGATTTCTACCACTCTTTGCCTAATAAAAGAAAAGGCTCGTAAGCTGTGCTTTAATTAGCTAACTCTGTGTCTGGCCAGTAAGGAAGGCACCTTGCGTGGCTTGAGAGGGAGTAGCAGTTAATCCCTAAAGCCATTTTCCACCTCTGACTATTAGCATAGGTGAGTCTTGTTCACAGTGTGCTATGAAGAGGTACTGTCATTACTGATATCCCTGCAGTCAGTCAGAATAGAGCAAACTAAAAACCTTCAAGCTTTACAGCTGTGAGTGAGCCTTCAGTGGAAACAGAGAGGTCTCCTAGTGATCCTGCCAGGCAAAGCTTCAGCTAACCTCCAGGCAGCGAGGCAAGAACTTTTCTGTTCTACATGAGGTAAGAAAGGACTCCCTCCAACCAGCATGGAGAAGCACAAGCATTTCTACCTGAGTCACAGCAAGATGAAGTAGGAGAAGCTTTGCCCTGGCTGAGGGGATAGTCAAAGGGTCCTCACAGATGCCAGGCCACTCATTCTAATGAAGAGCAGAATAGTGTGTTAACCTGCCTTCACTTGCTTCATCTTAAAAAAAAGAAAAAAGAGAAAAACAAAGTAGTAGCTAATACCTTAGAATAAAGCTGTATCAAAATTATCACGCATAACTGAGGTATATTATCATATGTTTTATGTTAACACCATCTATCACAGGCATTTTTCTCATCTGTCAGATAAGTGGTGAACTTTGGAAATACGCATATTTAAAAGCAGTGCCATGAACTTGATAACAATAAGTATCACAGAGATGAAGTATGCAAAGGAGCAGATATCTATACAGCATGATTTGAAATGATGGCAAAGTACTGAAGCAGCAAGTCAACGTGGTGGTACAACATCACCAAAACGCTGATAGGCAATGAAAACTGCTAGTGTGGTGTTGGCACCTGCAGTCAGAGTACAGCGTAACTCCGACCAACCTCCACCAAAGGGATCATAAAGACACAGCTGTGTGAGCTGACAAGAGACATCAGGATGTGTAAAATATAAAACTTAGCATTGAGACATCTGAGCTTATCTAAATGAGTTGAGGCAACAGGACTTGCACAGGCATATTAGTGCAGCCCTTCACTTGGACTTCTCTTATCAACAGCCCACACACTAACGAGAAAGTAGTCTAATGCAGAACTACACGCATACACTACATATGCATATACTTTCATATGTAACATAGGGCACCTGGAAGTGAGCACAGCAATTTTGCAAGATGACATTGTTTAGGTAGTCAACAATTGTCTAGAACACAACCACATTCTAATGGCGGTGGCCTCTACTAACTACCAGAATTACATTGTAATTTGCAAGGTTTCACGTGCTTATAATGTAAAAATTACTCTTAATTTATCACTTTTTTATTTATGTCACTCAGAACTGAAATACTCGTTTGGTCTCACCCATATGATGAATATGCTTGGACTAATTGAGGCAAATCACCTCAGACATTTGGATTACTCAACAGAGCTGAGGAGAGAAAATGTATCTTAGTAGCTGATGCAGTTTTGTTTAGTAGTTGAGGATATTTTTAGAATAGAGAAGGAAAAACACCAGACAGGAAAAGACTTGCGGAGGATCGCATGATAAAACATCAGAAATAGAGCAGACATATGCAAAAACAAGCAGCTTAGGAGGGGCACAGAAACATTTAGTCCGTTACATTCCATACTGCCCTGGCAAGAAGACAGCAAGATACAGGTATATAAATCATAAGTGATATAGAACAAACAACATCTGACACTAGTACATCTTTGGTTGCCTCTGCTTTAGCATCTGACAAGCCTGGTATCGAAGGAAAGCAATATTAGAGCTCTACTAGAATGAGCAACAGAAAGAGAACACAGACCTAGAAGCACAGAGTCATCATAGAATCATAGATCATTGAGGTTGGGAAAGACCTTCAGGATCACCAAGTCCAACCATTGACCTGACCTACTGAGTCCCATCACTAAACCATGTCCTTTGGTGCCATGAACCATGTTCTTTCGTGCTACAATGTCACTGTCGTGGTGACTGCTGAGAAAGTGACCAGGGTTGTGTTTTCTATCAGAACGCCACATGGAATTAGAGGGAAGCTATGCCTGCCGCTGGAGAAACACAACTCTCAAAAAATGCCCAAATTACAGTAGAAATAAGATGGAGGGAGAAACCAGTGAAAACGGGCATGGAGAATGGAGTGCAGTGGATTAAGAACTACTTTGTTCTATGAATACAAATCAGTGAATCAATCCTCAACAAAGACAGAGAAAAATACTGATGGATGTTTTAGGCATGTGCTGAGAAGACTGGGGAGTCAGGGTAAAAGGTTAGGGAACCAACAGGGACTGCATGATATATTCCTCAATGCAAATAAGACACATACAGCAGAAAACAATGAATAATTTATATCAATATTCCAATGGTGATTACAGCTTCACTGCAGCTTCGCAGTGGAGAGACACTGAATATTCCTGTGGCGTTGTCAAGGTAACCTGCAAGTATGTAGGTGTAAAATTCTGCTGGCGTTTATATCAAAAGGAGAACTAACAAAACGAGAACCAACGCATGCAGAATCTGTGTTTCCTTACAACTGAGGAAGCTGAGACTTTTAGTTAGAGAGCATCCATCAGAAGTGTGACTGATAAAGGCCAAATTCTACAGGCCTTGGCCCTGTGTAAGGGGAAAAAACACATCTAATATGACTTCAGAGAGGTAAAATCAAAAGAAGCAGAATAATGATGCTAGGCACTCTAAAGAGATAAAGAAAAAAGGGGACTCTTAAGGCTCTGTTTTAAAGCCTACGTAATGCTAAGTAAACCTAACTACAAAGTGTTGGCACTGGTGATAAAATTAGGAGTATACAATGACATAATTCACTCTTTAATAAATCATACTTTTGTGTGTAGCCTTTGAACTCAGCAAAGACATGGTTTCCCACGCATTTTTGCAATACTACAAACACTGTGATGTTTTGAGCAGAAATGAGAAAATAATCTTTTCAGTGACCTCCTATTTACTGGGGAGTATTTTGTTACTTAGCTGTCATTGTATTCTCCACCAATCCCCATGTGCAGATGAGGTTAGTGCATACGACTTGAAGAGGCCAAGAAGGCTGACACAGAATTACGTTCAGCCACAGGCACACTGGAAGAAGCTCTTACCAGGCTCAGCTGTAACGATATTGATTCACGGACAGCCATCTCCCACGTCCTTGCAACAGAGACACATACACAATTATACATGCTGTCCTAATTCACTGCTCTAATAGACATCCATCAACCTGAAAGCCTTTTGCTATGTCCCAGTTTCATTTACCCATCAAATTAAAGTGTGAGGTAGATGATACCTCACCAGGTGATACTGTCTTACCACCTCCCAAATCCTCTTAATCTGGAACCCAAATTTTCTCTAAAGTAACACTGCAATATATAGATGATGAAACGGAGGCAGGGCACCATCTTTTCCAGTCTGCAGTTTTAGAATTATTTCTAAACAAGCAAACAGAAAGTTTTGACCAAGCAGCAATTTGTATAGGGTTAATAAGCAAAATGGCTGCACCAGGGTGAACTTCCATAATAAGCTGCTTTAATTTCAGGACTTCAGAATGATTTAGTAACCACTGGAGAAATTCTACATGTATTTTAGAGCCAGGGACAGACAAAAAAAAAAAAAAAAAAAAAAAAACCTAAATGCGTAATTTATTTAGGCCACAAATAAATGAGCTGTTAAAAAACACTCTGAAGTGGAATAAAGGCAGCAAAAATTGCCAGGACCACATAAAGCGATCCACATCTGCTCCTGAAATGTAGAAACCTCAGTTTAAAACTGAATCTCCTTCAAGTCATTCTTGGTGTCTCTGCTTTGTGCAGTGGTCTCCAGCAGCTGTTTCAGACTTGTGTACCACCTTGAAGAATGGTACTCCTTCCCTCCCTCTGACCTCGAGCACAATCCGGGTCCGTAATTCCCAGATGTTTCAACAAACTCCACCTGTTTGGAAAGAGGGTGGATCCAGACCCTGCCCTTCTTCCTTAGCTGCTCAAACCTTTCATCAGACATTCATCTAAGGCTCTCAAAGCCCAGCAAGCAAATACATTGAGCAAAAAGAAGCAGCTCAGAATCCTCAGAGTCATCCTAACAAATCTGATGGCTGTCCTCTGCCAACCCCTTCGTTGCCCTCAGTCACACTGACCCACAAATCCCTCCAAGACTAAGTCTCACAGTCCCTTTCGAAATACAAGGCCCTTAAAAGTGACAGGCCATGCTTCTGAGCCTACTGAACCCACACCTTGACAGCTGAACTCTCCATCAAATGAGGCTTCAAAATATTCTGCCACAACATGGAGCACTCTTGTCAAAAGAGCCCTCTCTGTCACTCACTGTTGCCCTTTGAGAAGGGAATACTCCAAAAAAAATCTTCCAGGAGTGCAGAGCTCATGCAGAGCCAAGGCATGGCAATGGCACTCGTATCCCAGAGACTACCCAGCAGCAGCAGGACCTCCGCACTGCACCCTTTCTCCTGGAGGATGGTATTAGGATGGACTGCATTGGCTTGACACCCTCAGGGTCCACTGTTAGGGTGATATGCCAGTATCTACACGGCTTCAGTCACGGAGGGCTGCACAGATGCTGGCTGAATCTTGGTTTCTGACTTAGAGGTCTGCAAATGAACAGGTGTGCTGGAGCCAATTCCTCCAGCGCCCCAAAGTTAGAGGAAACAGCTAAGAATGAACCACGTTTATGGAAACCAAAACCCAGCAGATGGGATTCAATCCCCTCCACCAGCACCACGGCAAATCTGCCCAAACACCGTGAGAGTCTACTGATTCTCCGAGAGTAAAGCGGACATCAGTGGGAAGGGCTGGAGGCCTCAGATGTTGCTCTGGGAAGGGGCTAGGATCACACAGAGAACAGAAGTGGTTGAAATTCAAGATTTCCTGCAACAAAAAAACCTTCAGAATAGTTTCCGTTCCACCTATGAAAAATAATGATTTTAGGAACACCTCACACAACAGGAATTCTGAAATACTGTTCTGAAAAACTTAATAGAGCATGTTGCTCCAACTACCTGAACGAAGCCCTCAAGCTGCTCGGAAACTGACAAGTCAGTGTTCAGTCTGTCCCACAATGGTGATGCTAGTGAACGTTGCCCTTCCCATCTCTTTATTTCTGATTTGACTACAGAGTAGAAGCTGGTCAGTTCACTTAAACCAAAATGTCCACTATCGGTCACTATCTGCAATCTTTTTTTTTAGCGTGTGCGACAAACATAGGACCAGACTTCTAGAAGAGCTGAGCATTCACAAATCCAGCTGGAATTATCAGATCTTAATAAAAAATGTGTTACAGAAGTGTTGAATAATCTCAAAAATAAAAGCCTTATACGTTTCAAACTGACCATCCAACATTAACAGACGGTTCAATAATATGGAATTTGATTTCTGCATGCATTCGTCAGTCAGGAATAAAACTGGGATTATAACTCTTTCCCTGATCCCATACAGATGTTGTAAGATAAAGCCTTTGAGATTTGTGGATAGGAAAGACAATATGAAAAACAAGCATTCTGTATGAAGTTCAGAGTTTGATGAACTGAAATAGAACAAAAAAAGAAAAACTGAATAAGGACTTACTAAGTAACTAAGGCAGTGTCTCCAAAACTAGTTTTACTTACTAATATATTGATACTTCTGTTTTCAGAATCTACATCATATTAAGGAAAAATACTGTTTTCCACAAACATTCAATCATCTAAAAATTACTGCTAATTATTACATAGAGCTGCTTCACACTACGCATTTTGAAGGTAACAGAATAAAAAAGATCATGTCCCAAATGCCTTATAACTATTAATTGAAGAGAATAAAAATAAGCAATCCTATTTTGTAAGCACCTTATAGACACTAATGTACTTAATTAATCTGTTAGTTTTATATACCATCTTATTTATATCTCCCTTACAACTGCAAGCTCAGAATGGCAGATACCCAGTAATTATCAACTTAAAACATGCAAGTAACTTTCTCAGACAAACATATGATGAAATATGCCATGCAGTATCTTTCTACACACATTTTACTTCTTGTTAACCATGATTTACATACGCCACTGTAACTCAAAGAAGGAGACATCTGTGCAGGTATAAACCTGAGAGAAAAAATAAGAATTAAACTGCAAAACACTTAACAACTTGCCATAAACCCAGAATGTCGTGGTTCTTGCAAAGGTGTTAATGAAAGGCTGTATTCCATGAAGACACAGATGTAGAAATCTACGGCTTTAAAGCTAACATGAGGGGAGCCATAAAATAATGGTACTGAAGCAGGAACCTCACATACTTCACCTTCCAACTCCATATCTCTATTTTATAATCAAGTCCTCTCGATTTTCTGCTAGGAAGACTGTGTGTAGGTAGGTAAAAATATACGTATAATTTACTTTTGTTGTCTAACTTACAAATCATATTTCTTTTCTAGGCAGTAGCACTCAAATAACGTAATGCTTTCCAGGAGAGTCTAGAACATTATGTGATGTACTACGATTTCAAAATTTTCTCTGTGTAGAACTTTTATGACAGGGGCTGACAGTAAATTATACATAAATTTGAAAAAGTTATAGATAAATTGTCTGCGTTACCTTCAACTGAAGCAAAGAAAATCTATTCATCAGTTAATGTTTTCCATTCAGCTTAATAACTTGTACCTTTTAAACAAGACTACAAACTGTGCCATGAATACTTCTTTTGCCCATGGGAAGAAATGAACTACAGAAAGCAATCAAAGATTCTCAGTGTTTGATTTTGCTTTCACAAAACAACCTAGTTAGAAGTCTCTGAGGAGATATTCAAGATCAACTGCATTAAATTATGTTCCTAGAGTCCAATAGCACATCAGAGCACAAACAAAGCATAAAAAAGCCGTTTCCCTTTAGTGGAATGAACCCACATTATGAAAAGGGCAATTTGCTGTTAATATTGGATTGGATTCTTGTCTTGCAGTGTAAAAGCTGAAGAGCTGAAGTTTTTACCATTATTTTGAACAATTCAAAATATGGGAACCAAAACTCTCTCACTTGGTTTAATCTTTGGTTTTAAAATGAAATCAGAATTACGACCTATTAAGTCTATTTCAAATTTGTTTCAGATTCTAGTCAGTTCCCTTGATCCCAATCATAAAAGACTCTTTAGCCATCAAGGAAGCGTAGTGTCCATCACATTTGAGCTACCCCTTGTCAATGACTAAAGATTTGAATAACCAACAAAAAGCAATCTCTTCTTTTAGCTCTCTCAGTACAGCTGAGGTGGTGCTCACCACCTTGTAACTGGGTTCTAGATATCACAGATGGAAAATAAGAGAAGCAGGGTCAAAATTTATGTAACCAGAAAAAAAAAAGGGTATCACCTTGAGCAAAACACATACCTTTGTGGTATATAAAACATGTGCTGCGGAGGCGGTTTGTAGAGAACTCCTTCATACACAGGCCACAAACCACTTAGAATTCTGAAAAGCGAACTCTTTCCACAGCCATTAGGACCAGTGATTAAAAGATTCATGCCCTCCTCGACCTACAATAATAACGAAAACGAAAATATGTTACTGTGCAGTAGGTATGACACAAGGTGCTCTAAGAACCCTAGAGGGAGGTATGCAAGCATTTATATCAAATTATCAACCCTTTTCATTAACCACCTGCACATTTTTTTATGCAAACATTCTGGAAACAGTGGAATTAGATATAATAATGAAAATAACTTCTATAATGTCCGAGTGTTTCCATATGGTATGCTAATTATATCAAAAGATCAATACATCACAGTCAGAATCAATTATTCTAATGCGGATCAGGTCCGAAGTTATTGATGGCATACAGAGCAGTACTATGCCCAACAGTAATAATAATTTAAGCTATGTGAGCCAGATCAAATGATTTGGAAAAATTACTTCATGTTGTCCTTTCCTACTTAATTACCAGTGTTATTTTGGGTGCAATACACTTGGTTTTATTCATTTAAATATTAACGTGTACATAGGAGTATATATATATGCATAATCACAATGTCAATGTTTTATATAAATATACTGACTGTTACATTATACTTTTTGTTGGTTTTGTCTGCTGAGGCAAATAAATAAAACTGTTTCCTTGGCTGTAAAGTTGTAATTTTACAAATCTGAAATTCCTACACTGGAGCCATAGGAAGCCTTGCTATAAGTAGGACCCTGTCCTTCTAGCTGCTAATGCCTGTACTGCATAGAGGTGACAAGAGGAACACTTTGCTTTAGCTAAATTAAAGGACCTGCTGGAATTATTCAAGTTAGTGTTCCGGTAATTTCAACTATTTTTAAAATAGTAACATCTGCACTGGTACATCAGGATATGCATGGGAGTAATTCAGTAAAAGTCAACAATTAAAATCGCAAGCATGTACCAAGTGGTATCTGTAAAAGCTTTTTAAAAACAATCCAAGTTTTTACTGAATAAAGACTCCACTTTTACCGAGTAAAGGCTTGTGAATTATACTGTCAACTATTAGTACTGCTCTTTGTGATCATCAGCTAAAGCTAACTACATGCTAAGTTTTTTCACTGTTGCTGTGAACTCAGACCTTAAAAGGAGCCCATGTGAGTAAAGCATCCCAATTTCACCGAGATTAAGTAAAATGGATGCAGACTCTCATATATGTCCTTGAAAATCCCAGGTCTCCTTTTTCAGATGGAAACAGCACCAGAAATCCTCTCTTCTCTTTCTTTGAGCAGGATAAACTACACATGTCTGCCTCTGTCGAGCTACTATGCCTACCTTTCTGGACTTCCCCTTTTATCCATATGCTCCTCCAAGTACTTAACATAAGGTACATGAATTCTGTGTTGTTTATGTTAATGGGATGGCAACAATCAGAAGATTCTTGCATATCATCTTACTTTGAAGTTTAGTCTGGAAACCACCACATCGCCATTCGGAGTAATAATTGGAACATTTTCACAAATAATTCCATGTTCAACATCAATAACTTTTCCTAGAAAAAAAAAAAAGGAAAGAAAACACCAACATTTAATTTTTTGGAAACCTCCCATTAAGCAGTATCTTGCAGCCTTTGTGCACACCTGAGAAGTATAAATTGGTGAGTTTCAACTTGAATAAAAAATCTGGGTAATATATCTTAGGTGGTCAGAAAGACACAGTCAGCATTAGCCAAAAGTGTGTAATGGATCCAAAATTTCATTATAAATATAATGCACAATATGCATTAGAAATATATAATGCACTACAAAGACACATTTATTCACATCCTACCTGTATTTGTTGTATTTTGTTTTAAATAGGTGGTAGTTATCAATCAGTAAAAAAGCTCAAGGATAGCCTTGGACACAGGCAGTCTAGTCCACCTTCTGTTGGAGATTTCATTGGAAAATGGAATCTCCTTTTGCTACCCGCTCTGAAACTGTAAGCCCAGTTCAGCCTCCCCCAGCAACAAGAGCAAAGGATAAAATATTTAATGGCTTGCTTCCATCTCTTTTTGAAGCCACAGACAGTGTAAAAGTCTCTGAGAAGTATTTGTGGAAACCTCTATAATATTATTTCACTCCAATAGCTATATTTACTATCTGGGTTAGTGGCAAATTTAAATATACGATGCCCATCAGACATTTGGATGTATATAACACATGGACTTGGAAACAAATTCTTCTGGGAATAATTAAAAAAGAAATCACCTCTACCTTCTTGGTTGCCTGCAGATGGATTTGTCTAACAAAACCCAACAGCTGGGTTCCAAGACAAGTACCAGAAATTATCTTTATGCACAAGATGCAAAGAAAAATGAATCCCCCTCTGTATTAGAAGGCTGCACATTTTAAAACTTAGACTAATCTGAATAAAGAAAAATGGAATTAAAGAAAAGTTGAGTTTATTATAAAGGGATCTGGTAGTATTTCCTTCAGGTAACGTGAAGTTTTACATTTTCCTTTAAGAGGCTCTTTGTTCAAGTTCTTCAAACTTTGTCAAACCATAACAAACTGGGCAAAAATTTGTGTGTCATGTATCAGCCCAAGTGTTCTTTTTTTTTCTAAAGTAAGTTCTATTTGAAACAGTTCTGCGGTGTTCAACATGAAATTATGGAAAACAAAAGTGTTTTGCTGTTGAAAAAAAAAATTGCAGCTTTATCATAGCAGGCTCTACTGCCTTCAGACTCCTCAAAGGCACCTGGTATGCAACTGAGAGATAAACCACACCACCGATTTTGATAGATTTGGCCAAGACATACTTTTGTAGAAGAGGGCCATACCAGTCACTCCACATGCATACATCCACTGGAGTTACAACTCATCTGCCTATATGAAGGGTAATTTTCTGTGGAGACAATCTCAAGCAAATTCTGCAAAATTCACGCATATTTTTGAAGCACTTGGGTACAGGAGAGAAATTGTAAATAAAAAAAAAGCTGTGATACAAAATAGTAAGCCAAGTAAATATTAAGAAAACTTAATTCTCATTTCCCAACTTCAGAGTGTTTGACTGCAGGCTTAGCATGCCTTTAAAGCTTGTTGGACATAATCAGAAATACAATTTGCCAGTACTTCTGCAAGATGTACACAATTATATTTCAACTTCAAAATTCTGAATTGTTATATACGCAACATATATAGCGATATTACTGTCTGTTAAAATATTCTAATGTTTTTCCTATTTTCACGCTGGTCATATTGATAATAGTGAACGCAAGGCACACAGCACAAGCATTATTTAGGGACATAAGTTTACTTTGGATGATTTAAAAAGAGTACGTGTTGAAAAAGCCTTTGGAGAAGCTGAATATTACGTTTTTTCTTTTCTAACAATGGAGACATACACGTTGTGAGCACGTGTTCTTTTATCCTCATATAAATCCACTCTGCAGGGATTTCTGAAGTATCAAGACTGAAAGACAGGAGGAAAACCAGTATACAATGGAACCTGTCATAAAAATAATATGGAACCTGTGGCCTAGATTCATCTGGCCTAAATTCCGTCTAAGTCCTTGTGTCCTAATGTTTTGTATTGGCTAGCTGCCTCTGAAAGCCTGCAAGCACTCGGTAGCAAACACTAGTCACCGCAACTTAGGAGGAATTCAAGCCAGAAGAAATGTGCCTCAGTGGAGGAATCAAACCTCAGGAAAAGGCTGTAGAAAAAGGAGCAGCGTATTACTGTACTAAACCAACAGGGAACACAAACAGCATTCTGTTACACCAAACATATTTGTTTTTAAAACGCGTACTTATCTAAAATAGCCTCAAAACGACTTTGTTGTTCCAAATGAACTAAAACCCTTTTTTCTATAAGATGTCATTTCTTTTAGTGCCGGCCAAATATTGCCAAGATTTACAAGATTAAGACATCAGCTGTTTCCACAGCTATCTATTCTGCTGCATCAGACTGTTTGTTTTGAAGAACCTTCTCAGAGGACCGTTGAGAAATTTGTGCTGAAGGGCAATGCTGTTGAAATTGTAAAAAAAGTATTTCATAGAGAGCATTCTGGTGCCTTCAACTCAACTGATATTTTGGTTTTCAGAGGCCAGAAGGTGGGAAGCAGGCCTTCCAACACTAAAGAAGAGATGGGGAGCAGAAGGGGGCTGTTGGGAAAATTAGGAAAAGTTGCAAAATCTGTATGATGTACCTCAGAGAAAAAAGGAGAGAGATGGTACGTAAGAAAGAGATGTACACAAAAAATGCTTCACGGAGGGTGCAGATAGAAAAACAGTGGCACCAAAAGGATACAGGACAGAGAAAGGAAGAACTGTAAGGAGGAAGTGCATATTGATCAGATCATTTGGGAGATGGGGGCAATGGTAAAGTTGCCAGCCCATTTCCAGTTGACAATTCCCACTAAATGATGAAAAAATGAGCAAAGGCTGATAGTAGCTGAAAACAAATTCTTATTTTTGTCAAAAACTACTGAACCAATCTGTGTCTCCCTCCTACCCCAAACAAAACAATGTGGTGTTTGGGGATGAAAATGTTACTGTCTCAGTTTTCTGGGGAAAAAAATGTCAGAGGAAAGCAGGCACTGTCCATGTAAAGATACTAATACCACCACCACAACCACCACCACTAATAGTATAGTTGAAATACCTTTTTCACTGAAAGTTTTCACAGGATATACTTGAGCAATCTTCGTGAAAATGTTTTAGAAAAGCACTAAATAAGCACAGGGTTACAAAACAGCAGGAAGATAAAATGGAAGGCAACATGGTCTCTGGAGGCTGACTTGCTGCAGAAACAAAACCTCTGTTCAACTACTGCCCCGTTGCACCAGCCAGGAATTCCCCCCCGAGAAATATATAAAAATGTGACTTAATTACCCTTGATTTCTAAGGGCCCATTGATGTGTAATTCTGTTTTATCTCCATTCTTAGTGTTGTTTTCAGACTCTTGAATAACGGCAGTTCTTTTGTAGATGCCTCTCTTCACCTCGTCAAAAACAGCAAACATGTTGTAGACACGGGCTGTGTATCCTGCTAACTCAGTAACCTGCAAAACAGTAAATGCCTCATTTCAGTTACACGACACAAATTCAAACAATTAGATGCTTAGCCAAAGACTCACGAAAACCATTTCCAGCTATTCTAAGTCACTGCTTCTCAGATGTTATTCTGGAAGGATCAACGATGCATCTTGCGTCACCCATCAATTTTCCTCCGTTGAGATTCTGTGCTAATCCAAATGCCACCCACAGCTCCTACCAGCCAGCAAACAGACAGTTTGAGGGGGACAGATTTCAGCCAGTGTAATTCACTCTAGCTCTAGTAAATGAGCTTGCAGGGACTGCTCTTTTCCACTGATCATTACAGTCTTCAGCCTGTGGAGAACAGCTACGCTAGGTAGCTGAAAATAGCCTATCATACAAAAGAAAAACAAAGTATCTGCATTTCCCAGGAAAATAAAGACCAACAGCAGTGAGAAAAATACACACCCATCATTATTCATTTCCCTGTGTTCCCTAAACCTCCTGAGAAAGGTGTGCTTTTCCTGTGTAAAACAGGTAGCACCAGGGCACATGCTAATGTAAAATACGGTACAGAAAAGAAACGACTCTCCTATCAACTGCATGCCAGAGCACCAGAGCTAAATCTGAGACCCTGGTTTACAACTGGGAATTTTTAAAATGGTGAGGTCTCTTAAAGGGCTTTCTCATTTTTAAAATCCTTTTATCTCTGTTACCACCTGGTGAATACAGAAAGAACAGATCTCCGGTCCTGGTGATCTCCTATTCACAGGCACTGACACCGCCAAGAACTCCCAAAGAACTGCCTCCATCTGCCGGCAGCAAAGAATTAAACCTGGGCATCTTCTTATGTAGGTATGATTAGATGATTTTAAAAAGACAGATTTTTATACTAAATGCAGAGAACAAGACAGGAAGAGCAAGATACAACCCTGTGCAAATTTCACTGTTTGTGCAAGATTCAGAAGTGAGTACTAGGCAGGGCCATCACTCCACTGGAAGTTAACTAGCTACAGCATCTCAAAAAACTCAGTTTCAAGAGAGTAATCAGCCACTGTTTCAACTCCATCAGTTGGACACTGTCTTGCACTGTTGGTAATTGCATTTACAGCTGGGAAAAGTACTGGGCTAACAGCACCTGAGGCTGTAGGAGCTGTAACATCGTTCTCCACACTGGAGTCCTTCTAGCAAATTCAGTGGTAACCCTTCCAGCAAATAGCAGTGACGCTTGATGGAGAAAATCCTGCATATGATGAATGAAATGTGCACCAACAGCACCCCACAAGAAATAGAACTTGTATTAAGTTTCTAAATCATGACTCTACAAACTCACTTTGTCAAAACACGAAGTACTACCAAAACTATTGACCTGCAAGCAAAACCTGAGTCAACCTCACCTGCAAACTGAGCAACACTGACTGGAAGAAGGCTGCTGTGGTGGGTCAGGTGGGCAAGAATTGGAGCTTCACTACCACTTCAAGTGGAATGAAGCATACTGTCATTTTTTGGAAACTGCCTGAATTTCTGCAGTATTTCTTGAAGAAAAGTACAAATGTAAAATTAAGATGGAGGTTCTAAGAAGTGATCTTTGATCACATACTGCCTGGATTAAAATTTCACCACGTGATAAAACAAATGAGTTTGTTCAGCTGTTGCTACTACTTTGCAAGGATTTTTGTTTCCAAAAAATGAAACCACAATGTTTGTAAGTCCCCATGTACATTATATAATTGACTAAATTATTGAAAATAGAGTAGAATAACATCAGGGCATAATAGGTTATCTGGCAGTCTCATAAGAGCAGAGGTCAAGAAGGGAAACAGCTAAAGCAGCATAGGTCAAAATCACAGTCCATTAGAGAAGAACACTTTGTGAAAAAAAAAGACAGGCTCTGGCCTTGTCAGAGACTGTATTTGAAGGCACCAAACTACCTCTCCTCTCCCAATTTAAAAAGCTGTAGCTATTATGGCTGGATTCCAAGTAATGGAATCCATAGTCTTTGATTAGCTGCCCAGCTAATGTGTGCCTCCTCCCAGAAAAGGGGTCCCCACCAAAAGGACGAGCAAAAACTAGCTAAACAAACACAGAATCAAAGGTAGAAGAAAATGTTGAGGAGAATAACAGAGCTTTTCCTCTGCTTAACAGTCTGCACCTAGAGAAACCCCCCAGAGAGAGCACAGATGAAAGTCCAACTTGACTAGAATTGGGGTGAAGTCCTGAAACATCTCTGATCCTCCAGATGAACATCCTGTATTTCTGGGCTATCTGCAGTCCTAAGGTGGACTTTTTTCCCGCTAAAATTTCTCTACTTTGCAAAATTATTTACAATTTAACAGGTTCAGAAAATACTAAAAATGGCTCTAGGGTTTAGGCAGCCAGAAAATAAGCATTCCATTCTTCTTGCACTTCATGTACTTTTCTACATGCGAGTCCCAATACACTGTCCACTGGGAGGAGGACAACCTGAATGCAGGTCTGTGCTCCAAACAGAGGGGGAATCTGAACCCTTATCACTCAGATTCCAGGAACTTCTACTGTACTCCGATGACACCTGAAGACAGGTACAACAAATTACATTTACGTGTTGCATCATACTGGCAGCTGTGCACTTTTGACTCTTTGAGGACTTAAATCTAAAGACCAAACTCTAATCATTTCAAAGATCTCCATGGATTTAGTTGCAGTAGAATTTTCCTTAAAAATAACATTTCTGTTTTTTAATTTTACATTAGATGTAAATCCTGTTTTACTTGTATTTCCTTTCTGGTTTGCATTTGACTGATGTACGATACCTCTTTGTATGAAGACATGATCCTTTCAATAGCATCTGCTGCAGAGATCAGCAGGTTTCGTGACGTAGTAAAAGTTTCTGTTCTTTCACTAACCACTGCCTGTTTCTGGCCATCTTCAATCTCTAAAAGTAAAAAATAAAAAAAATGTTAGATATTCTTCTGAAAATTATCTCTACCAAATAAATTATGATTAAAATGTGAGCCACTACAAAGCAGCTTTCAAATTAAGAAAAATTTAACTCTACAACAACTACCCTTTGGAAAGATCTGGTGAATGCAATTAGCATAGACAGCTCGGGAACAATAAGTGGGAATATAAGGAATTCATCTTCTTATGCAATACCTCCTATTCTTTTATACTGTTTGTCTACCTAGATAATTTCCTTTTAATACATAATTATGCAACTGAAATTTTTCAGAATATGAAAAAGTGAAACCTAATTTGAAACAGATTTCTGATAGAACGTTTACTGGTTTTGCAATTATTTGTTTTCAGCCTCGTTTACTCACTTAAAATGAAACATTCATATTGATGCAAACTTGGCAACATTTCTGTAAGAATGCAGCAAGTTATTTTATTATTAAAGGCATGCGTTTAAATAAGATATTTTTCTCTAACAACACAGCTTCTCTGTTCATCTGACCCAAGAACAAGAGTATAACAAACAGTATTTTTTTTTTCTTGGTACTGCCTCATTTCACTGACAAGATCAGGTTGTAGAGATCTACTGTCCAGAAATCTACATGCAGTAGCAAAGCCAGATGTATGTATCTTTCTGTCCTCATTAGATACTTCAATCTAAATGTGGTTTGTTTGCTGTTTTTTTTTTTTTTTTTTTACTTTATTCACACATTCAAAAAGGTATCCCTACATAACTACATCTGAATCACTGAAATAGGCTATATATCATTTAGGGAAAACTTTATAAACTTCTCATTTAATAAATTTGTTCATATACACTATATATTCCTTTTTCTGTCCTCAGATGGTCTTGTAACTTTTTAGTAAGTGAGATACGTGTTCCTATTTTCTAGATTAAATTATACAGCACCAGTACACCATCAACTAGTTGCATGTAATCCAGCCACCTGGAACGCAATGAGAGGTATGTTTTTATTAAAAACGACAGGAAACCTCTTGCAGTGAAAGGAGGTATTACAAAACTCTTGCTCATGTAGTTCTCACTTATTTGGAACATCATTGTCACTCCAAGAAGGGTAACCTTTAGTTAATTCATTACTATAAACTAAATTGAAATTTGTTTCTTCCTTCTCAGAGAACCAAATTTAACTGGTCTTGTTGGGAGTATAGCCCATGCAAGGTACACAGAACTATCAAAAGTATGTCATTTAGGAACCGCCCATGTCTTAACTACACTAATGCAGTATTCCTCTTGAATGAATTTTTTTTAATCTGCTTCCAGCACCCAGGCTAGCTCATTTCCCAATAGTCTGGAGATCTCTACAAACCGCTGCATCAGCCATTTCAGGCATAATTCTGGGGGTATTTGAAAAATTAAAACTACACAGCATTTATGAGCACTTTGCTGTTCTGAAACACGGTCTCCAATACTATATGCCTAACCCACCGAGGTTGCTTTTCTCTAACTTTTTTCCCCAGACATTTTTCATACAGCTTGCCTCCTGTGTTTAAAGTGGGACACTGTAACAGGGCAGAGAGGTTATATATACCTGAAATCTCAGGTCTGATCATGATACTGGTTTTTTGATACCAATTCTAAAGTAATGAATGGCCTAAAGTAATGAATCCAGCCCATCTAGTCCTTCAGATTTGAACCAACTTGCTTCTGACCTGCTGAGACATGAAGCACTGTTTTACCAGCTAGATCAATATTCGTTCAAAGTTCAAGTCTGCTCTGTTATTTGAATAGCTGTTATACTTCTAGCTGATCTTGACAGTGTTGATTTGTAATTATTAATAATGTGTTTATGAAGCATCATTATGATATGCCTCAGGGCTCGATAATAAGTTCTGTGCTTTAACATTTTGTGTTGCTGGTAGCAAATATTCTGCTGCTTTACAACTTGAGCTATCTCCTTGTCTTTTTTTTTTCTCCCACATTTGAAAAGTATTTATCAGAAGAATATCCATGAGTAACAGGAATGCTATTTAGTTTAGCATGCACGCAAATCAATTATCACTCATTTGTTCCATACACTTTCACTGTGACTTAATCCCCGCAAAGGATATTCTTTTTCATTTTTCAATTCATGCTGTTAATACCAGCGAGATACTTACAATGTGTGGTCTTGACTGCACTCATTCTCATGCTAGCAGACAGACTCTTAAACTGATTAATCGCTTCTCTGTTGTGCTGAAAACCTTCACTAGTTGCATGACGTAGAATGCCTTGCTACGAATTAGCCTGTTGGGAATAGGACCTCCTGGTATTTCTGATGCCGTTACCCAGATGCCAGCCTTGGTCCTGATATAGTGCCCTCCTGAGCCATGTGATGGCCTGTGGCTCAGGCAGCTGAACACCCAGCCACGTGCAGGCACAACTGCAAGCCAGCCAAATAACGTGTGGGCAGGTTGAACCAAGCTTGTCCAGTTGGACAGCTCTGATTTGGAATGTAATTACCAAGACCTACACTGAAAACAATCCATTCATTCCTGGTTAAACGTATCAAACATAGAATGCATCCTTCTGCTTACACTGTATCATCTACACTTAATGAATCCCAGAAAATTTGTAACATATCCTGTGGTTCAAGTTGTGCATAAGGAAACCTGTTGAAGCGAACTCCCTGACTCGTCTTTACCACTCCCTAATTGCCCTTTTTTTCTGCTCTCTTTTTCTTATACCATCTGCAATAACAAATGACTTGAGTCTTGTATCACTTCCTGGAAAGTTGTGACAGGATGTCAACACTGATGCCATGCAAGCCTGAAATATGAACATCATCCCTCTTCCCTCAGTGAGTCAGGGGAAAATAGTGGTTCTTAACAGGCCAACATGTAATAGAATAACTAATTGTAATTACAGTATGGTTTGTGGGACGAGGAGATAAGCTCTCTAGGAATGTTAGTAAATATCAGTTCGTAAAATAGCGGGAGATGTTGCAAGAATCAGCATGCCATCCCAACAAACTAGTGAACAGGACTGCAAGTGTCATTACAATCTCATGTCACACCAGCATCCTGAATTCACGCCGTTTATCGGGTCTATGTTTGAAGCTGTATCTTTTGCATTGCTCCTTCCTCAGCTGACTTCCTGTGCCTGAAAGTTACCCATGAGACATGGACCTGGTAACAAAGTCTGTGCACAGTAAATAAATCTGAACAACGTTTAAAGAAAGAATAGTCTTTTGAGGAAGTATCAAAGAAACATTTGGAAATCAGTAAAAATGCTATTACCGCCATCCGCAAATCCCGTTGCAGTGATGATGGGCACAGCGACCATAATCATACCACAGCTACTCCAGACATACTTCATCAGAAACTGCTCTATCATGATGTACCACAAACGTTTGGATAAAATGAGATTCATTTGATCTGTCAAAGCCTTGTAGCTTTTTTGCAGTTGTTTCAGTTCCACCTACAGTTAAAAAAAATAAAAATAAATAAAACATTTATACAACGCAACAAAGATGTATGTGCCACACAAGTACATTCACATATGTGCACAAACTAATCAATTATCCAGAGCTGTGGCTTTTAAATCTCATTTACTGTGTGGTACTTCATCTTCACAGTGCTGCATTCCCACAGCAAAAGTACACAGCTTTAGGGAAGTCAGCAGACCTGGTTCTTATTTACATCATTGTCCCTGGATGGCCCACTGGCAAGTTTTCAGTTCTTTTAAGATCTCTGATACATACAGGAACAACATACCAGGCAGTCACTATAGCTGATTCTAGCAATCAAAGTAAGATTGATTCTACATCCTTTTAATGAAGATGCAGCTGTAGAGTTTCACAGCAACTGAAACTTCTCAAATTGGAAAGCATTTGGGGATCAATTATCTCTGACTTGCAGGGCTCATCACTGAAATGCAATGCTTCTTGGTTTTGTGAGCGGTCTAGAGGAAGAGAGAATTATCCCAAGAGGTTTAACAAGTCAAAGATAGTTCCAAGTCAGTGTGACATAATGCGTTCTGTTCGAGCCAGTATACGTGGGAATAGAAGAAACTGTTTAATTTAGCTGCACTTCAGACACTACTACAGGCAGCTTTAGAGAACAATTGCTTCTACCAAAACAAATCATTTGCATTATATAATCGTTGCTAGGACTGAAAGTGTTAGTAAGACGTCAGGCTAGCTTCCAGTTTTCATTTTCACTTTATGCGATACCACTTGTTTTTCCAAATCATGTTTGAAAGCTCTTACAGCCAAGATTCACTTCTAATAAAATATGAAGAATTGCTTGGTAAGGTGGCTTTAAAACAAGCCACTGGTTTATGTAACTGCGACTGCTGAAGTACTGTACTTAAGCTATTTTAAGACTCTGATGACTATATCTTTGCTTAGCTATGTAAAAGAGTGTCAAAGGTTGTAGCAATCTCTACTATCACAGAGTTTTCCCCTAGACTTTCCGGTGTGGTTTGGTTTTGATTTTGGCAGCATTAAATCTGGTAGCTCATAAACAAGGAAGGAAAAAAAAAAAAAAAGCCTGGAAGAGTTAAGCGGAATGCACTGGGTGGGAGAAAAACAATAACGACGATTAGCTTTCTAGAAAGGCATAGGGTACGTCTGCAAAACAGGAACACTGTCAGAGCATAAGGGAACTACGCTCTGCTCCCCCCAGACACTGCCTGTGAGATTGCATCTTCCTAGGAAACGGGAAGTGCTAGCTGTAAACAGGTTTAAATGTCAGAGGGACTCAAAGTGCTCAGAGAGGGTGGCAGGGGAAGTGCAGGTCAGCTCGGACACTGCTGGAGCAAACCCAGCACCCTCAGATTTCTGTCCTCCTTACCTTGTGCCCCCGGTAGAAAGCGATCTCTTCCACATTGGCAATGATGCGTGAGTGCATGAAGCGCAGGTAGCCCTTCTTGTGCGCCTCCTCAGCCACCAGCTTGCCGAACTTGGGCGAGCAGGCTTTGAGCACGCGGGCCGTGGCGTAGACGACGAGCCCAGCCAAGACCGTGGGCCCGATGGGGTTGGCGCCCCGGGACCGCGCCGTGCGGATGAGGGTGTAGGAGGTGAGCATGACATCCAGGATGGGCTTGGTGAGGTTGGAGTAGAGATGCGCCACCGACTGCGAGAACATCATGATGTCCTCGGTGAGGGACTGGTCGGGGTTGGCCAGCCTCCCGTCCATGCTGATCACCTTGTAGTAGGTCTGGTTGGTGAAGTAGGTCTCGTAGGCATGGTGCACCAGGCGCGTGCGGAAGGCGAGGGCCAGCTTGCACTCCAGGTACCGTATGGTGCTGTTCACGAAAGTGGCCGGGATGGCGATCATCAGCCATTTGATCAACTTGACCACGAAGCTCCTGGGCTCCTTCTCCACGATGCTCTTCACGATCTTCCCGTCGAGCGCTGCCACATAGATGGAGAGGAAGGTCCTGGAAACCAGCGCAACGGAGTGCAGGCACAGCAAGCCCAGCTCGGCGCTCACCAGCTTGGGGAAGAACAGCTTGCGGAGCTCCAGCAGCTGCTTGAAGAACTCCGCGTTCACCGCCGGGGGGGCTCTGCCCGGGCAGCCGGCGCCCCGCGGCTCCCCCCGGCCGGCATCTTGCTTGCCCGCCCCGCCGCCCGCCCGCCTCAGGCGCCGCCGGATGACGGGGTAGAGGAGCCGGAGCCCGTAGGCGGCTGCCACCAGGCACGCAGCCCTCTTGGCGGAGCTCGACCGGCTCCACTGCACCCTCCGGGCCGCCTCCTGCAGCATGCGGCTCATCCTTCCTCCCCCCCCTTTCCTCCTCCTCCGAGGCTCCGCCGGCCGAGCTTGCGGTTCACGCCCGGCGGCGCGGGTCCCCCCGGCGGTCCTTCATGGCTCTGCCGGTGCCCGGCTTCCCCCTCCGCGGCAGCGGCCGACTGAGGGCTGCCTTCCCCCGGCCGCTGGGCTCCCGCAGCGGGCGGCCCGGCGCCTCGCAGCCCGCCCCGCCGCCCACCATTGGCTGCGCCGCGCTGGGCGGCCCCGGCAGCCACCCGGCGGCCCCGGCCGCAGCCGCTCGTCGCCGGGGCGGGGGGAAGCTGGGCCCCGGGGCGGGGAAAGGCCGAGCCCGAGGCCGCTCCGCCGAGCCCTTTCCTTCCGCCTGTCCTGCGGCGTGGCGCCGCCTCCGGAGGGGGGAGAGGCGCTGAGGGGGGGCGGCGGGGCCTCCGCGGCCCGGAGCGCCGGAGGGGGGGGGGGGGGGAGTGAGAATCACAGAATCATCCGGGTTGGAAGAGACCTCCAAGATCACCGAGTCCAACCTCTGACCTAACACTAACAAGTCCTCCACTAAACCGTATCATTAAGCTCTAAATCTAAACGTCTTTTAAAGACCTCCAGGGATGGTGACTCAGCCACTTCCCTGGGCAGCCAATTCCAACGCCTAACAACCCTTTCAGTAAAGAAGTTCTTCCTAATACCCAACCTAAACCTCCCCTGGTGCAACTTTAGCCCGTTCCCCCTCGTCCTGTCATCAGGCACACGGGAGAACAGACCAACCCCCACCTCTCTACAGCCTCCTTTAAGGTACCTGTAGAGTGCGATAAGGTCGCCCCTGAGCCTCCTCTTCTCCAGGCTGAACAACCCCAGCTCCCTCAGCCGCTCCTCGTAAGACTTGTTCTCCAGACCCCTCACCAGCTTCGTTGCCCTTCTCTGAACTCACTCGAGCACCTCCATGTCCTTCTTGTAGCGAGGGGCCCAAAACTGAACACAGTACTCGAGGTGCGGCCTCACCAGAGCCGAGTACAGGGGAAAGCAAGCAGGCAGGGCCGTCAGTATCGGAGGGAGCTCAACGGGCTGCGGGGGTCTCCCCGCTGCGCCTTCCCTCACCTCAGGGTTCAGGGAGAGCGGTGCCTGGCTGTGGCAGCGCTGGGAGGTGGAACCACCCGCTCCCGGCCCCTTGGTGGGGTGCCTGGCTGCGGGAGCTGGCCACAGACATGCCAAGGGGTTGGCAGTAAGGGCGGTTGTTTGTTGGTTTGCATTTCTCGCTCCCAAATTCCTTATCGCTGCTGCTTCACTTGTTTGGGTAAGGTATTGTGTCTGAAGTCATTGAGGGAAGAGCAGAGTCCTTAAAAATCAACTTTGTGTTCTTCACACTTTAAAAATGAAGTGACTGCATCTACTGGTATATCACAAAGCATCATTTAAGATGTGTGAGACAAGCAGGTTCAGAAAATGTGCTCCAGGCATTCAGAGGAGTCCTACTTTCCCCCAGGCATGCACAGTGAGGCCACGTAACCTCGCTGTGACTCAGCACACTCAGAGTTAAATTAAGTCTCATTACTGATATAAAACAGCCCTCTTCGGACAGAGTGCAATGATGATGTTTACATAGTAAGGCAAGCTTCAGGGTGAAGAAATAGTATCTTTGGTTTGAGAGAGACAGCTTTGCTTATTGTAGCCTCCAGGTGCCATCCAAAACACCCAGCAAGCCAAGGCCAGCAAGACATGACCGTGTAACATCCATTGCTCGCTTCTGTGGGAGGCTGACCAAATTGTGTCCACAGTGAACTGGAAAGTTATGTCAAGAAGATGTGGAGTAATCTTGGGTCTTACTGGAGTTTCTGCCAGTGGGGAAAATGGTGATCTAGGTGACTCTGCTTGGCAGGAGGGTAAGACCAGGTGATCTCCAGAGGTCCCTTTCAACCGCAACCATTCTGGGATTCTATTCAGACAGGCTACCGATCTGGATAGAGGTGCTTTTATTTTTTAATGCACAATTCAAAGCCAGGAAGATGTCAAAATCTGAACTAGAGCAGTACAGCTAACTTTCAGTTTCTAAATAAAAGTAGGCCTGGTTTCACTGCTGATTACTTCATGAGTAAAATAAAAAGGGTTTTCAGGACAGGAGGATACTGACGAGATACACTGGCTAAGAAATTGTCTTGTTTAGGATTTGTTATTTTTTAATCCTGATCTCCAAACTTCACATTCTGGCTTGTGTGTATCACAGCATGCTCTTAGAGCTGTGTTGCCAAACCACAGTTATTTGCAATATTTCATTACTCTAGCATTTTCTTAGCAAGGGGAAAGTTCACAGATCCCTCTCAGTTCTGCATATCTGCTGACCTTTCACTCCACAAGATCTTCTGATGACTTGGTAACAGAGCTGCAAGTGCAGACGTACACCCACAGTCAGATCTTTGGGAACATTTAGGTAAAGCAAATCTGACTGCAGTGTTTCAGTCAATAATAGCAATGTATTTCCTTCCTTTGATGAAAGTATGGAGAAAAGGCCAAACTTGTTTTAAGTACACCCTTTCTTCTGTTCTTGCTGCCTCAAGGCTTTTTCTTTGCCACAGTCCTGCTCTGTAATCCATAGACAAACTCCTTTGCGCGGAACATGGCCTTAGCTGGTAGAGTTTTTGTAGTGGTGAAGGCAGCAATTTTACTATATTTAGGCATAATAAAATTTCTCACTGAAATTTCTTACTGAAAAAAAAAATAACGCAACCAAAGATTCTGCAATATTGGTGCAGTGTTCAGTGCTCTGTTGCCTCCACAATTTCTACTGATTTTATTTAAAAACTTTTAAAGGTAAGCACAATCAAGTAATTTAAGTAACTGAGGCTGGGGGTTTGGAGGGAAGTTGGTAGCAGAACCAGAAATCTTTTTTCTCCTCTCTTAAGGAGAACTAGATACTTTCTCTTAATGCCAAATGATTGTTATTTTAATCATGTGATTAGTTCTAATCAAATACATTGAAATAACCTGAACTTCTGAACATAGGAACCCGTAACTGAGAAGATAAGAGGAGTTTATTCTATTTTTATAATTTTTTAATATTCTGTAATAATTTTTCATTAAGTCAATTTCCAGCAGAACAGAGTGCCATAATTCTACTCCCAACTACACAAATAAAATTATTATCCAAACAGTGCTTCTGTGATAATCGAAGTAACAGAGTCACTGTATATAGAAACGATTTGTGCTTGGATGCAACCACTTTCTTGGGAGCAGAAATGGAAAAAATGCATACCAGGCTGACTAATCTCCATGAATATTTGAACAAGTGGGAACCAGCATGTAATCACAGCAACACTGATGCCTCTTTTTTCTCTGCTTTTATGCCCATTGGCTCCTACACCACCACTTCATACACGGTTTTGTGACTGCTGTGGAGATAGAGGCATTGGAACATGCAGGTCATGTAAGATCTCATCCAGCTTACTCAATGATCATTTTTTAATAACTTTTGATTTAACGTTTGAAAAATAAAATGTGCAATTCTTGAAGGAGAAGGCCCTTTACCTGACGACTTATGTGCTCCTACCACAAGACCAATGGCTATAACATCAGTCTTGGCAGTAAACTGCATTTTCTTCACTATTACAGAGTTACCCAGTGTACCACAAGGAGATACAAACTGGAATAAAGGTGCTGAAAAAATAACATAAAAAATACAGATTTTGTATCGTTGCTATTTGGATATTTAACATTTAAACAGCTGTGGAGCATGAATAAAGTACGTAGCTGTTTATATGTGGATGAAATACATGTGAAAATGTGAATCCACGCAGTGTCTATTGTTTTCAATTTTGTACTAACACTGAACAGTAAATTGTTTTTAAAATATACCGTGTAGTGTACTCTAATATGGTAAGCTGACAATTTCTGTATTTTCTTCTTTAATTTTGAGCTGTATGGCTACATACTGGTGTGGGAGTAGTAGGCCTCAATTAGAGCCGATTTCAGCAGAGGACACTCATGCAAACCCTTACTCAAGTAAATACCAGACTGAAGTGCTTCCAAAGTTTCTGTTGACTTTACTGTAATCACTTACATAACAATGGAAATACACCTAGAGATTTAGTTTGCATCATCACGGCAAACCAATGACCAAACAGGCCTTTTTATCCAGAAAGGGGGATGAGACGTGACATTTGATTTTAAATTTGTAGCAGCAGAAGATGACTGCTTATTATGCCTGCTTGGCATAACATTGGCTGCAGTCATATCCCCTGGTAGAATATCCAGACGCTGCAACTTGTTTGGGATCTGGAGATCTAAGCTGAGCAAAAAGCTTCAATTTTAACGTGACAGATGTGGGAGCCCACTGAAGAAGCATCCCTGTGGTTAGGCTGACCTGATCCTACTGAGCTGCTGGTTCCAACTCTTCTGCTCCTAATCGGGCAGTATTGTACCCAGGCTGGTCAAGAGATGTGTCATGGCAAGAGGAGACAGAGGAAAGGGATGGTCCTGCTCTGTTGCTTGATGGCTGTTTGTGGTTTGAGTGTAGGCACCACAGCGATGGTGCAAATGGGGAGTGCAAATTACTGCATGAGTAGTCTCTACCCCTTATTCTTTTTCCAGGGAGATACACACTTGCTGCTGTAGATTTAAGTCCTGCATGACTTGAAAGTTATGAGAATTTATCCATAAAGGATTTGAGTTGTCTGGCTGACAGTGTAATTCATAGCGGACCAATTGCACACAGTTCCAATTAATGAGAACAGCCTGATTCTGGACAGAATACGCCTCTAGAAAGAAGTGTAAACAAGTCATTTTCCCTGTAGAGAGAGATAGAGAGGGAAAAGGCCAAGGATATCGATGGTCAGTGTCAGCTGCCCCAATCACAGTGAACTGCTGACTAATGACACCAAATGAAGAATTACACATTTAATACTAGGGCTTTAATACATAGAAACTTTCATATCTGAATTTTTTAGACATACTTTGGTTGTTAAATTTATTTCTTATTCCAGCCAGCTAACTCAGCTGAACCCAGCAATTCCAGAAGAATACAACTGTGGGAAGCATGTGTCTATTTTGTGCCTTCAAAGTCTCAAATATCTTATTTATGTTTTTCATTTTTTGCTTTACAGCTCTAAAGGTTTCTATTCTCAGATCATCTGAAATAATGCTAACATTTCTGTATCAATCCTTTGCTCAAGTGCATTGTAAACACTTAAGCTACGTGCCAAGTACAGGTATAAGTGGTAAAATCATGTAACTGGTGTCAATCAGCAGTGGTTATATTGGCACTACTGGTAGCAGAGCCATTGTTCTGCTCTGCAAAGGTGCAGGCAGGAGTAAATCCACAAAAATAATCTCTCCCACTCATGCATCTCAAACACTACATTTGCTGCCATCCTTTCGTCATGCCTCAAGAATTTATCTGAGGGGGTGCAGCTGGTACGTAGGACAACAAAAAGATTGTCTGCTGTAATTTGTTTATTAACACATATTTGGGAGACTTCTGTGCATTAACAATACACAAGCTGGTTCAGACCAGTGCTCCACCTAACACAGTATTCTGTCTCTATCAATAGCTCTAAGCAGATACCCAAGGAAGAGGAGGAATTGTAATTACCTGTGGTGCTGCCCCCTCTACTCCAGCTTCATACTCTAACAACCTCTAGCCATTTTTAGCTGTGTGAATTGCATGAGACTTTGATTTTTTTTTCTATTAAATATTCCACTCTCGTGCTTGTCGAGTCTCTCTTGAACTCCTGTAAACTCTTTCACAAATAATAACATCCCTCAGCAAGTATTCCCTCAGCTCTACTGCCCCATATGTGAAGAACAAACTTTCTGCTTGTTTGGACCCGGCTCCCACAAGCTCCATTTCGTGGCCACCCGTGCCTGTTCTGGAAGAGGCATTCAACAACAGAGCTCCCTCTCTCCAACTTTTCCATATTACTCATGAGTTTGTCAGCCTGTGTTCTATATCCCCACCCTCTTCCCAGCCCCTGAGTGCATGGATGCAAGAACTAAATATTCCCTCTACCCTCTACTATTCTTTTTGCCAATGGCAGGACCTTCCCCATTATTTCACAGCTTCTTTCTTAAAACCTTCAGATTTTTTTCTTAAAAAGTCCATCAAGGCTATAGCAATCTCTCTTTTCTACATGTTTATGAGGCACCACTTCCAAAAAACAGAAACCATATGCTGGCTTTTCACATGTTAGCCTATATTATAGTTTCTGTTATTTTTTTGTGATACAGATGTAGGCTTTCTGGATTGGCCCAGAATCTTTTTTTTTTTTTTTAAATTGTTTTACATTTTCTACACTCTAGTCTCTAGAGCCAAGTTTTAAGTGGCTCATTACACACTGCTGTATATATAAGGAACACCAATTTGTCTTGATGCTATGGTAGTGTTCGTTCTGTCTTGGTAAGATCATTTTGTCCTCTTCTATTGTTATTTCCACTTTGGTCAGTTCCTCTGCTAAGTTCCCTAGAAAGGATTCCTGCATAAAGTTCTCCCCAGTTTTCTCATTTATGAATACCGTTGTAAAAAACTAACTTATATTTTCTTTAACATCAACGTCTCCCCGAGCTTTTATTTTGTACTTTGGTCATCAACTGCCTGTATAGACTTTCTAACAGGTTTTTGCTCCTGTTTGGTTTGTAGGAAGAATTATTTGGTAGTTTAGTTCCTGTGGTTAGTTGTTTCCCAACTCTTTTTGGCCTGATTATATTTTTGTATTTATCAAAGTTTATGTTCCCTTCTGTTATCTTCTTTTGAATGTGGTATAGCTTTCTGTTGTCATTTGAACTGCTTCTTTTCTTCACATCTGGTATCCTTCAGCTTTCTCCTAGCCACATGTAAGAATTTAATTCTTTTAGCTCTCTCCCCTAATTTATTTTTAACAAGCTTCACAATGTTCCCTTACTGGAGTTTAGTACAACTACAGAGGATTCTTTGGCCTTTGTTGCTCCTTGTAGGAATGCTGTTTTTTATGAAGTGGGGATTCCACTGTGAGACTGAACCAGTTCTTGTGCATTGTTCTACATCAAGCCAAGGACCAACTGTGCTTCATCTTGAGGGCTCATACTGTGAAAAATAACCCCCTCATAATAATACCATTTGAACTTAACTGTGAGAATCCCAGTGATGTTTTTTATTGTCGTCGTTCTTTTGTTGTTACTACACATTTATCTGCTTAGTAATCCCTTTGTTATAATCAGCATTAGGCTAAGACACTAGTAATGTTACAATGCAAGATTCATAAAGAAACATGAGAACCTTGTGGAGTTAATTCTAAGAAATGATTTAGAAAGACATCTTTCTTCTCTTTCACTCTCTCCAAATTTTGTATAAGCAGTGTCAGGTCACTCAAGGGAAAGACTGAAAGACTGTCCTGCTTAGGGAAAGAAGGGTATCCAAACCTTCAGGATACAATAGTGCTGTGGGCAGCAGAACACACTTTCACATCATGCAGTTTCATTTCATTTATCTAACTGAAATGCTGTTTTCTCTCTGGGTGCTGGGACAGTGCAGGAGTCTAAAACGTGCTTTGAGTCATCTATCAGAAGACTCCGTCTGTCTCATTTTTATACAGGAGTTCAGTGAGGATTTAGTCAAAGGTGGGTGCCAAACATTGCATGGTCAATCTTTCAACACCAGCCTTCCTGATGAAACATGGTCTTCCATCAGATAGTACACTGGTTTGGACAGCTTTGCAACATTGCTTTTAACTAGAGCTGATCTGATAATGAAGCAGCAGGTCAGAGGAGAAGACTCAAGTGCGGTAGGACTGCAGCTGCTTTATTTTAGCAGCAGGTGGAAAGCTGTTCTGAAGAAGATGCTGCATAATACTTTCTTAACAAAGAAACGTGAGATGTAGTTATATTGAAGAGTGACTTCGTAAAAAAGTTAGAAATACAGGAAATCTTCAAGGGTCTTTTCTTCTTAATACTTCAGTTCCTGAAACACTGAGGAACTCTACTTGTTCTCTATTTACTTCACTTCCCAGAGAAGTTGTTAAGCTCCATGAACCTCATTATCATGACCTTTTAAAAATGAAAAATAATGTCCTGCAGTTTTTTGAAAGTATTGCATCACTCCCAAACTCAATCAACTCTTGAAATTTTCAAATGTTGACAGTCAAGGTGCAATGTTTAGTCATGTGTCTCAGGTCTTATTTCACAGTTTACTTTGCCTTCAATGAAGAAAGAATTCTTTGTTTTATAACCATTCTAATTATTTTTTTTAGCTTTATCTGCAGAAATTAATTTCAGAAGTGGAAGATTTCTTGCATTAAAATATAACTGTCTGAAGCTGCCACATCACTTTTCCTGGATTCTACTGCTGTTACCTACCAGATTCATTAAATCACACAGAAGGAAAAGTGTAGTGCTTTCCTTTAAATCCAGATTATGCTGTGTATAAAAGTAAGGGTGGTACAGAAAATATCAATAGTATGTTAGAAAAACAAATGTAAAAGGGATTTGATTATGTCACACCTGAAACTGCCTTTTAGAAATAGTATTAACAAATTAAATATTTACACTAGGTGGAAATACAAACAAAATAGAAAGGATTATTTCAAGTAATCAAATGAGTTTAATCTTTCAGTGTCATCTGTCATAGTAGCTGTAGAGTTGCGCATACAGGCAAACACTACAGAGGTATATTTTACACTGAAAATTTTAATGTAGTAGTGCTACAAGAAAAAAAAGCATATTAATCATAAATATCTGGGATATCACAACAAGCAAAAAACATTCTGTCCAATAACTTTATTCAGTTTAATTGGTAATATGTTAAAGAAGTAAAAGACATTTTCATTTTTCTAATCTTATATCCATGGGTTCTATAAACACTCTTATCAAAATTAAAAGAAAGAAAAGACTTGGGTCATATTTAATAGTAGGCTCCTTAAATCTCTCTGAGCACTCCACACATTGTTGTACCAATGGCTATCCAGCATTGACACCTCAAAAATGTTAGGCTGAAGATATCTCAGCAAAGGGACACCTTAGGAAAATATTTATATAAAATTGTAATGGCTGTTTTGTAAGTGGCAGCAAATTGCTTCAAGGACAAGGGTGCCTGCTAGTAGCAAATACTCACTGATTCCCCCCTTGCCCCCAAAATACCTGAGGAAGGGCAGGGTGGGAAGAAGAGTGCTTACCTCTTGCCCTACAGATGATGCCAATTGTAGCTGTGGCACCACAAGCTGGGCCTGCAAGACAAAACATCAGCAGCTGTGTAACCCCCTCCAACAGCTGTGAATTTGATGCACATGGTACAGTGAGAGGATTGTGACTCCCCCACAAAGGGGCAATGGTTTCTGTCAGCGGCCTGTATGGAAATGGAAGTGGTAGAGGAATGGGGTCCGTGGTAGAGGAATGGTGGCAGCAGCCAGAGCTCATCCCTGTCCTTCTCCTGCTGCTGTCTGTCCCTGTGGCATCCTCTCCCTCCTCTCCATTGGCACTGGGCAGCCTGGGAGCATGGAAAGCGGCTGCCCTGTTGCCTGTTGCCGCCGGGCAGGAGGCCGCTGCCAGCGGGCCCTGCGTACCCAGGCGGGCGGCACACCATCCCTGTGGGGGCCACTGCCTGCCCCCCCCATCCCCAGCACTGCGCAGAGCAGCCTCTTCTGCTTCCTCTGTGGCTGAAAATGAACTGGGTCGGTGGCAGCCGGTGAGTGAAATTTCAGGAGCTGCCAGAAATGGCTCCCTTTGGAGAAATGGAGCTCTGCGTTTCAGGCCCGGTGTCCCCTCAGAGACCCACAGGGCCATGGGGTGTGTGGCAGACCCTGTGCCCCCTCACAGATTGGGCATATTTCAGAATCACTGAAATATTAAAATAATCACCAAAAGACTGGTAACATTAAAAAACAAGTATATTCAGTTATTGAATAAATATTCAGTTTCATTGGGTGCCAAACCACCCGCCTATCTATTAGAAATTTAAACCCCACAGGTTTTGTCAGCATTTGAAAGTAGCTTTGCTAAACACCATTTTGTAGTCATCCTGACAGTATATGCAGAATCAAACTAAAATAAGGCTTTACGCATCTAGAAGTCTTTCCAGAAAAATGAAGTTTCTGAAAGCTACCGTGGCAGGTTGATCTTGGCTGGCCACCAGGTGCCCACCACACGTTCCTCTCACTCCCCCTCCTCAGCTGGATGGGGGGAGAAAATCCAATGGAAAAAACTTGTGGGTTGACATAACAGCAGTTTAAGGAAAGAAAAGGAAAGGCTGTATGTGGAAGCAAAAGGAAAAATAATATTCTCTACTTCCCATCAGCAGACAATGTCCAGCCGCTTCCTGGGGAGCAGGGCCTCAGCACAAGTAGCAGTTGCTTTGGAAGACAAATGCCTTCATAACCAATGTCCCCTCACTCATCCTTTCTCCCACCTTTTATTGACACCATATGGCATGGTCAGTTTGGGTCAGCTGTCCCAGCTGTGTCCCCTCCCCACCTGTTGACCCCCTGAAGACTACAGTCTTTGGGTTGGAGGGACAGCCCCGGTGCAGGGCCAGCACTGCCCAGCAGTGGCCAAAACACTGGTACGGCATCGATGCTGCCCTTGCTACAGGTGCAGAGCACACCACGGCATGTGCTGCTGGGAAGAAACTTAATTCCACCCCAGCCAGAGCCACTAGAGCTGCCTATGTGAGGCAGTTCATATATTTTGATGCACATATAATATACATATTTGATATGCACATGTTCAGAGTGGGTGTGTGTCCCTTCCAACTCAGGATACTCTATTCTGTGAGTGTTATAACTTCAGGCACAGTATGAAAAGAAAAACAAAAGAAAAAAGAATGTAATTCCAAGATATTCCATATTTCTAGCTCTCAAATAAAAGTGCTAATCTTATTGACACAAACACTGCAGCTGTATTCACCACACTCACAACAGTGACCCAGAGCTCCTATTTTATGCAGTGTCCTGCAACCAATCAATTTAAAACTATGTTTAACAAGTGATATGTGTAGTTTAACTGTCTCCTATACAGCACAAACAACGGCAGCTCAATAAAACTTGTAGTAACAATCTTTTTTAATTATAATTTATTTTTATTGTGAACAAAATGTTCACAATATGCTGTAAAGTCCTGAAAGGTAGGAAGTTGTGCTGTGCTCCTTTGCTTTCTTTGCTGATGTGGTTTTGTAACTGTGTTGCAGCATGACGTAGGAAATTAGAAGAATTAAACATATTGATGTAGATTTCTTATAATGTTTTAAGAAATTAAGAATTGATGATTTCTTGCATTACAGGTTAAATGCCTAAAAGCTTTTCCTTCTGAATGTTCAATATATTTGATAGCTTTTCCTGAGTAAACCAGGATCAGTCCAACTGACTTCAACAGAGTTATATTGACTTTACTACCTGAAGGTTTGATCCATTGTAACAGAACAGAATAATTTGTGTCCAAGATTCTTAATAGCATTGATGTGTAACTCAGGCCATGACTCAAGATTACACTTTTACAATTAAAAGAATAATTATTTGCATCTTTCAGGAGCAGAGTCATATTAAAGCAGGAAAGGAGAAAGCAAAAGGTAATGTAGTGAAAGGTAGTGTAACACTTGTAACGTGTTTGCCTGACTGTGCTTAGCTTTTAGAACAGAATTAATTTCCTAGGTTTACTACACTGAATTCCAGCAGGAAGAGGAGGGAGTAGGAGAAGGCATGAATGAATACATGAATGTGCCTAATTTAAGTTTTACTGAATTACTTCTGTTACTATATTTTGCTGGTATGTGCTGACACACAGGATTGTTTAAAGCCTCACAAAGACGACCACATGGTCAGCTAGCCTAACACATATACACAGCACTTTTTTCTGGGCTACGTAAAAGAATGTTAGGTTCATTGATGTACTTTATTCTGGCACTCACAAAAGCAGACCAACTTATTTGTATTTTGAATCTGAAAGTGCAATAAAAGAATCAAATTTATGTATTTATACCTAGCTTAGCAGAAGACATTTCAAACAGGGAAGGGGAAGAAAACAGTGCAAGAAGATAGTTATAACTGTAGTAGGAGAAGTCAGTTTTCTCCTCAGCAGCTGGGGGAAAAAAAAAAAAAAAGAGAGAGAACATTATAAGGAAGCCCCACCATCAAAGCTGGTACCATCCAATGCCCAGAGCAGATGGAGTGTCAAGTATATGAGGAGGAATAACAGGCTGATGGTATGGAGCCAGTCTCTGAAATGAAAACTCTCCACCTAAGAGACAGTGGGAGCAACCAGCAGATCATTGCCTAGTCTCTTGAAGGCCTGTGAGTACTCAAAATACCTGTTTTCTCAGGGAGTCATTGGTCTAAGCTGCATCATGTACAGCTATGCAATTTGCTTCAGTGTAGGAGAGAAAACAGGAAAGGATCCAAGTAATTTAGTACTAAATTGTTGAACACAATGGCGTTTAGTACTAAATTAGTGAAACCAATGGTAAGTTTGTAATTACTGTTACACAATTAATAATAATTCAGTAATTTAGAGGTAATGGGACACAAGGAACATGGATAAATTTAAAGAGTATGGACTCCAAAACAATATAAATTTTGAAGATTTTGAAGTGGTTATTTGTATACAGAGACTGTGGGGTGATTATTAATATTCTTCTATGAAATGGAGATTTTATTTCCTAAATGGCTACTAGTAGTATTCTAGGGTTATGCAGAATTATCTGCTTGATGTGTGGAAAGTGGTAGTCATAATTCTTTTTGTTCCTTGCAACATAAGGCATTTCTGAAGTCCAAGCCATAGAGGTTTTTCTTCTTTTCTTTCTCTCTCTCTGTCACAAGACCTTATTTATTGCATCAAGGAAGACAAGTTTAGAAAACAATACACTGTTTGTGTCAATATAGATGGCCACGTGTATGTAATCGTGCTGATTTATTTGCCTACTCATTTATAAGCTGTCTAAAAAGCTCAGGTTTATTTATTTTTTTAAAAGACTTTTTCTTTGCAGGATTTTGGTAAGTCTTTTATTTTAAAGAAACACTTTTAATGATCATACACAGAGGTTGAGGCATGAGTGTTTAAGGACTAAGTTTTTTTCTTCAAGAGAACAGTGATTTATTTTGAATATGACTGAATTAAAATAGCAATCTTTTTCAAGTTAATACAAATAAACTAAATTATAATAGACAGAGTGTGAATTTGGAGAAATTTAATCATGTGTTTTTATTATTAGGAATTATTTCAGTATAATTATATGTACCGCTAAAGTGTTATGAAGCTTATGTCAAAACCTTGTTCTCTCTTTTTTAAAAAAAGGAATTCTTTGAAAAGAAGAAACTTAAATCAAAGATGAAGCTTCTGGAAACATCATCTCCTAAAAGTTCAGCAGTCAGTTTAGATCTTCTCAATCTATATGTTGTGAACCAAATATCAACCAAAAAAGACAGCACTGGTGAGTTTAGGGTAACAGTGTTCTGACCTCACACTTAACCCAATTAGTTATCCTTTATTATTACTGCTATTATTTCAGTTCTTCTTTTTCCATTGCATTATAAAAAATCATATTTAAAAAAAATAAAAAAATTGAAGTTATAAGTAAATACGAAAATAATGACTGAATAAAAAATCAGGGCCAAATTCTATTCTTAGGAGCCAAATAACCTTGGCTACTACCTATTTCACCTTTAAAGCCTTGCACTCTGATGCACCTTCCTCATTCCGTTCATTAATTTTACCCTATAACCATTTATTTTTCATTTTGTCATTAAATGGGTCCATTTATATTCCACTGCCTTATTAATAATTGTTTTTTTCATTTGGAATAGTCTGTCAGTTCTACCCAAAGTATCTTTCTTAAAATCTGTTATTAAGATTCTAAAAAAATCCCTACAACTTGAGTCCTAACTCTTTTCCTCTGTGAGATATTCCTGGACTAGACTGGGGAACACTTGCTGCCCTATGCTCAGAAATATTAGGAGGTGACTGAGCAGGGCAAGAGAGCCTGTCCATACACCTCAGTTGACCATAAATAATTTTATACTATGCTGCCATATAGAAGAGAGCTCTTACATTGCTAGTAATAAAGAAAGAAAGAAAGAAAGAAAGAAAGAAAGAAAAAAAGAAAGAAAGAAAGAAAGAAAGAAAAAAAGGGGCTTTAAATGGATGACTTTCTCCAAGTCCAGTGCTGACATTATAAATGTTTTCATTACAGTGAACCTGAAGAAGCCAGTTCACATTGATATCACTGGAGACTTAAAAGCTCCTGTTAGAAGGTACAATCTAGAGCTTCCCAAGTCACCGCTGCATAAACAATATACAGCACACTTAGACCTCATCCAGAACAGGTACTTGTATAAAACAGGCAGTAGTTAAGCTACAATGAAGTTCTGAAAAAGGTGTTTCATGATATACTTTCATCTGATTTCTAAAAAAATTAAAAGGAGTTACCATTGCAGTGCAGTGGAAAACAAACCTGATAAGGATCTTTTTTTTTGTGTATTTATTAACATGAATGGAAGGGTGTCACTTTGGAGGCAACTAGATAACTGGGAGAAGAGGTTTAGGCCAGTACTGTAGCACAGAATTACGGAGAGGAAGACTGATCTGAAACCGATCAATCTCCTGATTATTTGATCAATTGATCTCTTTTAGGCCTATGCTCATGCATGTCCTGCCTTGAAAGGACTGAAAAAATGTATATTTGGGGTATTAAGTGAACATAAATATAGTATTCTAAGACAAAGAAGTTTCGTGACGCCTTCTGACATTCCAGTGATATTCCTATTATGAGAGAATAAAGAAACATTTAAATTCAAAACATGAAGCTGAGAGATTTAAATATATATGTACTTCTTTACTTGTATCAGATTGTTCATGCACTAAGTATATCTCACAGAGAAGACTATTCAAACAGCATCTTCCACTTACACCATTTTCCTATCCATTTCAGACACCCTTATGTGACTGATTCACAGACTTTATGGTTAAATCTGCTTAAAATCAAGCCCTTTGTAGACACCTGGAAAAATATTGTTGCATTTCTTTGAAATTAATACTCTAGTTAGGATGCTTTAATCTTACAAATCTCATATTTCATGGGCTGTTTTTATTAATTTTACAAGGTTACAAGAGCAAGTATTGGACAGCAGAAGGCAGCATCTCTTAGAGAAGGGAAAATACCAGCATGATGTAAGTTTATTGTTTTCGCTGATCTCAAGGTAAAAATATGTACCAATAACTGTATTTTTAAGTGATTTTTCAGTGATCAAATCTCATGAGTACTGAGACATGTGAAGACTTCCTCCTTAAGGCTACATTAATGTTATTTGCCAGTCATGTTTTATACTTTTTCCTTCTATTGCCTTTCTTCTAGTATTCTATTATTTTTCTTCTATTTTCACATATGTAATGAAAAGCTCAACTTGTTTTAGGCATTTTCCAAAATACTCAACAATATCTGTGCTCTAACTAGTTGCAAAGGACAGAAGTTATAGGAAAGTGACTGAGGCCAAGATTAGGTAAATTAAAAACAATATGCATAACATAAATTGATGAAATGTGAGGAGTATATGCAGAAGTGGGTCTTTAAGAGAAACTTATGTACAGTGGATACAATTGGGAAGTTCACACTCTCATTGAAGTTAAAGTGCATTTTCTATATCAAAAGCAGGATTTTTTAACGATACATTCCAATGCTGTGTAAAAAACAAAGAAAAAGTTAGAAGATAGTTTAGATTACTCAAGCTTGCTTGATAATATAGCTCCACTGACTCCTGCTGCTTATATCAGAAATGATTCTGAGGAGAGAGCAATTAAAAAAAAAAAAAAAAAAAAAGCTCACTCAGTATTGTTCTGTATCTTCTTTGCCCTTTCATGTTGCCAAACCATCTTTTGCTAGAGTGAGAAAGATAGATGTGTTCCTAGTTGTGTTCCTAGTTCCTTCTGAGTGGGGAAGACTTGCTTAGCAGGGGTGAAAATTTATCTGTCTAATGTGTTTCAACCAAGATCACCATGAGGTGCCACTACTTTTTTGGATATCACATTAAGTCAGCCTTCTCTTACTACCCTTTTTCCTCTGTTGCTTGAAGATATAGAGGCCATATTTCAAATTCAACATGGCCAGGAATAATGGATCAAAATGACAGCTAAGTTTCTCCCCAGACACTACCAGAATGAACAGATTTATATCATTTCATCAAAATGCACCGCATGATAATGCAGTGCACACAAAGAAATTAATGTATAGATCAAAGAATAAAGGCCAAGTCCTGTATATTGCAAAGAAATGTTTTAAAAAGTTTTATGAGGTAAAGTGTGTCCCATTAAAATAATTATAATATATCTGCTTTATTAAGCAAAAAAACCGAGGCTATAATATTCATAATTTATCTTTCTAGAAACAGTCTGGTGGCACAAGGATTTTGTGCAGTTTATGTACAAAGCTTTTGCGTTGCATTAGTTTCTTGTATTGTTTTCACTGAATAAACTGGATTACAGGCACTGCTTCCATGTAGCAGTGGTTGCAGAAACATTCAATGATTTTTTTCTTCAAATTTCTCCCGTGTTCTGATGTGCTTGAGATAGCATTGTTGGTCTCACAACATGCTGGAGTTTTCTTCACAGTGGAGTAAAATAATTTTAATTTTCTACTTAAGAACCAATTCAACAGATCATTTACCTAAAGCTAAAAATGTATTTATACCCATCTCCCCTCAGGATAGCATTTGTGTGTATACTTCAACTTCAGTAGGTACTTAAGCGTTTTCCTGAAATAATCCCTTACTACTTTATGTTTTTAATGAAAAAATCTTATCAGAATACATGATTTTTTTTTTCCTGTGAAAGTGGTGTATGTGGAAAGAGATGTAAAAGATATAGAAAGGTTTGATCTTTTTGAACTTTATGCTTAGATCAAAATAGTCTTAGATAAATTAAATCTCTTTGCTATCTTTTATCTAGTTACCACAAGTAACAGAACTATCTTATGCTGACTCTAGTATGGAACATGAAGACAACATAGCAACAGCTTTTAGCACCTGTCCATTGTCCCCTTCTGTTTTTTGGTCCTCTAACTGTGCACAGTTTTCAGAAGAAAATTTCAATACAAACCTGATGGGCAACCCTTGGGAAGAGACCTA
Organism: Cygnus atratus; assembly: GCF_013377495.2. Classification (NCBI taxonomy): domain Eukaryota; kingdom Metazoa; phylum Chordata; class Aves; order Anseriformes; family Anatidae; genus Cygnus; species Cygnus atratus. Next base: position 15,772,251 of record NC_066362.1, on the reverse strand, counting down.
TGAAGATAAGCAGCAAAACCAGGTTTGATTAATATTTTTCATTTCCTCAGAATTATTTTTAACTAAATTTCATTTTTTTGGGGTATAGAATTAGTGTAATGTTGAAGCTAATAACAAACAAGCAACATTTCTTGTAGGCTAGTGGCAATGATCATTCTGTGTATACAAATATATTTCTTTTAGTGCTGTGAAACAGCCTCAGTTTGAGCCAAATTTGCTGAACTCTCAGTATTGCTGATATTTGCAGGAAGGAAGTTAGCCACATACTGCGGCTGTCTTTTGTTTCTGGTTTGCAAAATTGCTTAAAGAAAACTGAAGTACACTACAGTTATAAATACAGCTTTCTTGACTGGACAGTTAGTATAAAAGGGTGTCGTATGATCCCAGGTGATAACCATGCCCTAAGGAAACAAGAACTTCTATAGCTCTGTCATCAGCAAAAGGAAACCAAGGAAAATGCTGTCCACTGCTAAACAGAATCGATGACCTACTGACAAAGGACACGGAAAAGTCTGAGGCAATAGAGACCTACTTTGCTTCAGTCTTTTCTGGCAAGGTCTGCTCTCTGGCACATTTTCAAGCCCAGGATTGGGGAGAGACATAAAAAACAGCAGTGAAGCAACAGGTTAAGGAATCGTGAGTAAACTGGACACAAACAAATGCATGGGACTGGACAAGGTGCATCCAATACTAAGGGAGTTGGCTGACATCACTGCAGGGCAGATGCTCATCATCTTTGAAAGACGGTGGTGATCAGGAGAGCTTCTCAGCAGCAAGAAATACAAAAAAGCTATGCCCGTATGCAAAGAAGACAAGCATGATCCAGGGAAGTTCTAGATCTTCAGCTCACCTATTACAGAACCAGACCTCCTGGAGGTCATTTAAAGTTGCATGAAGAACCAGAAGGTGACTGAGAACAGCCAGCATACATTGCCCATGGCCATGCTGTGCCTGACAAATCTGATTAACTTCTGTGATGAAATGACTCGCTCTATGGATAAGGGTCAGCAGTGAATATTATTTACTTTGACTTTAGGAAGGCTTTTGACAAAGTTTACCTTGTGGGATCCTTGTAGCAAAAGTGGGGAGGAATCAACCAGAGGAGTGGATGGTAAGTTGGGTAAAAAACTGGCTGTACCACCATGCTCAAAATAATTGTAAAGACAATTATTTTATGTCTAGTTGGCAACTGGCAGGGATGCCCAGGATTTAATAACAAGTCTGAAATATCTTCATCAGCAGTTTGGATAATGGGACAGAATGCACCCTCAGCATCTCAGCAGGTTCATAAATGACACCAAATTGACAGAGTGGCCATTACAGTTGGAGGGCTGCTGCTCAGAGGGATCTTGACTTGCAGAAGGCCAACAGAAACCTCATAAAGTTCAACACAGATAAACAGAACATCCTGCACCTCAGAAGGAATAACTCCACACATCTGTGTAGGTGGGGGACTGACTGAGTAGGCAGCAGCTTCGCAGAGAAAGACCTGAGAGTGCCAGTGGTTAACAAGTTGTACACAAGTCAGCAATGCACCCATGCAGCAATAAAGGCCAACTACATAAAAGGCTGTAGTAGAAAGAGCATATACAACTGTCAAAGGCAAGTGATTATTCCCCTCTGAAAAGCATGTGTTAGAAGGCATCTGAAATATTGTGTCCACTCTGGGCACTCTTAGCCCAAGACAGAGATCAACAAACTGGAGCAAGACCAACAGAGGGTCACAAAAATTGCTAGTGGGTTGGAGCTTATGATAGACATGGGGAGACTGAGCAAAGAGGGTTTGTATAGCTTGGGAAAGAGAAAGCTATAAGGGGATGAGGTAGGGAATCAGACTCTGTCTTCCAGAATCTAAATAGAGTTACAGACAGGACAGAGTAAGAGGTGAACAGTGAAATGACAAGAAATAAAAGTCACAAGTTTAAACGATGAAAATTCTGCTTGTATAGTAAAAAGTGTTGTCACAAAAGTAGCTAAACACCAAAATAGGTCATCTAAGGAGGCTGTGGAGTCTCCATCCTGAACAATCCTGAGCAATCTGGACTAGCCTTGAAGCTGGCCCTGCTTTGAGCAGGAGGTTGGATTAGATACCTCTTGAGATCCCTTCCACACAACAGCATTCTGTGATTCTGTGACCTTCGGTGGAATGTCAGCTCTTTCCAGTCTATCCAGCTTGTCGATATTATGGGAGCATGGAATGCTTAAAAGGGCATTTTGTATGCTAGCAGTGACATGTGAGTACAGAAAAGTATGAATTGTATGGAACTCAGTTGGGCTGTAATGTTTTAGCCTTTACTGTAAAGATAAAAAGAAGTAAAAACAGTTGGAAATCATGTATATTGTTTGCAAACCCAACTTTAAAGTTTAAAACACTATAACTATTCTATAAATTCAGGGTTTGACAGTTTTGATCATTTTCTCAGCCAGGAATTATTTCGGATCAAGACCCTTGGCTTTTAAAACACCCAAGCCAGTGTATTTTAAGAAAGTCTGATACAGTGCCTCTGGAGCTGTTCAAGCCACTGCACAGGTAGGCAGTGATTTGATATTAGAGAGAGCAAAAATCACAGTAAAGTAAGTAAGCGCAATACCTGCAACTTATTGTTACTTGATTTTTCACAGATTTTTAGGGCTTTTTAAATAGAAATTAAAATTAAATGAGAAGACTGAACGTACAAAGCTGTTTAAATTTGCAGAGAGGCAGCAAACTGTGATTTTGGTAGGTTCTTGGAACCATGGTCTGTTTTTTGCAATGTTGCAAACAGAATGGTATTTCTCAATTCATCCACAAGCATGGATTCACTGACAGGCCACGGGGAGGGTCGCTGCTGCCACTCTCATTAGTTCTGGGCACTGTTGCAAGCACATTTCTGATGACCTTGATGTTGTAGCAATTGAGCAACTTCTCCACCTCCATTGTTTATATTTGGGATTCCAGGAGCAAAAACATTTACTCTCCTTCTCTTTCATATGTGATTCTACTATAGCTTTTTCTTTTTCTTTTCTTTTATTTTTTTTTTTTAGAATTGATTCAAAAATACTTTCATGAGAAATACACTTTGTTTCTAAAAGAACAGGCAGAAGCCTAGGATTGCTTTCTCTTTACATTTGCTGATTAAAAATCTTTTAATCACAGAGGGTTTAGGGCCAGAGTCATTTGTACTGAACAGTATTTCACTGAACAGTTTCTTTCTAGGTGTTATTTCCTTGTATCTAGGGATCTTACAGGGCTAACTTTCCTTTATTCTTTCTGTTCTGTTAGTCTGCTGTCTGATTGAAAGTTCATGTCAATCTCTGGAGAGAGCCATAAAAAGACCATACACTATTCTGCAGCTCCTGAAGTACCTGCACTCTGTTTGCCTGGGGGGTCAAGGCACTGGGTAGCCCACTGACCACGATACCTTGATGGACACAGCAGCCTCCAGTCTTAGCCAACATAACTTTCTCACTTTTCCTAGCTCCTCCTAGCTTTCTGCAGCAAAACCTAAAGTTAGGATAATGCTCACCTTGCCGTATATCTTGGTGACTTCCTGATGAATACCTTGATGTTAAAGCCCTACATAATCTTATCTTGCCTACATCTCCCTTTTCATTTCTCCACAGGCCCTCAGGTCTGCACTCCCCGTAGTCATGGCACCTCTCACAGTCCTCCACCCACTCATGGCTCACTGACAGTGTGAAATCTCCTTTCCAACAGCTCTTCAACTCCATTTCTGTGTGCTTTCCTTGTTTTGTTTTCACTCATTATATCCATGAATTCTTTTACCTTAGTAGCTGTCAACTCTCCTGGGAAGGACGTATCTTTCACAGTATGTGAAAAGCATAAACTTATACAATCATTTAACATAATTGTAGCATACTGATGATGGAATCGATGTGCATACATCTGAGAGCTGTGACCCCTCAAGTTCATCAAATATTAACTAAAAAATTGTAGGTGTCTTGTAAAAAAAAAAGTCTTTCACTCTGAGTAGTGCTTAGCCATTTCCTCATCTACTATTATCTTTTACTTAGCATTACAAAATGTTCAGCTGGAATTGCTCCACAAAATGTTTTTACCTTCCTCAGTTGTATCCAACTTTCTCTAGATACAAACCGTATTATGTTTAGTCTTTTAAAATTGATTCATGGGTACTTTCTCCCTTAAGTTCTCTAGGATCTTTTTCCAGTTCCAAGTATTTTCTGATCAAGACATTACAGTTTTTTTAAAAAAAGTTTTCACTTTACCACATTTCAATTTTCAAGTTCCACTGATAGCATTGTCTTTTTATTATTATTTTTGTTTTATTTTAATAAAAGACATGTTTTGAATGTCCATGGCCATTTCTGCTAATTCTCTGCATATATAAATCTCTTAACTCTTGACTCAGATTTTCTGAAATGTCAGTCAAGAGATCAAGCCTAGAAAGAAGTGGAAAATGTTAAATTAATATCCAAATAAGTGAAAGCATGATAGCTTTCGCACTAATGATAAACATGACAGTATCCTTCAAAACCACTACTACCAGAAGTGGGGGAGGTAAGTATGGGCAAAACAAAATGTCTGACTGGCCTCCTGACTGTAGAGTAGAAAACCTCTGTGCTTAATTACGATTACTGGCCTCAATTACAAAAAAAAGTCATCTTGCTGAAGAGACCAGGAATTAAACAATGCTCAGATCTTGTAATGGGCTTTCAGTACAAGAGTGAACTGTAGCCTTGAAGAATAAACTTTTTATGAACCGAAGAAGCTGTCTACCTCTTCTTTTTCTTCCTTTCTTTTTTTTTCTTTTCTTTTTTTTTTTCCTTTCTTTTTTCTTTCTTTTTTTTGATACAGAGTGGACTTCTTTGGTCAGCTGAGTGGAGCAGCAGTGACATACTGTGGCTGATTTTATAAATCACAGTTTCCTACTCGAGGATATGCTCCATGTCTTGGCATGTTTGGAGATATCATGAAACAGAACTCTGTTTAAATCAGCCTTACTGTAATGTGGAGATAAAATACAGGCACTCTTTCAGTGGAAATAACATACAATCAGGACAGAAGCAAGTGTGTTGAGAAGCAAAGTCTGATTTTTTTTTATAAAGTTGATCATTTGTAGTGTTAGCAGTTAGTATTTTGCTAATTTATATACTGAGCAAGCTGTGTTTTTTTAATTCCCTTCCCCCAAAGGCTGGACTATATGAATTCTGCCAGGAAAAATCCGGTGATAATGACCAGTAAAGAATCAGAAAACAGTGAAGGAATAAAAGAACCATTGTTTGGTGTCGTGAAAGAAACCACAGAACGGAAAGCTCCCCAACATGAAAGTGATTGTCCCTTTCTGGCACTGTTTGAAGATGAGAGCCAATCAATCCATAATAATTCTTCCACAAGACATTTTAATCCTTTTGTTAACCAAAGCAGTACTGCCAATTTTTTCATTGATCTTGAAGACAGAAATCAAATGACCAACAGAGATTATACTTATGATACTGGAGAGGCTCATCCTGCAATTAAAGCGCAAAACAAATCCATAGACAGACACCTGAAAGGCATTTTCACAGCTCCAGAACAGGTTTTGTGTAAAAATAACAATGCATCACTTGCAAGCTACCAGAAAGGCAGCTTTCATAAAACCCACCTGCAGGACTGTCATGAGGGACAGCACTACTTCGTACCATCTGGCAACAAAGAAAAGCCTTCAATACTTCAAAAAAGTGGTGAGTGTCAGCATTTTAGGGACATATGTTCTACGTTTTATTCTTCTTTTCGACATGTTTTTTTTAAACAGAGGTGTGTCTGCTCTGACCTAAAACACGTTATGAATCTTTGTGGTGCAGCAATTTAATTTTAAAACAATTATTGTTAGAAATTGACAGAAGTAGATATTTTCAAATTGTATTTATGCTACTGCATTTTTAAAACAAGATTTACTTTTGATTTTAGAGACATTTGCTTATTATCGTGATCAGCAGATTAACTTAAAGGAGAGTGTGCAGAACTATTCAATAAACAAAAGGTGAGTGCAGTAAAAATAGTCCGTCTATTAACTAGTGACAACTGCAGACACCTTGCTGAATTGCAGAAACCCTGGCTAAGAGGACCTGAAGGCAAAATTCTAAACAATATTACTGAAGGCCTATTCCAGTGAAAATAATAGTGAGTAATGTGAATAAACTTACGTGCATGCAAGCACTTTGTACATCTGTCTGTAATAACTAAAGAGGAAGATTCCCCGCAGTCATACTGTTGTTGTGATTTTGTTCTCTAAAAGACCTTGTCTCCTTTCACTGACTACAAAGGAAATTAGTGTCTTCCCTGGGCCAAAGTTAACATATGTGAGTGCCCCGCCTTTTTCATCAAGATAGTTTTGTCTCAGACTGATACATAACAAAGCAGTGCTGTCTTCAGTCAACTCATAATATATTTTGGATTTCAACAGAAGTGAAATTTGTTAAAAAACAAACAAACAAACAAACGACAACAATAAAAAAAAACAGTTTCTTGGTGTTAAATCTCAGGTTCATAAATTAATTGAATTATCTCAGTAGTGGGAAACATTTCATGAGTACTGAAGACAAAACAAAAATTGAATGCAAAAAAGTCAGCAGTAGTGACTTTATTTCAGAAAGCAAGTAAAAGTACGGGGAAATCACTTATCAGAGAACTCATGTTTGCATCCCTCAGAGATGAGCCTGTGAAAGAAGCAGTCTGGAAACAGAATCAGCTCTTCGAATTTGAAGAGGTAACCTTTTAAATAATATTATTTTTTTTTGGCGTTACCTACTACTGAAGTGTTTGCACCATTCATTTGGGGTGAAGAAGGAATATCCACAACAGTTAGAAACTGAATTTAGCTTCTCTGAATTAACTTACTTGGAATCTTCTTGTCCTTCATGCTTTATATGAGGAGTCCAGAAAGAACAGCTTCTAGTTAAGTGGTTCAGCTAGTCCTTCCAGGTCCATAATTCACATGGTTTGATTCACACCTAAGCTGATGCCTGAAATGCAGTATATAAATTACTCTTTACCCTAAGGTCTGACTCTGTGGCAGGGTACAGAGGCTATATGCAGGATACTTCAGCATTATAATGGAGCCCTATGCCATCATACATATAAAATCTCCTGTAGATATTTTGCCTGTAGAAGTCACTCAGGTGCATATGGTATTGCTCAGGTTTTTTTGCAGTGAGTCCTTTATGTAATAGAGAAACAGAATGTTCCTCACCTAACCTGAGGTGCTGAACCAGCTGAGCCCTCACTATTAATGCTTGTTTTCGAAAGTTTGCAACAGCACAAGAGGAAGAGTGTAAGTTGGGAGTGAGTTCAAACCTTCACAAGATGAAGAAAGGTTAGTACCATTTACATATTATTAAGTCAAAAATCAGATTTTTCTCTATATATGAGACTGAAACTTACTTTTAAAGCCAGGGAGAAGTGTTTTCATCTTTGTAGGATGTTACATTTGATGAGGGTTCCTATTTTTGATTGATGCAGCACTGTATAAAGACCATTACCAGGTAACTAAGTATTAGCTTTTCCTTGAAGAGAGAAATTCAGATGGTGTTCTTTCTGGTGAGTATTATCCACATATTTTTCATTGCCCCATATCCTCCAAATTTGTCCCCTAAATGGAAAAGCCAGCTCTAAAAGTAGGGTTAGCTTCAAAATAAATAAACAAATCCATGAGAGAGGTCAGGTGTGTTAATCTGAACATCACAGCTCAGGTTTACAAACATCACCATTTTGTAACAGGGCCAAGTAAATGCCAGTCACTGTCTTTCTTTCTATTCCTGCAGATCTCCACTGGTAGGAAAAAAAAAATCTTGGACAAGTCTTTTATATTATTTAATATGTTCATGAAATGTTTCTTGTTTCATTTTACTAGTCTAGTCTTTACCGATCTCTAGTCTCTGCCACCAGACTACGCAGCGCAGTTCAACATGTGCGCAGGGTGAGGGGAGTCAGCAGAGAGATCCCACATCCTTTTTGCTCCCGCAGTAGCTGTATGGGTCAGCTGTGCTGGCTGTATTTGCACGCAGAAGACCTCTCAGGGGCCTCCAAGAGAAAAACCTGACCATAAGCCCACATAACTTGTATGGTAGCCAATGCGTGCAGGGTTTTTGCTGCATTCAATCCCTTCCCCTGCTCTGCAGAACCCCTCCTCTTGGGTAGCACAACGCTGCTGCCAGTGCAGATTAGCAGCTTAGCTTTAGCTTTGGGACACCCGTCTCACACATTCTGCTGTGATATGCTGTCTTGAGAGAAGGAGAATTGACTCTTGCCATATCCCAGACTGACCTTGCTAGCACTTTATTCCTGAAACGGTAACTTAAAACTGCTTCAGAAGCAGTAGTTATGCTTGATTCTGCATTCTGTGCTTGGGAGTTGGATGTTTGGGGAATATTTGGTAACTTTTCCTTCTGTTTGAGCTCAAATTTCAGATGTGGAGTCACCGCTCAGCAGCCCCTCACCCAGCTACTCTCCAAGACAGACAGAAAGCTGTTTCAGCTCTAGTCCTGACATGGTGAGTGCTGCTCCCTGACGAGTTTACAGGGGTTCGTTTGAATGGTATCTGTATGCCTGTGCACATCTAAGGGTGGATGCAGCTGGAATCTTACTTATGGTTTTGTTTCGTACAAGACAACTTCATATGTGAGCAAAACAAGAAATGATTAGATGTAAATTTTCCTAAGTAGTTTAACAGCCCTGTGGTCTGATCTCTTTACAATACCAGGCCTAGTGGAATTACGATAACACAACTGTGGAAGGATGCTAAGCAAGCTTCTGCTCCCTTCCTTGGTGTGTGGCTGCCTTACTTTAAGTGCCAGTAAGGGAGGAGGATTTGACACTATGTGTGTTTTCAGCCATTACTGAACACAAAAAGGCCACACTATATAAATAAAAAATCTGCATGAGAGGAAAGATCCACCTTACCCACTTTCTTTCCAGCAAAGGCCAGGAGCATGTTCCTGCAGAAAGAACACAAAAATCCAACAGACAGTTCTGGCCTTTCAGTTTATTTCATAATTTAATTGTGAGTTGATTATTAACTTAGTTATTGAACTGTTTTAACAGTTATTCACACAATTCTGTTCATACAGTCTGAAGAGGAAGACACGGCCAAAAAGAAGTATGTGGACAAGCGGTGTTTCCAGATAGGCAATGCCAACAACACCTCAGGCTCAGCAAGCAAAGAGACCCCCAAGGCCTCTCACAGTGGATCTGAGCCTCTCCAGCACTGCAGGAGTTTGACCAGGGTAGAAGAGAACTATCTTCAGCAGAGACACACTAGTTCACATGCCACAGAGGATGGAAGTAAAGACCACGCTGCCCCAAGCGAGGGCAGCTCCTTACACCAAACCCGTAAAAAAGAGCACGTCACTGACCGTCCAAGGCGTGATGGTTGGTCACAGACTGAGAGCTGTGCCCCAGCAGCAGGGAAGGTGGATGCTGCCACCCAGTGTGACACCATGCGGGTGTGCAGCTGCGGGAGCTCCCTCCTCCCCGCCCGCAGCCCCGAGGGGCTCCCTCCTCCCAGCACCGCAGGCACCGCTGGAGGGCACAAAATGCCAGAGCATGAGGCGCTGCAGCCTGCAGGCACAGGCAGCGCAGCAGGAAAGGCAGCGTTTTCTTCTGACGCCGAGTATCTGAGTTTGGCTGACAGAACAACTCTAGAGGTTCTGAACTACATCGATGTCATGAAGGAGAGAGAAAAGCAGTGACCAAATAGAATGGCACGCAAAGGATACAGAAATAATACTTTCAAGTTTTGTCTTGTTCTCAGTAGGTTTAATTTAGTTGTCATATCTTGATTTTTCTAGCCTGGCTAGATATTGTTGCTGTGGCTTATGACTTACTGTTGTTGCTTATAAATTACTTTGGATCTCTATCTACCTTCTCTTACTATGGATTTCTACAGATCTCCAACTGTTAACAACGGATTTTACAATAGCTTATTAAACATAAACCTTAGGTACTAGATTTGCGTTCCCACCATATACCTGTAGGATTCTGTGGTTTGAGGATGAATTTGCTTCTCTGGAAGGTAGTGTAGGGATTTTACTTCACTTAAGACACATTTGATGTGACTCTTAGTTCAGAACTACTGTCTGATTTTTATCCATTTTAACAGGCAGACTAGCCTTTGCCTTATGTTTGTACTAACCATTAAAATGAAAACATAAAAATGAGACAGAAAAGGCATATCTGCACACATAAAATAAAAGGTACTTTTAAAGGAACTAATTTATTAATTTTTAACAAAACAAACAAACAACAAACCCAAATGCTTAAACTTCCTTCCACAGCAATCTATTGATTCATTCTCTGTTAATACTGTTAATACTGACTGTTAATATTGACTGTTAATACTGACAAATCTTTTATGTGTTTCTGTGTTTTGCCAGCAGGTTGAAAATATGGAATTATTTTTTTCCTTATTCCAGTATTCGTTTGAAGCTACAAATAACAAATAAAATTTCCTGATAATATTGTTTCGAGGTTATATTCTTTCCATTTAATATGGTTCCTAGTAAAGATGGCTCACTGTGTTACGGACGCCTTCTGATTATATTTCCATACATCCTTACATAAATGCATGTAAGCTATGTTACAGGCTAGTGCTTACACACCGCGGGAGACTTGCTCATATGAGGTTAATATGTTGTGTTTTATCCCTTGGAGCCAGCTGTTAGAAGATTCAGGGCCCTTATTTCCACCAGGTCAGTTTCTTTTATTTCTACATTTTGTAATGAAAGGTCTTGTGGATGTGGATGTGTATCATCCAGCACCGAAGAGCTCCTTCGCCATTCTTTGTCTCAGTTCTTATCATCAGACCAATGGCTGTGTTTTCTGCTGGGTTTTATATTTGAAACTAAAAGGCGGCCTACACTGCTGAACAGTTTGCAGGTTTATGTCTATGCCATGTTAAAAATAGCATCTCTCGGAAATGTCAGTGGACTTTTTTCTTCACTTTGAAGAAAATAGCATTGTCTTTTATATAGAAAAATTGCATACACAGGAAGTGGCTTCACAGCCGGACTTCTGAAATGTGGAACTATCATTTAGCCAATTCACCGCCCACTTCCTAAGGCTTGACATAAGCAGATTTTCTTTTTTAGGTTGCCTCAATTTATTGTCAAAGCAAGCTCCCTAGTCATTTCTTTAGCTGAAACTGCAATGATCATCTTCTTCACAGGGGGTATAATTTATCTGAATAATGCTCGTGATTTGCTGAAAGCTCAGCAGTTACCAGTATTTTGTGAGGCACAGTTGTTCACTCAGCGTTATGAAACTTGCGCAGACTGTGCCACACCAGCCTGTGATGGCTGGAATCAGGACATTTCCAAGGCAAGCACTGTCCCCGCTACACCCCGTACACCACCTGGCTGAGAGCTCTCTGGTGACTGTGCTTTGATGGTGCTGAAGTGACCCATCCCGACGCAAACGGTCAGCAACGTGCAGTGGGAGAGATATTCATGATTTCTGCTAGAAAGGTACCATTGCTGGGGCTTTTGGATTTCGTTTTGTCTTGCAGTGAGTGAAGCTACCCAAATTCAGGCGGATGCATCTGGTCTGCAGAGCGAGGCAGATTCCCAGTCTGCTCCAGCGAACCTACTGGGCAAAGACGGCAGGCCAGAACTGGGAGAAGAGGACTGGTAGCACCGCGTGGACCAGTGCAGGTGTTTCAAAGGAAGCAACATCTCCTTAGTAAGTTAGTTCTCACATCTCACACAGTTTAGGGCCTCTCAGTGGCTGTAGCTTATTTTCTCCACTGCACTGTAGAGAAGCTTTTAAAATCTGCCAGGTCTCAGCCTGGATTGCACCATTTCCCAGTAAGGGCTGAAAATATGCAGCTTGGAGCCAGACACAAATTTTCTGACTGCGTGCAAGAGTCGCACATATCTCTCTAATATGATAATTCACCACTCGGGATGTGTCAATCAAAGCAGACCATCGTGTTCCAAAGTCTTTGGATGAGAACCTATAAAATCCAATTGCCTTGCAATTTTTACCTGTGATTACAAACCAACCACAAGGATAAAAACTACCTCTGTAGCGGTATGTGTGCTGGTGATGATGATAAATAAAACAGCATGTTCTTTTTAGCCACTGGAGAAGCATTTTAAAGCATTTATGTGACTCTTATTACATTAGAAGAGAACCATGCCTCCTCCTTATCTCAGTGTCAGTCTCCCACTGTGCTCAGGAGCTTTCTTTCATCTCTGATTTCTTGTGACTTTTTGGAAGAGCTGAGCTTGGTTTGGCAGGACTCTCCTCTGTCTGGAGCGGCAGCCTCCAATCCTGATTCCTTCAGGTGATATTTTAGCAGTTGGTGCTATTTAGCCACCAGTACTTACGACCTTCAGCAATGACCATCACCCGTGATACACATCCATCACCACAAGCTTTCTCTGAGGCAAGGCTAGACATAGAGACGCTCCTTTTTCATCCACTGTAATCTTCCTGGAAGAGTGATAAGCCTCTGGGGAGGCCACAGGAATGTACGTTGTTTAACTGGGTTCATTGAGAATCAATTGTAAAATGAGTTTTGCTGGGGAAAAGGACAGAATTGTACCTGTAATTAACCAAAATTAACTTGTTAATTTGTTGTATTGGCACGCGAACATTTATAAATAAATATGGATGGAAAGACAGATTCTCTTACTGAATATGTTACCCTGAGCTTCAGTCCAAAGCAATTTTCATGTGCAGCTGGTAACCTGTTTTTCCTATAAAATCAACTCCAATTACAGTAACGTGCAAGGTAAGCATTCAGACAAAGTTTTCTGGGCAAACACCACCAGGACCTTCATTTCATTCCTCGGGCAGTGTGTAGCTGGGCATTATTACGCCAACAGCCTCTACGAACTTTGTAGAAATCCCGATTTCATTTTTGCGAAGGATTATCATTGTGAGAAATGAGACGCTTAAGTCTTCATACAAGTGATTATTTCTCAGGTGGAAAGTGTTTGTGAATTGGCTTTTTAAGGGTTTTAGCAGAGAGCTGATTTAGGAAGAATGAGGTTTCCTGGAAAAAGTATTAACTCTCTGCATCCAAATCCTCCACCGTCCCCAACAAATCAAATGACATTTCTGCTACCGTTCTCCAGCCTCTTTTCAGATACGGCTTCTGGCAGGTTGGGGGTGACAGTCTCAGTAATCTGAGTCAGGGCTGGCTTCTCCAGCAAGGTCTCACGACTCCGTGAGCCAAATACCATCCTCCCTCCCTCTCACCTAGCCACAACAGCCTATGGGGAGCCCAGGTGCAGCAGCCAGATGGCTGCAGAGGTGCTGGCATACCAGCTGTGTGCGAGGGGACAGGGAATGCTGCTCCAGAAGACATCAACAAAGGTAAGGCAGGAGGCTGCAAGGGTGCTGTTGTACTATTTGAGGGTCAGAATAAAACATTTCCAAACCAGCTGTGTTTGTGCAAGCTTGCAGAGAGAGGGCTGTGATTAATGGCAGCGGTGTCCTGCTCAGCACACAGGGGTTGGTTTGGCCGAAGGACCCAGAACCGTGGCCGCTGATTTGACAAGCTGATACATCATCCTGCAGAAATGTACTCTGTGCCCTGGAGTGGAGTAGTTCTCGTGAAACAGGAGGTCTCTAAGGGGTTTTGGTCCCTGCAGATGGACAGATTTTTGGAGAGCCTGAGCCTGGGTGAGGCTGGTGGGGACCTCTGGAGCTCACCCAGTCCAAGCCCTGCTCAGAGCGGGGCCAGCTGGAGCTGAGCTGTGGGCTGCAGCAGCTGCTATCACCAGGCAGGAATAAACCACACCAGTGCCCTCAGCGCCTTCCTGTGAATCCCACCCACCATAACATAACGTGACATATGGAGAGCACTATCTCATCCACTGCCAGGCTGAGGGTGGCAGTCATCCTCCACCCAGCTCACAAAAACTTTGCTTGCCCTTAATTCTTTTCCACCACTCTTAGCCTTGGTCCCTGCCTGTGAGAGGAGAGCTGCAGGGATGCCAGTGCCAGCCCAACTCTGCTCCGATGCCACGTGGTGCAGCTGCTTCCCCCTGCCCCAAAGGTACCCCGAAGGCCAGAGGACAGTGCAGAAGAAGCCGTGTGGCATCAGAGAGTGGCTCTGGCTGCAGCCATGTCTTGTGGCAGTCCAGGAACGGGGCATGCTGTCATATCAGACATCCTGGACAAAACAGGATAGCACTCAGCCGGGGGTTGATGCCATCCTGCCGTGAAAAGATTAAACCAAGCACCAATTTAGCAGCAAGGCTTACTCCGGAGCATCACTTCCCAGCAGGGATGAGGCCACCCACTGCCGGCCACTTTGGGGATGGAGAAGTCATCTTGTGTTAGCAGGATGACACGTTATGGGGCTGGCAGTGAGCCGCCTCTTCTGCTGTGATGCTGAGTGAGTGGCAACATTGAAACAGGCTACAAGCAAATGAGCAGCAGTTGGCTCCATTTAAACAAAATGCACCAGAACACACCCAAGCTTAAGGGTGCTGTTGTGTAGGAGGAGGGCCAGAGGTGCTGTCAGGGCTGGCACGGGGTGCCAAGGGCTCACCCTGTCCTGGTGCAGTGGGGAAGCCAGGGGCAATCCTCTCTGTGTACGTGCTCTTGGGAGATTAAGCACTGAACTAATGCTGCTGTGCCCAAGAAATGGCAAAAAAAAATAGAGAAGAAAAAAAATGGAGAAGAACAAACTTATGAAAATCTGAAGTCTAGATAAAAACACATGGTACAGAGAGATTTAGCCTGTTCAATCTGTTTATCAGAAGGAGATTGAAAGGAAACCTGATTACTGCATGGAGGAGGCAACACAGGGAGCAAATGCAGGCACCACAAGGCTCTGATGCTGTCGATCTGCTGACCCCTCCTGGGCTCTGGCAAACCCCTGTGTGCCATGATGTGGTGGCAGTGGCATCCCAGCCCCACGCTGCCCTGTCCCTGCCGTCTCTACAGCCTGAGAGCTGGGGGCTGTGATGGAGAAGGAAGGGGGGAACCACTATTCTCATTGCTGCGAGTGTGTGCCATGCAGCAGGGCGATGTACGCTTAGCCACCTTGCCCAGCTCGGGCATTGCCACATGGCGATGCTTGTGCAGGAGCTGCTGCATCCTCGGGAGCTTTCCCAGTCCCAACCCAGCTCCTGTCTTCCACCTTCACCTCTCGCCACCCTGGAGAGATGCACCATTGTGCAGTGGTGTCACAGAGGCGCCGTGTCCCTGTGCTGTCACACCACCGGCCTTCCCTTGTAGCCCCCACCCTGCTTCCTTCCTCACCTGCTTCCTTCCTCCAGCCCCTGTTCGGGATCTGCTCTTTCCACCCTCGTTTCCTCGGCAACCTGAGCCAGTCTCAGTTTCTCATCTGGTCTTCATCACCGCTAATCCAGCCCCCTCAGCCTGCTCGTGCACCTCCAGCCCTAGTGGGACATGAAATGCTCCTCTCTCCCTCAGACTTGGACCGCCCCTAGCCAAACTTCCACCAGGGACGAGCACGTGGCTCAGCACTTTGCTGGAAGGGGGCATTCATTTGTCCTCACACCTGGATTCCCTGGGGGCTGGAAAAGCCTTGCCCCTCTGTGGGGTCAGCCCCAGCATCCCATCCCTGGCACCCACACAGCCTCTGCAGGGAGCGGGGACATGGGCTGGAGGTTGTCCTCCCCTTGTACCCTGTATGACTCCTTGTGTGAGGCTGCTTGCTCAGCCTCATCTCTTTTTCTCTGAAGAGCAATGCACAGAGCAGGGCTTGCTTGGAAGTTTTCCACCCCTTGGCCCGTTCTTGTTGTGACAAAATGCACCCTGCATGGTGATGGTCCCCCCTGTGACAGGGCCGCTGAATGTAGGCCTTCTTTCTCTGTTCATACTGTGCCCGTCTTACAGAGCTGCGTAAGATGCCCTGCTTTGATTTTTCAGCGTTACGGATTCTGTTAGCACTCCCAGGGGATATCAAAGTCCCCAAAATCAGTGTGCTAACTAAGTCAAAGGGCTCGCTCATGTGATCAAGCAAATGCCTGCTTGTATCCTCCTGAAACCCAGACCCCAAGATGTCCTAAAAAACCAACTAACCAAACAAAAGCTCTGCCTCTGGAGCCCTCTCACCCTCACCGTGGGCAGCCCTCGGGGGGCCATGGGGCAGCTGGCGGGACGGTGCTGAGGGGCAATCACCAAGATATCTCTCCAAACAGCTCAGCACCACTCCGCTGGCAACCACCACAATCAGCAAAGAAAGGTTGTTACGTTTCACCCTACCTTTATTTCCTGCTGGTGCTTCCTCCCACTTGCAGCAGCCCCAAAGCAGGCCCGTGGTGCCAGGCCCGCAGCAAAGGCCGCCCAGTACCCCGGGGGCGGCCTTGGTGCAGATGCAGCAGCACCCAGCCATGATGTCCGGGGGCCAGATCCTAAAAAGCTCACAAAGACTTGGGAGTAAGTGCTGCTGCATGCGGTTCAGCCCAGAATCACCTCAGCAGAAATAGATCTATCAGTAATTGCTTTGTGAGAGTAGCTGGAGTGGAGGAAGCCAAAATGCGGAGTGTTTGACAGCAGGGCCACCAGCTTTTCATTACCCCACAAAGCCGCTGTGTGGTTTTGGTGACAAGTAATCCGAACAGCAGCCATCCGTCACCTTTACAAGCACTATCGGCCAGAAATCTAAAAACATAACCTGTCAGAGTAACTGATTAGCCTCCTCTCCCTGTTCCGGAGATAAGATCCAGCACAGATAGCGGCCTGCCCAGCGCTTTCCTTGTGCCTCCATCTCCCCACCAGGGGTGCTGCCGCCAGCTGGGAGCCCTGTGCACGCGGGGCCAAAAGGCCACACAGCTTTGTCAGGGGTGATGCTGAGCCTCCCAAGGGCTCAACAGCGGGTGGACACAGCAGGGAGGAGCAGGACCCATTTCCACTTCATCTAGAGGGTCTCCCACAAGGGTCTTCTATCAAATTTCTTAATAAAACACACAGAGCTAGATATGATCAGTTTCTGCCCTCTCCCATACGTAATCAAGTCTGAATGTATAAACTGCTCCAAAAATCTGCTCTGTTTTTGGGTAGAGGACACTGAACCCCTGTTGGTGGATGTCAGGACGCGGTAGGGAGCAGAGCCCCCTCCAGCCCCAACCCCACGCTAGAGTTTTCTGTTTTCAGTGGTGAGTTAAGGAGACACTTGGGCCACCTGTGACTGTGAAAGGCCACAGGAGGCTTTTCAAAGAAGTACATAAACCCCATTTCCCTGGTCATCCATCACCTTGGTACTTAAGTCGTCTGCCCCTCAGTGTGAGCTGTAATTAATTACAGCCCTTAGCAACTCTGTCCCAGTGTGCCACAGTCTCTCTCTGGCTTAAAACATATTATTTAAGACTACACCAATCATATTCAAAATTATTCTTCTCCTTCACTTATTTCAGGCAAGCCTGTTTTAGCTCATTTTTCTGGACAATGCCATTTTGCATCTCTAAAAGGCGACCTGAATACCCACACAAATAAAACCTTGAGAAAGATTCTGTAATTAAGTATCTCACCTTTTATTTTGTTCATTTACACTTCTGGCACTGACAATTCTTTGAAGATATTTACTTTTATGTAAAGACCAAACTTCATTAAAGCAATCAGAACAGAGGTCAATTAAATAATCATACATCACTGAAGTTTCAGAAAATGTACAACACTTTCATACATTATAGGCTTGACTGGTTGCAAAAGGAAATGGCACGCTTGACATTGTTAAGAAATAACTTGGACAACCTGACAATTAGTTTTGCCAAAACCTGTTTTGTACTGAACACCATACCATGTGTCCTGATGGCACCATATGCATGTTATTACTGAACACAAAAGTATTTATTTCTATCAATTTGGTCTCCAATAATGTCCCCAAAAACCTTAAATAGAATTTGCTGCAGAAAGATCCGGTTGATGCTTTTGTAGGGTTGTGAGACTCCAGATGAAAAGCGGACACACAACTCATGCCAATTCCCAGCTATGCCCTGGACCAGCAGGACACTCGAGCACATGAAGAATTTCAAGAATAATAATCCTAACAATTTCACGGGCGCTACTTGAATGCTTAACACCGCACAGATGGCAGGCGTGTGCTAGGCAGGAGCTGTGGTGTAAGCTGAGGCTGGAGCCCCAGCACCACAGAACCACAGCGCTTCTCCCCCTGCCGAGCATCCTGCCTGCCAGATGAAGTTTCTCCTGCAGAAGTCATACATTCAGTCCTCTCCGAAGTCTGTGTAATGTTTAAGGCAGCAAGAGAAATTTGCCTTTATTTTAATGCTGATGTTAAACTGGTGTTTGCTTTAGAAATACGTGGACATTATTCATAATTAATCAGCGCTCCCCTTATTTATACAAATGCGATGAAATGGAAAACCAAATTTTGAAAAATTGTATCTTAGCGGGACTGAGGAGTGTAACTGAACCATAGCTGAAGCTTTATAATTACACATACCAGGTCATTCAGATGTAACACACCGAGTAGGAACAACGTGAGGGATCTGGGTGATCTCTGGGTTCTTGAGGCCTGATTCTGGTCCAGCTTCCCCTGGTGTGCATGAGCTCTACTGAAGCTGACAAGTGAACGCCTCCAAGGAGAGGCATGGATAAGATTGAAAACATGCCACTGGTTCACACTAACAGGTCATCGTGGCTAAAGTATATGCTCATATACAGAACTCTGGAACACCATTAACACCCATTTACAAAACACTACAGTGATGGTTATTGGCACATAAAAAACTCCTCCTCTATATGAAAACATACACAAAATAGATAAGAACTGCCATTTTTTTTCAGACTTTTAAAATCTATAATATAGTTGCCTTTAAGGAGTTTTTACCCCCAGTATCACAAACAACAATATTTCTTTAACAATGTTCACCTAGATTTTACTGTGCTGACATTTTTAACACTGCCACAACCTAGACCACTTTGTGGATTATGCTTAACTGTACTGTACACAAGGCGATGAAGATCGATAGAAAACCACTAAGATTTTTGCACAAAAATGTGACTTGTTAAAATCCAGAGAACAATCGAGTCACTTGATAGGCAGCAGCTACATGTAAGCTGTAAATGTTACCCGCAATAAAAACACATTTTGCCATAAAGCACATATTGTGGAATTATCTGCTTCTGGCCTGGTACACAAAGCTCTATTTTCTTCCCAATGCAGAGGAATGGGTTTTGGTTAGCTTGACTACCTCTGAAAAAGTGCACAGATATCTTACTCTTTAAAGTGCTTTGCAGAACCCTCTCTTCTGTCTTTATTTCTACTCTGAGACTTCTGTACAACAAAGACTCTGCCTCTTCCTTCCTTAGCAATGTTTGGCTAACAGAGCCTCTTCGCTAAGTCCAAGTAGAATTTCCAGACAACCATGTTGGTGTAGTGTTAACGCTGAGACGTGGGAAGTTGGGTATAAAGCTGAGGAGCACAAGGTCTAGCTTTAATTAGCCCACTGCACACCTGTGGGACAGCACCCAACACCCTCGTGTCCAAAAGGAAGACCCTCGCTCAGGGCCGGGGCCTTGCAGCTGCCCTCAACGTCAAACCTTCTCCCCAGGCCCAACTGGA
The DNA here is from genome assembly GCF_013377495.2 of Cygnus atratus. Lineage (NCBI taxonomy): Eukaryota > Metazoa > Chordata > Aves > Anseriformes > Anatidae > Cygnus > Cygnus atratus. The sequence continues at coordinate 15,752,746 of NC_066362.1, read as the reverse complement.
GGACTTGAAAGGGCAAAAGAGATTTCACAAAGGAAACAAAGCATTAGCTTTGCAAACTCTATTGCCATGTCCTCACCACATTGCAGGGAGCTTCCTCCTCTTGGTCTGCCCGTCCCCGGTTCCCATCCACAGGACCACCTGTGCCGAGCACCTGCTCTCCAGGCCCCACCTCTGGGTCCCACAGTCCTTCTGTCTCACAGGAGGGAGGTCACCGATGGCTCCTTTCGGCTCTGACACCTATCCCTACTGAAACGTGACTTTGTGGAGCTGTCAATGCATCATTTCTTCCTTCCCCACTCCCTACCTAACTCCCACACTGGTGAAATGCTGCTTTTTCCAACTCATGCAAAAATAAGTCAGCTCTGGAACAATGTTCCTTAGGACATATCCTCTCTCTTGTCACAAAATGTCTGACAGGGCTGTCACGGCAGCTCGCTGGGTTGCAAATGTTTGGGAGCAATCTGAGGTGCATGCAACAGTGCAACTTCAGCCCTCCGAATGAGTCCTAGGGGCTTGCTTTGTGTTATGTTTATTTTCAAAACAGGTTTGTTCCGCCTTTTAAAGCCTGATTTTGATCAACAAAGTGACAAGGGGAAGAAACTAGTTGCAAATTACCTCACCACCCCCCCCAGCACTTAACGATTTCAACATGGTTAATAAACAAGTATAGGCGAATTAAATTTAAAAAGATTAAAAGTGCATCAGGAATTGTTTCTTTTATACTTCTCTTAGGCCAAAACTTGTAAAGAATCAGAACTACTAAAATATCTCAAATTGCTGTGCATAACCAAGACGGGATTCACGCAAAGCTCTACCAGCATCATTAAGCTAGCACTCCTGATGCACAGAATACCTGAATGAAATGTGCAGTCCTTGTGAAGAAACCATTTCACATCTTCTGCAGAAAGCTTTCAATAGAATGATACTGTGCTTAGACACATTATTTATGCTACTTCATAAATTTAAGAAATTATTCAGCTTTTTATTCTTTTGTCTGGAACGTTACTATGTCTACCCCTAGCCAAATCTCTTCAAACTTAAAATATGCACAAATATAAAAAATCTTTGCAAAATAGAAACATTTATTTAATTTTCTTCATACGTTATAAATGTTCACAGATTCTAAAAATAAAACCCTAATTGTGTAAGATTAATTTCAAGTATTTGACCTCATTTTTATGATACATAATGCTTGGTGCCAGGTTGGGTATTTCTAAGGTGTGGAATGTTTTCTTTGTGTAAAGCAACCTTTGTTGTCCTGCTTTTGGCTGGGATAGAGTTAATTTTCTTCCTAGTCGCTGGAACCAGCCAAAACCAGGACACAACCCTAGGAGGAAGACTTAAACCCAACTCTTTGCAGGTGGAAAAGGGTGGGTGACAGCGAAGAAGCCGATATTTTTTGCACCTTCATAACCAGTAGCAACGATGAACAAAATGGTTGTGTTTCAATCGCTTTGCCTCCAGAAAAAGGGCACGGGATGCAAAATTTCAGAAAACTGCTTCCAGTGAGACTGATCTGGTGTGAGAAAATGAGCCTAGCGCCGCACACAATTACATGCTACTTTTGAGAACATCTGTGGAACAATGCTGGCAAAGAAAGATGGTCTGCTACTGTTAAAAAGCCCCAGCACTGCCTGAAAGAAATAAAAAGAGGCTGATCTTGTGCCAGCAATCTTTATAGGGACTTTGTTTCAGTTATGCCACGGAAATGCCGTGGTTTCCTCTGCCTGTGGACACGAGCACAGCTGAGCAGGGGTAAGCGCTGGAACCGGGAGCGCAAACCACTTCCACCAAGGGACCTGCACCGTGAGCGTGGGGTCATTTTGGGGGATCAGAGCTGTAAGGCCCTCTTCTGAAACGCCAGTAAATGCCCACTGAAATCTGCCTCTGTGTAGGAAACCAGGTGAGCACAGGGAGGGCATTAAACACCTCTTCACGTGCTGTGCTGGACAATAAAACTGCTCTGAAGAAGGGTCTTCCAGCACATGTTTTTTCACCCTGAATTCACCCTGATTTTTTTTTTGTCTGTGCCAAGCATCCCTTTTCTCGTGTTAGGTACTGCACCTTTGGTGGAGGCTCTGAAGAGTGCGTACAAGGCGCGAAGCACTGTGCGCTTATGGGAGAGGGAAGATCGAGGGCTTCGAAGTGCAGCCCCCTTGCCGCCAAGGGGAGGGGAGGTTCAAGGTCAGTCAGCTCCTCGCAACAACTCATTTGCAGTTCCCTCTGCCTGCTATGCTTTCCCCTTTTATTCCCAGTCAAGTTACAGAAGGATGCTCTAAAATGTTCTCTTTCTAAAAATACTTCTGTGATAAACAAAGTAAAAAAGAAATAAACCTAAAATATATCCAATCACTGGAGTTCAATAATTCGAGTAAGAAACCCCCCCGTATAAGATCAGATAGCGTAGTGTCAGACTTCGTCATTACAATGAAACCCCACATATTACCCAATAAAAATAACTTAGTAACAAATGTCCAGTTTCATTTTGACAGTACTCCTACCCTCAAAATATTTTTCAACCCTAAAAAGTGCAAAAAACATATCTATAAAAGCTAGCGAACCCAACAATTTAATCTTTAAAAAAATAAAAATAAAGGTATTTTTACCAAATAAATGGGGAGCAGCCCACAGGCAGAGGAGGCTTTCCACATTCTTTCATGAAGCAAATGTTTCAAAGATAAAAAATTGAGTTTTCGATGCTTTCAAACTCATTTCTCTGAAGAATTAAAACAGTGAAAGGAAACAGGAGAAGGAAAAAACCAATATTTTTATGTAGCTGCATAAAATTCAATTTGCCAAGGCAAGCAATCATGGCAGGTGAATAAAACGCCATTAATATTTTCATTACCATGCTAAAGGCAGCCAAGTTGATTTTTGTGCCTGACATTTTCTTGACAGTTTTGCAATGCTTCAGTAAGGCAATTAATATGAGATGTAGGCTTCTGCCCAACACGAATATTTTTCTTTAGATCCAGCAAGACACTGGTTGACTAAGGGCATTTGAAGGAAAAATGTGCTGGGATTCACTTATTCTGCATACATGAAGATAAACTGAAGGCAATATGATTATTCATGAGCAAAAGGCACAGGAGGGATGACCACTGTGCATTTTGCAGCAGAAAACCTCTCCCCTCCTTTTATTTCTTTTAGCTCATGATATTTTGTGTTCAAACCTAGGCACAAACCCAAATGTTCAAATGCAAAAAAGTAAAACAAAAATCATTCATTTCCAACTAACTGCAGCCTCTGTGTTGTCCATAGCAATATGCACCAGCTCATTTGTACATGCGGCCACATGCTTAGTTCTGTTTTCCTGCTACCAGGATGTTATTTTTGGCAGTGTATCTCACAAACACCAACTACTGATCGTAGTGTGTCCTCAAAGAGCAGCAGTGGCCGGACGGCCTGGGATAACACAGCCTCAATGCCACCCTAGTTAGACACCACCTAGGTGACTATGGCTCTCTACTCGTTATCTCAAGTAAACACAAACGCAATTCTGGCGGGGTAAATTTGGGCAATGTTCCCTCTGATAGACACATCAGATATTTGTAGTTTCATGATCAGATAAACCTTTTAAATGGTTACCATTACAGCAGCATCGTTCATTGCGTTACATAGCAGAGCTATTTGCTAGGCTGCTATGGGAATGGGGATCGGACAGATGTCGGCTGCTTTCTGATTAGTTACTGCATTATTTTAATTTTTGTCAGTATTGAAGATAAGGACGACCACTGATCACCTATATAGCCTTCTGTATTCACCTGGTACAGTGCACTGTACAAAATACCTTGTGATGGTGTGGGATTGCACACACCTGGTTTATTTATATAATCGTGGAATTTAGTCTCTTTTGGAAGCCATTGCTTTTCGTTATCAAGAAAACATGAGCATATTGATTTCCTCCCAAATGGAGCATTTTTGAACATGAAGGCATTTTTAACTAGACAGTAGAAAGGAGAACCAGACCAGAAGCAGGGCAGTGAGGTCACCAGAGAGCTGCTTTTCCCCCAGAAGGCTTTTAAATGATTAAATACATCAGCAGCTGAAAATTATTCCACATCAGAAGCATCATTGTCAGAAAGATGGTAATTACTTCCCTTCACCCGAATATACTCAATATACCTCCCTTCATCAGAATCTGACATACCACATGTACATAGCCTGTTTTCAAACAAAGATTCAATTTCCTCTAGTTTTTTCCCTTTAGTCTCAGGAAGGCAGCCATAGATGAAAACGAGTCCCAAGCCGGCAAACCCTGCGTAGAGGAAGAAGGCTCCTGCAATGTAAAACAGTATGCACAGTCAGTTACAGAACATCCCCTCCCCTCCTCTGCTTCCACGCGGGGGAACGGCAGAAGCAGCAGGCTGTGGATATCAAAAGGGCATGTAAGAGCAAAGGGTGGAACACCACGAGCTGCTTGGCTGTGGGTGTAGGAGAAGACTGCTTTACAATATCAATGCAACATAGTCAATTAACAAAAGCAATTTAATTTAATATGGAAGAGAATTTTCGTCCTTTTTTTGGCAAGTCATTCTGCTGTAAGATAAACAGCAACTATCGCATAGCCAATAAAAAAAGCAGATATGGAAGGCAAGAACTTTCTTAGTTATTCTTAACAGCAAAGGGATCGCTAAGACAACTGCCAAAGATGAGAAGTTTCAGCAAAAAAGAAACAGGATTAAAACAATGTTTGCAACTCTCATATCTAATTATTACTTACAACTCCTCTGCAAAGACAATTGGCAGTGAGAAAGAGCTCATCCCCCCTGCCACCCACCTTAACTAGAGGGACAGAGAAAGCACCGAAGGACCAACATTTACCTGCCATTTGTTTCCAGACCAAAGACTCTAAGGAATGACAAGAGCCGCTGAAAGGCTCTGCACTAGTAATGATATGAAGGTCACAAAAACTCAGTAGCAACTTAATGTAATTTAAATGACTCGTACTAGAGTGGCTGAGCAGTAATCTGACCATCTCTCCGCAGGCTCCAGCAGACAAGACTTAATCAACAGCTGGGAGCAGGACGATAGCATCTTCAACTATATGGCTGTTTCTGCAAGGACCATCTAATAATGGCCTTGGATGCCATCAGAAAATGGAAAATTGCTGATGCTGTCTTTTTAAGTGGAAGACAGCATTTTTCACCAAGCCAAAATGTATTTTTTTTCAGCTTCTCTACTTTATGCAACTTTCTAGATTCACTTTCAAGGACAGAAATAAATGTTTCTTATGAAAGCAGGACATAACTCCAGGCAGGTCATATCAGGTTTCTGGTTTTACTACACCACAGTTAGCTGAGAACACTGCGTTCACAGTTGGAATTTTATAGCAAAACCAACTAACTTTGAGTCCCAGAACCCAAACAGAAGAAAATCTACGCACCAATGCCAGCACAGCACCCATGGACACACACTGTTTCTTACCATAGTATGTCAGATATTCAGCTGTATGCAGAAAGGTCAGTGACACGAGCACGTTGAAAACCCAGTTGACTCCAGATGAACATGCGTTTCCTGTACTTCTAGCCCAAAGTGGGTAGATTTCAGAATTGACAGTCCAGGGCATGGGACCCATCCCTAAGAATTAAAGAAAGATCAAACTCAACTTAATGGCTGGACTGAAGAGCAAGTTTAATGCGTAGCCTCACCATTTGACATTTTACTTTGACAAGTTTTTACACTTATACATGAAAACAAATGTTTGCTTACCAGGTGCAAAGAAAATCAAGTACAAAATAAGGCCCAGAAGTGCAGTCCAAGAGTATGGAGTGGGGCAGAAATTGTATGCCCAAAACAAATCTTCCTTTTTGAATACAGTTTCATTCGAACACCTGAAAAATAACAATAAGATCTAGTATTAAAGAATTTTCAGGGAAATGGATGACATCTCAAAATAAACATGGCACATAACATCGTATGAAAAGCTGACAAGTGTGAAATTAAGAGAGCAAAGCTCCGCCCTGTTTTATCAAAAACTTTTGAGCCGAATCCTACATTCAGAAATGTACTTTTTCCTGTGCCTTACAGATAACAGTGCGCTTGATTGTGTGGCCTTAGGAAGAGCACCCAGTATAGCACATTCCTGAATTTAAACATTTGACCTGTATCTACTCCTTCAAATGCATTGTCTTTACTAAGCCAGCAGTCATACCAAAGCCAATGAGGCCGTTCACATGAGTATCACACAGTGCAGCAAGAGCTGCAGCAGCAGGACTTTGAGCTCAAGATGCAAGAATTTAGGTCAAATGAAAGTTAGTCACCGTTAGTCACTGGTGAGCTGTACGCAGTGCATGTTGGGTGTAATGAGTAAAGTCTACAGAGTGTGCCACAATCAAGTGAAGTTGTACAGAAAAGAGAAATAAACTTTCTTTTCTTCACAGTGAAATAATTAAGAAGGCGGCAGCATTTCTAACTAGAAAGTAAAAAGTAGAATAAACAGAAGTAAACAGTGCCTGAGCTACTAAAAGAAAAAGTGATTTCATTGCCAGAACTATGCAGAAATTGCATATTTCTAGGAATAGATATAAAATCATGTATTTTCATCTGACTGCTAACAATATATTATATTTTAAAGGGATACTTGCAACTTAATCTTTTTGTTATAAATCTCAGTTTTGAAAATTAGCATTTGTCTAAATGGACAAGTTATTGCTGTAACTAGAGAAACTTCATCTGCAATCACATCAATTGCTGCAGCTGAAAAAATGTGTACTTTTGGGAGAGTAGACTTAGGCAGACACCTCCCTTTCATATGCAAACCATGTTATTTACTTGAGGAGCAGAAATCACAGAGCGCTGAACATCTGCCTGGGCTACAATTTCCAGATTAGCTGAGTATGTATGTGAAGGATATACCCTCTCATCTGCAGGAAAACTGGAATGAAGCCTGCAACAGGTGATAAATTAGAGCTTGACAATGAAAAGTGAGATGGGGGAGCAAAGACACCCTGAAATGCTCCAGGGGATGACCACTTCAGTTGACGTTCAACAGCAAGTTCCAGCCAAACATATTAACTCTAACTTTTCTGTTCGGGAACAACCAGCTGGCTCCAGGCTGAACTCATGCTGGTGAGCACTGGTGGCCAACCCACCACCTGTTCTGGGGCAGAAATCATGCTTATGTTGGCACGAATGTACCCATAAAACAACATTTAAAGCAGAACACCACTATGAAGTCCTAAACCCAGTTTCAGGACAGCTGGAAATCCAGAATTCAAATACACTTAAAAGAGAGGTTAAACCAAGAAATCCTGGAAAAATCCATGTCCAAAACCACAGACAAGCCCTTGCAACTATCTCATTCAACACACACAGATTCAGTTTTGGGGTGAATAATACATGGACAACAGAGTTCAACCAAATACCCCTCAAAAGATATGTCCCTCAAGCCTGAATACAACAGGCTTGTGGCCTCAGCTGCCACCTGGCCACCAGATCACCCAGTAGTGTAAGATGCTGGCAGTTGCCAAATCTGATATTTTCACCGTCTCTCAGCCAAAAGTACTACTGCCAGCCTTGCTATTTCTTCATTGTGCTTCTCTGTATTGCCCCCAGGTTTTCTTATGTCATTTTGCTCTTTCACAGCTTAGCTTGGTGTCTCTTTTATGTTATGACAGCTAGGCTGGGATCCTGTTGGCATCCACCTGACACTTCCATACTGCCCTACATCTCTCTCATCACAGATGGGTTAAATCACGTTTGAGCCATGTCTCAGATACAGAAGACTGAACTGTGCTGGAGAGCTATTCTTATGTTTAAACCAGCAATTCCTTACACGTTAAGAAAATGATGTTTGCAAGATTAATTACTTAACCCCTGGAGACGGCATTGCTGTCTCCCATCCTGGCCTGCTCTGTATCTGCGCCGCTGTGAAACCACAAGATTGCTCCATGTCACACATTTGTACAACTGCACATTTGCTTCTTTGCTGTTACTCTAATTTCATTTGCAGGTGTTTGGTAATGAATACAAGCTGATTAGCATTTTAAAATGTCTTGATGCTGAAATTGGTTTCTCCAGTTGGTCCAGCCAGATCGGCAGCTCCTCAGAGAAGAGCCTCACGCTTTCTCTCAAACGTGGCTGTAAACAAAGATGTACTTGGTTTAGTATCTTGCATCCATCTCTATCAGTGCAAACCAACATGCTGATTCATACAGATACAACCACAGGGAGGTCTGGATGTTTCTTTCCCCCACTACCTCTCCCAGATGTGTCCTACTTTTGACAAAGTGGAACACAAAGTATATAAAGGAAAAACAGATGTCTCTGAAGCCTCCAATTCCTGAAGCCACTGACTTCTCTGCTGTCTGACAGCAACTGAGAGGAAATTCAGTTGCAAGAAAGCAGATTCAGTACATTGAAACGGGAAAAATAGCACTGAAGACTAGATTTAACAGAAACCTTGCAGTAATAAGCTTCTCTGCTTTGCTTATCCTTTGGTAGCGAAATAGGATGGTACACAGAATAAAAGCAAAGATATCTGCATTTGCTGGAGTTTTGCAGTCTAGGGATTTACTTAGGCACTGTCACTGTCTAATTCTTGCTGCACTATCAGTCCTACAAGAGCTATTATTTTGCTAACAAATACATTAATAATGACTGCATAAGATAATATCAGATAAAAATCTGAATTTGGTTCTGTATTAAGGGAGCATCTATGATGGAAAGCAGTCAGGAAGCTATTGATCTCTTCAGCAGCTGAAAAGCAGAGAAAACTCCATGTAAAGAGCTCACAAGTGAAATTATGCAGTCAGGTACCACTGCAAAGAGTATGTAAATACGAATGTGCTGGGTAATTAGTACAAACTGTGAAAACGGACCACATCATTTCCTCTGAAATTACTGCCAAAGTGAAAACACGACAGAATTACATTGAAAATCTTTACCATGAATTTCTTTCATTATGTATTTTCCCCAGACAATTTAAGAAGCTCATCTGTTGTAATTAGTGAAAACCTAACTTTCTGACAATTGATGTGAACAATGCTACTGACTGGAAATAAATCAGAACAGCAGCAGATTCCTACTTTATATGCATCATATATTTAGTTTCACAGTCACAGAATCCATCCTTTCTCAGACACAGCCTGTAGTTCAGAAGATCTAAAGCCTTGATCCTCAACTCCTAAATTACCTTTATACAGCACATTAAAAAGGTGAAAGAAGGGTTGTTGTAGGTTGTCTAAGATGTTATTGTTAATAATAAGAGGATGAAACAGGATAAGACCAATTCCTTGATAATCAGTCTAAATTATCCTAATACTTGAGCCAATTTAGCAGTAGAATAATTCTCAAGTACAACATAGAAAACTACAAACTAGGGAAACTGCTAGATGTTATGTAGCAAAGGCCATGTTAGCACAGCACAGGAAAGCTGATTTTTCTTGTCAGAATTCCATTAATTTTTACTTCGCTGCAGAGTGAGGACTGTGTCTCTAAAGATATGGCTTTTGTTGGAATTAAATGTTTCATTCTGAACAGTTCATATATTTTTAATATGAAGGTTACTGACTTCTCATTGTCTTTTATGCCCTTCAGAAGCGTCTTAAATGGATTTAGATCTAAAAATCCTAAAAGGTCAAAATTCAAATCAAATCAGACTATGGAAATAAATTACTTCTAAAGAAAATCACTAATGTTATCATTCATATCCCTAAAAAGCTTGTTAGAGCAGGCTTATTTCAAAATTACACATCCTGCTCTGAGATAAATTTTAACTTTGGGGTCTGATAAAGAATTTAGATCTAATTCACAGTTTTACTAATCTGCTATTTCTTTGTTCCAACAAGAGTAAAACTATTTAAGGGCTGTTATTATGTCAGATTTTGTGTCTGGGTTATCAAGATGAAGATAATTAACAATTTATCAACTTAGTCTCTGGTGTAACACCAATACAAGGGATTTTAAAAATCTCTGTGAAAGAGATTAAAAAAAGTCCTTGCGTAGGGTGCTGACTTTTATATCATGCCAGTCAAGATGAACAATATAAATTTATGCCAAGCTTATTGACTCAGCTTTTCACCAGAATTCTGGTCATGGAAAGGACAGAGCAGAAAACAGACCTAATTAAGAGTAACAGGTTTTAGGACTAAGAAAGGTTTTTATGGACGATATTTGAGGAAAGCTGAAATTATTTATCCACAAGCAATTACTAGTCCTGTGGAAGAATCTGTTCCTTGACATTTGGGTTAGTTCTTACAGCTTCTCTGTCTCTGCTGAAGATCTTGAGTTGTCTGAACAGACTTCTAATCTTTAAATTACTTAAAGGAGATAACTTAGTAAGGTATCAGTTTAATTGTATAATAATTTAATGTTAGACATGTAACTGAGATCTTTGGAAACTGCCTCTGTAGTGTCCATCAGGTGAAGCTTGGGCTCAGGTTGATCCAAGCTGTGCCTGGAATTAATATTCACTGGCTCTAGAGTCAGGGGAGTTCACAGCTACAGGTTCATTCATCTGGCTTCTCTAATCCACCAAAACAGAAATAAGTTACATTAGCACAATCCATAGAAACCAGTGAAACTGTAGGGTATGGTTTCACTATAAATCAGTATATTCGGATCTGAAGAAAAAGTTCTGCTCCTTACAGCACCTAGTTTTATTTTATATATATATATATATATACAGATATGGTAGGATGCTATCTGAAGTCTCAAACAGTGTAACTCTTTCCTAAAGGCAAACAACAAATTAACTTCGAAACGACCAATAGCTGACTCAGAACTGTCTCAAGGTCCCGTAGCTACTGGATGCTGTGCTTCAGAGAAGAAGCACTGTAGATCCATGCCTCTCTGGACAAGTCTGCATCCACTGCTTTGACTTTGTAGCTGACATGGAGAACTAACTCACACATTAAACCAGATGTTGCTAAAAATATGTAGGTGAAACTTCTTATGCCAAATGATGGCAGTTGAAAAAAACAGACAGAAAAGCATAAAACAGATGCAGCCTTGAAAAATGTACCCATAGAATTTAATGGTATTCACCTAGACATTACTTAACCTTCATTACATAAAAATATCATCAGCATTTCAGGCATTTATTGCAGCCATTTGCTAAAACTGGCAATGAGTTTTTAAAACATTAACATGCAGTCTAAAGTCTTGGAAATACAGTTCAGTTTACTGCAAGAAAGTTCTTGTCAAATGAACTTGTCCATGAGTGAAAAACTGTCTTTACCACTGTGAAGCCCACTGCTATAGGATCTATCAGTTAAGCATGTAGAGAGGTGAGTGAGATCTTGAACAACGAACAGAAACCACGGCAATTTAATTGGACAATAGCTGCAGTAATTGCCACTGTCCAAAATATCTAAAAAATCTTATATTGTATAAAAAAGTAATTTCTTTCTCCATGCAATGCATTCCATGCCAAGTACGTTTAGGAGCATCTACTATGGCTAGCACAATGCCTACAGGAGGATGTTCTCCTCAGACTGAATGACTGGCACTTCTTATTCTGCATCTGGGAGACTGAAAGCAAATATTCAAAGATCAACTGAAAAAATAATAGTGAAGCTTGGTTGCTTTGCACATTTCAGAGCCAAAGAATTTAGACAAGCCTTCTTCACTGTGTGCTATAGGATGAGAATTTCTAATATTTTACATTTAAATGAATATTTCTTACAGATCTGTGTGGAGACAGCTAACAGATATAGAAATAACCATCAATTATTCACATTGAGCACCTCTTTCCTTATTGGCTGTTGTCTTCTGATCCTTTGACTTCTTTCTTACAAAGAGACTGAAACCCTACAGACTGCTAAAATCTAAAATCAATCATAAGGAATTTTTCACTGTATCTTATACACACTGTTAAGGTAAAAAAAATACTTAATATTTATCGAAGCAGAAGACCTTACGAAATAACTACTTCACAGAAATATTTCTAAGACATAACTGCTTTCCCTCATGCCTCTCATTCTTGTCAGAAAGCACACCTGCATCAGATTCAGTACTGATTTACCTCTGTTTCTGACCACCTAGACACAGAAGCACACGCTTTTAATACATACGTGCAAAAAAAAATAAATTGTTAAGGACTTTTAATTCAAACACTTGCATTTTCCCCAACTGAGAATTTTTTGCTTTGCAACTGCATCTGAAGCTGTCCAGTAAATAGAGTGCCAGAGCTATTCTTCAATCTGAATAGACTGAGACTACCAAATGACTGAAAACAGGACCATTTTTTTCCCATGACAAATAACTCTCCAGTATTCATCACACCAAGAGGGTTTTTAACTGTTTGCCATACTGGCTGTTTCAGTATTTGTGTGACTACTTCTGAGCCGATTCAGAAGGGTGGGCAGCCCAGGTCCTGCATCTTTTGCCAAAGGAAGCAGCTCGGCTCTATGGCAGTGCCACTTTGGGTGCTTCGATAGCTGTTGGTCTGAGCCAGCAGCTTTTTGTGATTAAGTAACTCAATGCCTGATGAAAGATGTTCAACTTTGGATTTGTTTCGGGACTGGAGGTTCTCTTAAATATTGCCATCCTATTCCTCTCCTTCCAAAGTTCAACTCGCTACTCCTTTAGACTTCTTTTACACCACGCTGCTGTCTTCTGAGCTCTGCTGGCCTCCTCCAGGCTGCTGGCTACAACTGTCCCATGCTGCTGTCAGGCCATAGCTGCTTCAAGCTTCATTTTCCATCACATCTACCAGGGTCGAAGAGAGGCAGACCCTTGGTACCTCCCGCACCGTTGTCAGACATGCTTTTCTCATCATCTGCTCTGCTCTCCTTGGCTTGAAACACAGACTCAAACAGGACAAGGCAGAAGGGCTTAAATCTAATGTTATAGCCTTTCCATCTGAGATTTCACAGCAGCTGGTAGCATTTGGTAGGTACACCCATAAGCCAGTCTCGGATATGGCACACTTAGAAACGAGGAACAGAAATATGCAAATACACGTTTTTGTTACAGGACACATGATTACCTTAACCACACCATATATATTTGATTTCATTTTCTTCCCAAACTTTTTTCCACTATTCTGAAGTAACAGATGGTAATAAAATTGTTAGGAAACATCTGACGTACCTGTGTTCGAGAGAGTGCCCCCTTCTCGTCCTAATTCTGATCCTGATCGGACACACTCAGTTTCCCCCCGCATAAATTAAAATTAACTAGCAATAATTAAATCGTATGGTTTCATAATTCTGTCATGAAAAAATCATAAATAATTCAAATATTATATTAATAATGCATAAACTTGTGGGGCCTCATACAACAGCTATGAAAAATAATCATCATCTGTTCACTTAAACAACCTGCAGTCATGCCTGCAGAATTTTAATGGACAGAATTAAAATTAAAACCTGATCAAAATGCAAACTCTTAATTAGATTTGAGTATAAGCATCTTAGCTTAACATCACTGTCCTTCATGCATTTCTACCTGTGCTCATTTCAATGACTTCAGTCATTACATAATAGGTCAGAGTTTCAAAATACGATAATATCCTGTATTTCTTAATATCAGACACTTTCAGGTACCAAATAACTGATGGTACAAAATTAGCTGCTCAGTCAAGAGACAAAGATGAAGGAAAAAATGGCATATCTACTTTTTTTGTGTGTGTATGTGTGTGTGTGTGTGTGTGTGTGAAAAAATTCAGAATAGTCCCAGTTCTTAGAAAAATGAAATGAGAAAAAAAAAGGAACAGAAAGATCATAAACCAACATTTTGTGCTTGTTAAAGACTTTTTTTTTTGCATTTTATTGCAGAAGAAGGGTTATAAAAATGTTTAAATATGTATTTATAGACAATGAACATCTTATAACAATACTTTAAATACAAAACTCATATATCTAAATATATTACCACACAAACTGAGTGTACAGAGGTCCAATCTATAACCATATATATCCAAGTCTAAGGCTTAAACAGCAGGCAGAAGGCTTGGGTAACACCCAGCTAAGGGATTCACAGGTTGAAATCATAGCTGTAAAAATCAGATGTGGTATTCTCAAGTTAGGAAGCCATGACAAAAATGTATTCTTATGTATACCCAGAAGACTATTTTTAGGGTTTGAAGAAGTACAATTCAGTGACACCTACAGTATGGAGAGATTACTCTAAGATGGAGAATCAAATGCCAGTGGATACAATAAATAAACAAAATATAATCTGGTAATTGTTTCTGGATAAATTCTTCATAAAACTTGGTAAATTATTTAAAGATTTTCCTTTGTAGTCACATAGAGATGTTTTTATTTCTTTAAAAAAATATATACATTCTGAAGAACTTTTTCCCAGATGTATGACTCACTTATTAGCTTGATATGTTGATATTTAGCTGCAGAAAATATTTCTCCAAAATACCAAACAAAGCTTCACTGACACTGGATGTCACACAAGGTCAAAGTAGCAGAAAGGTGACATTATAGGAGAAGCAAAGCCCACATCTGCTAAATACTTTCATAAGAAGACAAAATAACATATTTTTGCAACTTTAAAGATCAATCTTTATATTCGAAAGCTAAAAAGAAAAAAAAAAAAGAGTATGAAAATGAATCAACTAAAGAGTGCACTGTTTCAGGTATGGCTGAGACAGTAGACGATATAAGATTTTTGTCCTTTTTCCCCTCTCATGGATGTACTCTAATGATTTATAGTCATTTATATCTGTTTGCTTTAAAGACCAAGGCATTCAGTAATTTTTCCTGCTTTTTCATTTATAGAACAAACCCTGTTCTCACAGCACTAACCTATCTGGCAGTTCTTACTGAAATATATGCATGTAAACATTGATTTTGTCCCATTTATTGACAGGCATACCTTGCTGCTAAAGTTCCTTCATCTGCAAGAGATTGTGCCTGCTGGTACATCAGAATTTTACCTGTCTCCATGAATTTTTGATTGAACAGCTCGACTAACCCAAATCTTTTATCACTATCACTCCATTAAGACAGATTCTACTGTTTCCTGCAGCTTCCAAACTAATGATGTGCATGAGGACCTCAACCACTTCATAGAGATGTGCTCCAGCACAGTACCATAGGCAAGTTATGAAGCCTCCCAGATTCCAGCGCTGTATTTAAAATAGTCTAAGCTGATCTCCACAAAGAGCAAGATCCAGTAAGAGAGAAATCTTTAGTTTGGTCCTCAGTCTTATACTGAAGAATTTCAATCTACTAAATGCTGTAGTTTTCACTAATTCTTTCATTCAAATACCATCAAGTTTTGAAGAACTTCACCGGGGTGCAAATAGAAAATAATGTTCAGAAAAAGTGAAATGCTCAGTTTGGGTAAATAAAATGGAAGCAATACAGGTCAATATTTTGAAGCCTTTTGTTATGAACAATAACAAAAATATTGCATTCTACCAGATGGAGTGAAAAATAGAGTATGATGGGGCAAGCCCCTCTGGTAGAGCATCTTAAGCACCACGTACTGTTGTGCAGGGCTGGATGGTGATGGGACACGAGAGAGGTGATGTGTGAGATGGGGTTGGGGCTCACATCATGACTTGCACATGCAGCAGTGCTGCTGTCACCGTGATATCTGCCACCAGCCCCCCTGGCTCTTCTGGTCCTGCTCAGAGCAGTCAGGTACAGGACTGAAAAGAAACATCTCTTCTTATGGGCACAGCCATGAGAAATAGCACCTGGGAATCATAGCATTGTTTAGTTTGGAAAAGACCTTCAAGATCACCAAGTCCAACCATCAGCCTGACCTACCAAGTCCCATCACTAAGCCATGTCCCCTAGTGCCACATCCACACATCTCACAAATATCTCCAGGAATGGTGGCTCCACCACTTCCCTGGGCAGCCCATTCCAATGTTCGACCACCCTCTCCATGAAGAAATTTTCCTTAATGCCCAATCTAAACCTCTCCTGGTGTAACCTGGGATGGCTTCTTCATGTCCTATCCCTTGTCACCTGAGGAAGGTGACAGACACCCTCCTTGCTGCAACCTCCTTTCAGGTAGTTGTAGAGAGCAATGAGGTCTCCCCTCAGCCTTCTCTTCTCCAGATTAAACAACCCAAGTTCCCTCAGTCACTCCTGATACATCTTATTTTCTAGTCCCTTCACCAGCTTTGATGCTCATATCTGCACACATTCCAGCGACTCAACATCCTCCCCGTAGCAAGGTGACCCAAAGCTGAATGCAGTACTCAGGGTGCAGTCTCACCAGTGTCATGCACAAGGGAACAATCATTCACAATTTTTAGTATTAACTACAGGAGCACAAAGCAGTCTGTGCACCGCAACAGCAAAAAGGTGTTGTGGAAGCAGTCTGGAGACCAAGTGAACTACTTATTCACTCCTGGCCATAGTCAGGGTTGGGAAAGACTCACGGACTCGTTGTGACCCATGAAGATGCTTCACAGCTTGTCCAGTGTTCCTGGGGCTATACAGAAACAGCTCACTTTTGGAGTAAGTGCTCCAGCAAGGAGCTCTGACACGTGCGTTCATCCAGCCGTCACTGGCTTCCCTTACTTCTCAGAAATGAGCTGCTCTTTAATGATTTGGGAGCGATAATTTTGAGTTGGAAGAAGGCTGTCTGACACCCCAGCGGGGTCCGGGTGCAAACCTACACCATGCTGTGGTTTATACCAGAAAACAAGCAGATTTGGGCACTCTCCATTGGCAGTCTGTCCCACATATCATTTGGTACCTACTGGTGCCCGCAGACAGGCAGGCTTTATTCTGTTCCAGCTCCTTCAGGAAAATGGTACTCAGAAAAGCAGGACCTGTATGCATTTCAGTGTCTGTGAGAGAACAGCACATCAGATATTTCGCTTCTGTGCAAACTCAGTGCTGTCTGTCTTACCCTGGGGTGCTTCTGCTGCTCCTGCCATGCGTTTTTTGTCTTGTGGAAATTTGAAGTCATCACTGGTGTTGCAGATTTTGGGGAGCTGAGGGAGCATGCACAGGGCTCTGTATGCAATTACTGTCAGAAACAGGGTCACAGAGCTCAGGAATTTCTGGTTTCTGCTTCCATATGTAAAAGCAGTTAGTCTTTTCAATTCTATCACCTTGCAGCATTAAAACTTAATTACTGAAGGAAATTGATCTGAGAATTAGGATATAAATGCAGTATTTTAGAATTTCATGCAGGTTTACTATCAAATAAATCCCTGCACGATATTTAATCTCATTTGTGTGTTTTTTTTTTTTTCCCCATCCAATTTTACATTTAATTTACGTAATAATTAGCATTGTAAAGTTCTTCTGGTTACAAGACAAATATCTGCAGAAGTGCCGGTTCCCCCGATGCCAGCCAGCAGACCCCTCTTTCATACGAAGTTGGATTGCCTCGGCAAGTCGTGCTGGCACGGGCTAAACACTGGGCCCAGCTCTGATTTTAGAGTAGAAGGAGAGGGGAAGGATTTTTAATCTCTGTGCAAAAGGGCTATGCTTAAATATTAATACAAATATCAAAAGCAATGACTAATCTGTGATATTCTCTTAAAACTTTTCCTTTCAAATATTAACAGAATAGTGTGCAAGAATTGCTGGCACGATGGAACAAAGTCTATTCTATAAAACACAGGCAAAGGCCAGCTGCAAAGAAGGAACAAAGAAGGAACAAGGACCAGCATCTTTTACTCCATCAGGCAAGGTGCTACAAGAGAGATCAAGGTCAAAGTTTCAGACATCTGAAGCTGAGTAAGACAAATCCTACCCACACTTCTTCATCTTCCTTGCACTTACAAGTAGCCTTCGTTCATGCTTGTGCTGTTCACAGTGTGTCAGCAATACCAGAAGTATTGTTCAAATGAATGTCATCAACACACGAAAAGCATCTCTTCAGTTAGAGTTGCCGAAAGTAATTCTGAGCCCATGGTCAAAAAAGACCAAAGACCAAGAAAGCCAGGATGTTGTTGTAACTCAGTCTGAAGGTGACTTAACAGAAATATTGCCAATCACCTCCAAATGAAATAGGGTCTCTTCCAGTGTTATAATCTTATTTTTCTGAATGCTTCCAAACACTCCGTAAAGCAATAGAGACAGAAAAAAAATGTATTGCTTCTAGTTACCCCAAAATTTTAGATGTGCAAAAGAGTTGTGAAAAATATGCTTCTGTGTTGAAATTTGGCATATCAAGTTAGTAGTGAGTGGTGAGACTTTGCAGTCAAATAAATAAAAAAACCCTTCCCCAAATCCACACGTGGGAAATGCTGACAAAATTATACTGAGTTACAGATGTGGCACATAAAATTTTTATCCTTCTGAAATTTCCACTGAAATCAAAAGGAAAGTAGAAGGGTAAAAATACTTTCCCGAATCTGTTCTTTTGTTGAATCTGGGCTGAAGAACAGTAAGGACAAAAAGCTTAAAAACACATATCAGCATTACGTGTATTAGCATGCCTTTTTTAGCAGTTCCATGCTTTATTTTATTTCTAGTTATTGACATATATGTGGAAAAATTACATGTTAATAGTTCTGGTAATAATGTTTTGTCCAACCTCCGGCTGAAGTACTGCACTGTTACGTTCAATTTCTGTAGCCATAATTTAGAAGCAAGTCTTGCATTTTAACTATTGCCAGCAGCAGTCTTTCTGGCAGTACAATCAAAATCCATCTAGACTAAGAATCGAAGACCTTGTGTTCACTTTTCTTAAATAAATTGTGGAAGAGCATTTTTTAAAACTAGCTTTTCCCTGATGCCAGTAGGTGGCAATGTCTTTGCCCTAAAAAACTCAGAGAAAATGCAGCTTCATAAGGTAAAAGCAGGCAGCACATCCCTTCCACTCAGGGGGTACTGGGGACGGTCTCAATTAAATTAACCAACGGAGCTATATGAGGAATGATTCCCCAGCTGTCAGTCCTGGTAAATGCTCTGGAAATCATTAATTTTGTAACTGAAAATGGAGCCCCAAGGAGATTTTTAAAAAAATACCCAAAGACCACTTATAACAAGGCAATTATTTTACACCCAGTTTGTGAGAGCAGCCATTTAACATACAGTGTCACTCTGCTTTGATTTGTGCATGCAGGTACAGTACCTATGGCAAATGCAAGGAATTTTATAAAATACAGAAATGATAAAAGGTTACACTATCTCTAGCTTATGACTTTCATATAAGTTGCATACCGAGGCTCTCATTATTACATGAAATTCAAATTATGGTATCTGACAGTAGAAGAACTTAGCAGAAATCAAAATAATTCTTATCTTCCTTGGTCTCTGACAGATAAAATGAACTTTACATAAATAAGTGCTTTTTAACAGCAGTTATTTTACCAAGAAAATGTGGTAAATGGGAATATACATCACCCGAATCCCAGGTCTTAAGAAGTAAATAATCATGCAGAAGCTCAGACTTCTCACTCATCAACTAGGTTAAAGGTTGGACTTGATGATCTTAGAGGTCTTTTCCAACCTGAGTGATTCTATGATTCTCTGATCATCATCTGTGCAAAGCTAACGTGACAGGGGTGGAAAGCCAAGGGGAAAAAACAGTCTGCACAACCTACAAGCCAGAAGTGCCCCAAGTGCCACTGCTCAGCAGCACGACCTGCTCTCTAGCAGACTGCCCATTTCCTAGCTGTACTAACAGATACGGCAGGTTAAAATAAGGTCACAACTTTAAATCAAATGAATCGATAACTCTGGCTCATCTTGCGCCACTGAAGGATTGATGGTAGCTTCTCAAGGAAATGACCCACACATGCAGACAGCACATACAATAATTTATATGAATTAAACTCGTCAAACATACTGAATTATTCAACAGTCCTAACGTAGAAATGTGTTAATTTATTTCCCCCCAAAAAAAGAAAAAAAAAATCCTCTGAATAAGTTTTCATCTTATGAAAAGAAGGGAAGAGATCACAGTTTTACTATATCAGATGATGTGATTACTGAAGAATTACTTATTATGTGATAAAGGTGGCTAAATAAGGACAATGCATGCTGTTAAAGCTCCTGTGAGAACTGTTTTTGACCCTGATGAATGTTCTTTATCAATAAAAATGCCCAAGAACATCCATCTTTAAAACAGTCTTTTTCCTCAAAAGAAAAAAAAAAAAGAGAAAAAATAAAAGAAAAAATATATTTATTAAATTCAATTCAGAGTGTAATAACCTAAAAAAATATGTTGAGACAATTTTCACTGATTTATTTAAATCTGAATTTCAGAGTCATTAGTGAATACACATGAAAAACCTCTACTGGCAGCATTCCTCTCTCAGAAAAAAAAAAAAATAAATAAAAATCCACATGCTTCAAAATGTGAAGCAGTCCTTTTTGTTCCGGCTCCAAGGCAGAAGGGGAACTTCCCAGCCCTCTCCCAGGGGCAGCTCCCTGCTGTGCTCCCAGGAGAGGCAGCAGGGTGAGGCAGGGCCTTTCCATCTGCCCCTGCAAAGAGCAGCAGCTGAAGAAGCTAACTAGCAGCAGGCTCCTACAGGCGATAAAAGATCCTTTCCTCCAATGCACATTTCGTAAGAGAGTGAGAAAGCGGCTGCAGGAATCGTCCATATAGTCTAAGCACCTTGACATGAGACTGGCAATTCTCTCATGGATGTTGGCATGCTTTTTTTCCCTTTCCTGTCCCATCTATCTCCTTTGTCAACTGAAAGCTTTTTAAATGGGAAACAAGATTATTTTCCTTCTAGTCCCATCTCAGCCAACCAGAGAATGGCTGGAATAACCAGAATGCTTTCTACTTTAACAGGATGTGAATTCAGATTTTAGACACTGCAACATCTTCTTCCTTGGACCACTTTCAAGCAATGAAGAGCAGTGACTCAAACATATTTTCCATTTAAATAGCTGTAACACATTTTTTACTGACATAAAACAGCATTTGGGAATGGTTTAGCACAAGGGCCACTTTTGCTTTTCCACTCCAGTAGCCTCCGTGCTACGCCATTTGAGTGGTAGCTACAGCAACTAACCCAAACAGCTGTCAGTATCTGTCGTTTCCTTGTTTTCTTTCAAAATGCCTCTTAAATAGTAACGTAGACTCAGATCTGGAAGCAGGGTAGACTAAGATCTTGCAGCAACCTGCAATATCAACGAGCAGGTAGAGAACAAATGTCCAAATGACATTTCAAACTAAGCAGACCTGCTTTAAAATCCTATTTTGTGCTGGATGTCTCCAACAAATAAATGTTGTCCTCAGCAAATAAACTAAATGCTTCCAGAATCAGAACTTCACAACAGGACTGACAAGGCGTGGATTTTGTCCTTCCTTTCCTGCATCCAGAATTTGCCATTGGTTGAGTAGATGTAATGAGTTAAGAGCTATTAATAGTAATTCCCAAGTAATTACCCTAAAGGAACATAAACAGTTTCAGCTTAGATTATCATGTTGCTCTGCTTATTATTTCAGACCTAAGATACAGATGCAATATAAAAAGGACCTTAATTGTTCAGGCATTAGATGCAGTCAAAAATCATATAATTTCATAAAATGAGATTATAAAAAATGCTCCCCCCCAACATTAAAAAGAATCATCAAGAGATCGTATCTTCTGTTAGGGTTACAACAATATTCCAACCTCATTTAAATTATTTAAGTAGATATTTAGATTTCACCATATTTTTAAATGCTTAAAAAGATCTGATCAAAGTTATCAGGCCCACCATGTAATAATTTCCTTTTAAAAGACCTTAAAAACACGGCGCCTTAAAGATTTGAGGGGGAAGAGTGGCTGAGAGGATCAGAAGATTAAAATTGCATCCATTTTGCTACCTGCTCCTGCGTCACCGAGAGCACAGGCTTCGTCTGCGGCTGAGGACACAATATTCTGCATCACTTTATCCTGTTCTTCCTATTTGCCCTTGGCCATTAGCATTAAAATAAGCACACAAGATTTCTAAAGTTCCTCCTCTGCCTCCCTAGCTCTCAAGAATCACCCCTCTCCATGCCACATAACCACGGTGATTACGCCAACACCCCCCTCTCAGAAAAGACCTCGTTCTTAGATTTTCCACCGACAAAGACTGTAATCAGTTTCAGACCTTTCTTTCATTTCTGTTTCCACACACCTCACTAACTTACATTAGATATTATTACCCTGAAGGATGTCCTCCTAATCAAAGAGGACAAAGAGCACTGTGTGCCGAAGCCCTGCTGTTCCACGTTCCCATCCTTACTGGCAAATGGTGAATGTAATCAGAATTTAATTCTATTTGAAACTACAACTATTTTGTTTTTCTTTCTTAAATGATATCTGGAGGGAGTGGGGGGGATTCTGTGTTCTGGCTCCCAGCGCAGTGATGAATATTTCAATTTAGTAAACATTTAGCATGGTCCAGACAGAAATTTTACTAAGACTACTGGTTATAATGACGGCTCTTCTCAGCAATGCTGATGTACACACAGATGTAAATATTCTGTAGATCTTGCCAGTTCCCTGAAGCAATTTACTCCCTCTATCACATTTCTACTTTACAAATGTGAGAACCACCATCCTATGCATAATCCTTATCATTCTGAAGACTTTGTAAGAGAAATACTAGTTTCTCTTCTAATTGCTGGTGAATTTGGTAACACTTTCCCATACAAGCCCTTTCAGAAAGATTCCAAATAATCATTTCAGTAATAAAATCTTCCACCAGTCGTTCCTGCATCACAGAAGAAGCAATGTCTACATGTGGACAGAGGAGTTCTTCATCCTTGGAGCGCTCTCTGGTGCCAGCCTG
Source organism: Cygnus atratus (assembly GCF_013377495.2). Taxonomy (NCBI): domain Eukaryota; kingdom Metazoa; phylum Chordata; class Aves; order Anseriformes; family Anatidae; genus Cygnus; species Cygnus atratus. The sequence goes on along the minus strand of NC_066362.1, from coordinate 15,730,139 downwards.
CCCGTGGGAACAGGGGAGGTTTGTACCTCCCTGCCCAACCAAGTCCTGAAAATAGGGTCTCAGTCTTTAACTGCGTGAAGACACACACACATATTTTTGGTATTAGTAAAGAAGTCACAGCAACTTTTACTAATGGACTTGTCTCACTGCAAAAGCATCTGCAAAAGATAGAGAGTAGCAACACAAGTAGAAGGAAAGTATTTATGTCTCTTCACTTACAAGCAGCAAAAGGGACCTGATATTTCCAGAAAAAAATCTAACATTGCTCCAAAGAAAAAAGCATTCTTATAACTTTTATCACTCTCATCTGCTATGGATTAGACAACAGGCAGCACAGTATGGATTTAAAACTCTCCAGAATATTTACAAGGCTGTGACAGACTGGCACGTCCCCCAGTGGACATAAACCAGGCTGTTGTCTGAGAACCCAGCTAATGAACTCCTCTTTTTTCTTGTAAACCACTGGAATCTAGTCAGCGTCCAGGCTCGAATGCTGAGGCTACAAGGCACATTCCTGCGGTGGAAACTCTCCTGAAGGATTTAGCTGCCACATCAGCTCCCTTGCATTGCCCATGCAGTTGAAACCCAGTTTTCCCCAGAACAGGTTTCTGAGGCACAGCTATGCAAAAACTGATGGACATGAGCACCAGGCCCAGAGCAACACAGCATCTGTAAGCACACCACTCATTTCACATCGAAGGGAAGAGCTTAAGAGAGCAGTGGACACCAAAAAGTGAGGGCTTCCCAAAGGCAGAGCTCTGCTTCCTTTCACCTCCATACCCAATGTCCTCAGCGAGGAGAATTTTGTATTTACAAAAGCTGAATTCTCCATCAACCATTAAATTCCCGTGGCAGGAAGATGTTCCCCTAACGAAGTTAATAAAAATGGCAGAAGAAAGCAAATCACTCAGCTCTTCTCCCTTTATAGATTTCTGCTCCCAGTCGTCCTCCTCAGGGGACTGTGGAGACCTGCCAGCTAATTTTGTGGACAGGATGGCTTCTAGGCTCGCCTCTGATCTGCAGATGATGTTATTATTTCTTCATCATTGTTTACTGTATAAAGTCAACATCTTTCTCCCCAGAGGGAGATTGCTCAGAGTCACTCATGAGAGCCTTTTAGCTTGCAGTGGCAGGCCTACTGTGGTCCTGACAATATCCTCATGTCAAGGTTAATGTCATGTCAAGGCAGTATTAGTAGCTCCTTTCCTTCCACGGTCATTCATTCAGCTGTAAGAATATTAATGCAATTTAAAGTTTCTTCCAGAGCACTCTTGGCTGGCCTTTAGGGTTACTGCAATTACACACAGAGAGAAGTTTCAAGGTTTCTGAGTACTGGGGGAGTAATTGAAGTTGTGGGGAAGAACTAGATCCTGGTTTATGCTGTGAAAGTGCAGAATTGAATGCAATCTCCTCCGCATTCAGCACTGACTAAGAGCTGACTCTGCTTATGACCTCTGCCGTGCCACCCGAGCTGTGTATTGCAATTTTCCCATCACATCCCCATCTGTAACACCAAGATAATGCTTTTTTTTATCAGCTCTGTAGGGATTTTATAATATGATGTTCATGAAGAGCACAGAACTGCCAGCCGTCCAGAACTGCCAAACACAAAACTTTTGCAGACCTTGGAAAACAAAGTCCCAACACAGAACGTCAAATCACACCGCGAGACAAGATGCAGCTCTTCTGCTTTTATTACAAAGTGAATAATTTAAGAATATTCTCGCTTACTGTCTTGAAACCATCCTTTATATGTCCCTGGGCAGAGCTGGAGGCAGCCAGGTTTGCACGTCAGCCGTTGTTTGTTAACTGATTCAGTGATGCCACGGGCTGCGAAGCACTGACTGTGCCGGTGAGGCAGACAAGATGCTCCTCTGTGTGTTATCCCAGTATGAGAATCAGGCTTATGCAACCGATTAAATAACAACAACAAAAAAAATCTCTTCTCTTTGCCTTACGTGCATGATCTCGCAAGTGTACCAGTTGTGCACTACCTGTGCTGCTTCAAGGCCAGGCTTGGACTTGGTCTGATTTATTCTTACACTATTTCCATGGCATCCTTCCTCCCCTGGAGCCACTGCTGGCCACAGAGTTCTCTATATTCAAAAGAACCAAAATGCTATATTCTTCTTGAAAAACATTTGCATGGTCTAATTGTCTCCCTTGGTTCCTATGACAACCCACAGCAACATAAACAGCCTTGTTGGCAGCCACAGGAGGCTGAAATCTCTGCTCTTCCCCTCCTTTTCCCTTCCTTCCTCTCCCCTCCCCTCCCCATAACTTCTCAATTTAGAACATACTGTAACTGAATAAATATGATTAACAACAACAACAAAAAATAGAGGTGGTGTCTAGTACACAAGGCTGGCACTTCTTGCAAATAAAAAAGCATTACTGTATTTTAAGATAACAGTCAAAACATTGCCTGTTATGTCAGTGTTATCGAAGTACCTTGGGACCAACTGGGAAGAGCAGAGCAGTGCAAAGCTATAAACATACAAAGAGAAGGGCTTTCTCTGTCAGCTTGTGAGGCTGTGGAGTGCTGTAAAAAAATACAACGAGATCTCTCCTGGTGCCTCTGAGCACCTCTCACCTGGCTGGTGGGTTACACATCAGGAACAGACAAGCCCCTGAGTGCATGTCAGTGTGGTTGGGGTTACAATGGCTGCAGAGTTATGTGGCTGCGTGTACATTGTATGATGTGACCATATGCATGTCCACGGCTGCTGCTCCCATCTTTCCAGCATGAAAAGCATAAAGAAGACACGAGCACAGCAGCAGGGAAACACACTGCATGGCACCGTTAACACGAGTGCAGCAGAAGCCATTTCTCTGAACCTCCTGCATCATGGAAGGTGGCCAGAGCTGCTGCTTCTGCTAATACCCAGGCAAACTGAGGTCCAACACATCCCAGACAAATAGCCCAGGTCTTCCTCCTCCCCTCAGCAAAATTTCTGGCCAAAGAAATTGGCCAGGATTAATTCTGGAGGTTTTAAGACATTAAAACACATTCAGTCAGTCCTGGATGGCATTAAACCAGCAAAATACACAGGAGTTACAAAGAGGCTGCATGTGGCACTGCACATGAAGCAGACGTTCACAAGTCAGAAAATCATCTTTTAAACCATTAAACTAGTTTCTGATCTTAAAAATGCCATGTATTTTTAAATACCCACTTCTGTAAATCTAGCTCGTGACAACATAACTCTGAAACGAAGGGATTGCAATATCTAGCATCAGCGCAGTCGTAACTTCACCAGTGCAGTTGGTTTGCCTTAGGCACTTGTTCTTCCTATGCTGGCAGAAAGACACAGATTCCTGCTGCTCTGAACAACTGAAAATGTAACCACATGGTTTTTCACGGCTGCAGTCCTCTTGATTGGAGAAGAAATCCTCTTTGTGGGACCGATTTAGCTGTGAAGCAGACTCAGCATTTGAGGAACCGGAGGTGAGGAGTATGTGATGTGAACCCTTGGAAGTCAAGATCTGTGGACTGTTATGTAGAAGTACATGTATTTGTGAGGAGGAGAAGGAGGGGAAATGCATGCCTGTCCCACAGGGTGTGGAACAGAAGGTACCACCTGGCATTTCACAGCTTGAAGGACCAGCTTGCTAGAAAACTTCCTGACTACACAGACCAGGTGGAGACAAGATTAGAAATTCATGAATTAAACACTAGAAATGGGGATGAACAGATACTCTTTGGAGAAAGAAATACAGTTATTTCATTGAATTTATTTCTCAAGGCAGGAATTTCACTCTAATGACTACCAATATAACAAATTTTAAAGTGTAGAGATTTTGCTTGAAAAATTTTGATCAAGGTCCTTATACTATGGAATTATTGTACAAGATGTAAATATTTAAATCTGCAATTTGAAATGGAAGTATTTCTTTCCTATCTAATTTGCTCCAGTAGGCTGTACAACAAGGAGCTGTGAGACTGAATCATGAATATAAAAGGATTACTGATGCCTACATCTACTACATGTTATATAAGACTGCCTAATAAACAAAGTTCGACTCTATCTATCAACTATCCATAAGTTATCCATAAGTTTATGCTTCCATTTATGTCGTAGAGCATGCTTTTATGATTTTGCTAAGTACAGGCATGGTACTCAAAACTACAGCATATATGAAATGAGTGTTGATGAAGACATTTGTTAACTGACAAACGTGAGAGTCCAAGTGCTGCTGAGCACATCAGGATATTAGGTAATATGCAAGGTATGTCGAATCTTGTACAACTGAAGACAGTCACAGAATATGCAAGAGGGATGAGCTTTTGTAGTCTTCAGTTTTTTATTTACAAACAATAATTGCCACAAAATGATCACAGTACTTTTAAAATAGGATTACAAAGGACACAAGCTACCCTCTTCTGCATATAGAATGAGCCATGAGGCATAACACCCTACCAGTATTGAAATCAAAAGGAGGGCAGTTTTAGAGTAATTTTAAATTAATGATTTCACAACTAGTTGATATCTTCATACCTTCCAAACTCTGTCCAATGCGACTCACTACCACTAAGATACTTGGACTTAACTTCTGAGAAACACACATGAAAAAAGAAAAAAAAGCCCAAAATACCACACAATTTTTTGCATATTTCCCAAGTATGTTCATGATGTGCAGGTGGTAGAGATAAGATATGGCAAGAAGGTTTTATCAGCTGTAATTACACATTTATCAGCAATAATTATACGATTCCCTTGTGGCATTGAACCATTTTTAACAATAATCTTAGCCCTGATCAATTTTAAAGTATTGATAAAGCCCTTACAGGACTTTGATCCATCTCATAAAGTCATTCCTTAAGAACAGTCAATATTTTAGAACACCTGAAAACTGTTGTGACTTCACAGGGAATCTTTGTGCTGCCTAAGAAAAAGAGGTGTGATATATTTTGCAGTTATGTTGGAACTTTTTCTGTGAATTCACACATTTTTACACCCCAAGTACAACTGTTGTGGTTTAGCCCGGCTGGCAGCTAACCACCACACAGCTGTTCGCTCACCCTCCCCCCTCCCTCTCCGGGATGGGGGAGAGAAACGGGAAAGTGAAGCCTGTGAGTTGAGATAAAGACAGTTTATTAAGACAGGAAAAATAATAACAATAATAATAATAATAATAGTATTAATAGTAATAATGTGTACGAAATAAGTGATGCACAATGCAATTGCTCACCACCCGTTGACCGATGCCCAGCCTATCCCCGAGCAGCCGGCCCCCCCCTCCACCCCGGCTAGCCACCCCTATATATTGTTCAGCATGACGTGAGATGGTATGGAATACCCCTTTGGCCAGTTTGGGTCAGCTGTCCTGGGTCTGTCCCCTCCCAGCTCCTGCTGCATCCCTAGCCTGCTCGCTAGCAGGACAGAGCGAGAAGCTGAAAAGTCCTTGGCTTGGTGTAAGCACTGCTCTACAACAATTAAAACATCAGCATGTTATCAGCGCTCTTCTCATCCTAATCCAAAACATAGCACCCTGCCAGCTACTAGGAGGAAAATTAACTCTGTCCTACCTGAAACCAGGACAACAACGTACACCATGATGCTCACTTTAAGCCCAGCACAGAAATCTGTGGCTGCAAAGCATGCTTTCGGCAATTTGAACTTTTCAGATTTTTATAATTTTAGATTCTTCAGCGGAGTAACTAGTTTTCCTTAATAGGCCAATATTAAAAGTGTGGCTTAATTAAAGCATTTAAAAAGAAAATTAACTCAGAAGGCTTGAAATGTATATCTAGGGAACATGCCACTTCAAATGAATGGAAACCTTAGGGAAAAGTTAATTTAAATAATTGCTAGTACACTTTTGCCATACTTTCTAAGGGACAGAGCTGGCTGCACACACCAGGGTGAAGGCTTTTATTTAGAATATTTGATAGAATGTAATTGCCCATTCCTTTACATAGCTAAACTATTTTTTTCTTCCAGAATATCCTAAGAGTAACGTTTTGTGATAAAAAGTGTTCTCAATAGCGCAAAATACACAGTCAGTAGATCGTAAGACCAGAAAATCTTGAAAAGTGACATACCTGCCCCAAGCTGCTTTCATTGTAGAATCTTTATCAACAGGGATGCACGAGGACTCGACAACACTTGATTTATTCAATTTGTAGCAGAGACCACAGTCTGGATCTAACATACATCCATTACAATAACTGAAAGAGAAAGAAATAAATACTTTAGGAAGACTTTATTTATTTGTACATGTCAAAGCTAAGAGCACCACCTAATCATTCCTGGGATGCACATAGTCAAGTTGTCAGTGTTGGAGACAAGATAATAGAAACTACCCAAAACAGAATACAAATAGCTTTCTCCTTCTTCTCTACCACGTTTTGGCAAAGGGTGAGCCCAGTTGCAAAGCTCCCGATGAATCTTGATCAGACTGCAGGAGAATTCACCCAAAGAATGAATTTTAATTTAAAAAACAACAACCAGGATTTGGGCACATATGGATGTGGGAGTCAGTTTGAAATATGACACCATGCGCCTCCATGTGAGAACTCAGGCACTGAATTCCCATTATATTTAACGGACAGAGTGCAGTCAATTCACATACAGGCATCTAGTGCCCAAAAATACATCCTGCTTGCCCTTCATGGCAGTGAGCAGTCCTCTTGGAGATCATTCCTGTGCATCACACTTGCCAGCTCCATGCAGATGTCTCAGATTTCCTTGGGGTTCTCAAGGAGCAAGAAATGCTTACATTTTAGGCAAAGTTTGGTCAGTGCAGTCTTGCGAGTGACTCAAGTGACAAGGCAGTAAACTTCTTCTTCAGACTCCATTGACTACAATGACCATGTCTCCACTGACCCCACTGGGAGCTTAGGTGCCAAAAGCCCTACAGATATTTCAGTTAGGTATCAATATAAAACCTACCTCAAATGGAGTGGGATTCGGGTATGTAACCTATGAAGACATTCCAAAACTCTTCATACAGTGCAAGTTATCTGAAAGCTTCTGGCAGAAGCTTCCAAAGAACTTACAAATGTTCAAGACCATTGCTACTGTGGTTAAACTACCTGTGTTTTTAGCTTCCCAGAAGCCATCTGAAACTTGGAGATACATTCTCACCAGTAAAGTCCCTCATATATTCTAAGGGACAACTTCAGGGTTTAAAAATAAAAGCATAAGAAACTTTATAATGTGGAGCAAACTTGTAAATTTTAAATTAAAATTAAACTTTGAAATATATAATCTGGAAATGTATAATTAAGATGACCAAAATACCTTCAACATATATACCTGCAACAACAAAACCAAGGAAATAATTCTAATAATTCTGAGTGTGCATCTATAACAATGACTCAGTGAATGAAGAAATAATCTGCTTAAGCTACTATACTGTTATTAGCAAAAGTAAAAGTAACTGCATAACGAAGTCACAAGAAACTAAATCAGTAAAGCAGATTATACAGATTTTAAAAGTCTGAAAGCATATTTAACATCTAGTAATTCCAACTTTCCTTGTTAAGATGTTTCTAAAAGTGTGATAATCAGGCCAGTTTGTACGGTAGTTGGCAAGAAAGAGTCCAGGAAAGCATTAAAACAATGTATTCATTTGAACTATGCATTTTCCTACTTCTCTGAAATCTAAGAATTTCATGCTCTTTGACACTGGGAGCTTTCTAAATTATCAAATTATTGCAGAATTTCCAGATTGTCTGCTCTATAGAAACTAAATGTATTTTAGGTACACCTCACTCTTCCATAAATGAGTGGTCAAATCCAGGTTTGAACAGCTTGCTCTTTTTTTTTTTTTTAAATTGGAAAAACTACATTACATTAGCTCTTATTAATAGAGATATAAACTGCAGAAATCATTTTTATAATGGAGATGAAACAAAACTTTCATGCAGAAGTCGATCATATCATCTGATAGTAGTAAGCATTTCTTTCTTCTCTCGCAAACATAGATGAGAAAAATGTAACTGCAATTATCAACTATGAAAAGAAAGGACCACTCCGATATTATATTAGAGAAACTTAGTTGTATTTCATCAATCAATATTAGGACAAAAATGGACAGCAACCAACACAGTTGACAGGTACAGAAGACTACAGATTAAAAAATAATGTATTTTTTTATTTCATAAATTTTTAATAAATTATTTTATATTTGATGCTAATATATGCTAATATGTGATCTTAATATCGTAAAACACCTTCCAACCAAGTTATGTTGTATACCAAAGTATCTTTTAACAACATGAATTGTTAAAAAGACTCAGATTGCTAGTACATGCAGCATGCCTCCCCAGCATGGAAAGCAGCCACTTCTGAATGCTGCATGCTATCAAAGGAGGTAGTGGATTTTCAAGTCAACTATATGCAAATTATATTTAATGTGAACATCATGTGCAAACCATGACACACTGAAGTGTCAATTGTAGGCAACAACTGTCTGAGGAAAATTTCAGGATTCAGGGTTCTCTACATTTATTCTTCTTGGGTCTTACTTCAAGCAGAAATATAGCCAAGTGCACAGCACCAGCCAGAACATCAGCAAGGCACGAGAATGCAGAGGAATGACAATTAGACACGATAATGGGTATCACTCTGATGGTGTTGCCCAGGGAGAACAGAACAGGGACAGGATGCCTCATCATTTACTTCAGTGTCCTCACAAAAATCGAAGCATGAGATGAATGACAGGACTAAACTGTGCACTCTTTATTGTGTCCTACTGGGCTCACTTTACTGATAATTCCATAAAGCCACATACAGAGCTGGGTACTGGTAACCAGTCAATTGTGAAGTAGAAGGTATCTCATTTATTCCTCCTTTCCCACCCATCAGTCCAGTAAAAAAATCAAAAAATGTGACTATTGATCCCAGTGTCTGTCTATAGGGCTGTTAGTTCAGCTGCTCCTCAGGCTTTATTGAGTATGCATAACTGTGTCTTGCAGTTGGCGTTCAACATAATAAAGGTTGCTGCATTTCATGTGATGCCAAATGTCAGAGGTTATAGTTACTCATAACAGCTTAAGTAATTTAAAATTATTATTTTCCACAGCTTGGTTATTTTCCACAGCTTTTCTGAAGCTTGTCTTTCAGACTGAAAAGTTAAATGACAAACATTTAAAAAACCCTATGTTAGGATATTTTATCGTTAGCGATATAGGGAGTTCAGGATTTGACTTTAGGAGACAAGACCAATTTATGTCAGAGGAAACAAACCTAGATGTTAATATACAGAAAGACTTGAAGTCCTTTCAAATCTAACTCCCAGCAGATTTTGTCGAGGTTGTTGCTGTCCAGACAATCCAGCTTTCTTCCGTGCTCTGTTTTAGCACTGATACCAATTTTTTATGTTGATTTGACAAGGCAGATAGTCATAATTTTTTCCAAGATGGAGAACAATGGGTTTCTTTCCTCCAAAATTCCAACATAGAATCAATACAACTGCTTCATAAAAAAGTAAACAAATCTGTATCAGTTAATAATGAGCAATGGTTGCTGAAGACGCAGACTGAAATAAGCAGGGAATGTTTTTTTAAAAAAATTAGCAATTTAAAAACAAAGAAAAAAATAATGTGCTGAAGCTGCTTGCTCTAAATCTCTTTCTCCAAAAATTAAAGTGGAAATAAAACATGTATTAGTTTGAGGCTTATGCTCTTCTTCACTTAAGCCCCATTCCTATTTGCTAAATAGAAATACTTAATCAATTTGATCTTGATCACATATTCTTACATATATGCTCAGAGTGATGTAGACAAATCAGGATGCACAATATACCAGGAAAAGAAATGCACAATATAATACTTACTGATATGTAACTATCAACTACAGATCTCCTTCCTGTCCTGAAATGTACCTTCTTATCAGTGCTACCCAGATATGCCCAACTATATGTCAGAATAATGAAATAGAAAATAGAAATACTGCTATGTATTCAAATGTACACTGCAGATCCATTACGGCATTGAAAGGTCCATACCAGAATAACCCAGGATGTCTATGTTAAGAAGGATATTTGCATGCAATTATAGGAAGGAAATGTGTTTCTTGCTCTTTGCAATGAAATATTGATACCCATGTTAAGGTTACGACGTAGTGTCTTGCAAACAGGTTCCTTTGTGAAGAGCCTGCTGAAAATTCCCAGAAAGGATGGTTCTCAATCAGCCTGTCAATTCATCAAGACTGAAATATCTGGCAAAGATGATTTGATTTTGATGAAACCGGGCAGCATTACAGCAGGAAGGTTTTACAATGTGCCTGGCTCCCTCACAGCTGGGCTTCTAGGCAACACAAGAAGGCAAGTGTCTAGACTTCAGGTGCTTCAGCCTGTGGAGAGGAGGAACAACGAATAGAGAAGGCTCCAGAAGTCCCAAGATGTCCAGCTCCTTTGCAGCTCAGCTGAATGAAGTCTACAGAACAGAAGCCTTGGTATCCTGCCCCCTCAAAGTATTGGGAAGTGCCACAGAATGGGATTTCTGGGATCCTGCTTCATTGTCAGAGCACGTTTACTGATAAAGTGATGGACAGTTAGGAGACTAGACATCCCAAGCTTGCAATTCCCCACTCTGGCTGCCAACTCAGTAAAGGCTCTTATATTCTTTTCATCTGACCAATTGGGAATATCTGATGTTTAAAAAGCCTGACAGCACTAACTTCAAGTGCTGGCAATTTCTTGTCAGCCCGAGCACCACCAGCTTTCAGGGTGCTCTGCTCTGGAGCAGGCTGCCCTGCGAATGTTTTCTGAGGTTACAGGTTGATCCCAAAGATGACAATTTCTTCCTCTTTCAGAGAGAACTGAAGTGTATAGATGTATTATTAATCAGCTAGCTGTACCCATCTTGCCTGATACTGAAATTTTGGTTTCCTTTCTTCCTAACAGTGTAGCTTAGTGGCCTCTGGTGCAGTCTCTAAAAAGATTGAATAAAATCTGTCCTGCTGAAGTGACCCTCCAGATGCCAATGAAAGGTTCACAATTGCTTCTCCCCCCGCTGTTTAGAATACTCCATACTTACATTTGGATTGCCATTGTGTTTTGTGCTCTACATTTGTAAAATGACCTTGTAAATACAGCTTTCCTACAATTCTCAGGGGTCTCTTAATTTGAGCTGCAAATTGCACCTTGCCACTTTTTGTTGAGTGCTTTAGTAGTAAGAGACCTTTGTCCAATGCCTTTGTTCTGTAAGTGCTGCTGCTCTTTCTGTCAGATTATTGTATATTTTTTAGGCTGAACCTTGATTTCTGAATTGTTAATTTCAAACATTTATCAATTTTCACTTTTGCCTCACTTCTAGGAACCTTCAACTTTGCCTTATGTATTTTGTTATCCAATTATGGAAACTATATTAGTATACTCCTGTCACCCACTTACGGAAATACAAACTGAGCTTGGTAATATATTGTGGACCACATGGTTCTTTTGCAGAATTTCCTAATATTGTGCTACATGGGTAGCAAGAACAGCCTCTCAGAGTAAGAAGACATTCACAAAGAAGGACATTTCATGGTGATGTACTCTTTCCACTTGTATTGGATTCATCAGTCGCACTGAGCACATGCTGCACAGTCAGCCTGTGTATGTGAAGTAGTAGCTATATGTGAAAATCTGATACACTCACAACATGCAAGACATTTTGCTTGTCCCTTGACCGACTGTCTTCTCCATAAAAGAAGTTCCACTGTTGAATGTCTGCTGAACCCACCACTCCTGCTCTGCATGATGCAAGTTTTCATAATACTGAACAAGGTTTTCCTTGTAGAACTGTGGCAGTTCTACGTAAAATATCATCTTAGGCAGGAAATGCCTGATGTAGGGACAGAAGGGCCTTGTAGTATCTTTTGAGGATTAGCAAATGCCACCAAAGAGAACACAAGCTGAAAATCACCACAGGCTGGAAGGCAATGTCACTTTGATTGTGCTCTTTTCTACTCTTCCCAGCTTGCTGTTTGTCACACTGGAGACATGTTCTAGGCTAGAAGGATCTTTGATCTTACCTGGCATGCCCTGATGTTTACTCTTTGCTCTCAAAAATGGTTATGCACACAACCCTCTACCTCCCTTACTTCATTTTTGTACACTAACTCCAATTCAGTTAGCTATTAGAATCTTGTTTAAAACTGTCTCATGCTTGTTTGAGGTCTAGTGCTGTTTGCACATGCTTCACTGCACCTCAGGCATGAAATCAAGTACTTCCTTATTCTTCTGATGATTCCCGTGTTGCTTCCAAAAGCTAACCATTAAATTCTGATTAAATATCACTCTGCAAAAAATATGGGGGATGCTTTAAGTAGTTAAAATGCCTGGGAACTGCAAGATACTACTTCAAGCTGTCGTATCTGGGACACAGGAAATATGATATTTAACTAAGAATGAGAAAAACCCAGCAGGACTTCAGGAGCACTTTCCTGCTACTGCAAGAAACCAAACTACAAAAGCTTGTTTGCTGGGCTCTACTGACAGTCCTTTAGGTAATGTGTGCATCTGATCAGTGATGACCACTGGGAAAAGCTACCTTTTATAATCACAAGACTCACACTCTACGTGTCGTTCTGTATCTCACCACATAGCTATTTGAACAGATCTAAGTCACAGTTACATTCCTGTACAATCAATGCTTTGCATCTTCAGATCAGGCTCCTGCTCCACCTAGTCCACTGAGACTGTTCCTCAGGGACCCGTTCCTAGGGAAAGTTTCAGATGAGTTTTAAATACTTACTCTTCTTGATATGCCAGCCACATATGAATACATTAGTTCTCTCCAAACCTTCCTTAAAACCCTCTTTTCCAGAACTCTCATGCCTGAAATAAGCAACATGATTTAAATAGAGCAACTGTTCTCAGCTTCTTGGTGCTTGCTGCTTCTGCTTTAGGTTTGAAGAGTACTCCAATGGCTCATCCATTTTTCCTACCTACAATACTCCAGTAGAGGAAACTACTCTCTAAAAACCTCACTTTGCTTAAGTGCTTAGGTCCTCACAGCTACATCTCTACTACCATAAGCACCTTGATAGCAGATTGTGTGCTGGATGCTGACACTCCATAAAAAGCATCCTGATCTACTTGTACATAAGTATCAATCATCTCTTGTCTTAGATTATTTTTTTTTTTCTGAATTTCTACTTTAGATGAGTAGCTCTTCAGATTTTTGTATTTAAGTTGATGAGGGGAGTTTTCTCCTCAAATTCCATTCAAATTAAAGGTGCATGTAACTGACATAGTCCTGCCTATCCCTTATGACTTTTAATTTAAATGACAAGTTTTGATTGACAGAAATAAGACACCAGCAAAAGGAAAAGCATTACTAACTGATATATCCTTACTACCTATTTAATAAATTTCATGACTCTATTGCAATCATTCTAAAGTTCTACAGCATAAACTGTCTATCAGAATCATAATTACATTTCTTAAGAGCTGGCAAAATTATTCCGAAAAGTTTCTCTCTTTACATACTCATAATCTTCTGAACTTAATAGCAGTAACACATTGCTATACTTATTATTGCAATCCTGAGTTATCAGAATGACCAGTAGCTCAGTCATTTTGACACTGGAAACATAAAATGAGAATCATATTATAAAAAATACTGGTTCTGTGATATAGCAACAGTATGAAGAATCCTGATGTCCAGTTTGCAGATAACTCAGATTGTTAGTGAGTTAACTCGGAAAAATAAAGTACAATAGCTAATATACTTCCTCCCTCTATCTTAAATGCTCTATTAATAGAGTATTTACTTACTCTATGTATATTAAAGCTATTTAATACAGTAAAACCAGTTTTAGTTTCTGGGCTGAGTTTTTCAGTCCTGGTCATAATAAAATACTTTTGCTAAATTCATAAAGAAAATACCTATTTCTGTCTATTAGCTATCTCGAATATGATGTGTATCAGCACTAAGCACTGGTGTCTTCATCTCAGTGGCGTGCAAGTAAGTCGTCAGTGAGCTCAGGAACACAAATCATGTGAGAGTGACTAATTCAAAAACGAACAAGAGAATCCTTGTGCCCAGCCCAGCTGGTGCTGCCTGGATTGTTTTAATCAAACTCTGAAGACAATCAGATCAGGAAGGAACCTGAGGAAATTCTTCACAGGTATCATTTCCCTAGGGTATGAGCCTCATGGTTAACCTGAGATCAATGCAGAAGATACCATTTCCACACAGCAGCATTACTTAAGCAGAACAAGTTCACATTATGTCTTGTACAGCTGACCAAATCTGAAGCGGTACAGTAAAAGAGACAGACACTTGAATGAAAGAAGACTTTTTGTCTTCCAAGAATACAAGGAAATGGGACAATGGCTACTGTCCAGAAATGGATCATTTTCCCAAAGCAAGGTGTGGATGGTCACGCCTTTGATTTGTTGAAGATTGGGAAAAGACAGAAGACGGTTACTGCATGTCCCCTCGACTTGACCTCTTTCTAGAAGCAGGCAAGTCCCCCGTAGAAAAGGGAGCACGTTTATGGAGCTTTGAGCAGATGGGAAAACAACTGGAATAGCCAGCTCATCTGTTAATGTCTCAGATGATAAATTTTGGAATTGTGCTGTTTTGTACTCCCAATTTTACCTCTGAATTTCTCTGTGGCTTTGAGGATAAGGGACCACAGGTATCCTTTAAGGATAACAGGCCACAGCTGTTCTACTGAAGATCAAAGAAAGGTCACACACTGCAAACACCTGTACCTGTATGGGTTAAGTGGCAAAATTAAGTTTGATTTAAGGGTGGTACATAGGAGAGTGTTCACCTTGTTTTTCCACAGTGAGACACCCACCCAGGGCCATCTGTGAGGATGCAAAGAGACTTTCAGTGCTCAAGGATCCTGCTGGATTTGCATTACTTCCACGATGTCCTTATGAATAAGGATTACATTTGACTTTTTCATGGATATACAGATTATTTTTTGACTGTTGCTCATCTATGATATTTTACTTCTTTACACCAAGTGAAAATGTTTTACTTGATATTTGCAATGTGTCTTTTTGGTTTGTTTTCTGAAAAAAAAAAAAACAAAAAAAAAAACCAACAAGCACACATGCATCTGTTTGCATGGCATGGCTCTTTCAGAAGGTAGTATTCAAGCCCTGGGTGCATTTCTCAGAACAGTGGCTGTGTTCTTCATTTGTTAGTCTGTTCTATCTTCATTGTTATTCCAGCAGCAGAAATTAATCTGTGCAGAGGAATACGGATCAAGGGAACAACAAACAAACAGACTGTTTGTAGTAGCTCTGAGGCTTCCATTATGGACACCCACGCTTACTCTAACCCAACAGATCTGCAAACATACAAAGCATTTTTACTCCGCACAGTATCACCAAAACTTCTGTCAGCAAAATACATTTTGATGATGTTCTTTTTAACTTGTAAATATGTTTTGGCAGAGACAAAGGAAAGTTGTATTTAGAAACACCCCCATACTCCAAGCTGGCCATGCTGCACACAGGTTTAGACCCTGGTGAGTGCACCTCACTTAGAGAAGCACTGCTCCACCGCTAGCTGGAGGACTATTTGTATTTGTGGGGGAACACATATTTAAAAGTGGCTACAAGGACGTGACATTACTTGATGATCTTCTGACGTCCTGCTGTCTTTTGCTTTTCCAAAAATTTCTGCGACCGCTTCAAGGCTTGCAAGGTAGAGAGCTAAGCAATGTAAGGTACCAGCAGTTACACCAAAGCGAGCTAAAACATGGATAAAAAAGGAAGAGGCCACTGCCATTAACTTAACTCCCCCTATATATTCACTTTTATCTTTAAGCTGAGCTCTTTCTTTTTCAAAATACTCCCAAATGAAAATATTTAAATTATTTTATTGCTCTTTGTTAGACCATTTGATTTTCTACCATATCTGCTTTTGCTCTCTTCCATGTCAGAAATCATGACAGATTAAAGCATTCCAATAACTAATTAAATAACACGCCTTTCCTAGAACTACTTGCTTTAGTTTTTCATGGCTTTGTCCAGAAGTACAGGCTGAGCAAGCCACAGTGAATCCAAGTTTGACTAGCTGTGGTTAACTGGAAAATGAAAACTGTGTCAAATAATTTTCTATACTCCTTAAGATGAACTAGTTGCATTTCTTCTATGCAGTTTTATATATTGTTTCAGGTTATATAGTCATATATGTTCATTGGATATCAAATAATGAGTTCTCAAAATTGTGCATCAACTGTCTACAGACATCCCATCCAAACAGTTAGCTCAAGTCCTAGGCAAATACTTTCGACATCTTGATATTAACATCATCTTATTCTTAAACAAGAACATTTGAAAGCTTTTTCCACCTTTTCATCCTTTAATTATTTTACTTGCCATTTGAAAAAGATGAATAGGTACGTCTCAAAAATAGCAACATAGGTGACACTGCAATAGCAAACAAGGAAAAACACAATTTTTGCTAGTTGCAATCCTCATATCTGGTAGTATCTAATGTTGCAGTTATTAGCATCTGTTTATACTTTTTTGAAGACCTTTCATGCCCTCCACAGGGTCTGTAAAATTTCAGCTCCTTAGAGTCAATGTTCTATCATATGAAAAGCCACAAACCATATTTCTAAACAATATCTCCAGGAAACTAGACACGTACTGCTCATTTCTTGATATTTATGTCTACAACCAGCACATGCAAGGCAGATTTTCAACACAAATAAGAATTTCTTCAGCCACTTAGCCACTCCTCTCTCAATTAGGACACTGGTGTTTTCCAGCCTACCAGAATGTAAGAGCACTCACACAAGAATAAAAACACACAAAATATAGAAAACGGCACATTCCTACCACCTTAGAAGTAATATTATTTGAAACCACAACTGCATACAAAAGGAATGTTGTACCCACTGTAGGAAAAAAGGTCTAAAAATCACATTTGTTAGTAATTGCCATTATTCTAAAGATTTATTATTATTATTATTATTATTTTGCTCAGTAAAACAAGAGGCAAGGAACATATCCTTTTGAACAGTTCATAGATGTTATACATGACAAATCTATGAGTAGACTAATAACAGCATGTATATTTTACAAATTACTTTTAAAATATTCCAAACTGTGTCTGCTATAAATTGCAGTAGTTCTGATATAACAGAGGAGATCTCAAGTGTGTAGTCTTGTGCTTACCTGCCTTATTTAATCCAAGAAACTCCAAAGGATTATTCAGAGCATTTAAGGAAAGAATCTAATTTTCTCTATTGAAGGAAGTAAAGATTTTAACTTTAGGGATTTAACTTAGTCCCTTGTACTGGACTGCCTGAATACTTGTCCATTACTTGCATGAGGTTGTAATACTCAATTAACTGGAAAAAAATCTTCAAGAAGACTGGATGAATGATCATGAAATCTCACCTGTATTTTGTGCAGGTAGAGTTTTGATGTGAAGGATCTGGTGGATTAAGCGTGACTCTTGGCGAGACCTGAGCTGATAGCAAAAATCCCGAAGCTAGGATAATGAGTGCTACAGCAGTACCTAAAAATACAGATAAAGAACAATGTGATACTCCTCTCCAGAGAACACGAAATAATTCTCTATTGAACCGAGCTATGCTCGGGAAAGCAAAGCACCCCATTATTATGCATACAGCATTTGCCATTACACTGAGCAGTTGTGATGAGAATCCAAGAAAAATACCCTTTGCTACATCCCCATCTTGAATCAGGTTAGATGTCAAAGTCAAGTACATTCAGTTTAATGTCCAGATATTAAATTAACAGGTCAAGACTATTTTGTGGCATCTGGAATTGAAGACTGCATGAATAAACTAATATATTTTTCTTCAGTGTTGAAAATAATGCTGTAAAGGTAAAATTTAATAGCGACGTTTAAATCATCACACTTCCTCCCACTACCAGGCTTGCAGGCTTTCCTGTAAAATAGAAAATAGCATCAGCTGTTTCATCAATTCTTCCTGCCTTTGTGAAATGAGAGAAATTTGACTTTTCATACAAATGCCACCAAAATGTGCAACTGCAATTTCTGAATTTCTTGTTTCAAACAGCACACATAACAAATCTGCTAGGGAAGAGCCCCCTCCATCTGTTAGCTCCTGACCCCAGCAAATTCCTTGTGCATGGACAGGATTCCTGCTTTGTAAAACAGGTCATTATTAGAGCAGTACATAGTTTTCCTACCTGATTTGTCACACACATAGAATATGCTGTATCATTTTAATGAAATTAATATAATTCATCACTATGAATACTGCAACTAACCCAAACTTGGACATCTTGAAACATTTACACCTTGCTACATGGTGAGGCATCTAATTCTGCCCCCGTATGTATTTGTATACTCGCTACTTATGTGGCATCTTTTGAGAGGTCCCACAGACCATGTATATCCTGATGTACAGACAACCAACACTAAAAATACAAAACTAGTTATAGTTGCATTTATAAGTTGGTTACTGATTATTTAATAACATTTCCATTACCACACAAAAATAGATGCTTTATTCAATTAAAAGTACTCCTCAGCAACCCTTTGCTCTGTACATTAGAAATTCTCAGAAATGCTTCTGTGCAAATCTTTAAAAATGCCACTGCATTAAAAATACAGCATATCACTCTTGCCACTCTTTAAGAAATTATACATTCTTGTACATATTTTTTACTTGTTGGTTTTTACCGTTTCGGCAGTTTGGGGATGGGTCAGAGATGGTGCTCTTAAAGGGAAAAACAAAAGTTTCCTAGCAGGCAAACCCATCAAGTGTATGACTATTTTTTTCTGAGGAATAAATAATATCTTAAGCACCAAGATACCATGAATGTGTCTGTGCAGCAGCCATGGCTAATAGGCATGAGTATGCATGAACTCAAGATTACTGGACCACACATTTACCTAGACCAAGGCAACTAAGATCTTAAACTCAGTTACAAACTACTTGTGAGAAAGCACCTACCCACCATAAAATGTAATTTCAATTTATTTTAAATTGGGTTTTGTACTGCTATGATTACTAGTCATGCTGACAATCCCAGTTTTCTGGGGGGGCATGATATTGTACTAGATCTACTGTACTTTCTGTATTTACTGTACTTTCAAAATGCCATAAACCAAATAGCAAATATATTTAGACAGGACCTATAATCTTATTTATATTCATTCTAAATATGCCTTGTCTGTCTTTCAAGTTAAACAAACACACTAGCACGTAGTTACAGTACCTCTGCAAATGTTTTATTTCTTTGGAAAAGTACGGAGTATATAAAACTGGTGAATGAAGCTTATTATATGTTGTCATTCTGTGGAAAGTTTGTCTAAGATTAACAAAAACATATAATCACAGTATGCCATTAACTGAGATGAAAAAAAGGTAAATATCCCAAAGATATTTCAGATCCTCTCTGCTACAAACAGAGATAAAAATTGTCAAATGCCCAACTAGCACCATGCTTTCAAATTGCCAGTTGCTGAAGCAGTAAAAGGAAAACACAAATGAAATGGATACTGTGGTTGTGCCAAACTCTCCTCATTTCACAATGAACAACTTTGAAGAAAGAAACAAACTGAAGAAAAAGAGGAAAAGAAAGATGAAGAACTGTTGCCAGGATAAACTTGTAGCAGCAGGCAAAGGTAGTAATTTTGCCCTCATTTCATATAATGGAAAACGGGCATATACAGCTTCTCTAAAGACCAGAAAAGCAGCCAGTGTAATAACTCCATGTGAAGGTCAATTTCCTTAGAAACACAGACCAAAACAGAGCATTAAAATATTAAGTTTATCACATGAGAAAACTCATTATTGAAAATAAATCCATCAGCAGATTCAGTAATTATCATTTTAGCCCTTTTGCTGAGTAAAGCACATCATACTCACCACTACCTAAGTTTGTGTCAACCCTTGCATAAAAAAACTCTAAATAGCACAGAGAAATGACTTGATTTCATTATTGTCATTATTTGTGCTGTATTTTCCTAAAGCAGAGACCATAGGATAAAGAGCACAGTATGAACACAGCATGGATCAAGAGATGCTGCAGAGTGACAGTGGGCCACTGACCACAGAACAAGGAACATGGATATTATTACTAATTACTTTGTGTCCAGATATCATAAACAAATGACCTTTAACTGCATTATTCTCCTTTGTTAGTCCTGTGCCTTATTTCTATCTTCTCATCTGTTCCATGACTCATGCTTTACAAGACACATTAGCATCTACATTTCAAACTTATAACCTTTGAATATGTCAACGAGAGCCAAACAGCAAGGAGTTCTGTGATTGTATGGAAAGTCCATGTGGGAATAAAACCTATACGCTGGTTCCAGACAAGCAATGAGCCCCCGAGGGGCTGGCCACACATATTAGGTATGAGGGCCTAATGCGTAAATACTCCATTCCAATAGAGAGTATTAATGAGAGGCAACACCCACAAAACAAGTCTAGGGAGAATGTCATGAGGCTTGCACTTCCCAGAAAGTCAAGAAAACACACATGTACCACAGGGAAAAGGTGCTGGGTACAGGGAATGGTAGAAGAATCTGTACAGGGAATGGTCCAGGACTACTCTCCTGTTGTGACCACATTTCTGAACTTAGATCACAAGTTCAGGAACCTAAAAAAACTTTAGGAGTCCCAGCTCCAAAACAAGATGGTATCAAATACATATTCATTATAACTTAAAAACACCAAACTGACTCCAAAACACATCTTTTAATTCACCAATTTGTGCGATTGTTTGGACCACAGACAACACTGCAGTCAGCAGTTGGGCCTACATAAATGCATTCTAACGCTGTGAGCGCAGACTGACTGCTGTCCCTGGGGGTCAGCAGATGGGCAGCGGCCTGGCAGGTGGTCCCCCCTCTGCTGTGTCACATCAACAGCTAGTTGATGAGCTTTTCGGATGTTCAGCCAGGGCCAGGTACCTGCTTCAGCCAGAACGGGCACTTACAAGGGCACAAGCAGAAACGGTCCAGCTAAGTAGCAGGATACTGCTGAGTGTAGGCAAGACTGCTAGCTCTGCCCTTCCAGCTCCTAAGAGGTGGCTGCATCACCGAGTTATGCTGTTTGAATATTTGGACAAAATGCGGAAATTCAGAATTCTGTGATTTTGTCCCTCATGCAAGAGACCAATCACAGTCACATTAATGCAGGTAATGCACTGACTGTATTGCATTTGAAATAATTATGCAAAGAACTGCTTTACTTTTTAAAAAATACTTCGATGGTTGTGTGATATGCTTTCTCCAGTAGTTCTTAATAAAATGTTCTGAATTCACATTAATGAGCCAGAAATTGCATATCGCAGATGTACATGAGATCTAAAAACTAGCCAGCTGTGAAGTTCCAAGCATTTGATTCCTTACACCAAAACAAACAAACAAAAAGTATAAAAAACTAAGTAAAGACATTATCAAACATAGCTTGAAAAAGAAACTGCACCTGAAAAAATAAGATGCTAAACCTCTATTTTTATAACTAGCTCTTGGCTGTGGTACCATATTACTA
Organism: Cygnus atratus; assembly: GCF_013377495.2. NCBI lineage: Eukaryota > Metazoa > Chordata > Aves > Anseriformes > Anatidae > Cygnus > Cygnus atratus. The sequence goes on along the minus strand of NC_066362.1, from coordinate 15,708,717 downwards.
TTCTTGAAAATCTACAGGATTTCAGCAAGGAGACAGGGGTCAACATCATTAGTTTGAAGAGGATTACTTTGATAAAATTAGCACTTGAAACTTTATCTTCGTTTTATTCTTGTTACCATGAGGCCTACCCAATTCACTCACGAAGCACTCACCTGTTAAGCTGCCAAGTGTGAGTTTCCGGCGACCCATCCTTTCAACAAGCCAGACTCCCACGAGAGTGAAAATGAAGTTTATAAAGGCTGTGAGGGCGGCCAGCCAGATCGCCAGCCTGTCGTCTTGAACTCCCGACATCTGCAAAATGGTAGCACTATAGTACCTGCAAGACAGACACCACTGATTTGAATTTGGCTCATATTGTACTTCCTGACTGTAAATCAAAAGAGATTGTAACAAATATTAGGCGTGACCTCCTGCATATGCAGCCACACGCTGACACCCAATTACTCTGGGAAATCAGGCAACACCAAGGGACAACCTGTGCTTGACTGAAGTTTTGGCTGAAGGACATCAAGAGGTGAATTGCCATTGCCTTGGATGTTCGTATTTCCTATGATCAGTCACGTTCTGCTAGAAATGGGGTTTGCATTTTTAATTTAAATAAATCCGCACAGCCACTGCTTTGTGCTCTATTTTTTTTTCTGCCAAAACGTGGGATTTCAGAACTCAGTGTACTGTCTAGGGAAAGACAGCTCAAAAATTGAGTATGTTTTCACTCTCATTAAAGGTCACACAGAACTAATCTATGGCATCCAACACGTTGCAAGCAATCCTCCCAGACTCCTGGTTTTAGGTCTTGCAGCTTAAATGCCCTGCCGCCAGCTTGCCTGACACTCTCCACTGCATTACTTCTGTCTAGCCAGAACATGATCGTTTTGAAATGCGTTAGCACCACATTGCAGGAATGTGAATCTGCACCAAACAGGAGTGTTTGACAGAAGTTTCTGTTTAATTTTAAAATGAATCAACCATTCCACACAAACGGGAACTCATAAATAACTCAAATGAACAAAATGAAAAGAAAAAAAAAAAAAGGAAGCCTTCTATTGTTTTTCACAGAGATCAGATGAATACAGATATTGTGCCTGTGTTCTCAGGGAGAGCTCAATAAACCTTTGAGAAAACACGCAAATAGCTTTGTTTGTGTTGCATAAGCACTTTTCATCTTGTTCTGTTAATTTGTGCCGTCTGCAATACTGAATATTCAATCCTTCACATACCTAACAGCCCATTGGCTTTCACGCAGTAATAACCATCAAAAATGTCAAAGCTCACGTTTCTTTTTTCCCCTGCTCAAAATGCAGCTTCCTTTAAATGCCACCACATTGTCTTAATGCCCGGATGTGTTAACCTCAGAAATTTTAGCATAAAAAACATGTGGACCACTAATCATAAAACATTTTTATTTCAATACAATAACCCATGATGGACAATAGGCTCAGCTGACTGCTTGTGAAAGCACCTGAGTCAGTTGAGACACTACCAGTCATAAATTATGACACCTATCTCTGGATGTTACTGACTCCCCTGTACGCTGGGGCAAGGTCTCTAGATCCTCCTGGTTCCCTTCCTCAGCTCGTCTTCCTCACCAATTCTGCCATTTGAGACTATACAAGCAACTCCTGGGGTGCAGCAGGAGAGGATCCCCAGAGTGAAGCTGCTGGCACCGAGGACCTGGTGTCTCCACGCACTCATGTTTTGGGCCTGGCTCCATGGACAACCTGCCTGCTAGTGACTGGAACATCTCTTCCAGGCTTGTTTTGTCTGAAACAAAGAATTGCATCCTCCGAGATCACTGCAGTGTTGTGAATCTTGGGGAGATGGAGATTCAAGAAGCATAGACATGATTGGAATTAAAATGCTAATGTTCATGTGCCCTCGCTTCTTAAGGCTCTCTAAATTAAATTGCTAACTGCTTGTCAAAACTTACATCATACTGCACTACTCCAGTCACCAAAATCATCCAGGCACTCTCTGATCTCCCAATACTGCCGTTCTTTTTCTTCTTATAGGTAGGAAAATAACAACAAATTTCAAGACTTGGCCTGCTGACACCTGCTATGAGACTCCTATTTACTTCAACCAGACAAGGCTTCATGAAGCCACTTTTAACTCTACACATCGAAATCTTCTCAAAATCCAGTTCTACTGTGAAGCCAGAAATTGCCAGTTGTCAGCAGCAATGCATGGTGCGTTGATACTAGATAGTTAAAAAGGCAAAGAATAAAGAATCACTTGAAAGTGTGTCGGCCTACTTCCAGACCCATACAAACAGGCACCTTCCACACCCAACACGGCTCCAAGTTGCTTTTTGCACCTGCTGGTTATATATTCTCAGCTAGAAGCTCACCGTTTATCCATAAATAAACAACATATTTCACTTCTGTGGAAAACAAAACAGGGAAATTTATAATCTGCAAATCCAAATGACACGCTAACACAGCTTGGCTGCTGGGCAACACTGGTGATGTTTATTACGGCATAGCAATCCAATTTCAAAAATTCATAAGAATATTTGCATAGATTATGATAAGCACTAAATACGAACATTTTTAATACCAACCTGTGCAGCCCTAACTGCCTATCAGTGCAGTCTTTTTAATTTCTTCCTGACAGGGAGAAAAACTGTGGCAGAAAAAGGTCAGGCTGTGATATTATACAACCATGGTAAATACTGCAGCTCCTATGGGGAATGCAATGTCAGTGACAAAGTTTGGCAGCCCTAATTTATTTTCTAAAATGTAAAGAAAATGACAAAAGTACATGCATCTCTTTGGAATTTTAAAGCAAGTACTTTATCTTTAAAAGCAAATAAACATAATTAAAAAAACACACAAAGTAACTGAGTCAGATAAATATAAAAGATTATAATATGGATCATCTGCAAGAATGTCAAAACTATAAAGTTGCGCTATCAAGAACAAAAAAACAACTGAGGCATTTCCACAGTAACGAATACCCAGACTAATCTTTCTACGACATATGTATACTGAAAATGCGCAGTATAGATTTGAAGCAAATTAACGCCCTCACTTTCCTCCCTTGCCTCCTTTAAAGAGTCAGGATTTTAATAAAGTGACTATGTCTAATGTTTGAAGAAAAGGAGAATGCCCCCTTCGAGCAGGTCTTTAGACGATTCAAAACACATCAGGCCCCAGGTCAGCTCATTCAGCAGCAGAGGAGATCATGCCAGGCTTGGGAGCTCTCAATCAAAACCAAAAAAAGCTTGTGGATAAGCTGCCAGGTTGTCTGCATCACAGCTTTGATTGCCCCAATCTTTCAGGAGGGGCTGCTCCAGCCCATCTGTTGTATCTGACAAAGTTTCTGTCTAATGATGTCAGCTTTTTTGGACAGAATTTGTCATTCTTCTAAAATTAATGAATAAATCTAAATAACCTAGAAGTACTTTTCAACATCTTAAAAACGTTTATTTTACATTGTTGCTTTTAAGAAAATGAAGATATAATACTCTGGCACTGGTTTGCAAAGGCTTGTTGAATTTTTCTAGCACAATACTTTGGAAATCACTATCCAACTACTCAAACTACTCGGTCCAAGAAAAACAGTCCCCAGAGATAATGAATCCCTCCATCTTTTTTGCAACTCAGTTGAAATAACACAAAGCGAAATGGCAAGTAGCGCCATAGCCGAGGAACAAATGATTAAATGTTGAAGGAGATCCAAAATGGTGGCAATTTCAACAGATGTACACACTCTCTTTCTGCAATTGTGCATGACCTCTCCTTGTGCTCTATCAGGTCATTGTATGTTAAAACTACCGGACTAAGAGAAACAAAAGTAATCATAACAAAACACAATCCACATTCACAAAATGGTCTTGCTTCTACACCTTGACATTGTTTCTCTCCTTCCTTAGGGATTGCTAAAGCTTATTGCCACCAAGTTTGATGACTTCCAGCACAGGCACTGCACTGGACCAGATACCAGGCTGCAGCGTTGCATGGACAACACAGCAAGGACACCGCAGCATTCCCTGCCCTACGCAGCTGTGCTGTCACACTGAGAGCTGTCAAAACCTCCTGTTGGCTACAGCCCCAACGAGAATGACCTGTGCTGCCAAGCAGAAGACAGAGCGCAATTATTTAAAAAATAGCTGTATTTTAGTTACGGCATACATACACGTGGAATACAGAGTCTTGCTCCCCAGCTGACTTTTAAGTGGTGAAAAGGTTCAGGTGGGAGGTGGCAGGTCCACAATTTCTGGTGTGGACACTTGCAGGCTGGCCATGTAAGTGCTGCAAAGAGCCGTGGTGCAATCTGCCCAGCCAGGTAGCTCACTGCTATGGGACTATGCCAATGCCAATCAGATACAACAGACAGACACCAACCTGTCAGAAGAACTGAGGGACTAATGCTAACTCATATTGATTCAAACAACAGTATTCAACTCGAATTACAAATATTCTGACTTATTCTGTGTCTCTTTCCTATTGCAGACTATCACACATCCTTGTAAATACAGCCATAACATTCTCCAAGACAGCCTGTTCTGATGCATGCTTTGACTATATACATCTGGACAAAGATTAGGAGAACAGGTAAAGCCATCCTTAACATTTCACCTTCAGATGATAACAGATCAAGACGGTTTTACATGTTGCTAACCTGAATTGCAACAGCCCAACAACTGGTATAGCCATAGCGTGCCACACAGAACCTCTGCAGCAATAAACACATGGCTGGGGCTGGCTTAGCATCCTGCGTCCTGCTCGCTGCAGGGGAAGGAGGTGGGGTAAGACCACAGGCTTCCAAATGCAGGTCCTGAATCACTCCACCGACTTGAAGGCCTGATGTGACTTTGCTCTTGATACACTTTTGTTGAATACTGAAAATGAACTTGAGCAATAGTGTTACTGCTATTAACTGGTTTTAACCCTGCAAATGTACCTGCCTTCCTCTTTTGTGTGCAGCTTGAGCACAACAATCATACCATGTCTGGCATTTCTGAATATTCAGAGGCTTTAAAGAAAGAGCAAGCACAAGCCAAGAAACTCCCATTGGAATTACTGCTACTGGAAAGAGGCCAGGCACGTGGAGTAACCGCAGGTTAGTGAAAGATGGTCTCTGTGAGCTTGAGAACAGCTTCTAGAGCAAAGCAGGCTTATGGAACAGCACACTTGCATCTGCCTGTCCCACCCATTTAGACCTTTTGTTATGAAAGAGGGTTAATCTAGAAAGTTTAAGCTTGCATTTTCATCACTAAAGGCCTGCAGGATTACGACAGCTTCACCAATGTGTTAAACTGTGGCAACTCATCTGTGCAGATGAACTTACAGAAACAGCAGGAGAAAGCAAGGGCAGCATATGGGAAATGAGATGTCAAAGTATTGGAAATGAAAACAAGATAGGAAGAAGCTGGTGTATCTGGAAGGAGCCAAAGACAGCATATGTTCCAAGCGTAGCGGCTCTCAGGCAGGAGGGATGCTACAGCCCTGCTAAGCACCACATGAAGCCTGGGGAAGGGAAACAGGCACATTGGCAAGGTGCTGAAGAAACAAAAAATATCCCTTGGTTAGACTTGTTTGAAATAAGGACTGCAAAGCAATATGGCAGCATTTATTGATATAATTGGAGTGTTGGACAATGTGGTTCTGCCTCCCAGTTTCACATCCCATACACAGCAGTGACAAAGGAGATGCAGCAGTTTCCACTCACACACAGAGGCTGCACTCAGAGCAACCATGGACACCAGTTTGGAGACTGGGTAGTTATTCAAACTCTGCTACTTCCCTGTCTACATTTCCTATCATGTCTGTCTAATCCCTTACCTTGCCTTTTAAACGTCCCTGCTGGAGCAGGGGGTTGGACCAGATGACCTCCAGAGGTCCCTCCCTGGCTCAACCATTCTGTGATTTTGAAACATTGCTTTGCACAATTAGCCACTGGTTTGATTGGCTCCTTTCTGGACTCCTATAATAAAGCTAGTAATATTAATATCAACAGCAGCACTGATATTACAAAACACATGAACGCAGACACAGTTTTCAGTGGGAATTGCCTTTGTTGGACAAAATGTTTCAGATGCTGAATTTCCTTTGGCTATGAATAATGAAAATGGAAAGTCACAGAAAGGATAAGATCAAACCTCATCTTTGACATTAGGCATATAATAAAGCTGATCACAAAGGCTGTAAAAATCCATTTCATCACTCTGATTCATCACCATTCCCAGGACTACTGTGTTAATCAGTTTACAGCCTTTAGATTCCTTAAAAAGTAATTTCCCTTTGGTCTTTTCTGTGCAACAGATCAATGGCTCATTTTGGTTACACAAACTCATCTAAGTTGGGAAAAATATTATTTCCTCCTTTGTTTCTTTATCAAAATGAGATATACAACTATCCAATGTTATCAAACACTCCTCTTATAGTCATTAAAACATTTACTTTCTGTAAGCAAGGTGGATTTTTTTATGTCATACACTTCAAAAGAACAAAGTGACATGCCTGTAAGAGACCTCTTTGGTCATCAAAACCCTCGAGTGTACAGCTAACCACCTCACAATAATAGCTTTTAACAAAATAAAACTGTCCCATCTTAAAATACTTTAACTTTTCCTGTCCCTGATAATCCAAATAAAAAGAGGTTCAAGACACCCTGAATCTTTGGTTGATAAAAACTTTTTCTAACTTACAAACAAAATTTTTTCATGGCAAGGTCACACACACATTCATTCATGTGCCTAGATCATCATAAAAAATCAATAGCTTTTCTTCCTCTGAGACATTTATTCTCTGATTTTAAAGAGCAATTATAATTTCTGAAACATCTTTCTGCTAGGCTAAGTGAGCTACTTAGTCTCCTTTCAGAAGATGAGTTCTCCAGTCTTCCTGAACACCCTTTTAGCTCCATATTGCACCATTTTTTTTACTTTTATTTATTTTTTTAAATGAGGATGTCAATAAACATATAGCAAGAAGCACTATTACATGGTTATAGCAATGCTTCCTAATACCTCTTGGATCAACTGTCCCAATTATAGACATTTAGCAATACCAATACAGCAGTAGGACAACGGAATGATGACTAAAACAGCAAGCCTCTCCTCTCCATTTCCAACTAGTGATATCCAGATTTCTACAAAAAATTTCTTAGACCTGAAGACTTCTAACCTTGCATTATGCTATTAAACTGAATCTAATTTCTACAATTTAACTGTTGAGAGGCGATACTCTGGTTTTCTGCTCCTCCCATTTGATATTCTCATCTTCTTCCTGTTGACACCCTCCACCAGTGTTTTTTGTCGCTGTACTCTTACTCGTCATCAGTGTATTCCTAATCAACAACCATAATATTAGCATATCAAATAGTTCAGATCATGGCACAAAACCACAAGGAAAAGCCATTTAATTCTTGAAGCATCAAAACATCACCTCCTAAGTTGAAAAAGGGAATACCAAAAAACCTCAACAACCCCTTGGCAGCCCATATGGTGGGCGATATAGTGACAGATGGGGGTGAATCTGCCCACCCACAGCAGTTCTGTCAGGTCTTGTATGATTCCCTCACAATATCTGCTCTCCTCTGATCCAACTTGATTGTAAACTTTTTACTCATCTTCTTAGCTGATTTTTTAAAATTATGCTGAAAACCTCTTGCATGAAATGACATAACTTGATTGCTTCCCTCTTTAGCATGTACACCGTCTTCCTTCAATTCCTATTTTGAAAAAGTACCTCACGACCCACACTTGTGCTGTACTGCAGGCTGGCATCACCCAAAATAACAGGATTAACTTGTCTCGAGGTTCTGCTCTGCACAATGCAGGTTCAGTTGCCAGTACCTCCTGCAAGACACTGCTGTCCTCTAAAATAATAAAAGCTACCATGTCTCATAAATATTAGTAAATCTAGTTTCATCTTCTGCATTTGAAAATCACAGAGAATATGAACAATGATATTTACACAAGAAAATATTGCAAATTTGAATATATATTGTTCGACACACAATTATATACCTACGCATACAAACTTTGTGGCTAATATTATTCTCAAACACAACACATCCTCCCATGATGAATCAATCACTTCAGCAGGGCAGCAGAGGATATTTTGTCATATCTATTGTTGTCTTCCAAAAGTTGCCTAACAATCGTTTCAATCAATTACGGCACTTTGCTGTTTTGTGCACGTTGCTGGCATCTCTTGTGGCAGAGATGAGACGTGCATGTATGACAATGAAGAAACAAAAAGTCTTTTATAAACAATGCATTGGGTGTCAGTGCATTGATTATAGAAGTGTTTGACCACACCTCGCGGAGAGGGTGGTCAAGCATTGGAAGAGGCTGCCATGGGAAGTGGTGGAGTCCCCATCCCTGGAGGTATTTAAGATATGTGGATGTGGCAGTAGGGGACATGGTTTAGTGATGGGACTCGGTAGGTCCAGTTGACATGGCTGGACATGGTGATCTTGAAGGTCTTTTCCAACCTAAATGACTTTACGATTCTATGTCAGTAAGGCCCTTCCAGCTCTTTAGCTCCAAAGGCTACTGGACTTAAGCTATGATACAGGACTACGGGAAACACATGGGTATCCTTTACTCTCAGTTTTAAAAGGCAAAATATCTAAGGATCAGATCCTGAAATTGTACTGAAGTCTTCCAATTCATAGCAGATTCTTCTGATTTACAGGATGCCAATGTAAGACGTAGAGTTTAAGAGCGCTCAAAGGAAAAGGCTGCTGTATTTTCCAAAAGTCTACACTTGATTTTCAAAAACAGTGCCTCGGAGGCAAGCTGGGGGAATGCCATTGTATACTTACATATTGCAATTACATCTTTGAATTCCCCGTTTAGCAGTAATAATGCACTGCGTTACAAAAGCTTTCAGCATAGAGTGAAATGACACAGTGACTGTCTTTTATTAAAAAACAGTTAATTTTGATGATAAAAATCCTTAAAATTTGGTCCTGTTTGATAGAAAACTCTTTACATCATCCATTAGGTTCTCTCATTCACCACACGTTAAGCACAGGCAAGACACGCAAAGGTTTTAAGGATTACCATTTAATTATGTTAAAAAAACACTGGATTTTTTTTTTTATTTTTTTAGTGTGTAAAGAGACTAAATTATATAGCTATTAAGCAAAGTGAAAGTACCAGTGTTTGACAGGGATTAAAAATGCCTTCAGAGGCTTAAGATCACCAAGATACACAAAGGAGTATTCACTTTCCTAATTTAATGGGATTCTGTCACACAGCTATTGGGTCATTTTAAAATACTGTTGCAGTATCTGCTGTGAGATTGGGAAAAACCCATTTCCATTTTTATGCTTATTCACCCTGCTGCACCAGATGCATCTCTGCACACAGCCACACTTTTTAAACTCAGTTATCACCCCCATTTATGTGGGTCTTGCACAGACTTCACCAGTCTCACATGAGAAACTACAGGGAGGGAAATTTTCTTCTTCTTCATAACAGAAAAATGGTAAGATACAAGGAGGATTTCAGACTATTACTTAAAAGGAAAATAAAAAAAAATACTGACCCTCAACCTAAGTCTGTAATTGACAGGTGCTCTGTAAATTTGAGGACAGAACCCTGTAGTCAAATCCATTAAAGAAATGGGTTGAATTTAACGACAGAGTTAAACTGAAGAGTTTGCAGCACAGGCAGTGCTGGAAATTAAATGAAAGCACCAGGAGCAACAAAGTCTTGACCCTCCTCCTCTTCCCAAAATACAGACGTAGTTTCCAGAATAGAACGAAGAGGCTGCTCTCTGTAATACCTACAGCTTAGCACTGCAATGAAAAGAAAAATGTCAACATTTTCATCTTGTCTTTGGTATTTTCACTCAATGTATAAGTGCCTAACTTCAGCAGAACCTTTATGAAAGAGAATCACCACCATCATCCCTATTTCATAAACGTAGACCACCAAGGCTTTTGGGAAGAGGAGAAAGACAGACGAGTATTTGCAGTCATCCCCTAGTGCTACCTGGATCAGAATAATGACACTCCAGAGTCTCACTGCAGATAAGTGCTCTCTGCAAATTAATAAGTATAAAAGCAGGGAATGAAAATCCCCCAGGTATTTCACAAAAACTACCTCATTCAATTACTCATTTATTCTGATAACTTCAATTTAATTTAAATTATGTTTAATATTGTAGGATATTCTAATGCTGGAAAGCACTAGTGCCTGCCATAAGGTGTCTGGGATCCAGAAAAACAAATCAGTCCTCATTAAAATCAATAGACTTGCTAAATGTACGTAGCATTAACAATATTAAAAAAAAAAAAAGAAAAAAAAAAAGAGAAATCAAGCTAGCTCCCTTGTTTAAGCCTAACCTGGTGGCAAACAAAGGGCCTATTACTATAGGTTGGAGAGGCAGGAGTTAGCAAGCTGGGAGCAGTGGGAGCTTGAAAGGTAATGAAAAAGAAAAATCAGTCTTTCTTGAACCCAATTCATGGGTGCTTCCTCAGGAAACAGCAAGCTTCTGTGCTAAATATTCGTTCATCTTTGGGGAAAATTGTACTATTTACATTTTTTTTCTTATGAATAATAAAAAGATGACACCACAATTTAACCCTAGCTTTTGATCCATGGTTTCGTATCTAAATGGAATCATGCTAAATGTCCCAAACTTCCCTTCCAGTCACGCAGAAGGAAAATAGTATATTAATAAATGCACCACAAAGTGTTAAAAAATACATAATTTTAATGTTCCTTATAGAATCTGACCTTTCAGTCATTTTTCAGTTAAGAAAAAAGAGGATTAGCATGGCAAAGTGCTACTCCACTTTCACAGTGCTTCTTTTCAGATAGTACATCTTCAAAATGCTGCACCTCTTATCCTTTCATTCACCTCCTAGCACGGTCAGATTCCCTCCATGTACTCTGTGGAGCTTTATCTGGGGTGGCTCTGAGTAACCTCAGCTGGTGGAGCTTCCTGTGGAAACCATTTCACATTTTATTAGACAGCACTGACATAACTGCCAGAAGTAGTAATGGTACCATACTGTCACCTACCTGGTAGATAGAAGCTGGAGTATCTGAACTTTATTTTCATTTTTTTTCTAATTACAACAATGTATTTACAATCATAAGTTCAATATATACACAGGGGAACTGCAAAACAATGTCAGCTTAAAAATAGCCCTTTCCTTGGCTGAGATACATGACAGCAGCCCCAATATTCCCCTCCATAACAAATTCATTAATATACATACATGTGTCTTCTTGTAGAAGGACACAAGCATGGCATTGCTACTTGGGAGAATGCAGCTGCTGAAGTGATTAGGTAGAGCTAGGAGTTCACAAATGATGTATCTACCATTTTCTGCCAATTACTCACAGAACACAGTACTGCACACTCCGTAGATGTTACTGCACCCACACAGCGAAGGCGGGTGGTATGTACTTATAAGCTGGAGAATACACATTAAATAAATGAATCTTCCAGCCACAAAACTGCAATTTCGCCATTAATTCAGCCTTTTATGGTGTAATGAAATATGATGCAATCTTTACAGATGGGATCACATTATTTCACATTACCCTCTGGTTCAAGCCCATTTACTCTGTGACTGATTCCTGCTTTCTGCCCACGTATCCTGCTGCCACCACGCTCAGGCCGGCTCCTGCCACTTCTCTTACCTCTCAGAAGCTCTGTCAGGATCCTGCTCTCTTATCATCCTTCATCCCACTCCTTGCACAGAGTCGATTATTTCTGCCATCTCATTTCTGAATGCTTCATCTTGCACATGTGTTTTAAAACTCAACATTATGAATCTAAAAATTCACAGTTTTAAATATTCATACAGCACCAGAAACAAGGTATCTTTGTAAATCTCCCAAATCTGTAAATGTCTTCATTAAAAACCTCAGTCTCCCACGTGTGGAAATCTATTTTCATATTGAAATCACACAAATGATCAAAATAACTTGTCTATGGCATAAAAAAATAGTTAGTATTCCAGTGACACTACAAGTATTAGTTCATATGTGAAATCTTATTAATATTCTATCCTTTTGAATTTTAATTAAAAGCTGTTGCATTAATAATGTTTATCTTGCACAGCTTAACATTTTTAGAACTCAGCCCATGAGAATGATTGCAATGAATTTTTACTAAGGATCCACAAAATCGGTCTAAAATAATCAATAGGTCATTGCAATATCTTCCAATCAGCAAGAAAAACTCCAGATGGACATAATAAAGCCTTTGTTGATAGCAAGCTATATATTTATTTATTGTAAGAACCTGACTGACCATCTAACACAGATCTCCTAAGAACTTTTAAATCCAAGTCTTGTCTGTTTTGTAGAAATCAGTCGTTCAGTGCTGTATTAAGCCTCCTTTCTTTCTTAGGTCGCTGAGCTTGATACCAGCATTAATTTTAAAACTGATGAAGCCAGCAAGTGCTCTTCAGCTTCCTTCCTCACCGTCCTAACATCACAACTATCAGGGACAGGTGGCCAGAGACAATGCTGCTCTTGAGCATGGAGCAGCTAGACAGTTCAAAACCCATGGAAAGTCTAACTTAACTACCGTAGAGGCTTTGGTTTTCTTTGGATCAGGAAGAAAAGAAAAAAAGAAGCTCCCAAGCATCCAACATTGCTATATGGCTAGGGAGGAGCTCTTAAAGCCACTGTGGTCACCCTAACACACAACCCCGGTGATGTTGGAATAAATGGCAGAAACCTACTTTGAGAACTTTACAGTAAATCCACATTTTCTTCTCATTCTGAATTAGTCTATTACAGCACCACTCAATAAAACATAAAAAATTTATTGGCACCAATCCCACAGTCATTCAGGGAAAACTCCACGCTGAGCAATGAGGAGTAACAGCATGCATATGTGCGTATGAGAGCACCATAGCTGCACTCACTACTGGGCACGATGCCCTTACTAGTAACAATTTTGAGCATATGTCCTATGTAAGAAAAAAAATAAATTCTGGGAAATAACTGGCACAAAAGTCTTCCCTGGGCTCAAACACACAGATGCACCCATATTATCAACAGTCATTTCAGGACTGTTTAAAAAACAAACCAAAAAGAGTAATTCTGCTGTGACACCATCTGAGCTCATCGCTTGTGGTGGCAGATGAAGTCCTTTTTTGGAATACAGGTTTTGGTAAAAATATCCAAAGCCAACAATCTCTACAGACCAGTCTACATCTGCATCCAGGAATTTATATGTTTGGAGGTTTCTAGCACCAAATACCATGAAATTGCAACTGTTCAGCACCTTTAACATTCATGCCACTCATGGTGCTTTAATTGAGATTTCTAAATCCAGTCTCGGGTTTTAATATTCATACAATCAAATATTACATCTGTAATATATTTCAGACATACGCTGCACATAGTCTAGATCTCAACAGACTTGTATTTTCTCCTTCCTTAGAAAACAAAATTAATTGCACAGCAAACTTAAATGTGTGCAGTGTGAATATTAATTTGGCAGTGTATGCTTCTATCACACAGTCTTTTCTGTTGTCTTTCATACCATCTGTTCCAGCAGAGAAAGGAAAAATCATGGCAGACCCCAAGAAAATTCCTTAGAGTGACATCACCAATATACCCAGACTTTTTTCTTTCGTGTTCAGGATGGATAAAACCATTGAAATAACATTAACAATTGAAATAACATTAACATAGCACATAAATGACAATCAGAAAACCAAAGGCTTTGATTTCTGATGTCTGAATGATTAATCCACCTGAATGCGTCATCCAGCTGCTGCTTTTAAAATTTCCTCTGCAAGATCTAGGCCCAAACAGCCTCCTTCTTTACCTCTCACTTACTACAAAGCAGTCTGCAAGCATCCCAAGTAAGCAGTTCTGCTTTTCTGCCAAGAAACAAGCAAAACATCATTCTCAGTTTCTTCTGCTCTAACCTGAGATTTTGGTTAAACCTCTTCCCACCCAAGCTCCAGCCCTCCATGTGCTCTGTGGAGATGCTCTGCTCATAGCAGAGGTGAGAAGAACTGGATTCTATATTCCAAGGCAAAAAGTTTTATACAAAAGGTAACATCACCAGCTGGAAAGACCCAGAACAAGCTTGTCTAGAGAACTGCTCTCTCAAGCTGAGCTTATTTAAAAAGGACCTGCACCATCTGGTGCATTACGTGCCCAAATCACCAAGCCCTACTGCACCTTAAAGTGACCTTGCTGACCTCTTTTGAGAAAGACCTGCCCCAGGTCAGACATCTCATTCTAGAAGGAGATTGATGGCTGAAAACTACAAGAGAAGGCAGGTATCACCCCACTCTGGAGGGAGCTATTTGTCCCCTTGGCATCTCCTGCAGCATGGCTTGCTGGTCCTCTGCTTATTGGTCCTCTGCTCAAGCCACTGACTTTGGCGAATCCCATGCACAGACCCTACGGTCCCCTAACTTCGATGTGCAGAACCCAGAAATTTTACCTGAGGAAACTGAATTTACCCATTCCACCATGGGTTTAGCTCTTAAATTGTACTTTCTTAATTGTTATGTGGGCGCAGCTATGTTCCCCTACTGCTGTGAGGTTTGCGACTTCTCCACCAGCAGCCATTCATAAATGCTAAGTATAACCAGCATTACTCTGAGGATGCAATGAAAAAGTTAAAGCAGCTAGGAAATAGGCCTCGTTTCTAATGTACTGTGAAAAATAAAACTGCACTTAGAAAAACACTGAATGGCTATTTTGGGAATGTATATTTCTACATAGCCTGCACAATGAAAGCAAGGCAGTGTTTGTGAATGTGCTACCTATTTAAAAGGACAAACACATTGCTCTTTTCTTCAGTATGAGATGTGGCAACTAAGTACCACATCGACATTATTAAAGCTATATAAAGCACAGTGAAAACTAATGTAATAAAGACTAAGATTCTCTACAGTGCAGAATAGTTACCTTTCAATCTATGAACCATATGTTGGGCAATAAACTTGTCTGATAACCTCTGGAGCACATTATAGCTCTATACTTCTATTCTGCAGGCAAATTCTCCTTTAAATTTATATAGACAACTTTTTAAATGTTCTTATACATGACTTACTTACCCATATAGGAGAGAACTTACTCTTTATACCATGTACACAGTTCAGTATTCATCATTTATTGCTGTATGCTATATATAAAATTTAAATATACTTTGAATTAAAAATCCAGTGAAGCTACTGGCAAGTATATATAAAACAAAGTTTAAGATAAAATTGTGTGAAGATTTCTGACACAAAACCAAGAGATAATAGATTTTGTTAAAGATTCTATGCTGGATATTTTTGAGTTCCTTTTGAAACTTTGCTTAACTTATCTCTGAAATAATCACTGTTACTTGTGAACACTTAGCAGAGGATGGATAGAGAATGGTCTTTGGGTTTAAATGCTTCAAACAAACACTTTCCATATCAGCTGTCTGTTTTCCTTTGTTGCCTCTGGGCGAAGATCACTTTCATGTTTCATTTCCTTATCGCAACTAATTAAGCTGCCAAGTTTTAAATCCCTGGCAGCTCACACTATTCAGACCAATTATTCTATGTGCAAGGATAGCAACTACATACAATTTATCTTCTCTGTCCCTCAGAGTTCATCATTTGAACTCAAGGCCAAGATCAAAAATCTAAATTTCAATCCCAGTTCTCTGACTTCGTAACCTTGGAAATGTCATTTCACTACTTTATATTTGTTCCTCCTCTGCAAAAGCTTTTTAAATATCTTTTCCACACTTCTCATGAGAGCATTCATATGTGGATAATACTTGAAAACCCTTGGAAAAGAGAAAGGAAACAAAGGTAGGTATTCATCCGTTCTCCTAACACTCACCAGAAGCACCCTATGGAGGTCTGTGTTACAGTTTAGGAATAGGGTGAACAGCAACAGTGCTCTGGAAAAGGGGGTGAAGAGTGGGGTTGTTTTTCAGGGCAACGAAAACAAAACCTGGAGCTATCTTTTAGATTGTTAAGAAGCTGAAACTGTCTTTTGCTATCTTCCAGACTCTTCCATAAGAGCGCACTGCCAAGATCATCTTCCATTCCATGCACGGAGCCTCTTGTGCAAAGAAAGAATGAGGGGACTGGCTCTGTTTTGAACATAAGTTGCAGTAATACTCAAGAAAACTTTAACAGTGATGTGCTCTAGTAATTAGTACTTGAGCAGTGCTTCAAAAGGATACACTAGTAATGTCAGCACCAAGCCCAGCACTCGGCAAACACTACTCACGAAAGCAAACTGAAGAAAAACTAGGGTATTCTTTCTTAATTAAAGGAATTGAGCGAAGATATGAGGAAGAATAATTACTTTTATTTAATTGTGTATTAATTCCATAATTTAACATAAAATTAACCTAATCATAGCTTGAATACAGAACTAATCTTAGATCCATCATTGTGCTATCTTACTGGAAATCAATGCTATGTACCAAACAAACAGAAACACATCGGGTTATACAACCCACAGCCAATGGCAGGACACAGGGCTTCGGTGGGTGTTGAGCAGAATATGCTTCCACAAGAAAGATTGATTACACATAAATTGGTATGATGGCAGGGCCCTGGGATTTCCCATGTTGCTTCTGCTCCATTGCATCAGGTGCACATTTACTACAACAATAATAATAGTGATGAAAATCAAAACTAAAATGCAGTCAGCCTGCTGCATCTTACTGTAGGAAGTTATCTTCTTTGAGCTCTAACACTGCTTTAAAACAGAAAAAAGACCTGAGAGTCCTGGTGGACAACGTGAACGTGAATCAGCAGCTCACTCCTGAATCAGTAGAGACCAACTGTGCACTGGGCTGCACGAGCAGAAGTGTAGGAGCAGTCAAAAGTAAGCCATTATGAGGCTGCCTCTGGAGAACTGTGTCCAGTTTGGGGGCCCCAGTACAAGAGAGAGACTGGAAAAACTGGTGGGAGTCCATCATGAGGCCACTAATGTGGTGAAAGGAGTAAAGCATATGAGAAGAGGCTGAGACAGGTGGGTTTGTGTAGCCTGGAAAAGACAATGTTATGGGGGATCTCACTGGTATCGTCCACAACCTAGGCAGGGTTACCAGCACAGTACATCTCTTCTCAGAGTGAAAGGACTAGAAGCAATTACCACAGGCTGCAAGAAGTAAAATTTCAATTGAAAATAAGGGTATAAAGTTATTCTCCATAAAAATGTTTAAGCCCCAAAAGAGGTTGCCTGGAGAAGCCGTAGAACACCCATTCTTAGACACCTTAAAATCTCAACTGGACTAAACCCTGAGCAACCCAATCTATCTTTGAAGGTAACTCTACTTGGAACAGCAAGGTGGACCAAATGGCCTCTACATCTTCCTCCTAACTTTTATTATTCATTGCTTTGAACTCAGTACAAGTTAACTCAATAGTTAAAGGCTGCTCCGTCATTTTCACAATCAGGCATTAAAGACACGTGAGTACTATTTCTAAACTTCTTGAGATTCATCTGAAAGAAAGGACTAGCGTAAAACTCCTAAATCAATCCCACGCTACTGCAGGAAACCACAACACACTTCATAAAACCAGTTAAGCTCCACCTTACGTTGTGCTCTACAGCCATCCTCTTCCAGAGGTTAGGAACTGCCTTCTCATTTACAGCCTGTATTTATTGCCAGTGACAACAAATCCTAATTTTGTTTCAATTTTATCGGCAAAATGAAACCTTTGGCACTAAGGTCTACAACAGGAATGCTAAATAAGGCTAGATTAATTACTCTTTCCAGTGCAGTACCTTTTCTCACAGCCTACTGTCAGATCATCTTTGCTTAGACCTTTACTTATCTTACGGTTCTTGACCAATGCCACCCTTGAACTGAAGCTCAATTAAAAATTTTTCATGTGAACAAAAATCAAAACATGGGTGGTATCCAGATAAATGAAATTTTCAACTTTTTCTCATTCTAATAAAAACAGTTATTTGTTCAAAGAATAGTATCTCGTTGATCTACAGCTTGATTTTTCTTTGTTAAATCAATGCATTATAGCCTATTTATCGCACTTCATCCAATTATTCTTCATACTTTTAGTCAATTTTCCTTTATTAGCTTGCACTACTTGCTCTCTATTTGGCTATTGTTTTATCCTAATTTTTAATTGTAATCACTAGAAAAAACAGCTATCCTTCTGCTCTATAGTTCTACACCACACAGCACAGCACTGTCTTGCTCCACAAATGAGCTTTTAAAACATAACAGTAATACAAATAAGTTCTATCATGCTAGAGGCTGGCTACCACAAAATTTCCTGTTTTTCCCACTATTTAGTGAAACAATTCTATATTTTCTTGTATTCATATGCCAATAGAAAAGCTTGCTGTTAATGGATAAAATCTTTTCTCTTTCTGGAATTTTCTGTGATTCAGCCATTACTAGGTTGGGGAAGAAAAAGTACCCTTTCAAGACCTCCAGTAAATGACACACCAGTTATTGCTAACTTGTTTTTTTTTTTTTCTTTCTTTCTTTAAACAATACTGAGTACTTAAAATATAAAACAACGGATGCAGAAATCCAGAGAAGTTGAACATTCAAATTTATGGACTCAGGGAAGGAAAAAAGTCCAATTGTTATAGCGTGAACCATGAAGAATGAAGATGGCTATGCCATCACCTTATTCATAAAATGATTGTGTTTTACACAGAAATTGGTTTTATACACACTTTTAATCACTCAGGCACAGTCAGCTGGTAAAAACAAATGGCAGTCTGCACAAGATTTGTGTAGAACAATCTTTAGGGTTCTATGTTAATAATGTAGTAAATATCAAACTGCATAATATTCCCCGAGTTTTCTTATGTAGACGAAGGTAATTCACTTGCAGCATTTTCAGAAAAGTATTCTACCAGTTTGAGTATTGTCTAAGAAAATGAACAGCAAAAATGCATTACAAAAATGCACAGAATAACTTTGATGAATAACTTTGATTCTTCCTTCTGGATTTTTTTTTTCTTGTGTGTGTGTTTAATAAGCAGTTTTATGATCATCTGTGCACTGCTTGTGAACTGTAATGTCTAAACAAACTCATTTAGGTTTATATTCATGTTTCACTCAGTAGGTTTTACTGATCTGGTTATCTGGCAAATACTTACTGTTCCTTATTAGAACAGGTTACACGGAAATCAGAATGAAAGATTTCTTCTGACAAAATAAGAGAATTGTGTAAAATTCAAGTGAGAATAAGGTTGAAACTTGTTAAGGTCTCCAGCGAAAACCAGTCTTCCTGACAACTTTAATTTAAATCTTGCAACTGAGATTTTGCTGAAAAATGTCACATTGAACAAAAATTTACATTTGAGACTCTCCATGACAGGCATCCAGAGAACTTAGGGGCATACAAGAATTTGAACTGAAGTATTTTAATGAAGTAGCAATTACAGGGCAACAGGCATCAGCTTTCAGACAAAGTCAGTTCTTCCCAAAGGTCCTTTTAGAAATAGCAACCGTGAATGAAAACTGCATCCAGACCTGACAGCCCAGGTGATGGAAGATGACTGCCCTCACAACGTGCAAGACAGATGATTTACTGTTCCGCAGAATATTCTGCTTCAGCCAATTGAGGACTGTGGCTGTGTATCCTTATTGCACAGCCTTTGTTGGTCTGCTAAGGAGGACGCTAGAAATAGCACTGGAATAAAAGTCCTTTTCTTCTGGAAGTAGCCAAGATAAATTAATCCAAGATTGGCAGGAATAGTGAAATTGATAGGAGAAAAAACATCCCGTAAATGAAATTTCTGTAAGAGTTTCATTGACACAAAAGAAAGGTCTTCTTGCCTGAGGACATTCGCTTCCAAATTCTTTGTGCTTAGTGCAAGGTTTCATTTATAAGAAGAGAAGAAAAAGGCAAATAAAAGATGGAGATTTACAAAAATAAAAAGCAGAAGAAGAATGAACTGAGCAGATGCCTGACTTATGGGGCAAGCTCTAATTCTAGTTCCATTTCAAGGGAAAAGCAAAAATCTTTGCAAGCAAAATTGTTCACAAACAACCTTTTCCTTTCTTTGAGGGAGAAATCCAGGCGAGGAGTAATCTGTATACACATGTTCCCACTTTTTTGGACTGATTGTCCTGGCCATACAAACATCAATTGGGTCACTTCCTCAGAGGTGGCCTGCTATGCTTGGAGCAAATCACTTCTAGCAGAACTTCATACCATGTTTATCAGATGCAAGTGCCACCAGATTACTATATGGACTAGGATCAGATAATGTAGCTATTTTTTTTAATCTTTTTTTTTTTTTTAAGGTGTGACAGAGTTATATTTGTCAGCAGGTGACTCAGTGACCAGCAGGATGATGCTGCCTTTGTTCTATTCATTTCTACTCAAAATATCTCTGCACAAAGGAAATATGGCTTTTCTTGTTATATATGCCTTCCCATCAATTACAATCTGATTGCCGTTGTTTTGTCATAGCCCACCTTTTGTGATTTGGAGTGTTTCAAACGATATTAAAAAGTAAAATCAGCTGGATGGCAACTGCTAAGTCGCACACAGGCCAGCCAAACTGTGGCTGGCTGACAATAAAAAAGTTAAAAAGTTAGCAAAATGTAGGACGTAAAACAATCCCTCAAAAATTCAAAGGTCTGCTACTATCTTACGTAAAGAAACCTTTAATAAGATACAACACCCATTCTTATTTGTTCAGAATATTTCCCATGCCGATATAGCAGAAGTTAACAGCAGCATATAGCAGCAGCATGCTAAAACTCCCCTATTCATCTCAAATCTTGCTTGTGCTTCTGCCTGTTTTTCCCTACTGATTGCTCCTTTTGTCTTCACTCTTCCTGGCTTTTTATTCAGTCTTACATTGCTCAGAGGGTGATGTGCAATCTCCTTCATTTTTTTTTCTTTTAGCTAATGCCTTTTTGCTTTCCTTCCTTTACTTTCCTAGGCATCACACATTTTTTGCATTGGCCTTCTAGTGCTAATTCCCATTCTCTTCCTGAATGTTGCCATTTCGATGAATTTTAGATTAAAAATTATGTTTGAGTATATTTCTCTTAGTTCCGTCCCAGAATCTAGTTATTGCATCAAGAAAAACATTCAGGATTAACCCAAGGAAGGTGTGTCTAAAAGATCCAGTTTGATTTACTCAAACAAAAGCCTGTCTGGGGATCCTTGCCAAGAGAGGAATATCTGTAAATGCAGCAGCATGACTCCACTACACACATGCAGCTACACTGCCCCTCATAACAATGCCTCCAACAATGACAAAAACCTGTAATATCTTATTTCCAAGACTGTAGAGATGCTAACACACATCTTGAAACAAATGGTTATCTCTTAAAGCTAAGTTGCCATTTTATTTTCTACTTCTACAATAAACATTCTACATTTTCACACTTCTGTTTAAAATTTTACCTTTTTTGACAGATTCTCAGATCTAATACTAGACAGTCATGTGTGTTCTTCCTTTAAATATTTCATTGTAAAATAAAGCACACTGCAGTACCAATGACAAATATTCTGGCGTTATAAATTAAGATGAGCTCTGGTAACTACGGTACACTCAGACACCAACACTGACCTGCACCTACCATCAGCCCACATCTGTACTGGCAAAGAAGGGCGACATCTGAACAATTTTTCACAAAGAATTTAAAATCTCAACTTCATTTATTAAAAAGGGTGTCCTATATCATCAGTAAAGCTCGTTTTCCTTCCCAGGGTACATAGAGGTGACTATCTACTTTTGTTTGTCTTTAAGTGGGAGGGCTGCTGTTGCTAGAGGCATGAGGTACTTATGGCAGAGAAGCAGGGTAGCTGTTGCCTGGGACCATTTCACAGGATCACAGAATCACAGAACTGTAGGGGTTGGAAGGGACCTCCAGAGATCATCGGGTCCAGCCCCCCTGCCAAAGCAGGTTCCCTAGAGCAGGTTGCCCAGGTAGGCATCCAGACGGGCCTTGAATATCTCCAGAGAAGGAGACTCCACAACCTCCCTGGGCAGCCTGTTCCAGTGCTCCGTCACCCTCACTGTGAAGAAGTTCTTTCGCATGTTGGTGCAGAACTTCCTGTGATCCATCTTGTGGCCATTGCCCTTTGTCCTGTCCCCACAAACCACTGAAAAGAGGTTGGCCAAATCCCTCTGCCTCCCACACTTCAGTTATTTATAAACATTGATAAGATCCCCTCTTAGTCTTCTTAAGGCTGAACAGGCCCAGGTCTCTCAGTCTTTCCTCCTAGAGGAGATGCTCCAGGCCCTGTATCATCTTTGTGGCCCTCCGCTGGACTCTTTCCAGGAGATCCCTGTCTTTTTTTGTGCCGGGGAGCCCAGAACTGGACACAGTACTCCAGGTGAGGCCTGACCAGGGCAGAGCAGAGGGGGAGGACCACCTCCCTTGACCTGCTGTCCCTGCTCCTTTTAATGCACGCCAGGATGCCATTGGCCTTCTTGGCCACCAGGGCACACTGCTGGCTCATGGTCAACCTGTTGTCCACCAGGATCCCCAAGTCCTTCTCCACAGAGCTCCTCTCCAGCAGGTCATCCCCCAGCCTGCACAAGACTACGGACTTCTCTCCGGATGGGAAAACTCAACCAAAACAGAGCAGGCTTTCCACCAGCGCGCATTAGAGGGAAGGAGAAGGAGGTAAAACCAGAACATCAAATTCTACAGCGGGATAAAAATAATTATTTATGAGAGAACTGCCTGCAAAATCACCCCATCAGAAGCAAACTGCTGCATAGGCTCATTCCCAAAGGTTGCTGGCATTACTAAATGTCTGTCGCCCCCACTGGAAAGGACTCAGTGTGCTAAGTGCTGTATGAATACAGAACAATTAAATGACCTCTCCCAGAAAGCTTGCAAAGCGAACACAAGGCAAAAAGAAAACAAAACGACCAACAACCTACAAATGGATGCCGGCAGATGGAGAGCGATGAGATAATGAGAAAGCACCACTCATCTCCTCTGTGCAGCAATGTCAGCACGCCGACACCACCGGCCTCTGCTGCTCGTGCTTTGGGAGGGTTGCTTTGCTTTATTTCAAGAAGAAATTTTGGTTCAAGAAGAAAAACTCCACCGTTGGGGAAATTGAAGGGAAATTAAAGGTGAATAGCTTTCAGCAGTTAACACGGGTAAAATGTCTGGACTGGGGAAATGCAAGACTGGTACAGCAGAGAAAGGAAACATCAATTTTTCTGAGTGGTCAACTGTACAACTGCCCAGCTTATCTGCCTGACAACTTTGTCCTTTCTTCAAGGAGCAGGGAGAAAGTAGAGCAAAGGCATGATTACAACTAGCCCAGAGGCTACAGCAAGCTGCTGTGTCCACTGGGACGAGGGAATCAGCTAGAGACCTGTGCATGGCATAAGCTGGAGCTCACCGTGCTCCTCTTCATCCAAACATACAGGAGCAGTGGCCAAACGCCTGGATCACTGCAGCACCATCATGTTGGAAAGAAGCGAGCACCACTTCTCACTGGCTGAGCAACAGCTTTTTGTCAGAATTACCTCTGAGAGAAGCCAAAATATTTGCTTTGTCTTTGAATGCTGAAGGTTTGGGCATCTCCTGAAGGTTACTGCTGACATGCTGCTCCTCCTTCAGGCTGGTTGCTGCCCCTCACCAGGCTCGGTAACATTTTCTCCAAATAGCCCTTAAGCCAGCTGCTTTTCATTCAAGCCCTTATCTCATGCTGGCACTCAGAAATCTGAGTGATGTCACAGCCTGCATTCAATGGGAATAACTGCTGAGCTGGGAGTTGTCAACATTTATTATAGGCATAAAGAGACTGCCACATAATGTGAGACCGGAGAAAATCAAAGGCAAAAGTGTATGATACAAATACAGCTTCTGAAATAAATGAATACTAAATATTCACTTTTGCTAATTGTGCTTTCACATGGAGGGACATTAAAAAAAAAAAAAGAAAGAAAGAAAGAAAAAAGAAGAGAGAGAGAGACAACACATTTTTAAATAGATGGGAAAAAAATCTTCACAGAATCACAGAATCATCTAGGTTGGAAGAGACCTCCAAGATCACCAAGTCCAACCTCTGACCTAACACTAACAAGTCCTCCACTAAACCATAACAACACTTACTGGGCAGATCTGTCTACATAGGTACCATGTTCAAAAAATTCACAGCATTCAAAATATAACAAATAGTAGCATGCATACAGAAAATAATTGTGCCCTTTGCCATTAGAGTATGCCTCTCTTCAGTGTTCTTCACAAATATTTGCAGATATGCATTGGAAGAAATTTTCCTCAAAGGTTCTGTCACAGGGACACAAGTGAATTACTGTGTAATTCACACAAAAATAAGTTTACTTTGTTGACCAATTAACAAAAGATTACTCTTATTTGATACATTGTCCTTTGCTGGCTAATACCTAGCAGGAGGATTGGAAATCGAGTCAGTGGTCAAGCATGGGGGAAAGAGAACATTGCTTCAGAAGACTGCAGAGCCAAACCTCTCAAGCAGTGATGGATAGAGAAATGTTTGTTCTAATGCCTTCTCACCACCCAGTGACACGATTTTTCAGTCTTTTCCAGAAGCTAGTAAAACTCCACAAGCCCTCTGTACCAGGCATCAGTACAATGCCCCTGATTTCATCAATGAAGACAGGGTGATATTACTAATAATTAGTTTAATTTGCTTAGACATACAAGGATTCCTGCATTTACCTTATCTAACATATATTTTGTAAATAAATTTTATTTGCAAACACTCTGGGCAGTTAAATACATAAAGCACCTTTATCAGCATCAACAATATGTAAGCTATGAATGCTTTGCATGTTTATGTTTTTACCCATGCATTGCAAAAATAAAGTTGATTCAATCTACATACTTTAGAATAACAGCTTATTTTAAAACTGCCATATCTTCGTCCTTTCTCTGCCCAGAAGTAGTCCATGTACTTTTCATTTATCTTTAACCTAAAATTTCTTATCAGTTTCTAGAACCTCTAGAATTGCCCAGAGATAGGAACAGCCCGCAGACTTTAGATACATAACTTATATTTTTGTGGATACAAAGGAACTAACACAATTATAACATTTATCTGTTGATAGATTTATTATATATACAAATGATAATTAATTATGCACACAATATAATTAGGTATTGTTATTTTGAGAAGAACCACGAGGTGACTGTCTCAGCACCTTCCCTCAAAAACTGGTAGTGTAGGTGTCTAAGTAAAGCAGTGTAGGTGTCTAAGTAAAGGTAAGGACAAACTGGTAGGCAGTCCACTCTTAAAAGTGGAAAACACAGTGCCACTATGAAGTTTCAGTGCTGATCTTGTTGTTCTGCTATTTTAAGGAGAGAAACTAATGTAAGCATCATGGTTTGCTCCCGTTCTCCCCTTTTCACTCATCTCTTCTCAAAATACCTCTAATTTCACATAGGGAAAGAGTTACAACCCCTTATAGAGGGGTTTTTGCCTGCCCATTCCCTTCCACAAATACAGGTTTTGCTGTGTTACAGCACAAGCAAGATTATACCAGGCAGCAATCTACTTTTTCCTTTCATGAAATACATGCATGTTTAAAATCTTGCATATAACCATTTATTTAGACAGAGAAAATAGTTGATATCTTGAATTTTCCAGAAAGCTAACTGATATGTTAAAACAGCCAAGCCATGTCATATTGCTTTGCTTGATTGTTAATTAGTGTAATGAACACTGAAACCCCTCTAGATAGGATGAAGTTGTGACTCAGAGCAACAGATGTGGTTCTGATCTCAAGTCCCCGGGGAGTGCCTGTGACAGTGAGCGTGGCAGTCAGCCTGAAGAGCAGTACCATGGAGGAAGGAATTTCTGCCATGAAGGAAGAAATTAGTCCTTGAATGGCAGTTAATTTGTTCCAGACAAAGAATTTTTTCTGTTAGGAAAGGAAAATGTCTTTTATGAAACCAGGATAAATCCCCAAACAGGCACATTATTTCAACTCTGTGGAAAACGTCTAGCTCAGAAAGACAACAAACATCAGCTGCCAATACCCTCCTCATAACTATATTTAGATACAACAAAAACAAGCTAATATACAGAACCTATGACATACTTACATCATTTAAAATGTTAAAATGTGGATGCTAAATTTACTCCTAGTGCTTCCATACATGACGGTCTACCATTGAGCAAAGCATGGGATCGCTACAAGATAATGTTGTTAGCAAAAGCCAAAACCTGGTTTGCAGAAAAGACGAGGGACAGATCAGCTTTGATACTGCAAGATGAAAGATGGACCTCAGAGCTGCCCAGCTAAGGCAGTCGTCCTGCACCAGTCACCCTGACTGACCCTGCACATATCGCTTCCAATGCTGGAAGGCTCATAGAGACCAAGAGCTTTACTGGAGTTGACCCACAATTTCTTCCAAGCTACAAACGAGCTCAAACGAGCCTCACGGCTGAGGTAGAGAAGCAAAAAATATGAAATCGTATCACCACGTGAATACTGGTCCACATTACAAACACATCACAGGAAGCTAAAAGCTGTCATTTTACAGAAGTGCCGTTAAGTTACTAGTTTAAGTTAGAAAATGTGCTTAAAAATGCTTGCAAGTGTATGTGTATACCAGTGTGGCTACCTGAGAAAGAAGTTTTATAACAGCATCTTTCCTTCTCTTTAGCACAGCCATTTGCTCCACTGTATTCTCAAAAGACAAAGCTGAAATGTTGCCACAAATGACTCAGAGCTACTTGTTCAGCTTTCATAAGGCAAAAACCTCAACATGGCTCACATTCTGTGGAGAGGAAGGGCAAGCGAGCTAGGCCTCTAACAAGGGAATTCATTTCTCTTTCCAACAGACACTTTCCAGTACCTTTTCAAGCAATGCCCACCTCAACTAAAATGTTTTTCTTTGCTCTTTCTGTATTTCTTTTTTTCACCCTTGTTCTCTACTGTTGGGTCCTTCTCTAGCATTGTTCAGTCTCCCTGTCACACCAATTGCTTCCAGTAGTGTATTACACTATTAAGAGAACGAAGATTTCCAAAGCTGGGCAGGAGTCCACCATCTGAAACTGCTCACCTATACTTATTGTCTGGTTAATAAGCATTTCTAAACTGAAGGGTTTTCATAGATGGTGGCATCACGTACAGCCAAGCCGGGAAAAGTCACTGCAGTTGCTCAAGCACAACTGAAGACAGCATTGGACAGCAAAAGCTTTTGCAGAGATGCTCAAAGAAGAGTCAATCAGGCCAGACTTTTTAGAGAGAGGGACTATTCTCAGGTGACAAGTGATAGGACATGAGGAAATGTGCTCAAGTTGCACCAGGCGAGGTCCAGATTGGACATTAGGAAGAATTTCTTCATAGAGAGGACGGTCAAGCACTGGAATGGGCTGCTGTGGGAAGTGGTGGAGTCCCCATCCCTGGAGGTATTTAAAAGGCACATGGACATGGCTCTCAGGGACATGGGTTAGTGATGGGACTCGGTAGGTCAAGTTGATGGTTGGATTTGAGGATCTTGAAAGCCTTTTCCAGCCTCAATGATTCTATGATTCTATGAAACCGACCATATGAGAATTAAAATTATTTTATAGCTAGTTTAAGTTAATAAATGTCATAAATCAGCAAACAGGGAGATCCAAATGCCTGTGGAGACCTGACCAGTATCTTGCAGAGCTTGTGTTCCAGATCTCAGTACACTCAATCATACTACATATACACGTTACCACGAGAACGTCCAGTTTCTGCCTCTGTTCAGAATTCTGGCAGTGCTTGAGATCATTTTTCACAGTGTGACAAGAACCTCCCCCCAGAATTGTTCTTTGCTATAAGATATAAGCATTCAAAGTAGGACTATATACCCTGAAAAATACAATGAATTAAACCTTGCTAATTTTACTTATTTAAAGCTCTAATAAAGCAATTGAGACAGAAAAAGAGAATGGTTTTGTATTTGACAATTTTCAAATTATAAATGCTTAAACATGATGATTATTTCTCTACCATTATATGAAACTGTATGAAAAGAAAGAATGGAAAATGACTCAGAATGAGTATGTGTTTTTCTTAAAAGCTGTCCTATTTCAATAATAAGCCACTCTCCTTACATGCATCAGAAAAAAACATCAGCCTCTATCCTGCCTTTTATTTCCTCTGTAAACAAACAGCATATATCACACCTTGAAATAAAAATGTAAATTTGGTTATTGAATATTAAAATTAAAATGGTTGTTGAAAAATCTAAGATTTTTGGAACATGAAATTGAAAAAGGGTCATCACCAGCAAACAAACTTTACACTTCTCATTCTTTTAAGATCCCTTTTCTTCTGCTCTTGTGTGCAAATGGAAAGGAGCTGCTGATGCTGCACACTGCTATGATTTCTTTCAGTACTTTGTATCTCACTACAGCATTAACTATGGTTGCAGTCTGGATCAGTCCCTTGTTCTCCAACCCTATTAAAGGCTCAGATGTAGGATGTACGGAGATTTTAAAAGGTTACATTCAAAACTTTGCTTAAAAAATAGCCAAATTGATCCAAGTTTTACCAAGATCTTACCTGGTTCCTAACAGCCCTTGATGCAAAAGCAATGAAACAGTACTTCTGTCTGCTTCCCTCTCTTATCCACATAAAGGCAACAAGTATTTCTTTAGTACACAGACAGATCTAATTCTTCATATTAGAAAAGCCAGTAGAAAGGGTATCATTTGAGGGATTAAAGCATATGTGACAAATGTTTGTCTTTTCTCATGAGGTAGACCAGAAAAAACAGGAGGAAAGCCAGAACTTGCCTCATTTTCCACCTGACAACATGGCCATCTTTTCCATTCTGGCTCATTGAGGATATATTTCCAATGCACACAGCAACTCCACTCTGTCCTGTGTGACTTCAGACGATTTGCCTTGAAAGTAGCAAACTGAAGAAACTAATGAGAATCTAAATTTCTCCTTAGAGTTTTTCTCAATTCTTAAGAACCGAATTCATTACTCTGATGCTACACCTATGACTTAAAGACCTGAAGTTGAAAACATCAGGTTGTCATATTATAAAATTTAATAGCTCAAGCTTTCTCGTCTCTTTCCCCAGTCTACATAGAACAGAAATAATATAACTAAGTAGGAAATAGAGTACGGGTAAGAAAGCCCAAATCATCTTAAATGATTATTTTTGTTGTGCTTTTGTCCCCCTTCCCCTTCTTCTAGAAATTGCTTCTAAAGCACCTTCCATGCATAATCCTGACCAAAAAAAAAAAACGTTTAGGTGAAAGTGGAGCCTTCAGAAAACAGAAGTCTGAATCAGTATGAAGCAGTATGCTATTTAGGTGCTCTTCCTTTCCTTTACAAAATGTAGAGAATAATTAAACTTCTCTGTAAAATGCATGAAATTCTGCTGACAACTTAGTCTCACAACTTTTTCCTGTTTTCCAAGACATCTGTAAAACATGCCTTTGGGAGGATGCAATGTACAAGTAACTACTGAAAGGAAATAAAATATCACAAAATGATCCTGCTCTTTCTGAAAAAGTTCAGAATGCATTAACTGAAGTATTATTACCTCCCATAGGCTTGTTAGCACTCTTTAAAAACAAACAACCATGTTAAGCCATCAGAGGTGAGTCTCCCCTCCTCACCTGGAGGGGATCAGACTCAACTTGCACCCACCAGATTTCCCTCCAGCTCTGCTAACCCATGATCTTCAACGAAACTACTGGAAACAAAGACAGGAAGGACATTTCCATTTCGTTTCTGTGTGCTGACACCCTCGCTTATGCCCTGGGCTCTCCTCGTTAACACTCTCCCTGTTATGACTTATTTCCCTCACTGGCTTTACATTCTTCCTCACCACACTAAATTAAGAGTCTCTTCGGTGATTTCTTATTTTTCTTTTGATTTGGTGACTGCACTCCACACCACACCTTCTGCATGGGCTATTTTGATCACAGTAATCTTTGTTTTGCAGACTTCTCGTCTTGATTAGCCTTTAAATGTCACTTTTTCTTTTTTTCCTCCTTTTTTTTTTTTTTTTAATTTATGATCCATTTCTGGACTATTTCCATTTATGGTAACTTCTTGCATTGAGCATAACCTTTCAGTGTGAATATATATATATATATATATATATATATATGTTTGTTCTGTCTCTCAACCTCTGTTGCATAGAGCATTTTGAGTAGCCTGCAGTGATTTAACTCCTATTGACAGACTCCAAAGAATCCAATTTACAGGGCTGATTTCTGTGCTCTTAAAGTAAAGGTGAATAAACAGATCTAAAGGGCATCATATCTCTTACTCTGCGTTTGAATTGTAATATATTGGTAATATATTTCACTGAGGTTTTTGTGTTGAGGTATTGGGCAGCATCTAATCAGGTGACCTTTTGTAGTTTAATTTTGTGTCTTCTCAAGGTGTGTTGCGTTGTGAGCTTTGAATTCTTTCACGTGTATTATTCCTTGTTTTCTGTTTAAGTAGACACCTTATTCTTGCTAAGAATACATTTGAGTAATACATGTCCTTGTTTTCACAAGTGAGCAACCCAGGACATAAACAAAATGTTCTCCCCTTACTGTACCTTAAGGAAAACTGAATTAAATCGGTCGCTGATTGCTATCTGATTTCCTGGTCCCAAAACCAAAGAATGGCCCTTGCTAGAGATACCAGAAACATACAGTCCAACAAAATTATGCCTACTAAACATTAACAACTGAAAAAGAAGGGAATTTTTACAAGAGAAACTGTTGAGACAGAACTGTGCTCCAGAAGCTATCTAGACAAATAATATGTTAAAACAAACAAACAAGCAAACAAACAAAACAGTATTACTATTTAGGGAGCCTCCTCCAGCAATCGTTCATGAATGATTTATAAACAACATTGCTACTCTGACTTCATTTCATTACTTGGCTTTACATATGAGCAGCATGAATGAGATGCATTTAACAGACTTCTCAACAGCTACACCACGTATAGACAAGAAGTAAAACAAAGCCATTTTACTCCAGGTAACTGTTTTACCATAACTGCTAATAACCCAAGCCATATGTTCCAACAAAGACTTTGCTCCCACCCATGCAGTTCATATATTTCCTCCTGTATGGTCCTGCAGTGAAGTTAATACCGACTTTGTGACATGAGAGTTATTACCAAGGCAACAGATAGAAATCAAATAGCATTATGATTTCACGAAAGGCAAAAGGAAGAGTAGAAGCCCAAAGCTGAAAAAATGGAGAAAAAAATCTACTGAAGACAAAACTTTCAATAACAACAAAAGAAATACTAGAAAATATCTCATTTTGAGTACATTTCTTCTTTAAATTAATACTTTATTTTCAAGTTTTCTCCAAGGTGGCAATCCTTCTTTAAATACGGTTTCAAAACCTGCAGAACTATAGGAACAGATTTTTATCATCTATCATTTAAAAATATATATATTAAAGCAAAACAACAACAAAAAAGTCCTAGTAGCACGATGGCTAGTTGTTTTGCAGTGTTTTAATAAAAACATCTCAACATTCTGGCTAGTCTAGCACTGAAGATTATATTAATTTTTATGAAGAGATGGGGAAGCACAGGGGCAGATGTGTGCTTGTGCACATAGTCCCTGCTGATCAGATTTTATTAAAAAGAAAAAATCCTTCTAGCTAATAACCCAAGACACTAGTCGAAAAAGTAAGGAAAAAAGGGAAAAGAAAAAAAAAAAAAAGGAAAAGATCTCACATTGTAGTTCTTCAACTCATGGAGTTAAAGGTCCAGCTTTAGGGAAGAAGTAAACAAACATGTTCAGCAACAGAGAAATCAGAAAAAAAAAAGTATTTAAAGATTTATGAAATGGAAAAAAAAATGCAGTGTTTCAAAAAAGGCTGAAAATCTATAGTTAAGTACACATTATAGTACCCCGAACCTGCTTCGAGAAAAATTATACTACAAATAATCACCAGCCTCAAGATCAAGACTGAGGCTTGGCAAGATCGAGCGCTTAGCAGTCTAAGATTTTATTATTATTATTTTTTAAGTTTGTTTAGGTTTCTTTTTTTTTATAATACATGTATAGCTTAAGAGACTTATTGGGAGAGAGGTAGGTTGTAAAAATTTAAGACAAAGGAAACTTTTTTTAAACATGAACTTACATTTACCTTCTAATACATAGCTGCTAATTCAAACACCAAGAAAAAAAAGAAATGTTATTTCTAATACAACAGTAGAGAATGTACCACTTTAAGCAGTTAGAAATGATGAATATTTCCTACTTTGCCTAAGAGACACTCTCAGTGTAATATCTCTAATATCTCCAAGAACTAAACCATATTCTGATAATCATTCCAGATTTTACTTTTCTTAATTTCATCCCATTATACCCATTATATAACATCTTGAACTACTTCCCTGATCTTTCTGTTACTCGTCCCTTGAAAACTTGTATGTCTGAATTATTCATTCTTTGATCTCCAAGACTTAGGACAAGGACGCATCCTTAAAAGCCATTTCCCAAAAGCCTTGACTAGTTAAATTGGCAAAGCAAGCGGCTTCTTAAATAAGACTAACATCTTACAGCTTTCATCTAGTTAACAACTCCATCACGATTCACTTGTTTGTTTTGCATCTTTTTTCCTCCTTTTAATGGCTTAAAGGTGCGGTTTTTCTTTCCTGTTTCAAAAGGAATGAAAACACGAAATGCACACGAAGTAGCACGAGTGGTGAGAGGCTCCCACCTGAGAGGGAGCCTTGCAGCCCAGTGCAGGGCGCAGCCCAAATAACCCAAGCCACAGGTTTCTGCTTGCTTGCTTTACAGTGAATGGTAAATCTATCCTTACAAACTGACTCAGCCTAGTTTCTCACCGCCACACAAGGTCAGCACAACAGGAGAAGGAAGATTCGTATTCTGTTCAATGTTATTTTTAATTTGAAACTGAGTGGAGTGTGGTTTCGGTGCTATCAATGCTGCCTCACGGGTGACTTTTTTTGTTGCTGTTTAATACAGATTTACTCTCTGATTGGTATCCTAAGTAAACTCTCACAGTTATTTCAGCTGATAAATTACTGCCTTTAGAGCTAAACCATTAAACCCTTAAGCTGCTGAGATGTGCACGTAGTCGTACTCACACAGCGGGGAGTGATACAGGCCATCTCCAGCAAAGGACACTCAAGAATAATCCAAAAAAGCATTTTACTCTATCTATAAACAGAACTTTTAAAGCACAGGAGTCATCTTCTGACACAGAAGGTGATACACAAACTTCAGCAATATCATGACAGACTTACAAAATTTCAAGTTTACTGAAATGTCTTCCTGAAACAGGGTTTTTCTTTCTTTTCCTCTCCTTCTGGAAGCCAGGCCCTCCTCCAGGTACTGGCAGGGTGCTCAAGTCACGTTCCAGATCTGAAGTAGGAGGCAGCACAAGCTTTTCGCCCCATCCCAGCATCCTCTCACTCAAGCAAAGAGTTAATTTTATTCTCAGACCTGCTGCAGTTTTCCTTAGCTGGCTGGCTTGTTGTTTATTTGCTTGTTTTTTAATTCCTGGGCACAGCTCTTGGCATCCTGTCACCAACACATCCGTGTTTCAGCTACTTCCTATCAGGTTTGCTCCCCTGACAAGGCAGAAGCAGAGATGACTTCAGGGCAGGGGGTAGAGAAATGATGGTGGGGCTTCTCCTGGAGAAGCTCAAGGAGGAAAAAAAAAAAAAACCAAACACCTATGTTCCAGAGCTTGGAAAACTTGTAACAGTCTTTTTTTCTTTTTTTTAACGCAAGAATCCAGTGTCTGATAAGGACAAGATGGTGAGTATCAGGTGTTTGAAGCTCCCTCTTTAATGTTTATATATATATATATATATGTTTATTTAATATATATTTTTAATGTTTCCTTTATTTAAAAGGAAACAAGCTCAGCTGTGATAATAGTACATTGCTATGTGGTTGCTGAACGTGCGAACCTTTTAAAACGCCAGAGTTAGGGTTTCATTTTCCTTCAAGTACTATGAAACTGGTACAGGCTGCTTCCATAAACACTGATTTGGAACATTTTACACTGAGCAGGATGAAATTTCTTTATTAGCTACAATTTTTCCTCTGAAGACCTATTATAAATGAATTATTTCTGTACAGCATGTATAACAGAGGCATTTGGTATAACAGGACAGTCACCTTCCCTAGAGTGCTAGGCTAGACTTGAACATTTTTTTTCCAAAACTATCTAAAAAGCAGCTAGATACTATGCCAGTCATTTTCTAAAGATGCATCTCATTTCTTCACTGAAGTTTTTTACATTATGAGTTTGCATGCAGTATTATATAAAGCATCTTTCAATATGAAGAAAGGATAGCCTGGTAAAAGGAAGGGTCACTTCTCAAAAATAAAAATAAAAATAAATGTAAATATTTATCAAAACTCTATAAAACATTTAGAGGGTTATTATCCAAAATAGCAAGTGAGCCTGCAATATAAGCTGTCTTTTGTTTTTATTAAACACCTTCTAAAGCCTAAGGGGAAAATGCTAAATTTAAGAGAAAGATATAAGTGAGAAATATTATTCACAAAATAATATTGAAAGGTAAAAAACTGAGCAAGTAGAAGCTTACTGTTCTGGAGTCAGAGACAGCTAGACTTGTCAATTGCCAGAACTTCTCAAAAATGTCTTGACAACATTACAAAGTCTGTTTTAAAAACATTAATGTAATTGCCCCCCTCTTCTGTAAGATTTAGATCACTGTTGCGTCTAAGAGATCAACTGAGTAAGGAAGTTACTGGTCATGCAAAAAAAAAAAAGGTTACATGGCAAACTGCTTGAGAATTACTGTCACCCAATTTAAATCTAAATGTAGACCACAATAAAAGATATATTGTTCTTTAATAAACACTGTGCAACTTGGATGATATTTTAACATTGTTTAAGCTTTTTTTTCTTTTTTTTCTTTTTTTTTTTTTTTAAGTATGCTACTTTCTGGATTTTGTTTTAAAATGCACAACCAGAGAACACAATA
This sequence comes from Cygnus atratus, assembly GCF_013377495.2. NCBI lineage: Eukaryota > Metazoa > Chordata > Aves > Anseriformes > Anatidae > Cygnus > Cygnus atratus. Next base: position 15,673,895 of record NC_066362.1, on the reverse strand, counting down.
AGAAATTTATACAGCCTTAAAATCAATGCTTAGCTACAAGCCACAAGAAAAACGTGACCTGCTGTTGTATTTTTCCAGTACAATCTCTGTTTACAGATGCCGACAATTTTCCAATACAAAAATCAACAGTCAACGGCCTAGCAAAGTCTCATTTCAATAACCAATTTATTAATTTTAAATCTGGTGTAGTTTATAAATAAATTACTTGTTAAATTATAAGTCTCTCTATGGTTGCTGAAGCTCAAGGAGAAAAGCAGGTTGCTACTACTTTTGCTGTAATTCATGAAACATCCTATATAAGTACCATTTGACAAGACACTTTTCAGTGATCTCCAACCAAAATACCAAGGGTTTATCTGCAGTCTCTGTCCTATCCTACCTACTCAGTATTTTATTTAAGAAAAAGTAGTTTAAGAACTGGAATTTTTTCAGAGTTTCTCAATCTTGACTTTCCTAATACCTCTGAGGGTTAAATCACATTGCTGTCCAGGCAGCTGTCCGCAGGGGCAGCAGCACAGGGAGCAAGCTCCTGCTGGGGCGTGATGCTAGAGAGAAGTGACTAGTGCCTGGGGCTCACTGCAGCTATCAGGGGCCGAGGTTTACAGCTCCTTGCAGGTCTGAGCTTTGTAATTGCTTCACAATAAACCTGGCTATTAAAACTGCCGGGAAATGTTCTTTGACTCCATTAAACTCCTCACTAGCATCCATTACACTTCAGAAGTATCCTGGCTTCTTTCCAGTCTCACTCCTTTTCCCTCGCTCCCTCATTTACATTCAGTATGGTATTCATTCACTTTTCATGTTAATTGTTTTTAATATTCTTAACTTATCTTCAAACCTTCAATTTCCGCTTGTTATATAACCTCCTCTTGTCCTCTTTTGTCTTCTCCTTTCTTTTCTCCAGCTTCTTCTTCTCTCTCATTACTCTGAGCTTTTTCCCTTCTCCATGTAGCATTTTCTTCCACTCCCTATTTCTTGCCAGCTGGAAAAAGTTGCTTTTTTTTTTTTTATCATCTCTTTCTTTTTTGTTGTTCTTTTGTTTGCTTGCACAGATCAGGGGAAAAAAAAAAAACTGGTAAAGCTCAAAAGCATCTGTGGACCAAATCCAGACATGAATAAATTTTACATGTGGATTCACTTAACTTTTAGGAGATGCAAGGATATCTTAATAAAAAAAAATCATTTTATTAAATAGGAAAAACAGATCACATACACCAGCAAAAACACATGCTTAAATGTTAATAAAAATGCTGAAGGCCATAAACTCTCCCCGTTGATACATTATACCACGTTCCTGTTACAGAAAGCTTTCCTAACACAATGTGAAAAGATAATAGCAAATGACTAAATTAACATCACATCAAGCTTACTGTCTCAACTGCAGAACAAATTATTTTGTTTGGCTTTCATCAAGTCCACTTTTCTTAAAGTTTGGTGAGAATAGAATTAATTAAGATGATACAGCTGTCTCTTATCTCAGACGGAGAGTCTTGAGGGCACGGGCAGCCTGCGTGAAAGTACATTGGTTAGCCCCAAAAAGAGCAGCACAAACTCCAGCACAGGCAACTATACCTACATGCTGTTCTGACAAGACAATACTGAACTGTCTCCAATTATGGCTAAATTACCACTTAGCATTCAAGATAACTCAGGATTTTTCCAGAAAGCTTTCTTGCCCATGACTTTTTTTTTCTCTTGACTGCAATAAAGCTGCACTGTATCAGAAATGTTTGCAGAAGTTACAATCCTGCTGGGATTTGAGAATATAGCTAAAACACTGATGTACTCTATTGATGGTTTTCACCAGACAATCTGAAATAGCCAGATCCTTCAAGTCCCCTCTCTTTCCCACTCCAAAAGAAATGATTTTCTGCCTTTTTGATTATTATTATTATTTTTGCAAGATGGAACTAATGGGAAATCTGAGCTTACAGTTTTACCATAAAATGACCCTCTTCTCCCATGTTTTAACTACAGATCACAGTGGGCTTGAAAATACCTGCATACCACTGTTTCAACACAATTCTTGGATAGGTTACTATCAAATAGCTAACTTGCTATCCTGGAACAGAACTTCCTTCCCAGAGCCCTTTTCAGTATACAGGCAGATTTGTCAATCTAGGCTTGAAAGAGTGAGTTTCTGTTTTCAAGATGAGAAAATACCAGAATGATAAGAAAGGGAAAAGTTAAACCATTTCAGACCTGCTTGCAGCAGTGTTAGAGATGGTTGTCTAAAATTGTGTGACTTTATCTCTTACAGGTCAGTTAAACTGGCAAAAGCCAGGACAAAAAGGAAACATTTCTTCTACTTCAAGCGTTCTAACAGCAGTGGTATCCTTGTTCTTAGGGGGAAAAAATAAAATAGAATCAAATCAATAGGTCACTGAGCTTTATTCTTTTATTGACTAAATTTATCATGCTAGAATTTGTTCCCATGAGAGACACACGCTCCTTAGTCTATTTTTACATTTTGCTTCTTTTTTCAATCCACCCCCTCGATGCAGAGGTTGCTCTGCACGCAGTCCTCACCATTTCAATAACATCTCGTTCAGGACTGCGGCTCCTCACGGTTGGATCTTATGCACATACAGGGCTGCTACAATATGAAACTATTTCTGTGCAAAAACTACATCATTTTATTGCAAAACAGCATGGCAAGAGCACAGACCTCAAGAATTCTTACCAGAGTTCTTCCTTTCACCATTCTCAAGGGAAATCCAGCTACACATGGACTTTGTTGCTTTCACTGGGTTCACTACTTGTACCCAATTTTTAACTAGAAAATTAACCCTTAAATATTGAAGCTCTATATTTTTGTTGTTGACTCCATGTGTTTTAGTTTTTGTTTGTTTGTTTTTCCCCTGCTTTTTAGGATCTCTTCTACTCCTGGGAACACTTGGAGACTATTTTTAGACCCCTGCAAAATTTCTCTGTAGAACTCCCTACCTCTAGCACCCATAGTTTTCTAATTAAAATCTGTGATTTCTTAAATAGAAGAGCTATTCAGTAAAGCATAAACAATTTGGGGAAGTATTAAATTATTCTACAACTGCTTTCTTCCTTCTATTTTCATTTCACTGTCCTGCTTTGTGATTTGATTTTTTTTGTTAATTGAATTTTCCAGACCCACACAAACCACTCCTCTGGCCTTTCTTTCTTATGTTAAAATACAAGATATAATGAATTCTTCTGCATCAGAAATAATGGAATGCCCCAAGTCAAAAGATTAGAACAAGTTGGGGCCCATTATAGACACTGCTAGGTTAACTGGTCACAGTGCAGAGGAGTCCCATGGAAATATGTAAAGGCAAAGGGGAAAAGTGGAGGCTGCTAAATTCTCTGCAAGGGAAAGGTAGGCAAAAACAAGGCAGAGTTATCAGCCCCTTCTCTTGCAGCCTACAAAGGGGTATAGCAAGAAAAGCGGATTCTCAGCAGCACCAAAAACTTAAGTGAACAATAACCATCAAAACAATTCTTGTGATCAACACATTTTGGCAAGTGAGTTTGCAAAACCAGTGAAGTCCACACACTCCTACAACATCCATTTTCCTGCTGCTACAAAACAGCAATCCCAGAATGACGGAACCAACTGTTAGGTGAGGAAAACAGTGCTTAGAGAGTTAATACAACCTGACAGTTCCATAAGGTACCATTTAATTACTGCATTAAAAACCAATCATCAACTTCTATGCAAGCAAACCACCAATAGACAGCAGATTACTTATATTTGAAAAAGCTCCTTTCACAGGAGAATGTTTATCTTGCATAACTGATAACCAAAAATGTATTTATATTAGATTATTCAAAAATACTGGATAATTCGAATGGTTTACAGGACAGTCCTTTAACAACAGTGCCTTCACGTGTTTATTATAGGCATTTTCTTATTTTGAAGTTAAGATTCAGCTGTGTTTTATAATTGCAATTCTGTCCTCCTACACATTCGAGAGCGAATTAGGTCAATTCCAAACTATTTGTAGAACCTCCTACAGAGAAAGTAGTTTGAGATTTTACAACATATGAAGGTTAAAATAAGCAGAGTCAACCTACTGGTGTCATAAGACTTGTGAACTGTCAATTTTTGTTTCTAGCCTAATAAAGATCCCTAAAGTAGTAAGAATCAAAACATGAGAACGACTGTCCTTGGCCAGAGGTTGCATCCACATCATGTTTACTAATACTTTAACAATGTTTATTATATCAGGTTCCCTAATTACCTTCTAAACTTATTTCTACTTTTGGCATCTGTAACATCCTGTGGCAATGAGTTCCACTATATAATTATACGCTGCATGAAAAAATGTTTCCTTCTGTTTATTTTAAGCCAACTGCTGGGTAAGAACCAGGAGTCTACAAAACTACGTTATAAGAAATAATGAATAACCATACCCTCCCCATCTTCTGCACAGCATTAGTAGTTTTATATATCATGCATCTGAGCTTCTTTTCCAGGCTGCAGAGTTCTAACCATCCTGTTCAAATACAGGATCTCTCTCTCCACATACAACCAGGTTTATCAATATTAAAAAAAAACGACATTGACAACTGTTTGTACTATTCCAGCCTGGTCATGGATATCATCGTGGTGTTTGTACAGAGCTATATTCAGCTTCAAGATCTCTAGCCAGTTCCCTCCTGTAAGCATTATTGGATAGTATTAAAAAGTTAACGCTTTTGCCATTTTATTAATATGTTATTTTGTATCATCTTCCCACAGCTGTTCATTTTCACAGATTTGAGGATTTTAATCTTCTGAATCGTGTATGAGTACAAGCTGATTTTTGCTGGTTAGCCCCTTTCACTGACTTAAAAATGCTGCATAGCAAAAACTCCCACAGAGATCCTTGCAGGATCCTACTCCTGACTTTCCTTCATTGTGATAACTGATATTTTATTCTTATCCTTATTTCTTAGCTTTGTTTCTTAACCCAAGACTTCTCTCTTACTTTTTTGACCAACTGGTTTCTTCAATAAACTCTGGCAACATGGGCTAGGATAGTCAGTTCGTATGGTATAGTCCTCACGTGCCCACCAACTCCTATCCAACACACTTGCAGGTTATAGTCAGTCTACAGCAATCGTGTTGGCTCTTTATTATTTTACTTTCCCTATGTACATATTTTTTGTATTTACAAACACATCTTCTCCTTTGATTTTATGACAATTTTAATTTTGATATGGACAGAAATAAAACTTTCTGGACTGCAGCTTTACACAGAGTAAGCTACATTTCCGAATTCTTTTTGACTATGTATTTGAAGTAGTCCAGACTTGTTGTTGTACGCTGATTAGTCCAGGCAATTTGTTATAATTCATTTTAATCAGCTTATTCTAAAATTTCTTCCCCTAACACTTCAATTTGAAGCAGACCTTCTGCAAGCTCTAGCGTGTAAGCTCTGTAAGCTTCAGTGTGGGAACTTTGATATACCTTCCATAATTAACACAGATGCAAAAGGAGTCTTTAAGATTTGCTGCTGCAGATTTATCTTCTGCTACACTATTCTCACAGAGCCTTGATCCGTACTGGGCCTTGAAATCCTCTCTTGGTTCTGATGAGCCTGAAGATCTCCTCAAAGCTCTTTCTGTGCCTGTCTTCTGGTTTTCACATGTAATTTAACAGCTATTCATTTGCCTGTTTTCCACATTGGGTTATAATTTCTACTGTATAAAGTCCCTCTTTATAAAGTGTGTTACAGATTTCCCTTATTTGCAGTTTAACAATACTGTATTTTTTCCCACTTATGATAGATGGTAGATATTTACTCTAATATTTAATATGGTAGCTCTTGATACCACTAAAAGCTTTATGATTTTAGCTGTTCCTTGTAACTATTTCCTAACTAGCTTCCTCATTTAGCTGTAGTTCTCTCCATAAGATATTACTGCAATGTATTTTACACTTGCTCTTAAACTGATATGGAAATCATTTGTTATGGCTACTTTTGGAGGATAGCTCAGCAGTAATTTCATCTTGAACTAGGTCTTGTGCACTGCACATTTATCAAAAACTACTCCTCATGTGAGCTGACAGCTTATCAGAAAACCCAATATATTCTTCTTCACCTCTACATTTGCTGAGTCTTCATACACGTAATAGAACACATAATAATGGCAAATGCTTCTTGCCTCAGCATCTTACCTCCTTTAGCACTTCACAGTAATTTTCTATCCCATTTACATGGTCAACAGTCCAGCTCTCACAGTATTTTGATCTATTTGCACACAAATTCGAGCCATAAGAGTACTTTCTTATCTACACTTGCGTAGCTTTAACCATAAACCCTAACATATAATATAACGTCTCTCAGTAGTTTGCACTGTCGTCTCTATATAAATGTTTATCCTTATACTGGCATCTTCTCGTACCAATTTTCTGAGATACCAAATATACCAATATCCAGATTTAAAACCAGCATTCCAGCTCTCACACTCAATTTTACACATTTCAAAATTTGTCGAGAAGTCCATCTACAACTGCTATTGGTCTAATTGACTTTTAAAAAATATTTTAAAAGTATTTTTAAAAGAGAAGCAAGCAGTAAATACATACATGACGGTGTTAATCCCTGACAGCTGTTGAAACATCTGCAGACCACAACCCACAATTAAGGCTCTTCGAGTTGGAGGGTATGTTAGCATTCTGCAGATCACAGGTCCAGCTTCAAAAACAAACAAACAAAACAAAACAAAACAAAAAAAAGAATACGTAACAGTTCTTAAGTGATCTCTATCAAGACAATGTTCCCAGGCACAACAGGTTTTGCACCTTAGCTTCAAACAAGTTTGGGCTATTTCACTTATTTTTGAACAACTTTTTCAGTTCAGTTCTGCTTTTCCATGCTGTACTACATAAGATGATTTTCATGAAGCTCAAGCAAAAAAAATGAAACAATTTTTGGACACAATGTACAGTGTAATTGATGGTAGATGCACAGCTTCCCTATATCGTAGCAACAGATTGCACATCTGCTGTAACTGAATGTACTCAAAGTCATCACAAAATATCATTTTTGTTTCTTTTCTAAAAGTTCCCACTATTACTGAAGGGTTACTTCAGAAATGCCATTACTTACTGCTCAAAGCTGAATCACACAGATAAAAATGTACTCCCAATTCCCACCAATGTTCTCTCAATTTCCAAAAAACTGTTGCAAGTTTGGGTATTTTTAAGGTGTGGGATAGGTCTATGCTGCACAACTGTAAGGCCAGTAGAGGGAGCATAAAATAATTAAACTTTATCCATACTTTTGGTAGCATTGGTATGACTCAAAAGTCAGAAAACACCTTATTACTGAAGAGAAAGCCAAACATTTGTGGCAAACAGAGAAAGTTTCTTCTCTGCAACTTTTACATTTTTAAAGTAACCTTAAAAAAACGAATACAGAAAACTATACAAAACCAGGCAAAAAGGAAATTTTTTGTCTCTACTACTTACTTGCCTTTCTTTCGGCTTAGTTTGTTGTTTGGGCCAGAACAGTTCACAAGAATATGTTCTGAGTTTTATACATAGTATCACACCTGATATACCTACCCAGAATACCTAACTAGATGACAATACATACAAGTCAAAATAGTTGCCATCAAAACAAAAAAAAAGCTTAACACAAGTTGTAACTGGAGGTGAAAATGATCTATATTTTATGGCTACACTTTTACATTTTCATCAAAGTCCTCCCTGAACATATAGAAAATATTACATGTATTGATTCAAAATAAAAACCTATCTGTTAGGTAAGAACAAATATACATAACAATGAGTTTTGATTTCGGACAGGTCCTGCCATATAGGTGCAGCATGACTTCCGAAATATCTTTCTCCAAGTAAAATCAAGTTACTGATAAACAGAGCCAACCTCAAGCAAGGTAAGATATTCTCAAGCAAGATGCATGGCACGGCTGGGCAGCCAACTACATCTAAGGGTTCTGGAGTCGAAGTGGCATTTCCTTGGTAGAAGGACAACAGAACATTTGCTGCTAGCTAGGAACCGTCCACAGCTCACACATAGTCTCAGATTTCTCCTCCACTACAAGCTTTACACAGAAAAAAAATGCTAATAAATGCATCTCTCAACAGTAATTCACTAATATCAGCCCTCAGCTTTCCATGCTCTGCATCCCACTTGAGCCTGAAGGCTTTGGGCTTAAAAAGCTTGATCTGCAATGGATTCTGCAGCATCTGTCATGAACCCAGGCTGGTGAATGCCTATGAGACATCATCTGTTCTTACTAAACTTCCTATAAAGTCCTTAATCAAGTTTAAAAATGGTCTTCATCTTCTGAAGGCCTTACACAGCTCACCTAAATCTTGACTCAACAATGATGCTTGTTGAATGAGCTGGAACTCTACAGCAGGGGTTGGTAGGAAAGGAGGCAGAAGTTTCACAAGGAACTGATGCAAGGTTTTTAACGATTCCCGATCCATCAGCTATTCAATGAAAGTTACATGAAACTCTATTCACAATAAGGCATTGTACAAAACAACTAGAAAGAAGGCATTGAAATGAATAGCTCGAAATTAAAGCAGCTGTTCCCAGACAATGGCTTGCAACTCGGAGAGAGTCATGAACTCTCTGCAAAACTTAATTGCAAAAATCGGTTTGTATGGCTGAAGTGGGTCACTGCAGAAAAGTGTGAGACCGTGTGTTAAAGTCTGCCTAGACCTTTTCAGCATTCAGTCACCTAAATTCAGTAAGTACTTGTGGTTTTGTTGTTGGTTTTTTGTTCAGATTTTTGACTAACTGCATCGGAATCACGATGCTAAAATCGTCATATTGGTTTATGTCAGAGATTAAAAAGTTTCAGTGCAAATCTGTATCACAGCAACTGCACATATGAATAGGCATACACAAAATTAAAGGATTTTCTTTCATAAAATTCAGGTCTACAAACCAATAAACTGACTGAAAGACATAAAATAAATCATTATCTCTATATTAAAGGAGTTCTTCAAACTCAGCTAAAAACTCAAAGGACTTGGACTATAAAGTGTCTGGTTTTTGAAATAGAAAGGCGTGAAATTTTTTCTTTAAAATATCTAGCCTTAAGACTATCTATACTATTTTTGCATTTTCCTGTCTTCAATCCCGCCATCCATCTTGTGCTGTGCTCATGTACTACAGCCATCTTAAAACTAAGCAACTGTAGGCAAATCATGGTTGTTCCCAATAGAGGATGCTTCTAAACTGAAGGATGAAAAAGAAGTTTTCAGAATGAAGCACGGTTTTCTACTGAAAATACTTCTTTTGAAAACTAAAACTGTAGTTCAATAGTTTCTGATAACTGTTACATTTCCCCTTATTTATTACAATAGACTAAAATAGCACAAAGCAACAAAATAGAGAAATTAAAGAATGGAACAACTTAGCTTTGCACAGAACTAAAGGGAAACAGATGATGCAAAAGATGTATGACCAAAAAAAAAAATTGGTAATTTTTACAGTGGAACAAATAGATATTTATCTCCAAAAGTCAGTATTTTTTGTTCATGCTGTTGTCTTCTCCTTAGCTAGGAGATTTAGGAACATTCCTGCACTTGAACTTGAGAAACCACTGAGGTGTTTGTTTTTCTCCTTTTAAACCGTGAATAAAAATGAAGTCAAAAGGATGAGACCTACTAATGTCATCATTAATTTAATGAGACTAGATTTGCTTTTTTGTACTGTGGCTTCAGATAATTACTTTATCTGAAGTAAATTTCCTTAATGCATATGTTTACAAGGGTTCAAAATACGCTCTAGTAAAAGGCAGCTGAAGCTTGCTCCAGTGAAAGTGTAGAATGGCAGCAACTGATAGAGAACAGTGGGAAAATTGGGATACTGCTGTTGTAGGAGGTGACGCTACATGAACGACTGCTGCGTTCAAACTGGCTTTTTCTGAGCTTGGTCTAAACTTCCTACCTAACCAGACATTCATCCTTGTAAGAAAAAGAGTAGGAAAAAAAAAAAAAACAGTAAGATCTGGGAATTTGGTTTTGCATTCAAAAGAACAAAGCAAAAACCCAATGGTGACCTCTTTGCTTACACTGAGATAAACCAAGATGGGGAGAAGCTGTTCTTGTCAAATTATTCTGCACTCAGAGGGCAGATGATGGTTTCCAAATGTCAAACTGTGTTAGTTACCTGAAGCTTTTAACACCAGCTTCTTATATTTTAGCTGGTCTTCTTGTTATTAGGTATAACCCATAAGTAAGCTTGGTTCAGACGTTCTGAATCACTGGGGAAGGCTTTTTGGTTTTCATCTGTAGGGAAAAGGGGTAGTGTGAAGACCATAGGAGTTCGGGCATGATCCACTGCCAACTACATAATCTGGAGACTTTTCAAAAACAACAAAACAAACAAGCCCTAGTTCTAAGAGGAATTTAAATAATGAAAGCTAAAAAGCAGAAGAATGGATACTAATGATTTCTCAGCATCTCCTCCTGAAAATATGCTACGTATAATTCCAGGGGAAAAACAAAATACTGTAGATAGACATAAAGCCAACCTAAAAATCCCCCAGCAAATGCAAGCAGGCATCTGGTGCCTGTAAACCTTGTGATCCCCCAGCCCCTCAACTTACTAGTGCAGTACTTGGCAAAATTCCACATCCAGGAAATTATGACGAGAGACTGGGCTGTGCCAAAGCCATTTACAGGTTTGAACACCCTTTTGCCAAGTAATCTAGGTGACAGCTTGTAGCAACAGCTTAAAGCTACCTAGGGCTCCTGCCAGCATTTTGTGTTCTTGCTGTAGAGGAGTGTTTCCGAAAAAGCAGGCTTACCAAACACTAAGAGTCACTCACCAGTTTAGCATCAGTTAAGCTCACCCTACAAACTAGTTTTGCAAACCTTTTCTCATCCTAAAGTTAGTCAATACCTTCTATTCCTTCCAGACATACCTTCAAAGAACTGGTCTACAGACAGAAATGGGACAAAGGAAGACTTCAGGCTGGTGATGTGGATAACAGACCACTGATGTAGGAACCACTCCTCTTGTTTGGCCTTTCCTTACAGAAAGGCAGCTTCCAGCCCTGCTATCTCTGCATCATCTGGAAAAAAATCCTCTGCTTAAGACCCAGAGCTAGCTATGATTTTCTGCACAGGTGTGATATATTAAAGCAAACACTCTTCCCCTTCACTAGCCTATTATTATTTCTAAAAGTATCAACTTCATTCACTTTTCCCTTTTGTAAAATTTACCAAATTAAGAAATAGCTTACGTAGTTTTGAGATCAAAACTGCATTATTTATCCTGAACAGACAAAAAACAATTTTACCCACAAACCAAGCTCTTCCCCACTTTTTTACAACGTTTCTACTAGCATCAGAAGAATAACTTACAGCACCAGAGGAAGCTTCCTAGCTCATACAGTTCTCTGTTCCTTTGAGAAAACTGAAAAGGTTGCTTGTTTGAGTCTTTTTTATGTCAGTCACCCATCAGCCAAGAATGAGAAAAGACTACCAGCTTGTCTAATATCTGATTCTTAGGATTTTTAGGTTTTCCACAGTGAAAACATCCAATGGCATAACAAGAGAGCCTGCTCTAATAGAAAATAAAAGTACATTAGGCACAATCTTTTCGGTTCTAAAGTTAAGGAATGCAAGGAGTTTTTCCATGCTTATTTGAATTGAAAGAGGTTTTTTCCTTGCTCAGGAAACTTAGATTTCAAATAAATGGTCCCTCCAAATTATCTTTTTAATCCATACGGAAACACTCAGAACAAAGATTTTTTTTTTCCTTTTTGTTTTGACAAGAAGTTGTGTTAGTCTTCTGCGAATCATGAAAACAAAGCAATTTTATTCTATTTGTAAAAGGAAGAAAAAAAAAAATCTTTCCCTTGATAACACATTCTTTGACATAAAGCTCTAGTGATGGAAAATCTATATGACTGAGTACTTGCACAAAGAAAGCAGCAGTTAAGAATGCCTTTGAATAGGACAAGAAGCAGTCGAAAGTTGGGAAACAAAAAAAAAAGTGCATTTTGGCTCTGTATTACATGTTCTTTATGAAAAATAGATTCCACTTTCATGAATTCCTTTCAAACTGGAGAAGCCATGGCAAAGCAGGTAACAGCACAATTTACATGATGCCAATGGGAGCTGAGAGAAGTGCTCACGATGACTGAAGAGAGGCAATGACCTAGGAGCTGGACCGTAGCCTGGTACTGTCAAAACCTGTGGAGCAGGGCAGCGAGATGGGGGGTCTACCTGTTTATTTGGTAGGAAAACTGGGGTAGGGACAGAGAAAAGCAAGGGTCACATTACGGTTTGCTTCTGTCATGGTAAGTACCTTGGAAACAAAGCAGTAGGCGTTAAGGCCGACTTGGACATACCCACAGCCTGCAATGTGGTTTTAGCAATTATTTCTTGTCATAGTCTGCTCCAGAAGTGCTTTACACAGGAAAGGGGAACACGATCCTCACAGCTGGAGAAAGCAGATGAGGAAAGATAAGATGATGTACCTAGAATTACACAGGCACAATCAAAAGGAGCCAAGCATTTTAACAGCCTGAAGATCTTCCCACTCCACACTCTCATCACCTAATGAATGGTAGCGCAGAGCATTTATCAGTTTGGAATTGGAAAGCTTTTTTCTTTTAGTCACGGAAAAACACTTAGAAGAAAAGTGCAGTGAGGACAGTTTCGAGAGTGATTTATTTATTTTTTAATTAAAAAAGCACAAGAAAAGCTGATGACTCAGAGTTCCCTCTAACCTAATCAGTAATCTACTACCAAGCTGATCTTTCCAGCTGTTATGGTATTAACACTCATACTGATAGTGTATTTTGTTTCCAACACGGCACAATTCAAGCCTTACATTTTTGGCAAATTTTTCTGCCAAGATGGTAGGGTTGGTTTTTTGCTTGCTTGTTTTGTTTCATTTTGTGTTTTTTTTTTTTTCCCGTATCCTCTATCCTTTGTTTCCAAATGAAATATTCCCGTTCCCGCCCTAGGTCAGTGGTTTTAACAGTGGAAACAGATTTTCAGTCCTTGCACTCTGAACGAATTAAACACAGGGAGACACTTCCTGGAGGGAAGGAAAAAAAAGGAAATTTAGTAGAACTGGAAAAAGAATTCTGGAGCTCAATGAAAGTCTCAATGGGAACTTTTGGATATGATCTGTTGCATGCTCGTTCTTTTCTTTATTTTCTTAATAGCACATTTAGTTTAGGCCACCTCCTTAAAAAAGGAAAAAAAAAAAAGGATTTATCTGTGGGATTTATCTGAAAAACTCCTGTAATATTTTTTTCTCTTTTTAAAGTTCAGATAACATTAGGAGGAGAGGGAGAGGGAGAGGGAGAGGGAGAGGGAGAGGGAGAGGGAGAGGGAGAGGGAGAGGGAGAGGGAGAGGGAGAGGGAGAGGGAGAGGGAGAGGGAGAGGGAGAGGGAGAGGGAGAGGGAGAGGGAGAGGGAGAGGGAGAGGGAGAGGGAGAGGGAGAGGGAGAGGGAGAGGGCCAAGTTTTTGCTACTGCAGATTAGATCTCACTGGAGCAGCAAATCCAAACCAACCACCTGCTTAAGTATTGTCACTGGCTGAACTAGTAATAATTTGCAATTAAAAATACGGAGAACAGACAGCAATCTCTTGGGCTATGATCTTAAGAAGTATTTTTATCATGAGAACTGAAGATTATGAAAAGCTGACGTTCATGACAGTTTGCAAATCTTCCAATTTCTGGAGGATTCACATACAGCCTATGCGAATTAAATTTGAGCCACTCTGGAGTTTCAGACATAATAAAGTACTTCACAACAAAGTATGACTCTTGACAATCTCGCATCAGATATAATCATTAGCATCAATACAAAACCAGCATGGAAGCAGTTTATTTTGCACAAAAAAGACTCTACAGAGAGCCAGATTAGGAACCTTTTCTCATTTGTTTTATAATGCTGTCAGTGGTAGCAACGAATTTCATCCAGAAAGATTCTCAGACTGTTTTTAACACACATCCACTGCACAATAAACTCTTCCTGGTTTCCAGAATTAACAAGATATTTCCTCTGCAAAAACTTCAGAGAATGCCTCCAAGAGCAGTTTTCGCTAAGGTCAGTGAGACTGGCAGCAAGTAGCTGGATCTATATGCAATTGTTTGGACAGCTGAAATATTTTTTGCCTGTTGATTAATAGGAGAACATACTGTGAGTCTTGCTTTCATTAAAATATTTTTTAAAAGTAATTTTGAAACCTTACGTGCAGATGTCCTGTATCATCAGCTGGGACCGACTCACCGAACAAAGGCTCATAGATAAAACAGAATTAAAGAAAATATATGACAATGCTGCACAGAACAGCAGAAAAAAGGTACCTTCTCATGTCATGAGTCTGTTTTTAGGGAAAATAGAATTAATAGTATGTAACAGACATTTCAAGGTCCCTCACGTACTATGGACAACATGAAACCTGAAAGCTGCTTAGCTTATACTGAGTGGAAACCCCTCTGATCATTTGCAGCATAAAGGAGACAGAATGGCATTGCCTAAATGCCATGTTTATAGTTTCCTTATGCATATAAAATACTTTAAAAGGCAGTTTTTTAAAAAGTTCTTCAAAATCCAGTGGAGTGTAAGATTATACTTGATATCTCTTCCCCACTAAAGTATGTTTTTTCCTTAAAAAAAAAAAAATATATATATATATATGTCTAAATCATACATAATTAACTGTGTATATTAATGCTTGGTTGTCCTACAAGATAAAAACATGTGAGGAGAAAGACCTTCTCATTGCTCCTATGCAACTTCACAGATCTAGTAGATAAAAAGGAAGATCATGAAGATTTTATTAAACTATTTAGAAACCTGAGGCCTATTTTTCAAAAGGATATAGGAATTCTGAGATTTCCTCATGAATTTCAGTAGGTAGGTTTTTATGCTGCTTTCATACCCTCAGCAAGTTGAAATAAAGAATAATATCCAAGTCATAGATATTGTGCAGAAAATGCTATCATCTGTTTCCTCTCCTGCTCCTGTGCTGAGCTCTGTTTTAGAACTTTAAGCTGAAACTTTAAGTTTTGACTGATGTCAATTTTTTAACCTGTGTTTCTGACGCAGCAGCTTACAGCTGGCCCTAGGGCACATGGCTCCAATCACACCAGTAAAACAGAACCATTAAGAGTGGGTCCAAGCCCCAGCAGAGCTGCCTTTTCAAAGGGATACGTTTAAGTAAGTGAAAGGACATTTCTCAGACATTCGCAGTGATCTGAGCCACTTCAGTTTCCACCGAAAGACATTTCTTTTTTGCCCCGCTATAGATACTAATAAAAAATATTAAAATATCAATTCTAAATTTGTCACAAGAGGATTATTCTCTCAGAAGAAAAAGTAAAAGGAGCACCAGGATTTCTCCAGTGTTAAGAGTAAAAACAAACATGCCTCGAAGTTTTACTGAGGCAGTAAGAGCAAGCACTGCATGCCGTGACTTGCAAGCCAGTGAGAACAAACATGAGGCTCACAGGAAAACTGGGATATTTCAAAAAACATACACGTGTTGTGATGTAACTACCAAGGAGTTACACTACCCCTACTCAGTAGGAGATGCAGGAAGACTGAGTGATCTCCAAGCCCACCCAGACAAGGACAAGGTAGGGCAGAGTTTGTACTGAGAATGTTCTCCTTCAAAAGGCAGGGTGCACACACCTGGGTTCTCCTACCTGCTACAGGACTACAACTTCCAGTTGTTGCTGGCACTGGGACAGGCTTCCCAGGGCAGTGGGCACGGCCCTGAGCGTGCCACAGTTCAAGGAGCATTTGGACAGCGCTCTCAGACACACGGTCTGATTTTGGGGTGGTCCTGTGTGGAGCCAGGAGCTGGACTCGATGATCCTTGTGGCTCCTTTCCAACTCAGGATACTCTGTGATTCTGTGATTCTGCTGTCCGGACAGCCCGCAATACATTATCACGGTAAAAGCAACCCAGTTTATCACAGAGCGATGTCTAATATCATTTTTCCAGAGAAGAACAAAGCGCTAAGAAAGTCACCGCACATCAGAAGATCAATGTGAGGTTTTAGTTAGTGGTTACAGTACAGCGTTTCACCAGCATATTTTGACTCCCAGGACATGCAGAGATATCTCAGAAGGACACGGGTGTGGTAGCAGGAGAGCTGGTAAAGAGACACTACCAAAAATCCAGTGGAGTTACGGGGAGGAGATGATTTGAACTTGTTTTGTTTGGCAAGGGCTGATTTTGCCCCCGTTACTCTGGTACAAGGACAGCATCTCCAAAGCACTGGAGTCCGTCCTAGAGCTGTATTCTCGGGGCCATACTGACCAAGAGAGCAGGCACAGAGGTCGCCTCCCTCTTCCCATCATCCGGTACTGTTCGGCTTCGTGCAGAGTCCTGCCTGGGGAAGGGTCGTGCTGCTGCGGTCCCCAGAGGGCACATCAAGCCCTGGTTAGTGGGATAGGCACGGATGTGTCCATACTGGAAGAACATCTAGAACAGAGGCTGATTTGATTCACTTCCACACTATTTTAAGGAACAGAAACTTCCAACTTCCATTTAAAGCACTACATAAAAATTATGGGTTTGTTTTCAGCATGGGGGTGGGAGCATTTTTACAGAAATGAAGTCTGTTCATCTGACTCCCTGTTTCACGGCTGAAGGTCAAGAAGAATCAGGGCTCATCCTGATCCCTTGTGCACCAGTACTCTGGTTTTCAGCTCCAAACAAGATCAAAACTCTCCTGTGCAGCTTGAACTCCCCTGCACCACTAGACAACACAAAGGAACGTGCCCTGGTTGTCAAATGAATACTAAATTAAAAATAAGCAAAAACTGGATTTGCAGAAAAACAATACTTTGCTTTGAGCTGGTCTATATACACCCTCTGACCAACAAAAGAAAATTGCTATTATAATAGAAAGAGTATAACCATCTACTAAAACAAACAAACAAACAAAAAACAATCTCTTCAGCTTCCTTTGGTTTTTGTTTTTTCTAAGCTCTAATTCCCCAAAGCCATGTCCCTGTGTCTATACATCTGTCCCTGCAACCTGCTTCCTGATCGTCCCAGCTGTCCTTAAAGATGCTACATGGGAACATGTTACATTCAGCTCCCTCCTATTTCATTTGTTAATGCTCATTTTTTTTGTGGGGGGACAAAAGACCAAGGATGGAAACAGAGCTAGCAACAATGGCAACGTCAGGACACAGACAGCAAAATCAATACATACATTTTATTAATTAAAAATATGGGAAAACACACTTCAGGCTAATTCTTGCACAAGGAAGATGCTATTAAAACATGCTATTCAAATATTTTTGGTCTGTTCAAGTTCCAGACCAAGTCTGCTGGAGTTCGGAAGTAATGTCTGGTGAAAAAATATCCACATTACAAGCTCACTGACATTTTTAGGGTTTCAACGTTAAGATTATGACTTGAATAAACGCAGCAAGCATTCTCAGCTGCAACACTATTTCAGAATGACTCAAACTCCTTTCTTAAAGGCAATAAGAGCCTCAACTGGGCTAAGGGAAGAAGTTGTTTATAGAACCAGTACAAATTCTTATCTAGGGCTTCAGAAGCATACATGCAGTAGCTGAAGCTAGGCATGAAGCAAGACAAACTTCCCACAGTGATTCACAACATCCCAGTGGAAGCATGTGCTCAGAAATTAGCAGCTACCGAACAGTATCTCAATTTCCCCAGGTTTTCCTTACTTTCCTTTCCTTTTTGAAGGCAAAAAGTATCACTTGTGTGGCTGCAATTTCAGGTAACCTTGGTAATCTTCATAGCTTCAGGGCAAACTTCACAGACTGTGATCAGGCTGTGGTTCAGAGAAGGGGCAGGAGTTTACGCAGACATGCGTGTCCTCCATAATAAAGAGTAACTATTTCTCCAGGATGCTTAACTTCTTCCTAGAGGCAACACAACTTGTTAGAAGAAACAGATGCTTTAAAGATAAGCCCTAAAAAGAACAGTACTAATTCCTGTAAACCAAAAAAAAAAAAAAAAACACACAAAACCAACAAAAAACCTACTGCAATTACTGCAGTTAGAATTTGTCAGCTTCAGGGGCTGACAAACATGAAGGTGTCAGCAAATCTGCTTCAAAACATTAGGATTTACAACAGCGTGGTTGGCATCGGATTGCATCAGGAAATAATGAAAGTTAATTTTCAGTGTTAGATATAAGAAGCATCTGCATCTTTATATGGATACCAGGAAAATATTTTCATGTTTCTCAGTAAGAGCATCATTGCCCAACTGTGCCTTCTGCCAACTGTCACCAACCTATTAAGCGGGCTGAAAGGAAAAATTCTTGGGCAGGAAGTCCGGGGGAAAGCTTGTAAACAAAACCAGAGGGAGAGCAAAGCTGGAAGAAAGCTGCAGTGTTTGGACCACCTACGTTTCAGGGTGGATTTCCAAATATCTCCATTCACCAACCTCATATTTGCTGGCTTTCTCTGAGCTGCCATTTAGTCACCGAGAAACATCTCCGATTCTGATCACACAAGCTGTGCAACTAATCTGAGAAACTAATTCAGTTCCATTCTCCACCTATATACAGCTATCTATGTTCTCCCCTGTATACATACCTATATACATTCTCTGCTGACACAGCTGAGATGAAGACACCAGCAGACAAGCACAGAGAGTGGACAGTGGAGGTAAGAACAACTTGCCTGACACATGGGAAAAAAGGCAAATATAAAATTAAATAAGCACGAACTGAATGGAAAAATCAAGCTTACAACACAGAAATAACACCATCTTTGATGAGTTCACAACTTCACATTGACTTTGGACAACCAAATAAACAGAGGATGTTTTCCATTTTGGAGACCACTAAGGTACTACACACTAGACATTGGTAATTTTACATAGAAACACCAATAGAGAAAGAAAAAGCCCACGTGCCTGTAGTCACAAACCAATTTCTGTAAGTGTTCTGCCAAATTACCAAGCTATGAACGCATGAAGGAATCATCATTCAAGCACTTAACATTCACCTGAAGGAAATGGTGGACATTTAAAATCAAATATAGTAAAAAATGCAGAGTAACATCAAGACATGCTATCTGTTTGTCTCAATTTCTGCATCTGACACAATAAAACACAAACGAATCACTTGTGTTACCAAACATTACTCAACTGTAAATCCGCACCCAACATCAAGAGTAAGCAACAAGACTTGGGTAGAAAAGTTTGACCATGGTAGGGCAGCTTTGAGATCAGTTCCACCACCAAGAAGATGAATTTCCTTAAGGAGAGACAATACTGTGAAGTCCTTCCCTCTTTGGAAAAGTGCTAACTTTAACTGGCATAAGGGGCGGATACATATAACCCTACCAACCCCAATTGTTTTAAAAAGTTAATGACGTTCCTGTACACTGTTATACAACACGCTTTAATGAAAAAGTTCACTCATTTATAAAGAAAATTAATTCCACTGGGCAACACATGGTTTAAGAAGCAGGCATGGCCATACGCATCTCAGCAAGTTGTGCAAGCCAGCAGGTGGGGATCATCAGGTTGAAGCCGAGGCCCATCAATGTGCACAACACGTGATTTGTAGGTTTTCTGTCAGAATGGATTTAGTCTGGTTCCCGAGGCAAAGTATTGCCACACGTGGGCTGTTAGAAGCTGCCAGAGACCCCGTCATTGATTTGAGCATTCACATCTCCAAGAGGGTCAGAGAACACCGCGGGTATCCCTGGATACCCTCTCATTTTGTTCCCCGTAAAGGCATTTTTTCCATGGGCACTAATACCACTTTGTGATCCGAACAGGCAGTACATGGGGTGACAATGGGAGACGAGAAGAGACTTACTGCAGAGCTACACCGCTGTTCGGAGCCAAATGCAGATGCAGTCGACGCATCTTTTAGCAGCTGACAGCAACTGGACTCGTTTTGCATAAAACCAAACTAGGAAAAAAGCAATATGAGCTGTCCCTGCAAACAATTAGGTTTTATTCAAAATTAATTTACAAGTCTATGACAAAATTAATTCAGTATTTTGTAATGCTAGCTCAATGAAATAAATTTTGCAGCAGCCGCCTATGGGCTTGAGCTTTTTTACTTTTTTTCTTCCCCTCCATTACTAAAACCTGAGAGTCAACACAGGTCCTTGCCCATTATTGCTGACATTTTTTGGCAAGAAGCAGAAGATTTTTTTCCTCCAGAATAATTGGGTTTTGTTTTGTTTTGTTTTTACAACATAATTTTAAGGTCCTATTCCCTCCCGCAGGGTTGTATGTCTTTCTACCAGACAAGCTTAGTAAGTAACAATAAAAAATGTGTGGTGGGGTTTTAGGGGGCACAGTAAAGGCAAGCTCTGACTGCTCGTTATGTCCGAAGCCCTTTGCCTGCATCCTGGATTTTCAGGACAACCAAAAGGAAGAGAATTTAGATTTTAAAATAAATCTGTCAGAAGAGGTACGGAAAAGATGAATAAGCAGGCTTTCACTTTTTAAAATCAGTTTAAAGCAGTGTTTACCATATTGCTGTTAAAAGTTATAGGAAATCAGAAGTATGCTTTCAGGTCAAATGTCAACCAAATCTTGTGCATTAGGAACAAAGTTAGGTGCACATTGTCGTCCCTAAGCCGACATGAATTTGGACACTGAAGAGATTAATGCGATGTTACTGCGACGTGTCTCCATAGCCTGAACCTCAGGGAAGGCCACTATTTAGGTGTGTTTTAAATCGAAAGCTTTCAGATTCAAGCCCTCACGCCAAACAGGAATCACTCCTTACTTTCTGCTTTTCAGCAGCACCACGGCCCTGGCCTGACCCGCACACATCTTTCGCAAGGCAGGAGCTTGACAGAGAGCAACTGTCTGACATCAGCACGCGGTGTGGTTCTTCCCCGATGTCAAACCAACCTTTGCAGCGTTAAGAAAAAGAAAAAAGACAAGATTTTTAAAGAAGCTGGGTAGGAGATACGAGTGGAGAAGGAAAAGCAGAAACCTAGGGCTGTGACTCTGGATATAATTTATCAAAAGAAAAAAAAAAAAAACACAAACAGATCTTCTTCTCAAAGAGGTAGTTTAAAGAAAGCAATTTGCTGCTGTCTATAGATGAGGGTGCTTAGGAGAAAACTCTTACATGTGCCACAGAGTACAACAGATCTCTCCCCTGCCTCAGAACCCACCAGGGCACTCACAGCAGGCATTTTCGGGTGCACTGCAGACCTCTGAAGAGGAAGGCTGCTTCTGCTTCTTCCCCTCCCATGGCCAGGCACGGGACTGTCCACCAGTGGCCGGTTCTGCTCGGGTGGGCAGCAGCGGGCTGACGAGGTTATCCAGGTGACAGTCACACCCGGTGGCCAAACACAGCGTTTTGCAGAAACACTACACACTACATCATCTATAAACCAAGATATGGAAGTGGTCTGATATTACTTAGTGGTCTAGTATTACTTATTGCTAAAGAATAGCCCACAGTTTCCTGTGAGAAACCCTGAAGCTAGACTGTAACTCACTATTCTCAGTGAACTAAGGGAGAAGAAGCCAGGATGTAGGACCCAGCCGTGTTTCTATCCGCAAGAAACACTTAAAACTCCTGCCGAAAACCAGCAACAGCCTCTACAACAGGAGCTGGGGAGGAAGCAGCTTGTCAGAGAGGAACAGCTCCAGAGGCATGAACCCCCATATGTACTGGCAGCACGGGAGCTCAGCATATGCAGCCCCTGCTCGAAAAGGGCGCAGAAGGGGAGATCTGGCCTGGGGTCCTGGAGGCCTTGCAGCTGAGTCAGGCGATGCCTTTCCATCCGTGCTCTCCACACAGCGCCTGAATCAGAACTACCCGTCCTCTGCTGCTACAGGGCGAAGGGTTTACCTCAGAAACACCCAGCCACCCCCTGCCGCGGCCTGCTGACGGGCACTCGGACCCTCCACCACAGATTCAGAGAAATCGGATTTCACAGAGGAAGTGCAAGCCTCAAAAGATGTGATAAGTGATGCTATTTATAGGGAAAGGGAGGCTGAACGTTTTTTGCATTGATTCTTCCAGATAATTCACTCGGTAAACCAACCTGTGAGGCTAAGCATAGAGAAAATTAAAGCAGTGTCACCCCATTCTCCTGCAGTACAGGAATTCAGGTTTGAAACAAGTGACCTTCCCCAGCAAAGGACAGCAGTTTAATCCTGTGATTGAGAAGAGCAGTATTTCACTCTGCCATTCACGTCTTGATAGATGGCATTGCCATGACACTGATTTGAAATGGGAGGCTTCTCTACTCTCAGCGGACAAAAACAATGATCAGAAATGTCACCTACGTGATACGCGGCTTCCCAGGCCTTGGGCAGGGAGAAGCTCTCAAAAGCAGCTGTGTGTGACATACCAACAGCAAAAACACAGAGCTCCATCTAAGAACGAGACATCAACCTTTATGTAACCGTTTCAGATTAGCAGCGAACCAAACGAACACCAAAGTACCCTTTCCTCTGTGCAAGGTGACACTGAACTTTCCACAAAGCTCTACAGGACTGATCCCTGTACTCCGAATTTGTTAGCTGATTTCATACCGTAAGTCGAGTCTCTTAACAGCCTTCCCAACACCACACCCTACTTACACTTTGTTCCTCCCAAAATCCAGGTATTTGCTTTATAATCTCCAAACTTGTTGATGACACCCACTCCCTGTGACATTACATCGCAACGGCCAACTGCAAAGACTGCACCAATTGTAATTTTTCCACAAATATGCTGTATAATATTCAAATAAGTAAATAAGGTCTTCAAAAAACATGTCAATGTAGAGCTTAGTGACGTGGTTTAATGGTGGACTTGGCAGTGCTAGGTTAAAGGTTGGACCAGAGGTCTTTTCCAACCTAAATGACTCTATGATGCTAAGAGTCTTTACATCAAAACATCAAAAACAATCTCAGTAATTCAACTCCTGAGCAGTGTGATGCAGATGTAACATCTGGGTCTCCAACATTTCTCCTTACTTTACAAGCATGGAAATAAATACTTAAAAAGGTAATCTGACATTAATCTGTTGCTGAAACAGTGATGCTTTTGGCTGTTCACATTTGATATCAACTGGAAGGCATGTCTCAAACACATGTAGATACCAAAGAGCAGAAAACCAAAATTAATCATGACATGACAACGGCTTTTCAGTTAATAAGAGCGGAACAAATGTTTATGAATTTTTGCTTGTTCGTGTTTTCTCTGAGAACACTGCAGTGATGCCAGAAATGCTTTGCTTGAAATCAAAGGAAAAAGTAAAGTGAATAATGCAAGACTTCTCAGAATGAACTATACAAATGATTCAGTTGCTCCTTAAAATGCACTTCACGTTTTATATATAAAACAGAGGAAAATACATCCATAGAATGTACTTTACAAGAATCTTTCTTACATTCAATGGACATATTCAGTTTCAAGACTTGAAGAAAAGTGTAAATGTATGCAGACAGGCACTCAAAATTAACATTTCAGCCAACCTTTCCAGGTACACTGAAGAAGTGCCTCTGATGGTCTTGCTTGCCCCCAGAAGTAACAAACCTTTCTGGACATGGTTAGGCCAAGGGGTTTGGACACAAAGATTCATGAATAATGTATATCTGGGGGGAGAACAACCAGCATTGTTACAACACTACCTTCCTAACAAGTAAGAAAGCAATTCTCTTCTTCTTCTTTCTCACAGCTCTTTCTCACAGTCCAGTTGTTCTCACTGATATTTTAGATTCTCAGAATTACTGGGGAAGCTTCAGCTGTGGCTTTACCAGCCCCGAGTTTGATTTTCATTCCAGTGTGGCGACACTGTTATAGCATGTACAAAGCGTCCAAATGGATCCTTTGGAAAGTACGTGAGCTCTGGGTAGGACATTGCTGAGATGCACCACAGAGTCACGGGCTCACAAGTGATGCACTGCACTAATGGAAATTGTTTTATTGAAAATGCCAGCTGATGGAATAACACTATCACTGAAAGTATGAAATATTCGTCACCAGAGATGATCACAACTTCTTGCTGACATATAGGAAAAGTTTAGGATATTTTCTTCCAAGGAGTAGTTTGCAAGACATTTTATCTTTCTAGATGTGACAACTCTAGTAAATAGGCTATAAAAGAAGAGAAAATTCATTTAAGGCAGGCTGACAAGACAGATATAGACCAACAGTAAACATGGTCAAAATTTCAATCCTGATTTCCCTCAAGTATTGCAAAACCTGTAGTTGCAATCATCAAGTCTCTGTTCAATTTTTCTTAAGTATTCCTTGCGGATACCAATTCATTAGCCATTGCTACTGAAACAGCATTATAATAGAAGAAGAAAGAAGCATCTATCCCCATAAGGTAACACAAGAATTAGGGAAATCAAAAGACAATGGTAGATCTCAAGAAGCAATAAAAGCAGGTTGAGAAAATGAACCAAC
The DNA here is from genome assembly GCF_013377495.2 of Cygnus atratus. Classification (NCBI taxonomy): domain Eukaryota; kingdom Metazoa; phylum Chordata; class Aves; order Anseriformes; family Anatidae; genus Cygnus; species Cygnus atratus. Next base: position 15,649,577 of record NC_066362.1, on the reverse strand, counting down.
TAAAAGCTCTAAGACAATAAGCACTGCCCAAAGCTCATTTTTCAGGAGGCTTGTACTTCAAAAAAGCATCAGGGCTTTAACTTTTGACTACAGTTTTGACTAGACAGCTCTTCATACAAATGGATGTTTCACCTTCGAACCAGTCAAGATGTAACGCACGTAGATTGCCTGTCCACATCTGTCTTTGGGGATGCACTACCCTAGTTTGCTATGTGGTGCGATTTTTTTGTAACCATTTTAAAGTTTCTTGTTCGTGTTGCTTTGCATTAATTTTTAAAGAGACTGGAGAGTGATACTGTGTCTGTGCATGGCAGCTCAGCCTGTGTAATGAGAGCACAGGAACAGGCTCCACTGATGGCGTAAGGTTTCTGAAAGGCTCAAGAGAAAAGCAACACGTCACTCCAAGCTTGGTGAAAGCATCAGCCAGGCACCAGACTTCAAGAAGATGTCTGTAAAACCCCATATTTGCTGAATGTTTCATGTTTGTCTGTTTGATACCTATGGACCGCACAGAAACCCTCCTCACACGTTCACGATCCGATGGGATCCAATGGGTAAGTCAGCAATACTTGGTCGTCGTTTTAAACACATACAAAATATTCCAACCAACCTTCAAAGAAGGATACACAAAAGAATATCGCCCTCTAGGAAGTGGAAATGTATTCAAGAACCAAGATGGGATAAGCTATGGAATAAAAGCCTGAATACTTGCTTGTTTTAGCAGCACACAGTTTGGTACATCGACAGTAGTGTCAGTTCCAAGTCATCTTTGTCAATACCCATGCTTAAAGCTTCTGAAAAGTTCCACCCATGGCTGGCATCTGCTGTCCTCTCGCCCCAGGGTGCACATTCATGTAATTTAGCATAACATTTTAAGGATGGTCTAGTATTGCCATGGGTAGTTGTGGGACATGAATCCCCCCACAAGCCTCACAGGATCCTTCAAAACTTTCTCTGGTGAAAATCCATCCCCTGTTCTCTCTCTGCAAAGTGGGAATAGTAGCGCTTCATTTCATTATGGGTTTCGAAACAGTTATTCAGAACAAGAGTTGCACACCTTCTGTAGTGGGGCATTTCCTACTTCAGACAATAAACCTGAAAACCTCACATCTAAATGCACAAGAACATCTGCTGAAAAGCTGAAAGAAAACTCCAAGTAAAACAGAAAGTTACAGAATTAAAACCATGATTAATCACTCTGTGGCTAGTCTGTGGTTAAAGTTTAAGTATGCTTAACATACTAAAAGTGTGCGTGGGGAGACAAGACAATTTCATGGATGATAAACCTCAAATGATCAGAAACTGGAAGAGTACTTGGGTAAAATCTCGTGTAAGTTGATGCTCTTCTTCTACTCTTCCCTAGATATTTGCTGTTGGCTACTGATGGATCAAGATGGGACTAATGGAATTACATGAATAAACACGTAAGCAGAATTACAGGCAATTTACTTCTTTCACTTCCACAAATGTGTAAATGCTTCTCTTTGCTTCTACATGTCCTTCTAATATTACTGCTGAATGTTCTTTTGGTGTTACCAACACATGTATTTTGGTAATTAAAAAATAGTGCAACCATCTGTTTGCAGCCTCTCGGGTCCATACATACCTTTACTAAGTGAGACAAGAATAATCAGCTAGCAGCAGATTTATTATCACTAGAAGATGCCAAGTAACAAACTGAATAGGAAATGGCAAACGCACATTTCACAGGTGGCACATACAGCATGGGAACTGTGTTGTGGCACAGAAAGATGCTGTAGTCAAAGCACTTGACACCTTGGGTCTATTCTCAGTTCTGCCAGAAATTAAGTCAGACCACCTCAGCTATTCTTTCTGTAAAACAGCAAATTGATCTTGAGCTCTCCAGTAACTAGCATCTTAATGGTGGGGAAGTTATCAGAGGAACTGAAGCCTTTATCTCCAGTCCACCTTATAGGCTCCTGCCCAAAATACTTCAAATGGTGGAAAAGAGGAGAAAGTGAGCTTTGAATGAGAAATGAAAGCTGAAGCTTTTATGGAGTTTAGTTCCATGCTGTGCTTCCCAGCAGTGCAGGAACACATTGCAATTTTTACAGTTCAACAATAGATGGTTTGTTTGTTAAAAAAAAAATAAAAGGAAAAAAAAAGGAAAAGCTAAATTTTCTTGTTTGGGGGAAATTACAAGCCGCATAAGTTACTTTACCAAGCACACAAGAAGTTTGCTGATGTATTACAAGAGGAGTAGTACAGTTACTGCAGAGTAATAGATGTTTTTGCAAATATTCACTAAGAAATATTACAGACACAGAAAAATATATACAGCCCTTATAAGATGCACCTTTTGTTGTCTGCTCTATCAACACAGAAGAATAAATCACTGAAGAGAAAACAAACAAAGAAGCAAACAAAACCAAACAACCAAAAAACCAAAACCAAACAAATAAAAACAACAATCATGAAGACTCTCACTAATGGACAAAGAAAGGTTTGCAGTTTGTATTATCAAATCCTTTAAGTCTCTGGCAATAATTTTTCCAGTTGAACAAGTAAATTTTAAATGTTCTTGAATTAGTTTAAGTGTTAAATCCAAGTTTACTCCACAGGTAAAGTTTGGGATGCATTACTACAACTCCAGCCCTAATGGTAACAGAGTAAAAATAGTTTTATGTCGTCGAAGGCTAATACTCTCGATGGAACTCAGGCTGGAGCTGATACTTTTTCTTTTTGTAGCCATTTCAATTATCGTAAGCTGCTGGAAAGAATCCTGAAGAAAACCCTACTGTGCTCATCACCACGGCAACAAAATACTACACTTTGAGTATGATGCTGGGCAGGATTTACACAAAATTGATTAGTAGCTTGCAATGGTTATATTTTACAATTAGAAATCTCTCACAATTTGTCTAATATAACACTAATGTCTCAATTTCATTATTACTAAATGTAAGCAAAAATTAGGTCTAATCCTGACACCAGCATAAACCAATATTCAAATTTGCAAGCACTTTAAGAACATAGAGGGGAAATTCTATCACCAAACAAAATTAATGCATTTAAGAAGAGTCACAGAGGGAAAAGAGGATTGTTTTAAATTATCCAAGTCATGATAAATGAAAACTGCTTTGAAACTGCTATGCTAAAATTGAAGACAGCCCTTCATGAGGTTCCTATCAAAAATACAAAAAGGCATGTAACGTTTTTTCCAGGTTAATTTATCTCTACTAGAGTTAGGGAAGAAAGGAACAAAAGTTTATCAGCAGGGCAGAAGAGTGCAAGCTTATTAAAACTACATTTCAGAATAACCCTCAGTGGAGTCTGTAAACCAGTTTCAGCTGATAAGAAGAAAAAAACCGTAAACTCAAAGCATATCAGAAGCCCATATTTTAAAGTTCTTTTGTCATGTCGTATCTCCTAGCATACCCACCATAAAATGCACAGTCTAGGAAACTGCAGCTGCATCCATGAAAGGCCCGTGAAGGTTTTGCAGAGCTCACTTTTTCAAGGATCTGCCTGCACCTGTACTGAGAATATCGTGACCACCGCCAGCCATGTTTCTGGGGGGCTGCACGGAGCAGCCAATGGTTTGTACTTGGAGCCAGAGCTCACAGAGCACCAAAGACGATTTGGCTGCAGATGGTGGGGAATGTTTCTTGGCTGAAAACAAAATGCTGAACTGAGCAACAACTTCCCAAATTGGTAAAATATGAATTATTTGCCTCAAAATAACTAAATAACAACAACCAAAAAAACCCTCACCCTATAACTCCTTTGTAATGCTGCTGGATTGTTTTATTCAAATATAGAATAAATTTAAGCTATAGTTTAAAATGTCCCTTTTTGTTTATTTCAGGGATTTACATCAGCTAATACTTTATGTCAAGAAATATTTTAAAACACTATCATTATGCAGCACTGGGGTACGTATATTACTTGTAGGCATCTAAGATTATTCATTATCCATAATTTGTTGCATTTATACACAGATTTATATAAAGCTGGGCAGTTTTCCCCTAATAATGCAGCAACACCAACAGATTCACTGACAGCCCAGCAACCCAAAGCCCTTTCTTTATATCTCAACTATTTACATTATTTGCCATATTTCATTCGCTGTTTTTGACATCGAGTTGTTAACCACAGTTACATGAATTACCAAGGACAACCACGTGAGCACGTACTGCAAGGAGAGAAATGAGTGTGCCCGTCATGGATAATACCAGAATCTCTGCAAATTTAGCTTGCTATTTACACATGAATTATTCTCAGGTTATAACTTTGAGAAACTCCTGCCTGTTGTGGCAAAAGATTTCATGAAATCTGACGTTAACATCAGCTGAATGATCCAGTTTCAGCCTTGGGTTGGTACCACACGTTCCCACCCTGCTGGGTGCACATGAACATTTCTGATGTTTGACAAGGTCTGGGTCTGTTAGGGTATGGCACGACACATCAGTGTATGAGCGACCAACAAGATACCATTTGGTTTTTACGTATGCACGCATTATGCTTAAATAACTGCGAATTTTGACTTCAAACATCACCTTACACATGAAATAAGCTGCCCATACTCCTTTATTAAAAAAAATAAAATAAAAAAAAAAATATCAACCCACAGCTATGCAATCCTTAGACTCCGATAGTCTGTCCTACCGATTTTCAGAAGACTTGGAGACCAAAAAACAAACAGCTTGAAGGACACCAGCTATGACAGATGAGGGCAGCATGATTAATTTGAGGCCACTCATTCATGAGTAGGTGGTATTTGGGTATTCCACAATGGATCATTCCTCTGGGAACGTGCTTCAGAGGGGTTTTAGGCATGTAAAGCTTGCAACAATCCAATCTAGAGATGAAATGGTGTCTCAGACCTCTTCCATTGTTATCCCGCGCTGCAATTGGAGCAAGATAAACATTTCTTACTATATTCAACTCTATTTACTTGCAGCCTGTGATCCCCTACCCACCCCACCAATCTGGTGTTCTTTGGTAAATATTGCTTTAATTTATCTTCCTTTCTAAGGCTCTTAAGCCTCTTGTCTCCAAATACCACTAAAAATAATCACCACTTAACAAAACATTAAAAATTTAAAGTCCCAACATACATGACAGATGAAAAGGTAATACAGAAAAACATTAAAGTTTAAATCTATTTGAAAATAACAAAAGATTTGTATAGCGTTTATATGCAGAGTCCTATTTTTCCTAGACAGTGAAAAGAAAGAAAGAGAATTTAATGGGGGAAGAAATAAATACCAGGAAGAGCTTACAATTCCAAATTTTTTAAACTCAAGTATGGGGCAATTTAGATCAATTTTTCTTTAATAGAAATATTATTTTCCTTTGGCTACGGAATAAACTATTCTGCAACTGCCACCTTTATTTTAGACTAGCAACAGTCAGAACCACCTACATTTTAAATTTGATTTTATTGCCATAGAAACGTATATTTGCTTTAACTAAAAAGGAAGTCTACTGGCTCAGAGCCAGTAGGCTACTTTCCATATCATACACTACAGAAGATATTATAATTTATCCATCTATAGCCATACTTGCACTCTCTTAAGTGAGCTACATCCACCTCAACTACAATGAAAATTACATGTATTTTGTGTTATATATTTATGCATTTATATATAAATGAAATCAAACTAGTGCAATCCACTGTATATCATCACAGAAGGACAGATTTTTTTCAGAATTGTTCTTAAATCAATTGAATTTCAAGTATGCTTTAGATGACTTCTGCTTCAATAACAATTTGATGCTCAGAGCAGTTGCACACCGTTAGATTCAATATTTGCAATTAAACTTTTCCATTTTCAATAAATGATGGCAAACAGGTCAGAACATACTGAAGAAAACTGTATTTTTGTCCTCTTTATAACCACTGATGCCACGGAGAATGCAGATAGAAATGAAAGGTTTTCAGCACTCTGAAAATATACGTGTGTATATATTTATGTGTGTATGCATATATTCATGCAGTTTAAGTACTGAAACAAAGACCTACAACCTCCTTTCTACCCCGAAGAAGTGTTCTGCAAGGTGTCAGAGCAAAGAAGTGCCTGAAAGCCCTCACACCCCAATTCCCATGGGATCAGGGACTGCAACACAGCCCCACAGAAACCACGTGGCTGCCATCGGCAGAGCTGCCGGCAGGTCCAGGCTACCCTGTTTTACAGCAAAAATGCCTGTTTCATTATTAAAGGCCAGAATAAACATCCAGCATGTTCAGTTAAACATAGCTAAGTAATTACAGGCAATCCAGCTACTTGAACTTTTGGCATTCTCTTAGTAATTCTACAAGAATTACTACAGGAGAGGGGAAAAATAATAACGTACTAGGTTTGATGATGTTAAATATTAGCCTAAAGTTACCTCTGTATGGGTGAATTGGATGCACACTAAGCATGGCAGGGAAAAGGAGACATTTTTCTAAGACATTTAAAGTTATTCTGTAACCAAAGAAATTTACACTATTGGGAGAAAATGATTTCTTCATTCATAGATCACTACAGCTGCATGGTTAGATAACTTACATTGACTAGATAAAAACATTTTCCGTATGACTTTTGGCAAATATTTGAGTATACTTAGACACAGAACTAGATTGTTTTTGAAAACATTATTTCTCATTCTACAGAAATAGAAATACTGAAGTGTGTCCAGAATCGGGACAAAAAAGTTCAAAATGACCATTACAAAGAAATGCAGCATCTATCTCCGAATGTTCAGTGGAAAACAACACACACAATTTGATGACTTCTAGAGCAGTGGGATGACCCTTTCTTCAGAGGATTGAGGGAGAGAAATTTACCAGAACAGCGGTTTCCTGGAAAAAAAAGAGAGCGCTAAAAGAGTGCTAATGACTTCTGGTGACCATTCTTCATTTCAGAGTGCCAGAGCAGGAAAGTTCCCGAAGGAGCTGGGTTTGGTTGCGTTTTTTTAACAAAACAGAAACCTGAAAACGCAGGGGAGAGGAAATCAGAGTCTTGCTGATTCTTCTAAGAAATTTTAGTGTGGTAATTGAGCAATTTAGAGTTTTCTTTGTAAAGGCATTTCTAGAACATGACTGAAATACTGTTTAATATTTGTCAAAAACACAATCTCCAAAGAGTTTATACTGAAAATGTTAAGTATTCACTGCATTTGTTACAGCTTCACACAGAAAAATTCCAAAGCACTGTAACACTTCCCAAACAAATATGTCTCAGGAAACTGCAGTTTCCCCACAGACAACTGACAAGCAGAAAGGAAGTCTAAATTAATTAGACAAATTATTCATTGTGAATTATTCACGCTGCATTAGTTACCAGACACACACGCTTCAACCATATACAAAACCCCCTAATCTGCACTGACATTTTCCAGGAGGCCGACAATATCTTGGAACACAAAAGGCTCCAGTAGCACAACACGCTTCCTAGAAAGTGCTTTACTGCCAAAAAACAGCACATGAAAAGAGTAAGCCCACAGCCTCATTCATTCAGGTGACAAAAGAAGAAGGTGGTGCTCCCCCTTCCTATTCAGGAATGAAATAATGCCGAGAGGAATCGTGCTCCTTCCCAGCACCTTGCTTCTGAGTCAAGGCTGACACACCAAGCGCAGGTACTGAGCACTGCCATGGCTCTGAATTGGCTCATAAAACAAAAGAAGCAGCTTCTTCTTATTTACTAGGTAAAAACACTAGATCTAAATACATATTCTGATCAAATAAGCATAGAAGCACTGTATCATTTTTCATGTCTTTTTCAGAAGGACAAAATTCCAGCAGCTTGCTTTCTGGACATAGGGAAAGCTCAAAAATATCTAAGGAAGCACTCAAAATGCATAGTTTGGGAGTCACAGAGCAACACAACAGCAAACAAATTTAAACTATTCTTTTTTTTTTTTTAATCTATCTTCAGTCAAAGGAAATACAACCCACACCACATTGCAGCATGCCAGTCATAATAGACTTCAAACTGGTTGACAAGCTTTACCAAAATGCTCACTGCATGAATATTTTGTATTAACTATCAGAAGACGCAGAAGGATAGGTGCTTACTTTGAGTCAAACCCCTCAGGAAGAAGAATACCAGAATAAAGGATCTTGAAAACAGAAGAGATTTTTTAAAAATCCCAAAAAATAACCCACAAAACAACCCAACAAAATGCTGTTGTGATAAAAAGCAAGACAGAGATTAGCACTGGACAAAATCACAGACCATGTTTTGGTGAAGGTGTCTAAAGAGAATAAAGATTAGAGAAGTACGATATGGACTTACATAAAAGGAATGGAGTCAAACTGCTTAAAAACCTTTTTGCTCCCTATTGGCTTCTTCCTATTAACAAAGTACTTCAGTTTCAACAGGTTGTACAAACACTGCATTCGTGTTAGGGTCCACAGACCCTAAGAAAAGCTATTGCTGTTGAAGAATCACTGACATCTGATGGGGGGTACCAAATCGAGCCCTGGTACCAAGCCCTTCACCTCAGTAGCAGCAGTGGAGGAAGAGTCAGCCCTGCACCTTCTTGGTTCTTACCACACTGAAAAGCAACATTAATACTAATCATATTTTTTTGTGACTGTAATGATCACACTGAAAAGGCTAAAATGGCATCAGCAGTTTAAGTTTGCTCAGCTACTTGTTTGTGGTATTTACATGGAAGTGTTATTATTAAAACCATTAAATCCATTTTAGAGTTTCCACTCATCTAGACGAGGTCAGAGAGCAGAGAAGCTATGTGTCTCCAAATTCTGTTACAGAACCTGCTCTAAGAGCTAAATAATTAATCATATTACTAAGCTTAGTGAAGTGTTATAATTATTCCTTAGCAGCCTAAAAACAAGTTTTCCACTATGCCAATTAACATTTTCACACAACACTGTATATTTTGTCCAAATCCCTGCTGCACGTAAACATGCAGCTCAAGTGGGAGCATCCAGCTCAGAACTGCGGATTCAGAGCAGATGCTGGATCCAGCAGGGAAACGGTGAATATATATATATATATATATTTAATTTTATTTTTTAAATTAAGTGAGCTCTTGAATTCTGCTGTCAGCACAGTGTGTGCCCATCCCTCACACGAGTATACCCAGGGAATCTGACACGATGCTTCCTATTTCTGGCAAAGCTGGCATGCCCAGCAGCCTGATGGCTCCCCATGCTCAGCTGATAGCTCCCAACACTTCAGTGCCAGCTTCAGCACTCCTCCATGAGTTATCTTCCATCCAGGCCAAAGATGAAGGTGATGTTATCAGAAGGCCACGGCTGGCAAGGCTGGTGCATCGCCAAGAGCCTCAAGCCTCGAGCCAAGTGTTGTAACTTTCCTTTACACACACACATTCTGCCCACTCATCCTACCCATCGTTAACATCCCACGCCACCTTCCACCACTACAGGCTTCTTTCTCTGGCCCACCTCGCTTCCTCAGACTGAAAAGCCCAACCTGTGTCTATTACAGACAGCACACAGGTGTCTCCCACCATTTAGCTTTTCTCGCATTTCTGTACTGGGTAAGGAACCAGCCTTAGTACTCTTCAGAACAGGTTTCCCATCTAGCAATACAAGAACCAGCACCTCCATATCTATTTATTTATTTACTTTTTTTTATTATTATTATTTCTAGTCTTTTCTGATTGCTTTGTTCCTTTACTATCACCCATGCAGTGCACACCCATTTTTCTTTTTACTGACCAAGAATGTTCTCCCCAAGTCTTTCAAGTTCACTTCCTCCAGGAAGCTTTCTGTGCAGCTTCATTAAAATAAAACTTACCCTGTGCCACCCCGCTTTTGTGTTTTTCACCTGCACCAACAGCGAAGGAACTGCTGTAAATGCAGTTACAAACGTTGTTTGAAGTTTATTCTATTATAAAGCAGACTTTTAATAACCAGTCAAATTATACAGCTAAGCTCTACTTCTTCCAAAGCCCCAGTTCCTAACAAAACAGTTCCTGAACAAAACCTAGGGAGCAGCTGTGTCTAGTGAGGCACTCGGATTTGGAGCAGCACCCAGAACTGCTTCTAGACTCCCAGCCCCACAAGCTACCTGAGATGAAGAGCAGTAGTTAACACCACCCAAACATCAGCAAATTCAGCTTCAATCTGTGAATAATGTCATTTGGCTTAAAATAAATCATTAGGTGCAAATATATTTTTCAACTGACAGAGATGAAAATGAAGATTTCTCATTTTCCAGACTTCTGGCTTTAATTTTCTGTAAGCTTCAGAACCTGCAGACTAATACAAAGATAACAATGCTGCCAATGGAAAGTTAATTCTACTTCCAGAAACTTCAGAATGAATCTGAAGTGGGGAAAAAAACAGAACAACAACCCTGTTCCCTTATAACGGTTCTCTAAGCTTTCGTGCATTTTCATGCAGTTCCATTTTTCCCTGCCCTTTAGGACTACGCTGCACAAAATCTGCCTGGACCTCAGGTAAAGAATAATTTCTTCCAGTGTGTCCACCTGGGCATTCTATCCTAAAGTAGTTCAACTTCAGAGAGGCAATTAATGCCCATTTCCAGGTAACCATTTAATTTATGTAGGCACATTGAAAACCCATGTGACGGACGAAGGGATTGGTTTTGGCCACGAGCCATTCAAGCAAGGTCAACTCCAAACGTCCTGCCAGGTGTAAACTCTGTAGGGGTCCCCCAAAGCACACAGGAATTCACAAACTCTTGGCTACATCTGCAACCTGAAGGGATGAGCAGAGCTCTAACTTACCAGAAATGAACTATTATTTTTAACATATAGTACTACATTTCTAGGCATGGCAGAAAAAAAATGTGTGTGTTTTTTTATAGACTGTATTTTTTAAAGGTCATATTTCTGAGAATTAGCCAGCCTTTTAAAAGGTTTTAAGGATAAAAGGAGAACCAGAAAAGCTTTTTGTCTGTCTTTATCAATTGTTTAGTACAGTAATTCATACTTTCAATATTCCTTGGTGATTTTTGTAGAAGGCTTTTTCTCATTATCTGATCATACACTGAATTGAGTTAGCGTACTTTCACAAGATCAAATGTCTCCATGTTTTACTTGCCTGCATTATCTAAATTTTAAATTAGCCAGGAGATCGTTTTTATGGCTTCAAGTAAAAACAAAACAAATTCCAGTGAAAACATGTCCCCACACAAGAAGAATTTCTGTTCGTAAAAGAACAGACAAGGAAATAATTCTGCAGCTCAGGCAGTTAAAATATGAGAATGGAACCAGGACATTCCTTTCTAATACCTCATGAGCTGGCCATACTCCCCATGAAATTCAAAGGCAAAACAAACCTGGATCTGACCCTTGCATTGGTATTGTCACAAGCAAGAATTTCTAGCTGACATGACTACCAACCATATGGGATTTGGGGTTTTCTTGGACAAGTCCTTAGCCCAACACTATTATTCCTTTTGCCTGAAAGAATTCCACCTAATTTCTTGGTTACAGGTAACAACAGCCACTCAATCCCATGAACGAGGAATTCATTTTAAATAAGGACTGGAGTCCCTAAAGCTGGAATGGTTCAGAGCTCTGCAAAACCCTACTACAGCATCACAATATTACCAACTTTCATTAAATAGATTCTAGCTGACATCCAATAACAATAAGCATGTCTATATCTTTTTGAATTCCAGGCATGTCAGACAATTGCATAGGATAAAAAGGATTCCCAGAAGCAAGGAGAATATTACGATTAAGAATGAAGATAATGAAAGCTTCCAGTATCTCCCCAGAGAGACAAGTGTCAAATGGTTGCAGCCAAAGCCATAGGCAGAAATACTGACAAGTTAAAATATTATTTACGAAGGAAAGTTGAAAGAAATATAAATATACTGTAGCCAGGAAGAACTGAGGGGACAGCTCTCTTCCCTGATAACATCCTATTTTAACTGACAGTTAACTGGATAAAGGTAGGAGCTGAAAACTAATGGTAATGAGGTGATTTTTCCTTTATATGACAACACATTTATGTCCTGCAGGGAAATACAAAACCTAAAAAAGGAGACTGACTCACTGATCCAATGGCAAATTCAGTACAGAAGTAAAGCAAGTGAAGCCTACAAGAGTAAAAGGGTAAGAGTGGTATGAATACATTGTTCTTGGTCTCAAAAAAAAAATACAGAATTACAGAACATTCTGGTACAGACACACAATGGTAGGTTAAACAATACCACAGTGCAATGATGAATTTTCTAAATCACTCAGTGGACTTCAACGGAAGCAGCACGGTTCCACACACCACTAAGCCCAGCACAGCTTTTCCATGGAGAGAATTACAAAGCATAACATGCAAAAACATCTTCACGATCAGAAGTTGACTCTCATATATGCTTACAAGCAGACTATAAAACGTAAAGGTCCACCTGAGTGGAGAAGGTCAAGAGTCTCAACTGTAATTCACAGGTTCGAGAAATGTGGAATAAATAGGGCTGGGGGAGGTTGCACTGCTCTCCTAGGGTAATTATGATCCATGGCGTCACACACTTTATCTACACAGAAATAAAAGTCTAGCCTTAATGCAAATGATATTTATTTTGTCAGGATGTTAAGTTAGTACTATACTCATCACTACTGATTTTGTGTGAAATATCAGGCATCCTGGCACATCACAGCTCAAGACTGGCACAAGTGGGGCATGCGGAAAAACCAAGCAACTTACAGGTGTTTTCATCCAAAAAGATAATACAAATTGATATTTTTCCATGATTTCCTCTGAATGTTGGACATCTGTCAAACATCTAGGATTAGGAGGGAAGAATCACACCTGAGCCCTCTCTTGCAGTACAGTCCTGACATCTGAGAGGGTAGGTGGTGTTTAAATATGCTGATCAGCTGGACTTGCACAAGGTTCAACTTGTCCTGTGCAAATGCAATGCCTTCCCCTTCCCATTTTCCAAATGCAAGGTTTTACCCAGAAAACTGTTGTGGACTTTACAAGACCAGAAGTCACACTGGAAGCAGAGAACAGAGCATGCCAAAGCCATGCTCAATACTTCTAGAAAGATGTCCTTTGCATAACCACTCACAGGGAAAGTGTCAAAAAGATGCATTCTCTTCCTGATACCAACCTGAAATGCTAAAATATAAGCTGCTAAGCAGTATCGGCACTAAAGAGTTCTGAAAGCAAAGTTGTTGCTCAAGGCATTTTTACTTTTTACAGAAGCTGCTTGATGACCATATGGAAACTGCAATGAAAAACTCTGTTATTATGACAGACATTAAAACTAAACCTTTTGAAAAGTAGCTTAAGCAACACAGACGAAGCTCCCCTGTGATTCATTATTTCAGTGACAAGAATAGTTGATGAAACAGTTATAAAAGACTTTACAGTTTTGTGTGTGGGACTGGACAATATGTTTTGGTTGCATTCTGTTACTCCCTTGTAGAGAAGGAGTCAAACACGGGCTTGTTTTCAATTAGAAAATGATGCCCTGAAGAACTGGCAAAGATGTTTATGTATCAGTTAATGAAAAAGAAAATCTGTTCTTTTTCAAGAGAGGAAGTGACAGAAGAGGAAAAGACTCTATTACCTAAAAGTAAGCAGGATAATTTTTGATCTACAAAGTTGTATTTCATTGAATTCCACATATTCCACATTGAAAAGCAAGTTGCTCTTGTACCACACACACCAAATTCAATGCTGACTATCCAGATAACGCCTCAAGAAATGAAACTAATTACAATTCAACACCACTTGTAAATACCACCTTTAAGTCACAGACAGGTAACAAAAATAATGTATGTCTTGATGCTGACATACAACATAGCTTTTGACAACAACGAAGACTATGGCTGAAATGGAATGAAGTGCAATTACAATCAAGTTATAATCAAAATCAAGAATGACCTTAACTATCTAATGCCTGTTTCCTAAGCATTTATAACAAGTGGGACAGCATATACTCATAACTACCCTCACTTTTTAATGTCATTTGATGACAGCTTTGAAGCTGTGGATTGCCTATGAGGAAAACGCTGATTTCTCTGTAATAAGCTTTTCCATGGGAATGTGCTTGACTTATCTAAACTCCAGTAAGACAATGTCTTTTGGAAAAGAATCAAGAGACCAGAAAGCCTCATATCTAGTGTGCCAGTCCAAGTTATGGCTGTACTGAGGACTGATTTAATAACTGAGCTGGAGTCAGTCCTACTGCAGTCTTACAACAAAAATATATTTAATTCACAAAAAGTGAAACAGCAGAATGAGCGGGGAGAGAGAGAGAGAGAGAGAGAGAATATGAACGTCACACTCTGTAGCCCAAGGACTACAAATACGGAACAGAATGGGTCAAACACCTGCTCCTTTTATTTCTACAAAGCAGAAAAAACTTTAATACCAGACATTAAATGGCTCTCCATGGAATCAAACAGTCCAATGACTACTACGATCAAGAACCTTGGAACAGGACCCAAGGTGTTCTATGAAAATCCACTAAAGCTCTTTATCAAATTGACTTCAAGAAACTTATTTTTTCCCCTGTAAAGATCCAAAAAAAGAAAAAAAAAAGGGAAAAAAAAGGTATCCAAAAGCCTCAAAAACATAATGGGAGAAAAATCCAGCCCTACTTCAAATCAGTGATGAATACTTTAAAAATCTTGTCACTAGAATGCATCAAATAACTTTTTCCAGATAAGTAAGTATTCATTTATTGAGTTTGGCCTTAGAGCTTACAATGAGGCAATGACATTAGGTACTATCAGATGTCAAATCTCAATTCCTACAGCTGTAAAATAACTTGCATTTTTCTTTCTGCTACCTCTGAGAAGTTACAGAACCATGCTATCAACATTTAAGGAAGCAAGAACTAAGGTAAGTCTTACTTTACAGACTTAAGATTTCTACCCTAACAGCTCTAGAACATAGCAAAGCAAAAATACCTAGTAGACAAAAAAGATAGTCAGTGGAATGGTAATATTGCTTCATAAATACATACTGAAGTATACACAAAGTTCTGAGCAATTATGGCATAAGAATACAAAAACAGTGCAAAAGCATTTGATTTAGATACTTCATTCTCTCGGGCAGACCAAAAAGACTTCAAAAGCTGCCCTCACTGAAAAATGATTTCAATATTACATGCCTAGGTTTGTAAATCTTTCCAAAGCCTGCTTACCTGGAATTATCATCAGCCAGAATATAAACTCTGAATAATAGGGGCATGTAAAATGCCTTCTGACCTTCCTAATAGCCGTTTGGTCTTTTCCACTGAGGAAAGAAACCAAACTTTATTTTATTTCTACTCTTCAAGATGTGCACTCTTAAACTGAGTAATTTTCTGAATGCAATTCTCACATAGCTGTAGCTAGTATAAACTTAGAATCCTACACAACATTACTTCTTCCTCATTTAAAAAATCAGAACTAAATTTAAAACTGAAGGACTATAAAAACATCTGCTCACCTCAGAAATTACCAGTATATGAAATATTTCAAATAACAGCAATATTGCCAAGAAAAGCAAACAATCAAGCTCTCACAGGCTACAACTTGACCATTTTGTCTGATTTTTAGCTCCTCACTGATATACAGAGATGCGAACAAGCATTCAGCATACCTGCTCCAACTTCTTTTTCTTCTTCTTCAATGTTGTTTTTGATGCTGTCATACTCCTCATCGATTGCCTGGTTTCCACGCATCTGAGACAGAATCCTCCGTGCTCTCTGAGTCTGGCCTTTCTGTATCAACCATCGGGGACTTTCAGGAAGAAACAGGAAACCAAAAAACTGTATAACTGCCGGCACAGCTGAAAGCCCCAGCATGTACCTGGAAATAAATAAACAAATAAACAATTTTCTCATATTTGGCTACAGAAGCATGCTACGAGAAGACTTCTATAGAGCAGCTCAAGCTTACAAATCAAACCTCCTCCCTTCATATTCTTTATTGCCAGAAATTAAGCAGACGAGAATCCTATTCTTCCAGTACTGTAGAAAACAAGACCTTCGCTTTCAGTTCCAATGTCTCAGGACGGGCTGAATATTCTGCTGTCGCTGACCCAACAGCCACTGCTTCAGAGGACATTCAATCAGACTAAATAAAAACTCAAACATTCCAGTAGTTTCAAAACTGATAAACCCTTTTATGAAAATATAAGAAAAGAACGAACAGAATAAGAAAGCAAAGACAGAGAGAACAGATGGGTACTGCTGATGACAAAAATGAGACTGAAATCCTGCTAATTGTTTTACGGACCTATAAAAAATGATAAACTCCAAACCAGCCAGCCCTAAATGCTTAATTTGATCAGTAAGTATGTGTATACAGATACGCATTGCCAGGGAATAAGCCTCTTGTGTAAGGAGATGCCTGTTTCTGACTGTAGACAGAAACACCGAAAAAAGTTCATTTAACCAGCGCTGCATCCATTTACACTAGATCTTTCAGATCTCTCTTAAATCTTCAGGCAGCCGCACTGCTGTTTTAAATCAAAACAGCATTTTAGGTGCCCAGAGGGATTTTACTATAGACAGCATTAATGCCAGTTCTCTATTCAGCAGAGAATTACCTCTGGCAGGAGAGCTACGCTTCCAGGAGCCAGCACTGACACCTGTGACAACTCCCAGAGACACCACGATTTGCTCCGACTAAAGCAGGGCGAAAGGCTGTGGAAGATGAGCATACCACCATCTTTCATGGGTGGTTCTGATCCACCCACTTCACATTTTTATATTCCTTCAATGACAAGAATTACGAAATACCATGTAATTTTGTTCTGCTTTTTAAATCTTTTTCCCTACATCTGATAAACCATTTGTGCTAGACACTTTACTTTGGCTTCCATTAAAGTCTTTAAATGGAGCTGGTGTCACCTGTGCATTATTGCAAACAACACAGGTTTCACACCAGTTGTCCTAACCATTACACCACCTCCAGAAACCAGCCCTCAGACTGAATATTGCGGCGGTTTGTACTCATAAATAGGTTCACACCTTGAGATCAATCAGGAAATGAGGGGGATTAGCAAATCTCTCCTCTAGCTCCTCTTTTATCCTCAGTATACATGTTTTCACACCAATGGTTCTGAATTCTCTCCCATGGATGTCTTCATAAAGCTCGCTATGCAATGAGAGATTGTTAATAGAGTAGGAAAGAGAATGCAACTGTTAACAAAAACCTTGTTTCAGGACAATAAGCCACATGTATCTGACAAGCCCAAATGCATTTTGGGTGAATATGGAAAAAGACTTTCTTAGAATGACACTTGCAGATTTAACAAAGAAAACCATGAGCAATACAGCAGGGCAGAAAAATGGAGAATGGGGAAAAAAAAAAACAACACATAAACACGCAAAAGGTAATGTAAAGGGGCTGGCCATCCCTGGATAACGTGCATGTAAGGCCAGTCTTCCCATCCCCAAGCCAAGCCCTCAAGTTCTTCCTAAACTGCACAAAAATTTCCAAAGGTCATACCAGTACATCTTGGTCTGGAAATAAAACTGTAAACAAGTCACTCATTTTCTAGCACTTTAAAAATGATATAGCTCATCGTTAGTTTAAAAAAAAAAAAAAAAGGAAAGCAGGAAAAAGAAAATAAATTCAAAATGCAAAGCTTGTGGAAGGACTATTAGTTAAGCAGTCGTCAGCCACCATATCTAACAAGTGTCACTAATGTTCTCATTCCTCATTCACTAATGTTCTCATTCATCAATGTCCTCATTTCTTCCTATGCTCCTCCCTCTCCACAAGCAGTTTTTTTGGAAGCTATATATAGAATCCCTTTAATATATACACCGCTGAAGCTCAACAAATAGTATATTCAATATCTGTATTAGTGTGCCATTCAGAAAGCCTCTTCTATTTCTAATGACAGGGAGACCAAAACTGTAGAAATTAAAAACACAATTGCTGCATTCTGCCAAACTGCAAGCAAGAAGAAGATCTCTTGGTACATTTAAGTAAACAGATACAGTCCTTCACACTCGAATTACCCCATTTCTGTTCCTTCAAAGCCCTTCACTCCCTTAAATGCAGCAGAACCTCCAGAATTAAGCAGCTGGGTACCTGCAATCATCTTAGGAAGGAAAAAAAAATAAATTCAATGGAGGCTCCTGAAAGCTAGATCTAGCCTGTTAAAACTACCAGGTGGACTCTATTGGATTGCTTATCATAAACAAGATAGAAAAGAAGAGCAGAGAGCTCAGTCACTAAAGTCAGTTTCCAATTGACATGTTTCTGGTCAAAGTGGAGTACAAGGAGCAGGGCAGGAGCAAAACGTTCAGTTAAGAGCATACATCCACTGCAAGTTCACGAGTCATTGCAATTTTCAGATCAAGCAACTTTGATAAAACCAATTTAGAGTAAAAGCAGGCAAATTTGGACATTACATGCAGTGAGCCAGCTTTCAGAAATCTAATATAGTTCTTTCCTATATAGAGTACAGGACTTTGCATTCGAAGCCAGATGTCTAGCAGACCTGAAAAAATCCAGCATGAAATTTAATAAGTCTGCTGTAACATTTCTCCTTCCGAGACATACTGCTGCAATACTATTAAGATGGCATTACCAAGGTTTATAAAGCTAACCTGACATAAGAGTCGGGTTAAATATTTGTTTTCTTTTGTTTGTTTTTAATTTAATATCCAGCATTTCCAAGAATAACCAGAAGTAAAGTTCCTTCTTGGTTTTTGTTGCACTCCAATGCACAGCCATTCAATCACTACCAGCTACGATAATTGCTGTAATTTTCCTTCTTGTATGGGATGACTCAGGAGTGAACATCTGTGATGTCTCGCCATGTGCACGTTGGGCACTCTTTCCAGGTGACAGACCATCTGTACACTTCTCTGCTCAGCCTCAGGTTGCAGTAAACTAGCTGAGGACAGAAAAGTAAGCAATCCCCAAACAACAGCTCCAGCACTGCAGCTGAGAATCCCTGCATACCTCACCATGAGCAGAGCCTCAGCTTCTGCCCAAAGCATCTTCAACAGTTTCACTTCATTTAGCTCCGCTCAGTCCTGCAGAACAGTGCTTGGCACGTACATAAAACACAGCGTTATTGCATTAGCAGAAGTTATCCAGCGTGAGCCAGCAGGTTGCAAAAACAATTACTCCTCATTACACAAAACACCACGCCGCATGTGGAAGACTGGGACCACCAACATGAGAGTGAGCTACAAACCAGGGATAGCTCAGCAAAGGATCACTGAGATGGAAAAGCAACAGGAACACATGACAAACGAGGCTGAGAGAACCTAGTCTGTGCTGCTCAGAGAAGAGAAAATCAAGGGGGGATCTAATTGCATCTTTCACATATGAAAAGGAGCTCGTGGAGGAGATGGAGACAGACACTTCTCAGACGTACGCTGTGGAAGGACAAGAGCCAATAATCACACACTGCAACAAGAAAAATTCAGATCAAAGCTGAGGGAAAACAGTTCTTCACAGTAAGAGTGATCGAACATGAGTGAGTTGTCCTGAGAAGTGGAAATGGCTACCCGTGGAGATTTTCAAAAATCAGCTGGACAAAGACCTGAGGAAATTAATCCAACCTGATTTAGCTTTGATGCTAACCCTGCTTGAAGAGCTGTAAATTAGCCTTGAGACCTTGGAGTACCTTCCAACCGATTTTTTCCTGTGATTCAGAATGTGCAGTAGATCCATTCTTAGCTGGATTTATTTCTCCCACCTTGAAAGCTGTAACATTTCCTTCCCCTTCACCACTGGGCTTACACACAACTCCCTCTTTTCTTGATTAAAATTCAAGGCAGCAGATTTTAATTTGTCTGAACAGCTCCAATAAGATCAATACTTGTTAGATACTGTGTTAACGTGTATTTTTCTTCCAATATAGTAGCATTTACTGAAACATACGGATTTCAAACACGTCCCTATCTCATATGCATCAGCCCACTGAGGGGAAAAAACACAGATACATCCACAAAAGCCTTCCCCAGCTGAATCCCTAACCCATGAGGCAAACCAAACCCAAAAAAATCTGCCCAAAGAGAAAGCACACAAACACTTGTAACAGTAACAGTGACCCAGAGCTCCATTTCTAAGTAAATATCTTTCCTGTCCATTCGTCAACACCCAGCTTCATGCATAGGGACCCCTTACGTTAGCAAATTAGTTAAGCTAAAAGTCAATTTAAAATAACAATACAACTGGACAAGTGGCATTGGGGGTCAAATACTTAGTTTATTTTACCTAGACATGCATTAGTGCATATCATGATAACCTTTTCTAAAAATTGACTGTATTTCATTAACTGCAGAAAAGGATTAACCACCCTATAAAACTACGTTTTTCTTTCAGTGAAGGCTGTTTCTCAGTCCTCCATAACTGGACACATGGTCTGTGGGAGCATGCGGATGCATTGCAATAAAAAGGTCATCAGAAGCTTCATGTGGAAATGTGAAATGCTATTTCCATTTCAACTTGAGTATACAATGCATTTTCAGAAAGCAAAAAGCAGAACTAGAATTGACTATATTAAATAAAATCAGCATGAAGTGACTTTTTTTTTTCTTCAGGTCAAAATATGGCATCTTTTTACATAAGAGGCAAAGGAAGAAATCATATGGACAAAAAGTAAACCCCTCAAACTTCTTTAATTTTCAGACATACGCAGATTAACCTATAGATTCATCACGAAAACATTACCTTTTTTTTTAATGCATATTTCTTTACATACTAAAGAAAGACCAGCTTCAAAGTATTTCTGAATACCAAGTCCCAGATGAATTGTTCGTAACTTCAACTACAAACATCAGTCCACCTAGAAATCCTTACTCAGCTCCATCAGAAGCCAGTGAAAATAATAATATTTAATTTGTAAGCTTTTCTGGAGGTTGGAGGATCATTCAAATTATGATTTTCAAATAGCAAAACAATTCCAGGCTGTAGCAACAGAAATGGAAGACCTTACAGCAACATGCACCCCTTTCCCAAGAGACTTTCAAGAGAACAGCACACCTAATTAAGCACAAGTTTCCAGAAGCTGGAATGTGTAGTGTAAGTTATTCCTCCCACACAGTTCTCCTAATTATTTTTTCACATCAGCACTGCAAGTAAAATACTGAGCCACAGAAATGTCTAATCACTCAAATGACACACCACCGTAAAGAAGGTAGGTGCAGTCCAGAATCACTGAGCAATGTCTACACGAAGATCATATCCAGAAAGTAGAGAAAAAGAGAAAAATATTATTCTATATAACCCAAACTTTTAACTATAAAGGTATCCTACAGTATCTGTCACTTCATTTCTCATTAGATTGCTACTGCTCAAGTTAAGAATATTCCATATACACCTCTATTTTGTGCACGGAGCACCACAATCACTGGAAATTTGCCTTTTGAAAAATCAGGATGTAATTATTCTAAATGCAAAAGGCAAGCTACTTTTATAAACGTCGTAACAATCATTCAAGCTTGTTGATGCATATTTATTGCTCATCCATTTTAAAGTTTAGTAAAGTCAGAAAACCTAAACATACTGTGAATATTAAGCTTAAGTGAAAGCTTACCATTGTATATCATTTAGCAAAAGTTAATTATTAAAGTTCCATTTCAGTATGCAGTTTTACCAGTTTATATGTGAACTCTATTTAACCAACACGAATTATGATAGCTGTCAACCACTAAATGTTCTTTCAATTATTTACCTAGCCTTGCCCAAATCATAACTACGCCAGTTTTCCTTTTAGCAATGAAGACTCACAAACCTCCATCCGTCCTTCGCGAGGTAGCTGAAGATTCCGTCCACGACACTTGCGAAAAATTGCCCTCCGGTGATGAACAGAGTGTTAATGGTGACTAATCTGCCTCTTAAGTGTGGAGGAGCAACTTCTGCGATGTACACGGGCACTGTCATAGATGCTACACCTACAAGAATAAATTAGATTACATTTATGAAACTGAAAGAGATATTACATCCTTTTTCATCATAAAATACTATGCTATTTAAATGGAACGAGCTGCAAGAGTGGGATTTTCCAGGTTCCAGAAGATGACAAGGAAGAAAATACACCTAATGAACTCCAGAAGAATATCCAGAGCAAATGGGCACACACACTGGCTGCTAGTGACTGCATCCCAAATTCAAGGATTGATGCAATGATGCAAGTAATAAGTCACTAATTCACATTGTGTATACACCAAGGTTAAATAAAATGCATAAATATATTTACAGTTTTGAGATAAAGAGAAGCTACGATCCAAGTAAGCATTCCTAACGCAAAATGCCTAACTAAAGGTTTCACAAGAAAAGGCACAAAGCGTTCTCAGTTCTGTTATTGTTAGACAGAACGGATTATTTCTCAACTTTCCTGGAGGTTAAAACTACCCCAACACCATACTAAAAGTTCTACCACCATAAGGAGGCAAGGACTGAAGCTAAAGCACGGATGCCTTTTATTCTGTCTTGATATTGGCAATATTTCTTGTGAATGAAGGGCTGGCTCTAAATGAGCCATTTGTGCAAAAGACAGAAATGCCCATGGGGAAGACAAACATGCACGCATACACGAACCATAAGAACAGATGTCTGGTGACGTATAAAGAGCAGAGCTGAGTACAGCACACAATGGGTGGCATATCCACCAACAAATTAATGCTCATTTAAAGGAATTTTCTATTCCTTTTTCATTAGAAGAACCAAGAGCGACAACCAACCATATATATTTTTTTTTGGGGGGGGGGGGGGGGGGGCGTAAAAAATGGAAATAGGTTGGTGGCACACACTCAGAAGCCCATTTCTCCTGAAGCCAGCTGAGATACCACCTCAGTAGATCGAACACAACCTGACCAGCAGTGGGGACACCATCTCCCTCAGCCCGTCCTCCCCGGGGCAGCCCCACCACCTCCACCAGCACAGGCCAACGCCACCCCACAAGCAGGAGCTGGGGTCGCCTCACTGGGTGCACGGGTTCCTGAAGCACAGGGATGATTTCCACCACACGCGGCTGCAGCAAAGCCTCGTGGTGTGAATACCTGGCGGAGGGTCGGCGAGGTGCCCGCTGCCCAGCTGGCTCACCAGACTAAGAGCACAAAACCCCCCGCAGCAACAAGGTTAGCCTGACAGAGCTGCTGGAGCCTCCCAGAGCTCGAGTGAGGAATACAGATTGTTTAATAATAAAACAGCATCAGAAGATCTTTTTTTTCTGATAGAGAGATGCTTGCAGCGGCCGCTCCGCGTGATAGCCCAGTTCCCGGCAGAGCTCCCAGGACACACCGGTGCCTCCTGCTGTTATTGACTCAGCAACCCACATACAACAACAAAAAACACATAAAAGTGTCAGGAAAAAAAAAAAATTAAAAATTTATTCAACCTTTTTTCAAAGTGAACCAGAATGCACCACGGAGAAAAGCATTTAAATAGCCTCTTGCGATATAGAAGCAAATTTTCAAACACGCCTCACCATTAGGGATATTTCTCTTGCATCTTTCACATTAGTGTTTTAACTAATTACAATTAAAGCGATGGAGATAGCACACATATAATGGAAAGGCCTTTACAGGAAAGCGTAGGAGCACGTCTGCTTTCTCAAAACAAAAACCATCAACCAAGGACCAGCCACGGAGACCTAGGAAAGGCTCGGCAGTAGAAAAAGCACCAAGCAGCCCCCTTGGTGCACTTTAAATGGGTTTCCAGTAATCACCAGGTTTGACAATTCATGGACCAGAGATGTCTGATATCTCTGGAGGGTTTCATTTTTTTGGTTGTTTGGTTGGATTTTTTTTTTTTTGAGACCATTCATATTTTGCTCTCCACTACTCTACTCGGAGCAATCATCACTGAAAAGCCACAATGCCTCAAAGCTGGAAAGAAAACACTTTGCCTGCCAGTGGCTATTTAATCAGATGGGCCATAACCACCTTCCCTGCTGACTACAAGAGTGACACGGAAATGAAAGGTGATTGAATTCAGAGCAGCAGGAATGATGTGGGAGACCAAGTTCTGCCAACAAGGAGCCTGCAGGTACAGAAACAGGATTTGGTCTTCCAATATGGACAGGGAAGAGAAATATTGTTCTGCTCCCCCCTTTCAAGGGACAAAAAGAAAACTGGCCTTACATCTTTCTCTTGGAAGCTACTGGAAGTCAGTCCCAAGTATTCACCCTCCCCATGGCCTGCAAATATGGATATCATTAAAAATAGCGATAGAAAAATAGCACGTATTCCCAAGGAGGCTACTTCTGAAATAACCATCCAGTGAAGCTACTTCAAGAGGTAACAATGGCAAGGTCTGTATGTGCATTTTACTGGAAAGTAGCTAGAAGGACATGCACAACCAAGAACAATAGACGACCTGTAAGAACGCTACCTTTTCCACACTCATACTTGAGGGGCATTTTAGCCCATTTGGTTCTTTCTGACGGTTGATTTTACACAGGATCTGCCCAGAAATCTTGTTTCAATCACAACAGACAAATTTGCTTCTGAGGCATCCAAAAAGCAGAGCCGTGCCACTGAACAGAGCACCAACAGCTAGGGACAGTGCTGGAGCACACCGTCAGCCCCGGAGCACTGCTGGAACCACTGATAGCTGTGGGTAACTAACACTCACCATTTACTGAAAACCTAAAGCCTGTTGCTTTAACATAAGGGTAGTGCGAAGTTTAAAACACCTTTGTGAAGTGTCTTGAACAAAAGCTGAGAGCAGCAGGTTTACTGTTTCTGCTGTGATCTCACCAGAAAGTTACTGGCTACAGGACTTAGCAGGGAAGAGGGAAGCCCGCACACACGCAGCAGGCCAGCCACAAGCTGCCCAGTGACTGCAGGTATTCAGCTGGCATTAATACAAGAGTTGTAATGATTTATTTTCAAACCTGCAATGAACAGCACGTGATTTCTTAGGAAAACCTATGGAGTTAAGAGTATTAGCTCAGAATTGCATAGAATTGTTTAGGTTGAAAGGAAATTTTGGAGATCATCTGGTGCAGCTTGCCCAGGACCTTGCTCATCTAGGGCAAGGTGTCCCTGCCCATGGCAGGGGGTTGGAACTAGGTGGTCTTTAAAAGTCCATTCCAACCCAAACCATCCTATGAGTCTATGCTCTGTTACGCTATAATCATCTCTATGGGTGGATGATATCCAACCAACATGATTCTGTGATTCTACAGCTTCCACATCAGCTTTCTCCCCTTGACACTTTTCACAATGTTGCTGCCTTGCCTTGTACTCTGACCTTACTGCCTCTACTGGGTTTCCCAAAACCTGCAGGTTCAAAACTTCCAAACTAAAAACTCAGTTCAGCAGAAAAAAATGTCATGTCATTTACCATTTAGATATCAAAACATATGTATTGCTACTCTGAGCCTGAAACACAGAGCAGCAAGTTTCAGGAGATGGGGGAAGGCAATTAGGAAAGCCTCCCCAGTTTGACTGGCTGCCATCCAGCCAGCACCCATACAGAAAAGCAAAGTTATTTCTAAAAAAATCACCAAGAAATATATATATATATATATATGTGGAACATATATATATATATATATATATATATACACATATATATATATATGCTATTCTGACACAAACCAAATTAAGGAAGAATTCATAGCACTTTAAAGGAAAAAAAGCAATATTTTAGACTTTATAACATTATTCACACTGTAGTTTTGCTTTCAGCCGCCTCAGAATGCATTCTGCAGATTTTTCTTTTTCAACTTAAGACCTGCTACAGTCTAGGAGAGCGAGTTAAATGTTAATCAACTATAAAAATATCTAAAATACATAACCAGTATTCATTATGTAGTTATTTTAATAGACAGATATTAATCAAATTTGAAAGCAAAGAACAGCTTTCCTTGCAAAGTAAATATGGCTGCAATGTAATCTTTTCTTTATCTTTCATATGAGAATGCTTTCTTTTACACTTAGATGACATTTTCTAATATGCTCTCACTGTTAAAGTGCTCACACCAAATAAAAGATCCTTGCTGCAGGCAAGTATATTACTACCTAACTAATAAAGCTGATAAGTGACAAGATGTGAGGAAAAGAAAATGAAAACAATTAACTGGAAGTCTGTCAGAGAAACTATAAGCTCTACATTGTGTACCGCAGCTGTGAAATCTGAGAAGAGACAGCAGAAACCCCAATCTTTATCCACTGGAGTAACCAAGGCATTAGCCTCCTGACCTCCGTAAAGAATATGGTTCAGAAAAAATATAACTGAAGGTTCTTTAAATTTAAACCACAAGATGCAGCTAATTATTGTATAGGAAACATCAGATGACTTGATGGACTGAAATCATCATATTAAATGTGTTTTCCACTTCTAAAATAGTCACTTACGACACTAATTACTAGAACCGCTACTATAATCTGCAGATTTACCACTGCAAAGCAGAGACAAGAGAGAGTTCACAGCCCAATTTTAAGACAATGAAACCAGGTGTGAAAAGGCATCTTAGAATCCCATTACCATCCAGAAAGGTATTTTCAGTATGAACACGTACGCATTATAAAGAGTTCATTACGAAGTTCAGGAATGAAGTCAATAAACTTACTGACAGGAGAGTTAAAAATGATGGGATGACTGGCTTGGGTAGCTGAGGGTAGATGAGAGGAAGTGTGGGATAGATGAGTGGATCACGAGGTGGACTGAGAACTGCCTGGATGGCAGAGCTCAGAGGGCTGTGGTCAGCAGTGCAGTCTAGTTGGAGGCCTGTAACTTGTGGTGTCCCCCAGGGGTCAGTGCTGGGTCCAGTCTTGTTCAACTTACTCATCAATGACCTGGACGATGCAACAGCACGCCGCCTCAGGCCGTCAGCTGATGACACAAAGCTGGGAGGAGTGGCTGACACACCTGAGGGCTGTGCTGCCACTCAGAGGGACCTCAACAGGCTGGAGGGAAGGCCTGAGAGGAACCTCACAAAGTTCAGCAAGGGCAAGTGCAGGGTCCTGCACCTAGGGAGGAATAACCCCAAGCACCAGTACAGGCTGGGGGCTGACCTGCTGGAGAGCAGCTCTGCAGAGAGGGACCTGGGAGTCCTGGTGGACAGCAGGCTGACCATGAGCCAGCAGTGTGCCCTTGTGGCCAAGAAGGCCAACGGTAGCCTAGGCTGCATTTGGAAGAGTGTTGCCAGCAGGTCAAGGGAGGTGATCCTCCCCCTGGTGATCTACTCAGCCCTGGTGAGGCCACACCTGGAGTACTGTGTCCAGTTCTGGGCTCCCCAGTACAAGGGCGATACGGAGCTACTGAATCAAGTCCAGCAGAGGGCTACTGAGATGATTAGAGGACTGGAGCACCTGTTGTACGAAGACAGTCTGAGACACCTGGGCCTGTTTAGCTTGGAGAAGAGAAGGCTGAGAGGGGATCTGATCAATGTGTATAAATATCTGAAGGGAGGGCATCAAGACAATGGGGCCAGTCTCTTTTCAGTTGTGCCCAGTGAGAGGACAAGAGGCAACGGGCACAAACTGAAGCACAGGAAGTTCCTGCTAAATATGAGAGGACACTTCTTTACTGTGAGGGTGACAGAGCACTGGAACGGGCTGCCCAGAGAGGCTGTGGAGTCTCTTCCTCTGGTGATATTCAAAACCTGCCTGGATGCCATCCTGTGCAACTTGTGCTGGGAGTCCTTGCTTGGCAGGGCAGCTAGACCAGATGATCCCCAGAGGTCCCTTCCAACGCCAACCATTCTGTGATTCTGTAAAAAGATTGTGAAGGAGAAGCCCTAGGATAATTAGTATCATTAAATATGTATTTTAAGAAATTAGATTAATGTAGCAAAAGAGAAGGACTGAAAATGAAATCCAAGCTCTTGTTCATTAAAAAAAGCATTTGGAAATAAATACTAGGGAGATGGAATAACTCTTTTTTTTTTTTTCAAGATCAGATAAATACATTATAGACATATCCTGTAACAACTAGGACTTCCACTACAGCTCAAATCATATCTAGCAGACAGGAGGGAAGGTGCATCATATAAACAACAGATGAGCAACAAAAGCTGGAGACAGGATATTGAATGAGATGCACTTCTACTCCTAACATAATAAAAAAGCTCTAAGGTATCAGGGATGTAAGTGTCTATCATTTCAACAGCATCAACAAATAACCAGCTTCAGCAGCAGCAAAAATACTGGGAAGGATTGGGAAGGATTCTTGGCAATTTTTTTGTAGTTGCTGTATTGATTACCAAAGAGGTTCATAAAAACAAAGAAACCATACACCTCACAACTCATAATTGCCAGCCTTTTGTGCTTGGGGAATAAAAAAGGCTGATCATTAATATGAAGCCCTAAGGAAACCCTTCCAGGAGCTGGTGTCTGTGTGTCATTTTGTCATTCTGTCTCTCCTTCCCACCAGCTTGTACCAACCCGTTGCATCAACACAACTGAACCCACTGGTAAACCAGCTCAGAGGGTATCCCCCTGCCCATGCAGGCTTTTATACCACTAAGCTCCCTTAAACAGCTCACCACGAGATCCAAAGCTTGTACTGGCCCATAGGCAGAACCACGTATGATAGCAGAGATTGGCCTAAACCACCTTGGGACTCCACACCATCTACTTCAAAACTAAAATCAGGACGTGAATCACAAGAAAAAAAAAAATAGCAAAGATATTCCGTCCTGTTTCAGTGCTCTCACAATCCAGTAATGGAGCCATTAATCTCCATTAACATCAAAGAACAGTCAGAGCTCATTACAGAAATCTGTATTGTTAGAGGTTCCAAATAAATAAGCAGAAACAGAAATTACTCAAACATTTCATTTCAGGAGGGAATGCCTCATTCACTGGGAAAACATTCTTTGCTGACATATAAAGCTGCACTGCGATACTTTAAAAAAACATAACTGTTATCTTGGTTAAAATATACTCTATCACATATAAATGAACCGTCAAGAGCAAATTTTCATTAAAATGTTAAACTTTAATGCAAGCAACTTTAAATTTCACTTCATTAAGAAGCTGCCCGTGGTGGTTTATGCTACTTGTAAGGGTTCCAAGCAGCTGTAGCAAATGGCTCCCCAGATGGAGGATTTGTGGAGGCCACTTGATGAAGAAGTGAGTTCGTGGAAAAGAGAATCAGGAATGAAATATTAATAGACAGATGAAGAGATGTTATGCTATGAGAAAGTTTGAATAGGAATTTAAGGTTGGTGAATTGTTTTGGTTTTAATTAAATAGGAAATCTGATAAACTTCTTATGTCTTGGACACTGGACATACAATTTAAATTTAATTCCTTGAAACACTACTGATTCCAGAAGTATATCAGATTATACAGACACTTTCATCAATAATTTTCTTTCTGCAGTATTCCCACAAATTATAGTATAAGGTTTATACTTTGTTTCTGACAAGAAGGGCACTCTTGTCAACAGATAATTTTAGAACATTTTCGCATCTGAGTAGTAATATTCAAAGGGATAAGGGCAGGAAACACATTAACTTTGTGAAAGCAGCAGTGAGTTCCACAGTAATCCTATATTCTTGATTGTCAGCCTCAAGAAGAACCATTTAAGTAGTTTGTGGGGAGAAGAATGTCTATCATTAACGAAGGACACATTTTATCGACACAGGGTATTTATTCTAAAAGACCATTAGCTTTCACAAACACATATGTGAGCTGGAACAGTCACCAACCTTTATTCTACAGGCAGCTCTGAAGCATATTGTAAAGTCATCACCAATTATAAGGATTCACCAAAACAAAAATTAAGCCTTTCTGTAGTCTTGTAGAGTCCTTGTTACAGTTAACACTTCAGTTTTCAGTAATGACAGTCAGCCTGAGGGGATATTAGAGTGCCTCATTAAACAAGCTAATGGGAAATATTTGAGAAAGCAGCACATTTGTACACTGTTCTAGTACACTAACCACTTGCCTAGCAGATAAAGCTAAAATCTTCATTGAAACAGCTCTTATTTGAGTGCAAATATCAGGGGAAGGCTCATGTCCACACTAATACCTAAGATTTCCACCCACCACACATATCTAGTAAAGGCATTAACAGCAGTTAAAAATGGTTACTGGAAGTTATATCAAGGATGTTTGGCAGCACTCAGCTACAGCAGAGCTCTGAAATACGTCAGCTCAGCGGGACAAACCACTAGCACTGAAAGCACATTAATTTGTGAGAACACAAATCTCAGTAACCAGCAGATTTAAGCGCAGCTCCTCTAGATTGGGGGTCTAACGTCAGCAGACTTCACCAAAGTCTTGTACTTTATTTAAACACTAATTTATCCAAGCAGAATGAGCTGTTTCATCTTAGAGAACCTGTATTGTTGAACATCTAATACACAAAGTTGTTGCTGACGCTTATGTTCTTATCCAGACACTGACCCAAACCAGACTGACTATTATTATTAGTGCCCAAAACCTATGTTGTTATATAGCATCCAACTGTGAAGGAGTCCAGTCTCCTAAAGAATCTGAAGGAAAATCAATGAAACTCTTCCCTAACTGATATGGTTTCAATTGTATACAACAACTTTACCTTAATGAGACAGGATGAATAACTCTTTCTGCTGTCCACTTGAAGACTTTTCACTGTCATGGGTATCAGTAAGGATCAAGAACACAGAATCATAATTCAGAAAAAAAAAAAAAGGCAAAAAAAAAGCACAAAAAAGATAAAATAATAAGTGTGCCACTAGAAATAACCACAACTGTCATATTGTGAATGCAAAACCAACTGAGATACCATTAATCTTTGTGAATTGCATCACAAGCATAAACTGTCCTTTGATCAAAAGGTACAGATGCAAACCCAAATCTTTGGAGAAAAAAAAAAAAAAAAAGAGAGATGCCGACAGAGTACAACTCTTGTGTAACAAAAGCGCTAAGATCTTTCTCTAACATCTCCAGGGCAGTATCTGGCAAGAATAGTATAAAGAAACCACCTATCATAGCAGACACACATGACTATCTAACAAACTGAGTATCATGAAGGAACTATTCATCACAGGGACTATTCGTCACATCCCTACACTGGGATTCTGCAAGCCAGGGAATCTGGTTAACCTGGAAACTGGGTGGTTACAAAATGGGGAAAAAATGAGCCAAGAAACTTGAGGCAAGATTGAAAAAAGCCTACCATTTACAGGCTAGAGCATGAAAGTTTATTAAAATAAAACCTAGTTTGTTCAGTTTGTTACTTAGTTTACTAAAATTAAAATTAAACCTGAAATCATACATAAAAATTTAAAGGAATCTTTAATGGCATTTATAACTCACATAGAGTAAATAAAATATTATTCACAGCCAGAAAACTGCAAGTATTTAATTCTAACAAATAACATCCGCATGTTGAGGGCAATACAAGACATGCCACAATCTGTGGACACCTAGAGAATACGTAGGAGAGCTAGAGGCGGAAAATACAACTTTCACAATATGAGGAAGGGAAAGAGAATTTTGCATGAAAGTAAATAGGAGTGAGAAAGTTTTTAAGGTCAGATGAAAATTAATATTTAAAAGCATTGGAACCACTTCAATTAGAGGGTTCCCATTCAATCTCAGCCTCAACATTA
Source organism: Cygnus atratus (assembly GCF_013377495.2). Lineage (NCBI taxonomy): Eukaryota > Metazoa > Chordata > Aves > Anseriformes > Anatidae > Cygnus > Cygnus atratus. The sequence continues at coordinate 15,618,187 of NC_066362.1, read as the reverse complement.
GTACTATAGAACAGTTCCTTTGGGGAATAAACTTAAATATATATATTTTATCCAAAGTTACTTTAAGATTATTCAACATTACATTAGTCCAAAAAGATGCAAAGAGAAAATTTAGTGTGAGTGTTAAAGTCAGGAGAGACTGGGATTTAATTAAGTGTAGACAAAATATGGGCCTGTGTGCACCTCATGAGGTTCAACAAGGCCAAGTGCAAGGCCTTGCACCTGGCCAGGGCAATCCCAAGCACAAACACAGGCTGGGTGGAGAATGGATTGAGAGCAGCCCTGAGGAGGACCTGGGGGTGTTGGTGGATGAGAAGCTCAACATGAGTAGGCAAAGAGCACTTGCAGCGCAGAAAGCCAACCGTGTCCTGGGCTGCGCCAACAGAAGGGTGGCCAGCAGGGCGAGGGAGGGGATTGTCCCCCTCTGCTCTGCTCTCATGAGACCCCACCTGGAGCCCTGCGTTCAGCTCTGGGGCCCCCAGCACAAGGAGAACATGGACGTGTTAGAATGAGTCCAGAGGAGGGCCATGAGGATGATCAGAGGGCTGGAGCACCTCTCCTGTGTAGAGAGCCTGAGGGATTTGGAGTTGTTCAGCTTGGAGAAGAGCAGGCTGTGGGGAGACCTTACAGCAGCCTTCCAGTATCTAAAAGGGGCCTGCAGGAAAGCTGGGGAGGGACTCTGTCAGGGAGTGCAGTGATAGGACAAGGGGGAATGGCTTTAAACTAAAAAAGGGGAGATATAGATTAGATATTCAGAAGAAATTTACTGTGAGAGTGGTGAGGCCCTGGCACAGGCTGCCCAGAGAAGCTGTGGATGCCCCATCCCTGGAGGTGTTCAAGGCCAGGCTGGATGGGGCTTTGGGCAACCTGGTCTGGTGGGAGGTGTCCCTGCCTGTGGCAGGGGGTTGGAATTAGATGATCTTTAAGGCCCCTTCCAATCTGAGCTATTCCATGATTCTATGATACATCTTTTTTGGGGTCATTTACACAACTATCAATTTGTATTTAATAATTTGAAGTTTTCAACATTGAAATGGATTTTCGCTTTTTCCTAAAACAAACCAGGCAGGAATAGGTGTGTTATTTCTGGAACAGCATTTCTAGGAAATGTGAAGGGAAAGAAAAGCTCTTTCAAAAAATATACATATATGCACATACGCAGGGGAGGGAGTATCACTGATTTTCAATACTGAATTTGCTATGGCTCTCTACACCTGACAGGTACCAGAAATTGTGATGAAGTGCATTTCTGAATCATTAAAAGAAAACAAGACTATCAGCCCTAAAAAAACACACACACACAAAAAAAAAAAGACTACCTAAATCACTGAAGTAGACAGCCCTAATTTATTTTGTTTCTGAATTAATTTTAATCAAGCACTATTTGTAGAGATTCTGTGAACTTAACAAGCTGTGGAAAATATTTCATTGTATATTTGCTTACAACTTAGTGAAACTTTTCTTTTTTAGCCACATTACTGAGCTTGTCACTTCAGGAAAATAAGAGCGTTTTATTTTTCTTCCACCTGAAAACCAGAAACACAGCATAGTTTTCTTTAAGATGGCTTGTATAAATATATAAGACAGACTTTACTTCATTGTGTTTTGAAAGTGAAGCTTTAAGTTTTAATAAATAGTAATTGGTATCAGTAGTGCTTTGCTGTAGACTCCTGTTAGCATGTGCAGAGCTTGCACAGTACAGCTGCTCGCTTACATCTGGAAAAAACAGGCAGGTGAGCGTGGCCAAGTCATGGGGAGAGATAAGGAGCTGCTTCCTCAGCTGGCTGCTCCTCCCCTTCCAGCAAGGCATGGGATCAGGATGCGGATCTGCACCCGAGCTACTCCTTTCCCACTCTGGCCTTGTCATCTGATGGCTGACGTGGCCTCGTGCTAAGGCACGGGATCAGCACAAGCAGGAAGAGAGCGGCCATCCAGCTGGTTCTGCTGACTCAGCCCAGCAAACAGCAACTTCCAGGCGGGAAGCATTGCCTTAGAGTGACCCTAAAAGACTTGGCAGGACCCACCCGCATAACCATTCATTTATGCTAGAAAGCCAGCATTAAAACAGTGCAATCCTTACATGTTAAAAAAAGCAAACCAAAAAACCACACACACAAGAAGAAAACCTACACACACAACCCTACGACAACAGCAGTTGAACACTTCAAGGCTTAGTGAAGACTTAGTGAAGATTTTCTGCGCAGATAAATTTTATTTTCAGAGGACAAGGTTAGGAGTTGGAAGTTGCACAGTAAATGAATACCCCTTTTACCCCTTTCCAACTTTGCACTTCTGTTTATAAACCACTTTTTCTGTCCTAGTAAAGTGATGCTTTACCCAGCTTATGGAAGTGAAAGCACCCAGCTTTATGGAAGTACCCAGCTTTACCCAGCTCTAAGGGAAGTGATGTTTAAAACGAACAAGGCAAGCATCGGAAGCTGAACTTTAGAAGCACGCCTTTAACTTAGACCTGAAAGCCCTGCATCTTCAACTAAGAAATAACTTGGTTTTAACTGTGTCTGTTTCTACAAGTGCAATTATTAAAACAATTGAGCCACTTTTCTGTGCATTGCTTTAGGTATCACTGAGTTAACTGAAAATCCAGCAATGGACTCCAAACACATATCTTAAGATGAAGAGAAGAATGCATTTTCTTACTAACCACTTGTCATTAATTTCAAAAACAAATATAGAAAGTAAGACTAATCTCATTGCAAACTTACTATTTTAGAGAAAAATTATGGAGTAACATTGAATGTGTTCATACACTATTCTGGAAAGCCAGAATATTTATAAAAATACACTGTCTAGTTTACATTTCCAGTAATTCTTTGTTTGCAACACGTAAATACATTGCAACTATCAATGAAGAAAACCATAGTTTAATACAAATTACTATATTTAGTTACCCACTTATGCAAGACACAGGATCATTTCTAGGAAGACAGATACCAGTTATAGGGCTTTATAGCTATTACTCTGAAGAGAAAAAGAAAAAAAAAAAGCCTTGCAAGCCTTTAACAACCTAAAACCCAATTTTAAAAAATAAGTTTCAATTATATCATTATAATGCAAGTATAATGTATCTGTGAATGTAAGCATAAGTATCATTGTCACAAAAATATGTCACAGTGAATGTTTTTTCTTTCCGTGGTAGATGTTTCATTCACAATGTTGTGTCTACATGCTACGTTTAAAACAAGTGATCCATGTAGAAATAATAAAACGCATTTTTGACCATACAGAAGAGTAAATGGTGTCTGTATTTGCAGCATTGAAGGTTGGTGTGGGGGGACAGAAATCAATGTAAAGCTTCTTCCTCAAGATACCTTCCAAGGCATGCAGGTTTTGCACGCTAGGGCAAACAAGGGTGTTCCCAGTATACACAGGTTAAGTCAACACCGTGAGTTTATAGTCCAAGCACTGCCTGTTTCTTTGCTTTATGAGAAGTCAAATACCTAGCTCGCATGCAAGTCCTCCCCAGGGTCTGGAGCTTCCCCTCTACCTTTTCAATGACAGCTGCCAGTGCCAGTGAAATGCTACTGTAACAGGAGATGGACCTGACGAGATGAAGGACCCCAGGTGAGAATCTCCCAAGTAACGTGGTTAAGTCCCAGAAAGGATTCTGACCACTACAAGGACCCTGCACTGGACTGTCCTTATTAGACGGAAATTTCATCAAACCAGTGCTGAAGTTCTTCAGGCCACACGGGTTTAGTCCTAGAAATGGCTTGTGATGGTCTAGACTAGCAGTCACAACTGCAGGGCGGGGTGATGATTCACAGCATAATACTCAAGCTGTCAAGGAATACAAGGATACTTTAGCCTATTTTGGTGTGCATTTACTTCCCTCGGTTGCTTGTGCTGGCAAAAGAGATGTTACATATGAAGAATGAGGCTGCTGCATCCACAGAAGACGACAAACAGGAGCTGTCAAATGCTGAAGGGAAAAAAGGAACAGATCAACTACTCCATTATCAACATCTAAAGGGCAAAAGCTGAGGAGTCTCGAAACTAATCAGGAGCAGGTGGGAAGAAATTACTGCCAAATTTTCTCAGGGCAGTGGACTGCCAAAGAGCTTCCTAAAAACAAGGCTGCAAGTCTCAAGGCCTTGAGGGAGAGACTGGTGGTGGACAGAAAATCCCAGGAAAGCGTGGGAGATGCTACCTTCATGGCTTTCAGCTTTTGGCAGCCTGCAGTCTCTTAGACACATTCTGATGGACAGACATCCTCCAAACAGCAGATGTAGTCCTCCTGTAGTCTCCCCTGGCCAGTGTTTGTGCTCCAGGCATGTTAGTAGTGGAAAATTAAGACAGAACTGAAGGCCAGCCCGCAGTCAGAGCTGAGCAGGCATCCTAATGTTCTCAGTAAGTTTTGTTAGTTGTTACAAGACCCTGGAAACTCTGGGCTACCTAAAGGTGAAAAGGAAGTAAAGATGGATATCCAAAACGCCCTTCTGCAACACCGAGCGCTGTACTGACTCTCTTATCTGGCAGTCTCCTCCTCTTACTGGATGTGGGCAGCATGGAAGGGAGAACAAGCAGCTTTAAGAATTAAGAGTTGTCATTCAATATGGCGTATCTGACAGGATCTCGTCCGTGTTAACACAGATGCAGTAAATATCCTCGTTAAGACAAAATCCACTCTTCCTGTGAATCGTACTGCTCCAGTTGCAATAAATCACTCGAAGTCGTAAGATGACTAAACAGACAACGAAACATGCTGCTCTTTAAGTGTGCCAACTTTCAGCCTGAAGTGCCTCATCTTTTTTGTATGCTGAATCACAGCTGCTACAGTCTCTTGTTAATTTTATGAACCTCCTTCGTGCCTGCTTCTGCTGATAAGCAGATTGTCCTGAAAACTGAAAGCTTTACAGGTAAAAATGAAGCCACGCTCTCTTTTGCGGTGGGAAGACATTCTAATGTCAGGTTCGAGTCTTAAGTGAAAACATTCCTGCCACAAACCACCACCAAGAAAAACAACTAAGGCCAGGATCTCTCTGAAATACAAACTTCACAAGCTCTGCACTTGCATCATTACTCTGCCTACGCAGAGAAAATTTATGAAGAAATTTTCATATTTGAGGACAACTGACGGTCCTAATACTAGAGCAGAGAGGGCGCTCTGAATCCTCACTGTGCTCTTTGCGAGGAAACTCTATGAAGTACTGATTATGTCTCATCTTCTTTTTCCCTATAACCTAGTCACTTTTCACCTGATCTTTTAATTAAAGTTTTCATAAAGCAAGATCTAACTGGAACATCAGTTATAGCAAAATCTAGCTACAGATAATTGAATTTTCATTCAAAAGTGGAGAAATTACTTTACATTTTTTCAAACATCTCCGATTTTTTTTTCCCAAATCAAAACAGTACAGATTGCTAACAATACTGCAAAAGGGCAGCATCAGGAGGCAGAATTAATTATCTACCGGAGAAGAACTCATTAAACTGAGCACGAAGAGTTACTGTGAGTAGGAAAGAAACCAGTCATGAGAGCTTCTAATAAAGCACCAAGAACTGGCAACAAAGGACCAAACAGCTCACGGGTGACTGGATTTCTGAATTCCTTATTACCCTCTCCTACCTTCCCAGTTAATACCATTTATATTTGTACACAGTAAGAAACTAATAAGAATACCAGAGTATTTTCCCTCTAGAAATAGTTTTATAATCCACTGCAAAGCTGCTGATGACAGGTTTATATGTAGATAAGGTTTGAAGGAAGTCTTTTCTAGCAGCATGCTGCTACTCTTGCCACCGAAGATGACTTCCTTAATAGCAGAACCCCAGTCCTTAATGCCTGTGACCTCCTGCAGTACTGTAACAAGAAAAACTTCCCATGATCTGTTTCCAATGCAGAACACATGCTTTCAGCACTGCAGATGCCTACTGCTCATTACCTTTAGGTGCAGCATGACCTACCTTTCCAACACGGTCAAGTTCACATCCACGTTCATCTGCTCACTCTGAGATTATGTTGCTCTCCTTTCTTAGCTTAAAGGACTTTTTAATTGCTAAGACATACAGACCCTTCAAGTACTGTTTCAGTATGCCACAGCAGAAAACTCAAGCTTAGCTGGAAAGTACAAAAAGCATTCAGTAGCAAAGTCCTTTAATGAATCTTGTGCTGACTGCTTGTAAGAAATGGAAAAGGCTCATGGGAGTAATTGAAGAATTACAGCAGTTAATGACACAGCATGTCAGGTTAAATTCTGGAAATTAGAATCTACGTAACTCCACTGAGATGCATCTTAAAAACATTTATAGACCTGAGTTGATTTGAGGTATCTTTTCTGAGCAATGACAAGTGTATGAGAATTTGCATATATGTATCAATGAACGCATGGTTTGTGTTTCCAGTTAAACAGAACTGCATACAGTTACAGAGCCAAGTGGGAATTATGTAACAACCATTAATTGTAAGATTTGCAATAAATAATTTAAAAGCATTTCAGTAAGAGCTTGAGCATCAGGCATCACCAGGCACAGGACTGACTGCTGCCACCGGGGGTACTGCCTGCCAAACACGCAGGAAGGAGAGGAAAGCAGAGAGAAGAGGTCTGGCTGTAGCAGAAGTCTGAGAAATGGAAAATCAGACTACGAAGTGCATTCACATAAATTGTAATGTTGAACAGATCACGACTGATGGAAGTATATATTTATTATTTTTAGTTTTTAAATAAAGTGTTGTTCACCTGCAGGTCCCAGAATGCCTTCCAAAAATGCAAGCAAACATCAGCCCCACGTTACAGAATGGCACCTGGAGGCACAAAGTGCCACTGTTACTTTCAAATCAGGTCACCAGGTAGCAACAAATCCAGGAGTTACAGACCAATCTTATGTTCACTTCGCAAATACCAGTACATCTGACATTTGGGGTCTCACAAAGTGCAAGTGAGGCCTTTCAACAGTATAGCAGGCGTTTTCTTATTGCAAGCCTTAAGTTCACCAGCCTACTGAGTGACAAATTAAAACAGCTGTCTATGTGTATTTATTTAACGTAACACAAGGCTTGTTATAATTCAACCTCGAGACTATAAAACTGTATGACACAGCACAACATCTTGCCATAACATGAAATATTGCAAAGATGGGTTCAAGGCTGTATGTCTCTTGGCCTTTGCATCAGCATGAAATACGGTTTTTTTTCAGGATTTATTGCTACTACAGCACGCAGCATCACTGTGTGGGTTCCAACTCTCAAGACAGGCAACCCAAGCTGGTATTTGCACTGGCAAGATTCTTTTGACATAGAAAACTTAGATGGCTATAGATCCCGTAACAGGACAAATTTCCAGAGTACAGAACACACAAAGCAGTTGTGAAAATGAAATGCAGCAGACCAAACGCATTTCAGTCTATTGTTGCTTCAGGGTTGTATGTATTTTTGTGACAATGCAAATAGAAATCCAAACCAGAGCAATGGTTGAAAGGAGACACAGCAGACCAAACACTTCCCAGTCCGTTACTGCTTTAGGGAGACATGTATTTTAGTGCTGATAACATATAACAAATAGAAATCTAAAGCAAAAAGAGAAATATATTGCTTCTGAATGATTCAGCTACATTGGGAACATATTTACACAAGACTGAGAAATAAACACACAGGCTTTTTTTTTTTTTTTTTATGTTTTACTGCAACTAACTGAATCATTTAGTTTAAGCAAGAAACAGCATTTCTGCAAGCAAAATGTCATAGAAGACAAATGTAAGCATTTCCAAAGAAATATTACACACTTCATCTTCAAATACCAACTTAAAAGTCTTAGAAACTTCCCTAACAATTCTTTCTGAAGTTGTATTTTTCAGCTATAGCTCAGTGTGACATCCATATCTACCCTACTTCCATAAGAACCTATGATTACCCGATGAGCAGATTCACATCTCCTGTAAAGTACTGTACTAATTAGTAGTTTATCAAGATCGTGAGACAAAGTAATTAACGTGGCAGTAATGACAGTGGAATCATGCCGGCTGAGAGCTGGTGAAGGAGTGCTGAATTGGGCCTCTTGAAGTTCTCTCTTACTCAGTGCCACAGCACTGATGAAAACCAGTTACACTCTGTAGGTGTTAGACCTCCACGTTATCTAAGCCAAGAAACATACCTCCCTACTTGATAAAAATTTAACAAAGGGGAAAGAATTAAGCCAAGAAACATATGCTACCACTCCAGAAAAATCTAAAGCAGCAAAAAGAACTGCTCCATAACCTAAAGCAGCTCTTCATACCTTCTCTGGAGCTTCTCTCCAGAGCCCAGCTGCAGAATACAACCCCAAAGCAATCACTCTGACCATCTGCACAATTGGTTTTTGTTATCCTTTTGCATAGCCTCCTTCCATCGCACTTTTTTCCTACCACAGAAACACAACCAACTCCTAATTAGGATATCCCCCAATGTAATTGTATTCCATTCCTTGATACTTCCTGTGCATGCTGGCACAGAGGCTTCTCTGGATGGCTGGATTCTGGCTTCCCAACGCAACTGCGTAGGACACCTGGATCACAGATCCCTTCTCACCAACGTGGGCCAGGAAAGACAAGGTTGGCAGACGGGTTACTGATGTACAATTATTGCTGCTTCAGCACTCACACTTCAAGTTCTCCCTTCTACAGGCCAACATAGCAGGCACAGTTCCCCTTTATCCCAGTCCAAACGAAGTTCCCCCGTACGCAAAACTTAGCGATAAAGAAGCCTTTGCAACTAGACAGAGGTAGATTGAAAAACTGAATATTTTGACTGTAAAGCGGACTTCTTAAGTCCTCATCACACCTAACATGTAGTTTCACTTCATGTATTCTGGAAAGAGGAAGAAAAGCAGAATCCACACAAAAGACAGCAGGCTAACAAGCAGGGCATGCTTGCCCTCAGCCAGCCAGCCCACAGCCATAAGTACTTACACCTCAGCAAACCATCTAATGAAAACAGTCACAGACACAAATCCATACTCATGGATAAAAGATGTCCATACTCATGGATAAAAGATGTAAGGGAGCATATGACTGCGAGCATCTGGCTGACTATTAAGCGAGCCCGAAACAGGTTAAGATTCTAGGTAAGGAAAAACCAGAAAACACACGAAGTCCCTAAGAAGTTTCACCATTATAGGGTGAATTATTCAGAATTAACTTCTGAATACACTAAACTTAAGTATTCTAAACAGATGGCTCAGATCTTGCTAAAGATACGATTGATATTACAGAGGAGAAAGCCCTGCTGGTCTTGAGCTACCAAGAAAAGTCTTTTCTACACTGCTGCGTATGTTAGCTCAGAGCACCTTTTCCTTCTGTGCAAGGGAGCACTCCACATCTAAGAGGATAATGATTAATCACCCAGATAGCACTTGGGTGTCAGGCAAAGCAATTAACTTTGAGTCAGGGAGAGGCCCTGCAGAGTGATACAACAGGCAGCTTTTGGCTCCAGGGAATAAAGATTCAGAAATAGGTGGGGACAGGCAGAATCAAAGCCAAAGCACGAGCTGCATCTTTCCTTACTTTACAAGTCACCACCAGCAGACACAAATGAAAGCAAAAACAACAACAACAGAGCTTGACCTAAAAATTATACATTAAAACTAAAGCTTTTGCAGAAGCACACAAGCTGTTGATCATGATAACATTTTGTTTGTCCTCCCTACTAAAACGGCAGGCTTGGAGCAGGAGAGGAGGGAAGCACTGAACCTTCAGGACATTAGGACACACAGAGGTAATTACAAAGGGTGCACAGATGTAGGCAGCCCTCCCCTGAAGCCAGAATTTTAAGATAAATAGCACCTTTCCAGCCAAGCTTTCAGGTAATTTAGTAAGTGCGTTCCCGTTTACTAGAAGAGAGAAACTAAAGAGAAGTCAGTGTTATTTGTGTGATGCTCTACACAATGTGAGAGCTCCTGTGCCGATACTTCTGCTACACACACCAATAATTTTTCCCAGGAATGTTCCAGTTAATCATTACAATAGAAAGAATCTACTTTCTGTGCCCAATTCCTCCTCCTACTCAAGAACAATACACAGCACAAAACCAGACCCCAGTATTTGGTTCTAAATGTTACCACAGTGACCAAATTCCTGGGCTAAAAGCATCCTGAACGTCTATGCGCAACATTTCGTCCCTTTCTTCAAGATCCTGAAGCTGTCGTCCAGATGTCTCTGGCTTTCCACCCATCCCAGGCTGATCCAATGTGAACTGGACTGGTGAGGTCAGCAGCACCTATGATTAATGCAGCAGGAGGGAGCCTGTGAGGCCAAACTCTCAGCTGGTGAACTCAGTAGTGAATAAAACTGGACTTACCTTTTCCCCTCAGGCAGATTCCCCATTCCTGCGCTGACATAGCTACTACTGACCTCAACAGTCCAGTAATCAAGGACCTGTAAACAAATAAAAAAGGTCACTTCTATGCAAATATTTGCTGAAGCGTGTGCTTGAAGTACACAGGTTTGGTGTCAGCCTGTACTTCCTCCATGCTCGTGGTGGCCTAGTTCATCTACTGCCACACCGCCTTGCTCGGATGTCAGGTTGCCAGGATCCATCACAGCTCCAACCAACAACCCTAAAAAAATTCACCAACCAAATCAAGGCAGCAAGTATTTACTGGCAACTTCTCTTTTTTTTTTTTTTTTTTCCTTTCTCCTTAGCCTCACAGATTAAACAAAACTTCCAAACATGCAGCTATAAACAGAAAATCAAGGTATAAATAATGATTAGGCAGTTATTCCTAACTGGATTAAAACTTATGAATGTAGCACATTGACCTGAAACTTCCTTATACAAAAAAATATAAGTGTTTCTCTCCTACTATTATACATTCCACAAGTAGGTAGACTCCGAAGTGGCACTGCCTCCGACTCGAAGCATCTAACTTCAGGATCCTGAATCCTCCTTGCGGTTCTCTCTTCACCAGCTATCCAAGACTGTAGGCTCCCAATTTTCAGTGCTCCCTACTGCAATTCAGATAGACGTTCAGACAGACAGCACAAACTTTCCAGCACATCACGGAAGCAGCTCCGTGCTTCAGTTCTCTTTCCAGATTTCTGAAGTTGCTCCAGCTTCACTGCCACAGCCCTCACCAACATGCTTAGCTTTCTACCAGTTCTCCTTTTGTATCTATCTGCATACAAAAGCTCATCATGAATAAGTCATTTTTTAAGCATATTTATTAGCTTTTCCCTCCAAACATTTCTGGGCACCTTTAAGAAAATATTTTTTTTCCTTCCTTCCATAATCCCCTGATTATTTTTGCTGTTGAACAGGTAAGTACACGTGACACCTATGCTACAGCTGACAGTTCAGCAGCACACAGGGAAACTATAAGACGCTCAGAAGGTAGCTGTGCTTAGCATGAGCTAAACTCTTCCTTAGAGCAATCACTGAATCCTGACTGCCTATCCATTTCTAAATGGGCAGTTAAAGAGACGGAGAATGAACGATTTTTTTTTCAGGCTAAGTACTCTCGGTTCCTCCAGGAACAGCTCTGTGAAAAGTAATGTGCCACACTACTTGAATTTTTCAGAAGAGTAGTTAAAAATTACAAACAAAAAAAACAGAATCGCAGATACCTACCAAGTATCGCAGCATTATTATGTACTTTAGACATGAAGCAACAGGGCTTTAGGGGAGGAAAAACAGAGGGGTGTGGACAGAAACTCCTTGTTTCCCCAAATGGGTCTGATCTTGCTCTGGAGGCTGAAGTGTGGGGCAGAGCGGGGCACCAGGACGGCACCGTGCCCCTTCTGCCTCCCTGCTCCTCCCGGCACAGACGCTCTGCTCGGGTACTGCACTGGGGACCCAGCTGAGCTGCAAAAGCTGTTCCCTTAGGATTTCTCAGGGCACTCCACACAGCCCTGGTGGGGCTAGTTTTCAAAATATATATATTTGGTCATCTTGGCTGGAAATCCTGGCCAAGAAAAGAAATTTGAGTACTAGACCTGTTATGAGTAATGAAAGATACATGGATAGAAAGCTAATATGAGAAAGATTTGTAGGTAGATTTTTCAAGGATTTGTAGGGTCTTGTCATTCTAGTACAGGCTGAGTATTTGCAGAATGGAGAATTTCTCAGAAGTAATCAGAAATTAAAGTCCTTTTTCCATTGGCATGTGCCAGTGATCTCTTCAGATGAGTTTCTCTCATGGTTGCACTTCCTGGAACATGTTCCCAATTTACTGCAAGACCGCAAGCCATATCGTACGGGCAATACGAGGTGCGTGATACCAGGCACGCTCTCGGTCCTTTTCAATTTGAAGCTCACTGGACTGGGTTTCCAAAGCAGGACAAGAAAGTAGAAGATATGTGGCCATGCACAAAGACATTCCTAAAACTCAACCTTCCTTTCCCGAAGTAATTACATCCACGGGCTCATTACAACCACAGCTACTGGCTTTGCCTTCCTGAAAGCTCACAGGAGAACCAACAGTGGAGAAAATCATGCACATGAGGCTCCAAGCCAAATGAGAAGATTTTGGAAACAGAAGGGCCGTAACTCCGGGTTTCTGCCCAAGACAGAACAGGTTTGCCTGCAGAAAATTCCCACCTCTGAAAAAGACTGGAAAACTCTTGCCTTATGACTGCCACTGATGGCACAGGTTTCTAACATTAAGTTTGTGTAGACTATGAAAACATGGGCCATTGCCAGGTGAATCTCATTTTGGGCACAAATTTTGTTTCACACGGCAGGTCTGCCACCATTTCTGACTTTCATGTGTGTGTGCGCCTATTACCAGGAAATCAACCATCACTTTGTACTTGCATGGCTGCAGGTGCTCAGCTGGCTGCTTGGTACATCAGAGAGCCCCTCAACGCTCCTGCTTGGCATGAGCCCCGGGGAAACTCAAGCTTCCCTTTGAGAAGCTGGGCTTCTGAAACACGCAGCATGGAAAAGAGACCAAAAAGCTCCAGACGTGAGGCCTGAAAGTGCCTCCCACGGAAACCCCGCTTCTCCCTACAGGCTGCTGGGTCTTGCAGAGGATCCTTCAGTCTCCTCCCCATGCTACAGACCTCAGGGACCACCAGGGCTTGGTAGCCTGCCCAAAATGCCTCACGACTCAGGAGTGTGAGCACTCACTGATGTGAAATGCTCGCTAGTGAACAACGAGCTCTGAGGCTGGTGCCAGGTGCTTCTGGAAAACATCAGCTCTAATGAGGGCCAAAAAGCCTTTCAGATCAGCCACAGAGGGAAAACCTACTCGAGAGAGATACTCCCTGGACTTGGCAGACAAATTACACCAAGAAATCAAGAGCAGGGAGAAAAGGAGTTCAACCAGGAGAGCTGGGGTGACTGCTCCTGAATATAAGCAGCTGGAGAACCCACCTCTGGGGAGGATGGAGAGGGTGCTTGAGGAATCACTAAAGGACAAGCCTGTATCAATAAATACACTTATTTTGTTTTTCAATCCACATGACTGCTTCAGCGTCTGAGCCTCCTAACGCAACAGCCACACAAAAAGAAGGAAACTTTGCTCCCAAGCAGACCGGCCTGGGAGCAATCCCTGGGCACAGGTGGCAAGGAGACGCTGCTGAGGAGTCACTGCTCGAAGGGGAGGACACCGGGAGTGAAAAGCAAGTCTGTACTCTGCTTTTAACATCCTTGCTATTTAAATGAAAGCCAGCTAAATAAGAGACCAAAAGGAGGAGGGAACACATTTGCTAAGGGCACAGCTCAAAGCTGGTTGTAGTCCATACGCAGGCAAGGCAGGGGCTGAGAGAACAGCATGCATGTCTCACCCATGGGAGACGTGACTTGCAAAGGAAAGAGGCACCAAGTCCCTGAGCTGAGAAACCCAGCTTCGGTGACTGGGTCTACAAACATTCAGAATGAGAAACCACATATGAAAAACTCACCTTCAAAACAGGCACGCGCTTTGACTGAATTCTTAATAAAAACACTTATCTAAAGCCTCCCACAAAACACAGGAAGGTCAGAAATGGAGAGAAAAGAAAGGTGTGTTTTTCAAGTCTTAATTTCTTCAAATATCATAAGCAAAATACATTTTACACTCAAGTTACACTGTAAGACCTACAGAAGGATAGGTTAGCTACGGTTGTGAAGTAACTGTAACCCTCACACAGAACTGTGTTGCCCGGGATCTCTACAACACATTTACTACTGCTTGCCTTGCTCTTTGTCCACGGGCATAACCTTCACCAAAAGAAACTGAAGGGAAAATCCTCCTGCATTTCAGTGGTCAATGGCTTTAGGCCTTCAGCAGCTATAATGAGTGTCCCGCAGGATCCGGTCTCTTCAGGAGCTTCACATCAACTATGCAGTACTTGAGACAAAAACTCAGCTCTTTACCACAAAAGACAAAACTGTTCATGAGGCCCGTTACATCTCCATGGCACCAGTGCACAGCACAACCACAGTCACAGGGGTCCGGTTTGAGTTCAGCCATTTTATGTAGAAATAAATGATTTTCAGGGCTTCCACAGGATTTTGAAACACAAAAGCTTGTCATACTTTGATGGAATAATCCCTAAGATTTCTAAAATGCTACATTTTAAAAGAAACTAACTTATGTAGGAATCCAACATAAAAATAAAAACAATTTTAAAAAGCATACAACTACTGATAATGAAAGAAGAAAAAAATCATTAAGAAAATTTTCAGTATTTCTATATTTTTTTCCCATTGCTTCTCAGGATGCAACTGAGTAAGTACATACTAGTATGCTCAGAATAAAAATGAAGTGCATATCCTAAAAGTTCGTAGCAGAAGTCAGTGGCTAGCATTTGAAATCTGCTGCCTGGGCTGTCCTCAGATGCCCTCCGTTGTACCTCTTGTGATGGGGCTGGTACAGGCTTCAGCTGAACAAGTTACTTAAAGCCAAGAGTTGTAGCGGAATGATTTAACGTCATCACTTGGTAAGCGGATGGCACTGGGCTCTTCTTCCTGCAGCAAGCAAGGCACCTTGGAAATACGGTCACCTGTGGGTATCCATCTGGGTTTTTCAAGACAGGTAAGGAAATACTTGTGTTTAACCCTGCAAGCTTCCTTCAAGTTACCTTTCCTATAAAGAGTAAGAATATCACAGAAGTTTCAATTTATGCAACATATGAACTGGATGTATTATTTCAACATCAACAAAAAGTACTTAAAATACAACAGAAAATATGCCTTGATAGAAGAGTGGCAGTTTAACCAAGTACAGGGAAAGTTATTTTACAAGATCCCCCTGCCTCGATTTCAAGGTTTATGAAGTATGGGATTTTTATTATTATTATTTTTCTTTCAGTTAGATAAAAACAACAACAAAAAGCCCCAAAGGGAAAAGAAACACACACACACAGGAAACACCCTTATAACTTTAAACAATTTCTGGAAGAACCAAAAGATAAGAACCAAAAATTTTCTTAGCTATAACTCACTGGATATGCAACTTTATTCTGAGATGGTCCCCAAATATTTGCCAAAGGAGGTAATATTTATGTATAAATTGCTGATCTTTTGGTATTACACCATCAACAACGCAGCATCTAACACAACAGTACCAGAGCCAGCACTTGCTGACACGACAGCGAACTGCACCTAGCAGCACCGTGCATAGGCTCCAATGCACACAAAATTAGAGGACTTCAAAGGATATGGTTTTTCATCTTAATATATCCCTGGTACTCTGCAAGATCACAGATGCAGGCAGAAGCTAACGTACCCTTCCAGTAATGAACCAGATGTTCTTGCCCAAGAGCCGACAGATCGAGCTTTTATGATGTACAGACCCAGCTCCTGATCACAAGCACAAATTTAGGCAGCTATAGAGCCTGGAAACTTGGAGGAGCATCTCTGGTCAGGGGCGGTACGGAGCCCATTCCAGCAGCATGGCCGTTTGTCTGCCATTCCCCACCATCCCCACGGCAAGCTTATTCTTACAAACCATTGTCTCCAGAGTCAAAAAAACAGCCTGTGAATCTCTGGATTGAAAATTACAGGCCTCTGCCACAACATATCTGGGGGCCAAGGGTGACCTTCTCCTGCAAAACGTACCAAGGCATAAACTCCTTTAAAACCCTGGTTGATGTCCACTCATAAAAACAGACTGAAGATTTCAAGCTTCCCATGGCAGGGCGGAGGGGAGGAAGAAGAGGAGATTAACCTGTAATTTTCCAAGAGAAAAACGCACATCTGAAAAAAGCTCTGTTGTACACTTCAGAAGTAAAACAACAAAAAGCGTTCCCTCACCTCGATCGCACTGGTTATTTTCCAATACTTTCACATCACCTGGACTACCACATATGACAGGGCTCACTTTTTTTTTTTTTTAAACCACTGTAAAAATAACATAGAGCTGGTATGACCTGATGCAAGCACTTCGGTTATACTTGGTTACTTTTATTTGCTCCTGGCCCTACAACAGGGGGGAGCCCTGCACCAGCGTATCCCAACAGGGGAGCCCTGCACCATATGCCTGCCATTTCCACTCCTGCCCAGTTCTGCACGCAGCCTTGTTGCCTCTGCTCAGAAAGTGACCCACATATGCAATAAAAAGATGCTGCCAGGAACGCTACATATGCCACGGTCAAATACAGCGTGTAAAACAAACGCTAGACATTTTGGATAGCAAGCAAGCACTGAGCTTGCTTGCTCAGTGGGCTCGCATTGCGAAGATACGCCACGAACAGCAAGCTATGCACTGAGCAAGAAAAAATGCTGAGGAGCTGATCATTAATTGCGTACCATCTATTCTGCATGCTGAACGAGGCAGGGGTACAATCATGCAACTGATGATTGTACATTATGATAGCAACCAATACTGCACAAGTGAGCTTAATTCTGCCACTTCCTAAAGTCTGGGTAGCTTCAACAGCTTCCACAGCTGGTACCTCAGTTTTTTTGAAAGCCTGATCTGGGCAGCAGACTACCTGAAACACCATGCCAACACCCACACTCATCAGCTGCACACTTCACATTAACTTTGCGTTATCAGACACAAAAGGTCCAAGTATGCTCCATACCAATGCAGTTCCTCCTAGCTAAGCTCACACAAAACACTACCAAACATGTGCGTTCCAATTTTTCAAATGTTTGGTTTTCGCCCACGTTTTTTTTAACCAACATCCCTCCAAATGTTACATTCCTGACAGCAGGCTCAGCCAAATTCCTGAAGAGTCAGGGACATCAGAGCCGCTTGGGAAGCAGGGAATGATGGCTGCAGCCTTGCTCCTAATCTTTTACCTCAAATTGTCTGAAGAACTTCAGCCTGGGATGGACATTTACCCACTGCCTTTCTTGAACTTTGCATTTAAAAACTCAGACTTGAAAAGACCTCAGTTTATTAGCTTGCTCATCATGCTGAATGGGGTTTCCATTTTTTGCATTCCATATACTCTGAATTTACAATTGGGGGGAAGGGGAGGAACAACACAACACGACTGCTTCCACCCATAAAAATCTGTTCAACACTTGCAATATGCAATATACGAGGACTCTGGTTTGTCCTTGAGAGAAGGCCTTTATTTTCCAGAAATATCTTCTGTAAGTGCTGAGGAGAAAAAGAGAGCTCTTCTGTCTACAAATAGCTCTATGGAAAACGGTAAGAAATGGAGACGACAGACAGGTGAGAGATGTTGCTCATTTCAGCACATGCCCTGTGGTTTTCATCCTTCAGTTTAACCACAGCCCTTTCTAAATCACAGTCATGGGAAAAAAGCCCGCTTTCTCCCACAGACACAATTAGCACAGATCCACACTGTACCGGCCAGGGCTGAACGAAGTCACACAGGCAACCACCACTCCATCTGCTTTTAGAGCACTGCATGTAATACAGTAACTCAGTTATTAAATAAATGCACACGTATGGAGTAAAATTATTGTTGGGCAATTCGTAGAGCTCTACAAGAAAGACTTCAAAAACTTATCAAATTATACACAAAAGTTTTTACTGGTTTGCATGTAGGAAAGCATTTCCTACCCCTACCCCATTCTGCCTCTGCATTTCAGCAGCCGGCACTGCAACTGAAGTGACGCTTCACCGAGGGATCTCCTTAAGCCAGGGCTAGGAAGCTCTTGCTCGCTGTTGGCAGCCAAAGGAGAGAGAGAGAAAACTGGTTAAAAGTTCCTTCGATTTCTAACGCCTTCATGAAATTATCCAGGCTCCCTCTGGTGGAGGATTTAGTGCAGCATTTAACAACGGAGAGTGCCGTTTGCTGTATGAGAACAGTTTTCAACCCCAATTTTTTCTTTTGTAAAATAAATCTGATTAGGATTTGACTCTTGTGATGCTTCAGTGACAGCAATCTAAGGCAAAGCTTTGTTTCCAGCCAAGAGCTCTACCACATGTAAAGAAGAGCAACCTCTGATAAAAAGGAGAAAATAGCACTTTTTTATTATTATTGCTTACAAATTAGTGTCTTTGTGCTCCAAAATTCTCAGGACAGTTCCCAGTCCTTACATCAGCTTTCTGGACCCCACCAAAACGACCACCTCTCTCCCTGATGTGTGAAGGGAACAGAGATCTCTCTCCCCAGGCCACACACGAGGTCCTTGACTCTACAAAATAGCAAACCCTTAGCTCCCATTTCCACTGTGGTATTTTATACATTAGGCACCAAGTCTCACATCCCTCAGACAATACCACCGGTATTTATTTGCACCACCATAAAACAATTCAAACAGGCCTATGCATCTTGCCGCGACGTATGTACACAGAAGTCAAGCAAACCACCCCCTTTCCTCTCCACTCCCTCCACCTCCAGAAGATGTCAATGTAACCGGTTATGCCCATCAAATAACATACGAAGCTTTTCAAGTGCACAAGAGGGTCCCATTTGGTATTTCAGTAGCTACCACTAAACGCAAGGACACCACCAAAATACCCATTCTGCCCCCTCACATCATAATTCTGTTTTCTTGTCTCCTGAACGTTATAAAGGTTATCAACATTTGGCAGTCTGAAGTCTTGATTTAAAGTATACAGGGGGTTAGCACTTAAAACAAATAAATAAAAAATAAAAAAGTAAGCCTCCAGTTTGGGGTAGAAAAACTGCAACCTGGAGATGTCCCTTACTGCACAGGAAAACCAGCAGGAGCCCTTCTGAGGACGGAGCCAATTTTATTTCCGACAGCTTTTATTATGACTCACTAACTTCTTTCCTTAATAAGACTATGAATTGCATCCCAGCAAGCATGTTTATAGCATGCCAGAGGATTCAAAAAATTATTCAATGGTTAAGAAACTGAATGCAGTTATGTAGAGGAAACCAGTCTAATTCTTAACTTGTCCTTATGCTTTTAGATAGGGAGGGCTGCAAGATTGTAGCCAGAAAGATTTACTTCTTTTTTTTTTTTTTTTAGATACTATATTGCAAGGACTTTTAACACCCTCACAGTGCCTATCTCTGATGATGAGTATCTCCCAAACTACAGTATGACAGGGAGGCAGCTGAAGAGAAACCAAAACTCTGGGGACATTTAGGATTTACCTTGAGCAGAAAGGAGGCTCAAAGGTTGGAGGCAACACTCCCCATTGCTTCAAGCTCTCTGGGACAAGTACAGCGAAAGTTTTAGCAGAATCAACTGCTCGCCAGTTACACAACGGGTACAGGTGGGTGAGCGCGTTCAGTTCTGCAAGACGTCCTTAACAAAGCCCAAAGCCTCCGAAAGCAAATGTCACCGAGAGGAGGCTGCTGCCTTAACACTACTACCTGATTTTGTCCCCACAGCATTCCCTGAATGCCCCATAGCAGCCAGAACCACACAGGGAGCGGGAAGAGAGGTATTTAGAGCCCAGAATGATGGGCATGCTTCCAGACCCCCCTCAAACCTCCAGCTTACGGCGTGAGCCCCCCGGGATGGGCTGGAAGGGATGGGGACACCCCCTCCTCAAGCAGCCAGCCCTCCGCTCCCCAAAACCCCACAGCACCCCTGGGGAAGGTCCAGGCACCCACATCCACGCCGGGATCTGCCCGCAGCCCCCCTTTCCCTGCAAAACCAGCCACCTCGGGGACCCACAGCGCACATTTTTGGGGGACAAGCAGCCCGCTCTCGCCTCCCCGCTACATAAACGGGAGACGGGGGGAGGTCGGGGGGGGGGAGTCCCGCCGGGTCGGCCACTCACCGATGCCCAGTCCCACCACCACTCGTCCCCCCAGCAGGGTCTCCTTGTCGCGGGCGGCTGCCAGCACGCCGGCCCCCGCCGTGAAGAGGCCGCTGGCCAGCAGGATGCAGGGCCGGCGGCCGCACAGCCCGTTGAGGACGCCGCCAGCCAGGGCGGAGAGAGCGGCGGCGCCCACCGTGCTGGAGACGAGCAGCTCCTGCCACAGGGCGTCCAGGTTGAGCTCCCGCTTGAGGAGCAGCAGGGCCCCCGACACCACGCCGGTGTCGTAGCCGAAAAGGAAGCCCCCCAGGGCGGAGAAGACCGACACCACGTAGACGAAGCCGGGGGTCTCGTCCTGCTGGAACTGCCGCCGAGCCGCCCGCTCCAGCTCGGCGCCCGACGCCGCGCTGTTGAGGCTGGAGCACGACTCGGCGGCGATCAGGCTCCGCTCGCCCGCAGCCGCCGCCGCCGCCGCCGAGCCGGCGGCTCCCTCCGCCTGCTGCCGCCGCCGCTTCTCGCCCATCAGGTTGCTCAGGCTCCGCAGCGTGTACTCCACATTGTCGCTGGCCTTGCGGGACATGGGACGGCCGCCGCGGGTCCCGCCCCGCCCGGGGGAGGGCAGCGGGGATGGGGAGGCGGGCGGGCGGCTGCCGGGCTGCGGCGGTGGCGGTGGCTGCTGCCGGTGGTGGCGGTGCTAGCCCTGCCCGCCCCTCCCGGGCCAGCGCTCAGCCGGGTCGCATAGCCACACTTGACGGGAAGTTGCCGCCGCCGCTCCCAGCGCCCGGGCGGAGTTGGAGGCGGGGGCGGGCGGGGACAGCGGCCAGCGCGGCCCGGAGGGAGCCAGGGGCCGCCCCTCGCCGCTCCGCGCAGCCGCCCGGGGCCGCGCCCGCGCACTGAGAGCCGCCATCGCGCCGCCCAGCGACGCCCTCACGGCCGGCGGGAGCCGCTCCGCAGGGGAGAAGCCGCCCCGTGAGGGGCCCCCGTCCCGCCGCCCGGCCATTTTGTGCTCCCCGCGGCGGCTCGCCGCCCCGCTCCGCTCCGAAGCGCCGGTCCTCCGGTGCCTCCGCCTCACAGAGCCCCCTCGGGGGGCGGCGGCAGCCCACGCTGGAGAACCGCGATTAAAATCAATAAACTCGGTCGTTTTATCGAGCAACATTCAGAGTTCGTACCCGTGGTTTTCTAAAGCGCCGAGTGGCCAAAGTGTGTGTGTGTGTGTGTGGGGGGGGGGATCTAGCCCAATCTTTCGCGTCAAAGAGGAACAGGTTTGTTAGCATGAAAGAGGAAGAAAAAATAAAAAATCTTGGGGATTTTTTCATGTTTATTGTCAAAATGAAAGCATAGCGTTTTGGTAATGCCATCTTTAAGCGTTTTTTATTTGGGGTTCTCACCAGTATAAAGATGAAGGTTTAAATCAGACGGAATACAGTGAAATAACGCATTTTTTATTTTTTTTTTCAGTGGTTTGGTAGGAAAACTGTGCCTCCTGGTGGAGAGTATATGAAATATAAGTGCGTGTTTCCTTCGGAGGAAAGTGGAGCATTTGCTGGCCAATATCCATGGCAGAGCCTCCTAGGTGTAACGCAAACCTTCCTGACAGAAGAAGTCATACCAGAATATCACCAGTTGTGCTTCATTCTTGAGGCCTGATCTAACAGCATGTATTGAAATAAACACAGTTTTCCTACTGACTTAACTGTCTTCTGTAAAGGTCTTCATAACGAGCCCAGCCCATAGATGGAAAGTTTTGGTAGTTAACTGGATCGACACTTCTCAACCCGCACCTTGTGAGCAGTACTAGTCACAGCCACATCAGCTACAAATTGAGAAGGGGAGCAAAGTCTGACAGGGCCTGCTGCACGCAACCTTGTCAGTGCTTTGCCTCTGCCTCAAAGCAAGCTGTGAAAGGCTGGTACTCTGCTCCAGGTAACACTGACTGAATACAACAGTGAGCTCTGGCTACTAAACACAAGATACTAACAGCTGTCTATGTAGTGAATCCAGTTAGTGACAGATGTGGCAGAGGATTTTTTAATATAATAGGTCAGCTTCCACGTTTGAGAAACCTAAGTAAGAATTAAATGTTAACATTCTGATGCTTTTAATCGAGATTTGGATAATATGGTGTAATTGGCACAGAGCATTCCTTATTCCTTTACAGCCTGTTATGGCCCAGCCCAGCACTCAAGGAAGACCCAGACAAACCCATCCAAGCTGTAGCATCAGGAAGAAAGCTGTGCTGCAAGAAACTGTCATCCCCTCAGGTCCGGGAGCTCTCCGGGAGCAGACTGGCTTGCATTTCTAAAATGCCACCAGTGGAGAGATCTGTAATGTTCCAGAAACCTCCCGACTCACCCAAGAAGCACAGCACTCAATACTTGTATGTGGAAGGCCCAACTATAAAATGTGGGACATAGTGCATTAAACAGAAAATATTCACACTAAATCCCTAGCCAGCTAGAAGGAATACTCTCACAGCATATTGTCACAACAGCTGGCTCTCACAAAAACAACCTGTCTTTTTAACAGCCATCTCAGAAGCTGGAGGCATTCTGTATGTTACAGTCAATAGGGACTCAAGAGAGCTAACAAAAAAAGCTTTTTTTACCATGGCTGGCCCAACACAATAAAAAATAGACATATTTCTCTTCAGATCATGCTGTCAAGCTTCTCTCTTAAAAGTATTCCCTGAAGAAACACAACAAAGAAGTTCAGCTGCAGGATACACTACACTAAAGAGGGACTGCATGAGAAAGAGGGGGGATTTGTTTGTTTCGTGTGTAGATTTTCATTACTGTGATCATCTCTCCATAGCACCTGGATTTCGTGGTAACAGCTGCCTTATAAATAATTTCACAGTAATGCAAAATGTTGTAGGTGTGATTAGTAATCTAAGACATGGGGGTCAGATCCAAAGAAGGATTTGTGTGGATTTTAGGCATGTTATTCTTTCAGGAGACTGTTTAATTGTAAGACTGTTCAAGACTCACTGCACCGGTTCATCCCTCCCTTCAAGGTGTGTTTGCACAACTGTTTGCAAGGTCATGTTGTGAACTAGGTCAAAGAACGTGTCCAGCTTTAATAAACCCAACATGATTTTTTCCATTTCAGCATACAGCAGGAATAATTACAGGATTTTACTGCTTATATATTGTTAATACATGGCCCAGAACTCCCCCAGGCCTGAATATCTGGGAGTTAGCTGCTGTCTCAGGATTTATTGGCGTTCAAAAGCAGGTGGATCGGTGCCTAAATCTCCTGGCTATTACAGTCCAGCCAAGATGCCCAGTGAGATGCAGCAGGTTTTTTTTTTTTACAGCCTAATGGTTGATAGCCTCACCTAGGAAGCAGGACACCTGAATCACAGATTTGCTTCATCCCAAGAGGATTTAAATGTCTCTCGCACCTCCCAAGAAGACTGTAGGTTAAACTGGGGAAAAGATGGGTTTTCAGAAACTGGGTTTTTCAGAAAGATGGGTTTTCAGAAACAGAAACTGGGCTGCTGTGCAGGAATGTAAGAGCCATGGAGCTAGGTGGACAGCAAGGTAGAAAATGATCTGACTATGTGGCAGATGAAGGTCCTGCCTTCTCAGAATCACAGAATCACAGAATCGTCTAGGTTGGAAGAGACCTCCAAGATCACCCAGTCCAACCTCTGACCTAACACTAACAAGTGCTGGTTATATTTTGTACATGAAGCAGCCAGTGCATTAAGAAAAAATAGATATAGGGAGCAGATCCCCAAGCCAAGGATTCTTCCCATCTCAGTCAGTGGTGTGGGGGTAGGCAGGTGGTCTTTAGCCTCATGTAAGCTTTAGCAATACACCATGCAACTCCTACTCATTGAATTTTGGGGCTTCAAAACTATTTTCTTGTTCTTTAGGTTATGATGCCTTAAACTCTGATGGGAAACCTCTATGATATTCACAATATTTTGCTATGAGCAGAGTTGCTATATAAGTTTAGAGATATCACTGCATTGGTCTGAGGGAAATCACCTAGCTAAATATGAAAAAAAAAAGATCAGCAAATACTGTTTACAGTAGCAATTTATCTTATGTCTGTAACACTGGAAAAGCAATGATCTTTTCTTGTTCACTGCTAGTAATGTCAAAACCCTCTCTTACACATTTTCTGTGTTTGCACGTAGTTCTCAAGGTTCAGAAATCTGAACACAGAATGATATGTTACCAGTGTGCCAAGGAACATAGTTGGGTACCTTCTTACAAGTCCGCCCTCTGACAAGGCACAAATCCTGATCCTGGACCGCATCAGTTGGTTGAGTTTGTGAATATGTGTTGGTTACGTAGGGCTGGGACTGTAAGGAAGACTGAAGTTTAAAAAAGAGAAACAGAGAATGTAAATAGGAATTTAAGAATAAATATAATCTGAAATAAACTGTGTATTACCTTAAAACTTCATTTGTTCCAAAATCCTCCTATTCTTGCAACTTTGTTTGGTTTCTTTGGAAAGAAGAATAGTTTTCTGATCCTCATACAGCATTCCTTGTCCAGCCATTTTCACCCTTGTGACACACTCATTTTGTTCACTTACCTGAATCTACCTATCCCTTACCTCTCAAAAAATCAAATGCAGTTTGTAAACCTTCCTGTGCCTCCTTTGGGTTCTCCTTTACGCGTACAGTGCCTGATTGGTCCCAACACTGATAGCTGAACAAAAGTTACCCTTCACAGACAGAAGCTCTCTTCCATTTGACTCTTTTGTATTGGACTTTAATTTCTGGCTGTCCTGGTGTGCAAGGTGCCTTTAGGCCAATTATTTACCTTCTACCTTGGTTATCTGAATCTTGGTTCAGATTCTTGGTTATCTGAATCTGGGGCAACGCTATAGACATCCTCTGTAAAATTCTTTCAAAATTAAAGTCAGAAGTTATTAGTAAGGAACCTACTGACACCGCACATTTAATCCTACTGGTCAAGTGTTAGAGATAATTTGCTTAGCAAGTGAGAGGAGTTACAGTATTAGCACTGGATGGTGACTGCAGAATGAAGCTGACAAAACTGTGGGATGACACGTTCCTTGCCTGATAGGCAGAGCTGGCAGCACTGGAGGTATGGCTGCCGAAGACTTCACACCATGAGCTTTTTTAATTCCATATAACTTTACCAAAGTAATCATTTGAGCTCATATTTTGCATAATTGCTCTCTCTTTCATGCTAAATATATAAATCCCATAAAACCCACTTCAGACCCATTGAAAACGCAATTGTAAGAAACACGTGTTTTCTGAAGTTAAATTTTTCTGTCTATTTTTAAGATCTCCAGCTTTTTCATGCTGTAGAGTGGGGACGGGATTTTTGGCAGGAGAACAGTTCCTTTCTGCCTTTGGCTGTCAAAAGAAAGAACTAGCAAGATTTGACTGAAACTGCCTCTGATAGTCAGCAGCAACATGTGTAAGAGAGTGCCGCTAAACCCAAGTGTGCCCTGCGTGGGTCTGCAGCCATGGTGCACCGATGGCTGTGCACTAAGCTCTCTGCAGGCTTCCCAGGGTGAGATGTGGCCAGCCCACTTGCATGCACTGCCTTAAAAAGCAGCTCCACATATGCTGAAAGCCAGCAGCAGTGCAGAATGCAGGGGGAGGGAGTCTTTTACTATTGTACAGTTTGGGAATTTTTACATTCATGTACTTGAAATGATGGCTTACCGTCCTTATCCAGTCATTACCCTCCAGAAATTGTAACTATGTAGTTACGACACCTGGCAGCATAAAAATCAAGGACTTGGTACCCACAAAATACCAAAATACTGCCCTTGATACACCGTGTCTTCAAACTAATACATGTCAACACGGAATGGTTTGTCTGTCTGCCAAAGAGAAACCTCTTCAAGAGCTGCAGATGGGCCCAGAAGAACAGCAGGTCATCTCTCAACAAACCCAGGTTCTCGGGATCAGATGGTAACCAGCTCTTGTTTGAAGATGATCATCTCTATCACGTAGTGTATAGGAAAGACACAGGCGGGAAGAAGAGAACCACATGCAAAAACGACAATTTTAGTAAAAAGCCCTTAATTCTGTTGTTCACTGAACAAATTTGATTTCTGAGGACCTATTTCTCTAAAAGGTGTACAGTACTTCTAAACCAAATCCTTCCACAGATTATGTCACACCAGCACATCAGTTGTCCATCATTTAATGAAATAAAACCAAAAAATAAATTGGAAAGGCTTTTAGGCTTATGGACCACTCCACGCTATTCTGCATTCCTATAAAAAGTAGCGGCTGACCCAGTATGAGTTCACTGCTTTATAAGCTCCCACCCCATCAAAGTAAAATCTAAGCTTCAAATTAGAGTCCCACGAAGTGGAAACCATATTTTTTAAGCAGCAGGTTAAGAGCTGTCCCTGCTGTCAGCCCTGACATAACATTACCGCTGAGCAGAACACTGTACAGAAATGCTGCATCCGAGGTTTGCAAATGAAACTGAAAACAGACTGGGAGGAATTCAGTTACTGACTCAGTGAGTTGGTCATACTCTCTGGATCTGACAGATGGCGAATCAGTCAAAACTTGTTTGGTGTTTTTTTTTTGTGTTTGTTTGTTTTGTTTTTTTTGACGGAACTGTACAGTGGGGGATAAGCAAGTTTGAAAAGGAAATTGGACCACATGAATTCCTTGCGCAAAGGCAGAGTACACGCATAGAGTGCTTAAAATGGACTGATACGAGCCAGAACATCATCCTGGCACATGAAAGATGAAAGCCAGCACTTTCCGTGGTGGGGAAACAGGCTGGAACAGCAGAAAGCTGAGACTTTTATCTGCCTCCTTGCTTATTTCTTTCCGTGTCTGTACTTCAAAAGTCCTACTTTCACCACAGTAGATAGGCATCTTTTTTAATCTATTGGACTAATTTGTTAGACTGGCAGTATTAAAATCTGCTGCACTTTTTAAGTAGGTCCTCTGTGAAATGTTTTATGGAACTCCCTCTAGAAATTTTAACAAATTCCCTGTCAAGCATCACACCTGCCACAGTGATAATTTTAAACATGAATTTAACCACTCATGAAAATCACATTACTGGTGATTCTTGACCCCTTCAAAGCAACCGATATTGCGTATATGCTAATCTCATGGGAAGGTTAATGCTGTCAGTAGTAAGTGTTGAACAGTCTCTGATATTCACTGCAAAATGACACCACTGATTCTCAAAAAGCCTCTCTGAGCTCGGTGGGGACTCCTGCTTACAATATGGCCCTACCAGGTGGCCAGAGACACATCTAGGAGGCACTTCTGGCCTGGTGCTCTAGGTGAGAGAGGAAGGGTGGGAGTTGAACCCATAGGGTCTCTTTTTAGAGTCCTTCAAAGGTAGTGGTCTGTTTTCATTAATTATGGGAAAATTGCACACCTGCCTCCCTCTACAGCTGCAAATTATGCACCTGGCCACCAGGTTGCTCTGTGTTATCCCTGGGACATTGATCTGAAGGAGTGTAGGAGTGTCCTGGGTAAGAAGGCAGCTTTGCTTTCCACGCAAGTGGTGGTTGTTGAGCATCACGGGTGTGTGTGGCACGAGGGGTCCTGGGGCCATGCTGGAGGGCTGTGCGAGGCAGAGAGCCACAACTGCTGCAGTCACGTTCCCGCTGCTTGCAGAAATGGTCCCTGGAGCAACCCATCCCCAGGTCTGTCTCAGATCTGAGTGGTTTGCTCCAAAATGGAGGCTGGGGTGAACTGTTTCACTTAGCAGGGTCAAAGACCCTTTCTGTTGACCATGTAGGGAGCTGTAGCTCCTGCCTCGTCATTTCTGCTTACATGCTTAAAGCAGATGGTGTGAAAACCCACCTCAGTGTAGGCAACTGGGCATGTTGCCTGTGCTAAAGCATTTACTACAGAAAACAATTAGGTCCCTGAGAGGCACAGCCTCGTAATACAGACATAAATGTGAGGTCTTGGCTTACAGAAAGCAACATATGGTATTGTCAGTGGAGAAATAAAGCAATATGTATTTTATTTATTAATATGCTAATTTGAAATATATGAGGTAATAAAGATGATTTAGTATTCAGTCTCACTCTAAGAAATTAGCAATGCGGTTTAGGATACGTGCAGCTTCCAGCTCTGACAGTGACACATTTAGGTGACGCTAACTGTGCAGTTAACACAGAAACAGCATGTACCTACTCCTAATCAATAGTGCAGGTATCCTGAATACATCCTAAGGAAACTTCTGATCCTAAGGATGAGGAAATCCTCACTACAAGAAGGACATCGAGGCCCTGGAGCATGTCCAGAGCAGGGCTACGAAGCTGGTGAAGGGCCTGGAGCACAAGTCCTGTGAGGGGTGGCTGAGGGCACTGGGGTTGTTTAGTCTGGAGCAGAGGAGGCTCAGGGGAGACCTCATTGCTCTCTGCAACTACCTGAAAGGAAGCTGTGGGGAGCTGGGGGTTGGCCTCTTCTCACAGGTAACCAGTGACAGGACTAGAGGGAATGGCCTCAAGTTGTGCCAGGGGAGGTTCAGGCTGGAAATGAGGAGACATTTCTTCTCAGAAAGAGCAGTCAGACATTGGGACGGGTTGCCCAGGGAGGTGGTGGAGTCACCGTCCCTGGGGGTGTTCAAGGAGAGGTTGGACGTGGTGCTTAGGGACATGGCTTAGTGGGTGACATTGGTGGTAGGGGGGTGATTGGACCAGGTGATCTTGGAGGGCGTTTCCAATCCTAATGATTCTGTGATTCTATGAAACACAGCCAAAAGCTCACACGGAGGTATGTAAATGTAAGGGCTTGGGGAGACAACACGTTTAAGGATTGCATTTTGAGTTGTGCAGTGAGACTGATACTCTTCACAAGAAGATCGTGAGACTATAAACAGATTAAGAAAGTGTGGGAGGTTGGGCTAGTTGAAATGTGTGCTTACTCTTAACAATCAAGACTACACAATTTATATTTTATTTGTTGCAGTTCTGCAACTGTATGCTAATCCTTATGAAAACTTTAATTTCAGATGGAAACACCTAATAAAGTGGGAATTTAAGTGGTCTATATTTATCTAATAGTAACCAGGTGAATAAGAACTACTCAAGGAACATGACTTAGTGAACGTATTTACCATTAACATAAAAATACAGTTCTATGAACAATGGGGTGGCTATTGCTTCGCACCAATGACAAATCACGAAGTGATGCTGTCATTTTATTCTTAATGCTTAGTTCTCCAAAACTGGCAACTAGAGATCAGAGAATGGGAGAGAACCAGTGTTAGCTTTAATAGCACCACAGCAGATAACATAAAATAAGTGAGAGAGGAAAAAAAAAAAAAAAAAAGAGTGAAACAGAAGAGAATAAAATTGGCGGGGGAAGCAAAAATTGAAGTACAGTAGGGAAAAGTCAGAATCAAATACATAAATAGGTTTGTGGCCTTTTGGAAACTTTCAAGCAGTGAAGATGGAGAGAGAGACAGGAAAAAAAGACAGAGTAACCAGATGGAAATCTAAGTCTTAGACACCAGTTCCAGCTGGGTTAGGTCAGGAGATCATCAAGCAGCAGCTTTTAAGACAAAAATTCAGAACATTAATGATATTTGGAAGAAAAGGAGTAAACAAGCAATCCTTTTTATGGCACTATCTCTCCCTATGCTCCCTCTCACTATTGAGATTGACATTGTTTTAAAATCCCAGTTGCCTCGTTTGTAGTCTGACAGAGAAGCAGTGTATCAAAGAGCTGCCATTCGTTAACAGGAACTTCCACTGAAGCACAAGAGAGGCCTTTACTAGGTTTCTTTGCAGGAAGTATAAGTCTTGATTTTTTTTTCTTGATCTTTCTCCAAGCCTCAGCCTCATACCCAGACCTGCAGGTGATTCTCTGGCAGGATCCTGCCCAACCTTCTTGTGGAGGAGGCCCTTTGCAAGGCGTAACACAGCTGCTTGCTCTCCAAAAGTGTATCCTCACCCAGACTCTCTATGAGGTGGGGACAAGGGGAATGGATGGGCTTCCCTTCTACGTGGAGCCTTCTTTCTCTGAAATCAGCATTCGCCACCTTAGCTAGTAGCCTGCCTCAGCAAAAGCATTTATTAGTGCCCTGAGGTTTCAACCCATGCCCAAAGGCTGCAAGCACTGGAAGATACAGGCTGGCCCAGTTCCCTGGCAGTTCCAGCCCTCCCTTGCTGCTGGAAGACGGCAAGTGGCCACCAAATCAGGAAAGGCTTGGTTTTCTGCAACTATTGTCATTCATCATGGACACACAGATGAGGCCAGGATGAGCTTGTCCCCCATGAAGATGGCTGTGAACTGGCCTCTGTTTCCTCTGCAGCATTCAGCCTCCTCGCGACAGACACCTTCCCTCGACTGCAGCTCACTTCCTCTGAGCCAGATGCGCTTCGGTCCCTGCAGACCAGGCTGGTTGCTGCCCTCCACACACAAATGACCTCTCTCAATGTATTTTCTCCTATTCCTCCAAGCAGCACACTTAGCGAAACCAGTGTGTTGACCAGCTCTCTTTGAACAGGAAAAATTACTTCAGCATCACAGCGATCTTTCTATTTTTCCCAATAATCTTGCTGTGTATATTACATTGTGCTTTGGGGCCAGCAGAGCCTCAAAACAATGTTAGGTTTTTGAGCAAACAGCAATCTTAAGAAACATATCCTGCCCTGTAAGTTTAGATACAGTGAAAATGGAGATGATATATAATGTGAGAAGTTTGCTGTTACGTTAGCTGCACCGTCCTTTTTATTGCCCACCAGAGAAAAAGAGGGGAAGGTAGGTAGGCTGGGAGATGGATTATTTCTTACAGGCGTGATGATTCCTCAAGTTTATCCATAAAAGGGGAACAGGGAAGAGAGGCAGAGCACTGTAGTTCACAAATTACACTGGAACTTTCTTTAGTATTAATACATCAGTGCTTGTCACTTGATATTTCTGCATCAGCCATTGCTTTCGGAGTTACGTGAAAGGACAAAAAAAAAAGTTAATACCTTTTTAGTCATCAAATTCTCATAACTACTTGCAAAATAGGGTTCACCAACAGAGATCAAAGAAAGTTTCTGAGATTTAGGGTAAGAGAGGAGATGAGAAGAGGATCCTTCCAGATGTGTAAGATCCCTGAGGAAAAGAATTACTAATGAAAAAAAAAATCTTTTTAAATAGATCATTGATTTGTTGGGGATGGGTGGAAGGAGGGAGTTATAAGTGTAGCAATGTTCTTTCCTCAAGGGTAAAAAGAAGGAAATCTTCTTTGTGGCCATGTCAGCTGCCACTGTTGGGATCTTCCTGATGCTGCCTAGGATCACCACCCATCAGACCCAAACATGTTTCTGATGAGTACCCTGGGATAGGACCTGCCTCTATTCACACTTACATTGGGTATGCAGCTGCAGGTCTGCTGGATGATACCTACAGTTCCTGAGATGCCTACAGGGTTAAGCTGCTGTTCTTTGGGCACCTCAGTTCAGACCCTCCTTCTGATGTGATGCGATTTTAAGAATCAGCACCCTATCCTGCTTTTATTTTCTAATTGCTGGTCACTTTAGCGAGTTAAGTCTCCCCTTCGATGAAAGGGATGGACTTTCCATTCTAGACAGACTCTGTCTAACCCTTCAAGAAATCAAATAAGCTAAGAAGGGCTCGAAGGGCCTTGATGTTCAGGGGCAATACAAATGTCTGCTTGAGACCAGCATTTCCAGAGTGGGGCATATTCACTTCAGCTTCATTTTCTGAACAGCTGAGACTCTCTCACAAGATCTCTCTCACAAGATCTGCTTCTCAACCTTTTTTGTTTGTTTGCTTGTTTTGTTTTTGTTTTTGTTTTCCCCAGAAGGTTTTAATGTCTCTTTTTAGAAATCACAAAACAGACATCCGAATCGAAGTCCCTCTGCTTCCCAGCAATCATCGTCTCCTGAGTCCAAAGCAAAGAGATTGCGGGTCTTCTCAGTAGGAAGAATGAGAATTGGATATTTTGTTACTGATGTGGTTAAACCAATATGTTCTTTCATCATTTATTCCTTAGAAATTTTTACTGTTATTTATTTATTTACTGAAAGAAAAAAAATGCAGACTGAGATAAGTGATAGAGACAAACTGCAGTCTAATGAAGTTAGAACTGCTTCTTATTTCCAATGGGAAGCACTGAACAACTTTAACTGAAGAAGTGAGAGTACATATGCACCACACATT
Organism: Cygnus atratus; assembly: GCF_013377495.2. Lineage (NCBI taxonomy): Eukaryota > Metazoa > Chordata > Aves > Anseriformes > Anatidae > Cygnus > Cygnus atratus. Next base: position 15,586,048 of record NC_066362.1, on the reverse strand, counting down.
GCAGCAGCTTCAAGAATATGTATCTGAACTAGAGCAAGTCATGGGTACACCTAGCCACCCTAGCACAGAGCTCTCTTCAGGCTGCTTTGTCATTCAAAAGCAGAGGTTTTGCTAATGCAGTACTGAAAATTGCACTAATGAAATCTATGTTGAACTGGTAGCCCAGTTACCACTGAATCCTTGACAATTCAGTAGCATGTCTGCACCACTCTTTGGCTTACAGCCTTCAATTTTATTGCACTTACCTAAGCCATTTGATACAGAACAACTTCATGCAGGCAATATAAGTTCTTTCGTATTAGTAAGTCATACCTGAAGTTGGTAACAGCTGGTCCTCACATTCTCCTGCGCCAGAAGAATCATTTATTATTTTCTTCTTATTCAATCATTAAGAATGTTGTGTCCCCAAACTGTTTTTGATGAAACAGAGTAAAACAGTCTCACAGCATAATGGACTACATCTGTTGTAAGCAGTGGTGGTACAGCAGCACACTGCCATACCAGATGTGTTCTGCAACATGAATTTATCATAGGGATGAATCCTTAAAAAAATCAACCAAGAAGTCACAATGGGTTTAAGGGATTCTACTTATCTTGTATAAATAGTTAAAGGGTCAGGCTTGCTTGTGCCTGCTATCCAACAAGAAACAATCTGTGGATTTTCAGGCAAAGGTTGTAAATGTTCAAAAATGCCCCTGAAAACAATAATGTACCAAAGAATATGTTTCATTAAAGTATTAAGTTGTTTCATAAAATAGACATTCACCAAAGAAAACTAGAAATGAAGGCATTACTCTTACATGGGGACAACAGTTACAGCAACATTTAGTGTCTCAACAAGGTCTACAGCAAGACTAGACCTTACTGCCTCTGTGGCAAGTAAATACAGGAGCAGAAGTCACACGTAGCAAGAGGGAGTACAGCTCCTTTTTGAAAAGAGGGTTGACATTTTATAACATTATTTTAGGAAAACTGAGCATAGATCCTTAGCTGCTTTGCAGCTACTTTGTACCACACTGCTGTCTTCAAGATGTTGACTTGCCCCTGCAATTACTCGGGAGTAAAAGCCTGCTTCGTACTGCAGAGAGCAGCAAGGAACTGTGGAGGAACATCATTGCCATGGCTGCTGTCCCACAGTACTTGAGCAAAATGAGCAGAGCAAACCCAGTGACAGTAACCAGGCCCAGCTGAGGGGCCATAGCACTCACAGGCCCGCCTGTCAGGTCCATAGCAGTAAGGCAGGTCCAAGGTCATCCAGGGAAATCCAGTCAGCAAATCAGGGTTGGGGTCACTTCCAGTGAGGATAGCCAAGAGTCAACAATGGCCAGGCAAGTTCATACTAATGAGGCTGGTCGTGCCAGGGAGTCAGGTCTGTGCTCGGGGTGCAGACACAGAGGGTACGGGGCCAGGCGTGGGCACGGCCATAATGTAGCACAGGCACAGATGGGCCGGGGCCTGAGCTGAAGCACAGCTGCCGAGTGAAGGGGCTGCTTCTCACAGCTCTACCTCACACAGCTCTTCCTTACACAGCAATTCCTCACACAGCTCTTCCGAACACAGCTCACCTGCACCAGGGTCACTCAGCAGCACCTTCATCTGGTGCATAGCCACACAACTCCAGGAGTGGGGAGTGTGCTCAGGGCCTGAAAACAAAAAGAGCAAGACAAAAAAAAAAAAAAAAGCATTGCCTTATATTTCCCGAAATGGCTGGAAAATAGCATTATTCAGACATCCTTCAGATGGGACCCAAACTGCCAGGACTGAGGGAAGAGGAAGTGGCAGTAAAGTGGAGGCAGTTTTGGTGCCTGCGGTCACACATTCCTGTAGCTGCAGCATGTGGTAGGACGATTTTGGCTTTCCTTAACTGAAGTTGGCTGATGAAAACACCAGTTAGCTTCTCTTGGATGACCTGCATTCATTCTTGCTGTTATGATCTCGCTGTCTGAACCTATTTATTGGTCTAAACCTACCACTGAAGATCATCTGACCAGTGTTTTTTAATTTACCACTACTTCTGATATTAAGCAAGACTCTCTGTTGCAATGAAAGTCAATCTCTTTTGGGATTGGCTTTACCTGAACAAAAAGCCATAGGGCAAATATAAACCTAATTATCCTCCAGCATCCCAGGCTACTAAAACAAACCCAAAAGAGTCAGCAGCTTTATCAGGTAAGTTCTACAAACTGTTTCATAAGGAGTTTCTTACATGGAAACTGCTATAGACCCTGTGTGCTGCAATCCATTGCATCTGACACTTGGAAAACAGCAACACAGATCTGGAGAAAAGTGGTTAAGAAGCTTTGGCAGTATGAGTTAATATTCCTTCTGTCTAATAATATTGACACAAACATACTACTAACTCTCAACAACAACATTTTGTTTCCTAGTTTAATACAAGAATGTGGTGCTACAGCTGCTATTTTGATATCAACATCTGTCGATGCCTTATGGAGATTTTGATTTTAAAAAGAAAACTAACCTAGTTTATGCCAGTTGCTGGAATTTATAGAATATTAGTGAATTAAAAAGCATTAAAAGCTGATTGAATATTGCAGTGTATGAAGAATGAAAAGTGTAAGGTGAAGTAAGGCTGGATGTGGCTCTGGGCATATCATCAAATTTACCTCGCATGTGGAAATCCCCACCTTCCAAATCACAGCTTTGTGGAAACTTCACCTTGAAGCTATTATGCTTTTGCCTAAAACACTGAGGTTTGTCACTTCTCATTTTCACATGTAAGCATTTATGCAACATCATCAGTCACCTTCACAGCTGAAGAGACCACACTTCTTATGTTTCATATTAGAAGATTTATTTTACAGCTTCTTATCTATTTTTCAGGCTTTAATTGTGGGCAGTGACACAGCTTTCATTCAATACACATGGATGTATTTATTCACGTATATACATTTTTCTCCACTGCTCACTGAGGTTTTTCATTTCTCATTCCCACATGTAAGCATTTATGCAACATCATCAATCACCTTCACAGCTGAAGAGACCACACTTCTTATATTTCATATTGGAAGATCTATTTTACAGCTTCTTATTTATTTTTCTGGCCTTAATTGTGGGCAATGACACAGCTTTCATGCAATACACATGGATGTATTTCTTCATGTATACACATTTTTTCCCACTACTTATATTTCTAGCTTAGGATGACATGTAGGAATTGAGGACTTTATTGAAAAAACTGTGATAAGACATACATTGAATATCATCCCATCATGTCCAACAAGATGCACCTAAATCTTTCCCATGTGTGCTTCACTTCACCTTTTAAGACAGTTCTTTCAAGTAGAAGAGTAAAAAAGAGTGCTAAATTCAGATGCAACATTTTTGTTGTTGGGAATCAGCATTAAGATTTGTTGCCTTGAACCTCTACCACCACAGCTGACAGCTTTCAAATTACCTATGCTGGCTGGCTGCTAGCATAGCAGCTTAGTTTGGAGTTCCCACCGCTTCCCAGAGCCTGGAGTGAGACAGCTCAGAATAGGACCCACAGGCAGGTAGCCAACAGACTTGGGACCTACCTAGAAGTTTGGAATTGAAGGTAAAAGGGACACCCTATAACTGTATTCTATATCCTTTACCTTAAAGGAGACACGTTTCACACATTATCCTTTATCCTTCAACTCATTCAGCACAGCTGCTATGGCTGGTGGGCTGGGAACAAGGGATTCTGCATGCTTGTGCAAAATAGAGCATTCCTGTGCAGTTGCTAAAATTATCATGAGGACTGAAAGAGAGTGAAAGGAGATAGCAATTAGCAGCTTACAGTTGCACAAATGCTGATCAGAATTCTGTGTGAAGCAGAAGAAATGCTTCTGAAGCCTGGTGTATCTCCCCTGGTGGATATCAAAAACCTGTTACAAACTGAGGAGTTGTGAGAGATTCTTAAAGAAAAGGCAACACTGGTTCTTAGATCTTTTCTTGATACCAGTTTTCCCCATCTGCACTCCTCTTCTTCTCCCTTCCTTAATAAATGTTCTAAAGCATTTAGTGCTTGAACATATAAAGCATTACATTTACACTGAAGTCAGTAGGATGATCCTTCTGTCCAGCCAGTACTTAAGCAAAGACTCCCCAATAACAAGTATTCAGACATCAGAGAACTCTACCCACTGAATACAAACAAAAGCATCTTCACATCACATAAATGCACTTCCTAACCTCCTGAAGCAGATTTTACACTGTGTTCAGAAGACAGACAGATCAGACTCTTGCAGAAAAGCTGAGGAATCTATTTCAAATCATAGAACTCTTTCTTGTAGGAAGACCTGCTGTTGTTCAATCTATTTTAGGGAAGATGATTTCTAACTCTCTACTTTTGAGGGTGGTTTATCATCATCTCAAAACATCTCAAACAAGGAGATTTCACAGAGGAACACCATCTGTCTTGTTTGCACTCTCTCCAGCTATTTGGAGTGAGCACTTTGCTGAACTTACAGTTAACATGCTACCTTTTCTCAGTCTTACTTAGCTTCTTATAGGGAGTTACTAGTGACAACTAGTCCTTGTCAGCCTCATGCTGTAGACCCAATACCTACCACGCAGCCAAAAACTTCCTTGTGCCTTGTAGGTGTTTCCACCTTCTGCATAGGGATGACAGACACAGCTACTGCTCACATCACATAGCTACAAAAATGCCTTAGGAAGAAAAACAGGCTCTTAACCAATGTGCACAGTCTATGAACGGTGACCTACATAAAAGCAAAAAACATGTATGAAAGAAAAGCCGTGTTCCTTCCTCTATTTCCAATGTAATATTTTTTTTTTCAAGGGAGAAAATATTGGGAAAAAAAAACTTCTCAAATATTTTTTCCTTTAAAGAATGCCACACTAGACAAGGATTGCCCATTTCACCCAAAAAGAGTACACTGTGCTTTCTAATTGCCTCATCTTCTGAGCATTGGGAGCCCAGAGAAATAGAGGGGCAACAACAGTGCAAGTGCCTCACAGCCCAGCATCCTGGAAACACATGAAAGAATACTGATGAGGGCATCCCAACAATGTCTCACAGGAGCCAGTAGTTGATTCACTACAGGTAAATGTCACATGGAGGCATTTGTGGTGACACATGCAGTGCACCAGCGCAGCGTCTTCAGACCAGGGTCTGCATCTCCTAGTGGGAGTCTCTGCATGCTTTTCCTTTGCAGCACATCTTCTGAGACCCGGTCTTTTGCCATTTGCTGTATTAATATGAGCGTTTCTGTTGAAGCGGCCCTAAGAAAGCAAAGGATGGGTTTGATATTGAGATGGAAATGTCTGTGTAAAGAAGGCTAGATGTTCTGGTGAGAGCTAACATCATTACTAGCCCCCAGTACAGCCTAGTGTACATGCTCCATGAAAGAACTACCACCCTATCCAGGCGTGCATAGGCATCTGGGTAAAATGTCTGTGCATGTCTGGGGCATCTTCTGCAATTTTATTGTACTGTCAGTTGCTACAGGTTTATTTCGTGCTCATTTGTGCAGACCCATATGGACAATAGCCCTTTCTCTATCAGCTAGCCAGTATCTGCATGAGCTCTACTACAGAACAACATGAGTTCCTCAGCTTGCCCTTTGGCTTGGCTGCACAAGATACTACACCCATTCAGAGAAAGGGACCTCAGCTCTTTATTTCCCCAAGGAATGAAAGACCAAAGTCACAAGTTACAGTTAATTCTGGACAGACTTTCCAAAATCCCAAGGAGCCAGTAGCTTCTTTGGCACCAGCTCAAGCATGTGCCTCTTAGGACAGAACAAAATGGAGGCAACGGCAGCATCTGGCAGCAGCCCATATTTTAGTACATTCCTGTAATGGTGGCAAAGATGGGCCCAGACAACAGTCTTGGGAGCTTTTTCTATTATTATTTTTTTTTCCTGAGAGAAGGTAGGTATCAAGGATGAGGGTCTTTCTTCAAAGCAATCTGCAGTAGCACTTTAGATGCAGCTGGGATTGTGAGCAACAACTTGGCTAATAGTCAGTAATCAGAAAGCAGAATTTTTCACCTTGCAAATGTAGTTGCCTGACAAACTGAGAAGAGCCACAGTATCATTCAAGAAACTTAGAAATGACATGAAAAATAGTAATAATGCTTTTGAGTCACAGAGGTACTACATGGGACCCAGCACGGATGCAGCTTCTGAGTGCCCCTCCTCAAAAGAAATCAGAACCAAAACAATGCATTTTAAGATGCATTCATGCCCTCTCTTCCCATCACATTTACATAGGTTGAAATTCCACAGCAGCGATACCCACAATGAAATGGTTAGTAAGCTTTCAGATAACCACTTGCTGAAAAAAGCAGCACATGCTTCCCCACAGCTGATACCTCAGGTTGTTTCCAAGTCAGAAAGGACTCTTCTCAGTATCTGCCTCCATAAAGGAGCATTTGACTATGTGCCTCTGACACAAACAGAACTGGACCATGGCAGGGAGTGGGGAAGAAAGAACACCGAGGACCATCTGGGACAAGGAGTCTCAGGGACTCCTTATCAGCCCCACTGAGAAGTACAGCCTAGCTTCCCAGTACTATGGCTCTGGGAATAAGATTCTCATCTAAATAAAATATCCATAGCTCTTTGTGAGTAAATTTGAACGAAAATCTTGCAGAAATGACTGAGTAGGTTTCATTTTCTGGTCACGTAAACTGTTTTACTCCTACTAGTTACTTCTCAAAATCTGACAGTTTCGAAAGAAATTGGTATTAAAGTGAATTGATAATGTGGTAAACAGCCTGTGATGCAAAGCAATTGAACATTTCATGAAAGAAAATGTGGAAATCAAAATAAATGGTGGGAACTGATATACAGCCAAATCTTCGTTGCTAGAAATGGGAAATTTCCCTCCCTACCCAGCAGTGTCAGCAGCCTCTCTGTGGGCAAGAGCTATCGCAAACAGGATTCTGGGGGATCCTACCCTGTGCCCCGGGTCTGTGCCAGCATAACCCTTATTGAGTTTATGTGGGGAGGTTTTGGTAGCCACGGAGATGGCGGGGTGTGGGCTGCAGGGGTGGCCTCTGGGAGCAGAGCCCAGCAGCTGCCCCATGTCAGATCAGAGCCAGCTCCAGCCGGCTCTAAAGGGACCTGCCGCTGGCCAGAGCCGAGCCAGTGAGTGATGTTGGTTGTGCCTCTGTGAGAGCAGATTTAGGAAAGGATAAAAAATATTTGGCAACAGCTGGGAGAAAAGAGTGAGAGAGAAACAGCCCTGCAGACACAAAGGTCAGGGCAGGAGGGCAGGAGGTGCTCCAGGTGCCAGAGCAGAGATTCCTCTGCAGCCTGTGGAGAGGCCCATGGCGACACAGGTCATCTCCCTGCAGCCCGTGGAGGAGCCCCCGGTGGAGCAGGTGGATGTGGCCTGGAGGAGGCTGCGGCCCATGGAGAACCCCCGCAGGAGCAGGCCCCGGGCCGGAGCTGCAGCCCGTGGAGAGGAGCCCACGCAGGAGCAGGGGGTCTGGGGGGAGCTGCCGCCCGTGGGGGACCCGTGCTGGAGCAGTTTGCTCCTGGGGGATGGACCCCGTGGTACGGAGCCATGTGGGAGCAGTTCTGTAAGAGCTGCTGCCTGTGGGCAGCCCCCGCAGGCTCAGTTCGGGAAGGGCGGCATCCCGTGGGAGGGACCCCACGTGGAGCAGGGGCAGGGAGTGACCGTGAAGGAGCAGTGGAGATGAAGCGTTGGGGACTGACCGCAGCCCCATTCCTTGTTCCCCTGCACTGCTTGGGGGGAGGAGGTGAAAGAACCTCCTGAGATTGGAGCTGAGCCTGGGAAGAAGTAGGGTGAGGGGAAGCTAATTTTAGTTCACTTTTAGTTTTCACTATTCTACTCTGTTGCTACTGGTCAATAAATTCATTTAATCTTTCCCAAACGGAATCTGTTTTGCCCGTGAGGGTAACTGGCAAGCAATCTCAACGCACAAGGTTTTTTTCATCGGGTTTTCTCCCCCTGTTCTGCTGAGAAGGGGGAATGGGACATCGGCTTGGTGGGCACCACAAACACATGGAGAGGTCATCCTGGTCACTAACCATAGCATGGGGAAAGGCAGACAGCCTCCAGTTATTAAAAGGAGTAAACCCTATTTGCAGCTATCTAAAAGGAGCAAGAATTCACCTGTTGGTGTCAGAACTGTCCTCAGGGCACTTCTGGGGAGTACATGACATGACTTCAAGATCTGGAAGATGCATCAGGAAAATGGCTGGGACAGGGGGTTGCACTTCGCAGCACTGAACAGCTGCTGATGAAGTTTGTCTCTTCCACTTAGAAGGGCAGTGAAGCAAGAGAGGGCACTGTTCTGTCTCTGTGCAAATCCTTGCTGAGCCCTCATCTCAAGACTCATCTGCAGCCCTACTCCCCACATCTCTGGAAGGAAATAGCAGAGTTAGGGAAATAACACAAAAGGGCAACTAAAATGATGAAAGACAGATCAGCTGCTTTGCAAGAAGAACCAAAAACGCTGAGAAGGCACATGAGCCAGGCTTACAAAATCATAAAGTGAAGGAAAAGTCAAATGCAGAACTTATCCACCAAATCCTTTAACACAAGAACTACAGACCACTCCCTGAACGTGTAGGACCATCCTATAAATAGGCAAAGCCTTTGCTCATGCAGACCTTGAAGAAGGAACTGAGATGTTCATAACAGGAGCTTAATCCTCTTCCACCAAACAGACAACTTCAGAGACTCTAGACAGAAAATCACTGAACTGACCGGGGCACAAGCTTAGCAAAGAGCAGGATTTGGGGGATAATTATATATTTGACTTATGAGGGCACTGGAGGCTGGGGTGAGCAAAACCCCACAAGTTTCAAAATGGTCATACTTTGAAACAGGATAAAGCGTGCTGCCTGGTGGTACAGTCAGAAAACTGGGCCCAATCTCAATTTTCTCTTAATTGGTTAAAATAAAGATAAAACTGATAATACATATATTAATAAAATAGAGATAAAATTTCTCCCTATATACATTGCCTTTTCCTATAGACTTAGGTCTTCCCAAGTATAACACCACCACAACTACAGTGCAACAGTAACCTTACTTACCAACCAAGGATCAATGATGTACACAATATGATGACAGCATTTGTATTCAAGATTGTTTTTTATAAATACCACTTTTTTTTTTTTTTTAAGTACCTGAGAAAATACTGCATCAGGGCAGATAACAAGTCCTCAAATGGTTGTCTGTGGCTTTCTTAACCTCAACCTCTTTTTGAAATTATATTAAGGAATTCAGTCTGTGCAACAAGAAAAATGGACTAAGCTGTCATTCAGGGTTGCTTATGCTGCTCAAGACAAATCAGTGGTGAAAGATGTGTTAATGTCACTGTGAAATACATTGTAGTAACATCACCCCCAATGCACTACTTGGCATTGCCCCCTCCCCACCTCACTATGCTGTATCAATTTCTCCTTGACCTCTTTCGTTTAAGTATGAGCAAGTGGCTGACATGCTCTTTCAGCTAAATCTACTCCTTTTACTCAGGCTTTTGGCAAAGACTTAGTATAAACACAAGGGGAACCTTCTGTTCTTAGCCCTAAACCATGCACAAGTGTTATTCCAAGAGTCCGTTCCCTCATCCAGTAGGGCTTGTTTGGGTTTGATTTTTGTTTGTTTATTTCTAAATTCTTTCTCAGATTCCCATTTTTAGTAGTTGTTTCTCCTTTTTCAGCCTTGGCAGCCACAGGTCCCAGGCTGCCAACCCCAAATAATGAGATTTCCCCCTGTGGCTGAACCACAGGCTATGGCCAGAAGCTACTATTAGTATTTGGAGTCTGGTGCTCATTTGCCTCAGCAGTGATTAGCTCAGCCTAATGCAACCATATTTGCAAGTTTATAAGGCCAGCTCATCCTCTGATGCATTTCCTTTTTGCCCAGAGACTTGTCTGGCTTTTTAATGTCTTTTTAACCGAATTTAGAGTCACAGAAATATGTTTATAAACATGTAATATATTATATTGTATATTGAACCGAATTTGTATTTCACTGTCTGGTAATGTTTATCAATCAATAACTTTTATAAATACCATAAAAACACATGACATAAAAGGTAATAAAAATAGAGACAAAGACAGACAAAAGAAGGTTAATCTCTAAAATAAAACACAATGAAACAGAACCCAGATCCTTAATCCAATCTCATTACTTATTTATCTCAAACTACCCAGGAATTCCACCCAAATTACGTATATTATTAGTTGTTATTGAAGAACTTCTTTTCTGTTGTTGCTAGGGTGGCCACATCTGGAAACTCACCTTTGCAGGGAATGTTAATCATCAATTCTGAAGGAAAGTGGGCTTAGTCACTACCAGAGCTACTTGGAACAATGGAGATTAAGCACGGTATCTACTAACCCTGAAGAAGTATGTTTTCCTTTAAGCTCAGTGTCAGATGGAAAGGTTGATTTTACAGTTGACTTATCTGAACAGAAGATTAGGAAAAACTTGCAGTACATGAACCAAGAGGTGCACCTGAGTCCTGACAGAGCAATGCTTGCTGTGACACAGTCCAGCCCTCAATAATTTAACATGGAGCACCATATGCTTTCCAAACACATTTTGCTTGGTAGTAGAAGACCAAGCCAATAAGCACTTCATCTTCCAGAAAGTTTCCTGGTACTAACATTCTCTGCTAATCCAGTCACTTCATATTTATACAATACTATGGTATTGTCACATACTGGCTTTGAGAAAGCCTCAAAACTATTTTATTCACATGGCAATTAAGAATAACAGATTCAGACTAAGATTTTAAAGCTACAGAAATGACCATTTAAAAGTTTTAAAAAGTTTAACAGCTTAAAAACCTAGCTTGCTAGTGAGAAAGCAACCAGCTTTTCGGACGTTAAAATGGCAAACTAAAGAAAATTGAAATATAATGTATTTTGTTGCCTATTTTTTAATGCACAGTCATAGCCTGAGCTAGTTTAAATGCACAGGAATTATGCATGCAGTATAAGTCTTTTCCATCTTACTCCAGAACACTTTAGTACAAGGAAAAAAAAATAATAAAAAAAAATCATTGTCTAATCAAGACTACAAGATAATTCAAGCCTAGTTTCACACTTCTGGTATACCAACTGATGTGGGCAACAACTAGCATAAGATAGCTTTTAGATTTTCACCTGCTGTTGTTGAATAGATTTCCTTCTGCCACTGACAAACATTTTAGAATAATTTTAAGCATCCAGAGAATACAGTTAGGAAATAAGTTTCCCATAGCAGTAGTAGCAAAGAAAATATATGACAAAGTTTTAGTCCATTCAAAGGTGAATAGGGTTAAATTCAGCTGAAGGCCAGTCACTAGTGGTGTCCCACAGGACTCAGTACTGGGGCCAATTCTCTTCAATATCTTTATCTTTTATGGACAAGGGGATCAAGGGCACCCTCACTAAGTTTGCAGATGACACCAAGTTGGGCAGGAGTGTTGACCAGCTCGAGGGTAGGAAGGCTCTGCAGAGTGATCTGGATAGGCTGGACCGATGGGCCAAGGCCAACTGCATGAGGTTCAACAAGGCCAAGGGCCAGGTCCTGCACTTGGGGCACAACAACCCCATGCAGCGCTACAGGCTGGGGGAGGAGTGGCTGGAAAGCTGCCAGGAGGAAAGGGACCTGGGGGCATTGGTCAATAAACGGCTGAACATGAGCTGGCAGTTTGCTCAGGTGGCCAAGAAGGCCAACAGCATCCTGGCTTGTGACAGAAACATTGTGGCCAGCAGGACCAGGGAGGTGATCGGAGCCTCTGGTGAGGCTGCACCTTGAGTGCTGTGTTCAGTTTTGGGCCCCTCACTACAGGAAGGACATTGAGGTGATGGAGCGTGTCCAGAGAAGGGCTACAAAGCTGTTGAAGGGTCTAGAGAACAAGTCTTATGAGGAGTAGCTTAGGGAGCTGGGGTAGTTTAGCCTGGAGAAAAGAAGGCTCAGGGGAGACCTTATTGCTCTCTGCAATTACTTTAAAGGAGGCTATAGTGAGCTGGGGATTGGGCTCTTCTCCCAAGCACTAAGTGCTAAGAAAAGAGGAAAAAGCCTTAAGTACCAGTGGAGGTTTAGGTTGGATTTTAGAAAAAATTTCTTCACTGAAAGGGAATTTCAGTGTAACAGCACTGTAACAGCAACAATCAAAAAGGTCTTATGTGACTTAATGATTTGAATTTGACCTGATAAGAATACTATTTACATAGCATCCAAAAGGCTACCATTGAAATTATGCAATAAAAATTACCTGAAAGAAATGTATTTCAGAATTTAATATGTTGTGCTAATGCATCATAAACACCTCACTGTTCCCTGTCCAACAAACCCCATGCAAAAGTATGGGCTCCATTGTCTGAGATCTTTTATAGTATACAACTAAAACTCCATCAGCAAATATACTTCAAATATCCTTGAATCAGACTTTAAATTGATGGCAAAAAAAACTCAAATGGAAGTGTTGCTTTCCTGTCAATACTTATATAAACCATCATTCTAAACATGACAGATATAACGTGTCTGCAAGTACTGGAGTCTTTCACAGCATAAGGTTGATCTAATTTATTTCCATTCACTTAATCAAAAGGCACACCTGCCAACAGATACAGAAATATTTCAAGTGGCAACGGTCAGAAAGCCTGAGCTTCCGAGGAAACAGAGAAAGTCCTAAGCAAACACAAACAGGGCTGGGTGAAGTGGATGCCCAAATATAGGAATACTGTGATTATATCTACTTAGAAGTGATTGCTTTTACAATGGTCAGCATTGAACCACAATTCAAACAGGAAGGTTATAAAACTATTTAGAATTATGACAGCTTCAGATTCAAGAGATCCAGAATTTCAATGTATGCTTGAGATATATGTCTCTAATTTCAACTATGATTGATTGTTGTCGCAGATAAAACTATTGCAAGCCAACAGACATCTTTCAAAAATTATGTCCAAGTCAGTTCATAAATATCTCAGTTCACTCAGCCAAACCAATCGTTATCTCCTACACAAATGGTGCAATTGGTAATGATGAAGATGTTATCATCAGCTCATTGCTTAGGCAGCATACTTTCTGTGCTCTGCATCATATTAAAATGTGCTTTTCAGCCCAGCAGGACAAATAATGCTTGGCTGGTAGATAATTGCACAACCAGCAAAGGGAAAACTCATTGAAGGAAACAGATAAAAATTAACACCTGGAGTTATCTGAGTTTTGTGTTGGTACAAGTTGTGTAGATTTTTACCAGGATGTGTCCTGTCCACTGTCCACTTCTGATCAAATAAGATTAAGGAGCTACTCTTACAAACTGAGAGCTTCTGTTACAAACTCCCATTAATGGAATGGTAGGGAGGAAGCTGACAATATATCCTGCAATGCCCAGTACTGAATCAGAATCTGAACTGAAAGGCTGAAGATTTAGTCTTCTTTCAACCCTCCCAACAGCAAAAGGGCCCACATGCAACTTCAAAGCATGCCTGAGTGGGAGTTGCCAGCTATCTGTATTCAGTGTTCAACCCGTTCTGCAGTATAATTCATATGTCAATTCTTGTAACAAGTCACTTCACAAAATCAGAAGGACTTTTGCTTTCATTAAAAAAAAAAAAAAAAAAAACCTTGAAAATGCAGAACTGCTTCCAAAACTGAAAACCTCTTACTCTTCCTCAAAAAAGAGTAATTGCAAACGATCATCTGAAAATACTGTAAATTAAAACATTAAGAAGTATATTTTCTTTCTCTTAAATATTCTTCAATGTCCTGGTGAAATCACCTTAAGAAACAAAACCACTTGCCTATTACACTCTTCTCTCCATGATAAATCTGTTGTTTCATTACCAGACTAGTTTGGCAAGTAACATAATCCTGCTTGGACAAACATGGCCATGAACACTACCATCAATCAAACAGACACATCTTGGAGACATGCACTTTTAATATGCCATCTCTGCAGTAACTTAGAAAGCAGATGCTTTCTCTTCTTGCTGAGTTTGGTCCGGGACTGCATAATCCAGGTCAATTTTGGGCTCCTTCCAAAGGCTAGGAATGCTTACCAAAGGCTTACCAATGACTGCTAAGGGGAGAAAAGGAGATAGCGCTCAAAGGTTACAAGACTTAGAGTTTCTTTACCTCCCTAGGTAAGCAATATTTTATTATACCAACCTAAAATGGTCCTAGATATTGGTGGTGCTTCTTCAGCAGCAAGAAGAATAACAGGCTCTGAAAACAATTTGCTGTCCTTAGTGCCATAAGCACAATCCTTTCAATGTGCTAACCATCCAAGTCATCTCTGACGCTAACTTTATAACAAGCTGAAAAACAATGAAAGTCAAACTTCATCCCATGCTCAACAGGCCTCCAGCACCAGGTGCTGCATCACACTTGACAGCAGGTACCCCACTCATCAGTATAATTTGTTACTGTCCTAATGAGTCCACTAACTCATCAAGAGCCCTGCATCCTCTGTTCTCTCAAGGATGAATAATTACATGCTTTTCAAAACTGCTCTCACAAGATTACAGGAAAGTAGAAAAGTGTGGATTGGGATGGTGAAGTCATGGTGAAAATATCTGAGCAATTACACTCAACTGTCTAGATGTTCTCAATTTGCACCTACAAGGAGACAAAACCAGTCAATACTCCTGAGAAGCTAAATCTTTCCAAATATTTTTCTTCTTTCAGCTAATCTGAATTGCCAAACCATCTTGGTTTCCTAAAGCTGAATAGTTCTACCACACTGTCAGTCAAAGTCCCCAATGGCATGCCAGATTTTTTGATCAAGCTCCAGAACATTTCAGCCAACAAATGCCAAGATTTTCACCTGATTGAAGTCCACATGCTACTTCACCTAAATGTGATTTTGCATCAAACCAAAAGCACTTGCTGCTGCCTCTTGGTAGCAGCATAAATTTAACATGACCAAAGTCATTAATGATATGTCCCCTACCTTCACAAGGAAAAAGTGAAACTTTCCAAACTGACCTTGACATTGTGCTTTGACTATACCACATAAAACTTTAATATAATTATGTTTACAAAATTGTGTAAAATCTCAGTGTTATGCTATTACAGAAGTTTTACTTACATACCGTTTGTAAGTCTTCAGTATAGTAAAATTTTGCTTTAAAAAACAATTCAAAATCTAGGAAGAAAGCTACTATAAAATAAAGTGAGTTAGAAGAATTACCTTTCATTTTGATTTACCGTCCTACAAAGCTTAGATTCTAATTAAAAATAATTGGCTAGTATCCTTTATAGTTTACATTTGTTTTGAAAATATAAGATAAATTGAAAATAATTACCCATGCTGATGTGTAATTTTAAACAGTCTCATCATGAAAATGTAAAGGCTTTTGTAGCCCTCTTAGTTGCCTGACAATAATAAAGCAAAGGAGTAATTGTTTTCCCCAGCAGTGGGATCATAAAAAACAAACATTCTAAAATCTGTTTATACAATCATCTTTTAAAGGTGTAGAGATACAAAGAAAAAAGGAATGGTTCTTATGGGAAAGCTTTCCAATCATTTTCCAATTAAAATCCTAGCCCTGAAACAGTTCTCAGCTTAGATAATGAGAACACTAAGGCAAGCTTCTAATTACTTTTTATTTCTGTGAAAATTGCAAGATATTTTGAGTGTAACCGGTACAGCTCCTCCTACAGTGTTACTCCAAAGGCACTAGGAGGAGCTCTAATTGTTCCCAAAAAAGGGACTAATTACCACGTAATTGCTGCTAAGGTAGGCCTGGTGTATTGGGTTTGTCAATGTAGATTTTTATGTAAAAGGTATGAAATATATCCATACCACAGAAGCATATGGTTTATTGCTAGAGTTAAAAACAGAAAAACAAAAACAAACAACAACCTCCTGCAGATCAAACTGTATCGGTACTTCTTGTTATTTGTGTGTGTGTGTACATATACACTTACATATATATATGTTCTCCCTGTTCATCCTGTACATACACATGATGTGTTCCCATTAGCCGTAGAATGGTGATGGCTGCATGTGAGTTGGCCTGCTAGGCTAGTACCACATACCTGAGTGAGTATATAATAATGTATGCATGTTATACAAACTTTTTTGGTTTGAAACCACAGGATGCTGATCAGAGTTAAAAAGCAACATTTTGTAGAAACCTGGTTTAAAATAGCCATTCTTTACACATTGCTTTTAATAAAATGTCTTTAACTTATTAGCAATGCATATTTAAGCTGTGTGTGGTTAGGTACCAAAAACTGCATTACAGTTACCTCAGGTCACATTTACGTGGACAAAAACATCTTCCCTGGGGAGCAGTTTCCCTTCTGCAGCCAGGCAGCACAAAGCACATCTACTATATCACATCCACACTGCACTTGAAGGTCTCAGTTTCCATTCTGGGATCTTAGATCTCCTCACCTGCACACCTCCTTAGTACAAATTATGCACTGAATGCACCATTTGCCTGTTTTTATCCCAGTAACAGGTGCCTTAAGGATGGCTCCTACCCTTATGTAGCACTCCTTACAATGGCATCTGCATGTGCTGGTCTCTATGCCTCCACATCCACTGCATTTGCTCCTTGTGCTCCTGTCAGAGAACCTCTGATAATCTTTTCTCCCTAGTTTGTTGGTCTGGCTTTTCCTACAGATGTATCATGAGGATTGCCCCACAGACCCTAGTTTTTACTCCAGGTTAAGCAGGACACCTGAGCTGCCCATTCAGGTATGTGATACTGCTGTGGCTGGCAAGCTCACCTGAGCCATCGTGGTTCTATTTCTGATGGGAACAATTGATGTATACATACAGGATGAACAACAGCAGGAACACAGCTTTCTGGATATCACGGAACCTAACATTCACTATACACCACAAACAAACCATCTCCCAGGATACTACACTGCTAGAAATGAGAGTTACCATTGCCCTCTTGGAGCCATGCTATCACATTTCAACCAGAAAGGTAAAACCAAGATCCCCTTCCCAGGCACAGATACCAGCCTGTCCAAAGTTCAAACACCAGTGTAAGGCTTGGCAGATATTGTGCATCCCCTTCTAACACTATCACACAGGCATTCACTGAGGCACCACCACCGCCTTGACCACCTGCAGGACCTTGACTGGTGTGTGCATTTGTCAGCTGAGCTCATGATGGCAAACTTCCAGGGGCTGGGTGAACACCAACAACCCCAGTCCTAGGTGTGGCTGCTTCCCCAAATACACAAAAGTTCTGCAGCAGGTCCTGGGATAGCTTCCTAAAGGAAAATGCTACTATTTTTAATCAAAGGTCAATGCCATCAAGCGAAGATCCATTTGCACATAACTCTGAAATGCTAAAATATAGACATTTCTATTTCAAAAATAGAAAGAAAAAAAAATCACGATAGTCTGAGGGGCTCAGCTCCAGGTGCAATTTGTACCCTGAAGGCTAAGAACTCTCCAGTTGGCATTAGTAACTGACATCTGTGAAATCCATAAAGAATCCTGCCAGTCCTGAGGAGATGATATTTATATTTCTGCCTACATTCAGAGCCAGAAGACATCGCTACAGAGATCTGTGGTTAAAGAAACAGTGAACTTTGAACAAACGGCCTGTGCAGACGTGAGGTACTAAAAAAGGCCAGGACCAATTCTCTGGCCCTGAGGGCCAGTAGCACCACACAGGCTCACACTCCTACAGCTAAATAGTCTTCTCCCACCAAAAATGGCATAAGTCATACCACCCCTTGGGAACTGTCCTTTGCCTGTGTTTTTGCATATCCATGACAAAGCCAAGGAGTTTGCCTACGATTAGAGGACTCTGACCAAATGCAGAACAATTAAAGGTGTTCTTGAATCTGGCTAATAAAGAAGGGAGAGAGGAAGAGGAAGGGCATGAGCTCAAGAGAAGGACTGAGCCAACACAGTATGTGGAACAGCCACAAAAGGACCTAAAGCTCTCTCAGTGAACAGCTGAAGAACAAGAAGCTCACATATTGACTGAGAAAACAGCGTGTGCAGATAAGGTGTTGGTCCCAAAAAGGGAGACATCCCTCATTATGTAATTTGCACTTAAGAAACTACACGGTGGAAAAGTTTCATGGACTTTCACAGCTACAACTGTGTAAATACCTTACAATAAAAAAATACCTTACATTAAAAAATACCAGCATAACTGAACAGCCAAGTGACCTGCCCAGAAACCAGGTCTATTTACATGAAACAGTCTGGCAAACTCAGGGGCCAACAAAAAGATCCAGAATCCCCAGACCACAGACATTCCTCAGTCCTGGTCCTCTCTTTGTCGCACACGCCAGTGTCAGCACAGGAGAAGAGATTGCTGTGCTCCCATGGCAGTAATGCATCAAGGAGCAGCAACCACCCTCCTTTGCTAACCAGGTAAAACTCCAGTGGTGAGATTCATTGTCTCATTCACAGCATGGAGTTCATTGTCTTAAAACAGTCTCTTTCCAAAATAAATAAATAAATAAATAAAGTTGAAGTTATATTTACGATATCAATCTGAAGTGCAGAGAACCAGTATTTCCCTGCTGAAGAGGCTCCAGCTAGATGTTCTCATGCAAAATACAACCCAGTTAGTTACAAATTGAGCATTATCTACCAGCCTAGATAATCCCTTCACAATGACCAAACTCTGTGGGTATCTGAGAAAACTGGGAATCATTTAGATGACTGAAGCATCTACGTACATGTTGGTAAAACTCTGATCCTGAAGTGTACCCTTTAGCTCCTCTCTATCAGATAAGACAGGTAACAGATATTTCATCTGTTTTAGAGAATGATTTGTTAATAAGAGAATGAAGCAAACTGATGCTGACCAATAGAGCCCTGCAGTGGATAGGTATATTTTTTAATGGAATTCAGCAAAAAAATCAGCGTTATTCAGGAAATAAGAAGCAATTGATACTGTGACAACAAATAATGACTTTGGGAACTGAAGGAACTTTAAAACATACTGGCAATAGGTTCTATTGACCAAAACCAGCAAAGGATGTTTTGTGAGAACTACAAGATGTACTTGGGTGTTCAGAAGAAAACCCGTCCATCTAAGCTAGACTCCAAGAAATTTTCACTGATTGTGACTCTTTGCCATTAGTAATGTTGCAACGTATTGATTTGCTTTCCAGAAAGGCAGACACAAATAACTCTGTTAACATCCTAGTAACTACAGAACATGACACTGAGAACATGACACACAAGAAAACCACACATCTGGGTACTGCCGCAGCTCTCTGTAACTCAAGTCTCCAGCCATTAGGGAGCACTGTCAATAGCATTGCCTACCGAACAGTTGGCAAAAATTTCAATGAGGTGCACATCCACCCATGCAGCTTGAAGAGCCAATAATTCCATAACTCTGAAACTGTCATGCATGAAGGTAGCATCTTCCTCCTCTGCTAAGAGTCCTTGAAGTAGTTAATTTGACAAACATCTACAAATTCAAGCTCAGCTACCCTGAGGAGACACGATCACAGCTACACTTCTCCAATAGTCCTAAAAATACCTGCCTAAGAGAAGCCAGCCCTCTATGCCAAGTGAGCCCTCCTTCAGGCACCTTGGAGTCAGTGGATATATACCACAGTTCTTACAACCTACAGATTTCCCACTTGTGGGCCCAGTTCTTCAGCATCTGGAAGATCATGGCCGTCCTCTGTGAAGTCAGGAAGGAGTTAACACATGTCAACGGGTGATGCAAATTCTTATTTTGCCAGCTGAACTCCCCTGTGGGAGCAGCACTAGCAGAGCTGAGGAAGCAGAGAAAGCACACTTCTTTAAAGGAAGATTTCAAATGTGTCAGATGCTTGGGACCCTAAGCAAAAGCTGGGAGGGGATTAGAATCACTTCGTGGTTTCAGTGTTGTCACACAAAACTGAATTGGGGCAGGGGAATTTAAGAAGGGGAAAGATAAAGTGAGCTGTTTGTAGGCAGGTCAAAGGATAATGCTCAGAATATCAACAGTATAAAACTGTATAAAATGACAGTCTGCCTCCATCTGTCTGAACAGATTTCTGTGTTGAGTTTGGTTTTGGCAGGGAATAGAGATTAGAGAGCTTAGACAGAGACTCTGGTATTAAAACCTCTTCTCTAAGTCCAGAGCTGCACTTGAAGTCTGTTGATGAGCAGAAGAGGATAGCCTTTCCTTCCAGCATGTCATTGCACCGCCCTTTGAAATCAAACATGCTGCAGCTGGCAGTACCACGCTTCATGCATACAAATCTAGCTAAATATCCCAACTGTACGAGTTCTCCGTGATGGCTACCATCTCTTCTCCATGTTGGCTACCTATGCATTTGCTAACAACCAGGACCTCTACCTGCTGAACTACCGATGTTTTTGATACTGTTTCTTGACTTCTCTATCAGTTTCAGCGTTATCACCACATTTTTGCCATTAGACCCACTCCAACTTGAACTGCTCAGCACCAGTACAACCTGTCATGTGTCTGCCATTTTCAGCCACTAGCAGTAATCTCATACTGCTTAGATTTAGGATAGAAATAGAATAGAATAGAATAGAATAGAATAGAATAGAATAGAATAGAATAGAATAGTTTCAGTTGGAAGGGACCTACAAAGATCGAGTCGAACTGTCAGAATACTTGGGGGCTGACCCAAACTTAAAACCTATCATTAAGAGCTTTTCAACTGTCTCAAACACTGACAGGCATGGGGCATCAATGACCTCTCTAGGAAGAGAGTACCAAGTGCATAATCTGTCATTTGTTCTTGTTAAATTTCATGCCATTGCTGATGGCTCAATGCTCCCATCTATTTAGATCCCTCTGCAAAGCCTCTCAATGCTCAAGAGAGTCAATAGCACCTCCCTGTTTAGTATCACCAGCCAGATCATTGATAAAATTATTGAACAGCACTGGACCCAAGATTGAGCCTTGGGGAAGCACTGATTGTGTTCCAGTGTTGCTCGTTTCCTACTTCAACTTAGAAGACAAAGCTGTTTCTGGCCTTTCATTTCAGATACAGGCTGGCCCAAACATCTCGGCTTCATCTCCTAATAACCAATTACATTCCAGAGCATCAACTGCGAGGTTTATCCTGACATGTGGTGTGCAATATGGCACAGAGGTGGCAGCAAAAACTTGTCAAAAATCATGTAACACTACAGCAGGTTTACAGGAATACTGCAAGAGCATGAATAATATAAAATATCTTTCAGAGCAGCATAAAAGATAAAACTTTTGTGATAGACAACATAGCCTTGTATGTGTTCCAACTTGCTTTTTCATCAACAATTTCATCTAAGTTCAATTTTTATAATGCAATAACTTGTTATTGATTGCTGTTACATCTGCGTGGAAAAAAATGTGTGTGTCTGGGTGAGAGGTGGAGCATTTCATATTAAGTAGCTGCTGAATTTTGGCATTGACTGGATCATGTCGATCAGTCTACCCTACACAGAGCAGCCACGATTCCCACATTTTTCAAACTATATTTGCTGAAAAATGATATAATCAGATTCTGTTCAATCACTAGTAGGAGTCTGGATATGTTCACTTTTTTTCTTTTGTACAGTAGACAAAGAACACATTAAGTTACTGCAAACTCGTGCTTGATATTTATGTAGTTTAATTATTTTTCCCTACTTTTCCAGACTGTGGTGTTCACTGCCATGTCACCAAGCTGCTAGCTACTTCCATTTTGCCTTGGAGTAATAGTAATATTTGTTTAATTATGTTTTGTTTAATGACTTTGATACAAATATTTTCTGGGTTGAGAAGGAAGAATTCAGTGAGTTAACAAAATATAGGTAAAGACTGGGATACACAGTTGAATAATGCATGTGCAGGGAAAGGAGAACAGGAAAAAGAAATATTTTAAATTCTATCTGCAGTCAAAGATGTTGCCCGCCCATCACTACCTGAGACATTGGACCCTCTAGGATCTGTCTCCTAGACAGGCATAAAAACTCTCCCATGAGGCTGCCTGTACCACTGCTACAACTGCTAAAGATTATGTCCAAGATCCATAAAATCATTGAAGGGAAATGGCTGTAATTAGAATAGATAGAATCATGTCTGTTCAGCTGACTGTTGTATTTAACTATCCATTAGCTCTGGAGAAGGGGCAATAAGCAGAACATGTCCGCATGAAACCATTAACAAACTACAAAGCTACCATATACCAGCTCTACTATTCTGGCATAGGCAGGAAATTAGCCTTGCTAGGAGAAATCTTGGAAATTTTCTATTAATAACACCGAGTCTCCAGGAAGCAAGGATCAGAAAAAGGCTGCGAGTGCTGAGCCACACATTCTGAATTCAACTGCAAATATATTTCTCGCAGAAATATATTCATATATATATAAATATATATTTCATGCAGAAATATATATATTCTGTACAGACGGAAGCTTCTGTACTACTAGCAAAACCATCAATCTTTTGTACTGATATGATTTTGCACCCACTTCTGCCCCAGTGCATAGGTATCATTGATACTATTGGCATTTCAGATGAAAAAGGTCTCTTAGGCTTAATTAATGACTGAGCAATGTGCCCTTCTTACAAAAAAGGCTAATGGTATCTTGGGTTTCAATAGGATGAATGTTGCCAGCAAGTCAAGAGAGGTTTTCATTCCCCTCTACTGAGCACTGGTGGAGCTACAACTAAAATACCACGTCCAGTTTTGGGCTCCCCAGTTCAAGAGATACATGAAGCTACTGAAAAGAATCCAGTCAAAGGTCACTAACATGATTAAGGGACTGGAGCCCCTCACATATGGGGAAATCCTGAGAGAGCTAAGACTGGTCAGCCTGGAGAAGAGGACGCTCAGGGGGATCTGACCAATGTAAATAAATACCTGACGGGAGGCTGCAAAGAAGATGAAGCCAGGTTCTCTTCAGTGGTGCCAGCTGATAGGACAAGAGGCAATGGGCACAAACGGAACACATGAGGTGCTGTCTGAAAATAAAGAAACACTATTTTACTTTAAGTGCAACTGAGCTCTGGCACAGGTTACCCAGAGAGGTTGTGGAGTCTCCCTCTCTGGATATATTCGAAAGCCAGGATATATTCAACCCCCCCCCCAAAAGGGGTTGTTCCAGGTGACCTCCAGAGGTCCCTTCCAACCTCAGCCATTCTGTGATATCCTGTTTCTTTGGTTTCCACATTGCTTAGTCTCACTGAACCATCAGGATTATTTCTCATTTTGGTGATACCTTACATTTCCTCAGCTGCACAGGTATTTCAGGACAAACTTCTCCCCAGCATTTGCACAACAGATGAAATTAAAACCTTGAGTGCCAGATTATAGCACTGCACAAGCAAGTGGGAACAGACTGCCAGATGTCAAGGTTTGATCTGAGCAGCTCAGTCCAAGCTTCAGCTTACTTCCAGGAATTAGCACCTCTGGGACTTCCTCAGGCAGAAGTGAATCTTTGTATTTAATTTGGTCACTGACATTTTTCCTCCATGATTTAATCCAATCATTTCTGGAAAACAAGTAAATCTTTACCATCTACAATTCCCTGCGACGAGCAGTTCTACAACTGAACAGCATGTTATGAAGAATTATCTTTTGCATTTGTTTTGGACATACTGCTGGCTAGTTTCATTTGACACCCACCAATTCTTGCACAGAAAAAGGAAAGAAGTTCCCTACACAGTTTGTGCCATTCACAATTTTATGCACGTGTAACGCAGATCAGTTCTCTTTTCTGGACTAGAGAGTATGGATGAGGAATAGTTTTCCTCATACAGAAATCATTCCATTCCTCGATCGCTGTCAGAAAATCAGCCACCTATCAGAACTTTTCCAGTCCTACTATGTTCTCCTTGAGATGGAAGGACCAATTATAAAATGTTCAAGATGTCAGCGTACCACAGATTATACATTAACATAACCATTTAGTGATGAACAGTTCAAGAAAAGAGCACAAAAAAGGATGTTGCTGAGAGAGAAGATGATGTTAATTGCATCTACTGAGCCTCACAATGGAGCATGATGGCTTTAGAGCTGTGAATCAGCCTGGGAAGAGAAACTTTTCTACACAAGGCAGTGAAAAGGACTCTTGTGACAGAAACAACAGCTGCAAAGAGAGGAACAAGTAGCATCTACAGAAAATGTTTTAACCATTCATGAGATAAGTCACTGCCACAGGGGTGATCTACAAGACCATGGAAACAAAAATTATAGCTATGATGACTTCTTTTTCAATGAGTTTTCCAGCGTGTGTACAGTAAAGTGCAAACATGCAAAGACTGAGTAAATTTTTGCCTCTCCATACAGAAAAAAAATATATTATAGTCCTTTTTCATCAGCATAGATGCATCAAAGATGAGACCAAGAAATTTTATTAACTGTTACTTATTATTTTCATAAAGAAGAAGGCAAAAAGTCTTCAGATTTTTGGGAATGTATTCATGCAACCTCATTGACTATACCACAGCATACAGTCATGTATCACTTACAAAAATGCTGACTACTCTTGTCAACAATATTGGGTTTGCTTAAAACGTGGCAAACACTCAAAATTTGCTTATTGTGACTCTACAAGAAAGGATGCTCTGCTCATATAAGAATTCCACATTCATAGAATGCTTTGGGTTGGAAGGACCTTTAACAGGAATATATGGTGGCCCTACTGTAAGTCTGAATATGCATAACTAATTCTGAGTTGCGGGGAAGTGCTAATTGTGATCTGATCCCAGTACCAGGTGTGCTCTTCTGCTTTGGCAGCTGTGAATAACTTTGCTTCAAGTTCTCTGGATACTTAGCTTAATTGCATAGAATGGTTTGGGTTGGAAGGGAACTTAAAGTTCCAACCAGAACCCAGTTCCAACCCCACTTTTCACCAGACCAGGCTGCCCAAAGCCCCATCCAGCCTGGCCTTGAACACCTCCAGGGATGGGGCAGCCACAGCTTCTCTGGGCAACCTGTGCCAGGGCCTTACCATCTCCGAGTAAAGAATTTCCTCCTAACATTTAATCTAAATCTCCCCCCTTTTAGTTTAAAGCCATTCCCCCTTATCCTATCCCTACACTCCCTGACAAAGAGTCCCTCCCCAGCTTTCCTGCAGGCCCCCTTTAGGTACTGGAAGGCCGCTGTAAGGTCTCCCCAGAGCCTTGTCTTCTCCAGGCTGAACAACCCCAACTCCCTCAGCCTCTCTTCGTAAGAGAGGTGCTCCAGCCCTCTGATCATCCTTGTGGCCCTCCTCTGGACTCAATCCAACAGGACCATGTCCTTCTTGTACTGGGGACCTCAGAGCTGAACACAGGGCTCCAGGTGGGATCTCACAAGAGCGGAGTAGATGGGTACAACCACGTCCCTTGACCAGCTGGTCATGCTTGTTTTGATGCAGCCCAGGGCATGGCTGGCTTTCTGAGCTACAAGTACACATTGCTGGCTCATGTTGAGCTTCTCATCAACCAGCTGCCCCAGGTCCTTCTCTTCAGAGCTGGCCTCAATACATTTTCTACCCTGGCTGTATTTGTGCTTGGGATTGCCTCAGCCCTGGTGCATCACCTTACGTTTTCAGATTGTTACCTTCATCAGTTCTATGCTTTCACTGTTTGCCAAAGCAATTGGAGCCTGAAAAAACAGCATGTTAGCACAGAACAGCAGCAGCTAGATTTCCACGGTATACCTCCAAAACAAGTGCACATTACTCAAAGGCATATTCATCAACAAGAAATGCGGGTCTGACATCAAATACATGATGCATGTCATTGATGCAATGACTGATTTTCCAAAGATAGCTCAACATTTTATGGCAATAACAGGAAGCAATACTCACATTATTTTCAGCAACATCTAAGGAATGCACATGCTGAGCATTTTTGCCCTAATGAACACTTAGAGGTCTAACACAAGAAGTGAAATACAAAAAGGACGTTCACAAAACAGAACCATGCTTAAAACAAAACCCCAGGTTAACCTCCATGACATTTACAGAGGAAGTGGAAAAAACAGTGCAAGACTGAACATTAAGTACAAGGATTATTGCGGGGAGTGTAGTAAGGCCAGTGAATGAGATTGAATTGCATCAACTTTCTCGTTGGATTTCTCTGCTCTAACAGGATAATGGGGATATATGAACATGGCACATTTGTAAGTCTCGTTTATGAAATCTTCAGTTAGCTAATTGAAATTATCATTGTTGCTTTTTATCAAAAGCAAACTTTCAGATATATGAAGAGAAGCACTCTGACAAACAATGATAATGGCAAATTACCACCATAAGTATTTTTTTAACTCTTCTAATAGCCCTGGACTTTTTAAACATAAAACTTGAGTTCTGAGCTTATTCTTGTATGTGTATTTGAGTGAATTTATTGAATATACAGCTTTTATATACACTTAGATAATTTGGACTGTTAGTTCAGTATTTGTGCACACAACTATTGCTCTAACTAGGTTTCATGTGCAGCAGCAAAGACATCTGTTACACATTGATTTAACCCTAACAAGTTAAGGCGCATGCTTTCCAAATTTAAAACTGGAGTGAATACTGGAGGTCTGGAACAAGGATAAACTTCGGTGAGGCAATGTACATCTCAGTGCTGCAGAATCTGTCCTCCGTCTGTGAGACTAATGCCACCACCCTTTCCATTTAGGTGGTGCCTTACTCTTGTAAGAGCTATGCCAGAGAAAATGGGTGAGGTCCAAGCCATATCCATCGTGTGAATGTCCAGAGCTCTCAGCCCTCAGGCATGACCCATTCAGTTGAGCTGTAATTCAGAATGAAGCTGGCAGGGTAGAACTCCCCAGATGTCTCAAGAGAGCAATTAAAAAGTCATCTCAACACATGTATAATTTCTAAACCACATTCTGTGTGTGAGTTTGGAAATCAGTGCCTGGGGTTTAACGTTGACAGCTTTCTTTTGCCTCCACCTCAAATAAAGTTTAATAAAATATAATCACTACAGAAAAAAAAGCTGGGGCGGGGGAGCAGGACTTTCTTCCCCACTCCCTTTATAATGAAGGGCCAAATTTCTACACCACCACCTATTCATGAGCTGTGCTGATAAGACAGCACTATGAAGATCCACAGGATACACAGGTATACAGCCAAGGGCCTGGCAGAGTATAAGACCACCCCACCCCACTCCCATGGATCCAAATCCTTTCAAAAAAAATCATCTCATCTTCATCCTGTCTGTCCATGAGAGCAAAAAGCCACCTGGAAAGGCAGCCCAGCAAGAAGGTGAAAGGGAAAATATAGAGAAGTGCTACATCACATAGCTTTTGTTTGGTTTCTTGTATTTAAAGAAGGTGTGAAGCTATGCCAGGCAGACAAAATGCAGCATCAAAACAGCCAGGGAATAATTACAAACCAGCAAGAACATTTGCAAACGTTGGCACTAGCACACTGGCATAAGGAAAAGCAACTGAAAGGGTTAGGTCCCTCTGAGAGCCTGTGAGTCTGTCAGAAGGTCGCTTCCTGACCAGAGTGTATAAAAACCTGCTTTCAGTCATGGGCTGGCCAAGCACAGATACACAGAAGGGAGACTGTGCTGTGTGTATCATACCTAGCGGCGGTGTCAAAGGCATCTTCAAAGCAAAAGATCTAGCAACAACCAAACCTTGAGCTATGTCCAAGCTACATCTGGGCTGGCCTTTGAGAGCTGGAGCTTTGGGACAAAAGGGGTGAACTCACACCCTGTAAGAGAATCTCTTTCCTTTCACTGACACAGTCCCTAATTGACAAATGATTTTGGAAACCTCTATCTGGAGGGGCAAGGTCAGAAGCCATGTGTCACAATTCATCTCAGGATGTATAGATGTGTGCATACAGTTTTACTATAAATATTTATACACTTACATATAAAGGTTACAACCTGCTATTCAGATCCAATTACTTCAATATTTCTGTCATCTTTTGCCAGCGTCAGAGCAAATTACTGCCTGCGGTTTGATTTGGGTGATGATATACCTGAAATAAACTACTTACAAACACTGCTGGATAAAAAGCACTTCGTCTGTGATAAGTCATAAAACCAAGCTGAATTCTAAGAAGTTCCTGAATACTAACAGGAAAATTGATCAGATTTGCACGTGTTATGATCCAGATCTGGATCTGTCTGTAGTCTATGTTCCACTACAAATATTCCGCATTTTATACTTAATTTTCAAAAATTTCCATTTGCACCAGAATGATGAAAAAGACAGCTAATTACACTTTCTTAAATTAAACTAGCTCTGTAACAGATATTTTGGAGGAGCTGGCTTTGTTACAAAATGCTTCAGTCTCACTTTATGGCTCTGTCCAAAGCCAAAAATCTAATGTAATTGCACAGTAAAAACCTTGAATGATATCCAGACAGAAACAGAAAATAGGATATACCAAAATTGGCTGAATATAAAACCTTCCAGTGCACACACTTCAAAATAGCTCAAAGCACTTTATTTTTTACCCATAAAAAAGACTAAATCAAAGCATAATCGATCAAATAAGAACAAGACATACCTACAGCCATTTTCCTACCAATGATTAGAGGCAGAAAAGGAAAGCTATAACAGCAATAAAGGGAATTTTAATGTTATTTCAATAGGAGCAAGCAATATCATCACATAAAGAAATGTTCTTCCAATAAAATAGTGCTGAAATCATTTCAGCTATTAAAATTAACTCTCAGCTTCAATGACTTCTTCATCATGGTCAATCCAGTGACATACCACCTGCTATCCACTATTTTGTGGGAAAAGACTAGTGAATTACAACTGCAAGAAGCTGCACAAAACCAGTGCAAAACAAGGCTTTAATTAGATGCATGACAAAAAGAAGTGAGCAAAACAACTTCCCTACCAAGAACGACCAACTTAAAGACTGCACAATATGTCTGGAAACCAGCGACGCATTGATCAGCAATGCTATTCAGCAAGATTGGACCAAGAAACTGTTGCCTGGCTGCTGACCCTGAAATTCAGATGACTAGCACCAAACTATGCAGAACTGAGAAATGATACTAAAACCTGGAGTATAACGTTAAGTGGAATTAAGACTTACTGAAGTGTGCCAGCCACTAACATGAAATAAGTTTAAAACCTGAATGTTTTGTTCAGCGATTTTCATCAGTATTTTTATAGCTTATAAAATGTCAATTATTTCTGCTTCACTGATACTTTAAGAAGTTCTGTCAATTTATACTTATCTTTTAGGTGCAAAATCTTTACTCATGATCATTTCGACCCAGATTTTATCATGAAACTAGAGAATCCAAAAGCACGTGGGCAGAGCAGATGTCCTACTGTGCACGAATGCTGAAAGATGAGAAATGAAACGCAAATAACTATTGAATGGCCTGGAATTTTTAGTCTACAATTAAGGGATGAGATTATCCAACTGTGAGGATGGGATTGAACTCCTTTATTAGAACATATAGGTAGAAGATTTGGCCTTAGGAAATGAGCCTTAACTGAGGAACAGAACTTTTTGTTGTGGGAGGAGAGGAATGTGGTGATGTGGCTGCTATGTAAGATGTTCTCCAGCGTTAGACAAATATTGTCAGGATTAAAATTATTCTGGGAGTGAAAAATGAGGCATTATCTGAGAGTATCTATGAAGGTTTATCTTACTGAGAGCACAGTTGTGGCCAACATATTGACAACACAAACTTCTGGAATACTCCTGCAGTTCCTAAGCATTCCTTTCTGTCACTATACTCCAACTCATGCACCTGACCATGGACTGATTTTAGCCTTGGGACACATGGGAACAGTGCTTATCAGCACATTGATGCCATATAGCTACAAGAATAGATTCTACTTCACAAAGACGTTAAGAAATTAAAAGTCTTATTGTAGAATATACTTGCAGGAACCAAATCTTAATTTCTCCTGTGGAGAAAGAAGGATATCAGACCTGCTCAAAATGTGAAATGCAAGGTATCAAATACCCAACTATAAACCCTTCAGGGAAATCACCGAGCTTTGATTAGTAACTGAAGTCATTGAGTATTTCATATTAGATTCTCTTAGAGCTGTGCAGCAGACAAAACCAGCTGAGATATAACACTATTAAATACAGTGCTTGCGACTGAGAAATGAAGTGCTACAGTTCACGTTGTGTGGGACTGCTGGCTGACTACCCAGGAGACAACTCCACCAGTGCAGTATTCTGTTATACAGAGACATACCTTCTGTGACCAGGGATGTTTAAAGACACAAGATTAATTATTCAAGCAATTTCAAAGAAACATCTCAGGCAGCCTACAGGTGGACTTCACAGCTTAGCTTTGTGCATTAAAAAATGCCTGAAAATAGATGAAATCTAGGCTTGCTGTTTCTAAGGGGGGCATGGGTGGTAGTATGAGGAAAATCTCTATGTTCTCCCACTCTTAAAGGAAGGTACTTCATAGAATCACAGAATGGTTTGGGTTGGAAGGGACCTTAAAATCATCTAACTCCAACCCCCCTGCCACAGGCAGAGACACCTCCCACTAGACCAGCAGCACTTGACAGTGTGTGATCACTCGTCTAAGATCAGGGCAGGGAAGGGGGACATGGCCCTGACATGACATTCTTCCAGCCCTCTGCAAGGAATCCCATCCTCCCAGCAGGCTTGCCTCCCTCTCCTCTGTGCAAAGTTTCCACAGTACCAAACCCCTCTGGTCCTTCCACTCTGTTGGCTACCCCTAGACACCACCTGGACCAGGGCTTGGGGACACTCTCTCCTGAGACATCACAGTGTCCAACTAGGCAGGGCAATGAGCAGCACATACGGGGTCCTCATTTTCTTTTCTATTTAAAAATTCAGCCAAGATGAAGTTTAAATTAATATTTTCCCCTAATAAACATTTATGATTTGTTTTCCTCCATTAAAGACATAGCTACAAAAGATCCACATGTGTATTCAATTATAAATCTCTCTTCCACCATGATCTTGTGGAGCCAATTGCTCATTTCCTTTTCCAGCAGGCCCTGCCGTGGGTAGCTGGACAGGCCCACTACTGGTGTAGGCAACCAACCCTACACATGATGTTGAGTGTTATTCAGTGACTGAAGTGAATGATGGATCAGCTCCGAGAAAGGTTCGGTTACACCAGCAACACTAAGTAAAAGAAAAAGGACATTGTACACAGGACTCTGTTAACAGAGTATAAGGAAAATAAGTAAAATCATACCCCTTCTTTCCCAGAGTTGAAACATCACCAGTTGATGCAGTAGGAAGCCTGCCAGAAAGCTGACCACCACTCCTTTGATAACACTGAGATAAATGCCCGTTACAGCAAGCAGCTGTGCTACTGGAAGCACCCTGTGCCAAAGGCTCTGCTGCCTTCCCCAGGAGCACTTGGACACACTTAACCTCCTTGGAAAGATGCAAAAGCACGGAGGAGTTGACACACTGGAGAACATTAGCTGAGATATGGGACTAACCCTCTCGTGGCTCATGGCTTTTGCCTTACTGCCAACATAACATCAGCCAGTACAGATAGACCACAAAGGCTTCCACAGCACCACAAGCAGTACAGAACTACACAGGCGCGCTGTGTTTATGTACCCAGTGTTGGTGACAGCATGTTGAGTATCACTGCTCGCTCAGCAATGCATTTACTGCATTGCTTTATATTGTGTTCTGCTAGGTGCAATACGGTTCCAACACGATCATCAGTTATGCACACCAACTGGAGATGCACCATTAGGAAGCTGCCGTTCTGCAACACATTTCAAGTCAGTTTCATGCTTCATCGCAGTACCTGATAGCACCGTTATAATTTTTTGATATCAGCACAGGCCTTGAATATGCTTAATTCGCTAGTGAAAGAAATTTAATTTTTTGCTATTTGTAGATGAGGACTTTCACATTGCTGTTATTCAAATAATTCGAGATTAACTGTATACTTCAGGCCTTTCCATACTGCTCTGACATGCCCAGAAGTTGTATTTAGGGTAAAAGATTTTAGAATTTGCCTGTAATTCAAAACAAAATTACAAACAAATAAGTCCATTTGGAAAAACTGACAGTATAACTTAAGCTGCAGAGAATATACAGAGTGTCCACCTTTATAGAAAAAGACAGATGCTAACTTATGCTTTGAAAATTAGACTTGGGTTAAACCAGAGGAACATTCCCTTTCACTCCCTGTGTTTCAGTTCAATTTATTACCCGTGACACAAATTAAGAATTACAGAAGTTGTGTAACAAAATTAAAATATTACTCAATTCTAGCAGCATACTGTTATGCAAAACCTTGTAAAATATATCATAAATGCATTTGATATGGTAGGTAATTTGGGAAACCATTTATACAGTAAAATTTTGAATTGGAACTAAACCTGTTCCAGTGATCAAGGGATCAAGTCTTTACAGCTTAAGCTTCTAACTACAGCTGTTGCTTCTTCCTTCATACGAAGGACTGATGGGCTACCACATCATCTAGATGAAAAGTTGTTAATAGCCACCAGACCACAATACAACCATTTGAAAAATACAGATCAAAGAAAAGAGCTTTCCCTGAAAGCTCTGCTTGCATTGTTATTTACATTATGCTTGGAAAACCCAGAACTGAATTTTTCAACAAAATTCAAGGTACAACTTGGAATTAAGAACTCAAGATTCATTTTTATTAAAAATTTAAGGCCAAAAATTGCACCACAATCAACACCAGTAAGCTTGAATATATAAACATGGGGAAGTGGCCAAAAATTCCTTTCCATCAAAGATCACTTGACGTACTTCAGAGAGCTCGTTTGGACGGGAAGGACACAATGCCCTCACCTAACAAAACTTTAAGCACTGTCACTACACGTTGAAGATATTCAGTACATACACACTTGTCTTGCAATTCATAAATTTATTTAAGCAACAATGCCTGAAACTTGCATGCTTGAGAACAGAAATAGTCACAGAATGGTAAAGAAGAAATGCAGAATATCTTTAGTCATTACATGAGTCCTAGTTATTCATAAAGAAAAGTGACTGACTTGAGATCGAAGGTCCTTATTGGCACTGACGTTGTGCTTATCCCACCCCCATAATGTAATCCTGCCTTCCTAGCCAGTCCCTGTCATCTCAGCATTTGGACTCACTCAGAGAAAATTTATTGTCTCTATACTCTTCTACAGTTACAGGCAACATGATATTTGTGGGTTTTTATTTGTTTGTCTTTGTGGAATTGCTTTGCTAATGCCTCTCTGGGTAACTGGGGTAATCTGAAGATGCTTCAAGCAGTTTATCACAACAGTGTAGGAGATGATTCATAACGAGAGCCATAGATGGATGTTGTGTTACTTGCATTGCTTACTACTATCGCCTCTCCCTGCTGATGAAGCAACTTGGGCAGAGCTGTTGAATTGGCACAGTGGATCCTGAGCTTACTACCAACACCACTGGATCCACCCTGAAGAAGAAACCAACAAATCACTTTGCTATTTGTCAGAGGAATTTGCCCTCATGGATGGACAATCACCTGGAAATCCGAATTGAGTGCTGTGCCCATTCACTTGCCGTTGGCAAATAGGTGGTCTCTTTCCATTGATCATTCTCCCTTACCCATCAGATTAACAGCTGTCAGTGCTGTTTGATTCCCAGCTGTGGGGACCTGCTTTTTTAAACCTGCAGCCCTTCGCAAGCACATCATCATAGTGAGCTACATCTGCCCCAGATCAGCTGTTCTCTCTGGATCAACTGGCCCTTAATCCTCCTCCCCCCAGCCCTCTTCAAGATACTCTCGAAGCCCGTGTCCAGGGATTTAGGCTTTATGTTACACCTCCTTAGAAAACAGACTTTTTTTTTCCTTAAAGTTCTGATAAGTGAAAGCTTTGCCTCTTTAACACACACTGTTTAATCAGCTGGATACTGGCAGAAAACATCCTGAACATCTCCTTCAGTTTCTAATTTAGAGACACAAAGTGCATCATCAGCTGTTCAGCAAGAAAGAGCAGGAAAACTTATATGAAGTACTACCATAGTCTGATCTGCTCCATTAACATAGAGACCTAGCAATAGATGGCAAAGCAGTGCACCCCAAAGGATGACAGAAGGGAAAAGCATACAGGAGGAAGACAGGAATTTCAGGAGAGTGGAGGGCAGGAATTCCAGGGACAGCCCTTCTTTTAATCAAACCCAGGTCTTCTCTGGCCTCTTTTGATAAAAGCATAGTTTCAAGAAGCCTTAACTTAGAGAAGCCACAAGAAAAAGATCCATAGAATGTATACTACTGTTTATTACGGTATTATAAATACACCCACCACTAGGTGTCACCCCAATTTCAGATATATAATATGTGCACAATTAAAATCTGACCATCATTATAATACTATGAAAATATTCAGCATTTTTAATAAGAGTATCAGTCCTTTCTGAAACATACACATGAAACACTCTTAAGCTGCCCATAAAGAACAAACCAAATGACACTTGCATAAAAACATTGCATATCTAGCACCTTTTTGAAACTGCTTGAACAAAGGCACATTTGGAGGCTGTGATGATGACAAGCCTTCTGTACAGACATCAGAGAACAAGCACAGGCTCATGAACAGTACTTCATCCATATTTAAAGTCCAAAGCCCCTGATGACTAAAGCATAAGCTGAAAATGCCATCTTTTAGTCTGAGGTAGAATACCTGCCCCAACACTGCTTTCTGAAGCAGTGGTTCCATTAACACCCCAGAGTCCCTGCTGACTAAGAGATAAAAGGAGATGGACCATTTTGGCCAGGAGGCAATCAAATAACTCATTTCTGAACAGGCCCTGCGTATTTTCTGTCATTCAAATAACAACACCTCCTTTCCGATCAGAGAGCTTAATACATATAGAACAGGAATGTAACACAAGGAAAATTATTTATTCAGCATATTGTGCCTTCAGTGATAAATTTGCATGGGCTTTTCAAAGCAGACTTCAAAAACAGAAAAAGTGGTTATGAGGCCTCCTATAATTAAATTTTCATTCCTCTCTAGGGAAAGTATGATGAGACAAAACTGAAAGTGGAAAAATGGACCCGAGACTGCACTTGGTCTGAAAGAGCTTGCAAAGGAGAGTCCCCACATAATATCTAATGCAGCCTCTGAAGGCTCAACCAGTGATGTAAAGCACTGCAAAGAAGGAAACAGGAGAGCAGGAAGAAGAAAGCACTAGAAACACAAGAACAACTGCTTCATAAAATCACCTTCCTTTCTAGCAAGGCCTTTCCAACAGCCTACAGAGCCTTTCCTTGCACACCGTCTCCCTCTTCTGTCAAAATGATGAAGCTCCAATTCTGAAATATATTTATATCACACTGCAACACAGTCTTTCCACAACTGACCCACCACCTGTCTGCATTTTCTGATCTCTCATCCTAAAAGGATCACAAAACACCCATGTCAGTGTCAATACCAAAGTCAGGAAGAAATGAGGGAACTACCACGCAGCTGATGGCAAGAGCAGGTCTGAGATGAGTGATATCAAGGACAGACTGAATTCAAACAAAGTGGGAAATT
The DNA here is from genome assembly GCF_013377495.2 of Cygnus atratus. NCBI lineage: Eukaryota > Metazoa > Chordata > Aves > Anseriformes > Anatidae > Cygnus > Cygnus atratus. The sequence continues at coordinate 15,550,744 of NC_066362.1, read as the reverse complement.
CTACAACAAACATGATAATGAATGTAGCCAAGATGAAAAAAGCAACCAAGGCAGCAAAATGACTTGCAGAAGAACCATCAGAAATAACTAATAACAGAAGGCAAAAACAGTCCCTTTACAACCCTAATCTGGAGCTCCAAGTTGGATTTCACTTCTAAATCTAACCCTAGGACTGGGCTGAGCCTTAGGCTCAGAGGCCAGCCATAACCCAGACAAAAAGCTCCTCAGGGGAAGGGGCTTCTGGCAACCTGCCCCTTCATACAGGAGCCCCTTTGACAGCCCTCCTCCAAATGAAGCTCCAGGCTTTGTCTCTCTCCTGGTTCTAACCCTAAGGTCAGGCACAGCCAGAGCATTAAGCCAAGAATCCCAGCAACAGCCCAAACAAAAACACTCTCATGGGGAGGCCTGTTGGCAGCCCAACCCTTTACATAGCAGCACTTTCCAGCCCATACCATGAGGAACTGGAGGAGCCTTGCTCCTAACCCTAGCCTTTTTCACAGCTTCGGCCTCCAGTCCTCACCTAGGCAAAACAGCTCTCAGGGGAAGAGGTCTTTCGGAAGCCTCAACCTTTTCTCTTGGTGGCTCCTTTGCACTCATAGTCTAAGTGGAGCTCTAGACTTTGTTCCCTTCCTAACCCTAACACCGTCCAGAGAAGGGCTACAAAGATGGTGAAGGGCCTAGAGGGGAAGACGTATGAGGAGTGGCTGAGGTCACTGGGCCTGTTCAGCCTGGAAAAGAGGAGGCTGAGGGGAGGCCTCATCACTGCCTACAGCTTCCTCATGCGGGGGAGTGGAGGGGCAGGTGCTGATCTGTTCTCTTTAGTGACCAGTGATAGGACCTGAGGGAATGGTTTCAAGCTGTGACAGAGGAGGTTCAGGCTGGATATCAGGAAAAGGTTCTTCACTGAGAGGGCTGTCATGCACTGGAACAGGCTCCCCAGGAATGTAGTCATGACACCGAGCCTGTCAGAGTTTAAGAAGCGTTTGGACTGTGCTCTTAGTCATATGGTTTGAATTTTTGGGTAGACCTGTGTGGTGCCAGGAGTTGGACTCCGTGATCCTTATGGGTCCCTTCCAACTCAGGATATTCTATAATTCTGTGATTCTGTCATAGCGTGGCAACAGCCGGCAGCTCTGCAAGGAGAGCAGAGCCAGGAGCTAAGCACAGACCAGGCAGGTCTGCTTCAGAACTGCATCCAGAGAGTGTGATCTGGGCAGGCACAGTCCAGCGATCACCCAGCAAGGCCACGGTGATGAGGCAGGTCCAAGGCCAAGCCAGGAAGCTGAGCCACAGACCCAGGTCAGGGTCTGACCAACACCTGTTTCCTCCTTTTACATTCTGAAAATTATTATAGCATTAAAGATGTCAGAAAGGTACCTGGGGCAATACATTTTTTGTGAGCTTTGTCTACAATCACATCCGTAGCAGAACTATAGTCATTTCTGCCTGTTGCAAGACTGCAGTTAACAGTGCTCATGGCCACAGACTGATGTGCAGGTCTGAGGAATATTTACAGAGGAACAAGGCCTTTGCTACTACAAAACTGATTTTATTTATTGCTATGATCAGTGCAAGGCCTATGTGGAAAAGCATTACAGGTGTAAAGGCTGGAAGTGCACAATGTGTTGTGAACAGATCCTAGACAAAACCCAGCAGCAGTGCTTCATGCCCGTGGCCAGAAGCTGAGAAGCAAGGCAGAGTTATATTTCCCTATGACAGAATGCATACAGAAAAGCATGACATACCAAGAGACATTTTTGCCATGGAGTTCGCACTAGAAGTGCAAGAATGTAGAGGTGGAAAGGAAAGCTGTTTAAAGGTGATATGCCTCATGGACTTTATTTGGTTGCTTATAAACCAAAGTTTGAGGTTTTCCTAGTATGTAATGCCAAAGGCTGTAACAGATACTCCATTCGTAGCTTGTGCTCATCAAAACACTATACATTAACATATCATTTGTTTAAGAAAGTGGCTGCAATCACATTTGCTCCTAGAATTCATTCAATAACTCCTACTTTTCCCTGCTGGGAAGGAATAAGAAGACAGCAACAATGAGGACAAAGATAACAGAGATAGAGATAGGAATATTCAAACCAAAAGCAAAACCACTCAACTGAAAATGGGCAAGACTGGAACTCAGCGTGGCAGGGGGAAGATGCACACATGCAAAAGTATTGGAAACTATCCTAAGAAGCCTCATGATGAGAAAGCTCCAGGGGAATCTTATCCATGCATATATGGGAAAGTAAAGAGAGACTCTTCTCAGTGATGCACGCTGGCACAAACTGAAATACAGGAAATGTCATTTAAGAAGAAAAAAAATACTTCATGGGAGAGTGGTCAAATAAGCAGTCCATGAAGATACTCAAAACCCAACTGGAGACAGGCCTGAGCCTCCCACACTAAGTGACCTTGCTCTGAACAGCAGGGTGGACTTAACAGTCTCCAGGAGTCTCTTCCAGTCTCTGGTGTTCTCTGATTTTTAGATTAATTACTGTTGAATATTGTCTGGGCAGTGAACTAACAGCAGTGTTTAAGCCTGAAATAAGCACATACAAACAGAAGGTCAAAAAGAAGCCTCCTGATCCATTTCACATACAGCTAAACCTAAGCTGAGTGAAAAAGCAGCTGAAGTCACAATGCCACATTATCTGATTAGATGTGTGGGAATTAGAACAGTTCTCAGAATTGGAAAAATATCACTACAATATCAGAGAAAGGTTATTGAAAAAAACATACAGCCTTCAAAACAATTTCCTTTTCTTACATGTAAGAAAGTCAGAATGAGACTGTCATGCAAATTATTAATAAACAGAAGTAAAAGAACCAGTTCAACTGTCACAAGAGGTCAGGTGGCCACACGGATGACTGACGAGTAAAGCATGACAATACGAGCAATTGTCTTTACTTTGCTGACTGCCCTATGGATGTCACAAAAACAATCAAATTTAGAAACAAGATCAGCAGAGTGGCAGTCTGCAACCCACCACCAGCACCAGTTCTGTTTGCGTAAAAGTGAAAGCAACCTCTGGTGGCAGCTGCACACAGAAGTTCTGTTTTGTGTATTCCACGATGACATGAAACAAGAGATCAAAGATCTTGCCATTACAAGCTGCTTCCAGAAAGACAATCTAACTAGGAGCTTTGCTCAGCCACTAGTCATACAATCATCACGTGCAATGCAGACTTTATTACCATTTCATCATGAGAATAGAAAAACTGCCTGTGATCAAATATTGTTAGCTCTTCAGAAGGTGTCTGTGCCATCCAATGTAACTATACCAACAGACGTCTGGAACTCCAGCACATTTCATTAAGACTTCCAGCTTGGAAAAAAAAAAAAAAAACAGTTTATCACCTATGGTCTGCCACTGAACAGAAGAGAAAACATAGCATCATAAGATAACTCAGACTGGAAGGGACATCAGTAGCGCCTAATCCAAGGTACTGCTCCAAGCACAGTCAGGCCAGGTCGGTCAAGGCTTTATCCAGTCAAGTCTTCAGGGCTTCTTGTGGTGAGAGAGTTTTCCTGATACCCACTCTGAACCTCGTTTCAGTTTATGCACGTTGCCTCTTATCTTCCTACTACACACCACTGAAGAGCTTGGCTCCGTTTCCTCTGATGTATTGGCAGAAAGGTGTTAGGCCCCCCCTAAAGCTGTCTTCTCTGGGCTGAAGCCATTCCTTCAGCTGCCCTTCATGGGGTAGACCCTCCTGGTCCTTGACCATGTTATGTTGGTAGCCCAATGCTGAGAACAGATTTCACTCACATGGACATATTCGTTAGGTTCCTGTGTGTTCACAGACCTATCTATAATACAAATTGAGAAAACTTCTTACAGTAAAGACACAATAACCCAATAATCAGTAAGAATTCCAAGCAAACATCACAATTTTTATTCCAGATGTAAAAGTAAGAAGAGAAGTAGATTACATGGGCACAGGTCTAGGTACTAAGCAGAAAATAAAGAATTGTTTATCTACATTTGTAAGGAGCAGGAACCCAAAGTCAAAGTTTCACTGTGCAGGCATTGGCTTTTTGGCAATGGCTCCTTAAAAATCTTTGCTTCTGGCCATCACAAACCAGGACTTGAGATTTTGGACAGGTTATCACACTGTGCTCTCATGTACAAGCAGGACAGATGAGCTTTCTGCATGTTTTCTGATTTCCTATCCCAATCAACCACTGTGTAAAGTTAAAACAAAGATCAATTACAGTAGGCTCAAATCTATCATTGCATTAATTTAGGAAGTTACTCTATGGTCCAGTGCACCCTTCATTTCTGCATGACATTACACAAATTGTGAGAAAGCATAATTATTCATTACATATTGGGTGACGAGGCCATGGAAATTGTTATATTAAATCAGAAGACCCGCTGATCTGGAGTTACAGCCTGTGGCCAACATGAAATTCTGCTTCAGAGAAAAGAGCAGAAAACCTTAGGTGAGACTGAAAAACTGACTTAAGATTTCTTCCACAAAGTCTGGCAGAATGTACACATTTTTGCTTAGTAGACTCAAGCTTGATTGCAAGAGTCTTAGTGTATCTTCATCTTTGCTCCACACTTTGCTCTGTCACAAGTCACTGCCCAAAAGCACGAGCCCAACAAACATACCATCGTGATAAGAAAGTTCCTTGTTGCTTTGCTAGGGCAGATGCTGGTCACTGCTTCTGACTCTGCCTGCGGCAATGCCTAAACCACAGCCCAGCCCACTCTGACTCAGTGAACCAAGCACACCAACGATTCTGGAAACGACTTCAGCTACAATTTAGATGCCTACATTATTATTCAGGTGTCACACTGCCCTGAGGGAACAGATTGTCCTCTTCAGTGAGATTCATTTCGTACTCCTTAGGTCTCTCTGCCAGGTCACTGCAACATGCCCAGCAGTTCCCCAGGGTGCCTACCTGGGCATCCACCAGGCACACATTTGTCAACTCCCTTTGAAAGGTGGCAGCTCTGAGAAGATGAGAAGGTGCACACGGGTCACAGCCCCAACATGTGCTCTGCACGTAACCACATCAGAGGTGCAGTCACACCACAGCTTGCATCAGTTCTCCAAAGCGATCTTGGAGAGCCTCAAGTCTCACCACACCATCCTGAGGCATCACTGCGGCCAGGAACCACACAACTGCAAAACGCTGGCAACAACCTAGAAGAAACAGCAACCAAAAAATATCTGCAGGAACCATAGCTTCATGTCCCGCTCTGCATCCAGTGACCCATGTAGACCTCAGCAGATACACAACTGATGCACAAATCAGAATATTCTTCAAGGTTATCTCACTGTGGCTGCCCAAAACCATAGTTAGCTGTTTTTTTTCTGGGAAAAGATGAGCTAACTAAGGATATTAGGATTTCCTGAGCAACAAGGCAGAGACTGAAACCTTATCATTTGTGTGCACCCTAATAAAATTGTTAAAATGTACTTTAAGATTTGGGTCCCCTGGTTTTTGTTTGGTTTTGTCGTCACTGTTCTGTTTTAAACACTCTGCACAAAATTGTGGCCACACCAGAACGTAAGCGCAAAGAAAAACAAAACAATCAGTTGGATCACTGCTCGAAGCAAGTAGGTCTCCTATCACCTGTATCACAATCTGTAACAGTGCTAAAGCATCTCAAAGCATTTCAACTACAGGCACCCTGGCTGTATAGCAAAGTGTCAGGGTGCACCAAACGTATTTAGCCAAGAAACATGAGTCGATGATGCTCCCTCACTCTGACACTAGGATCCAGAAGTGATTTAGCCAAACTACCTCCAATGGTGAACACCACCAAGAATCAGATGGAACTAAAAAGTTAAATGTGATTTTGGTTATCACAGCTGGATTTCATTAAAAAAAAATCTTTGTTGCCATACTTATCGGATTTCCTCTAGGAGAAGAAAAATGTCTTCCCCGAGCCAAATCTCTTCTACCCACACTGCACAGCTGACCTAGGATGAAAGCACAAGTCAGTTCCCTCTAAAATATATTTTTTCCCACAGTTAAAACTTTTTTTTTTTTGAGTTTAAGTGTAATTTAACACTCAAAGGAAATCCATCTTTGCTAGTCACTTCCCACAGTTTTTCTGCTGTATTTGTGGTACCATTTCCACAGGCTTTATATACTGCTTGACAGGGTGAAAAAAAAAAAAAATGATTATATTCTAAACCAGACAGACAATTCCCATTTTAGGGAAATGGCTATATAGTCTTAGTGATGCACTTTTCTTTTGGCCTGCATGGGACATCAAGTTTTCCTGGTATATCCTCTACTGACTTCCCATTTGTGGCTTCTGCAAGATGCCTCTCAAAATCATTGTAATTACCAACTCCATCGTTCCAGGCTTAGGATACACAGCTGCTATCACTGCTGCTGCTGATACCTAGGAAAGATAAGACCGAGGAAAGTGCAAGGTCTGTGAGCAGATGCAAGGAGGTGTATCAACTTGTCGGGCTACACTGAAAACCAAAACAGCGTACAGGTTACACAATGCTCTGCCTACTCAGGCCCGTAGCTTCTGGGAAGCTACAGGACAAAATCAAGAAGTTGCAAAGGCCACCACAGACACAGTTGCACAAAAGTCAGACCAACTACAAAGCCTGGTACTCTCATTTCCCAGTCTTCTCTCTCAAGAGAGAGTGAGGAAGGCTAGTAACAAGGAGAGGGGACACCAAACCAAAGACGAACAGAGAGCTGAAGTAATTTAATTCACACAAGTGCACGGTGCCTCTCTGTTCGGCCCAGGACAGAAGCATTTCACTGCCAAGTGCTACAAGCTGAGGAGGGAAGGGCAGCAGCAGGCTCTCAGGAGGCACAGGGAGGACGTGGCGTGGCATCACATGCCTGTTGAAGCCACAGCCAAAGGACAGGACCAGAGGAACACAGGACAGTGCCCACAGAGGAACACCACACGAGAAGTGGGCTGGTGTATGTCATAAGTCTGTCTTAATGCCTGTGCTCTCACAGCCAAATTTTTCTTGCCACAGACACAGAATGAGGAAGAAACGCAAGCCGGAGTAGTATTTCCCACTATACGGGTAACAGCTTAGACTTGATCAGTCCAGGAATACGTCCCCAACATGCACACTTGCAGTTTGGTCCATGACAACCCATTTTACAATGAAATTGAGATTCAAGCTCACATGCAAAAAAAAATTCTCCACTGATCTGGTCCTCTCTGTTTCAGTTATGGCTTCACCTACAAACAGAATAAGGAAACGGCTACTTGCTTCTTACAGGAAATTACCCACCCAACAAAGGGCAGACAAATATATCTTGCTTTCTTCTACTATATTTGGAGGGTTTTACATCTGCACCAGTTAAGTTCTTTTCAGCAACTTGCCAGCTGCGCTTCAGGCCCCCTCTTGCACAGCCCCATATCAGCCCCTGGGTCAGCCTTCCAGCCACCTGCACGCATTGCCCAGAAGAGAAATCTGCCCAACAGACACCTGGATTCCACCTGAACAACCTCTCACCAGGTGCATTACCGACGTGACTACTCCCAGCCCCATCCCTAAGGAGCCCCAGCTTCCCAGAGGCAATCAGTCCCTGAACGTAGAGGAGGTCACTAACTACAGCTGAAGCTGGGGTGAGTCAGAGTAGAAAGAGCAGGGTTCAAACACACCAGCTGGGAAACGCAGCCCCACAGCCTTAGAGAGATTAACCAAGCACAGCCATGGTGCGACCAGTATGATCAGGTTGTTACTCTTTCCATTAAAATTAGATGACAAATAAGAGCAGACTTCCTGATGTATGTGTTAAAAAAGCAATGGTCAGGGCCAAATCCAAACACTCACACTATCACATATTCTAAAACCCAGGACTTCAGTCTCCAATTTAAGTTTAATGCTCCACATAATTCTGTGGTACCCCAAGGTGTTTGTAACCTACAGCAGGAAAGAAAAAGCAGGGTGACCTAAAACCGTAGTTATCCCATCGATACCACAACCGCCAAGCTCGTTCAAACAAGAGTGTCAAATCTCCAGGGCTCTCTGGTGCCACGTAATTTTCCAGCTGATGCAAAAATGCAAAAGCTAGAGGTAGAACAATGTATTAATCTCTATGTTAATGTGCTACATTATCTGTTCATATCTGTCTAGTGGTCACACACCCAGAGATGATATATTACTTAATGAGCATTAGTAGTCCCATCCACGTGGAAGAGGATAAATACAGACCAGGACACACAGGGCATACAGCTGCCAATCTCACTGAAAACAAAAAGGGGAAATAACTCTTGTATGCCTAAAGCGCTCAACCTCAAGAAAGAGCCAGGTGCGACAATTCTGATTTTGTTAAAAACAAAAAAACACACAAACCACACACACCACCATGAAAAGAACACTCAAGGAAACACAAGTGTTTGGAAGCGAAGATCCGTTGGAATTTAGGGAATTACAAGGGAGGTGGAGTGACAACAAAACCCCTCGATACACAAGTAGAACATATGGAAGAACTGCACTTGAGATCTCCTGAGAAACAAAAATTTTCCTTAAGCAATTTTCCTTAAGGAAATCCACAACTTTATTCCACTTTACTCCACTGAAACACCAATACATAACCTGTATTGGTGCATTCTTATTTAAAATATGCTACAAAGAAATCCAGAGCAGCAGCGCATCCAGAAGGAAGCTCTGCTGAATGGACAAAGCAGCTACAAATTCAGTTTAAGAGTAGGATTTAGAAGTCATATTAATACAACTTTTATCAATATCACTAGTTGTACCTTACAACTGCAGAGATTCTAAAACTCACAAGTGACATTTCTGATCAGTATAAGCTATGGAGACCGACCTTTTAAAAATCTTTTGCTTAAGTCTCATAGCAACTACAGCTTCGCAGATACGGGAAGAAGTCAATATAAACTGAGACTATTTGCATTCATTTTGCAAGACAAAAATACTTTAAATCAAGAAAAAACATTTTTCAGTTATTCTTTGTGCTTGCATTAGTGGTTCTGCAGAAAAGAAAAGCATATTTCAAGTGCAAACAATTCATTTAATTCAGCTCATTTTTGTTTCAGTCCAGATGTAATGTGTTCCACACATCTCAAACTATGAGTCACTATTTCATAACGCTATCTCACATTCATGTTTGTTTTCCAGTGCTTTAGAGAGGGAAATACTAGCTCATCATTTAACAAATGCAGTCCTAGTTAGTGGACTATAATTGGGATGCCAAGACAATAGTTTTTTTGTGCAAAAAAAAAAAAAAAAAGCCTGAACGATGAAGGCAGCCGTGTCCAAGGTTTTCAGGACCGATACACCAAGAGGCCAGGGACAGTTCAGCCAGCTCCATGTGGATTCAGAGGCATTACAGAGCACTTTCTTAAAGCATGTTTTGCGAAACAAGCAACCTGTGAAACTACTGTTCAACAAACAATACGTGTTTCTAACGAAACACTGTGAACTAAGCAAAAGCTTCAGGTAAATCCATACTCCTACCATGATCCTCCAAACCAGACTTTTGTCTAATGAAGTCCAATTTAACTGGAAAGTTTATTCCCTTAATTAATACTTACGTATTACAAAGGGCATGCAACTTCTGTATAACATATCCCACTGGTACTGCCTTTCTAACCAAGTATTTAAAGAGCTGTCCGGCCACCTCACACCCACATACCACTCTCCCAGAAAAGCAGTGAGGTACCACAAGTATTGCCAGGTTACAGGAAGATTGCATCAACCACAAGTGAAGCAATGCACATGCAGGGCAGGAGAACTTTCTTATCTCAGAACTGCAAACTCTCATTGCACAGCTTGGAGTGAAATTTGACTTCCAAGTACAACAAAGGTTTGTTTTAAGCAAACCCACAGACCTAACGGAGTCCGTGAGGCCAAAACACTCATGAACATGAAGCAAGGGTCTTCCTTTGGCTATGTTAACCCAAAGCTGGTGACCCCAAAGCTGGTGATCCTTCAGCTTCACCTCAGCTGCCCCAAACCTCAGGAGAGGACATAGCTCCTTCTCCACCCTCCCTGGCCCACCACAGCAGGAAAAAGGACACTACATTATGCAAGGAGGCCTCAGGACCTGCTGCCTGCCCAGGGAGCCGCACACATTAGCTACATTTGCGCCCCTTTTCTGAGGAACAACAACACAAACCACACAGTTTGCTCCCCACCACCCTCACCTGAGGCATGAGGGCACGCTCCAAGCCCTATTTATAACATAGGCACACTAGTGGGCGGACCCCGCGCTGCAGATCTGCCATCCTATTGGATATCCGCGCTGTCAATCTCCGCAAGCGGGCGAGCCGCCAGCGAACCGTGCGCGAGTGCCGCGGGCGCCCCCTAATGGCGGCGGCTGGGGGGCCTGAGGGAGGGGGTTCCACGCCCGGCCGCGACCGCGTCCCGGGGCGGGAGGCAGCGGCGGCGGGGAGGGCGGCTCGAAGGGGCCGGGCGGCGCTGTCAGCGGCTGCGGGACGGGCACGCGTCGTCCGCTCCTCGTCCCCGCGGCGGATGGGGTGAGGCGAGGCGAGAAGAGGCGAGGCGGCCGCCGCGGAGGGCAGCGGGGCGGCCATGGCCAGCGCCGGCCCTGCGGAGGAGGAGGCGGCGAGGGAGGAACAAGCCCTAAGGAAGCTGGTGGTCCGGCTCCAAAACGTCCAGGAGAGGAAGCGGTTGGAGACGCTGGTGCAGACCCTGAGCGACCTACTGGAGCTGGCGGCCCGGCAGAGCGGTAAGGCGAGGGCCGCCCTGTCCAGCCCAGCCCAGCCCTGCCCGGCCCTGTCCATCCTGGGCTGCCCCACACGTCCTAACGCGGCCTTTCTGTGTTCCCCTCCAGCTCCACGGCTCTTCAGCGGCAAAAACATCCACGTTCCCGTGCTGCTGGTGGTGGACATGTACGCGGGGGCAGCGGGCGTGCAGCAGGTAAGCGGCCCCGAGCTCCCCCAGGCCAGGCTCTGGCCTGGGGCCGGCCCGCTCCGAAGCTACCCCCTGCCCTTCCAGGGGGCTGTGTGAAGGAAAACGCTGCTCCTCAGCAAAAGGACAGGAGAGGGGTTAGGGTTGGGAGTCCCAGGTTTCTGCAGATGCAAACAGCAGCTCTAAACGGCAAAAGAAAGTGGACTGATGAGCGTAAACGAAGCGGCGTGGATGCAGCACACCCCACGCTTCTGAGTTACAAGTAATGCTGTTTAATATAGTTCTGACGTATCGACATGAAATCCTGCCATTTGATATAGTTCCGACATATCAACATTAAATCCTGACGTTTAATATAGCTCCAACATATCAACATAAAATCCTGCCTCGCTTAGGCAAACTTTAGGAGCAGGATGATTTAAGATGTCTTCATACATACATCTCCCCATCCTGTGAGAGTTGTACGAGGCCACTTTTTAGGGGAAAACAGTGTTGTAACTTGGAGGAGCTTCTGCAATTTAAGGTTCTGCCTGGCTGCTCCTGTGACAACACCGGCCCACTTCAATGAGGTGTGGCGCTTGCACAACTTGGTGCTGTGCTTATGGTACAGCTGCCAGGCTTGTCATATGAAAGAGCTCCTTCCTGGCAGGCATAGATTAAGTTTCTGACTACGTTATGCTCAAAGGATGTTTATGAAGTCCAAGTTCGCGTGCCACTCGCTTGCTTTCTTTATTAAGCAATTTTGTATAGTTACAAGCTTTTAGGCATCTTTTTTTTTTTTTGGATTCACTAGAAGGCAAAACATAAATGATGTCACATAAATAATAATGTTTTTTAAGATTTTTTTTAATCTACTAGATCTTAAGCTAGAGATCACAAGCATAAGATTCAGATTAAAACATGAAAGTTTCCTTTGAAGACTAAGTAACTTGTACAGTCTGAACTTTCAAGTTATTTTACTATTGAATTGTCATTAAGTAATACAAAAGGATTGTTCATTAAGAAATACAGAAGGATAAATCAGTATTTTTTTTCAGAATAAAGTATATGACGTATGTAACAATTTACAAAACCAATGCCCAGAAATTTAGTCTTGGAAGTAAAAAATATGAAATCCAACCACAACCAGAAGCAGATCTGAAGTGATTGCACAGGACTCTAAGAAGTGTGTAAGAGGACCATGATCGTTTAATTTTTATTTTAGTAAAGTTAAAAATCTTCTCTTTGATTTAATATAGAATTTTAAAATCAATTTTAATCTTCTCTCTGCCTACATTTGCAGTCATACAGTGCTTCAGTTTAGAAGTTTTGGATTTCCTTTGCATTACTACATTGTATTCAAGTGTCAAATTCAAAGCCAGTGCAAAGCTCTAATCCAGTTCCTCCCAAAGTGCCATAGGCAGCTCGTCCTTCACGTTTTGTTATGATATTTACCAACATCCACAGTGTGTTAGTAGAGCTCTGGCTTCCTTGCTTCATCCACAGCAGTTGATTTACAGCCTTTGTGAATACACAGTTCTCCCTGGCAGCAGTGAAGTGACGTAGTCCTGACTTCGCTGTAGTCCCTCTGTACTACTAAAGAATTCTCATTGAATAAATTGATTAACCAACCAGTTGCCTCCTTGGCTTTTGGCATTGTAATAAAACTGACCCATATAAGAGAAAAAACATGGTAGGAGCCATATCTGAAGTGAGGATTTCCTTTTCTGTCCTATTCTTGCACAGAGTAAATTAGCTTAATAGATCAATATTGCGAGTACCAGTGCAAGTCGGACTACAGGCATAAGTCTTGCAAACTTCTTTATAAGTAGGAAGATACTGAGCTGCAAAGTCAGTAGTGCCTTAAAAGTAAAATAGACATCTTTTAAGTAAATATGATACCATGGTGGTTTTTTTCAGTTGCTGGCTGACAACGATTAGAGCAGGTTAGAAACAATAGATCAGAACTTGTTTACAATTCAGAAAGGAGCAGTCAGTAGAGCTTTGTCTCATGCAGAAGGTGTGAGCTAATGTAATATAAATTCATTGCATGCCAGAAATGAAAAGGGGCTGACAAAAATAACAGGGTTTCAGTGCTGCCGCCAACTGTCCCTGTGTGTCAGGACATGTTAAAGTGTTTACAAGAACATCTTTGTTTACTGCATTTTTTTTCCTTTCCCTGTAGCCTTTAGTATCTCTGTTATTTAAAAGACCCTTACTTTCTTACGTAATTATTGAAAGGATAATAAGCTCTTTGTTATCCAAGGCTGTGATTTTGATATTGTAAAATAGGCTGCATTATCAGCAGGTCAGATGTCTGCTTTGGTCTTTTCTGGCTCCACAGTCCTTATAAATGTTTGTCAGTGCTTGGAGTCACAACAATCCAAATAGAATCTTTAATAGAAATATAAATTTCATCAGAGACAGTACAAAAGTGACTTTTCTAAAAACATTAAGCTAATTTTCATCGGGTTCTAAGTTTTACAATTAGCATGGCAGGAAGTGCCACTTTAAAATCTTTTTTGTAGCAATAAACAGTGTTTGAATTAATGGTCACCTCTACAATGTCTTTGCTGTGCAGATTTGAAATTTGTTGCTTGAACATGGAAAATGAGGTAATGCATAACCCCATCTTTGGGGGATTTGGTAGTCACTAAGACTGTTCTTTGAAATTATGCTTGATCAGGAGTTGATCCCACAGTCCAGACTAATCTTCCTGAATGTCCATAGTAGTTGGTTTGCACTCTCAAGTAGAGGAAGTCAGCTCGCTGTCTAGGCAAGGAAATTGTCTTCTGGGCGAGCTCAGTCTGCAGACATTAAGGGTATAATTGGCTTAAAACATTTGACTCTGGAAATCTAAACTGCAACAAACGCAAAGCTACTGCGGATAGCGTGAACGTGGTGCCTGTGACCTGTGAAATATAAAAGCAGAATTCCAGTTCCCGGGGATTTCCATCACCTTTTTCATAGACTTGCCAAAGCTGTTGTGCAAGCTGCCTGCTTTCTAGTCTACGTTTGTTTGGGTGGCTCTGCACTACCCGACTTCCAATTTCATTCATGTCTCTCGTCTTTCACACTGCAGGGTTAGAGATCATGCAATTTCTATGAACTTTGCAGTGAAGCTCCTTCGAAGCAGCTGTTTACATTCCTGTTGGTGGTGGATGTCCTTTGTTGACCCCTTTGCTTTGCATAACTCTTTGCTGAAATGGGATCTCATTATGCATGTAGTTTTTGAGCCACACCTAGGTTATCTTCTGTCTTGACCCTATTCCTACAGCACACAGGCCTACTTCCTCCTCCTTTTGTTCTTTTTTTATTTATATGGCCAGGGAGAGTTTTATGCTTTAATTTTTTTTTAAATCTACTTTGTCTTGAATTTTTGACATTTCTCAGTTTACTTCCTCTCTTTCAGTACAGCGAGGTTTTCTTTTCATCGGTTAATTCTTTCTACATTTTTTTGCTCACTGCTATCATTCACACTAAAGCACATTCAATTTTATCAGCCTGCAGGCCGATACGCCCAGCAAGCTCTCATAATAATAAAGAACATTGTTCCAGGGAACATGGGGGAACAGATTTCTCCAGTATGGACATTTTTCATTTTTGGTATTATTTACAGATACCTGAAAGTCAAGGCACTTGCATAGGATAGAGCAGGTAGTTATTAGAATAAATATATTGTTTTCAGTTTGTTTTCCATTCCTTGTGTTCTCAAGACTTTCACTGCCCTTTTTGTGTTTTGCAAGCACGCAGAAACTGAGGATCGATGGCAAGAATATGAAATATGTAGTATCATTTAGGTATCTCACCCCATTTAGAACATTTACACCTTTAACATATCCACCTTTAAAAACTATCCTTTCTCCTTCTCATTTGCAATTAAATAGCAAATTCTTATGGAGGCAGCAATGCTTCAGTGAAGTTGGACTAGCTGTAATAGTGCAGTGGTCTTCTGTGGCCCATGATAGCATACTATTGATCTCATCTTTTTTTTTTCACTGTCAGCATCTCTTTTAACCGTAAGTGTGTCCCTCTAGCCTCAAGCAGTGCTGGAGCACATTGTAGGTGATACATTGCTACAAGAAATGATAATCATTGGCGTGTTTTAGTTCCATCTCTTAACTTTTTATGTCCCTTGTCTTGTGTAATTATCCCTTATTTAGCTAGATAACTGTTGAGAACATCCATCTTCTGAATGCCATGAATATTAGAAGACAACATTTAAGTTCCAAATAGAGCATCTGTTCTGATTTTTTTTCTATTTTACAGATGGGTTGGTCACTTCTTTGTAAATTGATAGAAATTTGTCCAAGTACTCTACAGAACATAGCTCCTAAGGATGTTGGGAAGGACTGGGAAGTCCTGGGTGTTCACCAGTAAGTATGTTGTATGCAAAGAGTCTTCTGGATATCATGGCAGCATATTTATGCAATATAATGTATTTATATAAAGTTATTACATCAGCTTCTACATGGTTAAAGATCTTCTGTGGGTTTCTTCAGTTTCCAGAATAAAAAGCTCACACAAGCAGGGACGTTAGCTGTACGCATAAATACCTGATGAGGAGAGTAAAGAAAACTGAGCCAGGCTCTTCTCAGTGGCGCGCAGTGACAGGACAGGAAACATTGGGCACAAATTGAAATACAGGAAATTCCACTTAAAGATTTTAAAAAAATCAAATGATTTTTTTAAAATTATTTCGAGGTTGATCAAACACTGGAACAGGTTGCCCAGAGAGGTTGTGAAGTCTCCAGCCTCGGAGATATTCAGAACCTGACTGGACCTGACCCTGAACAATCAGCTATAATAGACTTCCCTTCTTTGAGCAGGGAAACTGAATTAAGAGAACTTCAAAGGTCCCTGCCAATCTCAGTAATTCTGGGATTCTGTGGTTAGGAAGATGTTTTCTTTTAATAGACATATGCAACATTACCTGGCAGGTTTTGCGTATGTGTGTTCTTTATGATGCATTACATCCACAAGCCTAAAGTGGTACAGATCAAGAGAAGGGGTATTTTTTAGTTGTCTAAAAATTAAATATTTAAAGTAGACACCTCAACTACCTGTGCAGTCAGTGGACACAATTACCATCAGAAGGTGGTTCTTCCCATCTTTTTAGTAAGTAAGCCTGGAACTAAGTGTAGTTTGATTTGAGTATGCCCATCTCTCTATGCTGACCGTTGAGGGAGCCTAAATTAATGGCTTCTGCATGGCTTTGGTTAGATGGACAAAGACCAGCAGAGGTTAACTCCAAAGCTGTTCCGTAGCACAAATGCTAGCTGCAGATGTAAGTATAATATGAATAAGAGAGAAGGACTTGGTTGGATCTTCTCTCGCTTGGACAGATTGCCTCATTCAGGACTGATAATGACAGCAAGGAGCTGCAGCTGAATAGCTCTACTAGTAAATCTGCTTTTATAGTCTTCACCATGCCCTTCCTTAGAAAGGTTGCTATTATGAGATGACTTGCATGAAGATGCAGTATGTTTGTGATTTTGGTTGCTTTTCATGAGCAAGGAATGACTGAGCTGAAGCTGTACTAGGTAGTTAAGATTTCTTTGGCAGCTTTAAGGCTTGTTAATTGACTGATGCTTATTCTTAGGTCCCAGGAAATTACTCCATTTGGGCTGATATTTCCCATAGTTTCCCGTTGTGGGTTAACCACCCACGTCTCTCGTGGGTTAAGCACCACACAGTTGCTCACTCGCTCCACACCAGTCGGATAGGGGAGAGTATTGGAGGGGCAGAAGTGAGAAATACTCTGTGTGAGATAAAGACAGTTTCATAAGTAAAAGAAAAAAAATCAGCAAAACAAAGCAAGGGATGCAAAAGCTCTCGTTTACAACTAGCCAAACGATACTCAGCCAGTCCCCAAGCAACAGCAGCCCTGGCAAAGTTCTCCCCAGTTTTATTGCTGAGCGTGACATTACATGGTATGGAATATCTCTTTGGTCAGTCCAGGTGGGCTGTTCTGGCTGCATTCCCTCCCAGCCTGTTGTCCACAGCTGCTCATGGAGCAAACAGGTGAAGGAATCTGCATCCCAGGTACAGTTTCTACACGTGTATGCATGTGCGCACACACCTGCAACCACACAATAAAGTGCATTAGGAAGGCTTAAGACTAAAACATTTTAATCAGGACGTTAAAGAAGTGCATTTAAGGGTGTCTGTTTAGCTACTCTACCAGCTTGGTTAGGGTGGCTCCCTGTTTTCTTTGATTCATCACCCTACCACTTAGTCCATACATCTGGGCTGTGTGCTGGGCCAAGAATTTGCCTGGGGACTGAAATGCCAGTGCCTGTCCTTGTCTGTAGACTTACTGGTTCAAAGTGTGCATACAGAAATTTCAGGGAGGTATCTATTCTCAGTTTAAAATAATAAGAAATAAATAATAATAATAAATACATTTATCCTAGTTTATAAAGTTAGACCTTAGCAAGGCACACAACATCATTGCTGTATCTTGGGAATGAAATTTGGGTGAAGCTTTCAGTGCTGTTTTTGTTTTTCTAGACAGGTCAGGAATGTCTGTTAACATTGCCAGCTACTGCACGATCCATTTTGTTTAGATATCTGTACAAAGACACTCTCATTTGAAGATCATTAAGATTGCAGAGTCAAACTCTCCAAAGTTATGAGTATCAACAATGAAAGTTTCTTGATATTTTTTTCTGAGCCTCTCTATTTTTATTTAGTTTTTAATTACACGGTCTTGGTTTTCCCCCATTTTAGGATATGCTTCATTAAGTACAAAATCAATGCTCATTTATTTTCTGCCATCATCATCATTCAATATGGGGCCCACTGCCTTATTTACTGTACGTTATTGATACCTTATCTGAAAATTAGCCTATTAATTTCTTCTCAGTTTTTCTTAGTGCTCATCAGTATTGTCTAGAGATTTAAAAAATTTCTTTAATGAGAAGGTATTATAGATTTTAGGTCACTGTCTTAGAAAATCATGTTAAAAGTACCAACAGATTTTTGGGCACACAGTTTGGTACATTCACTGGATTTTTCAGAGCACTTAGCATTGTCTGGCTGTCCTTATGTTTAAGAATTCAACTTTGTTTGACTCTGCTTGCAACATTTCAGAGGTTAATATCCCTGGGTCTTAAGTCAGGCCACCTAGAAAGCAGAGAGTATACAATTGCCAGTCTACGAAACGCTTCTTTTTAGTGATTTGTCCAGCATCCCATAAGTGCTACCTGGTGGAACCTTAGATAGGATAGAGTCCTTCAAGATGCTGTTCAAGTTCTTTAGCTGGGAAACTGCTTTGTCTCTTCCAGCAGGCACTTGATCATTCACTGTAACATCACTCTTGCAACAAGCAGAACACTGCCTTACCATCTGCAGTCTGCTGCACCCCCCAGCCCTGCTTTCTGTAGAATAATTCCATCCTGGATGTAAGACTTGCCTCCTGTAGAATTAATATATGCATATAAAATTAGTTAAAATTTTAATTGGTAAATTACACATCATTACTTTCATGAAATGTAAAAATTGTTAGAGTAACCAAGTAATTTAATTGCTAACTTGAAAAAAACATAAGCTGAAAGAAAAGTTTGAAAAATGAATTGAGAAAGGACAAAAATGGCTTTAGAAAGCTTTTGCTAATTTCTGTAGCTGCTTTGTATTGTTTTTTTAAGTAATGTTTGAAAAAAAAAATACTTCTGTTAGTATTTACTTAGCCCTAACTCTTTTTTTCCATCTTTTAATTTTTTAGGCTGATCCTTAAAATGCTCACAGTTCACAAAGGAAATGTAAATCTCTCAGTAATAGGACTGAAAACATTAAATCTGCTCCTCATGTCAGGTATTGTCTGTTTTGCTTTCCTACTTTGAGCCTTTAAAACAAAGAATTGTGATATAAAGTGCATGACCATACGTTTTGGACCTGATTTGTCTCTTTTATTCTGTAAAGTCATTTAGAATCATAGAATCATAGAATATCCTGAGTTGGAAGGGACCCATAAGGATCATTGAGTCCAGCTCCTGGCACCAGACAGGTCTACCCAAAAATTCAGACCATAGAACATTTGTACTTGTATACAAAGTAATAACAGTACTGTTTTTATCCAGGTAGAAAGGAGTCTCCAAATTGCAAGACTATGAACAACATAGCCAAATAGTTTTGTCAACTTGTTATCAGCATAGGCACAAATACTGGTTGTATATAGTTAAGTTAAGTAAGAACTTTTTCTTAGCAAAGTATAAAATTGGTCACATTCTGACTTGCTTCCTTTAGTACTAGTTTATATATTTGAAAAGAGTGAATTGTCTCTGATATATTTCTTTTGATCTGCTCTCCAGAGACTTGATCTTATCAGGAACTGAGAACATTTTTCTTGATCTTTTGTTGAAATTAAAGAGAGACTGTAAGGGAGATATCTGCTAGCATGGTTCAAGGTAGCATATAATACTAGTACTAAAATTGTTGAAATAGGAAAGTTTCCACTGACTTTGGAAGGCCTTGTAATCAACCTTGCTTACAAAATAAGGCTTAGACTTTAGGTAGTTAAAGCTGATCTGGCTGTCCAACTTCCTGCTATAGGCAGTAGAGTGAAACAGGAACTTTAAGGAAATGGTTATGCTATTTATTTGTCTATTTTATGGTAAGATCAATTACCTCTTGAATCTGCTTTCTTCTCCCTTTTAATTATAGAGAGAGACTTAAAGTCTCGTTTCGACTATCTTACTTCAGAAAAGTATTTGAAATTGTACCTTGTCAGAAAAATCTCTTGGTATTCTATATGTCTGTATGTCCAAAAACTGGAATTGCACTACAGCTGGAGGTGGTAGGCCACTGTGGATGCAGAGTGGCAGCAATACAGAAAGATCCCCTCTTTAAAAGAAAAGAAACAGCTGCGGCTGAAACACTGGATCAGGAACTATGAATTTGGTTGTTACTGATGTAAGCTTGAAAAATTGTCATGAATATATATTTGCTTATACGTGCTATAGAGACAGCAACTTTTTTCAGATTATTATCATTATTATTATTATTATTATTATTGTAAGAGCAACAGTGATGTTGGCTTTTTAGTTCATTTTCAGGTAGTAATTATCCAGGCTGAAAGAATGGCCAACAGAATGAGAATAGCATTTCATGACACAGATGGATCAATTTCATGGTTCACCATAGCTGAAAGGTAGATTTCAACTCCCTATGTGCTTTCTTTTTGCAGTGTAGTCCTATCCTTTTTTTTTCCCCACAAATTTAGTTTCTTAGTGAAATTCTTCAGCTTGCAAAAAGTGCAGTTTTTTGGACTGATTAATTTTCCACTAGTTTAGTGAGATGAGCTGTCTCTGAGAAGTCAGACAAGTACCAAAGCCAGTGCAATGTGGGAGCAGGAGTGGAGAGAGGAAACTATCTTATTGCCAGTAATGTTTTAGAACATCTCAGTTGTGTTGTAAAATATTACCTTAAGAGATAACTGCCTCACAAGTTATATAAAAGCCTGGATGTGAGCCACCAGAGTAAATTTTAAGGACAGTATCAAAGACTTTGGGATTTTAATGGTTAAGTACAGTGCTCCAATTAACATGTTGAGAACACCTCAGCACATGTAATCTCTTCTGCTTTTTAGATGTAGTTGCTTTCCTGCTCCTGGAGGAAGAGGTGGATGTGTTTTCTTTGATATTTAATGCCATGCACACCTTCCCTAAAAATGAAGAGATCCAGCAACATGGATGTAAAGCATTATACAAGCTTTTTGAAAAAGGTATCTATATCTTGTGGGCTAGTTAGAAAAACATGTAGATTGGGAGGGGACTGCAGGTATTTATTTAACTGAAAAAAATGAATTCTTGCATTCCAAATTTTGTTTTGTGTATTATATCTGTTCTTCAAACCTGTTAGCACAAAACAGGTTTTCCAGGCTGTATCATAAATTTTCTGAATCAGATAAATTAATGTGGAAAATGTCACTACATGTCTGACTAGAGTTAACTGGAAAGATGGGATTCAAAGTTAGTCAGTAACACTGGGACAAAGAGTAGTGATACTTGATTTTAATTCTCAATAACCAAAGCTGCTTCTTGAAAGACTGGTAAATTTTAGGGTTGCCAGGAAGTTGTGAGCAAGTCTAAAATCAAGCAAAATGTTTGCACTTCAGAAAAAGTATATGATTCAGCTTTTGATCCTGACAATACTGAAAGGCTAAGTATGTGTCTCTACAATATTCCTGTGTTTCTTTTGAGGGATGATGTCACCATGTATTAAATTTCTGCAACATTTTCAGGAACTCTGTGTGTGTAATGGCCAAAAATCCTGTTATTGTGACAGTTTTTCTTTGCATTGAGTTTCTTGCTTCAGAATAACTATTGAGAAATTCTAGTACTCCTAGTAAGTCCACTATACTCCTTTGCTTCAAAGACAGTCTCCAGTTCCTCAGATTTGTTCTTCCTGGCACCATTTTATATTGCTTCTTTTCTAAGTCTTCCTCCCACACATGTGCCTTGGAACTATTTTCTGCTTTCTTTTCCCTTTTCCACTCTCCCTAAATACTTTTGTCCTGCCATATTTTCTCTTCAGTCTCCACAAGTGTCTCAGCTTCTTGCATTTTCTGTGTATGCCTTTTATAAGAAGGGCCTGATTTTTACAGATTCACAGATGTTTCGGGTACAGACCTACAGACCTTCTTCTTGACAGCAGCGTAATAAGTTCCTAGGCTGTCCCTGGATATTTTTTTCTTGCCTTTGAGAAACCGTCTCAGCTACTGTAATGTGAATGTTTGTACTCTTATCATGAACCAAATTCAGAAAATGATTCTGCTTAAAAAAATTAAAGTGTGGGATTTGTGCTCAAGCTGGATTAGTTCCTTTATCTGGTTCACTGCACAACTGCAGTGATGTCAGCACAAATGATGGGGGACAGTGATTGAAAAACCTTAAGCGATTATTACAGTGAAGGTAGGATATTATTAAAGCATGGCTGTAGTCTTTATGGAAAGAACTCCATTATCAAAAAAGTTGAGAAGTAAAATAAAATAAAGGAGTATGTGAAATGCATTCCATCAAATTGTTTTCACTGTGTTCTTAGCTTTTCCTTCACTTATATGCCGTCTTGGTGAGGAATACCTGAAGTTCGTTCTGTGAAAAAGGCTAAAAGACTTTTTTTTTTTTAAAAAAAATACTCATTCACAGGAAGGCACTTAAAAGTCAGAACTCATTTACAGAAAATGTGGGCTAGAACAAGGTCTTTGTAAAGTAGCTCAGTTTTTGGTATAAGGAGTTGTAACTGTAGAATATGATCTCTATGGAGGAGACTACCTTACTTTCTGTGGAATATACAAAATAAATATAAGGAAACTTCATTAAAACAACTGTATTTTCTCGTATTGTATCAGGATATGAATTACTTCCTCAAAACTTACTGTCTCTCTCTTTCTTTTTAATTTAGTTCCAGAAGAGCAGCTGACCGAATTTGTTGAAAGCAAAGATCATATGATCATACTGGAAGTATTTAAAGAGTGTCCAGAGAAAGAAGAGGTGATTCTTCCTGCACTTTACTCATTACATTCCTTAGCTGGACCATGTAAGTGTACTGTTGGAAGTCATTTTCAATTCTTCACCTCCCACAGCTTGCGTCAGCTCACCTGAGTGCATGGTAATCTTTCAGTGACTGTGAAAGCAAATAAAACTTCAGAGTCTCTCCGGGGAAAAACAGTTGGTAGTGCTGCAAAAATAGTGACACATTTTGACAGAGGGAACAGTTTTGAAATGAGAATTGGTTGGGAGCTGCTAAACAAATCACTTTTCTGTTTTCTGTGGAAAATACTGACTTGTAATTTTTTATGGGAAATTTTCCTATTCAGTCATACTTACAAGGCTGGAATCTCTCATAAAGTAGGTAAAGAGTCTTTCTTCTGCTCAGAGTAAGTGTTAACTAAGATGCTTATCATGGCTGCAGAGGTCAAAGTTCAAGTCCTTGCTCTGCCTTTTTTTAAAGTTTGAATAATAAGATATATTTATTGACTAAATGAATATTCAGTGAGTTTGGGTAGCAGGTTAAGAACATTGTTGGCAGAGGCTGTTCCACAAGGGGAAAATTTCCCATGCAAATCCAATGGCCAGAGCTAAGACAAGGTGTTAGGGCTCAAGCACCCCTCTCTGACCAGTCAGTGGTGGCTGCAATGAAGAGCACAGGTAGTATTGGGCACATTTTGGAGACTCATGGTGTCCTCAGATGTTGTGCAATAGGACGGAAGAAAATCTCATTGTGTCTTGTTCTCTCATCCCAGCAGTCCCTATTATGGGCAAAATCAGGTCCCAAGAAAAGTCCCTGATGATATGTGTCCCTTTATTGACTTGGTGCACGATGCTGTTGACACAGAGGCAGCTGTTGCACCTTACCGTTGGCAATTTCAGCAGGCATCGAGCTCTTTGTCTCTTCCGCAAGATCACAGAATCACAGAATCATCCAGGTTGGAAGAGACCTCCAAGATCACCGAGTCCAACCTCTGACCTAACACTAACAAGGCCTCCACTAAACCGTATCATTAAGCTCTAAATCTAAACGTCTTTTAAAGACCTCCAGGGATGGTGACTCAACCACTTCCCTGGGCAGCCTATTCCAACGCCTAACAACCCTTTCAGTAAAGAAGTTCCTCCTAATATCCAACCTAAACCTCCCCTGGTGCAACTTTAGCCCGTTCCCCCTCGTCCTGTCACCAGGCATGTGGGAGAATAGACCAACCCCCACCTCGCTACAGCCTCCTTTAAGGTACCTGTAGAGAGCGATAAGGTCGCCCCTGAGTCTCCTCTTCTCCAGGCTGAACAATGGTTGTATTCTTGCAGAAGTGTTTCCTCATACATCCTGTCCATTTGTATAGGAAACGTGCTGGCCCAGGGTGTGCTACAAAACAGGAACTAGACTGCAGTTTTCCAAATTTCATCATTCTCCAAACTATTTAATTTCCCTTTCACAAGCTTCTTGCTGTTCCAGTTTGTCTTTAAAAATTAAGCATTCCTTGAGACAGAAATAATTTTACCATAGCCTAGAAGTTTTTACCATAGAAGTTTTACCATAGCCTAGAAGTTATTTCCATTTTAAAGCAGAGAGTGCTAAGTGCTTTTTTTTTTTCTAAAGAAGAGAGTGCACTTCAGAGAGCCTTAAGTGCTCTTTAAAAAAAGTAATTAGAGAATGTGTAACAGTTCCAAGAGGAAGCCATGACAAAGACTTGCTCTACAGTAGGCGTTGTTTTTGGAGTTTGCACTTTCTGATATGAAGTATTGAAAATAGGGAGACAAAGATAGTTTGAGCATAGTTTGAGTAGTCTCCCCATATCCTAAAGTCTAAATACATCAAGGATTTGTACCTCAGTATGCCTTCTTACACTAAACTTACGTAGACTTTGCTCTGGCTCATATGTCATGAGAAATTGAGGGCTGGCAGTTTATCCCAATGCAGGACAACAGGACAAGAACTCGTTCAAATTTCAGTAGTCTTGAGTGAATGAGAAAATGCTTTGCTGACAACTGTCCTTCAAAGTCCACGGGGAAGTGATGTATCACATGCTGTTTGCCATCTCAGTGTTAGTCATAGGCAGCTATCCAGGCTTCTCCTATATTTAATGGGGAGAAACAGGCACCTCCAGAGGCAATTTCACCTCACCCTGAGAGAAGTACCTGTTATTCCATGAATTATAGAGTGCTCACATCTCTTCCTCAGTTACTGTGAGAAGCTGGATGTCCAAGTTCTAGTGGTAAATATTAGATGAGAGCCATTCCATACCACTGCTTCGTTCTTGCAGGATTTAAATATACACTTGATTGCGCTCTCTCTGTAATCAACAATTTTAGAATTGTCTGAATATTTTAATATGTTGATAATTATCACCTGTGAAGTGTGCAAACCTTTACAATGAAAGGTGTTTTCAGTGGTGAGTGACATTAATAAATCACTGTCATCTTAAAGCATTGTGAAAAGTACCTTCCTACACGAACAAACAGAATGATTCAGAAATGCTTCCCACTCAGAGCTTGCTTTTTCAACTTAATATCTTTGTATACAGGAGAGCCAAGCTGTTGAAAAGAATATTAAGAAAGTTTATAGACCTCAGTAGAGTAGTGCTGAACCTCTTGGAGGCAGTGACAGGACTTTCATTCACTGGAACCAAGATTTTGTCCAAGATTTTGGGGGTTCTATATCATACCCTGGATAGACACATACTGTAAAGATGCTTTCATGTACTGTGTTTTTAACTGCCGTGATGCTATTTTGGTTTAAATTACTGGGTGTGGGATCTTCAGTAGGAAAGGATGTCTGTCAGTCAGGGACTGACTTCAATAGGAAAGGATGCATTCTGTCTTTTTACTGACTAATGTGAATGCCTGCTGGTTTCAGTATCTGACCTGCATAATAAACAGTGAATAGGGTGAAGGTGACCGAGCCCTGGCACAGGTTGCCCGGAGAGGCTGTGGACTCGCCATCCTTGGAAATACTCAGAAGCCACCTGGTCGTGGTTCTGGACAGCTGGCCCAGGGTGACCCTGCTTGTGCAGGGGAGGTTGTTCAAGATGACCTCCAAGGTCCCTTCCAACCTCAGCCATTCTGTGATTCTGTGAAATATTTCAGGATCATTAGGTGAACCTGTCTATACCCTCAATACATAATAGTCATACAGTAGAACTAGTTTAAACCAAACTTGCTAACTTGCACCCTAAAAAAGAAGGAAAACATGAGAAACATGGAAAAATGACATTTCTTAGAAAGAAAAAAAATCTAAGTTGTTTCTTAGCTGTATGCCTCTGGGAATATTTCTCAAATACTGTAAACTGCTTAGCTTATCTCAGTTGTGTTATAAACACCACTTATAAGATTGAATTAATATTTATAAAATAATGTGTTCAATAAAAAAAAAGTAAGAATAGTTTGTAAGGAGGTTCCTGTTACATGTCATGATATGGAATGGAATAAATTCACAAATGTTAATATTGACTCTGAATTTAATTATTTTTTTAATTTGAATTTCATTACTTTAATTATTATAAATTATTACCAAGTGTTGGTAGTCCTTAATATTAGAACCCAATTACCATGCTTCTTTTTTTTTTTTTTTAATCTTAAGTAATTTTTGTTTCTGTTTCCCTCTTTAGCCAGCAATGTTGAAGTGCTGATGTCTGGAAATGTTCGCTGCTACAATGTTATAGTGGAAACCATGAAAAGATTCCCCAGTAGTGAAACAGTTCAGGAAGCGTGTTGCTGTTTGTTGCATAAGCTTACATTGGGTAAGTTCACAAAGCTGGTGTTAGTCAGCTTACTCTGTGTAAGAACTGGAGGAACTGACATGAAATGTTAGGCCAACTAGAGAGCTACTGTTCCAGTGAATCCTCACGGTAGTGTGTAGCTCAATTTTTCTATTGATGTGAAGGTCTGGTGGCAACACTGGCAACAACCAGTATGGAATCCTTTTGTGATAAAGGCTAGTAACAAGGACAGAAACAGTCATAAAAACCTAGAGTGAAACAGTGAGAAAAAAAGAGTATATTGATAGATATACCATTCTTTGTAATGTTATTAAAGAATGGAAGAAAATTCCTTCTAAATTTCTTCTGCAAAGTGGTAGTTCTGGTTGTGTGAGATACCGTTGGTGCTACTGAATTACGTGGGACATGTTCTCCAAGACGGTGTTGTTCCTCCTTGCAATGCATCTACCCAAAGGCCTGTGCTACATTCCTGCTCAGGTATGGTGCCAGCCCTGGGGCCCCCAGCCTGAAGCAGTGAAAGAACCAGTTTGCTGGAAAAAAAAAAAAAAAAGTTCCATTGTCTGGGCTGACACAGGCTAACACCACATCAAGCCAAATAATGGCAATGTCAACAAGGATTTTGTTGTGCCTCTTCCCAGCTCTGTGCTATCTCTTGCCAATATGATAAGATGATCTGAGTAGTTGCAGTAATAGCATGTTCAACTGAAAATAAATACATTTTCTCCCCTGTTGTGTGAAAAGACTGAGTAGAGCATCTGGAAGAGCCCACACTACATGGCAGGTTTTTCTTCAGTCCGCCAAGGTCTTTCTCATGAGTTAGACTTCCCAGTTCTTGCAGGTGGTGGCCTGAAGCTGCTGCAGATGCTGGTGCTATTGCATGACTCCTCTTAATCAAATCAGTCTCATCCTGTCACCATCTGCTTCCGCTCCTTCATGCAGATACCGTAGAGAATACAGATCAACCCTGAGCGCAACGGAGTGCAACTTCCAGTTCCCCTTCAAAAAGCCAAATATTTAAAGAAAATGTGGCCTCTGAGGTGGTATTTGCAGTTATTTGACAAGAGGTGATGTTAAGCTTGAACAGTTTCCTCTGCAAGGCCAACTGCATGGTAACCAAGCACTTGAGGGGACACAGCAACTCTGTTGGCATGCCTTGATCCTGTCCTATGTGCAACCAGCCTGACTTCATGGCCTCAGAACATGCATTTGTGATTTGTGTTTACTGACCAACAAGTAAGAGTGACAGTTAAACAGACATGAGATCTATTAATTCTTTTTTCAGCTCCACAGATGCCTTTCATCTTAATATGCAGACACTTTGGGAGGAGATTGGGTAGGGGTGCCCACAGCACCAGAAAGTTAGGTAAAACAGGTGTGAAATTGCTAGGTTGTCCTTCCTGTCCTTCCATATGAGACTGGAAATAGTCTGGAAGACTTCCTTATAGCCAGTATGGCTTCCCAAATTATTCTGCTGGACACTTTTTTCCTAAACCCAAGTTATTTGGTAGTGAAATTGTAAAGTCAATATCTATTAGCTTCCAAAATCACTGTCATGTGTTCTTGCTAATCTGGTAATGACTATTCAAGACGAGAATATCATCAGAATTTTAACTGACTGATATCTGTTTAAGCAGCCACAAGTCCAGCATAATTATTAGTCACATAGCCTACATTTCTGACTTTCTGTGAAATAAGTAACATATTTACACAAACATGTCATTTTCAGTAGAATACAGCAAGAAACAGCAACACTGCTACAACATGACCACGCTAGTACAGAGTAAGAAGAAAAATGCTGTTTCCGTTTGCACTTGTGTGGGTGGTAAGGCCAAAGTTTTAGAATGAGGGATCTGGAAAGGACTTGCCTTAAAGTCTGTTCTTTAGAGTTCTGTTGACTTGGACTAGTAGGGCTGAATCATAAAACACTAGGAGAGGTACTTATTTCCCAGTGAGCAACCCAGACATTGCAGGTAGCCAGCACCTATAGGACTCAGGACCAGAACTGAGGTAAAGAAATTAAGTTAGCTTTTCTTCTGCTTGTAATTTTATTTTTCATGCCCCAAAATCATATAATTCTTAATTTTGTACCTTATCTGAAGCGCTTGAGAAACATTGATACAGATTTGAATTTCACCTTTCATGTGGTTAGTATGATTCTCATTTTTAGTAATTGAGAATTAAACAAAATTAAATATCAAAATAGAAACCGTATCTATCAGACTATATTTTACAAAGTGAGCATAGCCATATTATTGTATGTATGATACTTGTTTGCACAACAAATGGGGAAGTTATCTTCTTTTGCTTGCTTTCATTTGCAGAATTCCTTATATTCAACCTTATATTCAATTATATGTAATGTATAGCCTTTGATAAAAGCTGTCCTTTAAATACATTAATCATCAAAAGCTAGTTCTTTCTACTGTTCCAAAATGTATGTATTCTGTATTTATAAGGCTGACTTTGATCTATTTAACGAGGAGGACAAAACCAGAGGGCAAAACAGGTTTTAAACGCTTGCTTGGCAGGATAAATCAAATCATTGCAAGAATTCAAGACCAGGACTGCTTTGGTTTCCTGGCAGGAAGTCTGCAAATGAGATATAGATGGTATCTTATTTTGCTGATGCTGTGGATGTCATGTTGCATTAAACCTCAGTCTTCGTATTAAAAATAAAGAAAAGAACCTAGATCCTGGTTGTTTTTTATCCTTGTCTCTTCTTTCCACAAATAAAATACCATTATAATATACCCCATAAAATATATATATATACCATAAAATACCCCCTAATAACAAATCTAATGTTTGCTACAAACAAAGTTTGTGCATTATGTGCTGCTGAGAAATCTATGCTAAATGTGTATAAAGCTATAGATGTGTGTTTACATTCATTTAATGTCTTAATCTATTTCCAGGAAATTTTTTCAATATCCTCGTGTTACATAAGGTTCCAGAAGTCATTGTGAAGGCTGTGACAGCGTATTCTAAAAATGCGAAGTTACAGGCTGCAGGTCTCAGCTGTTTAGCTCTTCTCAGTAAGTAAATTCATTCTTAAACACCTAAATAAATTACTTATGAAATAAACAAGTGAATGTTTTCATACTGGTGATTTCCTGTAATTATTCTTAATTCTGCTTCTTTTTTAATGTGGAAGCCTCAAGTAAGGTAGCTTTGATAGAGCTAGATTTCCTGCACGTTTATGGTTTAGTATGACATTCCTGTGTTCATACCATATTCCCAGATATTCAGAGCTGGGATGTTATGCTGATAGATCTTAACAAAGCAACCTGTTTGTTCATAGGCAAATATTGGATAATCCCTGATTAATATAAAATGTCTGGAGACAGCAACATGTATTTGATGCCATATTTCATGTGCTACTCATTATGTACTGTCAGTTGATTGCAACACCAAGTTAATGCTTGTGCCTGAGTTCTGAAATCAAATAAAAGATTTAACCTTTTCCTTGAGTACGCTCCAGTTGTTATTTTTAGACAGAAATTAGTTACCTAGTGGCAGAAAGCTAAAGATCAGATTCTGTTAGTCTTTGAGTAGTACAAATGTCAGTAGAAAGGCTGTGTAACAGTCCTCAAAACAGCAACTGTTAGTAATCAGCATACATTCCAGTAAACTTCAGATAGTATGGTTGGTGTTGATACCTTTTTTTCTTAAATGCTGAAAAACACAGGTATGAAATGATTTATTTTACATTTCATTGTGCTTTCTGGGACCTACTGTTTCTCTCAGCAATTGCAATTTATATTTTTAAACGGCATATCTTCAGAGTGAAGATGACTCAGCGATAAGTGGTTACGTGCAAATGAACCACAGTTATATTTTGTGTGTGTGGCGTTCTGTATGTAAATGCATAACAGAACAAGTGTGTGCTGGTCTTTTCAGAACCTGACCATTGACTGATCTGTAACTATCTATATAAATGGCTATACTAAAGTACTACGTAGCAAAGGGTTTTTTTATTCCTTTTATAACCTTGAAGACATGTCTCAATTCTGTCACAGAGCTTATGTCAAAAGACTTCTCCCTTCCCAGAAAAGACTAATCCTCCAGCTGACTTTCCTACACAGGCAATGTGAGCACCTCCGTGACTACAGGAAAGTTAAGACAAGTGTTTTGTCTTTGCAATAAGAATTGATTGTAAATATTTTGTATTTCAAGCTGAAACAATATTCTTAAACCGAGACTTAGAGGAAAGAAAAGAAGAGGAGGAGGAAGAAAAATTATGCTGGTTGGAAGCATGCTACAGAGCATTAGAACTACACCGAAAAAACACAGATGTACTGGTGAGAATTTCTGTATGATGGGGGTGTAGAAAGACAGCATTACACATTAAATAAAACATTTAGCAACGTAATTTTCTCCCATGTATCGTCAGACAAACTAGGTCTGCGGGACTGTATTAGCCTTAGAAAAAAATTCCCTTTCATTCCATCCTTACCTTTGTTCACCCCAACCAGTTTCAGTTACTCCTTTGGATCAAATGTGGTTAGATAGTTGAGACTTATTGCCTGGAACTTCTTCCACCCAAAAGCTTGTTGTCTACTCAGCTGCTTTGTATACAGCAGCAAAACACAGGCTCATCAGCTGAAGAATTAATGTTGGCCTAATGTAGGTATCAAAATGAAAATCAGATAATGAGAACGTGGCACATGCTTGTAACTGAGTTCTATCTCAGATATAAAAATGTGACAGTCCATACTTTGTTGTATTTCTACATAAAGCAACTAGTACCTTTATCATGGACAGAACAATTCTCAGACTTCATTTTCTGTTTTTTTTATTTTGCTATTCTGAAGGTTTATTTCTTTAATCCTTTTGTCTCCTCTTGTTTTGTATTTAGGAGGCTGCATGCTGGGCTTTGAAAAATCTGTTTCTGTATCAACACAACCTTCATGAAAAGATTGGAGATGGAGATAACCAGTCAGTGTTAATACCTTGAACTGTGTTTTTGGAAATGAAAAAAAAAAAAAAAAGAGTGGCCTACTATTATGCCATTTGGGGTCTCATGTTTCTGCTATTTTTATTTTTCTTTCTTGTTTTCTAATACATGATGAAATGCATGACAATCAACATAGAAAGTTTCTTTCTTGAAAAGCATTCTAAACTCCACACAGACCAAATTGCTAGTGTTTTAATAAAGAGTAAGGACACAGTCTAATAGAGCGAATTTGTACAGTTCACAAGGAATTTCATCTTCAGTTGCAACAAGTATAGGGAGATTTAAAGAATGTAAGAGTAGGGAAAATAGAGGAGATTAAGATTAAGTAGGTAGGAAGTATGGAAAAGCAGCACACATTTTCCCACAAGTCAGATGAAAGAGCATAGCAGAGGGAGCACTGGCCGTCAGGGAGAATCTAGGCACGAATAAGACACAGAATTTCCCTTAAACTCTTTCTCAGGGTTGTTTAAAATTTTAATCATTCAAATTTTGGTAAGCCTGTTTTTTTTACTCACTTCTGCACCTCAGATCACTTGGAAGTCATGACTCCAAGTGAATTGTGTAAGATTCAAAGTTGGCTTACACATGTAGTATGCAAAGATGTTGCTGTAGTGAAATATTAGAAGCCAAGTTAAGTCATCTAAAAAATTAACTATGTCACTTAGTGTGTTTTTAGGAAACTGAACGATAGTTATGAAGTAACTGCTGTAATGTGGTCCATGTGCAGTGATTTGTTTCTCTCTGTGAAAGGTTCCCAATAGACAGAGCAGTGATGCTGTCCATGCTGATGCACTCCTCTTCAAAAGAAGTGTTTCAGGCAGCTGCTAGTGCCTTGGCAGTTTTGTCACAGCAAAATGGTAAGGGAATTTAACTGTCTTTGCTTTCTAATTCTGCAGTCATTGCTATAATATTAAATATTAATATTAAAGAACCTACAAAGTGTGCTAGAGTATGGATACTGTATTCCCTGTGATTAGAATATTGTACAGTTGTGTTCAATAGGAGGTTTATTCCTTGCTTTGAAAAAGGTATTGTTAGCTAGTAGCTAGACCGACCGATGTCATCTACTTGGACTTCTCTAAGGCTTCTGACATGGTCCCACACGACTTCCTGATCTCTAAATTGGAAAGATATGGACTTAAGGGTGGACCATCTGGTGGATAAGGAATTGACTTGATGGCTGCACCCAGAGAATGGTGGTCAATGGCTTTATGTCCAGGTGGAGACCGGTGATGAGTGGTGTCCCTCAGGGGTCTGTCTGTGGACCAGTGCTTTCCAATATCTTCCTCAATGACATAGATGATGGGGTCGAGTGCACCCTCAGCAAGTTTGCAGATGACACCAAGCTGAGTGGTGCAGTCGATACACCAGAAGGAAGAGATGCCATCCGAAAGGGCCTGGACAGGCTGGAGAAGTGGGCCCACGTGAACCTAATGAGGTTCAAGTCCAAGTGCAAGGTGCTGCACCTGGGCCAGGGCAATCCCAGACAGGAGCACAGACTGGGAGAAGAACTCACTGAGAGCAGCTCTGCAGAGAAGGACTTGGGGGCTCTGGTGGACAAAAAGCTCGACACGAGCCAGCAGTGCGTGCCTGCAGCCCGGAAGGCCAACTGCGTCCTGGGCTGCACCGACAGAGGGGTGGCCAGCAGGGGAGGGAGGGCATCGTGCCCCTCTGCTCTGCCCTTGTGAGGCCCCACCTGGAGCCCTGTGTTCAGGTCTGGGGCCCACAGCACAAGAAGGATGTGGGGCTGTTACAGTGTGTCCAGAGGAAGGCCATGAAGATGATCAGAGGGCTGTAGCACCTCTCCTGTGAAGAAAAACTGAAAGCTGGGGATGTTCAGCCTGGAGAAGAGAAAGCTCCAGGGAGACCTTATTGTGGCATTTCACTTCTTAAAGGGGTCTTATAAAAAGGATGGAGAGGAACTCTTTACTTCGGTAGATAACCATAGGACAATGAAGAATGGTCTTAAAGAAGATAGATTTAGACTAGACATTTGGGAGAAATTCTTCACTCTGAGGGTGGTGAGGCCCTGGCACAGGTTGCCCAGAGAAGCTGTGGATGCCCCATCCCTGGAAGTGTTTAAGGCCAGGCTGGATGGGGCTTTGGGCAACCTGGTCTGGTGGGTGGCATCCCTGCCTACGGCAGGAGGGTAGGAACTAGATGATCTTTAAGGTCCCTTTCAACCCAAGCCATTCTATGATCCTAGTATTGAAGAATTCATGTCCAAAGAAAAGAGATCTTTGCCAGTTTATGTGTTGTGATTGCTGTTTTTTTGGAGCAGGAGACATGGGTCTGTGCTCTCTGTATGCTTGTTTAAATGTTTGTCACATTTGAATTTCATTAAGACCAGAATTTGTCAAAACTCACATGAGTAAGGATTACAGCCTGACAAATAATATTTTCTTAATAATACAGGGCATTTGAGCAGCCATGTTGACTTCAGTGAATCAAATCTTATGTAGAAAGTTTGTGCGCATTGTGCGTATCAATTTTCAAGATTGCTTTAGTCCTGATTGTGTCCCCTAACTGGTTTCCTAACATTTTTCAATTTGCGGACCCCTTCAACATTTTTCAGTGGCAGTGTGGACCTCTGGCTAGAGTATTTAAGCCTACTTTGGCCTTCTTTTGTCAGATACTTTTCCCAGAATCCTTTGAAATGTTTCTGGATCTTAAGTGGTTTGTAGACTGCTCGTTGAAAACCACTGGCTTGATAGGAAGATGAGGACTAACAGTTAATTACCATTCTCTAGGTGAGAAAGCTTTGTTTTATCACTAGGTTACTGAGCCATCCAAGTACATAAAATGTAACAATGAAGAGTTTTTATTTATGAGATAAATATGTATGTATATGGAGAAATAGATCTCATAAATATATGCATAGTGTTATCATATATTATATCAGGTACTTTCATAATGTGTTACTTAAAAGTGGGCCTCTGATTCCCACTGGAAATCCAAAGCCAATTTTCATTTTGTCTTTTTTTAAATTCCTTCTTTTCCCCTGAATGAAAATGCTTACAACATAAATGATAGACATAAAGAAGCTTAGTAAGACCCTGTGGCACAACATAATGTTGCTTCAATTCGTCATTTGAAATGGGTGTACTGAACTGGGAATGCCAAGAATTGGTGGTAGTTACCATGATAATGTAGAATATTTGTATAGCATTCTGAGCTGTATTGGCTACAGTTGTATTATAGCTACAACCTGTGCTTGGGTATTTGAATTCTCAAAAATGTGTGAACAAAGTAATTAGATTGGGTTAATATTTTATTTTTGAAGTCTTATTTTGGAACTTAGAAGGTTTTTTGAAAAGTAAATTCTTACTTTCCTACTGAATCACAGAGTGCAATTCAGAGAAAAGAATGTTTAAAAATAAACATTTTTCAAAAATAAAAGTAAAGTGATATATTCTCCTTCCCTTAAGTTAACGGTGCTAGTAAAAATACAGATGTATTTAAACTTATTAGGCACTTCAGGAATTTTAGTGCTTTTGATTAAGATATGGAAATAAAGTCAGCTTCAGCTTGAATCATTTCCTGTTTTAATTTACAATGCTATAACATATGATTTTGAGGAAAAAAAGTCAAAATGAGAAAAAAGTTAGTTCTGTTGGTTTTTGAGAACTCTATATATAGGGAGAAAGAGATTTGCTTATGGGATGTTTGCTGTTTTGTCTTGTAGGAAATATTAGGAGGACACTGTTGTCTAAAGGAATACACATGAATGTTTTGGATATAATGAGGAAACATCCACATTCTCCCGAAGTGGCTGAAAGCGCCTGCAGAATTCTGAATCATGTTTTCAAAGGAAGGTAATACACTTAGAAATATGTGACCACTCCCAAAGTGAAGGTTTGTGAGATTCAGTGCTGTAATTGATTGCATTTAAACTACTGACTGTTTCACTTATGTTAAAATTGAGTAATCTGACAGCTCTATTCAAGACACTGAATCACATCTAGCCCCTCCTGTTAGCCACACTGATTTCCATTGAGAGCTAAGAATTTTACCACAATATTAACTCTAATTATATAAAAAAAAAAGTGTTAACATTTCTTTTGTAATGGCTTTTGCAAATGATCTAGGACATGGGTGGAAAACAAACTTGTGACTCAGAAAGAAAACCCCAAAAATTCCATAAACACGTTCACAGGAATAAAATGTATTATAAAATAAGAAAGTGGCCTTAGAAGTAAATTAGTGGCCTTTGGCTACTACCATTTCTACCTAATTGTAGGTGTTTTTTTTCTTCAAGATTAGAAACTAGCATGTTTGATATTTTCTGATTATTCTGCAAGTATCTGGCAACTCATCAATATTTTATGGCAAATTAGGGAAGATCTATCTTCTCACATGTCTGCACTAGAATCAAAGAGAAATATATGAATCCACCGTTCACCCTGAGTGAAATACTATACTCTCTGTGTACCAGTGTTCTGGACTGAACTGAAAATTACCTCTCAGTAGTCTCAAATTGAATTAATTACATACTCTGCATTCATGAAACGACATGAAAATAACGTTTGCTATGCTAAAGAAAAGCACCATTGTTTAATTTATATTTTGTAGCTAAAACAGATTTGCAGTGTTCTAAAGAGATATCACATCATGCTAATGAAAGAAGCAAATATGTGTAAAATCTAAAAATGCGTTACTTTTATTTATTCTATAAATAATATTTTCAGTTTCCCTCATCTGGATATAATGACAGTAGCTGCATCAGAAGTTGTAAAAGCCATGAGGAAACATGAAAAGTCACTCTCTGTACAACTGGAAGCACTTCGAGTCCTTTTACACTTTATGATGCCTGGTAAGTCATCGAAAAATATAATTGGTGTGACATCATACATCAAATCAGAGAATTTAATTAGATAGCTTGGTTTTAGTC
Source organism: Cygnus atratus (assembly GCF_013377495.2). Taxonomy (NCBI): domain Eukaryota; kingdom Metazoa; phylum Chordata; class Aves; order Anseriformes; family Anatidae; genus Cygnus; species Cygnus atratus. Next base: position 15,514,858 of record NC_066362.1, on the reverse strand, counting down.
TTTCTTATCTAATGAGACAGCCTTTAATAGGACTTCAAAAAAAATTACCAAAATTCTGTATTTAACAGAGTAACTGTAACTCTTTAGAATGTACGAGATAGAGGATGCATTGAAAATATCAGGCCAAAATTATCACTGCTGATATCCCTTTGATTTCATCAGTGATGATTTAGCTCTGCTGCTTCTGTGGAGTTCTTGGAATGACTGTGGAGCCATTGCTGTGGTTGCATGCTCCTACCATAGATGATTTTTAATGAGAGCAAGCAGTGATAATATCAGCATAGTTTTACCACAAAATACAATTGTTTTGATAGTATCTCTTGGAAGGAACATCAAAACTAGACCTCTGACACCAAGACAGTGATTCAAAGATATGAAAGCTACTATTACATGCTATTTTCTACAGCAAAGGAGAAACCAAACTGACTAGCTTAGGAATTCCTTTTCCTCCCCAAAACAACTCTTTAAGAGCAATCTACATTATGAAAAAAAGTGTTCTTTTTTTATTTCCATACCTTTAACAGAGTATGGGGGAAGTTTTAGCTCTTCTTTATCAGTTTACTGCTGTATATCCCATTTTTCTTTCCCCAGTGTTAAATGTGAGAGTACAAATGTGCTGATTTTTTTCCAAACAGGTTTTTGCAAGTATCTTTTATCAGCTTTAGTTGAATATTACAAACGCAATAGTTTCTAAACTAGTCACTCCACTAGCATGCAGATTGATTACAGATTTCATTTTTTTTCTGTTCATTGAATTATAATTCTAATTCTTTCCAACTTTTTCAATAAACAAGAGGATTAAGACTTAATACATATATTCTAACATGTAGGCAAGGGTATTTTTTGGTGAGAATCCTTAAAGTGAGGCCCTTCTAAAGTGCAATGAAGCAAACAGAGCACAAAGCGGATGTTAAAATTTGCATGTTAATTAGGGAATAAAAAGTCATTTATGGGAAAATAGTAGTCAGAACAAATACGAATGCTGAATTGACATTTAAAGGATATCTAAGTACTTTCTGTAGTGCCATTTGCCTGCAAGTACTGATAGCTACAGGAAAGGTAAATCTGAAAGACCATTCTGTGTTCTCTCACTTATTTCATCTATTGGTAAAGGTCAGCCTCTGATGTAGCGCCAAGTGAAGAAGAACAAATAGTTTATGGCTTCCTTATAGAGTCTCCTTCCCAGAAGGAAGAAGCATTTTGAAGTAGTTACCTGGAACACCAAGAAACCATATAGCTCAAGGAAGTACTGATGTATTGCAGTGTACCTTAGGCAAAATTCTTTGGCATGATTTTGCATTTTCACAGTAAGTAGTAAGAGCAAACATATGGTGAAATTACCATTTCAAACACGATGTACCCAATACTACATTGTAAATCTGGAAGAACTCCAGTCTCTATCACTGCAGCGTTCTGAAAAAGTCATAAGATTAGAAATATGCCTGCGGAGTCATTTAGCCTGTGCGCTCGATCTGATTATAATATTGGGTTAATACTGGGAAGAATATTAAATCTGTTCTTCTGATGAATCCCGTTTTCCATTGTTTCAGATACAAAAAATGACCAGAATGGTTCTTTGGGAGATATGGGAGATGCTGCTTTCACACTTACTGTAAAAGTCATTAAAAGTCAGTGTCTGTTGGAGGGAACTCATTCGTTGGTGCTTGGTGCTTTGAACAGGGTATGGTTAAAGCTTTATCCTAATGAATTTTGTCACTATTTTACATGTGCAGTGATGAATCATTTACAATTTTTAGTTCCATGGTGATTTTCCTATCGATTGGATTAAAATCAATCTCAACCTTGAGTTTCATTTATCATTGGGTGTTTCTTTTCTACTTTATATTCTAGAGTACATTAGATCATCTTTTACATAGTAATTCTAGGGGATACTTATACAGTGCTGATTTTTTTCAAGTATTTTATATGTGATTTTGTTATGGACTATTTTATACATGAAAGGTGTTCTTGTGTCTTTGCCTCAGCTATGCATAGAGCCAAGTGGTTCTGTAGTATAGTTTTCATTGATACATACTTCTTTGTTTTCAACAGAACAGTGTTTCTCACTTGTCTCCATTCTTTGCATTGTTCAATTCCATGACTTTTTCCAGCCACTGGAAAGCAAAATGATCACAGTGCCTTAAAATGGAATCTGAAAAGTGAAAGGCATCACTGCCAAAGCAGGCCCAGGCTAAGCAGAGATAGTACTTGGCACTTTGCACAGCAAATTAACCTTAAATCCTGGTGATAGGAAATTTTTAACTTCCTGGCCTTCAGAAGATTCCCACTGGTTTACAGGTTTCACATGACCACAATCAAAATGGATATAGTACTTCATGATTTTCCAGAAGTCTGTCAACAATTTTAGACTTGGCAAAAACCTTCAGTCAAGGAGATATGTCTTGAACATCTATTGTAAAAGTCAGAGCAAATGATGTATCAGCAAAAGAATGCTAAAGTCTAAAGGACATTTCTTGACCTGAAGATCTCGGGTACAGGAGTTAACTAGGCAGACAAAATAATTTTTTACTTCAGATTGCGTTAAAGTTTTCAGTGCTTTTTGACCACCTCGATGGCTTTTTTGAACTTGCTGGTTTGTGATTTGGGGTACTACATTGTCAGGCAGAAGGGCTAGAAATTAACATATTTTTATGAAAAAGTAGAGAAGGAATAAGGAAGGAGGTGGGCGTGACTCCACTAAAATAATATTGCAGCTTTGCAAGTCACTGTGATGTCCACACACACTTTCAGATCTAGGCCTTATCTAGGTTTCCTCTACCTAAAAGTGGGGAAAACTTGTGACAGATAATAACAAATAAGCTATTGAATTACTTTGTAATGGAAAAGAAAACTTAAAAACTTGTTGTGGTGTGGCAATAGGTATCCTGCTTCATACCTTTTTCCTATCCTAACTTTACCAACAGCCACCACATTTGTCACTTGTCCCTTGCTTCACAAAACCTCATTTGGTTCCATTTAACCACAAAGGAAACACGTTTTCCCACTCTCCTTTTCCTGGCAAGATTATGTGAACTTGAGTGGTTGTAATGAAAATTAGAAAGAAAAAAAAAAATCATAGATTGAATCATAGAATGGTTTGGGTTAGAAAGGAACTTAAGAATCACCCAGTTCCATCCCCCTGCCATGGGCAGGGACACCTCCCACCAGACCAGGTTGCCCAAAGCCCCATCCAGCCTGGCCTTGAACACCTCCAGGGATGGGACATCCACAGCTTCTCTGGGCAGCCTGTGCCAGGGCCTCACCACCCTCTGAGTGAAGAATTTCTTCCTTATATCTAATCGAAATCTACCCTCTCTTAATTTAAAGCCATTTCTCCTTGTCCTGTCATTATCCGACTGAGCAAAAAGTAGCTCTCCATCTTTTTTATAAGTCCCCTTTAAGTAGTGAAATGCCGCTATAAGGTCTCCCCAGAGCTTTCTCCAAGCTGAACATCCCCATCTCTCAGCCTTTCTTCATCGGAGAGGTGCTCCAGCCCCTTGATCATCTTTATAGCCCTTCTGTGGACTCACTCGAACAGGTCCATATTATTCTTATGTCGGGTGCCCCAGAGCTGAACGCAGTGCTGCAGATGGGGTCTCACGAGTGCAGAGCAGAGAGGGACAATCCCCTCCCTGGATCTCCAACTCCTCTGTTGATGCAGCCCAGGACACGGTTGGCTTTCTGGGCTGCAGGTGCACATTGCTGGCTCATGTTGAGCTTCTTATCCACCAACACCCCCAGGTCCTTCTCCCCAGGGCTGCTCTCAGTTCATTCTCTGCCCAGCCTGTGTTTGTGCTTGGGGCTGAACTTCATGAGGTTTGCACGGGCCCACCTTTCAAGCCTCTCAAGGTCTGTCTGGATGGCATTTCTAGTCGGCAGAAACTTCACTGGACTGCCAGAGCTTCTCAAACATGATGAATAGTGGCTTAGCAAGTACATCTGCCAGTTCCCTCAGGACCTGTGGATGTATCTCATCAGGTCCCATGGACTTGTACACCTTCAGGTTCCTTAGATGCTCTTGAACCTGATCTTCCCACTCTCTGGTAGAAATCTGAGGGTATGAGCAACTGAAACTTTGACTGAAAAGGAAACCTTTTTTGAAATTGTATTTCTTATTATTTATTGTCACATTGGCTTTAATTTGACATACTTCTTTGAAAGATTATCACTATCAACTCTTCTATTGCCATTGTAGCAAAACAAATCGTTCATCTGATTTTTTATTCATTTCTCTGTTAGTTTATTGGAAATCCTAGCATTCAGAGGTGTGGATTAAAACTACTTACTTCTGTAGCTGAGTGCACTGGTGCATTAGAAATTTTAACCCAGCAAGGAGCTACTGACACCGTGCTTCACACCCTACAGATGTATCCAGATACACAAGGTATGGAAGTTATTTTGTTAGTTCAACGTTAATGATATAGTAGAAGGGGCTGATTAATCATCTAATCTGTAACCTATTACACTCTTTAGTACTGGTTGTGAAGTAGGTTACATGGCAAGAAGTGCAGCAGGACTGTACAGTCCCCAGGTTTATCCACTTTCTAGTTATGCTTGGCCCTGTAATAGGTAATGCAAGCAACTTCCTAGCATATTAGCTATATAACACTCTACTTAGGTCATGGGTTTATCCCACTCAGAATGTCTGACCAATCAACATTATTAATCTTTCTTTTTTCTTCAAGACATACAGTGCTTGGGTTTGAGTCTTCTGCGCTCTTTGATTACAAGGAGGAGTTTGTGTATTGCAACTATGCATGTCCTGGCAACAGTTCTGGTTTCTACTCTGCGGCGATTTAAAGAGGTCACTGAAATCCAGATGCATGTATGTGTTATTTCTTTCAATTTTAATTACTTCATTTTCATTTTATTGCAATTACTAGGTATAAGCCTTAAAAATTAAACCAATATGATTGCCAGAGAGAGAGGTTTCTTGGAGGCGTATATTCAATTCAGTCCAAAATATATAAGCACAAGTTTGGTTGTTTATCTAGCAAACTACAACAAATTTTGTGGTCACAGTCCATTATTCAATCAATCTAGAATCATGTAATGAAGCAACCATCATTACAGTATAAATCACTCTTTTTTAAAAAAGTAAGGGAAAATATCTTAGTTCACAGCCCTGTCACTAGCAATAAGCTCGGTTTAATAATTTTGTATTTAAGAAGGACATTACTGGAATGCTGTGTAAGAGTGACAGATTTTGAATCTACTTCTGAATATGGAAGTAGAGTTCTCCTTATTCTGTCAGAGAAAACATGTTCAGTCTTCCTCGTTTGAAAGTTCTCTTTCCTCTGCTTTGGAAGCTTTCCCTGTTTGTTGCCAGTTTCACTCTCTGGTGGAATGAAGCTTGCCTGTGAGATCAGCTTCTTGTGAGATTTTCTGCTCTTCTGTTTCAGATCAGTCAGAACTATCACAAGCACAGCCTCCTTTTTTTACTTCTGTTTTTCCTCCAGTGCTTCTAAGTTTTGCTTAGGAACCAATATAAACCAATATAAAGAGAGATCAAAATAAAGTAGAGAAATAAGGAAGTTGCATACAGTCATTTAGTTTTGGTGACATTTGTACAAGAGTCCATGATTTACCCAGTTCACCGTTCTGAGTGAACTTTACTTGTGGAATCACAGGATAATTTTGTAATTTTTTTTTTTTTGGTTTCTGGATTTACAGTTTTTCATTTAGCCTATATATTTATTTATATATTCAAGGATTCTGGAGCAACACACTGGGACAGGCAATGCATCATCATCCCATATCCTTAGGAGCAGATTGTTTCCTCTGTAAATTTTCAGGAAATCATGAGTACATGTGTCAGGCAGGATGTTGTCAGATATTACTATGCATAATTGTGCTTTTCAAAATGTCAGTTCATATCTGCATTCGTGGGTCAGCTATGCAAGCATGAGACTACAGCTATATAAACACTGAAACACCAGGTCTTCCTTCCTTCTTTTCTAATGTGTTACAATTTGTGAATTATTGAATGTTTAAAAGCAAAACAAAAAATAAAGTTGCAGCTTGATTTGTTTCATGTCTTGTTTTAAAATGACCCTGCACTTACAGTCTTTTCATTGTGCTTGTAGGGATTTCATGCAATCTTGTCAGTTCTTGGTTTGTCACCTTGTTTCGCCAAGCTGCTGGTACACGAATCGTTTGACACAGTCATTTTCCACCAAATGTCTATGTGCTTCACTGACCAGCGAGATCGACAGGTATCTTCTCTCTTTTGACTGCTCAATATCTGAAAAACTTTGGTGCTTCTTATGTCCTAACTTTGATTGTTTGTGTTCACTTTCAGTTTCAAAGCCTGTGTTGTAAATGCTTTGCTAAAATAGCTGAAAATGATGATTTAAAAAGTATGATGCTTGAAAAAGCATGTATGGAGTACAATAGTATTATGGCTGAATGTTTAATTCTACTGGGAGCTGATATTAATAAGAAGACAAAGACAAGCTCTTTGATCTATCAGGTAATACAAGGAAATACATGTAGTTTCATTGCTATAAAATATCAGCTTTTGGGTTCCTTTCTCTTTTTGTGTGTAGCTGTATAAGCCAGAAGACAGTTGTACTCTCTAGGGCGATCTAACTGTGACTTAAGGGTTGACAACCATTGCTGTTCCTGGTGACCTCAGGCCCAGTCTGATACTTATTGAAACACCCTTCGCTTCATTGGGGCTCATAGTTATTGTCACATAGATCTTGCCCGCAATGCTACTTTGGTTCTGATGCAAGTTCACGTCAAAGTCTGCATGCTTTCAGACTGTTCACCCTGCTCACATGCAAACCAGGGTTCATTCAAGTACTGACTTGGCCTTAGATTTAAAGTAGTTTTGAGGAAGAAGACTTAAGCTCAGGCCTTGCAAGATCACAGTTGATTTTTCTGAACTAATCAGGTGTAGATAGCAACAAGCCGATTCGAGCTCAGTCCATGAACTGATCTTCCGATTCAGCTTTTCCCAACCACTCTGAAGTCAAAACGCAGACAGACCAGCATGCAGTACTGTCCATAAATAAGTTTCAGTGTGCCACTGAAAAATCCCACTCTGTCCTAGACCTTGCAATGAAGACTTTGCCTAAAATGCCTGCCCTGGAGTGGTGGATCTTTTTTACTTTGTGTTGTACTTACAGATCAGTACAGTCATCAGTTTTTGTGCTGTTTTAACTATTAAGATAGGGTTCTGACTTTCTATCAACATGGCTAAAATAATACAACATGTTAGAATGACTGTACTCATGAGTTGCAAAGAGCTTGATCCAAACAGTGGCCACATCCAGAGCTTGAACTATTTGAAATACACTTTACGACAGCCACGGGCAAGCATCCCATCTGGATTCAAGTGTGCCAGCAGATTAGATTGTTCCCACCTGATCATAAGTATTCCCTGCTAAATGTGACTGTCTTTAAAACATTTGGAGAAACTGTTTGTATGAGCACTTCTTAATTTTGCTTCAATGTCACAATTTTAAATGCTTGGTCTGAGATAACTCTACCAAGTACTGCTTGAAGTAAATTTGGAAGTGTTCCCATGAAGATTTCTGCCAGCAGAGCTGGCTGGGTGATAAAGCACAGATGGATTTGGAACAGACCATGAAGTCTGAGGCAGGCAAATCAGTGTTAGTGAACCTCAGTGGAAATACTGAAGTAACTGGAAGTATTTCTAAAAAATGTTTGTAATACTCAACACTGCTCTGTGTAGCAATGCAAGCTGAGAGATTAGAAGGAATGGAGCTGACTGAAACCAGTGGACTTGAGCTCCCTAGCACTAAGCAGAGCTTAATGAGTCTGTGTTGTTGGCCTTTCATCTGGCATCCTGATAACATGGCAAAATAACCACAAAGAATGTTTTTTCCATTGAACCACAGACCACATGCAATAACCAAATTACATGAATTACCATTCATTTTTGTCTAAAAATTGGGTGTAGTCATGGCAAAAATTGCAATTACAGAACTCAGGCATTTGCTGTATTTTGGTATAAACTTGATGAAAATGGGAGTTGGTACTCAAATGCCTTAAGCAGGCATGTGCCCTGAGGTGTAGGGAGTTGTGTAATTGAAAAGGGGGCATGAGCCTAAAAATGTCGTGAATCTGAATTTGAGAATGTCTCTGACTGCAGTCTCAGCTATTGTTTCAGTCCCTCACATAAACTTGTTTGTTTTTCTGTATTAGGTTTGTGAAAAAGGAAATAGTCCTAAATTGGTGGAATTGCTGTTAGCCAGTGGTGCTCGGGAGCAGGATGTTCGGAGTGCTTTAGCCATCAGCATAAAGAGAGGAGATAGCCAAATCATCAGCTTGCTCTTAAAGAAGCTTAGCCTTGATGTCGCCAACAGCAGTATATGTCTTGGAGGATTTGGTATAGGGAGACTTGAACCTTCCTGGCTCATTCCTTTGTTCCCAGATAAGCTTACTCCATTACGAAAACAAAGTGAGTATACACAGAATTTGCTATACTTCATGTGTTATTATTTATTGATGGTATTAATTCAGTGTTTTTTATCAAGACTTTTGGTTGAGGATCTCTTCATGGTGCTTAGCTGGTTGTAGAAAGATTGCCAAGCCTTCAAAATAAATCAAGTATTTCTGTTACTATTTTAAGCTATATGAATTTCTTGGAGAACATGTTACCTTCTCGATTTCTTCTTTATATAGATGCAGGTTCTGTACTGGCAAGAATGGTGCTTAGATACCAGATGAAGAATATTTCAGAGGATAGATCAGGAGCCTGCTCTGATTTAAACTTCTCTGAAGACGGAGTGGATAAAAACTATGATTGGAATTTCATTTCTGACCCACTAGTGGACAGTGTTTTTCCTTTGAATGATGATATTGATAGTGAAGGTAAATGTTTTCTTTTTTTTTATTATAGTCGCAGTGTAGCTTACTAGGGTTCGGCAATAACTATGAATTCCTTCAAATTATATAGGGAATTGTAAGACCATCAGCTGAGGAATAAATAATATGCCAAAAAGAAATCATAAATCAGTTGTTTATTTATTTGGGGGATAAAACACTTTACATGGAAAACAAAAAAACAACTTTTATCTAAAATTTTGTTTGTGGTACCACTGGAAAATTGTTTGTGGTTAGTACATTCTTTATGTGTGAAATTAGCACCTTAAAGTATTTTTTTTCAATTATCCATTTAAAATCAGTTCTTTCTGAACTGAAATGCATTCAGTTGCTTTCTTGTAGAAAGGGTGGAATTCATCTAACCATATTTAGATAATGAGTATTTTTCTATTTTGATGCCTGTTTCTGGGCTAAGCTTACATCGACTATTTTGATGTCTGTTTCTTAGCAATTCTTGTATGCTCCCTTTATAGTCAATGGCAAAAAAGCAAGTGCTTCAAAAGCACGTTGTCTCATCATGAAGTCAGATGAATTGTGATTTAGAAATGCCCTTTTCCCACTGTTGTCAGTAAATGAAGAAAACACAACTAAATTCGGTACAGAGGACTATATTATTAACAAATAAATAAAGTGAAATAAGCCCTATCCCAAAGATATCTAACTGATGAGAAAGTGTAAGCGACAAGTCTATGTTCAGTCCAACATTGTTCTTGGTAGCCATGTCAAGAAATCTGAATGCCTTTAACATATAAAAACAGCATTTCTCTCTGCAGCATCAGTAACTTAATAGCAACAGTAAGTGTCCTTTTCTTATAATGTGCCTTTTATTTATTCAGGTGTCACTGTTGTATTAGAAGTGTTTGTTCTTTTTATTCAGCACCATTTTCATTTCTGTAGGACAATAGTACAGACCTATGACACTGATAGGTACTATTTTCACATAGAAAAGTTGTTAAGTCTTACATAAATTATAGTAAAAAAAACAGGTTTCACTAACAGGAGTGCTTTTAGGAGTTAAAAAACTAGCTTGGAAAGGAAGAATACTAAGTGAGTCCAGATGACCCTAAATCACCAGTGCCAGAGAAGTGTTTGATGTTTCTTTTTCAGTAAGGGTGTGAGTGCAAAAGTATCTATTCAAATACAAACTTTTTCTATATTAAAAGGTTACTGACACTGCAGTAGCACAAAGGTGTGTTATAAAACATGTATAATAATACAAACCTGATGGAAATTTTAAGTGATAAAGCACCAAGGTAACAAGCTACAGTTTATGTGTAGAACATATCAGGTAAGTATGGCCTTTATGTTAATATTATTGGCCTATTACACATACAATTAACCATTAAGTTCCTGCTGTTATTGATGCTTTTGAAATATATCCCTCCTTTGTATGTCAGCATATACGTTACAGTTGAATTCAACTTTAAATATATTTTCTTATTTACCTGTCCTCCTGTGTTGTTGTTTTGTGCTAGGAAGTGAAGGTTCACTTTTCACAAAAAGAAGTCCAATTCCATTGCAGTTGCGGATTTATATTGTAGGGAGATTGCCTTTCAAAGAGGTTCTTCTGCTTTGCCGCGACATTCCTACTCTCTGGTAAGTCAGATCCTTATTCATTCCAGGTTCCTTATAAATCCATCTGTGTTGCCTACTGTGAAACTGTTAATAATCGAGTGTAAGGATAGGTCTTGTAATTATATGGGCTCTTGCCTGACTGTTGCTATTTAATGCTCCCTTCTATTGCTGTGTAATTAATGTGCTCCAGATTACCTGTATAGATGAGAGTTTATTTCAGCAAAAATTTATGATCAATAAAAAAATGTGTTCTGAGTTGCTCAGATTTCCAGTTTGATGTTCTGGTACTGTTCAAATACAAATACAAAAAATAAGGTTCTGTTCACAAAGACTTAACTATCCTGTAGTGAAGCTGATCTCTGGAGTGCCACTGTGGCCAGTGAAGACAGATTTCTTAAGACGACAAATCAGGGAAGTCAAAGTCAAGTTCCTTTGAAAGGAGTGTGCCTCTTTCCACTGTCTGCAAAACCAGCGAGACTGGCTTCCTGGGAGAAAGTTAGTTTTTGCAATATCTTTCTTCATCCTCTTAGCCTACCCTGGTGAAAGTCGTTTTAGGTTGTCAAAAAACGCACTATATCCATTGCACTTTAAAATCTACTCTTGTTTCATATTGCACGGATCAGTAGTTTTTATAAAAATGTGACCTGGTGGTATTTTTAGAGTTTAAAAATTCGGTCTCTGTGTTACCCCTGGGAGATCTGATAAAAAGAAATGGCAACAAGAAGAAATCTACTGAATTCAGATCATTTCACGTATCTGCATATGTCCACACCTGTTATTTTTTTTTTTATTCTGTTTTGGGATTTTCCAGGGACCTGGCACAGAGTATGAACCATCAGTGAAACAAAGAAGGAAATTATTGCCTTCAGATGAATCTCCCAGTAAGTGAACTATACAGTTTAGGATATATATATGATGTTTCATCCTTAATGCTTTCATAAGCATAGCACACAAAGGTTTTAGATTATATATTTGTTTACAAAGAGGAAGATACATATTGAAATACTACCATGGAGTACAAATACTGTATATATAGTGAAATGTTTTTTCCTGGGCTTCACAAGTAATTTATGTAGAGTTATACAGACAATGTAATTTCATGAGTGCCCTTATTAGCTTTCAAAAACTACTTCTGTTGTGTAGTGCATAAACCTATGTCTCTTCCCTACTGTCTTACAAATTTGTCTCCTAAAAGAAATATTCATGGATTTGGATCTTGACTAATAACCAACCATTCACTGTCTTCTGCTTCTTTAGATCCTAAGCTGATTCATCTTAATTTATGTATTCAGTGAAATCATGCTATTTTTCCCATGTTTTTGTTTTAATAGAAGGAATCTCAAAATTCTCACCGTATTTAAGACCATCAGACAGTCTTTCGTCATTGATCTCAGAGAAAGAATATATTAAATCACTAGATCTTTCATCAAATGATCTGGAGAACATAGATGCCATCAGCCAGAATAGCAGCTTAACTAGTCATTTGGAACATCTTGAGAAACTGGAGCTCCACCAGAATGCTCTTACAAACATTCCAGAACAACTGTGTGAAGTAATTCTGCATAATTTTATATAACACGAGTCAAGATTAGTTACAATAGTTGTTTGTCTCTAACAATCTACTTATAACAATAGTACTCTTGAGTATGTGCGTATATCTTTGCATGCTTCATCCATTCACTTTGTTTTCATTCAAGATTCATGTGCAGCTAGAATTAATAATAATTTCATGGGACTGTTTTAAACCATTTATTTCAGAGAACTGCTTTGGAACGTGTTATATTCAGTAACACAGTAACATAAATATAACTGAGAACTGCAGGCAATTCATAACTTAGATTCTATGAAACTGGGCTAATTAATTTTAAGGAATGCTTTATATTTTATTCTTTAAAAGAAATATGGCTTACATTATTATGAATGATATTTTCTGCTATTTTTCCTAGTAAGACAAATATAAGTAAATTGTATAAAATATAACTCAGCTTAAAAGATATGAATTCATATTTGCATTACATTCTTTTTTGAAACAATCCTTTTTCTTTCAGAACTTGAAATGCTTGAATTATTTGGATTTGCACAGTAACCGATTTACTTCTTTTCCTACTTATTTATTGAAAATGAATTGTATTGCAAACCTTGATATCTCTCGAAATGACATTGGACCTTCCTTTGCTTTGGATCCATACCTCAGATGTCCAACTCTCAAACAACTTAATCTTTCATACAATCAACTGGTGTGCACTCCTGAATTTCTTGCAAATGTTGCTGAAAACCTGGAACAGCTATTGCTAGAAGGGTGAGAGTAACATTTGTAAATAGACTGTAGCATAACAAAAATAGCAGAAACAATGTGTTTGTTATCCAGAATGGTGACTGCTATAGCATGGAAAGGATCATTTAATCAGTAGTGAAACATTGACATTGTTTTACAAATGTGTAAATTGCTATAGTTTTCAGTGTTATATTACGAAGTAAATTACAACATCTGTGAGCCTTGATAGAATCTAGTAACATTGCATTTTCAGTAATGTACTAAAAATGTTGTAGTTCAGCATTTTTCTTTTGTCATACTACACATCCACAGGGCTGTCTATGTTGTCTGATATATTTAGGTAGATTTTCAGTATGAGAATACAGTTTCCACTGTATTTCATATTAACTAAAGTGTTTTTGGAAATATGATGCTTGTTATGGATATATTTCAAACAACAGAAGAAGAGAAAACATGTATTTTTTAGTTTACCAGCATTTTTATCGTATTTGTTAGTGAATGAAATAATTTGTACCATTGGGAATTCATACAAATGATAATGTTGATAGTTCTGTAAACTGCAGATGCTGTCTCGTACGTTTCCCACAATTTACATAAGGGTATGATATTTCTTACACAGAAATCCACACAGACTTAGTAATAGCAAGATACGAATCTAAACCAAGCAGTATTAAGTATGTTAATCAAATTCACAAAAGCAATATCTTAAATTCAAAATTCTGTAGCAGTTCAATTTAAACTTTATTAGCTTTATTTTTATGAGCTTTATTTTCAACTTTACTGGCAACATTACACTTAGAACACATTGCTACGTGGTTATTTTATCAATGTATTTCCAGTATCTTTGTCTTTTTCTCTTTCCTATGTTACTCTTTTCAGAATACATTGTCTGTAGCATCAAATACCACCTAAATTATATCCCCTATGTGGAATTTCTGTTGTTGTTTTTTTTAGATTGACAGTCTTTCTGTGATTGTAATCACAGAAACAAATACACATCTTCAGTAGACAGAACTATTCACAAACGTGGCAATTCTCTTTGTGTGGGACTGAGCTTACATAATCAGGAAATGACACCTTGTAGTATATTCTGATATCTGCTTTCCACATTAATTAAAGCAAATTTAAATCAATCATGTTATTCCATGTTGCTACATGTACCAGTTTTTTGCTGACTGGTCAGTCTAGATAAGATTTTTATCTTTTCTTTACCAGCGTAAGGATAACAAAGTCAGATTAATAGTCTTTACTTTCACTTTTTAGCCAACAGTTTCTGAATAACACATTTTTTTTCTTCTTGTTATCACAGAAACAAAATTTCGTGCATATGTTCACCCATATGCTTGAAAGAGCTGAAAATTTTAAACATCAGTAAGAACAGTATTTCCTCCCTTGCTGAGGATGTCTTCATGGGCTGTACAAAACTGGAGCTGTTCAATGCCAGGATGAATGCTCTTGGTAAGTATCTATGAAAATAAGACCCACCTTCTAGAAACCATTCCAAGTCACAAAATGCCTCAACCACCAGCATTTGGAGTCTTGGGAGAAGAGTCAAGGAGAATACCTTATATGCTTGTCCTTGTTTATGTTGTTGTATGTTATGAAGCTCACCTTCTCTAGACCCCTGTGTCTAAGGAAATTAATTCAATCCAGAAAATGTTTCCGTGGCTTAGTAAATTTTATGCAAAGGCTTCAAAGTTATTTTATGAAAAAAACAAATGACATAAATGAAATTTTAGTGATATTGCAGGATTTCATAAATTACTGTTAGAATTTATTTCCATCTTCAAAATACAAAATTTCCATTTTGAAATAATTGACACAATATTTCAGAAAGTAGCTCTTATACCTGCATTAAATACAGCTGAAACATTAGAGTCATTTTTGAATGCGTAAGACCTACCACTCATATGGTGAGTGATGTGAATGTCATGTGTACTGACAATACAGTTAAGTGTAAGTAAGATTATTTCAGTGTTTAATGCCAATATGAAATAAAGTTCAGTAGGATGCAACATGATAGAAGCAAATACATTAACTCTTGTTCTACACTTCTTTTATTTGGGAAAGTTAGTTTTAAATAAGCTTTTAAAAAAAGATGCAGTTTCTGTCCTGAGCAGTTTATATAAGTACCTGTGTATAGATGATAGACTGACATTTTAGTCTCTGTCTGATTTTAGAAAATTCCAGTATTAAAAATAATGTCAATAGTTCTGAAAAATAATGGTATCAACCTCTTTTTCTATTCCAGAGATAATGCCTGACTTGTCATCCAGCATAACAACCTTAAAATTATCCCAAAATAATTTTATTAACGTTCCAGAAACAATTCTTCTTTTACCACAGTAAGTTACTATTTTTCTTATTAAAGTTAATGACTAGTTCTTGATGAAGAAAATCTTGTGGCAAGACCTTTGTTAAGCAGAACATTCAGCGTGTTTTACTGATTTTCAGGAAATCCTCTCTCAAAGGTTAAATGTTTAGTATCTTTTAACTGAAGCCAAATCAGTAACATTTTCATTATCCTGAGAAGCATTATTCCTCAGATTCAAATCGTTATTATTAAAAATATGTTGCTTGACTGCTGAAGCTGACAGTTCTGAGAAGACTAGAATTAATTACTTCCTTGAAACCAACACAGTAAAAAGATACTGTCAATTTTCTTCCTTTTCAAGAGGTTCTGCAGCTTCTTCAGCACAAGGCTACTGAAATGAGTTTTTCACTTCCCAAATATCACAAGATGTTTATTCTCAAAGAGTGATACTTCCTCTGTATGGAACTGTGATGAAGATGCATGTGACATTTCTTTTGCTATACCTTCAAAGCATTACTCACGTGAAAATCAGGACTTCCCCTTTTTCTATAGAAGTTACTGACCTTCACAGGTCAGTAGAATCAGATGGTGGAAGGAGCACTGGGAGTGGTGATCAGATCATGTGTCTGATAGATGTGGGTAGGTGTGAGTGCTGAAGGCACCCTGGTGAGGGAGAAGAGCATTAAAGAGCACTGATGCCTACAAGGTAATGAAGGGGGACTAACAAAGATGAGATGGAGGGGTAGGAGGAAAGAATAAACAAACTCTTGTGCTCACAGGAACAATCAGATCTAAAAAATGTTGCTAGGCTACATATGTAGCAACTTTAGTACTTAAGGAAAACAGACTTGTGGACTTGCATTAATCATATTTACATACAGCATGTCATTATTAATATGATGTTACACTGTGTCAGCATGCTGATGTTTGAATTCACAACAGCAGATTTAATAGATGGAATGAAAAAGATGCATCCTTCAGGTTCCACGCTCCCAGTCCTGACGAGTCAATAAGGAGTTGCATGCATTTCTTGCATGGTTCATGTTCCACAGTGACATAAACAGCATATTTGTCCAACAGACGACTTGCAGAAATAAAATGTTCTTTATTATCTGGTTCTTAAATACACACATAGTTGAACTATATAATTTATGCACATACTTGTATCTACAAGCATATATGCATAGAAACATTATGATAAAAGGGTGAGATATCCAAATGGTCTATGTTAGTCTCCTAAATTAGAAGCAAGAAAGAGAGAAGTTCAGTTTATTTATGTTAAGTGAATCTTCATAGCTTGTAAATGGAATTTTGGTTTCTGTAAGGTTGATAATACCTTAAGCTTCCCTATTGCATTTTTTAGTAATATTTTGAAATTTATAAAGCACATGAATATAATCATATATATATAATATATATATATATTATACCAGTAATAACATATTACTGGTATGTTAGGCTGCAAGTAACTTTTAAAATACATTTATTCTAGTAAGTTCAATGTTGTGGTCCTGCACTCAGCTGTTACTGGCACCCTGAGCCTAATTCTATTCTTTGTTGCCTGGGTATAAATCATAGAATCATTTAGGTTGGAAAAGACCTCTAAGATCATCTAGTCCAACCTTTAACCTAGCAGTGCAAAATCCACTACCAAACCACGTCCCTAAGCTCTACATCTGCACATTTTTTGAAGACCTCCAGAGATGGTGACTCAACCACTTCCCTGGGCAGCCTGTTCAAATGCCACACAACCCACTCAGTGAAGAAATTTTTCATAATATCTAACCGAAACCTCCCCTGGCTCAACTTAAGGCCATTTCCTCTCATCTTTTCACTTGGTGATCACTTGGTGCCTGGGAGAAGAGACTGATCCCCACCTCGCTATAGCCTCCTTTAAGGTAATTGTAGAGCATGATAAGGCCTCCAAAGCCTCCTCTTCAGCAGGCTAAATGAACATTAACTGTACTGTTTACAATTAAATTACACAATATATGCACTACAAGAATGTGAACCATATTTATCTATGCCCTACTAATATGAATAGAGCCATGCATATCTGCAAATCTTAGAAAGAGTAAAGAAATGTACTGTTATCCCAATATACACACTTACTTAAATTGACTAATTTAGACTCTTTAATTAGAGCAGATCCAGAGGAGGGCCACGAAGATGATCAGAGGGCTGGGGCACCTCTGTGATGAAGAAAGGCTGAGAGAGCTGGGGATGTTCAGCCTGGAGAAAACTCCAGGCAGACCTTATAGCATCATTTCACTACTTAAAGGGGACTTAGAAAAAGAAAGATGGAGAGCAGCTTTTCACATGGACAGATATCGATAGCATTAGAGGGAGTAATTTTAAATTAAAAGAGAGGAGATTTGGATTAGATGTTAGGAGGAAATTCTTTACTCAGAGATGGTGAGGTCTGGGATCAGGCTGCCCAGAGAAGCTGTGGATGCCCCATCCCTGGAGGTGTTCAAGGCCAGATTGTATGAGGCCCTGGGCAACCTGGTCTAGTGGAAAGTCTCCCTGCCCATGGCAGGGGGGTTCGAGCTAGGTGATCTTTAAGGTCCCTTCCGACCTAAACCATTCTATGATTCTGTGATTTACTCTCTGAAATATATGTGCACAGTATAATGTAAATGCTTATTTTCATGACCAGGAAAATTCATTCACTGGCAATTACATTGAAAACATACGATACTATGTTAATCATATGTATTTTCTTGTTATTTTTTTCTGATATTAATTACTTTTGATTATGGCAGTAATTCTCTATCTTCCCATCTAGATTCTGGACAGAAAACTGTCCATTCTGATACCTAATCTGTTTATTTGTTTATTGAAAATTCATACAGTTCTAGTTAATCACAGTTTTATTTATTGCACTTTCTAACTTTTCTCTTTTGTTTATTCATGTCTTTAGTTTGCGATCAGTAGATTTAAGCCAAAACAAGATCATAAGCCTGCCGGGGCCAGTGCACTGGAAATCATTAAACTTAAGGGAGCTGTTATTTAATCATAATCAAATAGACATCTTGGACTTGAGTGAAAAGGCATGTGCGTGGTCTAGGCTAGAAAAGCTACACCTGTCCCACAACAAGTTAAAGGAGGTAAAGCACAAGATTCTACCTAAAGAAAATGAACTCACTTTTTAACTGAATACAGTTTTTCAATGTTCAATTGATTTTCATGTCACTGCCTCATATCACTGAAAATTCTATTAGTGAAATGGTCTCTAACTGGAAATAGTATTTCCTGTGAAGGAAAATCCCCATATGTTATTACGCTTTTGTGTCTAGAATGTGACATAAAATCAGTTTTCATAAATAATTCATTATGAGGTTCTTTGTCTATTAATGAAGGATATTAGATTTGTTTATTAAAAAAAAACTAAACTACAACTGTAAAAATTATACCTACTTTTGTTAAATATTTATGGTATTCTTGCTCATACAATATTATTTTTTTATGTTCAGTCATTCATTAAATGTTCTTTTATTTAGATTCCTCCTCAGATTGGCTTCCTAGAAAATTTGACTTCTCTGGATGTAAGTTATAATCCCGATTTGAGATTCTTTCCAGATGAAATGGGAAGGCTATCCAAAATCTGGGATCTTCCTTTGGAAGGACTCCATCTTAATTTTGACTTCAAACATGTGGGATGCAAAGCCAGAGACATTATCAGGTTTGTTGCCCTATAGCTCTTTAATATTCTTGGTTTGTTTCCTTGGGATATGTGGTGAGCAGTAAGAAAACAACATAGCCTTTTGAAAAGAAGTGCTGATTTGTCATGTGATATCAATATGATATGCTTCTCTATTGCAGGTAAGTTTTATGTCACACACACAAAACGGATTATAGTCATAAAAATATGACTTGAATGCTTCCTGAATTTGACATTTCTATAAACAATGCAATAAATCGCATGGTTTTAGATTTCTGCTTGGTCTTGAGTTCTGGTGGTGTTTTAATTTACTACACATTTCTGTGAGTTCTGCAAATTTCTTTCATGCCAGATTTCTTCAGCAACGACTGAAGAAGGCAGTTCCTTATAACAGAATGAAGCTCATGATTGTTGGAAACACCGGTAGTGGGAAAACTACACTATTACAACAGCTAATGAAATGCAAACGATCAGAATTTTGTTCCCCAAAAGCTACAGTAGGCATTGATGTGAAAGACTGGATCATTCAAGGGAAAGGCAAAATGAAGAAAGAGCTTATATTAAATGTCTGGGATTTTGGAGGTAAGTTTAGAGCTTATTGTCCTTCATTATTGTCTTCTCTAACGCATGAATGCATTGCTTATTCTTAGAGTCAGCCTGTGAAATTTCAAACTGTAGACAGTAGAATCATACAAACTTACACCAAAAGTCAGGTGGCCACTGAAGTGGCAGTGAATTCTGCAAATTGGCAGCAAGTGCTTCAAATTTAATGTAAAGCTTCAGGAATTTCTTATCACCAAATGTGGTCTGATCATTCATTTCAACCATAGCACTCTAAAACTGTAATTTCAGAATAATAAAAAATTGCTTTTTATCACCAGAAAAATCATCTTCCACTTAACTCTGTTTTTCCCTTTTGCAGTCTGGGTCTCTCTAGGCTGCACAGTATCACGGTTTTGTAAGGTCACTAAACAAAGCACTTAAGGAGAGACTTGGGATTTTAGAAGGTAAAGTTTTCTAAGTCTGGGGATTCCAGAAGCAATTCTAAAACTTAGGGGTGTTTTAGACTATCGAAAAGTTATTTTTAAGCATTGGTCTGTGATCAACTTAATAGAATCAATATCACAACGTATGTACACAGAATAGCATTCACGTTCGATGTCCAGCTTTAGCTGAGACACCTTGAGATTTTAGGTGCTTAAGGATGTGAACATAAGACACTTTATTTTGAAGTTGCTGAAATGATGGGAGAAAGGGAAGGAAGAAGGACAGAAAGGAAAAGGGAAGGAGCATGGAAGAAAGGAGTTAAAATTTTGGTGATTAGGAATTCAGTATTGGATTTTTAAAAGAATCGTGACCTTTTTAAGTTCTGTTTGCAGCAATCGTGTTTATCTTGTTGTTGAACCTTACACTTCTTGATTCAAAACTATCTTATGTATTTCAACACTACACTTCAGTCAATGAGATACCACAGAATACCTACTTAAAATTCATAGTTTTTACAGGTTTCCTGTCAATGTAGATAATTTTATGCGAGTGTTAATTTCATTTGTGGATTAGTGCTGTGAGAATAAGTGTTCTGCTGCCTTTTTGTGATCTGAAGTTGCTCAATGAAGGAAGTACTAAACAGTGGGATTTTTTTTATCATTAGGACAAGAAGAGTTCTACAGTACCCATCCTCACTTTATGACCCAAAGAGCTTTATATCTTGCTGTTTATGATCTCAGCAAAGGACAAGCAGAGGTGGATGCTATGAAGCCGTGGCTTTTTAACATCAAGGTATTAAGCCATGGATATGTACAGAATGGATTGACACTTTCAGGGGTCTGATGTTGAACACAAATTAACCACAAATGTTTTTAGAGAGGTGAATAAAAAAGAAGCTCTTCAGCAAATAAGATGATACGTAAGAGGAAACAAGTGCTGAAATACATAATAAATTGGATATGAAAGATCAGCACCATTTTGTATTTGAAATGGTACACTGATGTGCAGAATGGTTTGCACATTCTGGCAATATTTTGGATTGACTGATAAAAACAAGAAAGTGGTGGTATTAAAGGATAACAAGAGTTAAGCATGCTTTTTCTTTTACACCATTGTAAATTCTGGGCAAATCAGAATTTGACTAACTTAAAACTGACTAGATGTTGGTTTGAAATCATGCTGTTAAGTTTATGCTTAGCATCCTGTTATTAATAGGAATGATCCCAGGACTGTAGTAGGGAAATTGGTCTTAGAATCTGCCTATGGATTTTTCTTTTGCTGTAAGTGTTTTGTTTGCCTTGGGTGGAATCACCCCATGGTGGACATTGCTTGTCTTTCAGCTTTCAGTCTGATAGTCAGCCATATCTGGGCAATGCACTTACATCAAGATTTTACATACTGTTTGTTAAACTTATCTTTTTTACTCCTTTTGCCTTGAGCAGTGGTACAGGACAGAGGGTTATGGTCAGTTAAGTGTTGATGAAGCCGATTTCTGATGTATTCTCTTCTGCTATGCAGTGCTTGCTGGTGTTCCATTGATGCACTGTTCCTATGACAACTGACATAGTACCCTTTGCTTTTCCTCTGTTGGGCTGTGTTACTGCTGATACTATTAATATACAAAGAATGAAATCCAGATCTAAACTACTTCCTTTAAAAAGTGTATTGTTTAGATTTCTGTTTTGATTTAGACTGCTCTCTTTATGTTAAAAAATACATTTCATATTTGTAGGCTGATGCATTTTTATTGCCTTGTCCAGTCCAGACTATTGGATGGGTTTGCAGTTTAAACTTACTCTGAATAAAGACTTGAGGTAGTATTTCAGATTTAGACCTATCCACTGCTCAAACTTACTTAAAATAAGTATATTTAAGAAGAAAGAGGAAAAAACAGTTGCTCTTTTCATTGTATCGATTATTTTAATTTAATTGTTTACATTTTATGCACATATAAAATAAAATCAACATTCACTGTTGAATTAATGGATTGTATGGATCTTGCTAACAGGCTCGAGCTTCGACATCCCCCGTCATTCTTGTTGGCACTCATTTAGATGTTTCTGATGAAAAGCAACTTAAGGCCTGCGTGAGTAAAATTACTAGAGAGCTGTTAAATAAGCGAGGCTTCCCAGCCATCCAAAATTATCACTTTGTGAATGCTACGGAAGAATCGGATTCCATTATCAGACTTCGGAAAATCATAATAAAGGAGAGTCTTCATTTCAAAGTAAGCTACATACAGTTTGTAACATTGAAAACATCCTAGTTTTAGTGAAGTAAATATATTTTGAAATGTTATTAAACACATAATTACATTTTTAGTTTGCTAGTAAACTCATCGTGACTTCTATAAAGCATTAGACACAGCAAGTCACCAGTTTTGTATTCATTTCTTTTTCTATCAAAAAATCAACTTAGTAAAAATCTCAGCTAAATTTAATTTTCAAACACTTATATCATACATAGAATATTTAAAATAGGCTGTTCTTTTTTTGTAAGAAGAAATCTGGTCCAAAACTGCCCATTTTTGTTGGTTGGAGATCAGGAAATAAGATGATGTGATTTCTGAAAACCAACTAATTCTCCATTTACTGATTTGATTTTACATTGTGTGATACTATTCTTAGAGGAAAGTGAGTGAAAGCAGGAAAAGAAGACCCCCTGGGCTGAATGATCCTCCTAAACTGGATAGTCTCACAGTTGTAAGACTTTCTAAACAGGAGTACTCATAGTTCTGTTGTCTCCAAAGTCATCACTAACACTCATTACCTGCTGTCTACTTGGCCACAGCATCCGAGTGTGAACAACTGCAAAGAAACTAGCCCAAACATGGAGCTTGTAGGAAGACATGATCCCATTAATAGTAGAAAAAATATACTTGCTTTTATTTTTCTGTTTATGCGATATAGATCATGTATTCAGTGTCATAACATGTTGAAGAGAAAAGGTGATGTTTGGTGCTACTAAAGTCAATGGCAGAAATCCGTAAGTCACAGCAGAGTCCAAATTTCTTCTGATTTACTGCTCTGAAGATCTTAAAAAGCAAATGCTGTATTTATGACTAGCCTCACACTGTTGTGCTACAAAGGAGGGGAAGAGAGCACACTTCTCTTTTTTCTCTCTGAGAAACCACCAGCTTAGCCACATCCATGGTCTGCCTAACTTCATTCCACAGGTCAAGGGATAGTTAACCAGTGCTAAGGACAGTGAGGTGGCTTATTTGGATTAATTTTGTTTATAATACATCCAGTAGGCCTGAACAGAGATGGTATTATAAAGGTGTATGTACTCTTCTCTTGTACTTGCCATATGTGTTCAGTACTCAGGAGAAATGCTGCTTTTTCAGAACATTTTGCTCTTAGATAACTAAAATTTCTTTCTGTAACACCCACATCTCTTGCGACTGTGATTGAAACCAATATTTGAACTTCCACACAAAAGTAAGGGAGCCTGAAGGAAAGGAGATAGTTTCCATAAATAATGCAGACACTTTGTGAAAGGAGAGTTACAAGGTACCTGCTTAGAAGTTAGTCATAGTGAATTAAGTATTGAACATGGTCATCAAATATTTTGAGTCTTTGAACTTAAACAAGGTAGTGATTACATTTTTGACAAATAAAAATGCCACAGTGCATTGGTACTAACTTCTTTGAGAAACTTGAGAAGCCAATTTAGAAATGTGGGGAAAGTCGCTTCCCATTTTCTCCACAAAATGGCTAGCTCAGACTCTGTGGAGAATGACAAATCTGACTGGTTGCTAGCTAATACCGAAGGTCAAAACACGTCTCCAGGAAGAAATTTAGGCTACAGGAAGCGGGTACAAAGCACCTGGCTGTGTCTCCATTAAGTCTCACTAGCCCTGCTAGAATTATTCCTTCCCCTCCTGTCATCCACTGACTAGCACCACCAGTCAACTGTGGAGACTTACTTGAGCTACCAGCCTTTTCTCCCTAGCTTGTCTAATGATACCTGGAGACATTACAGATTACAAGGAGCATATATATATTTTTTAATTTATTCTTTAATTTACCTATTGTCCTCTGTTAACCTGAGGAGTATGGCATTATCTGTTCATACAGTGAACATTTTCCTTTTACTTCAAATCAAAGCTTCTCTTTGTACTTCTCAGATGTCATTTTTTATTTTTGTGTACATGTACACACATGTAATATGGAAATATTTTCCTCTGTGAGTATTCATTTGTAGAAAAACATGCATACTTTAATTCTGAAAGAATTAGTCCCATTGACATTTCAATGACAATTGACATTGACAATAAATGAGTGTTCTTGTTCCTTATTGCCATTATTATTGAGTGGATATACCCATCTTGCATCCTAGTTGCGTTATTGTTTGCACTTACATGAATAAATTAATACATTTAATATTATCATTCCTAATTATACAGATCCGAGATCAGCCAGTGGTCGGTCAGCTAATTCCTGACAGCTATCTGGAGCTAGAGAAGAGAATTTTGCTGGAACGTAAAAACGTCCCAGTTGAATTTCCTGTGATTGATCAGAAACGATTACTAGAACTGGTACAAGAAAGCCAGTTGCAATTGGATGAAAATGAACTCCCTCATGCGATTCACTTTCTGAATGAATCAGGTATAATATTGTCTTTAATGTATGTTTGTTAGCATTTTGTTGTAAATCTGCAGCAGACAGGGCTTGTATGGATTTTTAAATTTCAGACAAAGTTGACCCATTTTGTGGAGCTGAAATGCTAACCTTGGGTAATATTACAGTTTGATAGTCCAGATATTTATTTCATAAAGGAATTTCATGATACAAAGGATCACTGCTATAACAATTTACTTATCTTATCCCTCCGTGGAAATCACACCTGCTGGTTAGACAGCACAGCTTCTGAAGAAAGGTAGAATTGCCACAATAGCCTGAATAGTTAGGTGAATATATGATTAAATAATTAACAACACAGAGCACAGCTGCTTGACCAAAAAAAAAAAAAGTCAGATTACATACCTAACAAAACATCCAAAAATAAAGGTAAAGCTGAAATAAAAAATGATTGCATTCTACTGTCCTGTCATACTGACATAAAATCAATGACTGTAGTTATTATTCAAATTACTTATATCAATTCACATAAGGAAGACAGCCCAGAGTGGGGTGTTTAATTTGCTTAATACAGAGCTTGAGGAATGCAATGCTAATTACAGTGTTCTTTGTGCAGGTGTACTGCTTCATTTTCAAGACCCAGCACTACAGCTCAGAGATCTCTATTTTGTAGATCCTAAGTGGCTGTGTAAAATCATGGCACAGGTTAGTCTCTGATTGCTTTCTGCATCTACATTCATGAAACTTTTTCCCCTGTTCCAAAGAACTGTAACCTATCTGTGATTCTTTTTCACAATTTATTTATAGTTTCATTATCTAGTACTTTCTCAGGGCCCAGGTTGGTTGACCTGGCTCTTTCTGTTTTTGCATTCTAGACAACTGTCTTTTTCAGTTGTTCCATGATTGAGAAACATTTTCAGACTTTTTGATATATATTCATATAACCTAACCTCTGAAACTTTACTTTTCATTCAGTGGAAGAAATAGGGTGGCAAAATAAGTTTGAGCCTACAAAGCTGATGGGAGTAAGAGTGAGAAAAGACCTGGAAAGGTTGTGTAATCTGTACCAGTCTGCATGTGTCAAGTGCTGATATGAAAAATCACTGTGCTCATAGGCTCCTTTCTGACAATGTTTTCACAAATTAACTTGTAGAATAATTTTCCATAGAAGATGAAACAGTGGAAGCTGCTGAAGAATGGGTGGCACACTAATGTCTTGGACAGATTACATTTCTTCACTGCTCTCTTCTTGCTAGCTAGCATTATGGAAGTGTTTGGTTTCACTGTGATATGCAGTCCTTTTTTCCCCCTAAATAATAGGCTACCAAATATTTCAGGGAACAAAATTTGTCAGGAAAATGCAATCTAATGGTGACTCTACATCTCAGATTGGTTTTATTTTTTTTGGAAAGATTCTGACAGTGAAAATGGAAGGCTTTTCTAAATATCCTAAGGGGATTGTAAAGCGTTCAGATGTGGAAAAATTCCTTTTAAAGAAGAGCAAGTTTCCCAAGATCTACATGTCACAATACTTCAAGCTTCTGGAGAAGTTTCAGATTGCTTTGCCATTAGGAGAGGATCAGCTCCTAATCCCAAGCAGGTAAGCAGAGCCCACAAATGTGCCGTGGAGATCAATCAAAATAAAAACCTTCCATCAGGCTAGCTAGCTTAACTGATCATCAGAGCAATTTGGGATATGAAAGCATGGTACGTACTTAGTACAGTACATTTTAGTAATTGCTTTCAGAGACATGTTAAACTGATTTTATAGCAGATAAAGCTTACCGTTATAAATAATGAAAGGCCTTATGGGAAAAATACTTTTTACAGTTATCATGCCCTACAGCGGAAGATTATAACGTAGCCTTACATCGTGGGCCATCATTACAGATATTTACTGCAAATTGTAACCATGAATTCTTACAGCCTATTTGCTTGGAGTCAGAACAACTGTCAAGTTACTTAGAGGCAGAATCTCCTCCAAACAGTCCAATGATTAAATGTCACAAAAAAAAAGTGTTCTGAATTTGAATGTAGTCTTTTTGGTTTATATGAAGCCAGTAACAGTTTCTCTGCTTCAGTTACAGACTTCCCCAATGTGTTTGTGTACTTATTGTTTGCAATGAATGAGAGTATTACATGGTTGAATTGATAAGAGTTTCTACATTCTTCTAAGGGCTGAATAAGTAGATTTTTTTCTGAATGCCTCTTGGTTACCTTTGTATATATTTCAGGGTTTTTTCACACATTATCTAACGATTGTTAGCGAGGTTGTGATGGGTTTAAACAACAGCAGAACTTTACTTTAGCACAAGCAAACAGAATAAGCAAATATACTGTCTGTTCCCTGATTGTTTGAATCATTCATTAATAAATAAGGCATTTATATAGCAAATAATGTATGCTATCATTCAGTTTGAATAAAGTACATCATTAAATACTGTCTAATATTTTTATTCTTTCAGTTTGTCTGATCACAGACCTGTTATAGAGCTTCCTCACTGTGAAAATTCAGAAATTATCATAAGGCTTTATGAGATGCCATACTTTCCTATGGGATTTTGGTCCAGGCTGATCAACAGGTTGCTTGAAATATCACCTTACATGCTGTCAGGAAGAGGTACAAATCTTTAATTTCAAAAGCAATAGCGAGCCTGTTTTCTGTAAACACAAACACCTGTGTGTTAAAGCTCTTATCCCAGATATTGTTTTGCTTTAGCTATTTTCTGGCCACTTCATAAATGTGAGAAAAAGAACAGTGGTCATTTTTGTGATTTAGAAATATCCTGGAACAATTGGTGCCGGGTCTTCACAGTGATGTGCAAAAGAAAGTGAAGGTGTAAGCAGCCTATTTCTCTCCTTCACATGCCAGAGAGATAGAGGAACTCCTTGTACTTATGCAATATTGCTGTTCGGTCCTGTATTCTGCAGGGAATACAGGAAAGGATAAGTCTTCCACAAAGAAAGGTTTGTCTATTCTTCCGTTATGAAAATCTGAAAGCTCTGCTTTGGTCAGAAGGGGAGATTTTTCTCTTATTTTTTTTCTACCATTTACATGTTTTGACATGAGAGCTGTCTCCTGAACTTTGCAGTTTCATTCATCTTTGTTTTTTTAATGTGTGATTTATGAGTACTGGTGACAAGTGAAGTATGCAAAATATGCATTGCTAATGTACAAATGTGATTTATAACTATCTCCTTGGTATAGAATTCCAGTTGCATCCTATATCATGATTGTGTGATAGAGGGAAAATTTAAATCACTGAGTTTTTTTTCACACAGGCCTAACATAATCTATATTTGAAGCCAAGTGTACTTAAGCATTTGGGTAATCCCTACATGCATCACCTGCTGCGTTACCATCTAATGAAATACTTAGTTTGTGGATTTGCCTTGTAGAACTGATGACCAATTGATATGTTTTCAGCTTTTGTGGGGACGTTCTGACTGCAAAGTTGTAGCACTCAATTTGTTTGTTATTTGGGTAGGCATAAATGTACAATAACAATTAAATATTTTAATACTATTAATTATTCCAAATATTTAAAAATAAGACATTCATATTAGAGGTAGATTTTTAATTAAATTTTCTATTTTCTAGCACGAGCTCTTCGTCCTAACAGAATGTATTGGAGACAAGGCATCTACTTGAACTGGTCTCCTGAAGCTTATTGTCTAGTGGAATCAGCAGTATTTGACAACAATCCAGACAGTTTTTTGAAAATTACGGCACCTTCTTGCAGAAAAGGTTAATTATTCCTGAACTTGATTTGTGCTCCGGTTTGATTGCAGCTTGGCATTTTGGTTTGTTGTGCTTTTGCCTTTTGGAATGTAGACTTTAGCTTTGTAATTATAGCTATAGCAGATAGAGGCTGTAATTTTCCTCTTTTGTTTTGTTAAAGGTTGCATCCTTTTGGGACAAGTTGTGGATCACATAGATTCTCTTATGGAAGAATGGTTTCCAGGTTTGCTGGATATAGATGTATGTGGTGAAGGGGAAACACTGTTGAAGAAATGGGCTCTGTACAGCTTTGAGGATGGTGAAGAACACCAAAAAATACTACTTGATGACTTACTTAAAAAAGCTGAAGAAGGTATATATATTTGTGCTATTTGAGGTAGATAGATAAGTTTTACATCCAAGGTATCCATTTTATAATATTTGAATACTTCATGTTATTTAAAAATAATTACAGCATAAGTCAAAAGCAACTTGTTCTTTTTTTATACAAGCGACATATGCATAACTATATAATGTGGATCAGTTTGCAGCTGCCTAGTATATTCATGTATAAATGACAGTAATGAAGAGTCTTTCTGTCATGGTACTGATAATGCAGCTTCATTCACATAGTTGAACCCAACACATAGTAAAACTGATACTAGATATTTTTGTTAGGACCATGTACAAAAGTAATTTAAAAGGTAATACTCATGATGACATGCTGCATAATAAGCAAATTCTTTCTTTTTGTAGACAGAAAACTGATCACTGGGTTAGCTTGGTATTGTGACATAGCATCAGTTGCTGTCACGTTTGATTGGTACACGTACAGAACCTTGAAAATATTTAAACGTCAGATACTGTAGAAATTGCATAGGATAGTTAATTAGTGTTCTGTTGTGTACGTGTGCACATATATATATATATATATATGAATTTCCTTTTAGCTATATTCATCATGTGCACTCACAGAGATTCATGCATTTTTCCTGCATCTTTCAGTGTTGTCTCATTTATTTTTCGCAGGTGACCTCTTAGTAAATCCGGATCAACCCAGACATACCATCCCGATAGCTCAGATTGCTCCTGATCTGATACTGGCTGATTTGCCTAGAAATATTATGTTGAACAATGATGACCTGGAATTTGACAAAGCTCCTGAATTTCTCTTGGGTAATCATTATTTTGTAGGTCTTTTTAACAGAGCTTATTGTTGTGGTTTAACCCAGCTGGCAGCTAAACACCACACAGCCGTTCGCTCACCCTCCCCCCTCCCTCTCTGGGATGGGGGAGAGAAACGGGAAAGTGAAGCCTGTGAGCTGAGATAAAGACAGTTTATTAAGACAGGAAAATAATAATAACAATAATAATAATAATAATAATAGTATTACTAATAATAATGCGTACAAACAAGTGATGCACAATGCAATTGCTCACCACCCGCAGACCAATGCCCAGCCTATCCCCGAGCAGCCGGCCCCCCACCCCGGCTAGCCACCCCTATATATTGTTCAGCATGACGTCAGATGGTATGGAATACCTCTTTGGCCAGTTTGGGTCAGCTGTCCTGGGTCTGTGCCCTCCCAGCTCCTGCTGCACCCCCAGCCTGCTCGCTAGCAGGACAGAGCGAGAAGCTGAAAAGTCCTTGGCTTGGTGTAAGCACTGCTCTACAACAATTAAAACATCAGCATGTTATCAGCGCTCTTCTCATCCTAATCCAAAACATAGCACCCTGCCAGCTACTAGGAGGAAAATTAACTCTGTCCTAACTGAAACCAGGACACTTATGTAAACAAATCTATTGAAATCAGTTCGGCAACATGGAAACATTTGGAAAACATATTAGAGACTTCTCCTCATTGGAAATGTATTTTTAATGTACTCTGAATTTCAGGTTATTGAGTTTTGAATTTTCCATTAACTTTTATACTAGGACACTGCTTTTTATGTGGTTAGATTGCTGTTCATGAAGTTTGACACAGTGGATGATCCACATGTTTTAGAATTGGACCCTTTCAGCAATATTTGAGAAATGGTTGATAACTCTTTGTTTTTAATATTCTTTTCAATTTTATCTTTGAAAAGGTGATGGTGGATTTGGATCTGTGTACCGTGCATCCTATGGTGGAGAAGAAGTTGCAGTAAAGATTTTCAATAAACATACTTCCCTCAGGCTTCTAAGACAAGTAAGAAATGTTGCTTTTTCTGCTGTAATGCTGCTTGTGGAATACCACCAGCCCTAGTGAAGAGCTTAAAAAACTTAAGTACTGTGCAATACTTTACTTCAAAACATGTCTTAGTTTACTTCTGAGCTACAGAGGTTATACTACTTGCAGTGTTTCATCTGATTTTCCAATTTACAGGAGCTTGCAGTGCTTTGTCACCTCCATCACCCCAGTTTAGTGTCTTTGCTGGCTGCTGCAGTCCGTCCCCGAATGCTGGTGATGGAATTGGCCCTTAAAGGATCTCTTGATCGCTTGCTTCAGCAAGACAAAGCAAGTTTAACTAGAACACTTCAGCACAGGATAGCTCTACATGTAGCTGATGGCTTAAGGTAAGTGTGAATTCTGTGTTGCTGTACAAATAGGATACAACTGCAAGTTGGACATACTGAAAATGAAGATCTTATTTCTTTGTATAACTCAAGCAGAATATTTCCTGGGTCAGACAAGTGCTTGTATTTTTATGATTGATTAGCTGGTATAGAACACAAGATATTGTTACCTGTTTTTTTTTCTGTCAGCAAGTGTTGCCCATATAAGTACAGAAGTAGCAAAAACGCTGCTTGGAATTTGCAAAGTGCCTGTTGATTCCTTCTTAAAGTGTCAAAGAAAATAGCTTACTGTATTTTTAAAGTTCTGAAAGTCTGTGAATGTCCTCAGGAGCTGTAGAAGTGTGACTGTAGAGCCACAAAATCTTCAGAGGAGCTCAGGGACAAATGAACCTTCAGCTTCTGAGATTCAGTTATCGAACAGCCAGTGACACTTCAGATAAGAAGTGGCACTGAAATACTGCAGTGTTTGTGTGCTGGTAAATAGTATGTCAGAACAATTCTGAAGTCATTATTCAGTAAGGCAGTATCATGTTGTTAATATTTGGCTTGTTACCCAGTATTTAACACTTGAAAGCACAATTTACTGTTATGGGAATAGAGCATTTACCATTGTGTGCACATGCATCCCTTAATTATGAATGCTTTTAATAAATACCTTTTTGCTTGACAGGTACCTGCATTCAGCAATGATCATTTACCGTGATTTAAAGCCTCACAATGTGTTGCTCTTTACCCTATATCCCAATTCAGCTGTCATTGCAAAAATAGCTGACTATGGCATCGCCCAGTATTGTTGCCGAATGGGAATAAAAACCTCTGAAGGCACACCAGGTAGGGAAAAATGCTTTGTTCTACATTGTGTCAAAAAAAAATAGCTAATACATTTTTGATGTAATGTGTAAGAAGTAACTCCAATGTATGCTGCAGTTTAATCCCAAAATGTAGTCGTAATCATATTACACATTGTGATGCCAGATTTATACCCCTACGCCTTTCTTTCTATTTGTGCTTTAACCCCTTTTAGAAGAATCGAGAAGTATACTGCGGGGCTAAAAGGAAAAAAAATTAAATAACATGCACTAATTTTGATATTTTTTTTCCTGCCTTGTTTTACTATGGTTATTGTGGTAGTGAAATTAAACTGCTAAAAGTGTTTGTTGTTTTAATTTTCAGTAATGCATAGGTAGGTCTTGATTTTATTTAAAGGCAATGAATACTTGCCCTGTTCCTTGACCTGAGAGAGAACTTGTTAGCATCCATTTTAAAGCACTGCACACTTTGGGAACTTCAAATAGAGCCTTTAGGTCTTTGAAATCGTGCGTGAGCGTGTGACTGCAAGTGTTAAATATTAGGCCTTCAGTAAAGACTGTAGAATTTCAGTATTCATTTATAAATGAATTATTTTATGTGTAATGGTGCAGGAGCTTTGTAACTAATATACTGTACCCTTCCTTTGCACTGATTGCTGATATTTTTGGTAGTATGCCACATGCAAACTATTCCAGCCCAGAAATAGCGTGCCATTTTTGGTTCACTTCCTGTGATATTTTTATCAGTAAGTTGCTATTCTTAAAAGGATAAATATGGCTTCAGCTTGGTATGAATCATAATAACTATTAATGATTTATTTGCAGGATTTCGAGCACCGGAAGTTGCCAGAGGAAATGTTATTTACAATCAGCAAGCTGATGTTTATTCATTTGGCTTGCTTCTGTATGACATTTTAACAGGAGGAGGTAGAATAATGGAAGGCCTGAAGTTTCCAAATGAGTTTGATGAGTTAGCAATCCAAGGAAAGTTACCAGGTATGCCTCGTTTCTTCCAGTTTTAACATGAAAGCAGACAATTTGTCCTGCCTCCTCTAAAAATAGCACCTCATGTTTTATGTTGTAATCTGACAGTGATCAGAGCAAGAGGCTAAATAATAGCAATTTTTAGAAACTTCTCCTAATTTCACACAGTCTTCAAATTGTGAGAAATAGGCATCTATTCATCATTATGTTGGTTATAACTTCAAGGGAACAAGCTGGTTCATTTTATAAAGAAATAGAGATTTTGTGTACTTGGGATTTTGTCCGGACCTGGTTAAAATGAATATTGCTGGAAGTACCTTCCAAGACAGTGTCTGGCGTTGATCCTTACATATTGCTTTGATTATGCTTATCATGTACTAAGTTAAAAAAACAAGCTGCCTTTAATGAAAAAGACTCTAGCCCAGTGACTCTCATTATCCTGTAATGGCAGATGAGCAATTCCAAGCTGATCATACTGACATTTTACCTCAGACTGTAGTATTTCTTAGAGCAGCTTTGTAAGAAGTTAGATAAATTCTTAAAATATGGAGAAAGCTATTCAGAACTTATAGTTCCACATTATGGTAAATATTGGCTAAGAAGTTGTATGATTTTACATTTTAGATCCCGTCAAAGAATACGGGTGTGCCCCCTGGCCTAAAGTTGAAAATTTAATTAAAAAGTGTTTGAAGGAAAATCCTCAGGAACGACCAACATCTTCCCAGGTACTGCTTAGTGTATTTATTAGTATTTTTGTGATAAACTATACCATGAAGTTATTGTGCTTTCTGAAAAGAAATGGCAAGATTATATTAGTAAAAGGCATGGTGTTTTTTTCTGTTGTTTTCTTTTTCTGGAGTGGAAACAGCCATGGAATATTGCCTGGTCTTGCTATCCAGAATAAACGGTTCCATTCACATTTACCAACCATTTATTGGTAACCTTCTGTTTTTCTCTGTGTGATGGTATATGGTGATGGTATTAAAATAGACTGCAGATCACTTTGTGTTTTTTACTAGAGTTATGCAGAAAGGACTTTGTTTTATAACATCAGTGGAGCTAGCTTACACTGTTCCACGCACGTGAGTGGAAGAACAGTGGTGTGGATCTGAAACCTACTGTCTGATATCACACATCATACTGCTCTTTGAAATGGGTGAAATTTTGAAAAGAGCCTTAATCCCATTGATTTCCTGAAATTTTAATTGAAAAATAAAAAGAGTGAAGGTGAAATTGCTCAGTGAACAAAAGCGGTATACAAGTTAGCAGACCTGCTGAGAAGCTTTGTCGGTATTCCATAAAAGATTGCTATCCATTCCTTGTTATAGATGTATCACTGTACAAGCCATTTTTATTATCATGTGCATGCTGTGGCTTTCTTTGCAGGTGTATGAGATTTTGAATTCTGCAGAGCTTATCTGTTTGATGAGGTATGTTTCAATACCCAGCACTTCCACAGCAGAGTGCATGGTAGCTGCCAATCAAAGCTGCAAGAAGGCAGGAGTCTGGATAGGCAATGGGAACACGGAAAAAGCACAACTTTCGTTTGTTAACCTAAATACAGATGGACATACTTGTGAGGTATGTGTGGAAGTTGTCATTTATTCTGTTTTTGGCACCCAGATGTATTTCAGAAGAATTATCTGTATTTGAACAGTAGGATATTGCTTCGGAAAGCTCAACTTTGGGAGACTTTTGAGAGAACAAAGATTGCTTATATATCAGTCTTCCTTGCATCCATGAAATGAAGCAGAAACAAAGTCTCTTTTCCTCTCTTCCTGCTGTCCAGCCTGAAATTTTGACTAATACTGTCTTTCCACTACTGTGTTTCTTTCTTACACTCAGATAGAAGCTGTTTCTGGCGTGGAGGCTAGGACGAGAAGTAATAGTTATACAACCCTTTGTATCTCTGCCTCCCGCCTAACAATCCAGATAGTCTCTTATCAGTTCTTCTCTTCCTGTGGATGCCACCTCCTTCTCCCACTGCAGGCAGGTTTGTTTGTTGTTCACCCCAGTCCTGTGCCACCAGAAAAGGGAAAGTTTTACTCAGGCTTGACATGCTGTGATGTAATGTGTTTCTCTTTGTCTGCCAGAACTGAGTATGACTCAACATCAAAGCTATTTAAATTGTATTTCCACAAAGTATCTGCCATCTGTTGACCATGATACATTTGAATTAGTAGATTTGGTTTAAAGTTTATGGCTTGTTTTTCTAAAACTAAAATGGAAAAAAGGTTTTTAGACCAGTAGTTTTATTGTTAGCAATTAAACTGAACCTATACTGTGTAGTTCCATTTGTTTAATGTTCTGATGGCTTTGAGACCTTCATTAAAATAGAGAGATAATATTTTTTTATAATATTCATCTTAAAGATTTTCCTATGTACTGTCTGAGGGGCCCTTCCCAGCACACTGAAGATAGATGGTATCTCTGAAGATAAGTTCTGCTCATCAGGGATTAGATTTCATGGGAAGATCTTCATGGGAAGACCCAAGGCCCGGGGTCTTCCCCAGTACAAGATTGTACTTTATTTTTATTACCAGCTATTTACTAGTATTTATCCTTGTTGAAAATGTAACCATATCATTGTGGGTTTGTTTGTTTGTTTGTTTGTTTTGTTTCTGATTCAGGATATTGCAGATAGTAAAATTTTAAGTTTGGCATTAGTGACCCTTCCTACTGAGAAAGAAAACTGGATTGTAGCAGGAACCCAGTCTGGTTCTCTGTGGGCAGTTAACACAGAAGATGAAACAAGAAGGCATCGTCTGCAGAAAATGACAGATTCTATCACCTGTTTATACTGTAATTCTCTTTCAAAGCAAAGGTATGCATGATTTTTAAATATTTTGGGTTGCATTTTGAAAATACCACTAACAGTGATGTGCAGAAAATAACAGCTGTACATTCATGCAGACAGCTTTCTTCACACAGCTGTTTATTTTGCTTATGTTTTCACTTAGTTTTGCACCCAAGGTAGCTGGAGACTACATTCCTGACCACAGCTGGTTGTTTTTGCTCTTAGTGTTCAGTGAAACTCTTGAAATAGCAGAGAGTATGAATTTAAATTTTTCTTACCTGATCAGGGCATTTTATTTTGTTTCAGCAAACAGAAGAATTTCTTTCTGGTTGGCACAGCTGATGGCAGACTGGCAGTGTTTGAAGACAGAGCAGTAAAGGTAGATTTGTTCTTTGCTGTCCGTTCTACAAAAAACTATCAGCAATATGCATACAGCTACTGATAGTGGCTTTATTTCATGCATATTATTTTTAACTTGCTTCTCTAAAATTAGAAATCATTTTCTGTGCACTTAGAGGAAATGTGCATGTGTTACAATAGATGTTTTAACCAACAGATTTAAGAGGGGGGAATTATTTTTAATGAGAAATAGGTCTTTGACAGGCTTGGCAAATAATGGCCAATCTATTTAACAGATATTCTGTTACAAAATATATATAATATTCTAACATAAAATCTCCTTTATTTATTGCTGCTATAGCGCCTTTTTTCCTTTCAGTCACACTAAGTTTTCCCTCTGTAGAACAGATACCTGCAAAAAGACAATACTGTTTAGATTCGCTCTAGCTCCTGACCATATGTACCTTAGAGCAGTTGCACAGTTGCAATCTATTGCAGAACTAGGATATGGTCTAGTGTGGGATTTCTCTAGGATATCGATGTGACTTTCTTCCCAGTTCTTGAACTGGGCCTCTGGTTGCAGGAAGTATGAGTCCGAGCTCCATCCTGTTTCTGTTCACACGGGCTGTTTTCTTTGGGGTATTTATGATAGTACAGTGCTTTTCAGTCCCTAACATTCTCGAAAGAGAACACAGTAGTTCACAAAATCTAGCTGTGTAAGTATTCTGCAGGTTGTGTGGCCTTGTTTTAACAGTTTGTACTTCATATGTCTGCATACTTCTTGTTTCTAATGGAGAGTCTATTTCTTTTTGCAGTGTAAAGGTGCAACACCTTTGAAGATACTAACTATAGGAAATGTTAACACACCACTAATGTGCTTAAATGAATCCTCACACTTATCTGAAAAAAATATAATCTGGGGAGGCTGTGGAACAAAGCTCATAGCCTTATCTAGTGATTTCTCTGTCCAAAAGCTGATTGAAACAAAAACAAGTCAACTGTAAGTTTATTTTTATGTAATGCTACTTGGCTCTTTTGTTGTTTTTATTAAAGATTTCTAACAGTAGTTTTATATAATATCATGTTCTAGAGCTTTTTTAAATTTTGTTTCCATTATTTTTCTTCCATAATATTGATGAAATATAATGTGCATTAAAATAAGAGCATTGAGTAATGTTTGAAGTATTCATGACTGCTTTTAAAGAAGGGATGTGCCTTTTTACTATATAAAGGATTTATGAAGTCAGTATAATGAAGTCAGAAAATGTATAAATGCTACTGATCAGTTTTTCTCCCTTGATTACATTTGACAAGCCCTGGTTACTTTATTAAGAGCTATACGTGCATACTTTGCACAGCATTTCTCTTTACATGTTTGTTTGCACAGTATGTGTGCATATCTTTGCTGACCTCTCATTATATAGAAATTAGAGACTGAAGTTTTTGGAGCACTGGCTATAATCCTTACCTGGGTAAATCGTGCTCTGAAGTTAAGGGGAATTTTCTCCTGAGCAGGTGGTACAGTGTTTGATTTTATACTAATAGAGGTCATTATTCCAGGAAGTGAATTTGCTTTGGAAAATAACATGTTAATATAAAGCAAGAAACTAAAGCTTTAGTAAAATTCAGTTCAATCGCAAGATGAAAAGTGTATCACAGGAATACCTTATGCTTTGTAGAGGCAAAACTGAAAATGAAGTTGACAAAAACAAGTAACATCAGGCATAGCAGCAGCGTGGCAGTCTGAGTCTGCTATCAGGCATCTGTGATTTGGAGCTGCTCTTCAAGATGAATTGGAGTCGGTAAAATAAGCTAATGCTCTTGAATTGCAGAGCCAGTAATACTTTGATATGTACAGGCACAGAGACACATTCATATGTAGAGAAAACCAGACAAAAAGGCTGTCAGCTGCAGTGAAACAAGCAGAGCAAGATGAGCTAAATCTCACTGCTGCGTTTTAGGCTTAGTCATCTTTGTCGAGTGACCCCTTATGGTTCTGTGGGCCCTGTAGGAAGTGTCAGGTGTCTCCAGACATCAAAAGGTGGAGTTTGCCCCGCTGTGATGTGAGCATATGTGATCTGAGCAGATAGATGGGAAAGATTTCTGAACAGACTTTGGGCATTGATACATCTCCGGGGATAACGTAACTCCAGCTCCACTACTGTGAGAATTTAGGTCAAACTGCAGGAAGATCATAGCAAACCTTCTCAGCTGTATCCTAGCCCACGTAGGTCTCAAGGCTGAATGAATCTCTTAACAGTTATAGAGAACCTCACTCATAATATTCAAGTTTTTCTACTGGATATTGCCTGTGATTCTAACTGGAGTTCTTCTCTCTTTAGGTTCTGTCATAAGGCTTACAGTGATGCAAACATAATTTCAATAGCAGTAGATAAATCCATCTACTTGGCAAAGAAAAACAGTCACTTTGTGGAAATCTGGGACAAGAAGACAGAAAAGCTTTCTGAACTAATTGACTGTGCACATTTTCTTAAGTAAGTACTCCATTTCAGACTGATGACCTGAAGCACGGAGAGCTGGCTAACAGATCGCCTTCTCTAGCACAGTACCTCACCCTTCTGGGGTGAGGAGAGATAAGAGACTTGCCCAGTTCTTTGGGCAAATGCGGAATTCTTTTCCTCTCTTCTGGCCCAGAACTTCAAAATATCCCGTGCAGAATCTCAGTTCTGTAATACCCTTACTGTATTTCACAATTTGTGATTATGAGAGGATACACTTAACTCTACGAAATAAAGAAGAAAGTATTTTGCTGGCCTTACCTGATGTGATAAGGTACTCCTGCTTTTGCATCCAGTTACTTCCTGCATCCCCTGATTAAGAATGTCTTATCTCTGCATCAGAGTTTTAGTGACGGTGACAGTGATTTACATTTGCATTTAAATTGTTCTTCTTCCTTCATGTGCTACGTCCATTTCATTTTTGTGGTGAAGCTAGGAGCAGCTCTAGCTATGCTCCTCCCACTTGACAGTGACATTATTCTCCTGCATACTGGGAGAAAACAGAGAAATGTACCTGTCTCCTATTTGAAGGTCTTTTCAAGCACACCAGCAGGGCCTTAGAAGTCCAATAGTTTTCATCCCAGATTCTCTAAAGTAAGACAACTTATTAACATGACTTTTTTGCACTTTGTCTTGATGAATGATCGTTTAAAAGGCTGGTATTGAGGGAGTCATTTTAGCAGCTGTGCAATAGTGTGCCACCAAAATTTAATGCAAGTTCTCTCCATACTTTTAGGGAGGAAGTAGAAAAACTAGATAAAGAACTAAAACAGAAAGTTGCTTATTCTGGAAGAGTGAAGACAATTTGCCTGCAGAAAAATACTGCGTTGTGGATAGGGACAGGAGGAGGACATATTCTGCTGCTTGATTTATCAACGCGTCGCCCTGTACGAGTTATAGATAAATTTTGTGATTCTATTCGAGTCATGCTAACAGCTCAGCTAGGTAAGTAAAGCCATCGGTGAAATCAGTGCCAGGTTTAGGATTGCTGGCTTCTGTTTGACACGGTGTTCCAGGAACAGATTAGCATTTTCCACGTCCTGTTCCTTCATTCTATTCTCCTGCTGTCATCTTCACTCAGTGTCAGACAGGCCAGTGTTAGCTGAACACCAGCAGGCTGTCCTAGCTGTGCCCACGTAAAACAACAGCTCTTCCCTGGCTTGTCACTGATCAGCCTGTGAATGCTCCCCGCCCTCACTGCATCCTTTGTGCCCTGCTTCAGCACAGCTCTCACTGTCCTCTGTCCGGTAGTCTTTATCTTGTTCTGTGTCTGCCTGCATTCTTTCTCCGTCTTATGTTTTATGCTTCTGGCTTCTCTGTCTGTGGAGCTCACTAGGTTTTAATTATTTTTCCTTAATTGCTAATTTCCTAGTCGTCTTCTCCCAGCCTTATTCAGGAATCACAGAAACACAGAATCATTTAAGTTGGCAAAGACCTTCAAGATCATCAAGTCCTCCCACCAACCTGACCTATCCTAAACCATGTCCCTTAGAGACGTGTCCACACATCTCTTGAATACCTCCAGGGATGGGGACTCCACCACTTCCCTGGGAAGCCCAGTCCAGTGTTTGATCACCCTCTCCATGAAGAAATTTTTCATAATGCCCAATCTAAACCTCCCCTGGTGCAACTTCAGACCATTTCCTTACATCCTATCACTTGTCACCTGAGAAAAGAGACACATATCCTCCTTGCTGCAACCTCCCAGGGAAGGTGTAGAGTGAAATCAGGTCTCCCCTGAGCCTCCTCTTCTCCAGACTAAACAACGCCACTTCCCTTGGTCACTCCTTATAAGACTCATTCTCTAGTCCCTTCACCAGCTTTGTTGCTTTGTCTTACTTGCACATGCTCGAGCAACTCAATATCCTTCTTGTAGTGAGGCGCCCAAAACCAAACACAATATTCAAGGTGTGGTCTCACCTGCGCCACATCCAAGGAGACAATCACTTCCCCAGTCCCGCTGGCCACACTCTTTCTGTGACACGAGCCAGGATGCCACTGGCCTTCTTGGCCACCTGGGCACACTGCTGGCTCATGTTCAGCTGTCAGCCAGCACCCTCAAGTCCTTTTTTATCGGGCAGCTTTCCAGCCACTCTTTCCCAAGCCTGTATTGCTGCATGGGATAGTTACGACACAAGCGTAGGGCCCGACACTTATCCTTGTTGGATGTCATTCAAATGGTTCTTTTGATCCTTTGTCAGTGTGATTTAAGTCAAAAGATTTGCTGTCAAAAAAAAAGACTCCAAAGCTGCTTTTGCGGAGTCAGAAATACACTGTAATCCTGCTAGCAAATTTCACCGTTGCAGCCTGTGGATGTTTTTCTCATTACCATTGTAAACCTAATTTGGGGACTGCTTTTTCCTTTTTGGCATCAGAAGTGTCTGTAGACTACAGCTAGCTCACAGTGCTGACAGTCAAAGACCCCTCCATCTTCCCGTGATTTGCTTCTGCCTGAGACAGCAAGTTTGTGGAGTCTGTTCAACCCTCAGCTGGTAGAGTGCCAGCTATAGAGTCTGGATGCCCTAGCACAGCACTTTGAGTCCTTTGGGTCCTGATAGCTGCAATATTAGTGCTATAAAGGGACTGTTTTGTTTCTAGTATTTTGTAAAGAATAGTTACTTTGAAAATAAGATTTCTGCCTCACATTATTGTCATTGGTAGGCAAAGTATATTGGATAGAATAATAGAATGTGACTTAGAAAGCCTTGAGTCTCATTCTCGGTTTCCAGTCAACACAGCATCTTTAATCTAAATTTTATATACAGAAAAGTTAGTGCTTCATGAGAAATAGATGAGTTGTGTTTGCACAGAACTCAAGAATGGCAAGTGAGACTGATGTATGCGGTTTGATGTGTGCTTCTTCTTTTGATCATTTTCTCCCGGCAATTATTTATAAGAGTTGTGGTTTTTTTTTTTCCTAAATTCAGGCTTTGGTTCCACTGGTATATTCACAGAATTACTGAAGATGGCACAGAGGCTGCTGAACACGTCTTCAGTAGTAACACACTGCGTCTATGAGATAAGATAGAGGGAAACATTTTTGCATTAAAAAGTTTCATTTTGAGATTAAAACACATAACGTCAATCAAATGTAAATGCTTTAGGGAAAAGAGATTGCCAGATGTTGAGACATCAATTTTATCAGTAGTTTGTGTATGAATATAATGTCTTTTTCTAATTCTCTCACCTAACAATTGACATATAATAGACAAGACATCATATGTAGAGAATGATTAACGTGTAAATATATGTATAGTTCATTTTGCAAGGGGAAATTTAGAGTTTTCAAAGCAAGGACCCTAGTCTGAGTAAGAAACATTGTACTCAAGTTCCAATCTGTTTGGTACAGAGTATGGCTAGAGCTGGTTGCAGAAAAAATTAAAGTGATGAAACATCTGATCAGGGAAGATGCACGGGGTTCCCACCAGCCCTCCGTGATCCATCCACTTTTGTCTTCCCACTCTGTTTTTTTTGTGTTATTTGGTATTTACCTTATTATGACCCATCCCCATTTCTACATCCCTACTAACACTCCTTCCCTACCTATGTGCTATTGTTACTTCAGAACACTTTTAATTAGTTTGTATCATTCTTGGTTGTTTTGTTTGTTTGTTTTTTATAACCAGACTGACTGCTGGCACTTTCTGCTTCTGCTGTGGATTGGGACTTCATTCGCAACCTATCCCTTCGCTGTGACATCTGTTTTCCATGCCTTTGCTACCTCTGCATGTGGTAAATAATAGGGTGCTTTGTTTTTAGGCTTGTTCAACAGGCTGGCCGACTGATCCGGTGGTTACAGCTTTGAACTCTGGCAAACCCCTAAATTAAATGGAGACGTGAACTGTATTGTTTTTGTGTCCTTTTTTTCATGGTTACTGACTATGAATAAAGAGAAAAACTCTGGGTTTTATCCTGTTAATGGCATCACGTAAGCTACTCTTTCTTCCTTAAATGACAAAGTTCCCATGAAAATTAAAATGTGACATTTTATTTCTTTGAAAAAGGGAGTCTGAAGAATGTGGTGCTGGTTTTGGGATACTGGTATAAGAGGGACACCGAAGACGACAAATCTCACAAAGGTAGCTGAACTGTGTTTTATTAATTTATATTATTAGTGGAGTAGACACTATTATGCTTGACTACCCACTGAGATACGTTTGGAGAGGTGGTGATCAACATTTGATACAGTGTTAGCAAAATATTGTCACTAGTTTTTGTAGTCTGGTGCATTTCTGGGCTCCATACAAACTAACAGTAACTTCCAAAAATGGATCGGATGAAGCTACTCTTTGAAGGGCATGTAATTTGCTGGAAAACTGTAGTTAAAGAGTAATAGTGCTTGTCTAATCGGAGAATGTATCGAATGAATTTCCAGAGGGGTTTGTGCTAAGCCAGGAATACTCAATGTTTTCATGAATGATGTGGAGGAAGGAACAGTGAATTTGCTTTTCAGATTAGCAGACAACACTCAGCTTAAAAGAAGCCACAATGGAGGACAGGATTAGCATTTGAAATAACCTTGACAAATAGAATAAATGGTCCCAAAGGAAATAGGATACAGTTCCGTAAGGACAGATGCAAGACCTTTTACTTAATTAGGAGTGATCTGTTGTACCAACATGAGGAAATGGTCAGCTTAAACAGCAATGCTGCAACAAAAGGTTTATAATTGATCACTGGCTGAACGTGAGCCAACAGCATCATGTTCCTGCAGAAGAGGCAAACACCTTCTCACACCAGTAGAAAAGTGGCTTCTCTAAGATGTGTGAATTCCTGTGCTCTGCTGAGCTCTGGTGAAGCCTCTGCTGGAGGAGCGTTTCCATCTGGGACCCTGCCGAATGATCTGAACTGTTAGGAATAGCCCAGAGGAGTGAAATGCAACCCACGGGGAAATGCTGAAGACAAAGTGGTTAATATAAAGCAAGCATAGAAAAGACGTGATGATAGGCTTCAAATGTGTAAATAAAGAGGAAGGGAATAAACACTTCAACATATTCCCTGTGGGTAGGATAAAAACTAAGCAGTTTCTGTTACAATAAGGGAGATTTAGTTCGGGCACCAGGAAGAGCTTCCTGACAATTAGGATGGGGAAGTGCTGGAATAGGAAGATATGAAATCATCTTTGTGTTTTTTTTTTTTCTTAGTACGGTTACATTTGTG
This sequence comes from Cygnus atratus, assembly GCF_013377495.2. Taxonomy (NCBI): domain Eukaryota; kingdom Metazoa; phylum Chordata; class Aves; order Anseriformes; family Anatidae; genus Cygnus; species Cygnus atratus. The sequence continues at coordinate 15,471,718 of NC_066362.1, read as the reverse complement.
CTCTGATTGATGCTCTTCTTCACCTTTCTCTGATCCCAGTTTCTGAGTTTCTTGGTAATGGGGCAGTAATAGTATAAAGTTAAAGGTGGCAAGTGTAGGTGAGCTGACTGGACTAAAATAAGAATCAGACACAGCTGCGTTTTTTACATTATGATAGTCCCTGATTGTTACCATAAGAGCACCTATTGCCTTTTTAGCTTTCTAATTGTGTTTAAGAATGCCATTCATTATACAAAGAGTAATCAGACTCTCAGGAACCTTCAGGGCCTTAGTTTGTGAGCCCCTGCTCGTGTAAGTGTTCTCAATTTTCCATTAAAAGTAATGTTTCTCCAGGAAAAGAGAGGTGTTTGCTTGAGTGGAGATTGAAGAAGTGACCTTTTTTCAGTATACTTACTACCTTATGAAATCAATTTTCATTTCTGGTTTATAGTGAATGGGTTTTGAGTCTTGTAAGCATTTAGCATATATCTGCTCAGGAAAATCAAGACGAAATTTTATGCAGGCACCTCAATACTAGCATTGGCTGTAGCTCAGGTAACCACCGTATAGTCCACAGGCACCAGAAATGTTTTTTGAAGTGCTTTTAAATGGTTTAGGAACTGGAATCCAAACTATTGTGCAAGTAGAAATGGCTTGTAACATGTATCTTCATCACCTCACACATAAGGTGTCACACAACTTGGCCTCCAGGTCCTAAACACTGTGCCTCAGAGAGGCAATTTATGAGTAATTAAAAAAAGAGCAGATAAGCAAAACCACTTCTAATTACGCAATAATAATTATCACAGTTGCCATTTTCTTTTCTTTTTTTTTCAGAATTACAATCCTGTTTGTCAGTGTGGGACATTAACCTCCCCCATGAAGTGCAAAACCTGAAAAAACATATAGAAATGAGACAGGAACTAGCAGAAAAAATGAAGAGCTTTCCTTTGGACTGAAAAAAAACACACTGCAAGTGCTATTCTCTTTTCTAGACTGCTATCCTAACTTACTGTGCAATATTTACTGCATCTTGTTGCTGGGCTTTTTAACCCAAAACCAGCAAAAAAAGTGCTATGGGACAGGATCTTCCCAAATCATGGTATACCAAGTAGAAAGAAGGTTGTTATTCCGTAATGTTTCAAAGGACAGAAAATAGTTGAGAATTTAAGAAACTGAAGAAGTGTTGTCACGTGTCTGTTTACTTGTTAAATAATCCTGTTCTGGGCAACTATGGCTCAGCTTCAGGGTAACTTTGTTCATCCGGTTTTCGATCCCCGTTAAACTGGTAATAAGCCAGGAGCCTGTAAATGGCTCTTGTTTACTTCATTTTCTCTGTTGAGTTGATGCTGTAATAAGGAGCAGAATCTAAGCCTCTGTGTGCTTATTGCAGTTTGCATGTGTGAGTTTTCTCTGATGATTCATATTTTCTTAGTAAGTCAGAGCTCATGACCTTGGGCATGTGAAAGAAAACATGCTATTTTATATAAATAGCAGTGTTTAAGGGAGCATATCGTGGCTGCATTACTGCTTGTGAAAACAACCGGCAGAAGTGAGGCATCGCTGAATAATAATGAATAATTCCATGAATAATTGACATTTTTCATTGTGATCAGAAAAAAAAGTATACTAAAAAAATAAAATTATTAATAATAATTTTAATAATAATAAAATAAGATTTTTCGGAATTCAGCATTTAAATACATTAGAGGTACAGACCAGCTTCTGCAAGTTGGCATCCTCTTGCAGTACTGCACTCTGCCTTGGTCCAAGTGATGTAGTCACATAGCCCTGAACATTACTAGTCGTATATGTCTGTTGTACAGATATAAATGCCAAGAGAAACCAGACAGTGAAAACGCTTGATCTAAATGCTGCTACAACTTGTACCACAAAGAAAGAAGCACGCTGCTGCATCTTGACTGCTAGTCCTTAGTAGGACGTGCTTGTTTGCTTATCTCAGTCTGGGGAAAAAAAAAAAAAAAAAAAAACAGAGCTTTGATTTAGTCTTGCTTTAATTTATATCATTATTTTGGCAGTAAGCAGTGAAACCTTGAGGAGTGTAAGAATTAGCTACCTCTTGTGTGTAACTCCACCAGAATTTGTTGCCACACGTCTTCATTCAGGAGATGTATCTCACCGTTCCCTGGCTATTAGTCCAAGCTGCTGCTTACAGCCTTCACTGACCTGCTCTAAGTGCCTTCTTTCTGTCCATCAGAAGACAGAGCTCATTTTCTTATTGTGATACCAAAACAACCTATAGGGTGCTCCTGAAATCTCAATCGGTACCCAGAGCCACTCCTGAGTTTATTTCTATGGAGCTGAACAAGGGTTAGCGCCACCAGGAGGTTCTCAGTTCCAATTTTACAGTTTTGGAGAATTTGTATACTGGGACAAGAGCATTATTGTAGCCAACCACTGCATCCCTTGTTCTGTTTTCTGCCTGTGGTTGCGTGTGTACTGCACTCAGGATTCCTTTCAGAGATATACCCCGGTTTTGTTTTGTTTGTTTGTATTTAATGTATTCTTGTATTCTTCATACTGAGAATAATTTGCTATTTATATGGAATTTTATAACTCAGAAAATATATATTATTGTATAATCAATACTTTTTTAAAAAGACAATATATGTAATGTGATTATGTTTATTTATAAATCATTTTGACATGTAACTCTTATACCTGTTTATTAAAACCCTGCTTTGTTAATAACATCGTTTACTTTCTCATTGCTGAATTTCCAGGGAGGAGCTTTTGTGTGCAGCTTTTGTTGAGCTTAATCCCTTACATCAGAATCACAGAACTGTAGGGGTTGGAAGGGACCTCCAGAGATCATCAGGTCCAACCCCCTTGCCAAAGCAGGTTCCCTAGAGCAGGCTGCCCAGGGAGGCGTCCAGACGGGCCTTGAATATCTCCAGAGAAGGAGACTCCACAACCTCCCTGGGCAGCCTGTCCCAGTGCTCCGTCACCCTCACTGTGAAGAAGTTCTTTCGCATGTTGGTGCGGAACTTCCTGTGATCCATCTTGTGGCCATTGCCCCTTGTCCTGTCCCCACAAACCACTGAAAAGAGGTTGGCCAAATCCCTCTGTCTCCCACACCTCAGGTATTTATACACATTGATGAGATCCCCTCTCAGTCTTCTTTTCTCCAGGCTGAACAGGCCCAGGTCTCTCACCCTTTCTTCATAGGGAAGATGCTCCAGGCCCTGTATCATCTTTGTGGCCCTCCGCTGGACTGTCTCCAGGAGACCCCTGTCTTTTTTGTACCGGGGAGCCCAGAACTGGACACAGTACTCCAGGTGAGGCCTGACCAGGGCAGAGCAGAGGGGGAGAATCACCTCCCTTGACCTGCTGGCCACGCTCCTTTGAATGCATGCCAGGATCCCCTTGGCCCAGGATCCCCTTGGCCTTCTTGGCCACCAGGGCACACTGCTGGCTCATGGCCAACCTGTCATCCACCAGGATCCCCAGGTCCTTCTCCACAGAGCTCCCCTCCAGCAGGTCATCCCCCAGCCTGTACTGATACATGCAGTTGTTCCTTCTCAGGTGCAGGACTCTACACTTGCTCTTGTTAAACCTCATTTGGTTTCTTCCTGCCCATCTCTCCAGCTGGTCCAGGTCTTGCTGAATGGCAGCACAGCCTTCTGGTGTGTCAGCCACTCCTCCCAGCTTCGTGTCATCGGTGTACTTGCTGAGGTTGGACACTATTCCCTCATCAGTTCTTAACCCACTTTACTGTCCACTCAACTATCCCACACTCTCAGCTTTGCTAGCAGGAGTCGAGGGAGACAGTATGCTAAAGTCAAGGTAGATGACATCCACTGCTCTCCCCCGTCTACCCAGCTGGTGATGCCATCATAGAAGGCAACGAGGTTGGTCGAGCACAACTTCCCCTTAGTGAATCCATGCTGACTACTCCTCATAACCTTCTTCTCTTCCTTTTGCTTGGAAATAGCATCCAGAACAAGCTGTTCCAACACCTTTCCAGGAACAGAGGTGAGACAGACTGGCCTGTAGTTTCCCAGATCCTCCTTCTTGCCCTTCTTGAAGACCGGAGTGACACTGGCTATCCTCCAGTCTTCAGACACCTCTCCTGTTCTCCAAGACCTTTCAAAGATGATAGAGAGTGGTTCGGCGATCACCTCCGCCAGCTCCCTCGGCACACGTGGATGCATCCCATCGGGGCCCATGGATTCATGTGCATTGATTCCACTCAGATACTCCCAAACCACTCCCTCGTCAAACGGAGGGGAGATCTCCGCTTCCCAGATGCTTTCTCCTCCCTCTGTGGTCCAGGAGTCCTGGGGGGCAGTCTTTGAGGCAAAGACCAAAGCAAAGAAAGCATTCAGTATCTCCACCTTCTCGGCATCCCCCGTTATCAGGGCACCCCCCCTCGTTCAGCAGGGGACCCACATTATCCCTAGTCTTCCTTTTACTGTTTACATACTTAAAAAAAAAAAAGAAAACTTATTACCCTTTATCTCCTTTGCCAGCTTCATCTCCAGGTGGGCTTTCGCCTTCCTCCCTGCAGGCCCTGAGAACACTCCTATACTCCTCCCAAGGGGTAGGGTCCATTTTTCCACATTTCATAGACCTTCCTCTTCCTTTTGATCTTGTCGATGAGCTCCTTGCTCATCCACGCAGGTCTCCTGCCCCTCTTCCCCAGTTTCCTATTCTTCAGGATGCACCGATCCCCAGCTTGGAAGAAGTGCTGCTTGAATGTTGCCCAGCTCCACCACCTGCGTCAGAAAATTATCTTCAATGTATTGTAGAAACCGTTTGGACTGCGTGTGCCTGGCCGAGTTGCTTACCCAACAGCTGTCTGGATAATTAAAGTCCCCCGTGAGAACCAGTGCCCAGGATCTTGATGCTACTGTCCTTCCTAAAGAGGACATAGCCCTCCACTTCCAGTCATGCAAGCTGTCCCACCACGTCTCCATGATCACGATGAGATCGTGGCCCCACAACCGTACACAGATCTTGAGCTCATCCTGTTAATTTCCCATGCTTCGCGCGTTGGTATACAGGCACTTTAGGGAAGCAGCAGGCACAGTTACCCCTAGAGGGATCCAAGAAGAGTCCAGATGGGGTATCGGGAACATTACACAGACATGTACCCAGAGCTAATGAGACAATCTACGTTATGATAAACTCTTCAGATACAAGAGGCATCAGAAAGTAGTAAGAAAAGGAAAAAAAAAAAAACTTACGGGCCGAGCAAATGGAGAAGTGAGCGAGTAAAAGATGACATTCATATTTTCCTATCAGACTTCAGTTAGAGAATTTTACAAACAATTCCTCGTTATTTTTTTCCTGGCCTGTCAGTCATCAAAAATCTGAAGACAACTTCCATTACTTGGCTTAAGAGGATGAATTTTTCTGCTCAGAATTAGTAGTTACTGTTTTTTCTGTCTGAATTAGTTCTGCAGCCGTATTATGAACTCATCCCAAGACTACTTATCTGCTGTCTTTTAAATAAAACCTTCTCCAAGGCATTTCAACACGTGTAAAAAAAAAGTTCACATGTATTGGCTGTCCACTGCAGCCCTTTTGTGACTTTACCAAATCACTTTGTTTAGTTAGATGGGTGCGCATCCTTTTAACAATTTAGTTAGTTTGTAAGTACACTGACACAGCAAGGTGAGATCTGAGAGTCATACTTATTGCATATTTGTATTTTTAAATCCATGATTTTTAAGAAAAAAGCACAAACGAGTGCTGTTGTATTAGCAAAGTGAAACTTGGTTTAGCAAAGATTTAGAAGTAAATGCAAGCAAAATTTCCAGTGTTAGCCTTCAAGAATTTGTTCTCGATATTTATGGGCTGTACGCCTACTGTATGAAGACAGCAGTGCCCATATGTGCACAGATGTTGGTAAGACTCTTCAACACAAACTAGTTCCTGTTCGATTAAATAACAGAATTACAAGAATGATCAAATTACGAGTTGTTTTTTTTTTTGTTTGATTGGTTGGGGTTTTTTTTGCCTGCAGAGTACACTGTGATGAATTTATGGTTCCTGGTATCTACCGTTTATTTATACTGAGGCAGTAAACTGGAAATATTTTTGAAAGTTATTAAACATTACAATATACTGACATAGCTATAAAACTTTTTTTTTTTTTAAGACTAGCCTACTACAACTCTGCTAAAACCAATAATAAAAGCAAGTTAAGGCTTTTGTTTTTTTTCCTTTTTCTCTGCACTGCTTTGATTTTCTTGCTGCCTGAGAAGGCAGCAACAGATTACAGTCACGTTTGTTAAACTCTGCTGTCAATCCCTACAAAGGTTGTCAGTAATTAGAGAGCAGAAACTTTAATTAAATACATAAATGTTACATCTCTTGTGTTTGTGACTATTCACTTCCAACACAGCCCATTAGTGTTAGTGACCTGAAAAGTCAAAATGGATAGAAAAGGGGAAAGAAATGAAAGATTTTTTGTGGCAATTCCATTGTTTTGCCTTTTCCTCACCTTTTGTTTATCTGCCTTTTGCTGTGCTTGTCCCACGCCACCTCACGGTGCCGCTATCAGATGCCATGGACATACACTTGGGAGACGTGCAGAGCTTTTTGCTGTGGTGGGATTTGACCCTGCTAACAGCTGGAGGAGCAGCACAGAAACCATTTTGCAGTCTGGAAGCACACAACAGGAGAAGAAAAAGAGAAGCCAATGACAAAGAGAAGAAAGATTCCCAGGCAAGGGCACGCAGCCCCAGCTTGACTGCCCTGGCTGCAGCGTGCGACAGCTCCCACCTGCCCTCCTGCAGCAGGACATCACATCACGGACTTGAAGGACAGGCTCTGGGCTCGCCCACAGGCACTGGGTCCCCGACAGTGCCAGGAGCGCAGTGACCCAGACCTCCGGCATCGCCCCCTCTTCTCCTGCCCTGCATTTTGACAGCTCCTGCCAAGCTCTGCCCACGCAGGATCGTGGTAGAGAACAACTGAGCTGCAAATAAATGAACTTTGGTACATTAGTGCTTGGTCCTGCTGCTTTTCATTGCCTTGACATCTCTGCAGTCACCTTGAAGGCATCTGCTCGCCCTCACCGCTCCCCAGCAGGGCTGGGCAGCGCTCCCAGGCTTTGCAACTGAAGCCTTAAAGCAAAGGAGCTAAGGCCAAGAGGCTTAGAAAACAGTTGGTTTCACGCTGTCACCTTCAAACGTCACAGTAAATACGTAATAGCTGCAGAGCACCTGCCGTAGCAGAGGTAGCGTGCAGCTGGCTCAGCAGAGGGTTGGGGCAGCTTCCCGTGGTGAAGCTCCTGGAAGACGTGTGGTGGTGGTGCCCCCATGGCTGACCCCAGCCCCTCGGCCTCCTCGGCTCCTCTGCCCGTTCCAATTACTGCCTGCTGACACACAGCGGCTCAACAGGCTGCAGCAGCCCAAAACAAGGATGGAAGATCAGAAAAAACACCTGATTTTTCCTCAGTAAATGTTGGACATCAACCCAGCCACCTCCCCCTGTGCAATGGGCTGGGATTGGGGGCACAGGGAAGCAAAAAAATAGTAGCTCCTGTCATCATCCCCCACCAGTGCCTACATCCCAAGATGGTGCTGTTGGTGTGGGGACGGGGATATATCCCTGCACGTTCCTCCCTGGGGGCTGACAGGGATCTGGGCTACAAAGGGCAATCATCACAGCAGCAGAGTGAGGCGGCAGCCATCTTGTGAAATGGGCCCATCATGTCCCCAGCTGCTGGGCACCTGCCCCAGGCCTCTCCTCGGGGCTGGGACAGCAGCAAAAGTGGGGTCCAAAGCCAGAAAACACCCCTAAATCCTGCCAGGCTTGGGCAAGCCCTTACACAAACGTCTGGGGAAGCTAATTACACACACTAGCTCTGTTATATTACTGTAAGCATTTCCTGCTGAGCGCTTGCATAAAGCCATGCGAACATTGCCATTTTTAAGCCCTCTACCTTGGATGCTTAGAGCAGGGCTGGCCCTTCTCCACCTTGTCCCAGCCAGACTTCTCTGGGAAGAAGGGCTCTTGGTCTTCCTTCAGAGCTCCAGCTGCTCATGGTGCTGCTGGCCAGGTAAAGGGAGATGTTCCCTCCTGCCCGACGGCCATGGACTGCTGCAGCCGCAACTCTTTCTGCGTTACTCTAACACTGTCGGGTTTAGGCAGCTGGTGTATCTCAAAGGAAGCTGTTAAATTGCATTGCACAAGGTTCAATGAGTTTGATAGCACTTCGAAGAGGTCTGACTTTGAAAGGTAGATTTCTGAACCTAAAAGGAAAACCCTTCTGCAGAGCCCCTGCCCCTGGCTGAAGCAGCAGAGCAACAGCATCCCCAGCTGGGCGGAGGCAACCAGGCTCAACTACCACAGTTGGTCACACTTGCTCTTAATAACTAACTGCTAGCCAGATAATTAAGCTTTGGTAATTAGTAATTCTCAAATATTTTCCATGCATCAAAATTCACCTCTTCCCCCCCCCCCTTCATAATAATTGTATGAGCTGAGCGTTCTGCAAATCACAGAAAACCTCACAACACATTCATGCTTTCTTTTGTTTTCCTTGCAAATAATAATTAAAAAAAAATTCAATTCCCAGGTATTACAGCTAAATCCAGGAGGGGACGCAAACACCTGAGCTCTGCAGGGGCTAAGAAGTGCAACTCTCTGGTCCAGCATCACAACTGTGCAGAGCACTGAGTCCTGCTGGAAAAGCCTGAAGTCCCCATAGCTGAAGCTGGAAAAAAGAAAAAAGAGGAATACCCAAGGTGGGTGGTTTTGCAAGCCATGTCACTTCTCGGTGGCACTGGCACTGAGAGGAGCCCTTGGAAAAGGCAGATGCAGACAGGGTCTCAGGGTATGGGGGGAGACATCTGCTTACAGGATGCTGGTGGCCTTGGTCCTGGAGATGAGCAGGGATGGTCCTTCCTGGAGGAGCTCAGAAAGCCTCTGGCCTCCACAAATCCAAGCCTGTAGATAAGGGCACAGACAGGCAATCTGCACAGTCTTGCCCAACTTGCCTTGTCCATGGTGAGGCTCCTGGCTGGAGACTACAGCCCACAACACCTCTGGTGTTGGCACAGCAAAGCTGAAACAACAGCTTCTTCCTGGGACAGTGGAGACCTGAGCACGGCTGCCTGCAGGGCCTCTGCTCACCCAGAGCCTGCCAGGCACCCGTTTGCAATTGCCTCTTGCCCCCAACACCAGGTTTCTCCCCAGCTCAAGCCAAACTTATCTCTGTTTCACACTTCAAATGACTGGACCTCACACTTTGAGCATCTCTCCCTCTACATGTCAAAAAAAAAAAAAAGCCACAAGACCAGATTTTGCTAGAATCTTTTCATGTGGAAGCCAGAAGGCTTTCGTTTGCCTTCAGCCCTCCCCCACAGAAGGCAAGCTGTGATGCTGCCGCCCAACATCAGTTTGTGCTTTAATGAATTATGAGCCAGCAGTTCAGTTCTGGGGCCTCTGGGAAGCAGACCGAAGCAGCTGCAGACAGCACGCGTAAGAGAGCAGCTGTGGCTTGAGCCGCACAGCAGAAGAAGGGAGCACACCCCATGCCACTGCTCTGTTTGCCACCTCAAGGACACTCAGGATGCCCTCCCTTTGTGCCCAGGTCGATCTCCTCCCCAGCCCCTGCACCAGCCAGCATCAGCACCCAAGGTGCCCCTGCACTGGGCAGCCAGGGCAGGATTTTCACAGTTAAAGCACCCAGAGCAGGTGATCAGGCCTCAGCTGAAGTCCTGACACAGCAGCGCTTCCTTTTTGTCCATAGCAGGGCTTTGATCGAGACCTTGGGAGGGCAGAACAAAAACACCACGCACTTCGGGTCAGCCAGCATCACCCCCTGAACTCAGCACGGCTGTGTCCATCCCTGCCGGTGAGGGCCCCCGCTGCTGTCAGCACAGCATTTCACCGCTTCCTTCCTATTTTCATGTAATTTTGGAAATTTTCCATCAGACTTCCACACCAACATCCACTGGGCAAACTAAGGACAGGACCAGGAGCGGAGCTATCTTGTCACTGCAGAATAAGCGCTTTTACAGAGGCTGACACTCTGCTAGCTCTCTATTTACCTGGAGCGACACCAACAATTCCAGCACAGCGCTACTGAGAATTACAAAAATAGAAACCACCTCCCTGGGGGGCTAACACAGGAGCAGGAATTCTGGTGGAAGTCCTGGAAACGGGCTGAAAGTCCTGCCACACACCTTCAGCTCCGGCAGCACTGCGGAGCTCGGGGCAGCCTCGGCACCACCCAGGTCACACCAGAGGACAACCTGGAGCGAGGTGCAGGACAAGAGGTGACGCTCGCTTCCAGAACCCTGCACAGAAAATGAACCACCAGGAGCATCGCTACGGGAGTAGTGACTGCGACTGGCCCAGAAGATGCTCTTGCACTCTTGTCAGTTCTTGCAGGAGATTGCTGGGGAGAGGAAATAGTCACAAAGCTTGTGCACAGCAACAACTCAACAAATGCTCACGCAGCCCCAAGGTCCAGCTGCAGCTATCGGACAGCAGTAGGCTGCACGCAGCATCCTTACACAAAGCGTAACTCCTATTCATTGAGCGCGCACAGAAGGCGGAGAGAAGCCTCCGCAGCTCTTGATGCACCCGACAATGCGTGAGACTGCCAAGTCGGGGTCTTGCCCATTTACAGTGATCAGAATCCACAATCAAGGATCAAAGAAGGGCTACTGCAGGGAGGAGGAGGAAGTTACTTTGTGTATGGGGACTGTAAGGTGGAATTAAAACACAGAGAGAGCTGCAAGGAGGCAAAACTTTAAGCCATACCTCTCCCAGGTAGAGAGCCAACAATCTTCTCAGTGGGAGTGAATCGCTTACAGTTTCTTCTGGCCACCTCCAATTTCTCACCATTACACCGGAGAACTTCTTAGCCAGCAACAAACAACTTCTGCATCAGCTGCTTGGTATTAAATAATTGCAGCAGGCTCAAGAACTGAGCAAAGCAGGAAGCCGGCATCGTTTCATTGCCAGTAGCAGAAAGGCAGCAGCACAAGGAGCGAGGCACCTCCAGAAGTGCCCGTGTCTCCGCATCCTGAAGGGAAGAGCAGGCCTGCACACACTGTGGGGATGCACAAGACCTCTGCCACTGGACTCAGAAAGCCGTGCCACTGCCCCCCACAGTTAAAATGGGTAAAATTGAGTAGTGGAGAAGTTGCTCTATGGCAGAGCTGAAAGCTTGCTCCCTCAGCAAAATTGTCTTGTAAGGGCGGAAAAGGGAAACCTCTGCTTACCAAAGCACCTCAGACTCACAGAAGACTCATCTAGAAAGACAGGAGAAGGTGACGCTGCCCTGCTCCTGTGCCAGGAGGAACTAGAGATGCTTGGGAAAGGACACCGAGCCATGGCAGAGGAGAAAGATGAAGCACCTCAGAACGCTGACCTGCAGCGCCAAGCCTTTGCTAGGGCACGGGAAGCAGCAGGCAGAGTCCCGTAGGGCTTCGAGAAGCGTTAGCAACTCGACATCAGCTGTACATGCAGACAAGGACATTTTCTCTAAACAAGAGACTACCACCAAGTCCAAAACACCAGACACGTCTTACATTAACCAAGTGTTTATTAACATGGTTTAATTAACCACCTTGGTTTATTAATTTTAACATCAATATCAGAGATGTGATCAATGTGATCACACTCCTCCTGCTTTAAGTAGCGTGGGCAATATATTATACAGGGCACCCCTGGAGCCGCATCCTCTCACACAGAACTGAACGGCCGAACGACAAGGCACAGGCTGACTCCCTGACCTCGCTTCTGTCCGTACGGTTAATCACTGCCGAATTTATCCCAAATGTGTGTCTGCCTCTGACAGTTCCTAAGCAATGGTGCTGACTGCTCAGAGCTCAGCTCGTCACATCGGTCCTTGAAGAGCTCAGAGGGAGGATCTCCGTGAGCCACCTCCTGAGAACAGGAGGCACCCAGGGCAGAGCCAGTGGCTGCAGAGACACTGCAGGAACCCAGGCGGGTGCTTTTCGAGATGGGAAGAGTTGAATTTTAAGTTGAAATTACTCCGACATTTCTAGTATGAGAATTTCAAGGGGAGTGTTGTTTTATTTATTTATTTTAAGAAAATCTCCTACTTAGGTTAACACAATCCCTCTTCTACTACTGAGCATGAATTCATCTCGATTCATCTCTACCCCTGAGCATGAATTCATCCTCCTCAGTTCCATGCCAGCAAGTCCCAAAACATCTGCTAGGAAAGCCAGAGACAAAGAACGGAAGGAGCCCAAGGAAGGGAAGTTTCCTTCTCCATTCTTACGCCCACTCTACTCGCATTTCACCGCCTGTCCTGCAACAGGCACATCACGCCACAGAAGGTGGTGAGAAGGACGGAGCGACCCCCGGCTCTCCAGCTATAGCCACAAGACACAGCAGGAGGCTGTCGCAGGAACCTCCGTGGCTTCCCCGTCACACCGCCTGCCTGCACGCACCCCAGCACAGCCCGCTCGTGTCGCGCTCCCACGATGCAGGGAACGCAGCACATCACTCGGCATGCAGACGTTATTTACTACCATTACATGAATTTACTCCCTATTTCAGCTCACAATCAAATGAGCCCTAAAACCAACAGGGTTACTTGAGAAATACCTGCTCACGTTCCTTCCCCACTTTCTCTTGGAAATTAAGGCACCGTTTCCCAGGAGAGAAAAGACAGCAGCAGGGCAAAACCCAAACCATTCCCTGCTGAAAGCAGGACAGAGCTTTTGCCCGGAAACACAGCTGAGAGGAACAGGGCTGCCACAGTAGTCTGCAAGACATGCTATGAATACACCTTACAAAGGTTAAATTTCTTCATGTGCTCCCTCTTCAGTATCATGTTAGAGACAAAGATAAAAATACATGATTTTGACCATTGTTCCTGACCCAGAAAATGATCATATTAATCACCATCGGGATTTTATTTCCCTTGGGAAGCCCAATCCTTTCATTTCTTTCCATACTCCACTCACGTTTTGCCCACAACATAGATAAACATGACAAAAAAAAAACATTTCAATGAACTGTTTTCTCTGGAACCCCCTTGCACATCCTGGCTAAGGTAATTAAAATGTGTGGTGCAAGGCTAAGTGGCACCAGCTGTAACAACCAAACCCTCTGCAGGGAGAAGGCAAACGGCACCAACCAGCGAAGTTCAGCTGATCCTGCATTGAGCCTGCAATGCAGTGCCTCAGACCTGGGAAGTCAACCCCAAATTCTCTCCCATTAGCAGCCAGCTGTCACACAAGCTCTGCTCTAGACAGAACAATACAAATACGCCACACGAGGATTTAAGACACACTAAGCCACTTGGCCGTTTTATGTGAGAATAGAAAATAACATTTACATTCTGATACAGAGAGTCAACTGAGATCAAAACCTCCGCCGGTGCCGTCTGTTCCACGCAGCTCAGAAACAAGGGTTAGGACATAGCCCAGAGCAGAACCAGCCTGAGCCGAAGTAGGCAAAAAGCCTCGGAGGGAAATGCCAAAGAGATCTGGGAACCCAGAACTTACAGCTTCTGATCTTCGTGCTCACTAGGGACAAGAGTTTGTTTCTCAAGTTGCTGGAGTTTTAATTAGTGTTAAAAAAAAAAACAGAAAACCATAAATTCAAAAAATATAAAAAGACCAAACTTGGCTGTCAACCCCAAGGACCTGCCTTCCTGTCTTTCTCAAGAGTCAAACTGGACAAAGGTCTTCCCTCATTTCCTGCATTTTATTTAGTATTTTGTGTAATTTCTCAATTTCAGAAGCCCTTTGCTCTGCATAGCAAATCAGCTAAATTATTTATACTGTGCTCATCACCAAGATCCAAGTGTCCAGTAAATTACATTAACAGAAGTCAGCAAAATCTGACAACGCCAGAGATCTTTATTTTCCATAGTCAGTCCTCCTTTTTTTTTTTTTTTTTTTTTTTAATATTCAGTATGGTGAACAAGGCCAGGGTCAGCATAATCTCCTAATACATTATTAAACCAATTTTGCTGAGGAGGAATCACACTGATTATTTTTCACCCTGGTGGAGTAACTGTTTAACCACAGGTGTGTGCCAGTAGTTCAGCAGTAAGAGGATGTTCTTCAGTTTCTCAAAGCACCGTCTATATCAATAACATTCACTCTCAGTAGCATATTTACAATATAAAACCGATATTGCTCTTTTCATTTATTTTACAAAAACCTTCATGAACAATAGGGATTAACTCCGCGTGTCACTTCTCATCATTTGTCTGCAGCTAAATGGCTGAGATTCCCCAAAGCTGGGGCTAACTTGGGGACCACCTCCACTGCTCCCTGCCTGGACTAGCAGACTGCCCAGCTGGCCTGAATCCCGTGTTTCTACAGTATTTAACTGAACCAGAGCAAGGCAGTTTCTTGCTCTTGCTCTTTTTCCTTATGTGCTAGCAGCAGGGGTACAACGAAGGCTGCATCAAAGCAACTTCTTTACTTAAGAAAGGGGCGTATGAAGAGTTTTCCTGATCTTTTGCTAGGGAGCCAAGACTACGCTCAGAAGCCTTATTTAAAAGGTTTCTAATTCCACCTCAAAAACCAGCACCAGACACACGGGAACCCATTCTCAGAGGCCTCGAGAACTTCCACACTAAGCACCAGAAGCGATATTGTCACTGCTGGCTACGCGGCCGTGTGAAAACACAGAGGCATAAACCTGCTCTGCATTAAGGAATGGTGAGACCACAAAGGCAGCAGCTACGACCAACATTATGGCTTGGGCTCCATCTTACTCCCTGAGTTCTCTCTCTCAAGCAGGACTTCCCAAAATCACTCCCAGCCTATAAGAATGGCATCTTCGCCCCTACCCTCAGCCATCGCAAAAGAACAAGAAAACCCAAACCCAGTTTGCACGCCTAGAAGAAAAAAACAGCTTTGCTACTGTCCCTCCTTTGCCTGCTGCCCGGCCCTTCCACACATCCCACTTGGTCTCTGTCCCCCCGGAGCCCGCTAGCATGCCCGTAAGCAGACACTCCAGTGGTTGATGGCAGTCATCACAAAGACGTTCAGCTTGACCATGAATACTGTACTGGCAGGAACGCTCCTTCAATCCCCAGCTGGTCCACCGCACCGGTCTCAGAACTTCCTATGACTCCATACGCGCTTAAAAAGACAAAAAGTTACAGAAATTTTGTTTGCTGCTTTGTTGTTTGTTTTTTTTTTTTTTTTTTTTTGTAGAGGCTTCACTTTTTCCGCTGCCCATCAGTACTGTCTCTGCATATTGCACAATGTTTTCTTTATTATAAAAAAAAAAAAAAACGTCTTCTGTATCAGGCAGGACGAAAGAAAATTCTCTCAGGAGGCGCTAATGCGTGTTATTGTCTGTACTTAGAGGTAAGTGGTTGCTTGTGTGGCCATCAGGAAGTGGGACCTAGTTAAACGAAAACCAAACATTATTAGCGGCTTGTCTGCGAACATTAATCCCCCACTGCCACCCCAAAACCACATTTCTTCTCCGAAATTTGTACGTTTTTTATTACACAAATCTATTTGCCTTCCCTTATCTCCTCCCACTCACCTAACTTTGCCAGCTGGCAAACTTGAACAAAATTTGAAGACAAGGCTCCCTACAGGCTACATGGAAAAAACAAAATTAAAATAAAATCAAGTAGTTTCTAGAGGAACATCACTACTAATGTCCAACGTAAAAGACTGCTCAGTTCTTCCACACTGCTTGACGGAGGGAGACTGATGAGGCCTGAGAAAACAGCTGATTTTTGTAGCAGTGTGAAAATTAGAGTAACATAGCATGGATGATAGAAGGAATGTAGCAGAGAAATTCATAAGGAACTCAATTTCATTAAGTTAACTTTTTAGAAAACACCTTAGTTCCTTAGTTAGGTTTTCCAAGTATTTTTAAAGGCTGCTGAATCTCCACTCATACAGATGTCAAAGGGAGAGCTATTGTGAGCACCTTAAATTCTCTTGGGGCCAAGTCCCAAAGTTGTCCTATTTTCTAATAACTCCAACTCCAAAATCTTATCATCCATCTTCAGGTGTCTGTACTACCTATTTAACACCTGTAAAGTAGTTTTTCTTACCGACGTAGATCTGTAAGAGCCCAGTCTGAACCGGCAAAAAATAACTTCTGCTACAAATCTTCCAAAACCATGTAAAATTCCTGCAATGTCGAACAAGATTTAAATTGTCACAAGAAGCAAGAACGAAGTATTTATGGAAATGTTACAACAAAACTCTACGATACCTAAAAACAATGCAGTGCAATACACCGGTATGTGAAATGCTAAGAAAATAACTACAAAAAAAAAAAAGTGGAAGCATCAAGGAAGGTAACAAAATTCTAACATTCTGAAACGCATCAATAAAAACAAAAACAAGGCTATCCAAGCAAATCTAATCCCCCCTGCCTGGCTTCAACGGGTGAAAATACACTCTGAAAAAAAACATTACTTTGAAAGACAGCTCTTTTACTACACCCTCTTCAAGTGAAAGCCAAGAGAACAAACGACAGGGCGTCTTGCTTACAAGTTATGTTGTGACTAACAAAGCAAATTGTGCCCTTTGACTTGGTTTATTTCCTCTGAAGACCAAATCCTGCAGTACGCTGACAAGTTACATACGGAAAACCCTCCCAGTGACTTCAGATGGAAATGTTACCTCAACTTTTGGCACTGATTTAGCACGAGAACCCAGCTACAGAAAATTCACAGAACATCAGAAGGAAACAGCAGGCCCCCTCCAGACAAAGCGTTCTGGGACAGTGACAAGGAGTAGCTTTTATTGCACATTTCAGGACTCCCTCTTATTTATCCATAACATACTCACAGTAACCTATAAAAAAAAAATCTAATAGGACATAAGAAAAAGGGAGAGCACTGAGAGTTACCTGTAGTTGAAAAAATTCCCCCAATAATGCCACAGAGACGTACTAAGAACTGCCAAAAAGGCATGTGCTCTTCTGTCACCGTCACCATAAGTGAACTGATATCGTATTTCATGAATATTCCTGACACCCCGTGGCTGCCAGCTGCATGGTTAATTACTCGTTCCTGAGAGATGGGAGAGAAACACAAGTTAGTTGCACCTTATTAGTCACAAGGAAAACAATCTTAATAGACGTGATGACAAAACTACTTCATCGGAGAGATGAGGGTCACAGTCTTGGTCTAGACTGTGAAATCAAGTGCGTGCACTGGTGTAACACAGTGCCCCGACTCCTCCTACTTTATGCACTGCTATTAATCACTTAACTCAAGATGAGAACTTCAGGAAAACATTTATGGTGTTGAACAGCCTGAGCTGCGGCAATTTTCTCAAGAGGTACATGCAAATCTGCATACAGCATCTACAACTTCTTAGGCTTCACCCTTCTTCTTCAGGATCATATGTCTAGATTTACGTGCCACAGAGGATTTAAATACTGGTTCTTAGAAAGCATCGGGGAAGATCCTAAACTTGAATACACCATCATAAAAATTTAGAAGCATAACTTAAATTAGACCAATGCTTTTTTTTTTTCCCCCTCATTGTGTGCTTGCTCTGCTTCCTATTATGCTCACCACTGGCTTCTTACTGCATCCACATTTTAGCCACGGCTAGCTGACCACCTTTCTCTGGGTCTGCACACGTGCCTACTCTTATACAATAAATATGTTAAGTTGTCCACTGAATAACTGCTCTTAATAGCCTTTTCTTAATAGCTCATCTGCTGGGGGGGTTGGTTTCCAAAGGTAAACACAAGCAAAATTTACAGGCGACAGGGCTACCTACTGAGAGAGACTGAGCAAGTACATAATGCCACTTCGCCTCCTCTATCTATTGACAAGTTTTTCTCCCTCACAACTTGAGAGCGTTGCAACCTTCCTACTAAATAAAACTTCCATCCTAATCTCTGAACTTCCTTTTAACCCAAGGCTTCCTCCATAACCTTCGCTTTAGCTGCTGGTTTTAATTAAGCTTTTTCACAAAGATTTTTTTTTTCTTGGCTTGTGAATAAAAGATCAAAACGTAGTTCAGAGCCTGGAAATGATGAGACACATAGCTGGTACATGTAAGGCCTTTTCTCTTATTTACAGAAGACTTTTAAATTGGTATCTTATGATTTGCTCATGCACCATACTGCAATAATTACTTCCTTCATAGATTCAGCATTAAAAGTTTCTCCAAGCTCAGAAGAATTGGAAGCTCTCCAGTCTGAAGAATAATTAAAGTTAGTGGTTCAACAAAGGCTAAACAAGATAGCTGAGAGACAGAAATGCGGTGTGTTTTGTTTTGTACACATTGTTTCCATTTCTAACACTCCACAACCAAGTTCATGACATCGTCACCTGCAATTTTCACTCTGTTTCCCACACAGACAAAAACCTGAAGGGCTAAGTATTTTTAAGGCTACACACGAGGTTACAGACCTGTAACTTACAGGACTTCCCCACCGCCATTAGCATCTAGGCAAAATAAAAATGGCTGGACTCTATCATTAATTCTAGTAGCAGACTCCAGATTTAGAAATGCAAAACATTAATGCAAGAAGTTACCATGCATCAGCAAGCGTATGTATTTGAACATCAAAATCACACTATTTACAC
Organism: Cygnus atratus; assembly: GCF_013377495.2. Taxonomy (NCBI): domain Eukaryota; kingdom Metazoa; phylum Chordata; class Aves; order Anseriformes; family Anatidae; genus Cygnus; species Cygnus atratus. The sequence continues at coordinate 15,453,225 of NC_066362.1, read as the reverse complement.
ACAAATCCAGTGCACTGGAATATTTTGTAGTCTACGTTTGTAATAGAGGAGTTTTCAAAAACTAAGCCTCAGTTCTCACATTTGAGCTTTTGTTAAGACCAATCACTGCTAGATTTTCCCCTGCATGGTTCTCTCTTAATTCCACTTACCCTTTCTGTCACTGAAAATTGATGAGTTTCTGCTGAAATTTTATACGTGTGGAGTTTGGTTGGCACAACTGTGATAAAATACTGGAACATCTGGTTGTCTAGAAGAAAACAAATCTCACTGTTCAATTAGGTACAGAGTAAAAAGATCATCTGAGACACAGTCATAAAGAAGTCAAACAAATACTGTGTAAGACAGTAAACCGACTACACCATTTGCAGTAGGGACATTCTTCAAGGGATCCTAGAACTGCCAAGACTACTTCAGCACAATCTACGTGAACAAAGTTTACAAGGGGCAAGGCCTGCATCAGGTTTGTACTCAGAGACATTTACATTTTACCTACATAACAAAAAGATTAATTAAAGTCAGGCCACTCAGATCTGTAAATGAAATGCATTGCGTTTCCCAGGGCAGCAGAATGAGTTTCACGGTCACATTTTCCATTATACAAACTGCCACAGGCATATCTATCTTGACAATGGTTTGAATAGATTTTAAGCATTTAATCATCTATGTAAAGCCAGAATCCCTTCAAAACTCGTTATGGTTTCCTCTCTTGATTAGAGAGTCTTCTAGAGACTTCTTCTAAAGCAATCAGTAGGCTTATGCATTTATGATTGCTCTGTCTTCATTCAATTCCCTTAGAGAACAAACATTGATAAATTGAAGCAATTTATTTCAATTACACAAAATCATTCTGGCTGGAACAGCCAACGTACCAAGGACTAACTTCAAAGCAACAGCAGCTTTAACAGATCCTGAGGATCACTTGCATGGGGAATAAGAGTCATCAGAAGATGAGACTTAAGTATCTCTGTAAAGTAGGTTACTACTTCATTTATACATGAGAAGACAGCAACATGCTAAGACTCCTGATGCCAGATATTTTACTTTTTTTTTTTTTTGGTGGAGGTGGGTTTGGGGGTTTTGTTTTTCAGTGTTTTTTTTTTGTCATTGTTTTATTGTTTGTTTTTTCTTCCCTTGTTATGACAAAAACTGGTTCTATGACCCTCCTCTGTAGCACACAGTTGCAAAACTCTTTGCAACTAGAGCAGGCATACAGTAACTTCAATACAAGCCTGGACTAAACTTCAAAACATCTTTAGCAAAACAGTGAGGTCCAACAATAGCAATCTTAAAAAGAAACTGTCTAAGATGCCATGTGAGTAATCAAACAGTGCAATGTTCACTATCAAATTTAATAAGGCATATTATTTCTAAGTCACACAAATCATGAAATGTGATAATGTTTTATATGTAATTACTGGAAGAATATACAAAACAAGATGCTTTTTTTTTTTTGAATACACAACACTTACGGTCTGATGCTATTTTTTCTGTTCCATCCAAGGGATTGATAATTCCTGGAATAAGCTCTCCAAATGACAGATGATCTATTCTGTGTGAGAAGTTGTAGGCTGAAAAACAATACAGAAGAATGGAACGTTTTTAAACTATGAACTTCTGTACCTTTCTCAGAGAAAAGGACAAACGTAATTCTCACATTGGAAAACTTATTAATTAGAATACTTCAAACACCAGTGTGCATTTCATTGGATTTGTGCTTGTAATTGTAATAAATTCACATACATATCTCAAACACAATTCGAATTCAAAGTATTTAGAAAGAAATTCAGTTTCCGTACAAAAGAAATTCTAAAACAAATTGTATCTGTATTTGAACCAACCTAGAAGCTGAAGAGTCAAAACTTCATGACAGGAAATTTCTTGTTCATCAAATACAGAAGTTCTACAATTCAGGTTGTTGCACATATTATTAAAAAGACTAAAATTTCATAAATTAAACGTACAGAGGAAACACAAGCACCTGTCAAGTTATTACACTGCCTGATTTTGCAAAGATAACTGAATTCTACAACATTAAACACCTGTGCTAACGTACATTCACAGGCAGACGTGGAGATTTAAACCAATTAAATATCAAGTTCATTTTTCACGGTAAGTCACCCTTGCCTGTCAGTAAGTATTGCAACAACACACATTTAGTATCCAGACTCATAACCTAAAAAATGAAGCATCTAGGGACAGAGGTCAAACATTTTTAACCTTTTGAAAAACAGATTTTGCAGGAAATTGGTATTTTGGACTGAAATACAAGAATTTCATATGGTATCTGTGTTATAACAAAATATATCCAAGATTCCTGTGTTATCGTTATATTATCATTACTATAGAAGCAACTTATTAGTATTACCTTTAGGTATAGAAGCTACACTATTAGTGTTATCTATAGGTAACACTAATAGTATTAAACATATAGGGGGAAGGTGAAATCCCTACTGAGTTACACCATCGAAAAGAATATTCTTCACTCTCTTCTGCAATGCAATTGCCCAGCTGGACGACCTCTGCAGCAACAACCTATGTTAACATCTGAAACAGATGACAGCAGTCTGAAAGAAGCAATACTCGTTCATAAGGAGATAACAAAGAACTTACACTCATGGCTTACAAGGGCTGCCAAGTGTGCATGGCCTCGAGGGTGTGGTATTGCCCTAAAGAAAGTAAGATATGTTTTTTATGGAAAACTCGTTCAATTAAGCCACGCACACACAGTTCTCCTAAACAGGATTATGTAGAAAAATTACCTCTCTCTCTCTATTTCAATACTATATAGGGAGAGAATGCATTTTCATTTATTTATATATGAGGACTACAACAACTAACCAGGTAATGACTCTAACAATGAGGTATGAAGCAGGCCAGCGAAGAAAACAATCCAAAAAAAAGTAGCAGAAGAGGAACAGCCTTAACAGCAATAGAATGTAACGATGAGCAAAAGGAAGCAAGGGAAAGCAAAAGACTATTCTGGGTTTAAAAACTGGAGACACGAAGAGAGAAGTTAGGATAGTCCATATGAAAGGCCAAAACAATTGGCTTTGAAAAGGGCTTAAGAAGCTGGACATCTAGGTGCAAATCAGAGAGGTGGTTCAAGACCAGACGGAAGAGACACTTGGAGAAACATCCACACAAAGGCAGCAGCTGGAATTACATGTGGATAAATTAGAGAGTACGGACTGCGTGGTAAGGTCTCTGCTGAAAGAGATGACAGGGAAGTGAGGACAGCAGAGTTGGAGAGCACAAAAAAATTAACACAAATTTGTATGAGATGTACCTAAGCTAATACCATTACAGAAGCATATCAGAAAGTCTCTCTTCATATCAAGATGAATGGGAATTTAGCTCCCTCACTATGGTTCTGTTACTACATCTCAGCTTTGAGAAGTCTGGACAGGCCCAGAGACGGAAAGCCGGTAGAAGCAATCCACTCCGTGTCATATATTTACAGAGGGCCTGTTTTCAAGAAGTTTCATCCTAGAAGTCAATGGAATTCATAACCACTACACTGAATGCAAGAAAGAAATAGCAAACTTATTTTAATAGCTTATAAGAAATTTGTCTTAACTGCTCCAGGAAATACACCACACGGAAAACGCATGTGTATGTCACAGTGAAAAAAGTAACTATTTAGAAGCTTAAAAGCATACACACACATATACATGCATGTACTACACACAATGTAGAAGTCTTTTTTTTTTATTTTCAGAGACTGAACAGAACATACTTGCCCACAGTTATGTGAAAATTCCCTGCCACTTTATTGACATACAGATGGCCATGAATTCTGCATGCATCTGGAGACTGTAATGAATTATCTTCCCTGTTTAAACAAAACCAACATAAAGAGTACTTGAGAATATTTGTTAATAGAAGTAACAGTAGTATAGTTAGATTTTCTTTTTCCTGGCACTAAGATAAAGCATTATCATCTACCTCTCCTTACCATATTCTCCTGGAGCTATATTAGGGATGGCAGAAGGGAGAGAAATGTATAAAGCTGAGCCCGAGGAAACCAATACGTTTATGTTCATACCTGTATTCAGAGATCTGGTCTACAAAGCTAACATATAACACCTGAAAAACTGAACAGTAAACGTCCCAAGACCTTACATATATCTTGCTGCCCTGTGATTTTTTTTCCAATTATTTCTACCAGATTTGGATTATTCTGAAAGTTTTCTTCCTACAATGAACAGAGCAAAACGTGCATCACATTAATACTGTAGCAACAAGAGCTTTCAACTTTTTTTTTTACAAAGCCTTCCCCTTTCCACACTGTACTATATAATATTCCCCTTCCCACGCTGTACTATACTGTACGATACTGTCTGTATTGTGTGTACATATGTAGTATGTACATATTTTTACATATATACACATACATACATATATGTATATATATACTGTAAGCCTTCTCCATGTTGGCAAACCCAGAGATTTTCATAAAACTGCAGCCCTCCAAAACAAGCATCAAATACACTACTTTAAAATGCAATTAAAAGCACTAACGCCTTCTTTTCTTCCAAACTTATCTTCAAGAAAAAATAATAAGCCCACAAAAAAATGATATCTAATTAAAGGGGGCTGGGGGAGAAACACCCCAACTTTTTCTTACCGCGGTGGCAATGCTGTAGAAGCACTTTTAAAAGCACTTTTGAATATCACATCTTGAAGAGAGTGTTCTTCCTGCAGCCTACTCTGAATTAGCTGCAGCATCCTAAAGGTTATACAGACAAGTGTGAAAGCATGCAATATAGAAATAGAAAATAAATTCACAATTATCAGCTTCAATTCCAGGTTATAAATAGGAAAGTTAGCAAGACTTCACGTCAGCATCAAAGCGCTGTATTAAACATTGACAATCATATTTTATACAATCAAAAAATAAAAGTAAATATAGCTTACAGTTTTGCTGTTAGTAGCAGCGCATTATGAAAATACCAAAGCTACACAGACTCCCAAATAAGCTTTTTTTTTCCCACAGCTATCAGCACAATTGATCACACATAACCAAGCTATTCCAATTTCAGTGATAAACAGTGTGTCAACTAACATACACAAAAGATTCAAACTCATTTGCTTTGCCTGAATGTGCAATCTGTTGTTATGGCTCCGCTTTGACATTCAGATGTCAAGCTGTCTGTGTCACACATCTGAAGCCCCAATTAAAACCTGTGCTACCAAGTGTTTGCTCGGTAACGTAAGCTGAGTGAGTCTGTGTACTTATCTTGTCTTGCAACAGCATGACCCAATTCCACAAATCAGTCCAAGCCCAATGGAGGAATTCTTATCAAAGTCAACTACTAGAGCAGTCTGCAGGCCTCACATAAAAGCACCTTGTGCATTATATGCACAGCCTTGTGTAAAACAGTAAAAAGAAATGTTTCCCCCACCCTTTTTTACAGATATCTCATCTTTTGGAATAGTATAGCTCAATTATTAACGCATCTGTCAATAGAAGATGAGCTATTCTGGCAAATATTTCTTCTCATGACAGCAAATGAACAGTCCCATAAAGAAATATAATCTTGCATATATTATCACACAAAATTAAACAAAACCCTAAGTATGCTTATAGCAAATTCATTACAAATGCCTGATATCACAGCATTTCATGGAAAATAGCAAAATTTTTGTCACAGCGGAGATCTCAAATGATGAGAAAAGCAAAGTAAATTTTTTCTCATAGGTTTGCACTCAAATTACAAGCAGGAGCTGTCAGACCCAAGACATGGCTCTGTTATGCAACTCAGGTACACCTCAAGGTCGCTTCCACTACAACTAACACAAGCATGCATCTCAGTACTTTAGAGTTACCTTTGCCATTCTTTTTGTTGTGGGCTGAGTTCAAACACCACCTGAAACAAAAGTAACACACCTAATAAAACACACAGAAAGCACTGGTGCCCTCCCTGAAAACCTAGAAGAGACCTGGTGGGCTGGGAAGTTGTGGGAGGCTAGAAACAAGCCCCCACTTGGTAACACATACTAGAGTTTATGAAAGGATTTTGCTCTTTAAATCCTCCCCCCCCAAAAAAATTATTCACTTGCTTTCATTTCTAACTTCAGAATCTTTTCCTAAAGCTCTACTAACTTGAGTTAGCAGTCCCTGCCCTTCTAGCCTTGGACTAATACAGGCTAAAAGAAGCATGAAGCAGCAATTTAATTCTAAGTGCTACAATCGACATGCATGATTTTGATGGAAAAAAAGCAATGGAATGAGCAGAGAAGCAATCGCTGGAAGACAAGGGTTCAGGTGCAGCATATTTCTAGGGTCATTCCTCACTGAGGGTGTCTGGAAGACTAACTACCAGACTTCTCCTACTTCAATCTGGTAGTTTTCAGTAAATGATAAATTACTTGTATACAGTCTAATTACTTCAAAGGTTATCGTATTATGCAAGTCCACTTTAAGAGCATAGGCTTACACACTTCTAGCACTTTCGGTTTGCAATACAGAAATTAAAAGGATACTTTTAAATTAATTTTGCCATTCCATATTATAAGGATATCGTGGTGACTTTCCACTTTCTTAGAATCACAGTATTCTTCTAGTTAAGAAGCAGTTAGATCAATTCTTTTTAGAGCTCTGACAGTTTTCCTTCCACATCAAATACTGGCATTTATCCCAAGAATTTAAAAGTGTAAAAATTAATAGCCGTAGAAATCAGTAGCTTGTTAAGAAGCACTGACCTGGGGCGTCTGCTGTGTTTGAATCTGCTGTTATTTGCAGAGAGTGAACAGAAATCGCAGTGCTAGCCTAGTTCCCTAGCAGATTCCTGCAGTGAGCACTGCAGACCTCACTCCAAGATCAGACAATACTTGGGGAGGCTCTACGCAGCCCAGCTGTGGCAAAAAAACAAAGAGGTACAAGACAGCAAGGCAACCCCGCATCACAGAATGTACTTACTGGTTCATAGATTAGGCCATCTGCAGAGGCAACCATTGTTTCTGCTAAGTCCAGAACATCAGCCCCCACATCTGTTTTAAAAAGGGAGAAAAATATTGAGGCATATAGATGATCATAAACAAAAAAAAGTGTTCAAGGTAAGATTCACAGTACAGTGAGAAACCTTCAGTGTTAAGTTACTGGGGAGAAGGGGAGAGGGGGAGGACAACCCAACTCTGTATTTCTTGTTAACAAAGTCCAAACCAAAAGAGAAGCAAAGATGTCAAGAAGTAGATTACTACGGGGTGGTGGGGGGGGGGGGGTGTTCAACCTATCAAACCTCGAAGTATCATGAGCTGATGCGCTGTGAGCAGAAAGAAGCTCTTCACACTTGTGGTATTTAATCCCTGATGTACCACCTTCGGAGATGATGTATGCACCACACATATACAAGCTTTCTAGGATCTGTTATCTGCAAGTGAGTGGTTTTTTTTTTGTTTCACAAGCACAGAATTCAAACCGAGACTAGTCAAAACATAGGATAGTTTTACTTCTCAAATTTGGACAAAACAAAAAACCTTATAATTTCAGAATTTTCAAACTTTTGATGCTAACTAGAAAATATTTTTTAAAATTAAAATAAGTTTTCAGAGTAAGGAGGTATGACTTGTGAATTAATATTTGTGAGACAAACATAAGTACCATATAATTACACTAGTCAAAAAAAAGACTTGAAGATTTGGCTTGCATTCCCGGTAGAAGCAGTACTCTCTCAGTCCAGGACAATTAAGATCACTGCATAGAACTAATGGTTCGTTACCTAACTGTTGTCAAAAGAATAGCAAGCACTGCCTTTAAATGGAAAGGCGTTCATATGTTATAACTTAGTGGTTCCAGTATTGTTCAACAGTAGACCAGGTTAGTATTTGCAAAGTTCATGACTGTGATAAATTCCTGCTGCTAAACTGTGTCTCACAATGAGCTTTTAGAATATTCCAGGTAGAGACAGACTGGAACAACAAATCATTTTCTTTCTGAAAGACAAACCAAAGTTTTGCCAGATGTGAATGACACAGCATAAATGCTTTTTTTTCTTATCTCATACCAATTCTTTCAATGAGTCATATCAGTACACTACATGCCATCAAGAACAGAATAAATCCCAGTGTTAAAATAAATACTTTGAACGATATCCAGCCATACTGCAAGCAAAAGCATACTCTAAGAGTCCTTACAGTGCTTTTAACCTTTCACCGTTGGATACTTACATTGACACCTCATGGCAACTGTAATATCAATATTGATTCTTAGCTTGCTGGGAAAAAAAGGGCAAAAAAAGTAATAATTAACAGTGAGTACAAGTATCAAGAGAAATATTACTAAACTTTGCAGATTACTTGCAGAAATACAGTCAAAGGACAAAATTCACACCAACAAATATAAACCATTTGAAATTTGGGTGAATCAATACAGTTTCTATTATTAACGCACTGAGGACTGTTCATAACTTAAGAGATAAAACCTCTCCCTATAGTCATAGGGTTCTATCATCTCTAGGGATCTACTTCTGGGAACTCAACTGGCCACAACTAAGTCACATCAGAAGTGATTCAACATTGTCTCAGCTCAGGATCACACACAGTCTGAGCAATTACAGTGATAGCAATTTACAGTGGTTTAAATTGTCACAGAACCACAGGCTGGGTGATAAACCTGCACGATCTAACTGCAGTCTGCCGCAGAAAGCCTCCCAAGTCCCATTATCTGTTTCTTAAGCACCGGACCCTCCTTCCCTTCTGTGATAACTTCACTAGGGAAGGAACCTATTTTAGAAAGACCTAAGTGTGGAACTCCCGTCTGAACGGATTTTCTCTAAGGAGAAAAAACTTGATTTTGATGCTTCTCCCTTACATTTCTGCCATTCTTTATTCTTTTTATTACAGCGCCCTTTGCTATTTCTGACGTACAAGGCACCCGATTAATATACATATATTTAGCTTGTTACCACAGCAACCAAGCCAAGTCAAACAGCTTTTAAAGTTCTTTCAATTCCAGACGTGTGACATTTAGAGGTGCTCAGTGTATGAAATCTCTAACTTCACACAGAATCAAGGGCGCGTGGCATCACCTTGGGGAGAAAGGCAAACGCAATCCAGAGAAGCACAAGAAATCAACAGCAAATGTATCCTCAGCGATCTTGGGGCCCATAACAACAGACAAGATCAGAAGCAACCTCTAGATAACCCAGTTCTGAGTGCTCAAGTTTCATCTCCAGCAGCATTTCAGGGTATAATGGCAATATACCAACTGTAAAAACTAGCATCATGCTGCCTTGGTGGGCTTACATATCTGATGGGGAGCTACATATTACAATGTCCTCTGAATCATTAGCAGATAGATCCTCACAGGTCTCCTTCCCCAACACACCTACACTATTTCGACTTCTTCACTGCAGTAATCTCAGTTTCTCTTCTTCACAGAGTCCAGGAAAAAAGCCGCAAGTCAATCAACAAAAGATAAATTACCGCCCCCCCCCTTAGTATTTCACTTCTATTTCAACCATTAATTGCTTGCAAGTCACAAGAATATCTCACATCTGTTCTTTCCTGAAAGGCAGACAACTTCAATTTTAAAATTACAATGAATAAAAATTACCTAGTAAAATCCTTGTCTACTTCATACTCGTACTTCATCCACGTGTCCCGATACACCATAAATTCCATTACAGTCAGGAAAGCTATTGTTGTAAATGCTATCAGAGAAACTGAACAATTAAAAGAAAATTAGATTGTGACAAACATTCAGGAACAAAAGCAGGCCAAAATTCTAACGCTCCACAATCTGAGCACTACCAGTACAACACTGATATCTTTGATTGGTTTATAAAACCATAAGCTGCTCTTAGAAAAGTGTTTTCATACCTACAGTACTTTCTTTTGCATAGGAAAGGAAAAGAAAAAGTCATACATTTGCATCAAGAAAGGACTTCTCATACTAAGTACAGTCAAACACTAGAATAATGGGGAGGTTATGAAATCCCCAGGGGATTTAATAACAGGTTAGATACTCCTGAGCATAAAACACAGACAAATCACTGTCAGAGTTGGGCTAGGCAAAGATAATCCTAATTTCAAGTATGAAAAAAGGAAACGGTGAACTCTGAAGTCCCTTCAATCCTCCATTTCTCTACAACTTATGTTTTTATTTTTTTTAATATCTAGTTCTAGAGCCAGGAAGCAGGCAGGTAACAGAAATAATACGCATTGCATACACCGTCCAGTAAGCAGAAGGTACCCTTATCAGGGCACATCAGTAACATTTCAAATTGAAGCTTTCACTTGAAGCTATGCAACGATCATATATACAAAGACCTTCACGTCAAGGCACACCATGAAAGCAGATGCACTAATCAGTTAATTCTTCCGGCCATGTCTCCTTTTGGAGGCCAGTAGCCCAGCCATGCACCATCAAAGCTGGAGCCATACTGCCTATCCAAACCCACCAGGAAACAATCAGAGCAGCAGACGCTTTCCTGGCAATTCTGAGCAAGGGATTTTGTGGAATTGAGTAGGTGAAATAAGTCTTTTAGACTAGACTCTCTTTTCTGAAGGCTCTCCCAGCCTAGAGCCAGAGTCAAAATTCATCCTGAGGGACTAGTCCTTCTTTTACAATGGGCTTTAAGACACTGAAAGGCTGTGAATAGAGTCCTGAGATGTTTTGCATCCCTGTCACACCAGAAAACGAGCCCGGTACTTGAATTCTGAATGAAGCGGAAACACTATAATCTATGCCACTATAAATTCTGAATAAGACAATCATATACTGTCCTAAGGCTATTGGTATAAACCATATAAAGAATGCTACAGTAACTGTTGGTGCTGAGAAATCCTTAAGGCACCCTTCAACAAAGTGAAGTTCTCATGAAGTATGATGCTACACCAGAAAAGAGGATTTTTAGCCATTTATTTTGTTGTAATTTGCGGGGGAGGTGGGGGGGGAAAGCACCTCATTTGCTTCATCTGGAACCGGGCTTTTTAAAATTAACAAAGAGTTATTTCATTACCTCTTAGAGGTTGTTTTACATTCAAGAACCCTTTAATTATTAACAGTGCAATTCAGGAAACAGCAAATACGGATCCTTGTGATATTTACTTTTACACTATAAATCGTGTAATGACTTCAAAGGCCTATCCGCAGATTGCAATTGCTTCTTGTACTTTTTATTCGACTCTGTTTCCGAAATAATTACACATGAGAAGATTTTTTTTCCTCTATTTCAAGCTGCTAGCAGTTTCCTATCTAACTGTGAACCATTCCGATAGTCCAACAGATGAAGTCACTGCTTCTGTATCAGGCTGCCTCTAACACAACCCAACTAGAGGCAACATTTTCTGGTCAGATACAAATAGAAAAGGTACTTCTTATAGCTACAGTAATCTGAGAGAAGCTCAAGTGACAGTACAAGCACATGCCCTGAAGTAAAGTGGTTAGTTCTTCAAAGGGCTTTCCTTACTCTCAAAATAAATGCACCTTCAGGACAAGCAGCATTAGAAAGCTGCTCTTCATCCTGATGCTCAGTTCTGCCGGCTTTGAGAACGGAGAATTCTAAGAACTGGAGATTTTTTCTTCTTCTTTATAAAAGCATAAGCGCTGAATCCAATCTGCCTTTCACTCCACGCTGACAGTCTTAGCCAGAAACTTTATGCAGAGAAAAGGAAAGGGCTTAGCGGGACTCCACAACTTACAGTTTTATTATGGCCTTGGCACACTGCACTTCCAGCCATAATCATTTCAAAGTGTTTACAGGGAACGTTTACATTCGTTTGAGCCTTTCATCAGTTTTACACAAAAATCTCCCTCGAGATGAGCACTAACTACATCTATTAGGAGAAGATAACTACGTCTTTACATAGTTGAGATCAGCTCTATCAGTCCACAAAGGAAATCAAGATACCAATTTTGGCTAGTTTCAAATAAACACAGATGCCTGCCCTCATCCAACTGAAGGTTCTATCCTCAGAGCATCACGTCAGCCTCCCAGGAAGGCCTACCTGTTCCTCCGCTTGCTGAAGTCTCCACATAGCTTTCAGGAACCTTTGGGAAGGCATCCAGTTCTTTCATCAAATTCAACGTCTTCTTCCGATTCAGTCGCCTCATCTTCAGCACACTCCTCCACTTCCTCCTTCATATATTCCCTCTGAATCGAGAGTAAATTGTTGTGATTAAAAGATACAAACAATTTGGCTCTGCCTCAAAACCAACTGACAGTAACGTAGCAATTAAAACCTAAGAAACGTGCTTTCCAGAAACACACTAGACAGTAGGATGGTCATTTTTGCTTCAAGAGAACGACTGAAATTGGCATGTACCCCGCTACACACATTCCAGCCACAACCAGTACACTCAGCAGTTAATTACTGTGATTCATTTACTTCTCAATGAAATTCCTACTCACATTGGACGTACAGAATTTTAATTTAAAAAAACAAACTTAGTTCTGAAGTAAGCTTGCTAAACAGACCTGACAATGCATGGAAGTCATCCACTTAGCAAAAAATACAGAATTGGCTGCATAAACTCAAGGATTTCAAACTGCTCTGGGCTCCTGTATCCAGCCAATGTGGACTCATTATATACTGAAGAGAAAAAAAATCATGCATTTTGCATTTTTACTTTCACAGCTTTAGAATTTTATGATCATAACAGGATTTTTTTCCTATAAAAATGCCCCCAAAGCAAATTAAGTATCAAATCCTAGCTCTGTCCTTCAGAATCCTTTTTGTCCGTGACACAAACTCATTTCCACTTGGAGTCATTGATACATTAAGCAGCACGATGCTGAGAGAAGTAGCCTGCCCAAGAAGCAGTTTTAAACTGTTTCCAAACTCTGCAAATGCGCTCACAACGCTGTCCTGCCAACACACCGCATGTTTTAACAAGCTGGCACTGCTGCCTTCCTCCTGAGGAAGTGCTGCACTTTGCCCAGAATCTGAAGCTGAGAAAACCACCGTGCATCTACTAGGTTTGGAAACTATGTCATATTATCGTACCTTGTTTAAAGACACCAAGGCAGGCAAGCTAAACTACCAAGGTAACACATGAGACACTCATCATCGTCTTGTAGAAAAATCTGCTAATTTCTCTCCCCCATTCCAAGAGCACATTGCGCCTCCAACGTGGCCTAGTGAAATTACTTCAGAATTATCCCCTGTTCTGCTCCTCCCCGGTGCTATGCAGACTTTGCTACTGTGAAATAGTAAGTAGGCTTTACTGGAAATGGAAGTTCACAGACCAAGAATCACGATCTGCATCTGTCATTTTCTCACTACAGAAGTTTGCTTCGGATCTTAGTGAGACTGTACAGGCCCTGCACTTGGGAGCAGCAGCCAAACCAGCCTGCAGGGACCAAGAAAATAACACTGTGCGTTACAGAAGATTTGAGGAAAATGCAGTTAAAGCAGGAAGAAAAGACGGATGCTGGAACAGAAGTTTGGTTATGCAGCATCAAAAAAAAAAGAAAGATAATCTGGGAAGGAAGGTCCGGAAGGTCTTGTCCTTACTACACTACATAGTTGTGGTTTATGGGATCATCTTAACTGCACTCAAAGCAATTTAGGGAAAAGCTGGGAAACTTAGGCACAAAGATACGGCAAAGCTGCTGCTTTGCTGCAGTGACTGGAACCGTAACATTTGTTAGCACAGAGGAAACACTGGATGGGGTTGCCTGCTGTCCTACAGACAGCCCTGGCATCGGTTCAGCCCCATTTCACATTCACATTTTCTGTACCGCGTGTGGAAATACGACAGACTCAGAGAATTTGAACACACTTTAACAAGAAACTTTCTAAACCACCCCGTGCGGGTGGGCACGGCATTTCTGTGATCTCCAAGCACCGTGTTTGTTGATGTGTCTTTAATCCCATACACGCACCCCACGTATAGGGCCCTGAGGGCCACGTTACCTTCCTCCAGGCCCACCTCAGGCCCCAGTCACCGCGCACACAACGCCCCTACCCCACACCACGACCCCCCGAGCCGCCTGCACCCCACGGGGTGCAGTAATCAGACCCCCACCCAGCCCCTCCGGCACAAACACCCCACAAACCCAAGCACCGGCTCAGCCCCGCCGCTCTCCCGCTTGGAGCCGAGCCGTGCCCCGTCCCCGCCTCCCCCCCGTACCTGTGGCGTCTCCGGGCGGCGGGCGAGGCCGGGGGCAGGCGGGGGGCCGCCCCGCTCACCATGGCAGCACGGCTCGGCCCGGCACTGCCCCGCTACCTTCCCGCCCGCCCGCCCGCCCGCCCGCCGCGCGCATGCTCGCCCCTCACACGGGCATGCGCCGCCCGGCGCGGGGAGACGCTGACGGGGCTGAGGGAGGGCGGGGGCGGGCGCCTGGCGAGCGAGGAAAGGAAGCGAGAAATAAGTATAATATATCTGTACGTATAAAGTTTTCTTATATATACGTTGAAGGAAAACGTCTTCTATATATACACATATATTAGTTTCAGAGGTTACAAGGGGCTTAGAACCTCCCCTTATCGCGAGGAACTGCCCCGAGTGCGGAGTTGTGCCGGAGCTCCCCGTGCTCACAGTTAAGGATCAGCCAAAGGGGCTGAGCTGAGGTAAATTACATGTAGTTGGGTGAATTAGGGGTTGCCAGTGTGGAGAGGTTCCCCCACTGTAAATCCTTTGGGTTTCTGAGGCTCCTGAGGATTGTCAATTCCCTGCTGCATCAGGATCCAAAGCCAGTGACGCTCCAACTGGAGAAGATCGTGCTCCGAAGAGGGATGAACAGATACCACAGATTTGTTAAGTTCAGAATTAAAGTGATCAGTTAGAGAACAGCTGTTTTAGAGTCACAGAATCATTAAGGTTGGAAAAGCCCTCCAAGATCACCTGGTCCAACCACCCCCCTACCACCAATGTCACCCACTAAACCCTGTCCCTAAGCACCAAATCCAACCTCTCCTTGAACACTCCCAGGGATGGTGACTCCACCACCTCCCTGGGCAACCCGTCCCAGTGCCTGACTGCTCTTTCTGAGAAGAAATGTCTCCTCATTTCCAGCCTGAACCTCCCCTGGCACAACTTGAGGCCATTCCCTCTAGTCCTGTCACTGGTTACCTGTGAGAAGAGGCCGACCCCCAGCTCCCCACAGCTTCCTTTCAGGTACCTGTAGAGAGCAGTATGATCTCCCCAGTCAGCCAAAGGGGCTGAGCCCTGCTGAGCTGGGGTAAATTATGTGTAGTCAGGGTGAATCAGGGGCTGCCCGTGTGGAAAGGCTCCCACCCCCATAAATCCTTTGAGTTTCTGAGGCTCTTGAGGATCATAACTCACTGCTGCATCAGGATCCAAAGCCAGCAATGCTCCAACTGGAGGAACATTGTGCTCCAAAGAGGGAAGAACAGATACCACCAATTTGTGAAGTTTAGAATTAGAGTGATCGGTTAGAGAAAAGCTGTTACACCAAGTATCTTTAAAAGGAAACTAGAGAAAGCACTACTGACCTGGTCTGTGGCAGCAATGTTATTTTAGACACTAGGGGTCTATGGATATAAAAGGAGGCAACATCTATCAGATCTACGTTCGCTGTGGGGGGGGAGACTATAAGACAAATAGTGGGGAAACTAACAGATTTTGAGCTCACAAGCACGTCTTCTAACTGGAATTAAGGCTGGGCTAATAAAAAAGTCCTACCTCCCACCACAAACCTTATGCCCTTAGTAATGGCAATGCTTATTTAACTCCAGAATTCCCCTGAAGTCACAACACTTCCTTTTCCTTAACCCTGATGTCCCCTAGAGCCTTTCCAACGGTGCTACTACCAGAACAGACTCACAAAGCCAAACTGAACGTGGTTACTTTGTGCTACTGCCACAGCGCCTCAGTTCACAAGTAGCTGAGGAGATACAGGCATCTTTCCAGAGTCAGAAGGGGAGATCTTGGATATCATTTGGGAAGTACTAACATCTTACTCAAGATCAACATTACATAAAGGAGAAGTGCAGTTTTTAAGATTTTTAACAAATTAAAACCCATTTTACCAAATATTAAACCATAACGCCAAACATTTATACCGACAGATCAGAAATGAGACTGAAGACCACTGTATTTTTTGATGACACAAGCAAATAAAATCTACGCATAACCCCAGAAACAGAAAGTGAGCTTCACAGCATGAGTACAGATTTGCCCTTTTTAATAATTTAGAGAAAAAAAGCAGATCCACAACAAAATTTTTTCACCTAGCCTGTTAAAGTATACTGCAATTTGAAGAGGACAACAAAGTTTGTCTTGGCATTAACAGCACATGAGAAGGAAAGGAACCTGGAAAGGGGGAAGGACTACGAGCAGATCCAAAGAATACTTTTTGCTCTTTAGGGACAGGTGGACACTAGGCTTTGAAGAAGGAAAGAAGATACAGCAACATGCTTACGTTCTCACTGAATTCTAATCTGTTATAATAATTTTGGGAGCTATTATAACTGAACAACTGTAACAGAGTCAGAAAGAAAAAGTGGCTAGGAGAATGACACTACAAGAGACAAACGACTGGGCCAAAAGCAACTTTATCTGCATTTGTTCCCTCATCTCAGGCACAACAGCAGGCAGCTTTAGCCACAGGACTTTAAGCTCCTGTACTGCGGTGCCAGTGTTCATGAGTATTATTCAGCAGCCAGGGATTTCACTGGCTAAGCCCTGCTTTCCCTTTAAATGCTCTCAACACTACGGACTGGAAAGAGCAACGGAGAGATCTGGTTATTAGCTGTGCATCAGAGATGCTCAACAGATGTTCTCAGAGGCTATGAGCTACAGCAATCCAATCTGCTCATGGGTTTTGGCACTACTGCTCAATACCACACTGAGATGCTTCTTATAGAGGAAAAAAAAAAAAGTAACACAGGAAAAAAAAACACAGCTTTGCACTGTTATATGTGTATCTACAGCTGTCTCTATAAGATTTTACGGGGGAAAACACAATAAATGTTTTTCAGAATGTAAGAAAAATAGAGAAAGCAAGCGTTATACGATTATCTATCTGAGTATACCACTCCTGCAATACCAGACCACTCTGACTCAAACCCTGCTCCTCTCCTGGTGCACCTGCGTGCTGTTTACTGCACTCCTGATCCCATCGGTGCCGGCAGCCTACCAGCACCTACCAAGTTACCTTCGGGAGCCTGAGGGAAGGAGGAAGAAACCCAGTTACTGACCACAGGCCCTGCAGATGGGCGACTGGGCTGCCCCACAGCTACTGTTAGACACACTTTTATTTCAGTGCGGCGTTTAACAAGATCCTAAAGCACTCTGAGTCACGAGTACAGTCACATATGTAGAAATACAATTGATTTAAAGGGGGAAAAAAAGCACTTGTTAGCCCTGGTGATTTATGAAGTACCTTGGTGCTTACAAGGAAGGGAAAACCCCACAAAACGCCTCACGCCCGTACAGTTTAGCAGAATAGAGGAGCATAAAGACAAAAAGCAATAGCTGCAGGCTGCGGAGCACGCCTGAGGCCGGGGAGAGCAGCGGGGAGAGCAGCGGGGAGGGCGGCTGAGGGGAGGGCAGCGGGGCTGGGGGGGGACCGCGGGAGGGAAAGGAGAAAAGGGCCGCTTTACCGCAACGTGGAAGCACCGAGGTGGCATTTGAGGAGGAGGAAGCGCAGGTGCAAGAGGGCGAGCGTGGCGATAAGGGCTGGGAGTGGCCACGGGGGGCGGAGGGGGGGGGGGGGGAGGAAAATGGCAGCGGGGCGCCGCGCCTCGGGGGCGGGGAAATGGCGGCCCTGGAGGACCCGGGGGCAGCGAGTGGCGGCCGCCCGGCGGCACAGAGCGGCAGCGGCACGGGCGGGGTTGGGAGGGGGAGCTCAGTGCAGCCAATCAGAAGGAGCCGAGGAGACAGGAACCCGAGAGGAGGCGGCTGGGAGGGGCCGCGGCTGGGCTTGTCTGTCCCCACCCTGAAGCGGGCTCGGTGGTTCCCCCAGGAGGGCTGAGGGGGGTTTGGGGGTTTTCCTTCAAATCACCTCGGCATCAAGTGTTCCCCGGGTCTTATTCCTCATACTGACTTCTGTGTTTGCCAGTCTGATGTGAAACAACGTCTTCAGCAGTGTTTTCTTCTTATTTTTTTTTTTTTTAATAAATGTGCATAATGAGTTGGTCATACCCAGTAATTCCAGTAGCACTTGTTCTCTTATCCCTCATTGCTGGGGTATCAGCAATCCGGTTATGAGGAAAAATGTCTCAAGTGGGTAATAAATCAGACTGTCGGTACTACTTACGCCACCCCAATCATTAGCTGCTGAATTTGGGTGGTGGGCAGAACCTCTTCTGGGGGCGTATTGGTATCAAGTTGGCATACACAACCCAAATCATCAACAACAACCTTTCAAAGCACGTTCATGTGGCCCACGGCATAAATTCAACTTGCTTGGGAAAATAAGCAGTTGAAATTGTACCTTTCATTACAATCCCACCCAAGCACGATTTCCATGCAATAAAATACGAGCTTGGGTGGTTTCCAACCTAAGAACCCCATGGGCCTGTGTTAATGACCCAGCAATTACAAATGGTAATATTTTTGGTAATCTAGAGCTCAGGAGTCTTCATTAATAATATGAATTGCCAAAGGTATTGTAATTTCACTGGTCTTTTGCTGTGTGTCTGTCCCTCTGTCTTGCAATCCCTCTTTGTTAAGGAACTCAGTCGGATGGAGGGGAGAGCTGTGCGAGGCTGAGGAGCAGAGGAGCACATCCTGCTTTCCTTGTGAGCAAAGGAGTGAACCTGGCTTTGCTGGCAGGCACCATGGAATCGATGCAAGGAGAGCCGTGGAGACTGCATGAGGACATTCTGTCATTTATGGAGTTGCTTCTCTTTCCCTATTAACTTTGCTTCCTATATTTATCAGAATAAAATTTTATTGGGAAACCCTTGCAGGCTCACAGCTTGCAAAATCAGTCTCCCAATGTGCTTGGTAGACTGCCAAATATCTGAAACCACCCTCTGAAAAGGAAGAGTTGATGGGGCATCTCAGAATGAGGTATTTTAGCATGTGTCAAAGACCTCAGCCTGTATTCCCTCCAGGCTTCTGACTGTTGGCCCGGTACTGACTCCTATAGAAGCCTTCTCTTACAAACAAGACGGTCAGGAAATGTTTCTGGATGCTCTTCTTCCCTTTGGGTGCAGGAACCTACGATTCTGTAATCCGGTCATTTTATTTAAATCCCTGCAGCAAGTGCATAGCATGTGTATTCTGGTATTGTGTGGCCAAAGGCACTGTTTCTTTGCCTAAAACTTGGATGGAAATCCCCATTCCTTCATGAACAGGAATTGCAAATGCTGCGATACAAATAGCAGTCATTATTTTAGTCTTATTTCTTTACAGTCTTCTAAGTATTCCATTTTCTCGGTGCATCTGTAGCTAGTTTAAATAAAAACAAGTGGCAATTAAAGGAGACCTTTATCTCTATTTTTTACAACATTTTTCCAGTTCAGTGCCACTTCTGTTTTTTTGAGAGATCATTTTTTAAATTATCATTATGAGCATTTATTTTCACAGGGTTTCACAATGCACAAGAGCCCAATTAACCAAAAGGAAAAATGTGTTATAGCTACTTAAGCTACCTGAAAAAATCCCAGTTAAAGTGAATTCATCATATAAGTAGGTTGACTCCGTTCTCTGGAATCTGAAATCATTAACCACTACAAATCTTTTTAAGGAAAATTAATCCTAATTCTTCCTCTCAATGTTTCTGTGACTTGGCTAGCATTTTAAATGCAATTTAATACAGCTGCTACTGAGGCTTGTACTTCACTCACATGGAAGCTGGGATAAGTATTGCCCTTGAGTGAAGTACTATGAAAGCTGCAGTTAAAGATGTTATAGTGTGGTCTTGTTTTTTTCCTTTCCCCAAGAATTTAAATTGTTTGGTGTAGACAGATAACTAATTTGAAGTTGTGTCTTTCATTCAGCAGAGATTTGCTATACGTTGTTGATAGACGGTGTGGCATGTGGCAGGGAGGAAGGTAACATAAGTCACTGAGCTGAATTCCTGTCTGGATTACAAATGTCAGTTTGTGAGATGATGATCATCTGGTTGGTAATAAATCCTGATCTATCACCACTTGGCTATTTTTAGTAATTAGATCGTGATTACAAAACAGTAATATTTTGATAATTGATAAAGTTACATAAAAACACTAATCCTTTGGCATAAAGGCTTCTTGAATTGTCTAAACACTCAGCACAAGGCCAGCAACTATCAGGAGACAGAGATACTTACACTAGTTTAAATTGTGAGACCTTCCGTATTTCTTTGATTTTAATGTTTTGTTTTCCATTCTGTGGAACACGGTTTTACTGGAGAGAAAAACAAACAAACAAACAAAACCCCATAGCCATTAATAAATAGGTTTCTCAAAGTTTCAAAGCTTCTTTGAAGTTTTAGTCACAAATCATCATGTTTTTATTTTTCTTCTTTGCTGCCTCCCAGCATAACGCTGTAGTCTTAAAAAGCATCTCCGGTCTTAAAAGCAGTGCTCTGGGTGGTTGGAAGGATCTGGGCTTTTGCAGGGCTACCTGGTTGAGAATTGTGTCAGCTAGCATGGTGGAAGGATAGGAATAATTTTCCTTTAATAGGGGAAAAGGCATTTCTGTTTGTTAATTGCATAAAAGACACTAAAGTCTATCTCAAGGATCAAGGGGAGGTTTGGGTAAGCATATGTGAGTTGATGTTGACAGTGAATATTCGAGAATACTAATAATTTTGGTATAATCTTACCAGTATTTTATCAAAACGTTTCAGGTTTTTGTGATCCATGGGACGTTACAAATATACAAGTAACATAAATGTACGTAAATTGGTGCTTAATCAGTAGAATGAGGTTCCCCAAATTTCATATGAAACCTGTGTAGTTATGTGTGCACATTTGATTGTTTGGGTTCTATAAGCAATATATCTGTAGAGATTTATTGAAAATTATTCCATTGATGTTCTGCCAAGCCAAACAGGTTGTAAGAAAATCTCGACAAATCACTAGAAAGGTTTTGCTTTATAAGAAGCAAAATTTGGTTTAGTTTTAATAATGAAGAATGTTAACTCCATGTTTGTTGTTTTGTTTTGCTTTGTTTTACTATGCCTGTTATTTTCTCTAACAATTTAAATACGATTGGTGAGAGCTGAACCTAGCAAAAATAACAGCTATTAATTAAGCTTTCTCTAGTCTAAGTGTCGTCTGGCAATCAGCAAGGATCATGGTTTTAGTTACTTTGTAGAGCACTTCTGCAAGGCAGTCTGAAGGGGTCAGGATACTCTTACGTGAGCACCACAACATGCCCGGTAGGTCTAATGCACCCCGCTCTTTTAACAAACGTTGTATTTCTGCACAGGTCTGTCCAGGCAGTGAATGGAGGTCCTGTAACCATGCTTGTGGATAGCCCTGTTTTTTTCTGCCCCCATTCCTGGATGACTGCTTTTCTTCCTGACTCCTAACATGCAGCACTTACATGTCCGTCTGACTAAGCCACAACTTCCAACAGCTTGGTAATTCCCTGCCAGCTCTTACTGTGGCCAGTTTATGTCCCTGTGAGTACCTGTGGTCCTCAAAACATTAAATCTTTTCCCTGCTGGGATTACTGGATCAGCCTGTTTTCTTTCCCACCCTCTCAGCTTCAAACTGATCTTGGCTTCCTCACAGCTCTGGTCCTTTTCTTCCTTGTTTTCTGTTGCAGGCTGCCTGCCTTCCAAGATATAGCAGGCTCTGAGGTGCCATCTGCCCCGTGTTCATAGACTCCCACCCCCTTGACTCCATGGCAGGGAGCATGGGGTAATAGCATTCACAGACTGTCTGGTGGGAAAGGATGGTCAACGTGCAAGCAAACCAATTGTTGAAGTGTTCTCCTCACAGATGGTCAGCAAGGGAGAATTGCTTCCTCCCTTCTTTTGCCAAAAAGGAGCTGCCTCGATGATAGCATGTGAAAGCAGGAGGGCTTTCCTTCTCTCCAGGTTTGCTGCTGACGTTTGCTGAGCTTGGCTGGGTTTCCGACTGCCTGGCAGTGACAACGCTTCCCCTCCGTGTGACAAAGGGAGAGCAGGAAAGTGAAGGGAGACATTAATTTTCCTACTGTCTCCATCTGGAATAATTAAGTACTTGTGAGAAAGATAAAGGAGAGGTTATATATTCTTGATCCTGGGCAAATCGTATTATTATATGCACCAGTTTGCAGCTTTTTAGCATGCTGTGTTATTGCTGTGCTGCTGTTACATCAGTTACATGGCTGGGGTCCATGACAAAATCTAATCCTTCTCCTCACTTATTTTGTGCATGACTTATGTGTGATGCTTCTTTGTTTGTACAGATTCCAGATGTTACAGGACAGACACAGACACAACCAAACAGCTGACAGTCAGCCAGCCATCATTCTATCATGCTTTTAGGTAATTAGCATGTATATGTTGAGAGATTTAAATACTCCCCAGAAGCCTTTGTATTAAATTTCACTTGGAACTGAGAAATGGAAAATCTCCCAAATGTCAGTTTAGCTGCGTATATTGCCAAGTTAGGCAACAGAAGGTATACGTAGCAGTTGGAATCAGTGGTTTACCATGGAATGTATTTCGTCTTTTATTTGTCACAATATGGCTTGATGTTTTGAGACAAGTTATGATTAGCTGTATGTTTTAAGAGCACATAGGTAAATCCAATTCAATAAACTTGCATGCAGGGGCTGAATAAGGCCAAGAGTGTGCTTGAGAGGGTAAATCTGCTTTCCTTGGATTGAGGGCATTCAGAGTACCTAGGAGTTTGGCTTTACCACGTGGCTATGCTGATCTTCCAGTTCTCTGCTGGAGACCTGTTCTCTCCGGGCTTTTTCCACACCTCTGGCCTTAATACTAGTGTGTCTGATCCCATGAAGTGGTATGTCACCAGTGGGCACAGTCCCACAGGATCTGGACATGGTGGCCAGAGCTGGGTACTGGTAATGGGATTCTTCAAAACCCTCAAACATGATAGGGAGTAAAGCAGCCTTGGGGTTCATCTTGGAGGTCCAGCTGAGAGCAAAGATTGGTGCCAGAGGCAGAACTGAATACCAAGGTGCAACATGGGTCCAAGGTCCATCCTCCAAGGTCCTTCCAGGAGACGGAGTCAGAGCCAAGTACACCTGTGGCATCTCTGGGACAGGGACTGATGGCCCCAGGCTGAGCCGTGGGC
Organism: Cygnus atratus; assembly: GCF_013377495.2. Taxonomy (NCBI): domain Eukaryota; kingdom Metazoa; phylum Chordata; class Aves; order Anseriformes; family Anatidae; genus Cygnus; species Cygnus atratus. The sequence continues at coordinate 15,430,122 of NC_066362.1, read as the reverse complement.
AAGGGTGGGGGATCCCAGGTATTGCTGGTGTGGGGCATTCAGGTATATTGGGGTATTCAGGGCCCAGACACAGTGGTAGTTCAGGGAGTTAAACTGCCAAAAATAACAAAAGAAAACAACAACAAAGCACAGGTGGGAAAAATAGATACCTGGAACTCATATCTTCCTCTTGACTGTGGAGGGAGGATACATAGATTAACTTCCAGATGCCTCTGCCTTTGCTTTACTTGCAACAGAAAATTAATTTTTAGACTTCAGTTCAGTCAACTTCTCCTTGTGCATCTTAAGCATGTAGAGGCTGAAAAAGCTCTTTTGCTTCCTCTTCCTTATGCGTTTCTTCAGTTGTTTCTTCCTGAGCATATTCCCTTTCTTTTTGCATATTTGTCATTTCTGTTGTGTTTTCATGCACAACACTTCTCTTGGATTTAGGAGGAATAATTGTTTCTGTTTAATAGGCCAATAAGCAGTGAAAAGAAAAGTGAAAAATGTCAAGTACTTTGGTTCATTGATGGTCAAAGGCTCCTAGAAATAGCATCATCCAGTTGTGCTACATGAACCCACAGATTCCAAATAAACTAATATGAAATCAGGCTGTGTGCCAGACTTTTCATCCTGCCGGTTGAACTGTCAGCTTGGAAGTGTCAGGACCTCATGAAACATTAAATCTTGAATACATATATATCTTGAATAGCACTTTGAAAATTACACTGATAATTTAAAACAATACAGTTCATCACCCTCTGTCTTTTTTTCTCCTTAGTGTTGATTACAACCATCGGCAACGCTGTGCCTGCCAGGGAGATAACATTCAAGTTGAAACTGGATTTCTTGCTTGTGGTGGAGAAACCAAAGGCTTCAAATACCAGACTTGCACACAAAAGGTGCAGGGCACTGCGGGTGCTGTGACTGTTAAAAAATGAAGAAGCATCTCAAAAAGTGTAAGTATGCTTTACATCCTTTTGAAATGTGGAAAAGTTTATCCAAGTAACAATTAAATAAAACTCTAACAGTAGTTATTTGCTCCAGGATGCAGAATTTGCCTTGCAGAGGAGCAGAGCACAAATTGCTGAGTTGTTTAGCCTCTTGGTCAGTTGTTTGATTTTTGCTGTGCCATACTCTGGGTCATAGCAAAGTTATTTCTGCCTGTGCCCTGGACTCTTTCACAAAGATCATTTCTATTTTTCAGAGCAAATGAAAATGCATGTTGTCCTGCTGTCCCCAGTGCTCTACTGACCAAATCTGTCAAATAAAATATTTCTTATTTTACTGTGAGCTTATGCTTTGTTCTGTCTTTGTTATTCAGTGCTACATTCTGTCAATATGTGGAAAATCAAAAAAATACACACTCTTACCTTTGAGAAATGACACTTTAAACAAAATTGAAGAAATAAGAGCAGAAACAAAAGGGGAAAGATAGAAATGTAGCAAGAATTTTTTGCTTTTCAGACCATTAGATTTCATTTACTATTTCGGCTAGTTCTTTATGGATGGGATTCATCTAAGTGCACTTCATGTGCTTAAAATGCCGGCATCTGGCCTAAGCTAGGGCATGGGGCTGCCTGTACCCAAAGGAAAGCAGTGGATACCTCCAGAAGGTGAGTTATCCCTTTAGGTAAGCATCTAAAAATATGGTAGGATGGACCTGCAGGGGTCCTTGTCTTTCTCCATGGACTTCATGAAGCCCAGGTAATTTGTTTAGATTAAGTACTTTTTTTTCCACATGGCAGGAATAATCCCAGGCTCAAATTATTTTATTTCTCATCGTTTTTCTTTTTTCTTTGTTTTTTCTTTCTTTCTTTCTTTTTTTTTAAAGATAAATTATTTGTATTTTTTCTCTGATGTTTTTGAAATTTTCATTAAAGGGAAAAAAATCCATATACCCATAGAGATATATTTATTCAACATGTTCATCAGAGGAAAACATGCACCTGCAGAGGCTGGTGCCATTCTCTGAAGCGTGGCTGGTGCACAGAGGCTGTCAAGGCTGGTGCCTCTACTCATCCCCCTTTCCTCACTGCTGGTTGGTGCCTATGAAGGGAAAATATGCCGAAGTGCTAGTAATTCCTGTCCTTCGTATGTGTTAAGGATATGCCTTGGGCCTAAGAAATGACGCCCATAGGATCTGTGATGACTTGAAAAATCATGCACCAGTACTATCTACCCTCCAGCCAGCATGGGACGAGTGATGCATTATAAATCCAGATCCTTTACCTGGGGAGAGATTAAAGAAGCAAGAAAAAAGTTTCTTAATCCCTGCCTCAAGCGGTTTAAAACCTCCTTTTTGTTTGGGATCCTACATAAATCAAAACACAGGACCAGCTATATTCTGGAAATAAATCTTCCTTCATATTCACTCCTCACATAACCTGTCTGTAACAAAATCTGAATTCCCTACGAAATATGCTAATAAAACATCAACCATTCTATAATTTAGTAGCATTACAATAACAATACTTTCTTCAGTTAAATGTCATTCTTTCAGAGTGTACTTGACATCCTCCTTACACATAAAAAGTAGAATTAATATCTTAATTTATCACTTAGTTGATTATTTCTTAACATTGAAACTCACTAAATAAAAATGATGATATAATATATAATAATTTAAGTAAATAATTGATCATGTATCAATACTAAAAAAATGCCAATTAAATTAGCCTGAAAAGTCTCTCATAGGCAATTTCCACATGAACTTGTGGAAGATAATTTCAAAAAAATGTAAGTATATGCATTATTTCTGCTAGAGTGAACACTCAAAGTAAAGGTAGAAGATACATAGCACTGAACAGTACAATATGATTAAAGAGCAACTACCTGTTTTTGTTTGTTTTTCTGTGTTTTTTTTTTTTGAAAGAATAGGAACTACTAAAAGAAAAGCAGTGATTAGTATATAAAACATATATTTTGCACATTTAGAAAACCTTTTATTTGAAGATGCGATGCTTTACAGACAACTATGAATTAGGCCTTACAAGCAGTCAGAAGAAAACTGATAAAAAATATATCAAAACCAAATATATGTATCCAAGAAGGTCTGCTGTTCTGAAAATTGAAATTTAAGTGCCATAGATTTTGGCAAAGCCATCAGAAAATGGTTCAGAGCACAAGTGGATGAGTGCCATCTTGGAGCTGCTTCATCACAGTGCTTCTCATGATGGCGGGGTAGGCCTCACCGCCCTGCCCGTGCTTGCTGGTGAGGTAGTCCCAGGCAAAACATGCTGAAATTCAATGCTGTGACTGTATCTCAAGCTGCCATGGTGTCTTTAGCTTTAAACTGAAAACAGTAAAAATAAATAAATAAAAATAGTGTTCATGCCATTGATCCAGAGCTTGAGCTAATTTGAAGCTGGCTTGATATGTCCACGTGGGCTTTGATCACGGCTTTTGGCTGGGGACATTTACAGTCACTACAAAACCAAAACCTGGTCCTTTCAGACACTTTGCACCCCTGCCATGAGGAGGAGTCCTTTAGACCACGCTCAGTTAAACCAGTGCCACTGGACCTCTGATGCAACGCAATGGTGAAGACTTCAAGGTATGGGTGCAAGACAGAACAATTTAACAGTTGTTCAATCATACAACAATTAAAGGGTTGTTTTTTAAGAATCCCACTCTTCTCTTTTGAGTTGTGTGAACTTTTTCTGCCTGTCACTGTGTTCATTCACTGCTTGTACTTGCTAATGCCAGAAGCCCCGGCAGAATGACTTCACAAATCACCCCCTTGGCAGGTTGCAGGCCAGGTCTCATTCGCACCTACACCTCGGTGCCTCGGGGGACGCGTGATCTTGTTCGGCTGAAGTGCACAGGTATGCCTTTACTTGCTTCCCTCATTCTGTGCTGTTCACTTCGAGCTGAAACGCCTGGCTGTCTGAAATACAGGTAAGATGTCTCCACTATTTAATTTTCCTACTAAGCGTGGAACTGAAGTATTGTTGGGGTTTTGCTGGTCCTTGTTTATCTGTTAAAGTGAGCCATGTATAAAGAGTATCATTGGTATGAAGCGTGACTGGGACATGTAACTACCAAGATGGGTAGATTACTCCTGCTGTGGATACCTGTGTTTTACTGCAGTGCTGTCACAATGGTTGCATTTAAGGTCATCTCTGAGTTTGTTCATTATTTTCACAGACTATTAAATTTGAAGTCCATCTTGGCAGGACAATTTCTTTGTTTTGCCTGATACTGGCTTGGCTGCCAGTTCTCTCTGTAGACGGGGGAAAACGTGCAGCTGTATGATGGTAGCCAGCATCATCTCACTGTAGCACACCAGGCTTTCCATGGTTGTGGCAAATGACAGAAACCAAAGGAGCACGAAATTCTGGTGGTCCCTTATAGCTTTCTCTACCCACGGTTGCTGAAACAGCCACGCAGGTATGGCTATTCTCCCGTGTACTGAATGGGACTGTGTGAAACAAGCCTATGTGGAGCCTGTAAAATCTGAAATACTTTGAATGCCTTTGTTTCTTAAGTGACTAGTTCCTCTACTCTAACACACTGGGGTATTTCATCTTAGCTCTTGCAGGGAGGGTAGTGACAGCTGTGTGAAGGTGAGAAACAAGAACAGAGCCAAGAAGCAGCGCATTGGGTGTGCTTGCATGGGGACACCTCAGGAAACAGCTGCATCAGGACATGCTGGTCCCGCTGATGTCTACAGATGAAGAAAGAGGTGGAAGGCACAGATTTGGAGTCAGGCTGGGACTTGGGAGCTCTGCGTGGTGGCAGGACGCTTTTCCATCCATGTCTGCCTTCTGTTTTTCTAAGAGAGTTTTTGTGTTGGCAAATCATATTTTCCTCCATGTGAGTGGTAGGAGGAAGGATGTAAAGTAAAAACCACAATGAACCTGCCTTGGGTTCCAGCTGAGGACTCCTCTATACAAGTATTTTGCACTAATACTGACATTACCCATTTTTCCTCACTGCACTTAAAGATTGATTTTATAATTTATAATTATAATTTTGTTATAATTTTGTCTCTGATGAGACCAAAATTCGTAGCACCTGATTTCAGGCATTTCTTGGTAGCAACTACATTAGAACGTCTGGCTTTGTTTGAAGTCAGTGCAAAGAAACAAGAAACAAGAGAAGGAGTTAGGTGTCTTCAAACAGCCCTGTTGAATCTAGTTAGGATTAAATAGCTGATATTCAAATACTACAATATTTTTGCTGATAGCATTTTTTTTTTTAATTTCAAACTATCTGAATATGTTTTTATGGTCTTCTGCTAAAGCACATGCGAGGTGTCCCTCTACTTTGATCCCATTCTGAGCACTGAAAACTCTGTCATGAGAAATTTCTGCTAGAACAAAATCATAACCAGGGTTTCCTTTCAGTCGTGATGTTTTCATTTCGTTCCTTAATTTTGCTGACGGATAGCCCTGCAAAAGGTGTGCCCTTGTGCAGCAGAACACTGTGTGACCCATCAGGTCTTCTCTTCCAGCCAGACCAGCCTGAGCTCCACACAGAGGCATGAGGCTTGGGCTGGCCCTTCTGTCACTTCTCAGTAAGTACAAATGTTACAGTCATTCTAGCCAATTTTGAAATACTAACATGTCATTTATGTGTCTCTCCAAGATTTTGCTAGAGTACTTCTTTTACATACACTGTTAAAATGCATGTGATAGTGAGTCCTTGTTCCCCACTCTCCTGCCTAGGAGCTATGAGTGATGTGAAAGCTTTAAATACAAAGAAAAGATACACATTGTGATTGAATCTGAAACAGGTCCTGAAGTGGGCAATCAATGCCTGCTAACAGCTAATACGTGGTGGACCTGGATAAATAAAAAACCGCAAGCCAACCAAACATATGCATTGTTTTATACTTAATGAGTCAAGCTTCATTGATCGCCTGAAGTATAGCCTGAGCCACAAATTGAAATCTGGATGTTTCTACAACCATTCATAGTAAATAATGCATATTTACTGCTGTAATTGCATTACTGCTCCTCGTGTCCTTGTGGGATCTTCACGTATTGATTCTATTTTTTTAACTGCACTTTTTATAACAAGTTGAGCCAAGTAAAGCTGAGCAGATAAAGCCTCCAAGGTACCCATTCCTTTTCAGGGTTTCAGGACAGAACTTGTTTAAAAGGACAAGCCCTGTAAGGGAAGTCTTGACATAATGGAAAAAAAATATTTAAATTCTTGTCAGATAAAATAAACTGAAAAAAACTCACAATTATTTACAGAACCATGAATTATTCTGTTTATTTATTAATGGCTATTCCATGGGTTCTGAACAGAGGGTGCTGGGACTGGATCAGGATGTTCATTGCAGATCACCAGAAAATCATAAGGACCCCTGTCTCCATACCTGTACTCAGCTCCATCAGTACAACTTGGACAACTCAGCAGAAATCAGCAGAATGAATCAGAATCTGGTTCTGCTCACAAAGTCAGAGAATCACATAATCATAGAATGGTTTGGGTTGGAAGGGACCTTAAAGACCACCCAGTTCCAACCCCCTGCCATGGGCAGGGACACCTCCCACCAGACCAGGCTGCCCAAAGCCCCATCCAGCCTGGCCTTGAACACCTCCAGGGATGGGGCATCCACAGCTTCTCTGGGCAGCCTGTGCCAGGGCCTCACCACCCTCATAATAAAGAACTTCTTCTTTACTTCCTATCTAAGTCGATTGTAATGCCTGTGATTCTGCTGCAGTAGTGCTGTCTCTGAGTATACCAGGATCGGACACATCATATGTTATTACTCCTAGCAGATTGGCATGTTTGTTGAGCAATAAAGTGCAGATTATTTAAGTTTTAGCATAAATTTGCAATATCCTAGGTGTATTTTTTTCACGATTTTGCAGCAGGTGTGTTCACGAGCAAAGCTCTTCCAGGTTCAGAGAGGATATGATTAAGTACAAAAGGAAAATAGACAAAGAATTTACTTTTCTGCTGATGTCAGAACATAACTCATTTTCTCTGAAGAGTGTTGCTGAGTACATGAACTAATTTCAGCTGTGTCTAATTTTCTTCTATGCTCAGTGTTGATAAGACTCCAGCAGGCGCAGGATGACTGTGGTGCTGGGTCCTGCCACCCAGCCATTGGGGACCTCCTCCTGGGTCGCAGCAAGCAACTAACAGCCTCGTCAACCTGTGGGATGAAGAGCCCTCAGAAGTACTGCATTATAGGCTACCTCGAGGTTGGTTTGCTCTTCTTTTTTAATAAACTGAGCTCTGCTTACTAATGATGTTCTTGTCTGTAAAAGAAGTCGACCAGACTGTGAAGCTTCTACTGGAGTTGTTTGAATAATCATCAGACAGCATGAAATATGCCTGGTGTAAGGCTGTGCCTTATTGCAGCACATATGGAGGGTTTGGCGAAAGCAGCACACAGCCTTCCCAGTGATGCACAGCTTCTCCAGAGGGAGAAATACCCATGAGATGCAAATGAGCACGGGGATTTCTGAGCGAGCTTTGGTCTGCCAGTCTTTCCCCACTCAGAGATGAAGACCACAGTTTGTGTGCGTGTGAGTGCTTAGCAGGATGAACGTGGTCCTTGACATCTCTTTATTGAGGGACACATCCCATACAGTGCTGAGAGCTGAGGCAGCCTGTTAAGAGATTCACACTGCATCCTCTCATGTTGTTTGATCTGAAGTAAGACCAACATTGATGAAAGCTAAAAAGCCCTCTCTGGCAGAGGAAAAGCTGCAGTCTTTGGCCTTGTGGGTAGGTAGGCGGACACAAAATGTGGGCAATTAAATGGATCCCTCTTGGGGAAGCACTGTGGGTCCATCGGATGTGTGGGAACACTGTCCAGCAGAAACAGACTCCCCTGCAGCACATCCTGGAAGACTTGGCCCCACTGAGCTAATAAATTCTTGCAAGCAGAAGTATTTTCACTAAATAGCATCTGTAGGCTAAAGAGGAAGTTAATAAAATGCCACTTCATTTATAAGCAATTGAAAATATTTAGTTTATGACCTTCTGGCAAAATGCTGTGACACATTTACAGTGTAAAGCTCTGCCATACTGAGATGACACCAAGCACTGCTCCAAGTTACTCATTGCAACTGCGTTTTTCTGCAAAATGTAAATATCTTTTTTCCTTTCTGAAAGGTCGTTTGAGCTGCTCTTCACTCTTTGCAGTTTTTCCCCAGGTTGTTTGAATAAATGGATCCTGGGCACTAAATTGCTGGCTGTGCTCCAAGCCTTGGTGCATCTTGGTAGTGAGGCACAGAGTCATCTCTGGGACATGGCATTTCTGGCCCTTGGCTGTACGGCTGCCTTTTTTGTCTTTTTAAGAGGAGATCAAAGAGTGATAAAAAATTAATATTTTCACTTGCCTGTACTTATCCTTTGTATTATGTAAATACAGACTCGAAAAGGAACAGCTGTTCCTGCAATAATCCCAGTGATTTAATGCTGCCTTGATGCATCTTGACCCTTGGTGGCTGTGTCCTGAAGACAATGAGAGTTACAAGTCCTGCAGCTTCCCAGAGATGTTTTTATGTTCTAGCAATGCGATCTGCTGTACCAGCTCCCCTTAAATGTGTGTGCCACCTAAAGAATATAGAGAGTCCTGCTGAAATCAATTCTCTTTCCCACCAGCATACCCTTGAACACTTTGCTGGAGGCAAGCCAGGAAGCTTCACGCCTTGCAAAGTCAAGTTCTTCCTCCCCAGATTCCCCTCCCGCTGACCTGTGCCATGACAAGAGCACCGTGACGAGAGCAGTCCCGGCGTGTGGAAGTTTGTCAGTCAGCGTGGCAAGCTGCCAAAAGCTCAGGCTTGGTTAGGATGTTTAAAGAAAATTCAGATTGAAAAAAAAAAAATTAGAGTTTGACTTCTTTGTGTTTGAAAAGAAGCACTTTAAATAATTGTCAGTCTTCTTTAGAATAACGTCTCTGTTTGTTTCTAAATGTAGGTTGAGTGGATTTTGGCCCTATGATTGCACTCACTGCTTACATGTGTTTAGGAAGGAAAAGAAAGAGAACTCGGTGCTGAGGAGAGTGTAAAGCTGCGTGCTTCAGAGGCAGATGGGATCTGGCAGACCTGCCTACGGGGACATGCGCATGCTTGTCATTTGGGGCACAAAAAGGTTGTTACGGTGCAACCTTAAACATAAGTTGAATGAGTGTCATACTGAGTGTGTCTATATAAGCCAGAGCGTGGGTGTGCACAGTCCTGCCAAATGCTGAGATAACCGGAGCTCTCCTTACCAGAGCTTTGTAAAATGAGATGACTGAGTATTTTTTGTGCTTCTGTCTTGTCTTATAAATTGTATTTTCATCATAGGCCGCAAAGTGCAATGTAGAATGGCTAAATATGACATACATTTATCATAATATTTAAGTATATATATATTGTAGTATTTAAAACACATGGACCATAGCACACCTGCGAACCTGTATCTGTTTATTCATTTAAAAGTGAATAATTCCTAGGTGATTTCATAATACATGAAAGCTGGCCACTTGGCCAACCTGACTAGTGGGTGGCACCCCTGCCTATGGCAGGGGGGCTGGAGTTAGATGATCTTTAAGGTCCCTTCCAATCCAAGCCATTCTGTGATACATGTGCAAACCATTCCTAGTGTTTCCCTGCACATCCTGAGTGTGTTGGGCAGGCACCTCTGCCGCAGTCCCTTTCCAGTCATTTCCAGCCTGGCCTCTGACCATTTCTAGCCACTTAACTCGACTTTGTGCTTTCAGCTGAATCCCTGGCAGCCTTAGCCAAGGTGCTAAATCCGTGCCTCCTCCTTCCTTCCCTGTAGGATGCTGTGCTATGCCCAGCTCCCTGCTGCATTTCTGCCGCCACACTCAGCTTGTGCTGTTGCACACAGCTCAGCACGGCTCATCTGCCCACCTGGCATGTTCACCTTGTCACCTCTCCTTGTGTCTTCCCTGTCACCCTACTGACATCCCAGTTTTGCATCGTTTTTAAGCTTTTCCCACTCCACGCTGCCTGCAGAAGGCACCGGCAGTGGTTCAGGTGATGGTGTCAGCCCAGACCACTTACATTTTACCTGGATCCAGACTTGCTTTCCACTTGCACAATTGCACCTGGCTGCAGGTCCTAGCATCACCTCCAAGGTGCTAGGAAATGTGCAAAAAAAAGAGAGAAAAAAACATATGAGTGAACATAGTGAATGTTCCTCTTCAAGGCTTCTTCAGTCCCTGAAGGAGCCAGTCCTCCCTTGCATCCCCTCTGAGATCTCACTCCAGGCCAGAGCCTGCAATCAGATAAATACGTGTGCATCCACCTGATCTTTAGAGAAGACACTGAACTCATCCTTTACCCTGCTTGTTTTGTTTTCTAGGCTGAACAGAAGTGCTTTCTCTGTGATTCCAGATACCCATACAATCCCTATACGCAGCACAACAGTCACATGATTGAAAACGTTATCACAACTTTTGAGCCTGATAGGAAAAAAAAGTGGTGGCAGTCAGAAAACGGTAAGTTTCCTTGGCAAAACATCGCTGCATGCGGTTAGATTCACTTCTGTAATTGTTATCCACCACTTGGCCTTCACGAAGACCATGTGTGCTCTTTGCTTCAGCAGTACAAGGTACATTTGCCTACAGATGCATAGTGACAGAGTAGGCAAAGCACAAAGACCCATTTAACACAAGTAGTGCTTGCAGTAAAAAGTACTCGTATTTTAGTGAATAATTAAATAAATCTTAGCTACTGTACCAGTACCTTTATTGCCCCATGTTAATTTTGTCACAAGCTTCTCCGTAGTAGTTCTTCACTGACATCAATTTATATATTCTTACATCTTCTCTGTGAAGGCATAATAGGAGGAATATCATTTACTCCATCTTATTTGGCATACAGCGAATGTATAAGGATGTTTGACAATTTGGAAATTAAAGCATAGAAAAATTAAAATTATATGTTACCACTACTTTGAATATCCAACTAAAAATTCGTAAGCCTTGTTTTTTCATGATGTTTACCAAGGAACTGTCACCAGTTTTGGGCACCACATTAAATAGAGCTGTGGGACAGCTGTGAAAGGATTCTTCCTGGCTCTCCCCATCTTTCCTCTGGGTCTCGTGCATAGCCTGGCCAGCAGGAGCCCAAGGATGGTGCATGCAGATGTGAACAGTGGGATATCAGCTGAGCTCTTGCAACTCTCTACGGAGAATGTGTGAATTGTGTTTTGTTTGTTTGTTTGTTTTGTTTTGTTTATCTATATCTGTTGCACTTTTGGAAAATGTCTGGTGTGGTAGCTTTGCTCATGACACTTTCAGTCTGTCAGTATAGAAGGGTTTAACAGATCAATTTAGCATGAAGAAAACCACATATTTTGTACCCAGAACCTTACGATCACTGTCATTTTCAGTCTGAATGGTCTGAGCAGGACCTTCAACCATCTCATGCAGCCACTGACTCACAGCATCGCGGATCCCATTCTGGGTTTGTGCTCACAGGATGCCCCAAAGAGCATGGCTGCTGTGCTGGAAAAGGCAACTTTAAATTCCCCAAGGAAAGCTGCCTCAGCAGTCCCTCAAATGTGTGTGTTGTGCTCTTCATTTCATTTTCCTTCTCTTTTTTCAGGTATTGACCATGTCAGCATTAGACTGGACCTGGAAACCTTATTCCAGTTCAGCCATCTTATCCTGACCTTTAAGGTACTACAAGCACATCTTTTACCAGAGCTTTCATGTAATTTTATACACTAATTATTTAACCACAGGAATAATGGCTTAGAGAAGCAGTGAAAGCATCATCTTTAGAGGTTTGTAAGAGCAGGTTAGATAAACACCTGTCAAGTATGGTTATAGTTGATCCTGCCTTAGGGGAGGTGGATAGACTGAATAGCTTCCCATTCATGTGCCATCTCTTCCTATTTTCTATAAATCTGAGAATTACATCTAAAAAAAAAATTCAACATTAAGCCCAAACATTTTAGGGTGTTTCTGAACTGAGGTTGCTCTTTCAAGTTTAATTCAGTCTTATGCATACCTATTATGATCTGTCCAGATGGTTACACACTTTTTTCTACAGAGTTCCTACACTGTTAACATAGATTTCCTTATTTAGAAAGCAATCTTCTACCTCTACGGGAGGTTGCCCTGCCCTTTTGCTTCTAAGGTTTGTATGAGGAATCTGGCTTCTTTAGAGACACCAGTAGCCCCATACTGCACCTGCAAGCTCCAAGCACAGAATTTTAGCTGCAGCTGTTGGCATCCCCCAACCAGAAATGTCAGTATAACAGCTCCTGAGATGTCTCATCAATGCCTGGCTAAGGAATTCTTGAAATAATGGTTTTTTTGCAGACATTTCGGCCTGCAGCAATGCTGGTTGAACGCTCCACTGACTTTGGACAGACCTGGAAAGCATTTAGATATTTTGCACAAGACTGTGCAGCTTCTTTTCCCAACATCTCTTCTGGTCCAGCAAAGGGTGTGGGGGACGTCATTTGTGATTCAAGATATTCAGACATCGAGCCCTCCACTGAAGGCGAGGTATTGCTAAGAGTCTGTGTTTGAGATCATATGTGGCCAGTTTTCTGGAACTGATGGACTCACTTTTGTACCCATCAGATCCACTTATGCAAGCCCTGGGACATGAAGTGCTATTGATTTTACTGAAGTAGGAGGGAAAGAAAACCACAGTATTTTACTCTAATTTTCACATCCAAATGAACTCATAAAACAACTTGTGCAAAGCCTTCCAGTGCTTTTTGCTCATTTCCAAATTAATGTGAAAGTCCTTCCTCATAAGAGTTCTTCAGCCTCTGTGGCTGAAGGGCACACACCTAATCCTGACACGTCAATCTTGCCAAAAAGGCTTTTTGCCTCACAAAGCCAGGGTGAAAGAGTGAGAATACTTGCTGAACCAGGGCCACCAACTGGTTTTAAGTTCTATGGTATCTGTAAAGTGCAATCAGTATCTAATGGGTCTCGGGTAACAGACTTTATGTCCAAAAAGAATAGCTTCCATGACTTATAGAGCTGTTTTTAATTTGTTTTGCAGGTTGTCTTAAAAGCTTTGGATCCCAGGTTTGAAATAGAAAACCCATACGTGCCATATATCCAAGGTAAGAACAGTGCAGGTTTTCTCTGAAGATACTTTGCTGGTGTTGCTTGTTTTGTACACTGAGAGGGTCAAAAGCTCAGCTGGTGTAAATCAGTGATATTGAAAATTAATCCCTAAAGATCATAGGGAGACATCTGTATTAAAAAATAAAATGGGCTGGTCTTGTCCCCTAACCCAGTAGGCAAACAGCCCAGCTCTGCACAGATCCATGCAGCTACGCTATGTTTCCCTCAGGGACCAGGTGGCCTAATCCTCACTCCCTTTTGGGAGCAGCCCCAGAGCTGTGCATGGGCCCAGGAGGCATTGGATGGGGAGACACAGCTTGGCCAGGCCAGGGCTGTGCCAGGGAAGGTGTGAATGCTATGCAGCTGTGTGCCGGGAGTGTGTCCGTGCCCCGACACTGTGTGGGTTACTGGTCATGGCCAATATAATTTTACCTATTTCTTCAATATGGGGGAATTACTGGATGTTCGATGCAAGCTGAAGATTTGACCCTCTTCATTTTCAAGTGAACTTTGGCTCTTGACTTCTTTCCCTCCAGAGCTCATTACGATGACAAACCTAAGGATCAATTTCACTAAACTCCATACCCTCGGGGATGCTCTGCTTGGAAGAAGGCACGGTGACCCCCTCGAGAAGTACTACTACGCTGTCTACGAGGTGGTTGTGCGGGGCAGCTGCTTCTGCAATGGGCACGCCAGCCACTGTGATCCTGTGCAGAATCTGCGGGGTGATGCCTTCCATCAGCCCGGGATGGTATGTCATTAACACTATCTCCTACAAGGGCAGTCCCTACCTGGTATTCTGGGGGAAGGAAGGGATGAAAGGAGGGAGGGAGAGGAAGGAAGGTCCCTGATGGCCTTTGGACTGACCATTTGCAGCTCCAGTGCACAGCTTCTTCCTCTAGAGCTCTGGGCCAGATAGCTCAGAAGTTTCTTTGTTGGCACCGGTATGGTGTTTCAAAAGCAACCGGGTCGTGACATGTTGATAATAGCAGCAAAATACCAGAGCTGTAATGGTGCAAATATAACACAGTAAGTAGCCTGCGCTGTGTGCGGACTTGACTGGCCCCTTGCTGGGCGCATTCCATGCTCCAGCTGGGCTCGGGGGCTCTGCGGCAGGGAAGGAGATGCTGGCACAAAGAATGGCTGATAATGCAAAGCTAACCCATGAAAAATGGATTATTAAAAAATTGAGGGACATTATTGCAAATTCTTTCTGTGAATAAGAGTGTTTTGTTTCTTTTTGTCTTTTTTTTTCTTTTTTTCTTTTTTTCTTTTTTTTTCCCTGGAAAATATGTATTTCAGAATAGAGACATGTAGGGAGAGAGATACAGAAATAAAAAAGTTGAAGTCTCCATTGGTATCACTAGAAATCTTTTTTTTTTTTCTTCAGTGTTGCTCAGAAGCTTTAAAACTGGTTAAATTTTACAGGTATTCTCCAGACCTTTTACTCAAATAAATGAGCATTTTGTCAGCTGAGGGAGCCAAAGAGCTTTGGATTTCCCTGATCTTGCTGGTGTACCTCAAGCAGATTATTATTGACTGGATTTGCAAATAAGCCTTTTAACATAGCATAAGCAGCTCAGGAGGGGCTATATCCCTTCTTATGAATACAGATATAATTCCTGGAATGATAAAACTTGATTTAGGAGTCCTTGCTGGAGATTAGTGGCCATTTTGTAGCATTAAGACTTGCAGTAGAAGAGGAAGAAAAGATCACTTGGAATCTATTACTTAGGGTAGGCAACAGAGCCATCAGGAACAGATTACTCCAGCAGACATAGAGAAAACATCATTTTGATCCACATCTGTTTCACTTGGGAGAGGAAAAGATGCTTTTATATTTCACTTCAAGTTCCACAAATCTGAATAGAGTCTCTCTTCTCTTCTCTTCTCTTCTCTTCTCTTCTCTTCTCTTCTCTTCTCTTCTCTTCTCTTCTCTTCTCTTCTCTTCTCTTTCTCTTTCTCTTTCTCTTTCTCTTTCTCTTCTCTTCTCTTCTCTTCTCTTCTCTTCTCTTCTCTTCTCTTCTCTTCTCTTCTCTTCTCTTCTCCTTTCTCTTCTCCTTTCTCTTCTCCTTTCTTGTCACCTTATCTCATCTGTTCTCACCATATTGCAGGTCCATGGGGGATGTATCTGCCACCATAACACTGAAGGCCTGTCCTGTGAAAGATGTAAAGACTTCTACAATGATGCTCCCTGGAGGCCGGCTGAAGGGGCACAAGATAATGCTTGCAAACGTAACTCAAAACATATCGCATATCATTTTCCTTTTTAATTACTGGGGGTGAGGGGGGGAGGGGCATGCAGCATAGTCCCAGCACAATGCATTATGTGATGGTTTCTGGGATGGAACCTTTTCCATGCCTCATCTAGAAAAACAGATGGATTCATGCATCCAACGGTGTTGTGTAGCCCTACAAGAAGGAGAACTGTTTTACATTCTTATTTTTCATAAAAAGAAAAAAAAAGTCAATAATGCAAAAAAGACCATTCATTGCTTAGCATAAGGTCTTTCTTGCAAATGAAAGAAGTATTTAGACAAGACTGAATTATTTCTTTTTCACAATGGTGAATAATGTAGGACATGCAAGAATAATACATGAGGATCTGTAGCAAACATTCAGCTAGATCTTTCTTTGGTGGAGTGGTGTTCCCCACTCCATATCAGGCACAGACCCCTGCATGGGTGCTTCTCAAAGTGTAGGGCCCAGTTCTGACTTGTTTAAGGCTCCAGCTACCCCACGGAGAAGGACGCGATGGAGGAGGTTACCTTACCTCACTGTCTCTCCTACCTTACCCTCCCCAGGGTGCCTGCGGGGTGTTTTATGGGAGGATGCTGCCTCCTCCTTGGGGCAGCTGCTTCTCCCTGGAGGGGGTAAATGGCAGGCCGAGGGCTCGTCTCCCTGAGGCAGGATCAGAAGCACCCAGAATTTCTCACAGCATCTGGCAGCTGGTATGTCAGCCTGAAATGGTGTCTCTCACGTAATGAGGTGCTGGAGCTTGCTGTCATGTTCCTCCTGGCAGCTCATTTGACTTGGTTTATACTTTAAGACATGAACATATGCCCAAGACAAGACTCTGAAATGACTCAGAACTACCTCCTGTGCAGACTGCTGACTTCTGCAGCCAAGAGATTTAGCTTTCTTCACCTTTGGTCTTGCTCCCCTTTCACTCCAACTTTTTTCCACAGTCTCATGTTTCCTTTTTTTTTTTTAAATTTCAATTAGTCCCCAATCTTAGCATCATTATATTCCTACCAAATAGGTATAAATCAAATCAACCTTGTTGATGGCAGCAAAAGAAATTTGCAATAGAAGCATCATTATTTGCAGAACCTGGACTCTGTGATTTCTGGAAAATCTTGGCTTGACCCCACTGTAAAGCACAAGGCCTGGGATGCTGTAGTCTGTCTGGGACACTGAAATCATGTGAATGACAAGTAACCCAGAGTTAAAGGTAGACAGCAGCGGTGGCAAGGCTGCAGCAGGAACCGTGGTGCTAAATATCTCCTGTTTGTTTTTGTTTGCAGGCTGTAACTGCAATGGCCATTCTGGCAGATGCCACTTTGACATGGACGTGTACCAGGCCAGCGGTGGGGTCAGCGGCGGGGTCTGCGAGGACTGCCAGGACAACACCACGGGGCAACACTGTGACCAGTGCAAGCTTTTCTTTTACCAGGACCCACGCAAAGTCATCTCAGACCCTCACGCGTGTCTTCGTAAGCTTCCCTTTTTTAGCTTCTATTTGCTTCTGTTGCATCCCCATACCTGAATGCTAACGTGGTTGTAAAAATGTCACCAAGCCTATAACATCCAAACTACTGTACAAAATAGCTGCATGACTCCATTCTTGAAACAGCATTATACAAGGGGCTGCATATTCCATCATTGCCAAAATGAGATTTGAAGTCCAGCAGGGGCATCACCCTTCCTGAACAACATCAATATAAATATCCCTACAATAGTGCTTGTTGTTGCTTCTGTGATAGTAAGGGATTACAGAAGGGGTGTGAAATGGTGGAAAGAGGAGTGTCTAGATACCTGTCATATATAGAAAACACAAGCTTTCAGGCATGTAAACCCTTCTTTTGAAAGATGAGCTAAATTCAGTATTAGCATAGAATGGGGAAGGTGCTTTGAGTGTAATTTAATTATAGTAATTGATTGTTGTGGAAAATCCTTAAGGAGCTAAGGGGAGGTTACAAAGGGAAGCGCTGCGGTAGATTTTAACTCTGCTGTGCGAAACAGCCAGTGCTGAAGCAGAAAATGGAATACATCATGAAAGCAGCGTCCCCTGCTGATCCCATCCTTTCTAGCAAATAGTTCAGCCATGGCCAGCTCAGACCAGCTCTGGGGAGGTGGCTCCTGTGTGGTACCCCCTGTAACCTTACAGCTTTCACAAGAACATCCTTGAAAGCACAGGGCCTGCTCCTCCCCATGTGCTCTGGACAGGGTATGGAGCGGGTGAGTGACACCTATTTCTACCTAAAGCAAAGGGTAAATTTCTACCAAAGTGAAGACTGCAACTTTCCTCCAGAGAAAAAGTAGATCTTTGAAACCCTCTTGAAATATTTCTTAGTTGTGGCTGTGCATTAACTGTGAAGCATCCAACACAGCAGGCATGGGTGAAAGTCTCTAGTCTTTACAAGAACACCGAATTTTTGACAACCTGCACTTCTATAATTGCATTTTCATGCCTATATCTAAATATGCCTTTTTGTGCCTCTTTGACCCTGCCTGCAGCCTGCAGCTGTGACCCAGAAGGCACGCTGCACAACGGCATGTGCGAAAGCCACACGGATCCTGCTCTGGGGATGGTGGCGGGTCGGTGCCTGTGCAAGGAGAACGTGGAGGGCGACCGCTGCGACCGCTGCAGGGCGAACCACTACGGGCTGAGCGGCAGTGACCCCCTGGGCTGCCAGCGTATGTAGAGCACTGCTTTTGTTCTTCTTCCCAAAGCATTTTAAAGAGATGAAGGTAATTGAACATGCAGACGCACTTGCTAACACACAGATACTATCCTCATTACAAATACTCAGTTGCCTACTGTAATTTTAGGTCAAGGACATGTCCCTGGTACAGCATGTGAGAAAAGCAAGGGTTATCAGGACAGAAAATATATGAAATCACTTGCAGAACACATAGTATTTTATAATAGATCAGGCTGTTGTTAATAGAAAGATCGTTAAGTATTCATTTTAATTGGGAAGGGAGGTTAAAACACATGAAAACTATTTTTGTACAAAAATCAGCACAAGAGTCATTCCTCTGAGCAAGGGTTGCTGGCAAACACATCTTACCCCTACTCAGGCATGCTGTGGGTTTGCAAGCCCATTATGCCCAGCACATGGTCCTCAGCCACATGGAGGGACTGTGCAGTGCAGATCAGCATGCCGGAACACATGGCAAAACACCACATCAAGCTGCTGCTGGCGCTCCCTGTTCCCCCCGAGGGTCCCCACTGAGGAAGCTGCAGGGTGTCAGGACATGTCCACCCAGAGGATGGAGACTGCCTGCCGTGTTGCTGCCACATCTAAAGCCAATGCCAGTCCTGCTGCAGTCACCGGAGCCAGCAGAGCTAACCACACATTTCTCTCCCTGCAGCCTGCAACTGTGATGCCTTTGGCACTTTGCCTTTCTCCATCTGCAACCCTGCCACCGGCGAGTGCCTCTGCCAGCAGTTCGCCACAGGCCGACGCTGTGAGAAATGTGTTGTATGTACCCAAACAGTTTCTGTTAATACTTCATGCTGGCTCTCCTTGCATGTGGTTGTAGAAGTCTCCTCTCCCATCCCCTGCCTTCCTGTGGGCTCTGGGCTGGCATTTCATCAAAGGAGAAAATGGTATCTGTTCTGTGCATGAGACGTCATTTCTTGTGCAGTGACACTATTTAGGGAATATGAAGACCATCTGGTTTTACCAAGGGAGTGCCTCCACCCTGGCATGGGACAGCTTGGGGGTTTGCCCTTGGTGATGTCTCCATTGTTTTCACTCTGTGTTCGTGGACTGGGATCATGCCCACAGATGAGGAAAGCAGCAGGAGATGAGTCCCTGAAAGTGTCCTTCATTCAAAGCCTGAAACTGTCCTTAGATTCATTCAAAGCCTTTCCTTAACAGACTCTGGATGGGAAAAAGTGTCCTCTGTGCAGTAGGCTGTGAACTACTGCTACCCTGACCTGCAGGGGAGGATGGGGAAGCTGTGGATTTAGCTGCTCTCAAAATATTTGTAGTGAGTATCCTCACAAAAAAAATAGGATCTCGTAGTCTTTTTTCCTGTATAAGGGAACAGTCATTGCCAAAAAAGTAAACAATTAGATTTACTTGAAATTAATTTTACAGCGATACACTTCCATTTTGCATGGACACATTTGGTTCTTCTTTTTTACCTCATGCAAACATTTGTGCAGTCAAACTGGACTAGGAGCAACACTCAGAAAGGAAAGGAAATGCAACGTCAAGTCCTCAGACCATCTCTGCTGTTTCCAGAACAACTTGCCTGCACAAATGCATAAATATCTGGCCCTTCTTGCAGTGTCTGAGCACCCATGCAATCTGGTAGAAGAAGCAATCTCACATGGCCAAGCACAGGCAGGCATCTCAGGAATGGTCCAGAGCATCAGTCATCCAAGCAAATAAATTATGTTGATGTAAATAATTGCCATTAAATATATATATATATGTTTCATTTTCTTTTATCTCAGGTGGAATACTGGGGTCTCGGCAAGAGCTTGTATGGCTGTTCTCCATGTGACTGTGACATTGGCGGATCCCAGAATAACTTGTGAGTTAATGTTCTTCATCAAGATTTGTCCTATTTTTAATTTTTACAAAATCTTGGGCTAGACTTTCTCATTAGGTTAATAGAGTCTCAGTGCAAGTGGGAAAACAGACTGTCGACATAATTTCATCACATATGAACAGTATAAAGTCATGGTGGGATTGTGGAGATTTGTTTGTAATTTTAAGTGGGATTTACCTTTTACCTTCAAAGCCAGCTTTGGATCAGCTAGAATAGAGACTAGTTTAATATAAAATACAAACTGTATAGCTTGAGAGAAACAGGGGCCCTAATTTCAGTAGAAATTAGTAGTTATGGGTGACATTTTTGACTTAGCTTCCTATACATTCTTCAAAGCTTCAAAAGCTAGAAATATATATATATATATATTTTTTTTTTTCCTAAAGCATTGGCTCATATTCAAAATATATCAATTTAGAGGCCAGTTTCATTTCAGTTGAGCTGCTCCAGTCTGTCAGGCAGGGTTCTTAACTGTTAGATTTCAGACACATCCTTCTCAGACATCCTTCAGACATCCTTCTCAGACTTCAGACACAGAAGCACATAGTCCAATATCATGCATAGTCAGCAGCTCCTCAGCATGTATGGCATGTACTTGTCAGTAAGTTAATCAAAGCTAGTAATCATTTAACGCGTTAAGTAAGAGTGCAAGTATATGAAAACTACCATATCACTCAAACCAAAGGTCCTTCTGACCTCATGTCGTGTTTCTAAAAATGTGTGAGAGGTGCTTACGAAAGGATACTGTAATAGATATAGAAACAGATATGAGAAATGGATACAGGAATAGATGGGAACAGATGCTCAGGAAAGAAAAGGATCTGTGCTCCTGGTTATAGGCTGGATGGAGAAAGACAAGGCATGTCACGTCTCCTAAGTGAGGAAAAAGAAGCACGAAATACATACAGCATTGGAAAGAGGAAACAATGAGGGTTGTTGGTGGAAATCCTCTTCCACAATGGAAGTGGATTAAGTAATTCACACTGGAAGAAATGAAACAGAGCTAAAGCAATGGTAGAGCTGAGCAGCTCTCTTTACCAACTCTTGCCCCAGGTGCTCACCAGAGGACGGTCAGTGCCAATGCCTTCCCAACATCGTGAGTCGCCAGTGTAACGAGCCAGCCCCAGGCTACTTCTTTTTACCCCTGGATTATTACATTTATGAAGCTGAGCATGCAACATCCCTTTCTGGCTCTGCACCCTTGGTATGTACCTGGACTTCTGGGTGTCATATAGAGAACGCGTCCATATGGTGGTTGATATTAAGCAAGTCCCTTGACCATCCTCAGGACATTCTTGTCTTCCATGTCTCCCATAACTGTGGCTGTTACCCAGGGACAGTCACTACAAATTAATCAAATTAATTTGATTATTTAAGTTAGAGGAAAATGATTGAGTTGCCAACAGTTTGAGGAGAAGCTGTCACTAATTGTGATATTTCTGGAAAGCTCTAACAGGGGAAGAAACAAATCCCTCTCTGCGTCATTGGACTCATTACTGCTGCCCTGTATAAAGGTACTGATGGTAGCCCTAAAGAATTTGGCATTAATTCCACAACATTTTTAGAATTATTTTTTTCTCCTCAAAATTAGGGTAGCTGTTCCCCCTGCAAAGTACAAGTCTCGCCTTGCTGGAATGTGTCCCTTCCGCTGCCTACATTTTTAATAATGTTTTTTAATCTGATGTGTTGTCCAGAAGCTATGGAGAAGGAATAATAATAAAAATGTTTATTTTCAGGTCACATCCACAAATATTTAGCTATAATCACAGCCAGTAATCATCCTACAGTCCAATAATTAAATGGAAAACAGATGTCTGGGACGAAGCTAATTTTAAGAGTGAGGGAAAAAGGTTTCCAGCAGTTGCTGGGCTGTGTTTCAGGGTTTCACCCAGCAGAGAACAGAGCTTATTTTAAAATTGGGTTTTCCATTTAGTTGCTTACCAACCCTTCACAACTGTTGAGACAGTGATACCTCCTCTCTCTTTACTTCTACCTCATAGGTTAAACCAACCGCTCTTCCAAGGTGTGACATCTACTTCCAGAAGCAAGGATATGAGTTCACGATTGAAAATGGAAAGATTGTGTTAAACAGGAGCAAAAACCGAAGTGTAAGAAAAGCTGGACTTGGGCAGGTAAATAGGTGCTTTGTTATTTAAGGAAAAATTACAACAAATACTAAATTTAATCTTGCAACAGGGAGAGAAAATGTCTGAGCATGTGGAATTCACAGTCCTAAGCATCAGAATCCTGACACAAGTGAAATCATTTTTTTTTATACAGTTTAGCTGTATTTTTTATAATTCCCACAGACAGGCTTGTTTTGCTATGTTCAGTGCCACTGTAGGCTCAGGTTCAAAGAATTGTTTAGAAGGGAAGAGCCTCAAGAAAGGTAAAATCCCCACCACCACCACCTTTTTATTTTGTTTTGTTTGCAAGACGTCTACAACATTTAAGTGTACCTAGAAGTTAACGTGGTACATTCTGTATTTAAATGCTCCATCACTGCAAGTCAGCTTAGTCATTTTAAGTATTGATATTTATTCATTCAGCTTATAATGAAAAGTCCAGTCATGTACAAAATCAAGTTTAATCTGTTTAAGGTTTGCAGTGTGAATGCCTGGAGGTGCCACATATACAGAGATGGATGGATTAATCTAGTCCTTCTCATTGCTGTTGTAGCAAAGCTATAGGAAGCTTTTCTCTATCTGTGACCCTAAACATCCTACATGTGGGAGAGTTCTTAGCATGCAGATCATAGAATCATAGAATCATTGAGGTTGGAAAAGACCTCCAAGATCATCTGGTCCAACCATCATCCTACCATCAATGTCACCCACCAAACCATGTCCCTAAGCACCACGTCCAAACTTTCCTTGAACACTCCCAGGGATGGTGACGCCACCACCTCCCTGGGAAACCCGTCCCAATGCCTGACTGCTCTTTCTGAGAAGAAATGTCTCCTCATTTCCAACCTGAACCTCCCCTGGTGCAACTTGAGGCCATTCCCTCTAGTCCTATCGCTAGTTCAAGAGTGTGTTCAGAAAATGAGGCTGACCAGTGGCTGAAATAAGTAAATAATATGGCAAAAAGCAACTCCTTTCCTTTTTTTCTGAGTTTGCCTGTTTGTAACTTGCAATGTTGAAAATGTCAATGTGTCTTTGCAGGATGCCATTCAGCTAGGACAGGGCTCAGCTGTGGCAGTGGTTTTCAGGCAGCCCAGTGCTGGCCGGTCCGTCACGTGGACAGGAGCTGGCTTTGCCCGTGTCCTCAGTGGAGCTGGGCTGAGATTTGCCATCAACAATATTCCCGTCGCTATGGACTTTGATATCTCGATCCGTTATGAACCTGAGGTATTTGTGATGACTTGTGTGTCTTGTGATGTGATAGATGCAGGGTCTATTTTGCCAATAATAGGCAACTCCTCCTGCTCTTTATTTTTAAAATGAAAATTGTTTGCCTGCTCATCCTGAACAGCAGAGAAACATGCACTCTACTTATTCCCTTATCTCCTTGCAGTCATATTAAAAAAAAAAAAAAAAAAAGTGTTTTCTAAGTATCAGACAAATTTTCATCTTCTGGAGCTCCTCATTTGCTACCCTTGCTTGTACTGCACTTTTGTTCATGGGTCAGACACCTGCAAAATGCCAGCTCCTTCTGGGTGGGCATCTTATATTTCTATCTGAGATTTTCTGGGCAGGACAGTGTGCACAGGCAGGAGTGAGCTGATCTGTGCACACACAGAAGGTATTTATCCAGGACCTTTGTAGGCATCCAGCCTCCCAGTTGCCTCAGCTGGGCTCTGAGATGTGTGAAAACTGTTGGATATTAACCAAAATCATAGAATCATAGAATCATTAAGGTTGGAAAAGACCTTCAAGATCATCTGTTCTTATTTTATGTCCGGACAAAATTTCTCAGTGATGAAGATATGTCTAGGGAAATCCATTAACCCAAATCTGGTTAAATCCAAGTCCATAGCCATGTGTTCAAAGACATATGCAAGTGTTTTATCCATACCAGTTATTCATACATGCTTTGTTCCTTCCCTTCCCAGCTCCCTGGGACTATCCCACCACTCAAGATACTTCTTCTGTCTATTGTATTCTCCTCTTTTCCTGTCATTCTGAGGCAAACAAAACTCCCACTGACTTAAAACATGAGAATAATTTCACAGTGGGCTGGTTTGACATTGCTTTTTCCTTCTAAGGACTGGATGAAACAGCTGAATTTGAAAGACTCATGTAACAAAATCATTTATGTTTGTTATTCCTTATTAGATGTGAGGGGAGGCACACAGTGAAGGCTATCTGTGGGACAACACTATGCTGAGAAAGGAAACAACTCCAATGGCTTTAACAGAGCTGTTTCCATTTGCACCAGCTGAGGTCCCATTTCCACTACTGCTATTCAATTAACCATTGCAAATACAATGCATTTTTCACCAATAACCTTATTTTTAATCCTATAAAGAACAAAGAGAAAACCTGCTTTGTCACTGCTATTTGCAACCACTCAGTTGGCTTTCACAAACCATGACAGGGAGAAAGAGGGTTTTTCAGGTATGAAAAATGATCGTAATTCTTGTCTTTTGTTTATAGACCTTAGAAGACTGGCTAGCAAGCGTCGCCGTTCAGCCCACTGGTGCTTTGTCAAGTCAACGCTGCAGAACCCAAGGCTTTTCACAGGAGCCACATGTGTTGGCTCTCCCAGCTGTGAAGAGGTCCAGCTATTCCTGTCCTTCCGCTGTAGATTTCCTGTGTACAAATCCTTTGCTGAACCACTGCAGCACGTTAAATCTGTGGGAAAGCGTGGATATTGGAAACACATGTGTGGCCTTTCCTGTTGCTGCCGAACCACAGCACCAGGCAGACCGAAGGAGGGCAGGAAGAAGCAGATGCTTCAGCCTGGCAATGGCTCGCCAGAGCTGGGAGAGCAGCCTTAGGTCCTGCTGGGGCTAATTCCTTTGGCAGAGATCCAGCTGAAGCTATTTCCATACAGGAAGGAAATACTGACCTAAAGACACTGCCGTAGCCTATTCTCAAAACCAGGTTTTCAGATTGCACCTATGTAAAGAACAGAGAGGAGCCGGGAGGGCAGGGAGAGCTCACAGCATCCCAGCAACTTGCCCCATCCTGCTCTGGTGAGGGACCAAGCATATAACTATGCTCTGTCCATAACTGTGCTTTGTTTCTGCTAAACAGGGTCGCTCTTCTGCAAACTCCAGTCTGCCTGGAGCCAGGAACAGAGTATTCTGTGGACGTGTATTTCTCTCAGCCCTCTGCCTCTGGCCCAAAGGCTAAATCGTTCATCTTGATTGACTCTGTAAGTAACGCTGTCACAATTCCCTCTAGACTGGATTTATACCACTTTGAAATTTGTTTGTTTTTAGCATAGACTCATCCAAATATTTTTAAATCATTTATGGTGTGTTTTATCAGAAATCCAGGGAAGCTTGCTTCAACTTACCTCCATTGGCACTGTCTTTCTGTGCTTATATATGGAAAGACAGGATTGCATCATTTACAATTTTTATGGAGCAATACCATAATAGCTCACCAAATCATACATGTTATGTATGTTAATAGCCAGAGTGTGTACCTCTAGAGGTTGCTCATTTATTATGAGCACATTCCACATATGCTGACAAAGTGGTGTGGTTAGGGACACACATTTTTCAATTCTTCATTCACCTATTTTTTTGAAAATCTATATAACTGAACCTAATTAAAAAAATCATGGGGATTTCGAGATGGGTCTTGTCACTGGAGAAGTAAAATTAGTTCTGTATTATCCTGGGAATTATGTCCAGACATTTCCCATGTTTCCACCAAAGCAGAAACTGGGTATTAGTTTTGGGTCTTTCTCTTGAGAAAAATATTTAAAAATTCATTCCTCTAATTACTTCTGTAGAACTGGAGCTGACAAAGGCTGGCCATACTTGGACATGGAGCCTCCAGATTATTTTTTCCCTATCTCAGTAACACAAGTAAAAATTTTGGCCTGCTTTTGGAGTCGTAAACATGGTACCTCTTAGCAGCAAAAACAGTTCTGAGCATATATCTGAGGTCTTATTATAATCTGACTTTTTTGTACACAGTCTCTTTTATTTGAGGAACGCGGGGAATGTCTAGATCTTCAGAATAAATGTGAATTTAGATTTAGAAATCCGGTGCTCCAGGCCTCTGTCCTTACCATGCGCACCACAGTCAGGGAATGTGGGAAATTCTGTTTTTCACTATATCTAAGCAAAAATATTTTCTTTTCCTCTTAACGCCGCAGCTTGGACTTATTCCCAGAATCAGCTCTGTGGAAAACTTATGCAGTAAAAAGGATTTAGATGACTACCAAAAGTACCGCTGCATTGAAATTGCGTCAGAAGTTGGACCTCACATCCTGCCTGAGGCATGCTCATGGCTGATCGCGAGCATGTCCGCCCGCATTCACCATGGTGCCGTCGGTAAGGGGCAACCCGCACAGACACCTGGTTTGGTCAGTTGATGTTTTTTCCTTGAGTTTGTTGGGCATGTTGACTGGAGAGCTTTCAGTCCATGGTGGTGTAGGTAAGTGAAGCTTATCGGTATGGGCATGCTGGATACATCCCATTGAACCCTGAGCATGCTGCAAACATCTGTGGGTGGCATGGCTCTTGAACAGCCATGGATCTTGAGCCCATCGCATGTTGAGCTTGGTGGAGCAGCAAGATGGAGCAGTGCTTGTGTGTTTTCTGAAGAGCATTGCAACCAGAAGCAGCTTCACCAGCTGCCCAGAGCAGCAACTTGGCTAGTTTTTGGCTGCCAGAAAATGACAGAGGAGTTTTTAAGCCCTCTCTACAGATCCTGCAAGACATCTGGATGGCCTGGTAGAGCTCCAGGCTTGATGGCACACAAGCCAATGTGCTGAAACAAGTTCTCCAAGAAAACATCAGTGGTGTCCCAGCGAGAGTGCAGTGGCAGGTGGGGTTTGAAGCCCCTGGCAGTATCCTGGCCCCATTGCAGAAATAACTTCTCTGTTGTTGGGCCCACAGTGATGGAGCTTCTCTGTACTTCCAGTATCAGGAATTGTCTTTCTGGGCACCTTTGGTGGTCAGCTCCCTGTGGAGATGACTTTGATCCTTGCCAAGACCTGACAGCTTCTCCTTAGTTCGTGCTGTCTTTAGAAGAACAGATGCCTCACTCACAGATCATGCGATGTGGCCATGGCCACACAGCTGCAATCTTCCCCTCAATTAAATTTGGGCTGCACTGATTCTGTGTAAACATTCCAGTACGGCTCCCCATAGTGATGGGATTCTCACTTTGGCTTTCTAGCACTGGCATGTGAGCATCCTGGACAAACATCCTCTGTGAGTTAGCAGACCACCTTTGTTCAGTAGGACAGTCCAAGTTGCTCACAAAGGAGCAGACAATGCACAGGCACAGGCTAAGCACTGCTTGCAGACCACGTCCAGTGCTGCAGCTAGTGCATGGCTGTTGGTGGTTAGTGAATCCCTGATGAGAGGTCATCAAGCTCTTTCCTTCCTGTTCCTAAGTGCAAAAACTGCAAGATTATGAGAACAGTCACACCCCTTTGTTTTTTTAACCAAGCCTGGTTTGATTTTCTTTTCCACTGGCAGCATGCAAGTGCAATCCCCAAGGGTCGCTGAACGCCAGCTGCAGCAGACTGGGGGGGCAGTGTCATTGCAAAGCCAACGTCGTGGGACGCTGCTGCGACACCTGCGCTGCGGGCAGCTACGGCTTTGGCTTCCACGGCTGCTACTGTGAGTACTTGGCAGCCAGTACCAGCACCAGTACCAGCACCAGTACCAGCACCAGTAACAGTATGGTGCTCTTCATGGACACCCCAACCTTGTAGGGCTTTGAAGCCACTAATATGCATGATGCGATAAAAAATTATTTCCACATATAACAAATTTGCCATCCCCGTTGCTTGTCCTGTCTCTGAGCAGTGTCAGCGATGGGTGGGTTGGTGGGGACATGCTGACGATGCAGCTTCTCTCTCGGTGTTTTCCAGCATGCGAGTGCCACCCGCAAGGCTCGGTGAGCTCGCTGTGCGACCAGGTGACAGGGCAGTGCGCCTGTCGCCAGGACGTCGATGGTCAGCGCTGCAGCCAGTGCCTACCTGGGTATTTTGGGTTTCCCCACTGCCGCCCGTGCCCATGTAATGGCTACGCAGAGCTCTGCGATGAGGTGACCGGCAAGTGCCTGAACTGCAGCAGGTTTACGGCTGGAAGCCGCTGTGAAAGGTAAGGTGATGGGCAGCACTGCACCGCTCACCCCAAAAACAGCTGTCTGAGATATGTGGTTTGCTGGGGACCCACCTACATCCCATGAATGCATCAGAGACCTTAACTGGAAACATAGCTAAAAACAGGATTGAACTGGACCTCAATGCTGAATGACAGATGCCCGTTTGTTGGGTAAATGTGAACGGGAAGGCGGATCCTCTGGGATGGACCGGGGCACAGCCACCTGCAAGCGGCATTTGAGACATGGGTGCCCAGGTGCTATGTGCTCGGAGACCTGTGATACAAGATTTTCTGCCAGCTTCTAAATTGCCAAGAGGCTAAACTAGAGCTGAATACTCATTTTAATACCTGCAATTATCTCTGAGGTGCTTAAATAAACATGCCCTCTTTGCTGGCTCATATCATTTCCATATGACCAGCAAATGACTTCACCCACGTGTTTCCATCTCTGCTCAAAACAGTGCTCATGTTTTTCATTTATATCCTTGCAGAATTATCAGCAGATTCAGCATGGACATCAGAATTAAATTTATTGGCTGGTTAGTTTGGTTTGGCTGGATTGTACCTCTTCATTCCCTTTTAAGAGGATTTCCCCATGAAGCCTGTTGAGCTTCTCTAGCAATGCGTTTGGACAATGCGGCCTTTCGCTATTGTGGCTGTAGAAGTCAAATAGATTAAAAATGGGAGACTGAAACACTTGTTGCCCTGCGCCTCCACGGGAGTTCCATTACCCAGGGCGAGGATAATTGGAAAGCCAAGACTTTTAAACTGGCTTGTATAAATATACAGAATTGTGTTCCCATTTGCCATAGTAAAGCGGATTAAAGACTGAGGATGCTTCAGAAGCTGCTCCATTGCCTGCTTGTCCGGGTAATGCCACAGATGCCACCACCTTGAAGCAGCCATCACTCCAGGTTTGCAGAACGTTTCAGACAGAGCATTTCTACATAAACGTCACGCCTGAAATATGCAATATTCTCTAAGTACTCTGAATGAATATTTGCTCTTTCACCCATGCTGGGACTTTCTAATGTCATGCCAATCACTCTTTGTGTGTATATATGGCAAAATACATGTGGGAGAGGAATACACATAGTAAGAGCTGGATATGCAGATTTTTTCTGTGATTTTACAGAATCACAAAATGATTGATTCTGTAACCTAAATGATAGTATGTATACGACATATCACACATATCACACGCAGAAATTCTGCATATCCAGCTCTTACTACGTGTATTCCTCTCTCACATGTATTTTGTCATATATACACACAGGGAGTTAAAAATATTTCAGAGTAGGTGAAAGTTTTCAGGAATATTCCTTGAAAAGAAAATGTATTTTTTATTTTTGTTTTGTTTTTCTCCAGATCTTGGGAATGCAGCTCTGATTTTACATTTTAGAGCATGTTTGAAGCTGCATACATCTGCACCAACTAATGGGGATAGCATTAAAATGGCCTGGAATCCCAAATTAATTATAGATATATATAAATTGATTCACATGCCAGGACTGCAAGGAGCATTTGACAGTTCCTGCTGCTTTGTGTTGACTCTTTTGACAGGTGCATGGATGGCTATTACGGAAACCCCCTGAACAGAGAACCCTGCCGCCCATGCATGTGCCCAGGGGCACCTACAAGCAAGAGGTTTTTCGCACATTCCTGTTACCAGGACTCCCAGACTGCACAATTAGTCTGCAACTGTCTTGAGGGATATTCAGGTAACAATCAAAATAAAGACTGGTTTTGATTATATTAAAACTGATGTAAAACAAAAATTATGATCCTCTGCCCATCCTCTGTTCAGAAATGACAAGTGAGATAATGATAAAATAGATAAGAAAAGTTAATGCCCAAATTTACTCAACTTGAGTGGGAATATCCCAACTGAGAAAAGTGGGATTTGTGCAGTTAGTATTCAAAAAAGGCATTCATCTATTTGTATTCAGTGAAGTCATTAATTAATCTAATGTCACTCTCTGGAAACGTCCCCCTTTCCAGGGGTACCTGGTGGAGGGAACTCCAGTTGCTCATCACCTCTGAGAAACAAGAATTGGAAACCCAAATCAGAAAGATCAGGGCACCAAAAAGGAAGTTTTCACTGTTTGAAAGGTTACTGCAGAAAGGGCCATTCCCAGCTATCTCAGATGCGGGTATTTTTTGCAGCAAACTGATGTCTCACTTCCAGAGATCCCATTGACTTAACTTGAATTTCTGCAGGGAAGAACTGAAGTTATTTCCCTTCCCCTGGGCATTACAAAGATTTCCAACAATGGAGCCAAAACTAAACCAATGCTGTCATATTTATTTAGGCCATGTTCCTTTATAAGTGAAGAGCAGTTTTGTCCAAGGAATCACTGTTAGGGCCAAAATGATCCCTGTTGGTACTTACCCAGGGGATTACTGTCCTCAGAAACAACTGATATCCTCAGTTCAGGACTTTCTTCCAATTGCTCCTTCCTGGCAAGGTTCTTGGTCACCTCTGAGGCACCAGGCTCACTCTTCTGGAGACTGGGAAAGGCTCTGGTCCTTGGGACTGTGGTGAAAGAGCAGAGTCTTTGGCCAAGGATGAGCCAGTGGACAAGGTCCCAGTAACACTAGCCTGCCCAGAAAGGTTTTTGAGAGTGCAGAGTGGTAGCACCTTGATTGGGGGGGGGGGTGGGGAAGCTTTGGGATGGATGCAGACAGAACTGCAATGCCAGAAAGCAAGGACAGAATCTCCCAGAGCTCCTCTGACCTCCTGGAGATCCTCTGTTAGAGAAAGGAAGGCAGGTCTGGTGGGCTCTGCATCACTCCAGAATAGGGCACATCCCACCTTCCCTTGACATTGGGGTGAAGACACCAGGGAAAATCCTGCAAAATGGCCTAACTCCAACTACAGTTTTGTTCTCTACGACTTTCCAAGGAGGAGAAGTGGAGATGGAGGTGCTCATCCATTTTCCCTGATGTAAAGCAGCATCAGGGGAGGTTCAGACTAGACATTAGGAAATCCTTCTTTACTGAGAGGGTGGTTAGACACTGGAACAGGCTTCCTGGAGAGGCAGTTGATGCTCCATGCCTATCCATGTTTAACGGTCACTTGGATAATGCTCTTAATGATAGGTTTTAACTTTAGGTCAGCCACAAAGTAGTCTGACAATTGGACTTGATTGTCTTTGTAAGTGCCTTCCAACTGAAACTATTCTGTTCTGCTCTGCTCTGCTCTGTTCTATCCGATCCGATCCGATCCTATCCTATCCTATCCTATCCTATCCTATCCTATCCTATCCTATCCTATTTGAAAATACTTTGCTGGAAAAAGATGCTTGGAGGTGGTGTCTGAGGGGTATCCCTTTACACATACTGAAAGGGCTTCCCTGGTAAAAGAGGCTTGGGGTGAGAGGGGTGTGTTTCCAACAGATTGCAGTATGGGAGATATAATTTTAACTGATCACAGGAAAAAGGCACCAGTCTCAAACAGATGGGTATCTTCCATTCGAAATCTGAATTTGAACAGGCAGCCTTTTATTATTAAAAATTACATGACTCACTTGAATTCTCACCAGCCAGCACGTTTTTTACCTTTCTCTCCGACAGGCCGGCAGTGTGATGCGTGTCCTAGCGGGTTCTACAAAAACCCAGGAAGCCCCATGGAGGATTGTGCACCATGCCCCTGCAACAACAACATTGACGTGACTGACCCAGAGTCCTGTAACGGAGTCACCGGGGAATGCATCAAGTGTTTGCACAACACCCACGGAGCACACTGCCAGTTCTGCAAACCCGGGTATTTTGGTTCAGCCCTTGCTCAGGACTGCCAAAGTAAGTGAACAACAGCACTGCAATTGCATATTATCAGCGAGAAAAGTTTTAAACAAATAAGGCTATAGGGAGAAGTTAGCCCCTAAGGGGATGATAAAACTAAAGCAGACAAATGGAGCAGTATATGAGGGTCCTGAATAAATTTCTACTCAGTGATACATATAGCTGCTAATATGGCATCTATTAAATTCTATCCTTGTCATCCAAGTCTCTCTAAATCTTCTACTGAATACCACTCCTAGGAAATGATTATTTGTGAACTGAAATCAGTATTAGCTGTCAGAAAAATAAATGTGCATTCTTGCCATTCAGGAAGGAATCAAAATTAAAGAAATCAAAGATAATCAAAAGCAATGCTGAGTTAGCCAGATGACCTCTTGCTGAGCTCCCTGCCTTCCCAGTTGTTTTGATGATATGGCTAGAAATAGAGACTGCTCAGGAAATTTAATAGACCACATGAGGACACTGTCAATAACAGCATTTTGAGAGGAAAGGAAGGAGTGCAAGAACATGCAGGTCATAAGTTTCTTCCCAAAGTTTCTCAAATACCATTTCACAGATGTGGCTGATTGAAGGTCTAATTTCAACAGGCCAGAAAAATATATCTATTTTCAAGTATCACTTTTTCTGGGATTCTCTGAAAAATAGTACAAACCAATTCCTCATTCATTCTTGGAAGATGTCACCCAGAAATGGTTTAGCAAGAACTTTTGGCTCCTCAAAAGGAAGTCTTCTTACGTTACTCAGCTTGCCATTAACTGGGGGTTCCCACACTGTACAGTGCCTACTGTAAATCAGTTTTGCCTTATCCAACATATTCAACATTTCATTATAATAAGATTCAAAATTCACTACACCTTCATTTTTGTGCTGGTATTAAAAGCAGTAAAAGCTCCCAGTAAGTTTGTTCAAAGCCACGTTTCAAGGCCAAGCTGTGCTTTATGTACAATTCTGTTTGCTCATCTGCTGTATCAGCATCTGCTGTAGTAGTTGTCCTTTTTTTTTTTCCAGTCTGCACATGCAATCTCACAGGTGTCCTCCCTGCCATGTGCCCAGGGAGGGATGCAGCCTGCCTGTGTGACCCGGCCACTGGCGCTTGCCCCTGCCTGCCCAACGTGGTGGGTGCCACGTGCAACCAGTGTGCGCCTGGCTACTGGGACCTGGCTAGCAGAAAAGGATGTCAGCTCTGCGACTGTGAGCCGAAAAAACACCCAAAGCAACCAGTGCAACCAGGCAAGGAAGCTACTCTGCTCTCTGGGAACTGGGATGGTGGCATTTTGGCCTGGCATGCTTGGGACCTGCTCCTATAAGAATGTTTTTCTGTCTTGCACCCTGAAAACAATGAGTCTTTGAAATTTGCAGTTGTTACAACTGGGCTTGGAGTCAGTATATCAAATGTGCTGTTCTGATACCGTGACTTTGCTTGCAAGCAATTTCTCTTTGCTTGTGTGTTTCTTTGCAAAGTGGATTGTAGAAATTGAAGAGAAAATGATATATAGGAAAAAATGCCTCATACACATACGTACAGGGAAAGAGAAAGTCCAGGCTTGGGCCCAAGAGACTTGCATGTGTTTTTTTAAGTGTTTCCTTTCATAAAGTAGAAGCTGCTACCATTACATTAATCATGCATCATCAATCAGACTGCTAGAGTATCTTTTCTCACCTTTAATTCCTGTGCACTTTCTAGAGCAAGAACATAGAAAAAATAAAACAATGCTTCAGAATAGAGAGCTAAAATTGTGGTCCCCATGAAGACAACTGCAATTTTGCTCTTGACTACATAGCACCAGGACCTTATGCCAAGTTCTTGCTGATATGCTTTCACATTTTCCCTTCATTATGCTTTCTGTTTGTTCTGGTTTATTTAGCGGATTTATTATTTTTCCCAGGAAATGTAGCTCTTAACGTGACAGAACTACACTACTACTGCTTTTCTGAGTTATACCAGTTATCAGAGCTGTAATTCCCTGCAGTTTAATTTTGCTGCTGAATTCCAAAATAAATTTTCTAGGGCAATGTGCATAGCATACCCTGGAGGTTTTCTGTTACAGCTAATATATCATGTAGTTAAAAGTTGAAATGTTAAGCTTTGTTCAAGCAAAAATAAGACATTAATCTGTTTTGCAAAAGGAAGAAAAAAAATCCTCTTTCAGATAATAGTCAAAGGATGAGTTCTCAAAGATCATCTGTAGGCTGGACCATAC
The DNA here is from genome assembly GCF_013377495.2 of Cygnus atratus. Lineage (NCBI taxonomy): Eukaryota > Metazoa > Chordata > Aves > Anseriformes > Anatidae > Cygnus > Cygnus atratus. Next base: position 15,396,074 of record NC_066362.1, on the reverse strand, counting down.
AAAACTTTCCATATCAGTAAAGAAAAGCCAGCTCTCCATGCCCATTTTGTTTTCACAGCCTTCAGGAGGAAGATGGGAAAAGTGGCTTATCATGTATAAACCATGTTGTTTAAAGAACATATGGAAGCTGTGTCACTGCAGTCCCCATGCAGCTGTATGACAGAGCAAGAAAGAAACCCAGCAAATAATGTCTGTCCAGTCATTCCGTGTGGGCAGCTGTTTAATCCTGACCTGTCTTTACAGCTTACAGGCCAGTGTCCATGTAAGCTTGGCTATGGTGGAAGACGTTGTGATGAATGTGAGGAAAATTACTTTGGCAATCCCGAGATGCATTGCATTTGTAAGTATTACTAAGTGGGGACAACCAGACTAGAAACTGCTGCAAAAGAAATGTTTGGCCCTTACGTTCACAGAGAAGACAGGACTTATATCTAGAGAAATAAACTTTAACACATTTGAGTGTACAAGATGGATAAAATTGTTTATATTATTTATCAGTACTTTTCCCTCTACAGTTATGATGTGAATATGGATGCAAGAGCTAAAGAAGAGATGTTAGACATGTAGTCCCTTTCACTCTAACGTGAACACTGGTTTCACCCTCTGCTATTTAGAAATGGTCTACATTAGCTGTAGGCTGCAGAAGTGGAGTGGAGTGCAGCTCTCAACAGACAGCTCCCCACCCCAGGGAGTACCAGGGTGAAGTTTCAGGAGGGATTTATCTCACCTGACTTTAGCTGTCCCAAAGCCAGGGACCTAGTCTGAGCTCCTCTGATCAGTGGTGCTGATTTCCAGGTTGTGCAGGCTGATAAGTGTCTCCAAATAATATTTTATGTCCATTTTTGTTGTTCAGATTGGATGTTAGGAAAAGGTTCTTTACTGAGAGGTGGTCACAGAGACATAGTGCTAGAGGAGCAGAGCTGCACACAGTGGGGGAAAACTCCACCATGGTCCAAGGAGCAAGTAGCAGTAGAATCACATCAAGAAAAAGAAACCCCATGAGTGGTCTGCTCAGCGGGATAAAGTTGATCCATTGGTCAACATTAATGTTGATCAACATAATGTTGATCAACATAATGCATTGATCTCTGCAGACCCAGCCTAGCAGGCTCAAACAGCAGCAGAGAGAACCAGTTTCTGTTTGCACCGTTGAAGTGCACGATTGTGTCTCCTGTATGTGTTACTCCTGCAGAGAAGGGACAACTGCATGTGACTTGCTGTCCCTTTCTTGCAGCATGTGCATGTAACCTGGAGGGAACCAGCCAGCCCCAGTGCGACAAAGCCACCGGCGCGTGTAACTGCCGTGCTGGTGTCACGGGGTGGTTCTGCAACCAGTGTGGCCGTGGCTTCGAGAAAGACTTTCCCTCTTGCCGTCAGTGTCATCTGTGTTTTGATCAGTGGGACGCCGAAATTACTGCCCTCACCCAGACTGTTCAAGGACTAATGAGGTTTGCTGCAAGTCTAGAGGATAAAGGAGGACGAATGCCCAGCTGTGACATGCGCTTCAAAACCTTTGAAGATGCCATTTCTGAAACTGAAAGAATTTTGAAGCATCCTGTTCTTTCACTGGAGGCACTCACAGGCATCAAGGATTTTCATGGCTACGTTCAGTAAGAATTGACTGCCCTGTTAAAATCACTTGGCTAAGAAAGCAATCTTCCCCCAGGCTTCACCAGCCTTACCTTTGCTTACCCTTACCTTCAAATCCTGTTTCTGATCAGCACACAGATGTTGGAGTGCTAATTCACTGTTTCCAATAGATCTGTGAACAAAATAATCTTTATATATAATATTTTCCCCCCCACAGGCATGTACTTAAATGCAGGAATTTTCCAGTTCCTAAAAGATTCCTAAATAAGCCATTACAAGTAAATGTTTCTGCTCATTTAGAAATTTAACTCTTGTCATCTAAAATATTGTGTACCTCAGTTGCAGTTTAATAACATTTCAGTCTGATTACTGACAACTGTCATTTCCCTTGTAGAGAAAAAGTTGCACAAATGGGTCCCCTTCCTAGAATGCTGTATGAATTTCCTGACCTTAATGAGAACATTGAAGATATTAGGGAAGAAGCTGACCTTGTCTATGAACTTCTACAACAGAAAGTGCATCTGCATCACAGTTTTCATTACTTGAACCTCAAAGGTAAGTCAGCCAGTAATTAACTGGAATAAGTAAACATATTCCATGAAATTTCACAATTTTTTGAACCATTGAACCACACATTTCAAAGATCCCTAGATTTTAGTTCCATAGGTTCAGAAAAAATGGAAATGCTAAGAACATAATTATACTAATTTCCAAACTCTCTTTTGTTGTAAAATGCCATGATTTCTAGCATCATAAATTTCAGATGCATGCACCAGGGTCATGTCAGTCAAAAATCCCATGAGTCCTGATGTTTACATCAGGATTTAAAGGCCACCCAGTTTCACATTATAGACTCACAAATCATACAGTAGAAGAGCAAAGGATTTTTTTTTTCCCTGCTTCTGACTGCTATTGCTCTTAGCAATACTTAAAAAATGTACGGCAATAGTTTGTTTAATTAAAGCAGAGAGTCATAGTGCAACTTCTCAGTGTTCCCATGGGAAAATGCATTACTTTATGTGGTAAGGAACTCGCTCTCCATCATCAAAAAATGTGAAATCAGAACTGAGTTGTTTGACATTTTTTAAATAATTACACCGCCTCTGCTTGAGCTAAGTATACTCCCATCAGCTGCTAATGGCAGTAATAACAGTGTCACAGGCTGAATTCTGGAGAAAGATGGGAATGTATCAGTCAGGGATCTTGAGCAGACACTAGATCATCCACAACAGCAGATTTTCAACAGTGTACACTCTACCAAATGACCAAAGAGATGGCTGCCAAGATACAAACCCCCAGAAGACATGGTAAGCACCACAGAAGACACCAGCTACAGGCACTGCACCCCCACTTTGAGTTCCTCTGTGTTTTGTTCAAGCAAGAAGAAGATTGGACTAAAAAAGATCGAATAAAATGAAGGAAAGGTCAACGGAATGTAAAGCCAAGGGAAAGGAAGAGGGGAAAAGAGGGATTCATTAAGATTTAGGGCTCCCTGCACCGTTGTGCTTGGCAGTGCCCCCAGAACTGTCTCCTCCGCTCGGATCCTGCACGAGAGGTCAGCACAGCTCTCCCATGCACTGAGTCCCAGTTTGATCGGGTCTTGTGCTGACTCTGAGAAAGGCAGGAAGGCAGAGAGACAATAAATCCCAGTGAGATCAGTGGATGCACAGCTGAAGCATCTGTGGTGCTCTCTGGTGATGTTCCAATTCTGCTTCATCTTTCGGCTTCCAGAGGCAGATAAACAGCCCTATAAAAAGCACATGGGGGTGTGGGGAGAGGAAGACCTTGAATATAAGTTGAATTGCTGGTCAGAACCACAAATATTCATTGGTCCTGCTACCAAACATCTAGCAGCACAGAAATTACTTTTCCCTCAGGACAACTGTCTTCCCTGATGTCTGGGAGAAAGCCTGGTTCCCTCTTCCTTTCTTCATTCCAGGACCAGCAGCAAATCCTGGCTATGGCTCTGCCTGCTTTGTCCTGACCAAAGCAAGTGGGGTAGAGCAGGATGGAGGATATGCCCTGTACCCCATCTGGGGCGCATTTGACACTTGTGCTCTAGACACACATGGGGAATGGGCTCCTACCTACCTCCTACCTACCTCTCCTTGCAGAGGATCAAGTGAAATGAGTTCAGGACTCTTCCTGAGCTCCTCATGGGCATATACTCAGCTGTCTGACCTGGAAATGTCAAGATCTAATGATGAATTAAAATCCCTGGAAAAAAACAAAACAAACATGTCCTTAAAAGAAGGCTTGCAGCTTATGAAATCTCATTAAATTACCTCCTCCAGCCTTGGCCCCTGGCTTTGCAGCCACTGTGGCGTGGTAGTGTGGTGAGTGTGGCTTCCTAGGCTGTAAATCAAGCTATGTTTAACATAAAGGAACTTGGAAACTCTACAGCTCCATCACAAACCAAGCATGAAAAATATATTTGGGCCATTTAATGAAGAGCTGAACCACTGTAAAATATTCCTGCAATGGAAATGTTGCATAGAAAACAGCCGCATGCTTAGATATGGAGTCACAGCAGCCCCTTGCCAGGTATTTTATATTAGTATCTAACTTGAAACTGTACGTTGTTTCCAAGAGTTACAAGATAAAACAAACAGCCCTAGTTCCACATGGTAATTAAACATTGGTCAGCTTCAGCCAAAGCAAGGCCAAGAGCTTTAGTGCCTGGTAGAAAGCAGTCAGGACTTGATGAGATTCTTCTTATTGACTTCAACCAGTAACTGAGCCATTATCAGCACAGAGGGTCGCTAGTCAATGACCTCTAATGCTTTTTCACTGCTGACACATCAGTTCTGGCTCATTGCACATACTTCTGCCTGGGGATGTCCAGAAAACTTTGGGTTCCTTGGAGATCCGGGAAGCCTTGACAGCAGCAGCTTTGAATTGTGAGTTTCACAAAAGTCCTGAGTCCTTTCTTTAGGCTAAAAATAAAATAAAATAAAATAAAATAAAATAAAATAAAATAAAATGAATATTCTCCATGCCTTTTGAGTCTCTACTAGAGAAAAAGGTTACACTAAGTAAACAAGAAAATGTTTGTTGCTTGGCCTACAGGCTTATCATGGAAATGCATTTTTTTTTAGCACATCAACCCTGCAACTGAATTTTTCCAGAGCCAAAGAAAACTCATAAATTCCCATTTGTAATCTACAGTTTGGGCTTAGTTAAGCTGACTGTTTAACTTTTGGGTACTATGCTGACCAAGGAGAGGACAAATGCTTTCCTGTGTCACAGTCCCAGACCTGGTCATTTCATAGGTTTCACAACTAGCAGGAACAGTTTTCTGCCTAAACTTCGATTCTGGAGAATAACACAAGATCCAGTGCATTTGTGTCTATTTTAGAAGGTTTAATGGGTATCAATTCCTGCTTGGTAGCTGGCTGAATAAAGGATTTAAAAATTGGACTGAGGAAATCACAGTTCCTGTCCCTCCCTGCTGACCCACATCAACCACCAGTGACACAGACTGAGTTACCCGTCATTCACCATTTGTCTAGAATTCAAGTATTAATTAAGTATTTAAGTATTAAGTATTTAAGTATATTTAAGTATTAATTAAGTAATTAAGTAAAAAAGTATTAATTAATTAAATAATCTTGAATTAAATGCAACCAAAATACAGTTAGTACTAACCACTATTTCTATTGCTATAGAGGCCATCAGCAACATTAGGAAACACTTTGAAATGTCATTGCTGGCAGAACAGAAAAGCAGTGGGACAACCCCAGTCATAAGATACTCTGAATACACCAGGAACAGCACGCTCGCTGTGATGGGCCAGCAGGCCTTGAAAGGAAGCAATGTGCTGGAGCAGCTCAAGATGATCAAGATCCCTGACATCCAAAACTTAAATGAAAAGGTAAGTACTGTGGGTTTTTAACAGGAGCTAAATAAAAACTACTTTTTTTTTGTATTTTTTTTTTGATGCTGCTATTAGTTTTTATTTTAAAAGGGTGATTACATGCATTTTAAACCTGGAAAAGGCCACTTCCCTGGCATAGCCATGCAGTCACGTCAGAAACAGCTGTACTTCTCAGCTGTGGTTGCTACCACCCTTCTGCAAGCTATTGTTCCCAGGGCAGGCCCACCAGGAGGGACTGTTTCCAATCTCAAGCACTTTGTAGTCTCAAGAGGACTTCCGTGTAAATTCAAAAAAATTGACACCAACCTCCTCCATCAGTGGCTTAACCTAAGCAGAGCAACTTTGCCCTGGAGTGGATGAGGAATGTTCATGTCCTTTGCAGCACCTGTGGGACAGGAAGGCCAGGAACCTTCTGCTGGACAGCAATGATTACCTGACAGCATCTTTAGCCAACACTGACATCTGGCAGAGCACATCCACATCGGCCTTTAGCCTTGACTGACATCTGTGTCAAAATATGTAGAGGTCTAGGCATGGTACCATGCTGTGTGAGACGTGATCAGGGTCCTTCAGAACAAGCAGGATGGGTTTGGATGCCCCATGGACTGGATATGGCCAGGGGACGGTTTCAACACTTTTGCCACAGAGTGAAGCAAAGGCCTACATATAACACAAAGAGCCCCAAAAATGGTTCCTGCAAGGAGGGGGTTGGAGCTGGGGGCTGCTATCGCATTCTTCAGGTCAGGGAAGGGGGTCCTGTTACAGTCTGTGACCCTATCTTTGGAGATATTAAACCGTGACTTTTGGGGAAAATCCCATGCAATGTTCAATGTTCACATTATGCCCAACACCCTTCCCGCAGGAGGTTGTTTCAGATGCCCAGAGGAGTCCTGACACTAACATCTTCTTTATTTCAGATCTGCGGGGTGCCAGGGAACCTGCCCTGCACTGCAGCAGCCTGTGGTGGAGCATTGTGCCGGGACAGCCAGGGACTCAGGGACTGTGGTGGCCCAAACTGCAGCGGAGCTCTTCCCCTCTCCTCCGATGCCTTCAGGAAGGCTGAGGAGACTGCTGTCCTGTTAACTAACTTGACTAGTCAGCTACAGGAACCTGAGAATCAGGTACACATATCAAACTTATATTTGTTCGATGCAATGGATGGAGATGGGAAAGAGGGTGGTCCCCTCCTGGGAAACACCGTGCATGAACAGTGTCCTGTCCGTAAGTCCACAGTTGGGCTAAAACCCTCAAAACCCAGGGAGTTACGTGCTTCCTACAGCACTGCTGTCTTTGCAAAGTAAGCTTTTCCTCTGCTCTCCCTGGATGCTTTGTCACATTAGGGAGGAAAAACTGTTCCTGGGAATCAGAAAAGGCCAGTTTGCTTCTAGAACTTATAATCAGAGAGGGAGCTAAGGATGGGGGTCCTGCCACCTCCCTTGACAGTGATGGAGTTGGCTACATCACAGCTAGTCACCCACCCTCCTTTTATAATCAGTGGAAAGAGTCAGGCAACTCCAGCTTCATTTTCTCCATACCAGCTATATGTCTGTCGTTGCCTGAAGGTCCTTTTTTTTTTTTTTCCACTTTGCAAGAATGGCTGGCTTAGATTTGGATGGGTGAATTGTGGATAGCTAAATTGAGCAAAGATGTAGTAGTAAGCCCCAAATCTACAAAAACTCAGCTGCTCTTTGGGCAGAGAGCAGTGACCTAGTCATGGACTCCATCCCAATACAGTAGGCATATTGTGGTTCAGTGCCAGGAGTATTAGAAGCAGTCCCACCAAGTGACTATGTCTATCAATGCCTTCCTCTTCCTCACAGCTTCCAAGGTCTCATGGGTCATGGTGTCCTGTGCCTATGGAATTTGGTAGCATGAGGCTAGTGTTGTCTATATTTTTATTGGGAAAGATTCAAATGGAGCCCTTTGTCAGTAGCCTGAGCATGGCCCACGTTTATTGCATTGATATTATTACTCCGCATATCATTAAGCTCAATTTATACAACTTCATTTTACTATTATGGTTGCCATAAAGGAATTATTGCAGATAATTTCAAGCTGAAGCTTTTCTGTCCCCCATAATGTTTATAAGGGCATCGAGTATTTGGCTGCTCCACTTTACTACAGAGGAGCACTGAAAATAACTCAAAGCGTGGCCGATGCAACGTGCAAAGGAAGCAAAACAGACAAGTCCCCAGATGACAGTGAAGACAGTTTGTTCTCATTAACAATCAGAGAGAACGCCAGTTACAGTGATAGGCAAAAGCCATTTTCCAACAGAAACATCATTCTGCTGTGGCTTTGTCCCCTCCCTGCAGGGTGTCTGGGCATCCATTTCCTCCTGTTAGAGTCCACGCGACATTGCTGTGCAGCTACCAGGTGTAGAAATGAGCAGTCAGGGCACACATTGAGGCCCCAGTACATGCAGGGACAGCAGTGATGGGCATCCCGCGGACGTTTCAGAAGTAAAAACATCATTGTTTTTCTTGCTGCCTAGGGTAACAGGGAATCTCTTCCCTCCATCCCTGTGCATTTCCTTAAGAGCAAAGCACAGCCCCCAACAAAGCAAAGTACTGTTGGGGTTTGGTAATTAAACTAAAGTTCTCAGTTAAATGATCAAATATATTAATTTAATGGCAAAATTTAACTTTTAAAGACAAGCATTAATTCTAGCTTTTTTACCTGTGTCATTTTAAGTGCATTTTCAGCAGCAATTCTGGCGTGAAAAGGCGAATGAAATTATGTGCCTTTTCTGTACTGAATCTGGTCAATGACACGGCGCAATACTGCAACAGAAAATAAGTCAGCACCTTCTTTTAGGAACAGAAGTGGTTGTGTCTTAGCAGTGGTTGCACAAAATAAAAAAATAGCTTGATTTAGGTTTTTTCTAAGGCCAAAGGCCATGACTTAACAACTTCGAGAGCTGCCCAAAGTGGTCTCCTACTACAGGTTTTTCAAAGGCACATCAAGCGACTCCATTTGAGGTTTGTATCAAAAGTATCTGTCAGAGCTCAGCTTGCCAAGCAATGATATACAGCCTCCAGAAAATGGCACTGCTATTTCTAATAGTATTTCCAGGTTGAAAGCATCAGAAAGATGGCGGAAGACACCAAGCTGAAAGGTTCACTGTTTAATGGGGAACTGGAGAGAGCTAAGAACCAGATTGAAGTTGACCAAGAAATCACAAAGGAGTTCATCAAAAAAGTGAAAGACTTCTTGTTAGGTAAATATGCAAGGAAAGTTCTTCTGACTCATATATATATATATATTTCAATGTAACGTTAACATAATAGATGGCTAGAAAGTGATCTAGCTGCATGCATATCAAATTTCTTGTCTACCTCCTGATCTGTGCATCTTTTTTTGATTCTGTTGTTTCTTTTTTCCCAGATGATGGTATTTTGTATTAATTTTCCCATAGATTGCTATGTTCTGATTGTCATCTTTTATTAATTTGCTTAATTTGAAGCAGGCAAGTAATTCCCTCAGTTCCTGGTTCATCTGACAAAAGGTCCGCTAATGTAATTTCATACAATATATAACACCCAGGCATCTTCAATGCACCCTCAAATTGTTATTCCACCCTCTTCTTCCCAGCCCATAAATAGAGGCTCTCTGTAGGGAGCGTGGGAATTAGGACACAAAGTGACAAACTGCTCCATCTTCTCCATAAAACTGTAACTTGTGGAATCAAAGGATTCTGGTAGGACTTCAGCCCTCACAAAAAAAAATAACAAAATAACAATACATGCCCTAAAACTTTTTCCACCCTCACAATTGCAGAAATGTCTTTTACCAGATGCACATAAAAGGAGTTCAACTGTGTTAGTATAATCTCTTGAATGTAGCTGATCTCATAATTCTCTAAGGATTGCATGTTGGCAGTCCTTTGGCATTCATACCTCCGTATCCAAACAACAGCGAGGGAGTGAGGGCAGAGGACTTCCTTTGTTCAGGAACATTTAAGTTATTTTTCCGAATTTGAAGGAAAAACTCAGTTTAAGTCCTTAGTGGTGTCATATTTTTATTTGGTTGCAACTGAGAATTTCATCTTTGGCTCTTCTTTTATGTTTCTTAGAAGACATATGGTATTTACTAATAATTGTAAAGGATTTATTCATCAATTTTTGGTTTGTAAATTGAAGTTTATGCACCATAGCAGCTAAAATGCATACAATTACATCAAATCTGCTGTACTCTACAGCAACTGGCATAGTGGTTTTAGATTAATGTATTTTGACAGAAGATAGCTCTCAGAAATGCACTCTTGGTTGCACAGTAACTGCCTTTTGTTTAATTCTTGGTAAGTTACTTTGGAGCATTAGCACAAATGTAGCATGTTTCAACTGCCTTATCACCTAAGTTCTTGTCTACAAGGGGAAGTGAGCAGAAAACAGAAGTGATGATGGGACTTTGCAAGGCATTAGCTACTCTAACCCTGGATACCTGCACCTCTTAGCACAGTTCATATTGGGATGAGAGCATTTGGAAGAGGGCTTGCTAAAGTATGTCTTTCCTACTGTAAATTCCCATCCTATCTCAGTCTGTCCCAAATTCCCCTCTGCAGCTTAGCTTTCCACATTAAGCAGCGGAGGAACCACTTTCTGAGCGCTGTGGCAACTCCAGGGAAGGGATTACTCCCACCAACTGGCTTGGAAAGCTTCCTTCACACCCCGGTCTCCCCAGCGCCTCTTTGATCTGGGGACTGAGGGAGAAATGGGCTCTGACACATCTGGCTGTGCCTCATGCCGACTTAAAACCTTCCATGGGTTCAGTTCTGCATCAGAATTTTAATAACCCAGTTCAAAGTGGGTTCAAATCCTCAGCTCAGTCAGCTCTGACAACACCAACAGCAGTACCTGGAAGCGTTAATATTAAATCACAAAATGGTGGAGATAATTCTCTTATCCCCTTGCTGTGCTTGTCAGCTTTATTCTGCCGCATAACTCAATATCTAGGCAACCCTAACGATCCTTTACATTTCGCTGGGAGGAAGCCTCCACTTCAGAACATCCCAAGCTCAGTTTCTGTTGCAGATGAGAGCGCGCCTCCAGAAGACATTGAGAAGGTGGCGAGTTATGTCCTGGAAATCAACCTGCCCCTGACTCCACGAGAGCTAACGAGCATGTTTGGCAAAATCCGAAGCATTATGGCCCACTGTCAGAAGTACAAACTGAACGCAAATAAGAGAAACAGGAAAATGGAAGCGGCTCAGACACTGCTGGGGGGGGCACAAGATGCTGAGTGAGTAGGCTGTTCTCTTACATGCTGACTGGCAGCTCCCCAGGGCTCCTGGTCCTGCCTGCTGAACGCAAAGGACCGAGGCAGCTACATCCTTCCATGTGGGTCATTACACCTGGTTCACTGGGAGGCTGAAATATGGGTGAGGAAGAAGAGCCAGAACTGGGGAGGGAGAAAATATGCCTCATAAGTGACCTTTCTTTACTAGCATTGCTTGCAGTATCCATCCTCAGCTTCATCGTAGCAGTTAATGCACTCCCACACAAGGCCCCTTGCTGGTGTCGTGCTTTGCCAGCTAACAAATCACACTTTTAACAGCTGTTGGTGGACTTGAGGGAACATTTCTGCATGTGAGCATCGGTGCGTTTGCAATGTGTTCATGCTTTGCCTTCTCTCCACACCACAATACTACACACGTTTTTATTTTTCCATTTTTAAGGAAAGCAGCTAAAGCTCTTCCACCTGTGCGTGAAATTAATGAGAAACTAAAAAATGCTGTGAGCTCCCAAGGACCCTTCAAAAACACCTTCATAAAGTTGAATGAAGAGATACAAGGAATCAGAACGCAAATCTCACAGGTATCTTGCTGTAAATCTTTTAATTTATTTGCAACATACATTTTAGAAAAAGATAGTTCATCTCAAATTTTCCTCAACGTAAATGTAAAATAAATAAAACCAGAATGTGTCTCAGATACAATATCGATTCCACAATGTGTAAGGGTCTCCTCTTTTTTATCAGTTGCCATTCACGTCCTTCATTACCAAGCCCTGCAGGCTGGGTGGACATGGCATAAGAAACCACAGCCTCCTTCTGTTCTAGGCTGAGAACCAACTGAACAAAACAGGCGATGAACTCAATGACTTTTCAGCAAAACAGTCCAAGGTGGAAGATGGAATTGCCACGCTGCAGACGAAAATGCTGATGAACAGGAATCAAGCTACGAGTGCAAGAGCAGGGGCAGAAGCAGCATTCAAGCGAGCTCGGAAAATTGACAACGTAAGCCATTCTGTCACATATTAAAGGAAAAAAGGTTGCGTACATGTTTGATAGTATTTTTGATTCGGAAGTGTAATTGTGCTACCCTGCTCTCCTCAAAACTCTAAGCTGTCCTTATGCCACACAGTGTGCAATCCCCCAGGTTAAGTCTAATTTCCTTATTGCTTTAAGGTTTCTAGAGGTTCTCCAAACTTCTGTTTGCTTGAATGAAAAAAAACACACACATTTCTCTAGCTACTCTGTGACATTCTTCCTCACACTGTGTATAAGACTCGTAGTCACCATGGGCACCAGAAAACACAACAGAGCAAATCACAAAACCAAATATTAAAATATGTGAGCGATGGAAGCAGTCTGGCCATTCATCTTGTGCTGTTCTCCTTCAGGGAAAATCGCGGTGGGAGTTATGTGGAGGTTGTGGCTGGCTGCTGCTCGATAGCTCCAGTTTTTGAGAATGCACTGAGGCAGCTGAAAATTTACTAAAATGCTGTGTGACAAGAACCAGGTACCCACAGCTCTGAAGGGAGAGCACAACTAAGTGGCCAGGTTATAAGAAAAACAGTAGAAATCTAAACTGCAGCCTCCAAGGCACCCTAAATCAGCATGAAAAGGAGGTAGCCAGTAAATATTCCTACATCCAAAATTGTTTAAAAAAATGATGCTACAGGTAATTCATTACATTTGATTCAAGCCTCATGGCAAAAATGCAATCTACAGACAAGCCCCATCAAAAGAAGTAGTAACAGCATAAGCTTTAAAAATCTTACACTGGATTTTCTTTACATCCTCACCCTCCATTGACACTTCAAATTGCTCCACTGGCAGTGTGTTTAATCAAATTATACCTGGTTTTGCAAAGCACTGTTCAATGTATACTTAGTATGGATTTATTTATGTTTTTATTTATTTAACTTAAGAGAATGTGAGATTTTAAGTTTGGTTCAAACAGGATATTCATAAACTGTCTAAAAATCGCCTTGGGTATGCCAGACTAATTATGAGGTGCTCCTAAACCAAGAAATGGCTTTTTGTTACAGGAATTTGCTGCCATTAAAAGGAAGTACACCATTCTTCAAGACAGGCTGAAAGCCAAAGGATCTCCAAAAGCAACTCTAGCGAAAGTGAAGCAGCTGAAAGAAGAAGCAGAAAAACTGGCTGAAGAGATTGAAAAAAAAATTAAAAGAGTAACAGGTGGTGTTCTCCCTTTCATAGAGAGCAGCAGAAATTGTGGAACTTTAACTGAAAGCCTTTCTCACAGATACCAGCAGACTAGATTCACCTGAAATTGGGTTTAAAACAATTTAGCTAGTGAAAATCCCTGCTTGAAGCTTCTCAGTTTCCAAGTAGCCGATTTGGTTTGGCTTATGTACATTTTCTGACATACACTGGTTGCTATAAGCAGAGGTCAAGAAGTGTGCACAGAGAGACTTGCAGTGATTTGACTCAGGCAGTGGAAAAATAGGAGAAGCACAAAATCTGTGCAACCTGTCCCAGGCTGTCAGAGAAGGGCCTCCAAAAAACTTAGCTGCAGCTTTACCTGGGAGCTTTGATTTATGTCCTTGCTTTGGACATTTGGGCTTTCGATCCTTCATTTGTATTCTGCCTTTTCTTACACTACCAGTGTGATGACTTGTGTTACAGAGAGCTGCATGGAACTGTTTTTCCATCAAAAAAGTGTGCAGACCAAATCACTGCATCTTGGGTGTCAGTTAAACACCCCTGGCCTCAATTCCTTGCTTTGATCACAGAAAGTCTGGGCAGATAGGTAACTTTGTCCGTCCAGGTTTGCCTGAGAAGGAAAACATTGAAAAAACATTGATTTTAGGTTAGGGGTTCATCTGTGGCTAACACTGAGGGGCCAGCATATGTCAGGATCTGGCACCCTGCCCCTTCTGGTGGGTGAGGGTCTGGGACCTGCAGGAAGGCAAACTTCCAGTACAGCTCCTGTAGTTGCACGGGGGGGAGCTAATTCTGCTCGTAGTGAAGGTCTCAGCAACTCCACTGGGAATCCTTGAGCATAGGCTGCTGCTCAACATCCAAAACGACCATGTAACATGAGCAGAACTGAAGCAGAAATTGCAGTCTGGGAGCAAATCCTTCAGGGCAGGAGCTGAATGAGTATTTTGAGCAGATACCTTGAGAAGAAGCTTTAAAAGCACTCCAGTCTCTCCAAACACCCAGGTGCTAGATGAATTGGAAACAGGCGGTGAATAATGTGTTGTTGACTCACTAACAGTATGTTCTCATCGGTGTAGCTTCACAGGGACCAGCAAAAAAACAGTGAAGGAGGACGACTTAAGCCCATTACATCCAATTTTTCTAGGCTTTACGCACATCGATGGACACACTGTTCCTCTCAGTGTTTCCATTTAAACAACTGCTTTAAGAGCTCCGTGTCCTGCCCCATCCTAGCTGATGGACAAAAGCACGTGCTGAAAAAAAAGCTGTTTTAAGGCTGTCATGTTTCTCTTGCTGTCCAGAAGCCAGGCTTTTCCCTCCAGTTGCATATATAACATTCCCCATTTGAAATGGGCTTGTTGCCTCCAAAACTGCTGGGAAAAGGAGCACAGTTAATCCCTGGATTTTACTTACACAATTAATATGTGTATCACTGCATGTCACTTTGCTCTTACAGATTTGGAGAAGAAGCTTCAGGACCTGAATCAAACCAAGCAAGACAAGGCAGAGCAACTCAGACAACTAGAGGAACAAGTGATAGCCATCACAAATGAAATTACAGAGCAGGAAAGCAAGTATGCAACATGCAAAAGCTAAGGCCTGAGCAGACCATGAGGTAAAATGCAACTGAGGTCTCTGTTGGCCACCTCCTGAGCATCCCAGCACGGGGTGGCCGTCCTCTGTATATAAATCTGAAGGTGTATGCAGTATTTTGGCACAGGGAATAATGTAACTTTCTCTTGTTTTTTAACCTGGTTGGGTATATATGGAAAGAGGAAATACCTTTTAATAAAACACCTGATGAAGTAATCAGGATGCTGTCCCGGAGGGATCGCAAAAACACACTGCTGCCCGCAGCCTGGGACTTCTCATTGCCTGGGGTGGGAATGCAAAAGGGGGATTTCTAAGAGACCACCAGGTAAGTGCCTCAAAGACAGCCTCCCAACACCCTCAGTCTCACTGCTGAACCCTACAACAGCCTGGGGCTGCGCGGGGACAGCGATGGGGCCATGTAAATCATAGGATCACAGAATCATTAAGGTTGGAAAAGCCCTCCAAGATCATCTGGTCCAACCATCCCCCTCCCACCAATGTCACCCACTAAACCATGTCCCTGAGCACCACTTATGATGGGTTTCTGCAGCCATCCCTGCTGACAGCCAGCATCGCCCCCACAGTCCTGCCTCTCCCCGATCCCCATCGCCTTGCTGAGGCAGATCAGGGACCACCAGCAACCCCTGACCATAAGAGGGTCCCTATATGTTCCCCAAAACATGAGGGGGTCCCCATATGTTTGCCAAAACCTCTCGGCAATGCTGGGCCACCTGAAGAGGTGGGTGACAGGGAGCAAAGTCCCCAGCGCCCACTGGATGGCAGTGCACAGATGCTCAATACTGAAATCAGCTCCAAACTCGCTTTCCCTCCTGCAATACCTCTTTTTTGTACGTTCAGCGAGGGGTTGCCCGTGATTTTCATCAATGCAGCCCGCACACGGTGCTGCACAGGAGTCAGGGTTCACACAGCTGTGTCTCGTAGCCATACACAACACCACAGGATTTGTCCTAAATTTTAGTTTAGAGCTTGTGTTTGATATAACAAGGAGACTGGGGACAGGTAAATACTACAGCAGGGCTAGGGCTTAAAAAAGGCTGAAGGGAGCAAAGCCTCCATTTCGAAATCCTGCCCTTGGTATTCTGGAAGCTGAGCAGAGTAACGCTGGCTTTTCCTCTGTAAAAAGGAGTCACCTTGTCCCCGTCTGGACTGCTTGACACCGGCCCCAGAGAGCCCCGAGGCAGCCCTGTGCCAGCAGCACATCCAGAACAAGCCTTACCTGAGGGCAGCCTCGTGTCGATCCATGGGAGATAAAACCTCCGCAGTTAGGAGAGCCAAAGCAGCGCCTGCACGTGGTGGGGGGCTTGGCTGGGAGCTGCCGGCGTGGAGGAGATCTCAGGGATGTTCCTGGAGCGCCAAGCAGTGCGTGCTTGCCACGTGATTACCCGTGTAGCAGCTCCTGCTGTGAAAATCAAAAACTTTGCTGCCAAATCAAAACCTTGATCTAATCTAGCGATGGCACTTCAGTGCAGGTGTGCGCAGAATTTACATTTTTTTCCTGAATTTTAGCACTTAAAAAAAACCACCTGTGAGGTGCAAGGTTTCTTCGCAAGTCACTAGGCTGTAATCAGATGAGCGTACGACAGATTGACTTTGCCATAATTAAACTGAGCACCTCTAACAGCCAGAGGGCACAGCTCAGCTACGTGCTCACGTGAAGGTCTCCAGGTAATGCCAGGGAAGGAGCTCGGATTTCCTGCAGGTTTAAATGTGGCCGCTACACTGCACCTGAGCAAGGCAAGCCGGAGCTCTCACGTTAAAATTTCAATTGTGTATAAAACAAAAGTGCTTCATTCACGGCTTTAAAAATCTGAATTCACAAGCAGAAAGCTGACAAATTTCATCTTAAAATGCCACTGCTGGCTGGGCTGCTCAGTGAGGTAGTTGTCACATGGCTGCCAGGATGAAATGTCCTTGAACACAAGGCAGTAAAACAGGCCTGGAGAGGAAATGTATCCACGGGAGGAACAGAAATTGCTGGGAGAAAAGCAGGAATGGGAAGAAGAAAGCCTGCACGGAGTCCCAGTTGTGTGCTCAGAGCACACCAACCAAGTGGGATGGGTGGCCACAGGCCCCCAGGTCCATTTGTGACAACTGCTGAGGTTTAAAACTGGGTAGCATTCCCCGCTGGAAGCGGCACAAAACCTTTTAAAGTATTTTTGAAAAGTCAGTCTCTGTGAAAATGCTTGATCTGGTTCAAAACCACCTGTTTGTAGTTCTTCCTCCCAGTTCTTTCTTGTGGATAGAAGTGGCTTCCGAAAAATGTTTATTGAAAAAAAAATAATGAAATAGGTATCTTCTTATACACCATTTTGACTTCAATGATATCAAACACAATACAAACAACATTTAACCAATGCCACACACAATCACAGACATTTAATCAAATATGGTTTCGCCAGTTCTGTTTGCTGGGCATTCAACCACTGCGGTGGTACAAGAGAACAGGCGATAAATCGGGTCCCACTGAGGTCAGAGACAACTCCGAACGTGGTTCTTGGAGGAAACTTCCAGCCACACAGAAACACAATACCAGCAATGCCAGCAGCATGAAGTGCTCCACAGAGCAAGCTTAGCCCATTTAGATTCAGGGGAGGACAGAAGTTCTACAAGACTAAGAAACAGAATAAGGAGGAGAATATTTCAATAAAAAATTGAAAAAATATGGGACAGGAAAGAACCCAGTGGAAGTGAAACATGCTGCTGTTGCACAGGCACAGGGAGGATGCTGAGGAGCACTGCTGACTTTCTGCTGTTTACTGGAGCAGCTCGCCAACCAAGCAGAGTAAAACATTTTTTCTGAGAAAGGCAATCCTATTTGTTGTATTGATACTTAAATGCAAAGCCGAGCTGTGATTTACACGACAGGATTGTGAAATTCTATGAGTTTTGCGAATTCAAAAGACCACGTTGCAAAAGAGGTTTAGAATAACAATACCTGCCCTGCCAGCTAGAATGGTTTAATTTCCTGGGTATCTTTAATGAAACACAGCCACCGCTTCTTCAGTCGAGGGCCCTGGGTTATGTTTCGGACGTGGTGTTTAACCTTTAGGGCAAGTCGCTCGGTATCTCTCTGTTTCTGCTTATCCATCTGTAAAACGAGAGCGAGCATATTTACCTACCCGGCAGGGTTTTGAGGGACACGCAGCCCGCCGCGTGTTTCCATTCAGGGACTGCAAACAGCGAGGGCAAAGTGTTCCCGAGGCACTCCCGGTACCTGGTGAAGGTCTACACACCAGCTCACGCGCTACGCGTGCACTAGCAAAGCTCACACGTGTGAACTTGGGCGCCCATTTCAGTGTGTGCCAAGCCAGGGCTGTGCTCTGGAGACCTCCATTTCCAGCCTCCACGCCGGCTTCACCGTTTTCTGAGAGCAGCAGGAGGGCAAACGCAGATGGACAGGCAGGCGGACGAGATCCCCCTGAAACAACAAACTGCCCCCCTCGCCCCACCATCTCCATCCCAGCACTGCCTCGACCTAATGGCAAACGGGCTGGTGGCCCCTCGGGCTGCTCGGTGGCCTCAACCTAATGGCAAACAGGCTGGTGGCCCCTCGGGCTGCTTGGTGGCCATCGAGCATTGCACGCGGTGGCTGTGGCCCTTCACCGCACCACCAGCCTCGCCAGGCAGGGTGGCCCCCTCCATCCACCCCCAGCAGCGGTGGGAGCTCCCTGCGGGGTGCTGAGCCCCCCCAGCCCGGCTGGGGACCCGGACAGGAGGCAGAATGGGGCCAAGCACCCCCAGTCCCACAGCGAGCGCTTTCTGGCGGCCCCGTCGGTGGTGCCCGCTCCCCCGGGGGGTCGGGGGGGGGGTCCCCTCCTCTCCCCCCTCAGGTCGTTCCCCCTCGCCCCAGCCTCTCCCCCCGGGCTCCCCCCATCCCCACAGCCCCCTCCCCACAGCCCAGGCAGCAGCGGGAAGAGTGGAAGGGAAGGCAAGGAGGGAGGGAAGGGGCCGGGCCGGGCCCGCCCCGCCGTCGGGCCGGGAGCTCGGCGGGGAGGGGACGAGGGGGAGGGCCGGGGGGGGCCGCCCGGCGGCTCGGAGCCGCTCCCGGGGAGCCGCGGGGAAGCTGCGGCGCCTGCGTGGAGCCAAGCGGCGGCGGGGGAGCTTCCGGAGCGGGGGTCCCGTCCCGTCCCGTCCCGTCCCGTCTCGTCCCCGTGCCGTCGGTGCCCGCCATGGGGCTCCTCCCGCTCTACCTCGGTAACCGCCGCCCGGCCCCGCTCCCACCGCCGTCGGGGCAGGGGGCTGCGGGCCCGGCCTCACCTCGTGTGTGTGTCCCCCCCCCCCCCCTTCTTCTTCTTCTCTCCCTTCTCTCCGTGTCCCCCCCACCCCGGCCCCGCAGCGCTGTGGGTCGCGGCGGCTCAGGAGCCCGAGTACAGCTCCGGCTGCGCCGAGGGCAGCTGCTACCCCGCCACCGGCGACCTCCTCATCGGCCGCGCCGCCCGCCTCTCCGCCTCCTCCACGTGTGGCCTCCGCCAGCCCGAGCCCTACTGCATCGTCAGCCACCTCCAGGTGAGCCCCCCGACGGCGGGGGGGGTGGGCCGGGGGCCGGCCGGTGGCACCGAGCGCCCCCCCGGAGCCAGCCGAGCCCCGACGGGGGGGGACGCGGCGGGGCCGGTGCCGCGTTTGGGGGAGCCCCGCCGGGGCTTAACGGGAACGAAGAGCCGGGGTAAGTGCAATTAACACCGGGGGTAAGTTCAATTAATGCTCGGGGTTTTTTTTCAGCCTTAACGCGGAGCCGTCTAGACAGCTTCCTGATTGGAAGTGGTCTGTAGGAGCCGGTTATAATGTCTTGGCCGCTGTTCTCGTCATATAATTACATCTGTATGGCCTCCGAGTAAAAGGAGGCAGATAGGCTCGTCTGGTGGAAGGCACAGCCTTTAAGAGACGTCTGTAAGAGAGTAAGGTCCCCGAGACACGAGGGGTGGCGGATGGGAGCGGGATCTCCGCTGGGTTAGATGGAAATTGAGGGAATAACCCCAGGCTGAAGTAGCTGCCGAGACAATGGGGACGGATCCTGACACCGGGAAGGGGAACGCCTCCCGTTTGTGCCCTGAAGTTACAAATCTCCCCGCCGCCCGCTGTTGCCGCGCTGCTCTGTCTGCCGGAGGTAACAGTGGATTTAACACGGGGGGATAGCCTCGCTGCAACATTTTCGGCACATGTTGGGGTTGGTTTCTTTGCATCTCTCCTACAAAGAAGTAACAAAGGCGCCTTGTTAGTTTTATTGTCCCAGAAAATGCTGAAGTTCCCAGGTGGGTTATGTTAAAAGCACCGCCTCAGATGGTTTTAACGCGCCCTCATTCCCGATCTCGCAGCCCCGTTTCGGTGTTTCTCTGATATGTCCCTGCTTAGTTCTGAACCGCAAGCGGTACTGAGGAAATCTGCCAGGCTGTGGGTGCAGGAAGGTGCTGAGCGTCCCCTTAATCACACCGGGCCGAGCACTTTGCAGGACGGGACCTTTCGGTGTTGGACAGTGATTTGGTGGGAGAAGGACGAGTGGCTGCAGGGGGCCGATGTTGCGGGATGGGATGAGAGGGGACGGGAGGGCATGGACGCCTTCCCAGACCCGCAGGACTCAATGAAATGGGAAATCAGCGTGGCACAGACCTGCCAGCTCGCGTGTTCGTGGCTGGCAAAGCACCACGCGTCCGTCTCCCCAGCTGCGCTGCAGGGATGGGGCCCGCAGCGCTCGGCTGCTGCTGTGCCGGGGCTGGGCGCCCCTGCAGCGTTAGGAGCCCCTCTGCCCCCCCTGCACTGCCACACGTGAGTTATTTCTGGCAGAAACCCTCCCTTTCGGTTCAGCTCGAGTCTTACCTTGCAAGCTTTGCATGGTTTAGGCAGCCCTGTGTAAAAATAGTGTATATAGCAAAACTCACGGTGGGTTTTTGTCCTTTTGGTGGAGAAGCGCTTGTCCATTTTCCAAAAAAAAACACATGCCAGGCTTGTACCCAGCTGTCTTGTAGGGTGTGCAGGCTGGGTTTGCGTGCTTAGCTTGAGATTGCAGTCACGGATGAAGGTGCCTGGATGCGGTGTAGGTAGGAGCCTGAAAAGCTGGATTCAGCATAGAGCTAACCCTACAGGAAAAAGACCCGGTCAGTAAATCACCGATGGGCTACACGTGCATTGAGACTCCATGGAGATGTCCCTACCGTGGAGAACTTACATCTCAAAGCTAGCGCCTAAAAGCCAGGGTTACAACACTCAAGTTTTTGAAGGTGCAGTTTTGCGTGCGTACGTTGCAGTTCAGGGATTTTCTGGAGACGCTGCCGCTGGTTATGAGCTCTGCTGGGGAATCGGCATGCTGGCAGGGATTTCCTGAACCCGCAGCTCAGATGGAAAGCGTGCTCTCATAGAAACACAGTGTATGAAATTCCTGGCATATCTTCCATCGGGCAATTTGCATTAATTCGAAAAGGTAAATACACTTATCAATTATAAAAAAAACAAAACGAACACCACACCTTCGATGCCTCCTGCAGGCAAAATTCAGAGGAATGCGATATGGATGGAAAATACTCTTATCTGCAGGAAACAACTATTGCCCCGTGGATAAAATCAGTAATGCCAGTTATCTTGTTGTTTCAGGAGGACAAAAAATGTTTCATATGTGACTCTGAGGATCCCTTCCATGACACCCTCAATCCCGACAGCCATCGCATCGAAAACGTGGTCACCACGTTTGCTCCGAATCGCCTGAAGCTCTGGTGGCAGTCAGAAAACGGTATGCAGCTTGTCTGGGAACCGTTCCCCGGGCTGGGAGTCACTTTCCTTTCTTTTGTCTGAGGGTACCTACGTGTTTGCTGTTAGCTCAGGGCTGGTAATCGCTGCTGTGGGAAGGATCATGCTGGTAGCGGAGGGCTGAGTAAAACTGGCTGCTTTTGTGTGTCCGTAACGAAGCCCCGCGAACCCTCCAGGAGTGCTGGAAAGAGCTCTCTCCCGCCGCTCTGTGAGAATCCTTTCCTAAAAGAGAAGTTTCCCACCCCGGCTCCAGATCTGCCTCATGTTTGGGCAGAGGCAGCGGCACAGCCTTCCAGCGGCGAGCATCCCGGGGCAGCCAAGGCAGGAAGCGCCGCAGGGCTTCCCCGCTTCACCGCTGCCACTGGGGGAGCCGGGGGAAGGAGGTGGGCTGGGGGCTGCCGGGCTGTGGTCCTGCCCTCAGACCTCCACCTCCCTGCCTTCCCTGCCCCAGGCACCCTACGTTCCTGTACTCACGTGCCAAACGGTAAAATGAACACCAGAAACGAGCCGGCAATTTTTATTTTTTTTTTTCAATATATATTGCGTGTTAGTTTGGTGGCCTTTTGTTTTATTTTTCACCCTTCCTCTGCCCTTTTTTGCTTTTATGGTTTTGCTTTTGGCGTGCTTCCCTACACAAAGCGAGGCATCTAGATTTTCATCCTGCCCTAAAGCCTTAAAGCCAGATGGACAGGATGGGATTTCTGCACATGCATTAGCGGGAGCTATCTGACTCTATGTTAAAATAACATGGTAATACTTGTAACATTTCTATTGTCCAGTAAAGAAAGATTTTCTCTAAATCCTTTTTAACCATTTTTTTTTAACAATTTAGATCAGACTGGCAAGCTGCTCATCTCTAGTGGCTCTCTTGTAGCGTCCCAAATAATTCATGTTTTTTACAACAAGCTTGGCAGCATTCAGACAGAAAAGTTCTTAGCTCATAAGGTCATGAAAATGTCCTTCAAGACTGAAAAACAAATGATTCTTTCTGTCCAATTCATGTTTTCTTCCATTCAGGCACGCAGCAGAAGGGACTGTTGCTGCACGCTCTACATGAAGTCACAGCTAGTTGAAAATTTAAGTGTTTTATCGGTTTATTCTTTTCATTTCCTACCCTTCCTCCTCTCTGTAAATCTCACTTGATTTTTGTTTTGTTTCTAACTTCAGCATAATTAGTATCCAGCTGTTTTGAGAGGTCTTTTCACATGGCAAAGTAATATTTCTAACTGTTTTGCTTCCTTTCTGCACAGAGTCTGTGACCGCAGGTAGTTGTGCAGCACAGTTGGGAAAACCTTTTGTTTGTCATGGTTTCCTACGGTGGCAAGGCAGGGCTGGGATAGTTGGCTTAGGGGCATTCCAAAAAACCGGTTATAAAGAAACAGTTCCTGCGTCTGGATGGACAGGAGAATCCAGAGTGAGTGAAAAGAGATGGGGAACAGTCCCCACCAGCGGACGGTGAGATTTGGGGTGCCAGGGCTGGGTTGCTGCCCCATGGGCTGTGTTGTGTGAGGACAGCCTGGGGCTGGGCTCGGCATCCTCGCCCTTACCAGCCACCGAGCACCTTGGTGCCAGGATCCAGCCCGTAGCAGCCCTTGTCCTCATCCTACATCCGTCGGTGTTAGCCACGTTATGCGCTCTGAGATCACAGTAGTGCCGGCTCACGCTTTGGGTGTAGCCGCAGGGTGTCTCTGCAGGTGATGCACAGCAGTCCCTGTGTGATACGGTCCTCAGCAGCTCCTTGCTGTCTCCCTGTAACTTTACTAATGCACTAAATCCCTTTCTGACATCAGATCCAAGTGGCGAAGAAAAGAGGCCCTGTGCCACCAGCCTGCAGAGACTGACGGGTGTCCTTGTTTGTTGCAGTTTCTTTGCTCTGCCCCTGCAGGTCTGGAAAATGTGACTATCCAGCTGAACCTGGAGGCCGAGTTTCATTTCACTCATCTCATCATGACCTTCAAGGTAAGGACACCACGGCCTTACCCGCGCCCTCAGTGAGAGCCCTGCACAGAGCCCCACAAGTCTCCTAAAACACAAGGAATCAAGAGTCCTTCGCAGGTCGACGTTTGGAATGGGGGCTCTGTTTGAGCTGTTTAGCCTGATTTTTAGATCTGCCAACCATTAACTCCTGAAGTCACGCAGGAAGGGTGAGCTGTGACTTGAGTTGTGTTCAAACTTCAAGTGTGTGGGGCTGCAGAAGGCGTCACACAAAATGCGGGTCGTTTGCCTCTCTGCAGTAGTTGTGTTTCTAGAAGATCATTACCTAAGTCATATAGTAGCAAGGATTTTTCTTTAAAAAAAATAATAAAATTGGCCATGCTATCAGTTTTCATTTGGCAAATGTAAAGGTCTTCAGGAAGAAGGAACATCTGTACACAAAGTGTCTTTGTTTCTTTCCAAACAGATGTCCTGGAATGGCAGATTATGTCCTGTACATCCTAAATCACAGGCAGCCTTTAGCTGAGGATTCAGGGCCCACAGTCCCTGCAGGGCTAAATCTCCTTGTATGTAAACAAATTAATCTCCTAACTTACACCCGTCAGCTTTCCAGGAGAGCCAGTTCCTTTGCCTTGAGGCATCGGCTTGGGTTTTTCCCCTTGCCTTAAGGTGTTGGCTGAGGTGGAAGGCGGTCCCCTCTGCGGGTCCCCAGCACTGAGGGACCCTCACCGGGTACCAGTGCCTCTGGGCTCATTGGGATCTTGGTCAGGATGAAGGCTGCAGGGGAAAAAGATGGTTTTTTTAGGGATGATTTGCTGGCTTTGTGGGATAGCTGCTCAAGCTGCCTTACCCCGATGTCACTGTGTTTTCTGTTGGGTGAGATACCAGTCTGTAAGGCAGGCGGTGTTTTCAGCCAGGAACCAGGAAAAAAAATTCTTTCCAGCTGTGACTGAAATGTTTTGTGTGCTTGGCTCCTTGAGTGCCTTGTCTGAATCCATCTGATTGATGAAAGGACTGTTGGCACTCCTTGCTGCAAGCCAGGTACTACATTAGTGTCTGTGTTTTGGAATGCAGCTGATGGAAACATTACTATTGTTACAAGATTTGGGGATCAAAGGGATTCAAAATCTTCTTTAAAAATCTCATTAGCTTGTTATTCTGGAGTGGAATACATGCAGGGAGGTGGAGTAGGGTTTTGGGACTCGGGGGAGCTGGGTGCAGTACGAGCGAACGAAGCTCAGCACCTCGGTTTCCGTAAAGAGATTCCTGCTCTGGGGACAGGAGGTGAGACCCGGTATGTCTCTGTGGAAGATGAGGTGACGAGGTATGGCAAGGAAGAAGGCTGTGCCGCTTTCTGC
Source organism: Cygnus atratus (assembly GCF_013377495.2). Lineage (NCBI taxonomy): Eukaryota > Metazoa > Chordata > Aves > Anseriformes > Anatidae > Cygnus > Cygnus atratus. The sequence goes on along the minus strand of NC_066362.1, from coordinate 15,371,549 downwards.
AAGCAGTGGAAAAAATCCCTTTGTCTCCCTAGAGCCCTGCTTTAATCTCCAGTTTTGAAAAAGGATTTGGAATCTGAGAAACTTGCAAGTTTGGGTGCTCGATTGCTGAATGCTGTCTGGTCTGTGGTTTGATGTGCGTTGTTTTGAAGGTCTGCCTCTGAGCAGAAAGTAGAATATCAGCAGTAAAGGCTGAAAGGGTGAATATTGGATATAATCACTGCAGAGAGAGAAGAGAGATTAAAATCCAGATGTGTGGATTGCTCATACTTAAAGGTGCTTGGTGTAAATGCAAACAACAATTAACCAAGTACAATCTCCTTTGGTTTTCCCATCACTAGACATTCCGTCCTGCCGCAATGTTGATAGAAAGATCATCTGATTTTGGAAAAACATGGCAAGTATATAGGTATTTTGCATATGACTGTGAGAGCTCGTTTCCTGGGATTTCAACTGGACCCATGAAGAAAGTGGATGATATCATTTGTGATTCCCGATACTCCGACATTGAACCTTCAACTGAGGGAGAGGTCAGAGGATTTTCTTCAATGTGTTGATTGTATAGGCTTTTTCCATACAAATGCAGATTCTCTGAATCTTTTATTGTACTGTTTTTTCCTCCAGGTAATATATCGTGTCTTAGATCCTGCTTTTAGAATTGAAGATCCGTACAGTCCAAGGATTCAAAGTATGTATGCAGTCATCTTCCAGGCTTATTTGAAAGGGTTTCTGTTCTTAGTTATTTGCTATCTAAAAAAATAAGCCACAAATAAAGTCATGCATTTGCCCTGGTAATAATTTTGAAGTTGTATGAATACGTTTCTGGTATGGCTTCTTTTCCTGACTCAGACAGTGATCTACTGGGAAATAACAGTCACTGGTGTCAATTCAAGTGATCGTTCTTATGCACGTCATTGGAGTTGGTCCTTTTCTTATTTGTTGAGGGAAATATTTTTGCTAAAGAACTCCCCTCCCCAAAGTACATGCAGTCACTGAGAGAGGCCTTGGACATGATCATGTAATTGCAGGGTTTTCAGAGAGCAAAGGATCAGAACTACAAACGTACTTAACATCATTTTGTTGTTAACATCAGGGTTGTGTTTTATGTTTTAGAGTTCAGAACCTCTAAATCACAGCTTCTGGATGACTGGCCTTGGTAGCACTGAATGACTGGTCCATGCAGATGTGGTCATAAAACAAAAATGCCTGTAGCAGGCAAATAAATCTGAAGTAAAAAAATATCTGAAGAAAAAGAGTGTCTGCTAGTTGCTATATTGCTTGAATCTTTTTTATTCAAAGTTTTAAAGGAGAGAGGGTCTGCTTTCATTGGTTTGAAGTGCTTTTTCAAGCCTTGTTTCAAGCCCATAAGAAATTATGCATAATATCCAAGTGGACATGTAGATTGAATTAATTATGGCAATATTGCGTTTACGCAGATTATCCCTTGAGAACTCCTTTGTGTTTGGTCACTGATGAAGTGTTGCCTCTTTCAGCAAAATACAACTAATTAAATTTGCTGGGCAAGTTGGGTGTATAAGAAAGAAGAATATATTTGTGTCTTGTTGCCAACCAAGATTTTTGTCCAAAAGGCTCATAACTTTTAAAGCTTCTGGTCCATTTGTCAGCAGTTCCTTAATATCACCCCCATTTTACACTTTAAACCCCAGAGTGTGGAGAGAACCAGTGTCTCCTCGGTGGTGCTGGTGTACCTGCATTTAATATTTGTGCCTGTGCCTGTGTATGCCTACAGTAAAACAGACTAGAACTTTTAATTAAGCTTGAACTAACTTTCACAGTGATCAGCATGTAGTAAATTAATGCAATTTTTGGATGTTAGGCATATGAAGTGATACGATGTGTATAGTACGTTAAGTGCTGAAATTAAATCTGATCTAATCTGCCCATAGGAAGCGTGTTTGGGAAGTCACTGCTGGCTTCCTCCCATTCAGTACAATATCTGGTAAATAACTCCAAAACATGTTTTTTTCTGGTGTCCCCTGCAGACCTCTTGAAGATCACAAATCTGAGAATCAAGTTCGTCAAGCTGCACACGCTGGGAGATAACCTCCTGGACTCACGGATGGAGATCAGGGAGAAGTACTACTATGCCATTTACGACATGGTGGTGCGTGGGAACTGCTTCTGCTACGGACACGCCAGCGAGTGTGCCCCGGTGGAGGGCTTTGAGGAGGAGGTGGAAGGAATGGTGAATATTCTCACTTTTCTCCTCAGAGCTGTTCCTGATTCTGTCTTTTTTTAAAGTGATTTAAAAACAATGAAGTGAAGATGTGATAGGAGAAATGTGAGTGCCCCTCCACCCTTAACTTTCAAACAAGAAAACCATTGAAAACTACTCTTTGACAGTGAGCCTTTCTGTCGTTATTGGCATTAATCAAGCACAGAGAGCTCAGATTCAGTGAAAATAGTTCTAGCATTCCTTTTCTAATTATGTTAAAGAGCTGATGAAATTAAAAGGCAGGAAGGCAGAAAGGGAGGGTATTCTGATGGGCTGGAGACAGTATGGGCTGGAGACGTGTGGATTGTCTTGGTTGCCCTAAGACTGAAGTAAGTAGGGGCTTCAAAGAATGAAGCACTTTGATGAATCAAACAAAATCAGCAGTCCTTATCTGCTGAGAAGTGGGGGCTATCAGTTTGTATAGTTGTAGCCCTAATCATTTAACCGGAGGCTCTGGAGGAAAATCCTGCTGCCTACCTTGCATGCTGCTGTGTGAGTGCTCCATCCCTTCTGGCTTGTGGGTTTGCCCATGATTTTTGCCTGACGAACGGTAATAGCAGCCCTGTTAATGAGTGAGTTATTAACTGCATGGAAGTGCAGAGGCATAGGGGGAGGTTGTGTGGGTTGCCCCAGGGGCCGCAGGATGCAGGTACGCTCCATTGCTCCAAGCTTTCTTCCAAGGTCTCCTCCACCTGACCGGCAGCAAAACCAGGTTTGCCTCTGAAATTGTGGGTCAGGTGCTGGTAGTCCCTGTCATCAAGGGCAGTGGCTGTCACACAATCACTGTTTGCCTGTTCAGTGCTTGTGTGTTGCAGGCAAAGTTGGGCTGATGGATAAAACCCATCCAGACTGTGGTGGTCTCTGCTTTTGGCTTCAAGAATGAAGGCAGGATGACAGTAGGCCAGAATTGACTGTGCTGATTTAACTAGATGCCTAGATGCGTGTTAACATCTAATTAACAGATAGTGAGCAGCTAATTCTTATCTTTAAGACACTTCTGCGATTATTTAGGTGGAACTGTGCTGTCCTTGTTTGTGTCTGAAAGCATTTTTCATGCATTCATTCCAGTAAGGAAAGAAGGACAAGTTAGCATGAGGACATTCTTACCTAGGCAGGCAAGGGATGCTCCTGTGGTCCTTTGTCCTCTTACGTGCATTAAAGTCCCCAAAAGTACATCTGTTAGGTACTGGCTGTAGTTTGAATGAACTGAAGCAGCATGTTTGTATTTTTTTCCCATCATCTTAAATAATCAACTATATTCCTCTCATTTTTTTATATATATATGTTTTTAATGACAGGTCCACGGGCACTGCATGTGCAGACATAATACCAAAGGCTTAAACTGTGAGCAGTGTTTGGATTTCTACCACGACTTACCCTGGCGACCTGCCGAAGGCCGCAATACTAACGCATGCAAAAGTGAGTTTGGGTAAAATGCAGGTCTGAAGTCTGCTATTTCTTGCTTTTAGAGCATTAATGTGTTTTTGAATGAGTGGGTTGTGGGATTTGTGACCATCCATGAAGTTCTGCATGTTCTTCAGCAGACTGTGGCATGCCTTTTCTGCAGGCTGGCATCTCCCCTGAGGCTAAACGGTGCTTTCTGTCATTGTCACAGAGTGCAATTGCAACGGCCACTCCACCCAGTGCCACTTCGACATGGCCGTGTACATGGCCACGGGGAACACCAGCGGGGGGGTTTGTGACGACTGCCAGCACAACACCGTGGGACGCAACTGCGAGCAGTGCAAGCCCTTCTACTTCCAGCACCCCGAGAGGGACCTGCGGGACCCGGACGTCTGCGAGCGTAAGTGCAGCCCCACTCCTGGTTAGGGTTGTTGTGGTGCCCGGGTTGTCATTCCTAGGGCTTGCTTTGGAGGATTTAGGATTTACCGTAGCTTCTGCTCTCTTCTCCACCCCTTCTTTTGTCCCGAAGATCCTGGAGAGGAGGTGGTTATCTTGGAGGTCTTGAGTGAGCCTGGCTGGGTTTTGTTTTCTCTTCAAAAATCTGGAAATGCGTTTGGCCGCTACATGTACAACCCATGTCATGTCTAATCCTTGTGGTAACGGTGCCTGCTCTCTACGCAGCAGGCGAGTTTAAATAATTCAATGTGAGACTTGGCCTTTTCTGTTGCGGCAGTCAATAAAATGTGCCCAATGCTTCCTTCTTAGCCTGTAACTGTGACCCAGCTGGCTCCCAGAATGGTGGCATATGTGATCGCTACACCGATTTCTCTACTGGCCTCATTGCTGGACAGTGCCGTTGTAAATTATTTGTCGAAGGGGAGCGTTGCGACCTCTGCAAAGAAGGTTTCTATGGTCTGAGTGCCGATGACCCAGCGGGCTGTCAGTGTGAGTAAAAACATGTGTTCCTTTCTGTGGGATCAAAAGCTCTTTGAGGAGCTGCTAGTGCTGGGAGAGCTTGGTTTCTGGGGTGGTTTTTCTTTTCCTTTCTTTCATGTTTTGCTAAAGGAAAAACATTCTTGTAGATTTGCTGCAGCTTGGAGTCCACCCTCCACTAAAACTCAGCTCCCCAACTGATCCTGGGGAATACACGCGGTGGAAATAGCAGAACCCTCCGTGTTTGTTTTTAAGCCTCTAAGCCAGGGAAGTTTTACTGGGATGGGCGGTGGGCAAACTGTGCAATTAATCTCTGACCTGGGAAATGAGAGGAAGCTTAAATATAAATATTTAAATGGGATGCTGTCTAAAAGGTAACCAAAGTCCTGTGTTTTGACCTGCCTATTTGTATTTCCCCATCTAGCTTGTGCATGTAATCCTCTGGGTACCCATCCCGGAGGGAATCCTTGTGATTCAGAGACAGGAAACTGCTATTGTAAGCGCCTGGTGACAGGAAAGCAGTGCAGTCAGTGCCTGGTAAGTAGATTACGGTAAGAATAATTAGAAGATGCTGGTGTGAGGGATGTTGGTATGCGGAAAGCAGGGAGCAAGGTGCTGGCCTCAATCTGCACTCGCCTGCAGGCAGGCGCCTGAGGTCCAGGCTGCAGCGGGCACCTCGGGGTGTGAGGAGCCATGGAGCACGCTGTGTTACGGATGGGGAGCTGGGATGTGTGCTAGGGGAGAGTCAAGGCTGGTGAGAGCATCTGGAAATTAATTGCAGTGCATGTAAGGAGTAAGACGTTAGGGCACCTATTGCAGTTGCTCTGTGAAAAGGAGATCTAGGGCAGTTCTGCGAGAGCCCTTTTGATGCAAAAGACAAAAAGGTCTGAGAAGAAGTGCTAACAAAAAAAAAAAAGGTTTTTTATGCTGGCCATTTTTCAGGCAGGGATTAATTCCTACACATACATTTCCATACATTGTTTACGTGTGCTGGAGTGTTACAGAAACAGCCTGTCAAATAAAGGGATGTGTTTGTATAAACATTGACAGGCTCTCTTATCTGACAGTAAACTATATGGTAAAGCTAAACAAGGCTGTCTGTCTGCTGAGCCAGCTGTAGAGGAACAGCCCTGCAGGGGCAGAGCCCAACTCAAACCCCACCAGCCCACGTGCTGCTCTCCGCTCAGGCACAGTGTGCTGGGCTGTCGTTTTCCCAGCCCTTTGTGGGTCAGGAGCCCACATCCAAAGTAAATGGTGCAATAGGGGTGAAGCCAAAGAGCTGGAGTCCTCTGGAAGCTTTATTTTAAAGCTGGGTGGAAAAGGGATTTATTTCTCAAGCTCCTGAACCAGTTGGAAGGATGGAGGAGAGCAGTGAGGGTGGTCGTGGCTCGACAAGGGGGACAGCCTGGGGTGGCTTATATTGAGTATTGCAAAATGACACCGTGCTTTTGGGGTGGATGGGGTTAAATCGGTGATGTCTCCTCCTGCAGCCGGAGCACTGGGGCCTGAGCAATGACATGGATGGATGTCGGCCCTGCGACTGTGACCAGGGGGGAGCACTGCACAACAAGTGAGTCCCAGCTCAGTTCCTCTCCTGCAATCATTCACCTCAGCAAGTTTCGCTTCGTTTGCCATCACAACACCTTAGTGTTTTCTGGAGGGCAGCATTCAGGATTGTCTTTCTGCTCTGACATGCAGGAAGTGGCAGATCTTGATTCCTGCAAGGGTCGATAGAGGCGTCTGCATCTCTTCTGTGCTGAGCCTGCTCTTGGTTTTCTCCCCCAGTGGCCCTTTAGCCAGTCTGTCTGGAGGGAAACGTGTTAGCAGTGCAGTACTGCTGCATTGCCCCTGTGGTGCTGCCGGGGGTTGGATGTGGGTCTGCAAGTGCCCGCTGGGGAAGTGGAGGTTGTTCAGACAGAAACCTAGCTTTTGAAGATGCATCCGTTGGTAAGAGTATGGAAAGTCCTGCCTTAAATGTCTGGTCAGGCATTTTGGGTGGCCAGACCACTCCTCCCATCAGAGCAGTTTCCCCTGCATGAGGTTCATGGCTTTTCAACAGCAGCACATTCCTTTGTCCTCTTTTCTTCTTCCTTCCCTCCACAGACCCTTTGAAACATCTCGGTTTTGTCTGAAACCACAGCAGTTTCCCGGGGGGATGGATTAATGCCACGTTCCCTGGTTTGCTCTCTACCATTTCTTGGTTGCCACCGCCTGGCTCCCGCCCAGGGCGTGGGATGCAGCACCTGGGGCAGCCACACCTCGCCCCAAATTCATCCCCATGCAAACCGCAGAGGTTGCAGCCTTGGCGTCCCCGGAGGGGAAATTTCCCAGCTCCCCTCCTGGGGCAGCTGGGGCACTTTAACATCTAAAAGCAGACGCTGAAGTGAATCTCCATAATTTCAAAAGTTTTTCGGGTAAAAATTACTTTTAGACGAGGCTTAAAAAGTCTGGAGATTTTCAAGGAAACTCAGAGGGTTGTGATTTTAGAAAAGGTTTCTGCATTAAATTTAAAATTTAAGGAAAGCGACATCTTTTGGTGGACTAAGAAACCCTCCCATGAGAAAGTGTAAGCAGGTCTCTTCAAAAATAAAACCTACCCACGCATTCTTCATAATGCAGGGTGGACTGTTCGGGGACAATAAAAATGTGGAAAGGCAGTTTGGGGATAAAGCTACACTGAGAAAATAAAATGGCTTGTTAGGAAGGAAGTGGATCTGTCCATGCCACTGTGGACAGACCTTCGCTGTCCCACGTCTTTGGCTGTGCCCATCCCAGTCTGAAGGAGCTGGGCACGGTCTGGGCTGGTAGTGCCGTGCCGAGCTACCTTGGGCAACCTCCTGGGATGTGCTCTGCCGTGTACCAGAGCAGCCTGGCATCCCGGGGCTTGCAGGGTCGTGCATGTTCTTGCTCTGCACAAGCCCAGACGAGCAGATCAGCTGCTTGCCTGGCCTGCATGCCTGGAGCCAAAGGACAGACGTGCCTCTTGGCTCTGGATGACTGTAAAAGCAAGTGAAGCTCTCCCAGGACTGCTGTGTGGCCCCGAGGAACTTCTTGCGTCTTTAGTATTCGGTCCTCTCACCAACCAGACAGGGGAAACCACGCAGGCTGTCTGTTGGAAATGGTCCCTGGCCCGTGCTCGCTCCGAGGCTGTGCCTGTGCGCTGCTTGGGGGAACGCCAGCTGGGCTGAGCCCTGACATCTTGACAGCACCGATGAGCCAGCTGTAGAGCTTGGGATCAGGTCCTGGTACCACCTCCTGTCTAGATGCTTCTACATCCAGGAGCACTTCTCCTCTGGTGTCACTTAAAATGTAAAACCTGGAGGTAGCTCTAGCAGTGTCTTGTCAGAGCCAAGCTGCGCTGTACATTCACCGTTCTTCCATTTTAGCTGCTCGAGTGAATCTGGCCAGTGTGAGTGCCGGCCCCACATGTTTGGACGTCAGTGCAATCAAGTAGAGCCTGGCTATTACTTCATCTCGCTCGACCATTACATCTACGAGGCAGAGGAAGCCAACTTGGGTCCCGTGAGTAGCGGTTTGAGCTTGCCGCTCTGTGGGAAAGCTCTGTTGTGCCATTTGGGTGTTGGAAAGAGGAGGTTTTATGACTTGAGTGTTGTGTAAAGACAACGTGGGAAAATGCCAGACTGAATTCTATGAGAACACTGCCCATCTGTAGCTGTTCAGTCTTAGTATCAATAAATAATGTAGTAATTTAGGGGAGGAAACTTTCCTTTTTTAATGAGGTTAGAATCACAGAATATCCCGAGCTGAAAGGGGCCCTTAAGGATCATCGAGTCAAGTTTCTTTGATCATGACCATGCAGTTTGTTTCGTATCTGCATCCCTTCTTTACCCACTGCATATACACCCACTTCTCTTCTCCCTCTTATCCCACGTGTGGTGGGACACCAACGCTGCCTCTTCCCTTCGGTGCCACTGACTGGGGGGGAGCAGCACACATCTAAACATGTTGCTGTGCAGTTTTGGGTTTCTGTATATCAGTGGCATTTCTTTTATTAATGACCAAGTACGTGGTTAATCATGCAAAAAACTGATTTGTAAGTGAGGTTCCCTCCAGTTTGTTTTGCCCGCTGGCATGGTACATCGGGGTCTCTGGCTTTCTCCCATCCCCAAGCACACAGCCTTGCTTTTAATTCATTAAAAGAAGCTGGGCGATTACATCAATTTATTCTTGCCTCCAGCAAGGCGACAGGGAGATGAGATAATGGTTTCTCTGAAGCAGCAGATCGCCGTCTGCCTGTAATTGGGGCACTAATTCCTAATTTATTTGTTTCAGGCAGAGTGCGGTCACTTTGCCGTTTCAGCCAAGACAGAGCAGTTTGGCTGTCAGATAGCAGTGCAGGGCTCAACTTGGACTGCAGCAAGGGCACTTGAGCTGGCAGGCGATTTTGGGTGAATTTGTGTCTGCCCAAGTGGAAGGGCAGTGCCAGGGGCTCGTGGTGCTCAGGGATGAGGGGCTCAGCTGAAAACTTGCCTTGCCAAGCAGAGGGGGAAGCGTGCCCCTATTTGTCTTTCGAAACCATCAGAACAAACCATTTGAAACAGTGCCAGTATTGGGGAGAAAAAACACTTTCTTCTTAATCTGGTGGCAGAATAAGACCTGAATTTCCAGACAGAGACCCAACACGAGACAAAATGAAATGGCACGGGGCTACAGGGGTTTTCAGGCGGTGCCGAGTCCCGGTGCACAATCCCCGCACGCTCTCACTCATGTCCTGCCTGCGATCCTTTCTGGGAGCTCCAACCCTTTGTCCAAAGCCAAAGGGTAATAATTTATAGCCTGGCTCTCTTCAAAGAGTGTGAGAATACATGAAGGGACATCCTGGAGTGATAGACGTATTGACATTTCCTTACATTTTATCCCTTTCTACTGAAGCAGCTTCCGTAGGAATGCACAGGATGTTGTTTTATAGCGAGAACTATTCATGGATGCAGATAGATTTGAAACGGGAAGTTTGGGCATCACAGATTGCCATTTTCTGTTGCCTTTTTCCTCTTTTTTTGCCTTATATAAAGAGTAACAGATAAAAACCTGATGTCTCAGACTGAAAGGAATGGCCAGTATGAGTCTGGGTGTTTAATGGCTAACGATAATTAGGGTCTCTGTTATTCAGTGACACCCTCCCCATGGTAGCTGCCGTCTGCTCTTTAAATGTTATTCCAAGCAGTGGTTTGGCTTGGCCTGGCCCGATGTAATCAGGAAGCAGTTAGCACTCAGCTCAGGCAGCTAGCGGAGCAGTTCGGTGCCACTGCAGTAAATCCTCCTGCTACAAACGTGATGTGTGAGTTATTATGACAGAGCAGTTATATCCTGGGCTGGCACAAATCATGCGTCTCTTCAGGGTGAACTAGATGGCATGGATGGTCAATGAGTAACTCACAGCAAGTTTTTAAATTTAATTGCCCACTGCAACAGAGAAGTGGATGAAGAACAGTGCAGTATCATCGAACCTGTCTTTCTCTTAGTGTACTGTTACATGGAAGGTGTCTGTGCTGTGGCCTCAGAGAGTGGTGAGGCACTGGCACAGGCTGCCCAGGGCAGCTGTGGATGCCCCATCCCTGGAGGTGTTCAAGGCCAGGCTGGATGGGGCTTTGGGCAGCCTGGTCTGGTGGGAGGTGTCCCTGCCCATGGCAGGGGGTTGGAACTGGGTGGTCTTTAGGGTTCCTTCCAACCCAAACCGTTCTGTGATTCTAACTGGAAAGGCAACAGTGTGCATGCACGTGTGTTTAAAAGAGAGAACTTGTATTCTCTGGGACACAAATGATGGATGTGGCGATCCAGAAATGATCCATCAACAGAGCTCGTCAGCCCACATGTTCCAGTGGGGCTCGCAAATTCAGCGTATTGGTATTAAAATCTCTGTTCCCTGTTTCCGTAGGGAGTAAACATAATAGAGCGCCAGTACACACAGGACCGCACACCATCATGGACAGGCATAGGATTTGTGAGGGTCCCTGAGGGGGCGTACCTGGAGTTCTACATCGACAATATCCCCTACTCCATGGAGTATGACATCGTGGTCCGCTACGAGCCACAGGTAGGTCTGGGGGTGCGCATGTCACTGCCCTGTGCACGACTGGTGGGAGACGAGGATTTCCTGGAGGAATCAGGACTCAAAGACAAGGACAGGAGCTTTTATTTTTTTTTTATTATCCCCAATGTTATTTGCTTTACAGTTTTATTCAGTACCATTGTAGCATGCTGCAGCACCTGTTTAACAAGTAAATTAAAAAGTGACAAGTCCCTTCAGGACAGATTAGAATATGAATTTGGTATCAGCCAGACAGGTTTGTAATGGGTAGAAATGCTGTTACACACCTTAGGAGACACATTGCCCATCTTGGATGTTGAACGTCTTCAGCCAAAAGTTTGTGAGCAGTCATTTTTGGCTGTGGGTAATTCATAGTGGGGAGGGCAAGAGAAATATCCACCATAAAAGACGTTCCTTACCTAGAGCTTGGCACCAATTGACCGCAATGAAATGCTGACTTGGGTCTGGTAAGCAGAGGTGGTGGGAGAGGAGGTTGCTAAAACCCCTGCTGATGCCATGTTGCGGATGGGGATGCCAACTGCCTGCACCTAGTCATCTATTTTGGGGCTGGAGGATGGCTGAAGCACTTGGCTCTCCCTGAGCTTACAGCCCTTGCTCGATGCTGACCAGCCTTTTTCTCTCCAGTTGCCGGATCAGTGGGAAAAAGCAGTGATCACTGTGTCGCGCCCAGGCAAGATTCCCACAGGTAGCCGATGTGGCAACACGGTTCCTGATGATGATAATCAGGTCGTCTCGCTGCCTCCTGGCTCCAGGTGTGTATAACGGGACGGGACAGAAAGAGAAAACCTTTTAGAAAAGAAGAATGGTGAATTCACCAAAAGCAGGCATCTGTGAGGCACCCAAACCTGTAGTTTTGAATGAATGTGCCAAAGCAGTTTCAGTCCAGCTGAAAGAGAACCGTCATGTTTTCAGTTTGCTGTGGCCCCTATGAAAATTAATGAAATTTAATTTCCAACAGGTTATAAAAAATCTGTGTAGTACCGTGTCTGTAGTCTCAAAGCTTTTAAGTTTATTCCTGTTGTCTGACTTTTGTTCACTGACTACAGGGGGAAAAACAGTGTTTGCACAGCCCGTGAGCGAACATCGCCATTACTCTTTACCTTGCCGATAAGCTTTTCCGGCTCTGACTCATGCGAGCCTCTGAAGCGCCTCTTTGCATCGTAGCTTTTGTTCTGCCCATTCTTGGCTGCTCTCTGCTATCTCAATTGCTTTATAGGGCTACCTGAAATGCCTGACGGTGCTGGGCATTTGAAGTGAGGCATATTTCCTGTTCCCAATCCAGATACGTCGTTCTCCCACGGCCAGTCTGCTTTGAGAAGGGGCTGAATTACACCATCCGCCTGGAGCTGTCCCAGTACTCCTCGGTGGACACCGAGATGGAGAGCCCGTACACGCTTATTGACTCTGTGAGCAGAAATTACCTCAGGGGTGCTCTGGTGGACAAGTGTTTTTAAAATCCTGAAAATTTGCATCTTTTCTGGGATGGGTGTGTGTAAATCCAAAGTGCTACCTCACGAAGTTGTTGCTTAGGGCTCAATCCAGATTTTAACTGAATGGTTTAAAGCAGGGTAGATTTCTTCAGGCTCAAAGTTGTTTTTCTGCTAAGAGGCTTTTGCTGTCTTTTACAGGACTGTAGATAGTTGCACAGAGTTGGACGTTTGCAGCACAATGTATGTTGTGAATATCAAACTGGTTCGTTTGAAATGATAGAGTTTGGTAAGAATTTGTTAGATACCAGAACTATGCCACAGAAAAGTACAAAAATTCTGTCGCTTTCCTTCCAAATTCGGTCTGGCTCTTTGGTTTTTGGCCTAAGAAAGATGATAGGAATTGAGATAATAGTGAATTTTCACAGTTTTAATGGAGGCTATTTATAAATAGTGACACGTGGCCATTGTAAAATTGTTTTATAGCTCGTTCTCATGCCGTACTGCAAATCACTGGACATATTCACAGTGGGAGGCTCAGGCGAAGACGTGGTCACAAACAGTGCTTGGGAAACTTTCCAAAGATACCGGTGCCTGGAAAACAGCAGGAGCGTTGTGAAAACCCCGATGACGGATGTCTGCAAGAACATCATATTCAGCATTTCTGCACTTTTACACGAGACCGCCTTATGTACGTAACTACCCGCTTGTAGAGGAAACCATACCTGGAAGCCTGATGGTGCTTCCAGGTTTGCACGGGGAGCGCATGAGCATGGGATGAGCCATGGGGTGCGTGTCCCGCACAGCAATGCTCACTGCTCCCTAATGCTTCTCTCTTCCTAGCCTGCCAGTGTGACCCCCAGGGCTCGCTGAGCTCGGTGTGCGACCCCAGCGGAGGACAGTGCCAGTGTCGGCCCAACGTGGTGGGAAGGCAGTGTGACAGATGTGCCCCCGGCACCTTCGGGTTTGGGCCGAGCGGATGCCGGCGTACGTGAGACCCCATGCTCTGGGGTGGGCTGCCAACGGGGCTGGGCGCTGAGCACCAAAACGCAGCCCCTGTCCTCCTCTCCTTGCAGCTTGTGAGTGCCACGTCCGAGGTTCGTACAACGCCTTCTGTGACGCGGAGACGGGCCAGTGCCACTGCTTCCCCGGCGTGTACGGGCGACAGTGCGACCGCTGCCTGCCCGGCTTCTGGGGCTTCCCCAGCTGCCAGCCCTGCCACTGCAATGGCCACGCTGACGACTGCAGCCCCTACACCGGGGAGTGCCTGCACTGCCGGGACCACACGGCAGGCCACAACTGCGAGAGGTATTTGTAACAGTGCTCCTTGGATGGCCCGTTGTGGCGGTCACAGCCAGCGGGGCCTTTGCTGTGAAGTGTAGGATATATGGAGGGAGGCAAGTCTGTGTGCCCTGGGAGCCAGGGACTGGGGACCACGCTGCCCGTGGCTTCCCATCTCCCAGCAGAGAGCACGTTGTGGGACCCCAAGGCTTTCCCCATTGGAAGTCTCCTGAGAGAAGCATCTGCCTTGGGTCTCCAGCTCTTAGGCTGGAGTGAGGCAAATTCTCTCCGCTGGCACAGCTGCTCGGAGCTTGGGTGGCACGGGAGAGCTGCAGGGGTCTGTCTGCCCTTGGGTTCTTCACCCTCCTGCCGTGGTTGAAAATATGAGTGTGTGTCTGCCTACGGTCCCCTGCATGCTGTACTCCACTGCGCAGGTGCGAGGCCGGCTACTACGGAGACCCTGTCCTGGGCTCGGGCGACCACTGCCGCCCCTGCCCTTGCCCCGACGGCCCTGAGAGTGGACGCCAGTTTGCCAGCGGCTGTTACCAGGATCCGGTCACTCTGCAAGTCATGTGTGTCTGTAGCACAGGATATATAGGTACTGCCTCCGCTTTGAGTGCGATCGGATTAATCCCCCCCCCAAGTTAACGGCCCTTATTGTCTCGTATTGCCATTTACGGGGCTGTGAGCCGTGCTGGTAATTCCTGCCGTGCCTGCTTGTTCAAACAGGCAGTCGATGTGATGAATGTGCGTCTGGCTTCTTCGGCAGCCCCGACGAGGTCGGCGGCGCCTGCCAGCCCTGCCAGTGCAACAACAACATCGACACCACTGACCCGGAGGCCTGCGACAAAAGGACGGGGACGTGCGTTAAGTGCCTGTACCACACGGAGGGCGAAAACTGCCAGCTCTGCAAGGAGGGCTACTATGGGAGTGCGCTGCAGCAGGACTGCAGAAGTGAGTGGGGAGATGTGCCCGTGTCCCCCATTCGGCCACCCACCATGAGGCAGGGCGGCAGCGGCCACCATAGCTCTTTATAATTGACCTGGGACCATTTGGGGTAGTGGGGAATTCGAATTACCTCCAGCTGGGCTTGTGTGCAGCTGCCCTGCCGCTCAGTGGGGCTGCTGGAAGGCAGGGGAGCCCTTCGCCTCCTGCGGGGAGAGAAGGGGCAGCATTTGCATGTGCTGCAAGGATGAGGCTTCGGGTTAGAGAAGGGTTTCTTGCCCTCTTGTTAGTGTTCTTTGTTTCCCTCTTATCTGGAGATCACCCATGGCAGGGTGAGGATTTGCCTTTTGTTGACATAAAGGTTCCTGCAGATGTGGCTCAGCAGCAGGAGCTGAGTCCTGCCCCAGAAGCAGACTCCTCTCCCTCGGTGGCCTGATGCAGCCCTCCCTGCTCCCCTCCACAACAGGAGCCTGGTGGGGACATTTTGCTGCTGCTCCCCATCCAGTGCAGCAAAAGGGTTGCAGGGCAAGGAAGCCGAGTCCTGCTCTGCTTTGCACATCACCAGCCAATCTGAGCAGGACGATAGGAGCCAGGAAGGCTTGGGTTTTCTTTGTAAAGGAGGAGACAAGAAGAGGAAGGCTGGAGGGCCTGCGTGGGGTCACAGCGGGCTGCTGCCACCTCACGCTGGGAGGTGGGGATCTCCAGCTTGAGACCCAAGGATGGCCGAGGGGTGCATGTCAGGGTGCCGTGCCACACACCCAAGCTGCCACCTCTTCTTGCAGAGTGTGTCTGCAACTACCTGGGCACCGTGCGGGAGGACTGCGACAGCGCGGAGAGCTGCCGCTGCGAGGCGGCCACGGGGCAGTGCCGCTGCCTGCCCGGCGTGGTGGGGCAGACCTGCGACCGCTGCGCGCCCCACACCTGGAGGCTGGCGAGCGGCACCGGCTGCGAGCCCTGCGACTGCGACACCACCCGCTCCCTCGGGCTGGCCTGCAACGAGGTGAGGAGAAGGCTTCTGGGAGCCACCTGCAGCCTTTCTGCAGCTGGGCTGGGGTAGGATGCGTGCACGGGCTGGGTGGAGTCCACCAAAAAGTGTTGGAGCCATGGGTCAGCCTGCTTGTCCCATAGCACCCTGCTTGTGTGGCAGCTGGGGGCTGAGGTGTGAGCAAGGTGGGGAATGGAGTTAGGTGGTCACGCCACGCTGGCTGCCACCACCGCTTGGTGTCCAAAAACACGGAGCTTGATCAGAGGGCTGGGGCACCTCTCCTGTGAAGAGAGGCTGAGAGAGCCTGAAGAAGAGGAGGCTTCGGGGAGACCTCATTGTGGTCTTTCAATACTTAGAGGGGGCCTACAGGAAAGCTGGGGAGGGACACTTTATCAGGGCGTGTAGTGACAAGACAAGGAGAAATGGGTTTAAACTAAGAGAGGGTAGATTTCGATTAGATATAAGGAAGAGATTCTTCACTCAGAGGGTGGTGAGGCCCTGGCACAGGCTGCCCAGAGAAGCTGTGGATGCCCCATCCCTGGAGGTGTTCGAGGCCAGGCTGGATGGGGCTTTGGGCAGCCTGGTCTGGTGGGAGGTGTCCCTGCCCATGGCAGGGGGTTGGAACTGGGTGGTCTTTAAGGTCCCTTCCAATCCAACCAACTCCATGGTTCTGTGATTCTGCACGCCCTGCTCCATTAGTGGTGTCCATGCGGATCACAGGTGCTGGGTGGGGAGGGGGAAGAGCCTTCAGGCTGGGGCAGCCCTGCTGAAGTGGCCGCGTCCCTGTTTCTGGCAGTTCACAGGGCAGTGCCATTGCATGCCGGGCTTCGGAGGCCGGACCTGCCGGGAGTGCCAAGAGCTCTTCTGGGGAGACCCGGGCGTGGAGTGCCGAGGTGAGTGCAGGCGCCGCGTGGCCTTCACGCCTTGGGAGTGCTGGAGGTGTGGCGGCCATCTCAGCGCTCCGCCGCCTGCCCGTGTCACTCCGGAGACGTGACGGGGGTCTGGTGTGGCACTCGTGTGGTTTATTGTATTTCTTGTTGGGCCCTTGCTTGGAGACCAACTTCTCTGTTTAGAAACTGACTCTTTAACCTTTACTTTGCAATGCTGGGAGGTAGACCAGTGTGGTTAGAAAACCCTTGTTTGGATTCGAGAAATGATCTGGAAATAAGTTTATTTGCCTTTTGATTTTACTTACTGGAAGACTTCTGTCCCTGTTTGTGTTTTGTTAGGGAGACTGTAGTTGAAAAAATAAAGTTTTTGATTTAGCAGAAGATCTTCCTTTTATTTCAGATTAAAGTAGAAGAGAGAGCAGAGACCATAGAGCTAGTTAGCCATAGCTGCATATGGGAAAAGAGAGTGCCATGAAGTCAATTGTTTAGAAAACTGGATTCTCTCTGTCCTTTCATTATAAACAAGTCTGTTCATTAGCTGGAAAAGAAACTTCAAACACTGTCCAGACCAGAACAAACTTGTATCTCTGATCTGTTCAAATAGGAGTCTTTGCCAGGAGGGTTTGCAATAGATTAAGGTATTTTTTCCTGCAGGGAGGAATGTGCTTGCTGTGGTCTTTAATAAATCCTTTACAATAGGGATACCTCAGAGCCCATTATCTAGGCAGGTAGGAAGGTCACAGTTACCTGGTTAATGCTGCAGATGAAAGGGCTGGGGAATTGTCCTGGTTCCTGAGTATATATTAAGTTTCTCATTTCGGAGTCTGTGTGTGTTCTGGCCGTGCCGGCTGCCTCCTGCTGCTCCAGGGCAGTGGTTGTCTGCTGGTATCAGCTGTCTCCATCAGGGTTTATTGATGGAGTCCATCTGCATACCTTATCAGCAAGATTTTGCTGCGTACCAGCATTTCTGACCTCTCATCAAGTTTCTGCTGCCTTTAGGGCATGTGAAAACCTGCTTTTTAGCCTTTATGAAGTAAAAAGAGGATGTATTCCTCCAAATTCATTTTTCTTACAAAAGCACTGCGCTTTCCTTCAGACCTGTCACCCCTTCTGCTTCCAAGTGACACAGCCTCCGAGGGAGGGGAACAACCTCTTCTCATCCCTCATTCAGTGCTGACTGGTGGAAGGGTGGTGTTCAGGCTGGCAGAAACGCAGCCGCTGCGTTGGAAGGTCATAGCCTTCTGTGATGAGTGGTTTGCAGGCAACCTGGAAAACTGTGGGGTTTACAGAGTTGCAGAGTTGCAGAGCAATGCCCTGGAAAATAGCTTAAATGGGGCCTATAGCCAAGAAGAAGCTGAAACTGAGACAGAAGGGGGTTTGTCACAAAGACAAGCCCTCGCTCAGCCCAGGCAGCCAAATTGGCCACGTTTTGTATTGCATATGAGAAAAAAACACAAACTAGTTTGGATTGGGAGCTGTCAGAGAGCTCTGAACCATGTGAGTACTGATGAACAAGCTTCAGTGCAGGCACCAAGCTGATGTGGAGGTGTGAACATCCATCCTGACGTCTCCACAGTGAGATCCTCCACCAGCCTGGGCAAGCAGCCTCTGCCCAAGGTTGGAAATTAGAGGGTGAATCACTCAAGGGACGGTAATGTCTGACCTCTTCACAGGAGGTCTTCAGCCTGGTGGCACCAGTGGATACCAGGTCCTGCTGAGAAATCACAACTGTGCTGCCCACGCTGCTGTGACACCCTTTAAAATGGTTAAGTAAGAGAGAAATTAAAAAATTACAGAGATGTGTGGATGTGGCCCTAGGTCCCAACATGATCTGCTGGAAAACAGACTCCAGGGCATGCTTCCCCACTATCCCTGTTGGCGGCTGTGACTGTTGCCGGCTGATGCCTGTGGCTTGTCTTTTTCTATAAATCTTTGTAAAATGGGAGACGATGAAGCAGGAGATGGAAGAGGTTGGGGTCCTGGTGCCGTGGCAATCAGAAGGGAAGTTTTTGCACCTGTTCTGGGTGCTTTGATTTGCAGTGTGTGCTCCCTGCAGTGGAGAAAAAGTGTCTCCTGATGTCTCCCCTCTGCATCTCCTCAGTGCTCACAGTGGGACCAGGCTGCTGGGGCAAGAAGCAAAGGTGGGTGCCTACATTTGGGTAGCACCTCAGCCCCTCAGTACTGGGGACAGTGCCACCACCCACGGGTGTCCACTGGGGACTACACACCTCAGAGAGCACCCAGAGTCTGTAGGACTGTGTCCTTGGAGACTACTTGCCCCATACATAAGCATAGCACGACGATTATTCATCTAATTGAATGTAATTCCTGAAAACGGCTCAAGGAAAGGTTAGAAGATCGAGGAAAATCCCAGTGCATCTCAGCCTCGTGCAGGTCCCTGTGAGGACTGCAGCAAGCAGGAGCTGAGCAGAAGCTCTGCTTGTGGGGCAGAGCTAGCCCCGTTGCCAGACTCTCCAGCTGTTCCTTCAGCTACAGTCCTGTGCGAGCATGCATGTGAGTGTGTGCGTACGCATAAAAATCCTTGCTAAGGTAGTAAATGACAGGATTACAAATTTCATGAAACTCAAGTCTCCCAGACGCCCTGCTGGAGCTTTTCCAAAGCCTGGCAACCAAACTGCAGGACTCAGCATGCTGAGCTCTGCGCTGACTGCAGCCCACGTAGCACGTTTCTGGCAGGAGACTCCAGGCTCCCGAGATGCCTCTGAGATACCCCGTGGCAGCAGATGCAGCTGGAACAGTGTGTTTGCGTGGTACACATGTGAAGCTTACGTGTTTCGTAAAATACAAAGGATGTGACAATTTTAGTATCATTAGGGTTTTAATAAATTGAACAATGAGAACAGACCCCAGTTAGGAAAGGGCGATGTAGGAGGTTGAAAGTTAGGTTGTATTGCTATATCCCCTTTACATGAAGGGGACGTGTCAATGTTCTTCTGTGCTGGACCTGAGTATCTTAAAAAAATAGACTCTAACTGAGCTAAGATGAAAGGAGTGTTGTTGCTTTTATTGAGCGTTCATTACCGACATCGGCACAAGGTTGCTTTTCTCAGTTTTAAGTCTTTGTTGAATTCCTGGTGCTGAAAATACCTGCACTGAAAAAAACTTCATTGAAAGTTATCCCATTGTCATTTAAGAATAGGCTTCGTAGTCTTAATTTAACATCTGAGTCTTAAACTAGGCACGTAGGCTGCTTTTATAGGAGGTGTTAGTGGTGTGGAAAGAAAGATCAGCAGACGTTTCATCTCCTCCTGTGAGAAGCCTCTAAAGGAAGTCAGGCAAGTTCAACACTAAAGAAAGTACAATTTTCACTTTCTTAATTTTAATCGGCCTGTGGTCTTAGAATATTGTAACCTGTATTGGCTGTTTCCAGGAAATTGCCCTTCTGGCACAGTCTGCTAGCATGTTAAAATGCAGCACAACTCTGGTAATTCTAAGCTGGAACGGATCTTATCTTAACACTCGTACTGAAAATTGTAACGCCGAGGAGTTAGCAATATGCTTAGGGTGTAATTTGAGTCAATAGCTGATTGTTCAGAAGAAATTTGCTAGCTCTGCAAAACTTCCAACCTTACAAATTGCTGAATGGTTTTATCATCATAGTGCCTCACTACCACCAGGAGATGATGCCAGGAAATCGTGTTTGAACAAACTCATTGTTTTCCTTTTTTTTTTTTTGCTGTGGAGGAGTTAAACATTTGATGCCTTCTGTCCCCGATCTCAAGCAGTAAAGAAAATATTTATGCAAAAATGCTTTCTCTTCAGTGTTGTGTAGGATTATGTAAGACTCTTGCTTGTTTCCTATCACCCCTTAATAAGTCTTTAAACACCATGACTGCCCTTTGTACAGCCCTTTCGTGAGCCACAGATCATCTCAGCTGTGGTAGCAATATATTAAGTTGCAGTTGTTGAATCAGAAGCGAGTTGTGAATATTTAACATCAGTGGGAAAGGTAGCAGAGCTGTCAGAGCAAGTGAAAGAAAAATAGTGAAGGAAAAAAAAATGTAAAAGTGAAATGCATTGATCAAGATGGCAGGAAAATAACCCGTGGGTACTCTGTGTGTCTATGTGCGCATGTTGATGTGTGTGCACATGTGTTTGTGAGTAGATGCAGCTACAGTCTTTTGTAGTCACAAATTGCTAATCAGCAGATCCTGCCTACGAATTTGGCTAGAAAATTCTCCTGCCAAAATCTGATTTCATTTATATTGGAGTATGCGCCAGCAGAACGTCTGATGGAGTTAAACACTCCATTAAAGGAAAATACATCCAGTTCCAAAATGACATTTCAAAACAGAAAACTATTGTTTAATTTCGAGAATGCTCCTTTGAAAACCCTCAAGTCCTTGGCCAGTGATTTCAAAAGACTTCTTTTACTCCCCTGTATTTTCCATGGGAGGTACTTGAGTTTCCAGCCCTGCTTACACGAGGGCAGGTTTGATGTGTGTCTAACAGTGATCTTCAAAGCATCCCAGTCCATATAACTGTGCTGTCCTTCACCCCGGCCTTCTTCCACCTCTGTCACTGAAAGAATAGTCAGCTGTTTGTCAAGAAGGCCATTCCCAACCCAAACAGGTTAAGGTATCTAGATCTCTCCTAGTAAACTCACTGTCTTTGTGGTTTTATAGTGCAAGCTGAACCTCTCTTCCCAATCTCTAGTCACGTATGCCGTAGGCAAGGCATTTAAAAGGAGCTTACAGGACTTTGTTTTCCCCTATTCCTCATATACTATCTTAAGCCATCCATCGTTAGCAGCTGAATAATGTCTGAAAGATTTCTGCATCTGTAAACGTGCCTGTGTGCTTCTTGATCTTTTGGGGAAAAAGTAGATAACCAGCCGTGTGCTCAAATTAGACGTGGTATTAATACTCAAGTGTTTCTTATGAACATGATGGTTAGAGTCAAAACCTCCAGAGCCAAGCTCTGCTCTGGAGGGTGTGTTTGGCTCAGCCTGTGTGAGTACATCAGAAACAGAACTGCTGTGACAAAGGGGCATCATTAACCACACAGGAGCTGAGTCGCAGGGTGGCCAAAGGAATATCTGGACATTAATGTGGTGCTGGGGTATTTTCACCAAAAAATGTGCCGGGCGTGGTGTGCTGGCTCATTGTGGCACGGCATTCACTTCATACCAGCAGCTGATAAGAATCGAGGCGTCTCCTGTTTTCATATCCCCACTCATTGACAGTGATAATCAAATGTCTCACGAAGCCTTTTGGTGGTGGTGCACCCACCATCACGGATGATGGATGTGCACTCAGCACATGGTTATTCCTCTATGAGCTATTTGCAATCCTGTGCTTTTCCAGTCCGCACGAGGACCAGGAAAGGTCCTTCCCTTCCCTTCCCTTCCCTTCCCTTCCCTTCCCTTCCCTTCCCTTCCCTTCCCTTCCCTTCCCTTCCCTTCCCTTCCCTTCCCTTCCCTTCCCTTCCCTTCCCTTCCCTTCCCTTCCCTTCCCTTCCCTTCCCTTCCCTTCCCTTCCCTTCCCTTCCCTTCCCTTCCCTTCCCTTCCCTTCCCTTCCCTTCCCTTCCCTTCCCTTCCCTTCCCTTCCCTTCCCTTCCCTTCCCTTCCCTTCCCTTCCCTTTCCCATGGATGCTGGCACTGTCACCATGCTTTTGTCCCTTTAGGACAAGTTTTTTGAGAACTGGCCACAGGTGAAGTCAGTGAAGGGTTTGCTTTGAAGAGAAGATGCTCTCTGCAAGCGCCTCGGACTTGCTTCTTGCCAGGGTGTGGGATAGCCTGTTGGTGGCCAGAGTACAGGACTGCTCTGCTGAAGATGGTGCAGGTGGTGGAGGTCCTGTGCCACAGGGCCTCGGAGAGCAGAAAAACAGTTTCTATGGGTTTCTGGCTGGCCAAATATCATCGTTAGTGCAGTGTCTCTGGAAATGGGACCCCGCCGTCTCATAGAGGTACTCACAAGACTGACTAGTGAGGAACAGAGCTGGTTCCAGCCATGGCTGGAAGCACTTGACTGAGGTCATCTAGACTCTAAAAAAGAAGATCACACACAACCAACCGCTGGCACGCGCATGGCATTTGCGAGATGAAAGGTTTGTTGGCAAGATGTGAGCTGTAAGAGGAGCAGTGATGCTTTTGTGAGAACCTCAAAAATGTTGCAGTCAGTGACGCAGTAAAGATGTCCGTGGACTGTAGCTAGGGAGACCATGCCACACATGTAGAAATGCCTGAAAAATATACAAAAGGGAAGGAAAAAATGACTGGGATCTTTCTACTCTAGTGCCAAGGGAGGCCTTTTTCTTGTTTTCCTTTAAACTACCTGACTTTACTTAAAAATACAGATAAAATTCTCTTCATTTTACCTTTTATTTTGAAAGATGTTCCTGCACGTGGTTAATGTCTTGGGTAGATCATGAAAAAGAGGACATCCAATGCTTTTGAAAGCTTTCTTTATGTATATACATTGCATTCATACAGCTGGACTAATTCAGAGCCAGCAGTGCCCGCTTCTGGGCTTGATGCAGAATCCTAAAATGGGGAAATAACCCATAGTAATGTTTCTGTCCGCCTTGTGTAATTTTCTCGTGGGTCCCACAAAGCTCAGTTCGGACATTTCGTAGAATTCCAGAAGTGTAATTCTCCCAGCTGCTCTGCTGTATTTGGGATAAATTACTTCTTTCCTATTTATCACCTCCCAACAGGCAGCCGTGGAGTTTTGACTTTGCAAATGAGCCAGTGCTTAAATTCCCCTCTCCTCATGCCCAGCATTTTCTGGCTCCAGAGATTCTGTAATCCCCATTACCATGTAAATGGTACTAAAGCCGTGTCGTCTGCCTTTCCCGAACATGCAGGTATTCAGGAGTAGAATGACCAAAACGTTGTGTTTTTTTTTTTTTTTTCACTTTAAGCTTTTTAAATCCGCAAGTAAATATAGTGATCTGATGTGCCAGCAGCAAGCATTCGTGTAACTTGATCGGATCTCAGCCCCTTTGAGAAAACCCACATGTCATTTAGCCTCTCTCTGGGCAGTGGAATTCGGACGATCCATCATTATAGCGCGGGCCCTGTTAGCTGACAGGAGGGTTAACTGACCTCCTTCCACCAGGAACTCGACAGTTTGCCTGCAGGGAACGTATTCCTCGGCGAGTTGACTACTTAAGCACTTTCGATGTAAAGGAAAAACAATCTCTTTGTGTCAGGGTATAACTCGAAGAACAAAGGCCCATTTTGCTCAATTGTGCAGGCAGCAGAAGTTATTTTTGTCTCTCGCCGGATCGTATTTGCGTTGTACAAGAAAGTCATTTTGCTGAGGGCTGATTTGTTCTGCCGAGGCTCTTTGTGCACTTCTTGAACCGAAGACCACCACTGTGGGTTGACATCGAAGCAAACAATGCCCAAGCTTGAAAACGGCTTTGTGCTGTGCCCTTTTCCAAGGGGGCATGTGCTTGGGGTGTGCGAATTGATTTATGGACCGTTTTGAGCCATTAACCTCCTCCAAGGATGCCTGGTAAATGGATGTGTAAGCGAAGGCTTTTATCAGGCACCACGATCCTCTCCCTGTGAAAGGAATGTGTGCTTGACCTGCCTCAGCTTTACTGTGCCACCAAGATAAGCGGACGATCTGCATATTTGCAAGGCCTCTCTTATTCTTCAGAGGGCTGTTGGAAATGACTGTGCATCAGGAATTTAATTGAGTAACTTCTCTTCATGCAGGCTAGTGCCAAAGAAGTGCATCCTTCTCCTAAAAGCTCGTTAAAAAGCCTGTTGCTCAAACGTTGTCTCTGTAATTGTGGCAAGCACCAGGAGCCCCTGGGTCTCACCTGATTAGCGCACAGAGATAGCCAGGTGTTCACAGCTGCAAAAATAAAATAAGAGTGAAAATACATTTCAGGAAGGTGTAAATACCAACTGTGGTGCTAACAGTGTGAGTTAATTTACCAAAAATCTGTTAATCAGCCACTTGAGGGGGATGAGCAATGTGTAGGCTCCTGGTCGCTCACACCCATGGGGGGGAGGACTTTACTCAGCCCCTCAGGCAGGGCTGCCCATGACCACATTCTTCATTTTGCACCTTTCTGCCTGATCTTTACACGTCTTCCCTATTCTCCAGACATCAGCCCAGGCTCCTCGATGCCTGTCTGAGCGCGCTGTGGGGTTGCATTCACATCCCTCCCGCCGAATATTTGCCCAGCACCTGTGGTAGGAGCACGTCCTGGGCCAGGCCCCCTGCCTTTGTGTAGAAGATCTTGGAAGGGATGTTAGTCTGTAGATTTGTCATGTTCTTCTCTGAAACCACCTCAACTTTAGCACCCACAGTATCTTTCAGTATGGAGCCCTGTGGCTTAGCTAACCGCCATGTAATCAGCTATCTCCTTTTCTTTTTTGGGGGGAGATGCAGAGGAGGGTGTTTGCTTTTTGTTCTGCTGGATCCCTTGCTTTCCCCCTGCTCCTGTGCTGGTGGAGACAGCAAATGGTTGTTCCTCATTAGCTTTTTCCATTTCACTCATGTTTTGCCCTTAAACCCTCTGCAGTGTGCCTGCCTGTCATTTCTTTTCCTGCCTGGGAAGCCTTGCCCTACTGATCCTCAGTGTAGAAATAAAACTGGGGTCCCTGTCTTCATTTGCTGCCAGATTGTCCTCCCAGCTTTGCAAGGTGCATCCATATTGTGCCTGTTTCTGAGAGGTGCAAATCAGGCACTCCTGGTCTGCCCAAGAGTTACTGCCCTGTCTCTCACCCCTTTCACACTCAGTCCTGGTTCCCCCACACCCAGGCACATCCATAATTAGCTGACTATAACCCAGACACAGCCCGTTTCTACACTCGTTTCACCGCTTATTTACAGCCGTTTTTGTTCATTTTGTCTCCCTGCCACCCTCACCTTCGCCTTATCCCTCACCTGTGCCTTTTTCTCCTCGCAGCGTGCGACTGCAACCCCCGTGGCATCCAGACCCCGCAGTGCGATCGCGCCACCGGGCAGTGCATCTGCAACGAGGGGGTGGAAGGGCCGCGCTGCGACAAGTGCTCCCGGGGCTACTCGGGCTTCTTCCCCGACTGCGTGCCCTGCCAC
The DNA here is from genome assembly GCF_013377495.2 of Cygnus atratus. Taxonomy (NCBI): domain Eukaryota; kingdom Metazoa; phylum Chordata; class Aves; order Anseriformes; family Anatidae; genus Cygnus; species Cygnus atratus. Next base: position 15,346,336 of record NC_066362.1, on the reverse strand, counting down.
CAGTGCTTCGCCCTCTGGGACGTGGTCATCAGCGAGCTGGCTAATAGGACCCAGCAGTTCCTGGACCGGGCTAACGCCCTGAAAATCACTGGGGTCACTGGGCCGTACCAGCAGACGCTCAGCACCCTGGAGGAGAAGCTCGGGGAAATTAAAACCATCATTGCTCAGAACCCAGCCGCCGAGCCCCTGAAGAACATCGGGAATCTCTTTGAGGAAGCAGAGTGAGTACAGTTGGTGTTACGGGGGTAAATCCAGCTTGGGAAGGAGTGGGAACGCCAAGGAGCTGGGATCTGGCGGAGTGGCTGATGTCCCCGCACTGGGCTTGAGGACACCCTGGCGAGGTACGCCGCTGCTCCTGGCGCTGGAGAGCACCTCGCCACGTGGAACATCCATCCCACGGGCACAAACCTGGCCGGGGAAGGCAGGAGCAGCGCAGGCACCGTGCCCTGGCAGGGGGTGTCCCGCTCCCGCTGCGCAGCGGGCAGCTAATTACCAGCCAGCCACTCACGCTTGCCTTGCGCTCCCCCGGGGCAAAGGACAAACACTGCTATTGTGCGAGAGAAGCCAGAGGGGAGAGATTAAATTCCTGGATTTCCGTATGGAGCCGATGAGTTGGAAACTTCGGGCTTCTTTCTCCGCTCCGAGCTTGGGGTGGGGGGGGAGTGCCAGCTTTCTGACAGCTCTCATTTCCATTCTTCTCACAGTAAGAGCCCTGCATTTTGTTTTAAAGGTACGCATACTAAAGAAGGCAGTCTGGGCTTTTGCAGATCAGGCAGCTGTGCAACCGTTCCAGGCTTGCTTATGCACTGCAAGGGGACTGCACAGAGCAAAGGGGAGAGGATTAAAGCACAAATGTCTCAATTAGGGATACGCCGTGCCCTGCAACTCCCCCCGCTCCAGCTGGAGAGCTGGGGGTTGCTGCTGCTGCTGCGTTTGGGCTCTGGAAGTAGTGAGGAAGCTCAGAGCAGCCGAGGAGCTGCTTTTCCCTAACATCTGCATGTGTCTGCTCTTGTTCTTCCTCGTCTTGAGGAAGTATTGGGCTTGAGGACCGCTGGAAAGCAGCAGGCTGCTGAGCTATTGAAGGATGTAAACCGATTGTAAAGATTAAATACTGCCTGATTCTTTCAGAGTGAGGAATAACTGGGTATGGTGGGATCACCATGGATGGGAATAGCTTCCCATGCCCAGCTCTGTTCTGCAGCAGCTCTGTCTTGGGTCGTGCATTTGCCTTTCCTTTTAGGGTTATCCCACCAGCTGAAACCTGCTCGCTGAGGCTGACTGCAGGAGGTTTTCCTTCTTAGTCCTGGAGAAGCAGCTGGTGAGGAGAGATCTTTGTAGAGTTAAAAGAATCCATTGTATTAAAACAGGCTTTTTTCCCCCCTTCCCAAAGTTCAAATCTGTCCCATGAGCTCGTAGTAATCAAAACTGCATTTGTAGCTGTGTGGGATGAGAAGCAAATTATGTATGGATCATAGTAGTCAACTTTGACCTATGCAGTTGCCATGATACAAGAGCATTACACCAGCCCTCTGGAATCTGCCTCCAGTTAATCTTACACAAAGCAGCTGTTTTCTGAGCAATTTGGTGCTTTGAGTTTATAAACGTGCTGTAGATTAAAAAGTAGTTTTGCGTGATAAAGGAAACAAAACAGTACTCTAGGTAGGCATGTTGTTACAAATCACTTCTAGCTCCACCGAGGGAGGACAGGTCCTGCCGTGGGAGAAGCATGGCACAGCTCTCACTGTTACTCTTCACTGAAGTCAAACACTGAGGCTCACAACCTTTCCTCCTCCCCCGGTAAGTCCTGCTCCTCTGTCTTCCAGAAAGCTGACAGCAGATGTTACGGTTAAGATAGCTGACTTAGAAGAAAACCTATCAACCTTAGCAGAGAAGAGCAACAGCACAGACAGTGACCTGAGCGCGCTGGAGACAGATGCCAAAAGCCTAGACCGTGTCGTGAAAGAGCTTGCAGAACAGCTAGAGTTCATCAAGATCTCTGATGTTCGGGGTAAGTGTCGCGGGGAGGGGGAGAGAGCAGTGGGGTGGCCGAAGATTTAATTAGTGCACGGTTTTAAATACCAGGTTAATCTTCTAACGTGTAATAAAAGTCAGCTCTTAGGAGGGCAGCTTCGCTCTGTGCGTTAGCTGAGTTGCTGATGCAGCAGGAGCTTTGTTTTGCCCCCCCTCACCTCTTCTTTCTCTCCCTCTGTGTATTGCAAAGCTGGCTCAAGTTCTTGGGGCACAAGAACTTAAGAGACTTTAATTAAAGCATTTTAGATGAGGCACAACGGCTGAAAGCGAGGCCAATTCCAAGATACACCTGCACATTTCATTTGCTCTCCCCAGGCTGTGAAATCGCTTGAAACTGTTTGAAAAACTACCTGTGTCTTTAGGAGCACACCGTAAGAGAGCCCAGTTCTTCCAAGGCACCCAAGCCTTGTGTGCCCACTGGCACAGTGAAGTGCCAAACCCCCCCCACAGAATCAGAGCTGGCTGGGGAAAGAGGCAAATCACAAAGTTATTGGGAAGTTTTCAAAGCTGACTTAATTCCAACTTCAAAGAAAACAAAGTATTTGTATACATATATATATATATATATATATACACACACACACACACACACATATATATTAAAATTTCCAGCTTTGCAGGTAGTCTGAGATTGTTTCTGGTGAATGTGGGATTTCACAGAGTGTGGCAAAAAGTTTTGTAAAAACTCGGGAGTCCCTGGCTTGTGGCATTCTGTGGAAGAAAGCTGCCCTGAGGTACGGAGCATGGCTGCTCCGTGGGGTCCCTCGCACCCTCTCGGGCCTTTCCAGCAGTTGTCCAAAACTAACGCTTACAGAAATCAGAATCTTTCATCGAACAGTTGTTTCTTGGGAAAGTTCTGACCACTTTCCAAGGAGTGATTCCGTAAGCCAGACATCCTAGGGCAAGCAACAAGAGCTAATGGCATGGGTGAATCCCTAGAAAATGGATTGGTGCCTTGGGAACCTAAAAGGCTGGAGCTCCATTTGCCCTCAGCACGAGCAGAATTCAGGCAATCCCTGGGGTCAGAGAACCGCTTAACTTTAAAATCCAGCAAACTCGACACCTTTCAACCAGGCAAAAAAGGATTTTTTTTTTTTTTTTAAAGACAGGCCAAATGCTGTCCCCTTTACAACAGCACTGAACACAGCTGTGGAGGCTGTGGTTGCTTTAACGTGCTACGCAGATTGCTAACCCAGATGTGCGTCTGCCCACCTCCGTCATACGTATTACTTAGTGTTACTTAACAGATTTCTGAGCAGCTCTGTCTGATTCCTGCAGGGGCCTTGGACAGTATCACCAAGTATTTCCAGATGTCCCTGGAGGCAGAGGAAAGGGTCAATGCTTCCACTGTCCACCCCGATAGTGCCGTGGAGCTGTCAGCACAAACGCGGCAGGAAGTGGAAGACTTAATCGACGAGAAGGAGGCCCAGTTCAAGGCTAAGCAAGAGGAGCAGTCTCGCCTCCTGGATGAACTCGCAGGCAAACTGCAAAGCCTGGATCTTGCTGAAGTGTCAGCAAAGGTATGCAGCTAAGATGTGCTGGTAGAAAACCCACAGCGAAAGTTGGTTTTTTTTTTTTGAAGAAGTGACAGGCAGGGAAAAACTGTTCAGAGCTGGATAGTGTGAAAGACACGGTTTGTTCCTGAAACATACACATTTCACTGATTTTTGAGGTATTCTGTGGGCTCTGAGACACCTATGGGCTTTCAGGCAGCAGGCCTTCATGTCGCTCTCCCTCCTACTTCTCCCCAGCCCTGACAGAGCATCCATCTTTTCCTCACCTCCTAAGCCAAATCCCTTTGCTGTGGGCAGAGCTCTCAAGTGCAAAGTTCAGCAAGTCCACTGGACTGAGAGCCAGCCTCTTAAGTCTTCGCTCACACGCTTGCTTTCTTCCTTTTTGCACTTTCCCAGCCTACATGCCAGGGCACCACTTCTGCTCGCGCTGCCCTCCTGGGTGTCGCCACGCTCCCATCCTCCTGCTTGGGGCAGAGCAGCACTTACAGGGAGCTGGAATCAAAAGGGCACGTTCTCTGTTGAAGCTGCCTGCTCATCTGTAAATACGATCGAGGATGGCTTTTTCTTGGGAGAGGCAGGGTGTTCTCTGGGTTTCTCTTTGAAGCCAGGCAGCTGCATTCAGAGAACAATCCCGCTTGAAGTCCCGACTGGAGGGGAGAGCTCATTAACTCCTCGGGGCAGGGCCAGGCCTGTGTGAGGGGATGAGGTCTTCACACAGGGAATTGTCCCCGGTCCTTTACAACTGCAGCCACCCCACCCCGCCTTTTTTCTTGGGAAGAAAGAGGCATCTTTTTGTTTAGCTTCCCTTGCCCTGCATTCCTGCCTAATGCATTCTTGAGGACTGAAAGTCTTGGTTAGATGTTTATCAAGGCAGTAAACACGAGTCGCTCCGAGGTGTAATCACGGGATGCCAAAAAAAAAAAAGTTTTATGCTTTCTAGCTACTGCCGGGTTGCATGCCAAGCAGGTAAGAGGGAATCATTTACACTTCACAGGAGACAGCTGCAGCTCACTTGGTTTTCCCAGAGAGATTCTAGGCTGCAAAGTATGTGTCAGTTAGCAACTACCGTTTGGCATAAGGAGCGTGGTGGAAAGGGAAAAGTACCTCACAGGAACGGGGAATTTTTCAGTTTGCCATCTGGCTAAAACAACCTCTGTGATTTCATTGCCCAATTGACCAAGTAGTGGATAATTCCCAGTAAAATCTGCTGAGTGAAGTAGTTTTGTTTGACAAGTCAAACTTGATATCTTCTTTGGGAACACTTCATTGACACAAGTCATAAATTGGAAGTTATTACGGAAAGATGAAACCAGAACAAACATTTCATGGTAGGGAAGGGAACAGCTTTTCAAGAGAGGTTAAAAAAAAAAAAGTTTCCTGTTCAGCTTGGAGCATTTCAGCTTCTATTTTATCTTTTCCTTTGCTCTCCTTAGAGAGAAAGGAAAAAAAAAACCACTATCCTGCACAGAACACGTTCTTCCTTTTAAAAAGCTGCTTGGGATGGCCAGTTTTTCCTCCAATGGTAGTGAAGACTAGCTTCAAACAAAAGGAATACAGACAGGGGTAGCTTCCAGCTTGAAATCAAAGCCTGAAGGCAGCTTTCCAGTTAAAGATGACATCTGGCAAAAGAGGACAATGAAAGCAAGGCTTCCCTCATACCCTCTCTTTACTTCAGCATCTGGGAGCTAGCTGGTTGTTACTCAGTTAAGGCAGGAAGGTGTGGAAGGGGCACAGAAGGATTAATATCGTGCTGGTGTGGACCTGATGCAGCTCTCCTTCAGCTTCCTTTGCTTTGGTACTTGAGGCCCTACTTGGAAGGGGTAGAAACAGTGCCAGAGCAGCGTCCTATTCCATCACCCTCGCAGCTCAGCAACGGGAATAAAACCGGGACTGTTGCACTTGTCTCTGTCTGCTGCAGACGTGTGGCACCCCCGCAGGAGCCTCTTGTGCTGAGTCCGAGTGCGGCGGCTTGAACTGCCGAACCGATGATGGGCAGAAGAAGTGCGGAGGACCTGGCTGCGAGGGGCTGGTAACCGTGGCGCACAACGCCTGGCAGAAAGCCATGGATTTCGACCGAGACATTCTCAGCGCCTTAGCAGAAGTTGAGCAACTCTCCAGAATGGTAATATGCAGAATCAATTGTTACAATAGCAAAAAAATCTTCTAATTGTAACTCAAGTTTAGACACTAATTGACAAAGTATGTGCCTGGCTTACTGCAAAATGTTCTTTCTAGTTGCGTAACATCATCATACACAGAAAGGGAGCTTGCTAAAGTAAAGTTTCATGCGTAACACTAAACATTAGCTTGAGTTGTTTAAACTAGCATTGGTGGTGTGGATCACGGCCAGCTTTTAAAAGTGTTCTGCGAGTTTTATGAGACGAAGCAGTTCTCATTACTGTTACCTCTGACTCCAAGAGAATTTTTGTTGTAAAACAGGCCTTAGAGCAGAAGCAAATATGCGTTCAAGTCTTCCATTTTATTCTCTTCAGGTTTCTGAAGCAAAACAGAGAGCTGACGAAGCCAAACAAAATGCACAAGAAGTTTTGCTCAAAACCAATGCTACAAAAGAGCAAGTGGACAGAAGCAATGAAGATCTGAGAAATCTCATTAAACAGATCAGAGACTTCCTAATGCGTAAAAACCTTACATTACCTATTTTAATTCTGCATTTGTGAAAACTGTCTTTATTTTTAAATCATCCTCCGCAGGGTAATGCAATAGTTGTCATCCCCTGCTCCTTTCAGCCAGATTTAATGGGTATGATGAAATCTGGAAACACAAAACCAAGACAATAGGAAAACGAGGCCAATGTGTAGTACTTTGTTGTGTTCATTTCAGCTGAGACCATTGTACTTCTGTAGCTTGCCAAGTGTGTTCATAAGCTCTGGCTGGAAAGACACACACAGTACTATTAAAGGGGAGGAAAGGCAGAAACGGTGAGGTTATCTCCCTGTAAGAAAGCAGGTAAAGGTTAAATGAGGGCCTTGTTCGCTAATGAGTGGCAGCATGGCAAACCCGTTCCTTCTCTGTTTGCACAGGGCTGAGTGTACTGTTAGCACAATTACATTTATGTGCAGCTGTTGGCTTCCTTTCCTGTGGGCTCGCATCCCCAACCCCCAGCCCGGTGTAGCTAATCACTTGAGATCTTCAAAAGGCTTCCAAGAGAGCGACGCCAGCAGGGCCTACGCGCCTGCTGGGCCTCCTCTCAGATGGAAGTTTCACCCTAAGGAAGCAGTTCTGACCCCTTGATTTGCTGCTAGTCTGGGGGAGGAAATTTTTTTCCATTATTTTGCTTCTTGAGGGAGCAGTTGGATGAGAATTTGACTACTGAGCCTTGACAGTTTGAAGCATTTACTCACATCTTTGTCATGTGTCCCCATCTTGTAGAAGACAGTGCTGACCTGGACAGCATCGAGGCAGTGGCTAATGAAGTACTCAACATGGAGATGCCAAGCACTCCCCAGCAGCTACAAGCCCTGACAGAGGATATCCGTGAGCGTGTGGAAAGCCTTTCTGATGTTGAAGTCATCCTACAGCAGAGCGCTGGAGACATTGCCAGAGCAGAAATGCTGCTGGAGGAAGCTAAAAAAGCAAGGTATGCAGCCCTGTTCTGTATTAGGTGTCTTCAGTCACCAAGAACTGGAAGGAGGCTTTGATTACACTGTCAGGAAACACGGAGTGTACCATACCCCAAGGCAGATTCCCCATTCCTTCACCGAAGGGCAAAAATAGCCCTTTGCAGTGTATGACTAGTGATTTTCCCTGTACCAAAGTAAAGTGTTTTTAGTGTTAACATAGTTTTGTTCCACAGCAAAGGCGCAACAGATGTTAAAGTCACTGCAGACATGGTGAAAGCAGCACTAGAAGAAGCTGAAAAGGCACAAAATGCAGCTGAAAAAGCCATAAAACAAGCTGATGAAGATATTAAAGGAACTCAAGACCTGCTGACCTCAGTAAGTTATTTCCTTAAGATACAGAAACAGCAACACATCTGAAACCAATGTAAGGATGTCTAGGCAAGGCTCTCGGGTACTACAAATAAAAGATTGCACTTAAAATGAATCTAAACTATTCTCGCTTTATATAAACTTTTGAGTTAGTATGACATAACTAGAGAATTAGGGAGCTACAATCCTGCTCATTTGACTTCAGTGGTGTAAGGTACAGATGGGGGTGAGAAAAGCCTTTTTTCTTAGGGCTTTCTCTACCACAGCAGGTGTGCCAAGATCCCTGCAAAGTCATATATACCAAACCCATTGTTGTTTGTTGTAGCGTGTTGGCATAACCATGCTATCTAGCAATGGCATCCACTGCAGCAGGGGACTAAGAAAACTAATGCTGTACTAAAGTGGTAATTGCTGTAGTCTCATCAGATAATGTGTTTTTAGACTTTAACTCTGTACCCTGGTCTCATGAGAGCAATATCTATACCCATGAAGTTTGGCTAGCTTAAGAGACAGGCAGCTTCAGCCATTTAACACTATCATTTAATAATGAACTTGTGAAGTTCTGATCGCAGATTAAGCAATTCTTGCATGCGTAATACAATCAAGTCTTTTTTAATGAGGTTCTGTAATGCTTTTGCAGCCCTCTATAAACCTGATCTTCAAGCAGTGGGTTTTTTTCACCCTGACTGCAGTTGTCCATTTTTAATGAAACTCTAACACCTTTTTATATCAGATCTATGGACGTGACCTAATTAGTTGATTGGGGCTTACTCAGAAAATTTGTATTATATTTAGAAACTTTTGAAAGCATATCTTTGTCCCTCCCTCGGTTAGATTGAATCTGAAAATGCAGCATCTGAAGAAACACTGAACAACGCCACTTTACGTCTGTTTGAGCTAGAGAGGAGCGTTGAAGATCTCAAGCAAAAGGCTGCTACAAATTCAGAGAATGTGGACAAGATAGAAGAAAAAGCTGGCACTGCAAAACAAAATGCCGAAGAAGTTAAGCAGGTGAGAAGGTTGGGAAAAATGCTAAAGGAAAGCCAATAAAACTTACCCCAGGTATGGCTAGGGGAACATTACTGAATATATTTCATTTATTGACCAAGCACTGAGGACGAAAGAAGTGTTTAATGCACTTACCAGAGATACCTGCTTTTATTCATGTTGGTACCAAATACAAAGAGAAGTATTAGGAATTTATCAGTTTCTAGAATAGCTGTAGAAAACATCTTGCTGTCACACTGTCAGCCTTTCATAGATTTGGTTCTGTCCCTCAGCTTCGCCATATGCCACAAATGCACTGGCTAATTTTTTTTAATCTCTATTTTTGTTTCTGCAGTGATGGTCAGGCCAAACAAATCAAAGTTTGGCATATACAGAATTAAACGGCAAGAAAAAAAATCCTTAGCTCAATATAAAACCAGTCTCATTTCTAAGTACCAGAGATACAAAACTCACCCTGACCATATGCAGGCACTCCCAGTGTCTGCTCTACACCTTCGTAACACCAAAAGAATGTTCGTTAACAAAACAGTTGACAAATCTGCCAAAGGAAGTTTCATTCCTCCAATCTTTTGGCTGGAATTAGCCCTCCAGTCTCAAGAGAGAGATTTTCTGCCAAGACAGGGATACATTATCCATCAAATCAATTATTTCCAAACACTAAATAGTATTTCAGGTGGTTGTCAAGTAAACCCAAGAGACTTCCAGCACTGCTGCAGAATGTTAACTTGCCTGTTAGTTGAATTCACGTGGGTGACAGTACTCCTTAACCTCACAGAGAAAAAAAGCACAGCTGAGAAGCCAACCTGATGTCTTCTCCAGCACCTTCACCTATGCAAACCAGGCAGCTGCCCTCTTCTTACTGAAAGGGCAGCGAGGTTATTCCTCCCTAAACGCATACATTCAACCAGAAGCATGGCCAGTTCCTTAACCTTCTCAGCTGTGCTAGGGGCCATAGCTTCCACAAGTTACACAACTGTGTAACTGAATCCTGTAAATCCTTGCCAAGTATTAAAGCCGTAGAATTGCCACAGATCTGCAAGAGGGCAACTGAGTCTTCGTGCCAACCCTTAAAACCTTGAGTATTAAACAGGATATACCCCCGACCCTGTTTCTGCCTTTGTTACCTGAGCTAACAGCCCGTGCTCTCCTTACCCCTAACATTGAGCAACTCCCCTTGCATTGTCTTTTGACCGGCTCCATCTTGTGTTTGGATCTGGAACAACAGGTCCTCAACACCGAGCTGAACAGCAAGTACAAAACGGTGGAAGATCTCATTGCCAAGAAGACAGAGGAGTCGGCCGACGCTAGGAGGAAAGCTGGCATGTTGCAAGATGAAGCTAAAGCCCTGTTGGCTCAAGCAAACAGCAAACTCCAGCTGCTCAAAGGTAAGGCTGTTCTGAGCAGGCAAGTCATTATCTTAAGAATACGAAGCACTAGCGTACTGTTAAACCAAGTATTCAGCAGCAGCAGGAAAAGACAACGGAAATTAATTCTTTGTTGCTGAGGTTTGAATGGCTTTCCTTACTCTCAGGGGCACAACATAGCCTTGAATCAAAGATTTGTATTAAAAAGAAGAAGAGTTAAATTTACAGTGAGACACTAACTTTTGGTATGGCACCTCTCAGTGCTCTAAGAATCCTTACAGGGTGGAATTAAAACGTAGCTACCATGATTAGGATGAGGACTAACCCATTTGGCAACACTAAAAGCAGCCCACTTCTTGACAGACTACCCAGAACACCATCTTCAAACGGTATTCCCCTTACCCCACCCTGGAATGCTATTGAAACAAAAGGCAGTTAGGATACAGCAGTTCCAGTTTACAGATGAATTTAACATTTACAATTAATTGCCACTTAAGTCGACTGAAGCAGGAGGGGGCAGCCTGCCCTTAACTGCCAGGGAGGAAGCTGAGTTTTCCTCCTGTTTTTGCCAGCCCAGGAACCTACTCTTCCCCTTAGTTGCTCCTGCACAATTACAATGAATCAGTGAATAGTTTTGGCTTGTCATAATCAGGACATTTCAGGTCAACACAAAAAACACCAAACAAATGGCAGTTATTTTCAACTTGAATCAAAGTATACCTTTTCCACTTAGAGAAGATTACTTCCATGTTGCTTTATGTCCCGATATTAAGGAAACAAAAGGTGCCATTCCAGCCTTTGCTATTTTTTTTGGTCAGATTTTCTTCCACAAGAAAATAAACTTGAGAGGTAGTTTATCCGTAACAGCTATGATTTATATTTTACTGCATTAAAACATACCTAATTACGCTGTTTTTCCTTTTCCTTTGCTGACAGACTTGGAAAATACATACGAAAACAATCAAAAAGTTCTCGAAGACAAAGCCAAGCAGCTGGTGGAGCTGGAAGAGACAGTTCGCTCCCTCTTACAGACAATCAGCCAGAAAGTTGCTGTTTATAGCACTTGCTTATAAAAGGGAGCAGAAAATGCTTATGTTCAGGATGGGGCTTTTTTTTTTTTTTTTTTTTTTTTTACAAGTATTACACTAGATTTTTTTGACATTACACTAAGACCTGATAAAGTGAACAGGTTTTATATTGACTTTTAAGTCACAGAACCAAAGACAAGTAACTTTTTGACATTGAAAATAAACAGTACTTTTGTATCACTATATGCACCTGGTATGACTCATTAAGTTCCTTGCTATTTTCAGTAGCTGAAAAAGTAAATCAATTAATCCTTTAGGTTCTGCAAATCTTGTTTTTAAAATAGCTAGAGATCTAATAAAATAGGGGTTCCAATTACTGTGAAATACAGCATGATAACTCAGAACAGTTAGTAGTGAAAGAAGAAATACCATCTTTGTGTGGTTACCTAGCATTTGCACCCTGCTACTTACTGCACAAAGAATATTTAACCTCTGCATGATAACCCATTTAGGCTTAAAACAAGTTTAACTTCATTGAAATACTTTTTGAGAGGTCAGCACTGAAGGGGTGACTATGGTTTACATTCTGCAAACCACATGTGATAAGCCATCGTTGGAAGATCAAGACTCTAGAAAAAAGCTACCACGTTCATAGGGCACTTAATGTGAAGCAGTTAAAGAGTTGTACAGACTCTTAAAGCAGCACACTGAAGCTCCCTAAGAGCAGCTTGTACTTAACAAAACACAAAGACTTTTTTTTTTGAAGTGCGAGTGATATCCACTTCATATAAACTGTGTACTTAAGTTCAAAGTTACTATAGAACAGCGCACCTTCAGCCAACCACATAGTAATTGTAGTAATTGATCTGTAGTATTAACTAACTTATGTGCAAGTTAGCATCCTCAGCTGCAACAGGCATTTATATATCCTGACTGCTAACTCTGACCTGAGAAACATATTTGGATGTATTCTTTGATCAACAATTTACCTCACCTTGACTGTCAGCAGAAGCTGGTCAGGGCAACTACAGCAGAATTATAGCACCACCTATGGAAACTGAAGAGCAGTACACTTAAATAATCATCCAGCCTTCACAAATTACAAACACTAGAACAAAAAAATCCAGAACAGGAATTGATTACCACAGCAGCATCACACACTATGTCACTGCCAGTATATTTACCAGCTGTTAAAAATAAAATCTGCAAACTTTGTAACATTCAGACTTATTTCTACCTCTACAAACACTCTTTGTATATCTAACTACAACAGAAATGATACTGGGAAGTAACAATACCGTAACAATCCCAGGCCTTGAATTTTATTTTCAAGTGTCTGGGAGACAAATCTCTGGTACAATTTTAGTAGTAGTCTTCAAAGTGTTTCAAACTCCAAAAATTTAACAAGAACAAAATGACATATGAGAATTTGTAAACTGATGAATTCCAAGGCTGAACCACAGCAAGACTGTCAAAAACTGCCACAATTATTAGGAGAGGGGAGGAGTGGACACAGAAGTATTTCTTAGAGAGCAGGGCTTCTATCTAGAACTTGCAAAGTGCCAGATGAACACTTAATAGAATTTACCCATAGGCAGAAGCGATTCTGAAACGCCTAGATCTTTGAGAATCATGTTCTTCCTCCCTCCTCCTATTGTCTTACCTTTGCTTTATTTCAGCAACATCCTACTAACACCCACCTGAAAGGAGATCCACATTAAGTCACTTACTCCACTAATTCAAGGATACGCTGCATTATCTCTTAGCCTGGTGATGAGCTTAAAGACCCTGGTTGATTCCCATCTACTTTTCAAGCAGAGGTTATAAAAACAAAATGAAGAATAGTATCACAGGTGTTTATAGATTAATTGATATCTTAAGGAGACTGTACATTTCATAGAATCATATAATGGTTTGGGTTGAAAGGGACCTTTAAAGATCACCTGGTCCCTGCAGAGGGTTGGACATCTTCCACTTCGTCTGGTTGCTCAAAGCCCTATTCAACCTGACTTTGAATCTTCTTCCATCTCTCAGCACGGACAGCAATTCAATACTTGAATTAGAAGCTCTAAAGAAAGGCAAAATGACATAAAAATCTGCAAAAGCTGCTTGACTTTATGTATAGACAAGATGGTTGTTTGAAAGCATTTCTCCATTTATCATCCCAACGGCATAATGGAAAAGGACATGTACAATATCAGCCAGCACATATTAAGATTTTCTTCGAGGCGGAAAAGCATAACAAAAAAAAGGCACCCTGCAAAACAAGTGAGCTACTGGAATTGGGCACATTCCCTATACACGTTAGGGATATTCCAAAGATGCTATTTGTGACAAACAAAACCCAATATAACCCTCCAGCCATGTTAAATATTTATTAAGCTCTCTTGCTACAGCAGAGACGCAAAGAGAACACAAAATAGAAAACAGAAGGAGAGAACAAAAGTATGTCTCAACTACGTGCAGAGCTGATGCTGCAGCCCTTGTGTGTGTGGAAGGTACAGAAGAATAACCCTCATGTTATCACACTTAACTGTGAGTGCTGCTTGGCTATCCAGTTCTAGCATTTTGAGGTTGAAGAGAATTGGACAATGGAAGCTTTAAAAACAAGATTAAGTAGCAGAAAGATGAAATTTTTCTTCATTTTTTCATTTCTCTATCAGCTCTTGATTTTTCCCGATGAGTTTTCAATATGAAAACATGATGTGTGGAGAATCACACACGGAGATTTTCTCTTAAAAAAGTTAATATAGTTTTAATTGATCTATACAAGCCCCTCTTCTCCCAGCACCCTAACGTTACTAGATCAAAACAAATTTTGGTATTTGTATGCAAGAAGAAGTAGGTTAAATACTAAGTTAATCCTTTTAGAAGGACATACGTTTTTGTGCGGAAGTGACAGTGGCATTTTAAGTGCCAGCAGCATTCTAAGTGCCAGCATTCAACTGTTTTAGTCTATCACTACTTCAAATAAGAACACACCAGGTATGCTGGACACTTGTTCAGAGTAGTTTTGACCAACACACTTTATAATCCCATGCAGCAGCGAAATGCTTGGTTTTGAGAAAAAAAGTTCTGTCAGGCTGTTTTTCTGCAACATTCAGAATGTAAATAAACATGTAATTGTAAGTATTTAATTTACAGAGACCGGATAATTCCGCTTGTTCCAAACTCTACTTGTTTAAATATCTGACGGCTAAAATGAAGAGATTCACTTAATTCAGTCCTAACATCCTCAAACTCAGCCTTCCACAAGGGACCACAGTCCATTTCCAGACATGTACTATGCATGTACAGAGAACTGGTCTTTCATTTTAGAAGTTGATAGCTTTGCCAAAAGATGCTGCTAGGTTTGCTTCCCTGAAGGCTTCTGACACCGTCTGCAGAGAATAGACACAAAAGGTACAAATCGTTAATATTTACATGTAGTTAAGGCAAGTCTGTGCAACTGTGGTGTTCAACAGTTTGTTTAGAAAAAACTTACTGGATGGGCATGGCAAACTCTGGCTACATCTTCACATGATGCCCCGTACTCCATAGCAAGAGCAGCTTCGTTAACCATTTCGCCAGCACCCTGTGATTTAACGTTCTTTGCAGTTAGAACAAATCTTTACGCAGTTATGCAGATTCTTTAAATTACTAACTAGGAAGTATCCAGCTTGTAAATTCTCTTTTGCTAAAAAATAACAAAACACTGTCATAATATGACTAGGACTTCAGCTGTGTTCTAATGCCAGTTTTAAGTACTCAAACTGAGCGTAAATCTAAACACAACACGAAATCAGAGTACTTATTACTGAGGGTTGTGTAAAATCTGGGCATTTTTCCCACAACATACTGGTCAGGTACTACCCACATTCTGATCAAAGGTACTGTATATTATCGCTACAGAAAAGAAAAACTAATGCCCTTCTGGAAAATTAAACTGGTAACTAGATAAATAAAAGAGGGCCCTCATTTTCATTAAATTAATTTATATTTACGTTATATTTATCTATTGTATTTATAGGGATTTACCCAGAAAAGTTGAGTAGCTGAAATAAAATAACGAAGTCTCCAATTACATTTTTAGCATTCACATACACAAAGTTTCTCCCCAGCCCTTTCCCTTTATTGATGAAAATTACTGTGCCTCACTGAGCTGTGCTTTCTTTAGAGAATGTGGATTTTTTTTAATTGATTGGCATTGTGACAGAGAAGTAACTAGCATAACACCTTGCTATGTATTCCTATAAGAAATGATAGAAATAGGATTCAGAAACACAGCCTATCCACACAACTACCTATAACACAACTTCCAAGTGTCTTCCACTAGTCAATGCTGTTTAGTTATAAACACTTTTGTTATAAAGACTTTTCACTAGAAAACACTGACAGCCATCGCATACAAAGACTCAGGGTCCCTTATTTTTCAGTGTAAGTAATTTCCCATTCAGATATGAATGTTACAGTGCTGATCTTCCAGTGTTGACAGTATATCCTTCCATAGGAATAAAATTTCCTTTCCAGGAAAACAGAGAACAGCTTCAATGTTTAACACTGTTTTCTTAAAGAAGTTTGCTTTCTGAAAACAGTACGCAAAGATATATGGAAATGTTTCTGCATACATCTTTAGGGGAAAGAATAAAAGAAGAGCATTTACACCTTTACAGCTAAGAAAACCAAACCAAGCCAAAGAGTGAGATTAGGGTCTAAGATACAACTTCTGACTGGTAGAGCAGAAAAGGGTATTTTTCACATAAAGAATTTTCTGATTTCGAATTCTGAAAAAAAGATTTGTTTTTAATCAAGTTCCATCAGTTACTGACCCCAGACTTGATGAATGCCACATAAAGTTACCAACTTTGCTGAAGCTGGAATATCAGAGGAGAAAAAAAAGGAATGAAAAAGAGTCCATTCAGCTCCCCAACTTCTAGACCTTGAGTCAATTTCTGCTGTTCTCTCAAGTATTTGGCAACGTTCATAAAGAAAAAAAATAGAGTAACTGAATAACCCTAACAATTCTAGGGAATCAATAAAAAAAAAAAAGGTGGGTCTGACACCAAAGCAACAGAAAAGCCTTGGGGACGAGGGCAGGAGGGCATGGCTGCAGAAGACAACAGCAAATTGAAGTGATTTGGGGAAATTCAAATCTTCCTTTTTACAAGAACTGTGTAACACAACAAAAAACCCTTAAACTACCAAGACAACAGCACAATTTGTAATACTTACTGCGCCTAAAATGTGAGCACCCAGCATCCTGTCTGTTGATTTTTGACTAAGTATCTTCACCATGCCATCTGTGTCCGCATTTGTCTTTGCTCTACTGTTAGCAGCAAATGGAAATTTCCCAATTTTGTATTCTACCCCCTACAAAACAGATACGTGTTACTGGCATTGAGTTAATGACCTGAAAGCTCGACAGGAATGTCGTCACCATACAGATAAATATAAAAATAGAACTAATACAAAAATAAAAGGCAGATAAGACAAACAGATCAATGCATGAAGATAACAGGTATAAAGGTGTATTAAAGAAGAAAAATAGCCAAGAATCAATATTAATTTCACAAAACAAGTTATTAAGCAAGACCATGATCCTTGTGAGGGCGGCATGCAGGAAGGAATCAATCATACACCCTACACAATACGTTCAGATAGAGAAATTCTCCTGCACAAAGTAGCTAGATAAACTAATAGCCATTACTAGATTATGAAACCACATCCACGCTGGAAAAAGAGTTTTGTCTGAGAAGAAAACAAACAATACCTCTTCTTTCAGTTGTTCTTCTGATTTGCCAACCCAGGCCACTTCAGGGTGAGTGTATATTACAGAGGGTACGCAATTATAATCGATGTGAACTGCTCCCCCAGCCATCCCTTCAACACAGAGAATGCCTTCATCCTCAGCTTTGTGGGCCAGCATCGGTCCAGCAACTACATCACCAATAGCATAGATGCTATCAGACCAATGAAACAAAATAAGATGCTGTTTAAAAAGTCCTAGTACACCTAGGCTACTTTATATAACAGTTATTTTAAAACATACTCCAATAAAATCAGATTCAAACATTAATTTTCAGAAGTATAGAGACTACAGAGGAAAGGCTTCCACCAAATGACCACACTTCAAGAATTAGTACCAACACATAGTGACTTTTAAATTACAAAACTTTAAGGGTTGACTACAAATCTTCAACTGCAGAAATAAACAGAAGTTTAGGTTTTCCTTTCAGAAAAAGCTATATTCGGCAATTAGAGTGTTTTAATAGGTTAAACTTTTAAACATAAGAGTCCTGTTTCAAATAAAGTCAAAAATACTATTAATTACTTACTTGGGAATTTTGGTTTGGAATCTGTTATTGACTGGGATTCTCCCCTTCTTATCAAGTTCAATTCCAATTTCTTCGAGACCTAGATTCTTTGTGAAAGGACGCCTACCGATACAGACTAGGAGCACATCACAAGTTATTACTTCTGCCTTGCCACCAGCTGCTGCTTCAACACTATAGAAAAACAAACAGCAAAAATGCTAAGCTGTAAACTTGCAGCATTGTATTTCGCTGACTAGTAATTAATATGATCCAGATGGTGACCTACTGGCTCAATCTGGCACCCAAAACCACTTGCCTTCAGTCCACCCCTCATTTCCTTACAAGAGTTGATGAGTAGGAGAGGGAAGAAGGGCCAGTAATTCTTACCCCATTTGTTAATAACTCTTAGATACAGAAATTCAGCCTATGTATCCATTAGCAAGTAGCATGGCCTGCTAAGAGCAGATCTGTACAGCAAAGCAATCGGTGCTGAGTACTCAACATCCAAGCTGTTTCTACTTCAGGGTGAGGTAGGGCCATGTATCCTAAGTAAGCTTTCTTCTGGCCCCAAACTGCAGATCTGTCTTGCATAAGGTACATCCCTCAAGTTCATCTTCACATTTAGTTGCATCCAGAACGAGGTCAGTTCATGTGCTCAGAGTGCAAGAAAGAACCGAAGCATGGCAAGTGAGGTTGATTAGGAAGCGTGTCTGAAAAGCACACTCCCTTTGAGTATGAAACACTCTAAATACAGAGACTACATGAGAGATCCAGCCAGCATCAGCACGGTACATAAAGAGGCCCAAAGCTAGGACCTCTACAATTCCGAAGCACAGACTGTCCTGAGGCATGGAGATAGAGCAAACAATTCATCACATTAAGACTTCAATGAAAAAGGCATTTAAGCTTACATTTGTTAAGTAACGTTGAACTGCAGTTTTAAGAAAATGCTTATGTAACCCGTCTGCACAGGGAATATGTAGACAAGAAAAGGAACAGAGGTAGTAGTGTACAGGTAGGGACCTTACAAAGAAAATTTGCCTTATATTTTTCTGTATTAGCTGTTCATCTAGAGTCTTCAGCAGGCTCAAGTCTGGCTATTTAAAACATTCCAGGACAATTTCATTTGTTTCTAATCGGAAGCAATCAAATCTCTATCATGCTTATTTGGAGACAAGGGGAGGAAAGGACAAGAGATCCTTTCCAGTAAGCATCCAAGAATTAATAGCTTAAAAATAACCATATGAATAATAATTTATGTTAATTATACCAGAAGCAGAGAACTTCCATGAAAAGCACGACTTAGGGTGGTTTTTTTTTTTTTTTAAATCACTGATCTCACTAAAATCAAACAAAAAAACCCCTGTTTTTTACACTAGCACACCAACTCAAGTCAATAGAACCTCTCCTATACAAACAATTTAGAATTCAATAAAGCCAGAATTATGAACACCAAGTTAAATACAAGATAAAAATTAAATGCCACTGAAGAATTAAGTTTCATTTCTTCTTGTTTGAAGAGTAATATCAGACTGTATTTTCAAACGGATCTGAAGGACTGGGTGGAGGAACATAACTTGCATTCCTTTAGTTTTATGTTAAATACTTACGCTACATCAATTTTTCCATCTGGTTTCTTGGTAGCACCTGTAACTTTGGTGTTTAGCTTAAACTTAAGTCCCTGTTTCTGAAGAATACGTTGGAAGTTTTTAGAGATCTCCATGTCAATTCCCATTCCACCAACATGGCCCATGAACTCCACAGCTGTCACGTCTGCACCAAGGCGCTGCCAAACTGACCCCTGCAGTCACAACAACATGCTTAAGGGAAGAGAAGGTTTTGAAAGGAAAATTTCATGTTTCTTTACTGCAGTATTTACCACAAACAGTGAACTCTGCAAAAGGGGGACAAAACGTTACAGCAAACTGATCAGTTTTTACAAACATTATAGTGTAGGATAACACGTCTGCCCCCCTAAACCCCAGCCTTTCAGAAAAAATATGAATTTATCACTGTTTGCACGCCTAAAACTACTGTGATGTAACCCACATAATTAAGCTTCTAAATAAACAGTTAAAATAATAAGGTATATTTTAGGTTATAGGAATATAAAAATTAAAGCTCAAAGAATTGGCATGTAGCTCAGAAAACCCAAAAGAAGTTGTGGTGTCCTAATACCACCAAATCAAACTAAATCAAAACAGTACGACATTATGTAAGTTTTATGCAGTAAAACATAACTACTGCTGCTTCTGCATGTATTTCTAACTATAACCACTATCATCAGCTTCACAAAAAACATATATACCTTATTACCCTTATTTATTTTTGCATCCGTCCAAATAGTATTTCACTTTGCTTACTCTTTCCTTGCTTAATAGTGAGCAAGCTAAAGCAACTACTAAGATGTGTAAATTCTCAAGCAGTTGCAAGGTCAGCACATAAACATACTTCTTGAACTATGTAGGTGTGAGGCAAAAGGACTCAGCCTAAGATGATCTACAAAGCCTTCACTCCTTTGGTTATTAGATATAATGTATGTAGTTTTATCACATAAGAGTTTTGGGATTAGTTGCTACAAACAGGAGTTTAGGATGGTTTCAAATGAACTTCCATTAAAAAAGGAAGTTCCCTTACCTATACATAGAGCAGGTACAAACCTCAGTTGAAGTTAGACAACCCAAAAAACTATGTGAGGTCTGTACATTCCTCTCTCGTTTCTCCACTTAGCTAACCAGATGCAGGAATGCTGATGCAACACACACACTTATCCCAGATTTTCAGGTAGGAAAGGGAGCTAGCAGGCCATAGATTCTGAGATTTCACTACAACTCACACAACATCTGTTAAATCACAGCAATACTGCTAAGTACAATGAAAAATAACATCCTGTTCCTTTATAAATTAAGGACCAAGTGGTTTAAATATTCTCTCACCAGTTCCACGCCGATGACTCCTGCACCAATGACAACCATCTTTTCAGGGACTTTTTTTAGTGACAGTGCACCAGTGGATGACACAATATTATCTTCATCAATCTAGTGACAGGCAAAGAAATCCACAAAGAGAGGCTTACAATACGTACAGCTCACAGAAAGCGAAGGCCAATCAGATGCAAAAAGTTATTATACAGTAAATGATGTGGATATTACCCACTGAAAGACAGTAGCACCAAGATTTCAAATACGTACGGTAATTCCAGGGAAGGGAGCAACTTCTGAGCCTGTGGCTATAAGTATGTTCTTTGTATTGATAACTTGTGTGCTGCCATCGTCTTTGGTTGCCGTGACTTGGTTTTTGCCAGTTATTTTTCCAAACCCAGATACATGTGTAACCTTTGGTAATCAGAACACAGTACATTAAGATTCATATTAGTGATGTAAGTTATGCTACACTTCATTTGAATTTCACTGCTTTAGAGAAGCCGCTAACACTAATCTTTGCATCACCATCTGGTACAAATCACGAAGTTACTATTATTCTTTTAAGTGGATTTAAGAATGAAGTAGCTGTTCATTTAAAATACCCTAAAAGTGAAGCATGCAGAATCTGCCGTTGCTGAGTCAGTCACTCTAATTAATTTATGTGGCAAGAACATGAGAAAGCAAAAAGCAACAAATTTAGATCAGAAAAATAGATACACTTCAGTATATAATCCAAACTAACCTTGTTTTGTTTAAATAAATGAGCAATTCCACCTGTTAAGGCCTTTACTGCTCCACTCTTCTGTTCCATCATCTTCTCTAGATTCAAGCGGATTCCTGTAACTAAGGTTAAAAAACTTGAATTAAGCATCCCAGTTTATTTATTTATAGGAACTAACCTACACAATGAACAGGTTTGATACAGTAAGATGCACTGAAGGACTCTACAAAATGATAAAGATCACATTCAACAAGTGGTATGTTAAACAGTAGTATTATGCTTTTCAAGTATAACTTCTTGACCCAGGACTCAAGGAGTAGACACACGTCCCTAAACCACCAGTTGACAGAGAAAGGACATTGTTTGCAAGTCAGTTAAGTTTTCTGAATAACTTAACTACAATTATAACAATATGAACTGTTATACTTGTTTGTTGATGGAAACCATTTATGTTACCAGGCACTGACAAGTTGCTCTGCATACTCACTTTCAATTCCTCTGTTAGCAAAATCTTTTCCATGGGCCAAATGATAAAGATGCGAGTTGTTCAGCAAGGCCTAAAGTATGCACACAAAAACATGAATTGGGACATACGCTTGCAATTGAATTAATTAAATATTAGTAGTATCAGCTAGTATATTTAAAAAAACATGTTATTTGCACAATATTCTCTAGTAAGTCTGACACTGATATTTTAAAAGGTGCATTTCAAAATCACAGCTGCACAGCTAGTTGCAGTTGATGGCTTAGAGCTAGTTCAGGTCACTGGACACTCACAGCTCAAAAATAAAGTTACAATAGTTCCTTTGTAAGTATGTTTATAAATGAGCAGCTAGAAATGCAGAACCACCAGAACAGCATTTTGATTAGAAACAGCATTATTATTAAGGAAGGATCTCAGGAAGAAACATTAAGTCTTTTGTGATAACCATCACAAGCAGGGAACTATCAATATCTGTGCAAGAAGTAAACTGCGTAGTCTGCACAGACTGAACCCTAAAGAAGGTACAATATATTCAAAGAATATATTGAGATACTAGCCTCATATACACAGGCTTGAGTGAAACTAATACTGTTGGACCAAGATAAGTTCATTTTTGTGAGTAACTCTTACTGACTCTCAATGTTTAAAATTTGTCCATTTTACCTAACTGCTACAACCCTGAACCTGTAATAACCAAAACATTAACTGGAGACATAGCCACTGCGTAAGACTTCAGCAATTACAAAGGAAAAAAAAATCCATGACCAATGTATTATTTTGAGTGGCTTTTTGAAAACGAGGATCTGAAATTGTTACTGTTTCAGTAACTCCGTAGTAATACGCAGCCCACATATCCACTTCTTAAGAAGTTTATTGCCACCTGAAAAAACTCTGGATAGCATCCAGGTTTAACCATGGGTTCAGAACCACTTTTGTAAGAACCTTGAGGATAAAAATAATAATCAAGGACTCAAGAAGAAAAGTCAATTAAATAGAGCCCAGCAAAGCTCCAAGCGTGCATAGTAACGATGGGTTGATCTACATCTAAGTTTTGAGTTTTTCCTCAATATATATTCTGAGCTGCATTAGAAGTATTACTAAAATTTCTAGGCAAAATAATATATCATTTACGAAACTTTGTATTTATACTGTATTTTCTCCTATAACGCTAATGGAACCTCTCTAAGCAAGCAGATTAGAAACAGCAATATTGTTAGGAGGGATCTTTGTAAGAAAATTATATCTGTTACTATGGTCATCACAAGCCTGACTGTCAATATCTTCCCTCACCTGCTGGATGCTAGCAAAGAAGACTCCTTTCATTTAGCAACAGCACTGCTCTTACAAAGCTCTAGTTTTAAAGTTACTTAAAATGGGATTGATACCATCAAATATTAGCTACTTCTGAATTTCTTCTTTCTCCTTCCTTAGGAGCACATCTTGGATTCTCCCTTTTCTCTCCCCACCGGCACTACTCCACAGAAGCACCACCAGCCCCACTCTCCAGGTTATCTTTTTGGGCCAGTGAGAATACTATTTGACCTTAGATTAATATTTCAAGAACTAATCAATGAGGCTCTTCCTACAGTCATTGGAAAGGGACAGTTATCTTCAGAGTGTGGTGCGTCCAATCAAAACCAGACAAAGTTAATCATTTTTCAGGGGTGCCTCTATCCCTGTAATTTCTAGTGACTGACCAGGGAACAGCTCAGCATCCCTTTAACACAAGTACATCACCTTGGACAAAACTACAGATTTGAAAAAAAAATTTGGAAGGATCTGGAATTTCACATGGCATACTGCAAGCTCACCAGAGTGAGAAGATACATCCGTATGCACCCCTGGTTTTCATCCCTCTTTCTCTCTTTCATTTGGGAAACCCCATAAAACAGTCTGTAAACAAAATATTTCTACTTATATTTATGAAGCTCCTCAGTTCATTTGGATTATAAATTCAATTTCTAAACAAAGTGTGTAAACAAAGTGTGTCAATCTTGGAAAAAAATTAAGTAATGGTTTCTAAAGTGATACATGTAGGTACTGTTCTTTTTTAATGAAGTTATGACCAACTATGTACACTTACCTTGGAAGGAATACATCCAACATTCAGACAGGTTCCACCTAATGTTTCATTTTTTTCTACACAGACAGTCTGAGGGGAGAAAAGGAGGGAGAGGTGAAGAACGTTGCAAACCTTCCTATAGAGGCAAAAATAACTGGCATCTCCCCCTTTGCAATGGGCATGCATGCTCAAATTAAGAGCTCCTTGGATTATAATCTA
Organism: Cygnus atratus; assembly: GCF_013377495.2. Lineage (NCBI taxonomy): Eukaryota > Metazoa > Chordata > Aves > Anseriformes > Anatidae > Cygnus > Cygnus atratus. Next base: position 15,322,738 of record NC_066362.1, on the reverse strand, counting down.
AGAATTCAAATCTGCTGAGAAGTGACCATGCAGGTGAAACCCTTTCATCATTCCTTTAAATTGATGCTTTTGAACTAGAGTAGAGGTGGTGGTAACACGAAGAACAGGACTCATTCCTCATTCTGTCAAATCAATGAAACACATTGAGACATGCTGATCCCCTGTCCACCCTGCCTCCTGTTCTAAGCACATGAGGGCATGTGAAACGATCCATGGGCTTTAAAAGCCGCACTATGGATCAAACAGCATAGGCTGCTCCTACACTGACCTGATAAGGTTCTGCCTCGTGCACTTTAAATCAACTCCACTGATCAGACCAAGCAACATTGTTCAGAAGCCACTGCCCAGAGAACATTGTTGGTAATTATGGTGGTTTTACTCACGTGGGCAGCTGAGCTCCACCACAACCCCTCTCTCACTCCCCCTGTTCAAAGGGAAGCGGGGAGAAAATATGATGGAAAGGGCTCAAGGGTTCAGATAAGGACAGGGAGTTCACTCAAAAGTTATTGTCACAGGCAAAACAGACTCAGCATAAGGGAGATTAATGTAATTTATTGCCTATTACGAACAAGCCAGAGCAGTGAGAAACTAAAAAAACAAACTAAACACCTTCCCCCCCATCTGACCTCTTCCACCTCAAGCAGCACAGGGGAACGAGGAATGGGGGCTGTGGTCACTCTATAGTACTTCACCTCCACCGCTCCTTCTTGGTCACTCTTTGCCCCTGCTCCACGTGGGGTCCCTCCCACGGGATGCCGTCCTTCCCAAACTGAGCCTGCGGGGGCTGCCGACAGGCAGCAGCTCTTCAACAACTGCTCCCAGATGGGTCTACACCACGGGGTCTGTCAGGAGCAAACTGCTCCAGCACGGGTCCCCCACGGGCGGCAGCTCCCCCCAGGCCCCCTGCTCCTGCGTGGGCTCCTCTCCACGGGCTGCAGCTCCGGCCCGGGGCCTGCTCCTGCGCATGGGCCGCAGCCTCCTCCAGGCCACATCCACCTGCTCCACCGGGGGCTCCTCCACGGGGGGGCTGCAGCGTGGAGATCTGCTCCATGTGGGACCCATGGGCTGCAGGGGGACAGCCTGCTCCACCAGGGGCCTCTCCACAGGCCGCAGGGGAACTGCTGCTGCGTGACTGGAGCACCTCCTGCCCTCCTGCTGTGCTCACCTTGGGGGCTGCAGGGCTGGTTCTCACTCCTCACTCTCCCAGCTGCTGTTGCGCAGCAGATTTTTTTTTTTTCTCCTTTTCTTACATCTTCTCTCACAGAAGCACAAACATCATTGCTCACTGGCTTGGCTCTGGCCAGCAGTGGATCCCTTTTGAAGCCATCTGGAACTGGCCCTTATCTGACACAGGGCAGCTTCTCACAGAGGCCACCCCTGCAGCCCCCCAGTATCAAAACCTTGCCATGTAAACCCAATACAGCAATAACAAGGGATGTTGCAGTCACGATACAAGGACTTAACACTTGTGCTAGCAGAGGTACCACTAAAATTGAAGGTTCAAAGTTCCGTAGAGTGGACTCAGTTTTATCTGTGGATGGACAGACGGAATCTATCTTTTTGCCAGTGTCACAAAACCATGGCATTACATTCCTCAGCGCAAACATTCAAGTTTCTTCAACACTACAGGTGACGAACACAAGCCTGCCCAGAACCTTTGCCCACTCTACCTGTAAAGCAGCATAAAAATTGTTTGCCATGACAAAAAACAACAGAATGAATGATGAGCACTTTTTTTATCTCCCTGTATATGATAACCTACTGCTGGCCACATATATGAAAAACTTGACTAAAGCATTGCTCCAGGAAAAGCCACAGAAAATAGCCTTAGAATAAATAAATAGGAAACTATAAAGCAGATGGCCTAAATCTCAATTAAAACCTGTAGCAATGAGTACCTTTTTTTTTTCCCCACGTGCTAATAGCTCAGTGACAACATACATATAAAGGCAGGAATATTTATTAAACCGAGACAAAAAAGGTTTTGCAAACAAGGATAGACATTTCAACTATCTGCATTAGGGTCACAGGCGGATGCAAAACTTCTTAATGAAACCTCAAATATTTATATTTTGGTACTGTTACACATTAGAAGGCTGAAATATACCCAAAAAGACATCACTGAAAGCCAGTCGCTGGAGTAACGACCAAAGTGAAACAACACTCAAGAATTAAAAAAATAAATTTAGGTTGAAGGCACCTTCTTTGCAGACTATCTAGTCAAACTTCCTTCTCCAAACACAGTTAACATCAAAGCTGTATGAGGTGGCTCGGTGCCTTTTTACAGTCAAGTCCTGAAAACCTCCAGGGATGGAGACTACCTTTAACCTAGGCCCCTGTTCCAGTGTTGGACTGGAACTCCACTCATAAACGGGAGCTCCTGTCCTTACCAAGTGGTCTATCCAACTTGTTCTGTCATGAAGTCCAGCTGTCGAAGCACTGGGACATACCAGCCAGCAGGAGCACACGTAAGTCTGCCAGCACTGCCTTCCTTCTCAGATTTCAAAATACTTGAGAATAATGCAATGCCAGGAGAGCAAGTCGGGCTCAGATTAAGGAGTAAAGGTAAATAACAACCTTGCTGAAGTCACACTCGTTTATGAATGAAAAATGAAACTTACGAAAATACTTGTTTTCACCTCAAATTCTCAGATGGCAATGGAATTCATCCACTCACATTCAAAAAGCCTATCAGCTGAATACTGTTTTTCTGTTCCCCACAGAATCACAGAATGGTTGAGGTGGGAAGGGACCTCTGGAGGTCATCTGGTCCAACCTCCCTGCTCAGACAGGGCCAAGTAGAGCAGTTTGCTCACAACCATTTGAACCCCCTGTCTCTTCTTCAGGATTTCAGACTAGTTTTTAAGTGGCCTTTTTGTCACTGTCTCAATTTCTTTTCTTTTGTTGGGAGAGTTTCCTTCATAGCATTCTTTTCCTACCTTTTCCCTCACAAAAGACTGTAAGCCTACCCCAACTATCTCTTCCAGCCAGAAGCAAGCTGACCTGAGTAGCCTCCTAGCAGTCTAGACAGTAATACTTTCCTCATTTCAACTTATGTCTCCACTTCAATTTCCATATAATATAGGTAAGCAAGGTAACAGTTTATGGTTATGTCAACAGCATCTGGCGGCCCAAGATGGGACATACGAATTTCAGTTTTCCCAGTTTCACACAAACACCTTCATCTGGATGACCATTCTGCTCAGTGACCAAAAGGTCTGGTCTTACCTTAAATCCAAGCTGAGCTGCTTTGATTGCAGCAACATACCCCCCAGGACCAGAACCAATAACTGTGACATCGGCATCAACTGAAATAGAAAACATTTCAGTTATTTTTGGTTTACAAACTACTGCAGGAGTACCAACCTATTTCTGAAATAATTCATATTTGACAGTACCAAAACACTGAAAAGTCACTATTAAAAATTATGTCATTTAATGTATTAGGTAAATTACATTTTGCATTTGAGAACAGCTTTCCAGACAAAAGGAGAGGCTGCGTGGATGTATTCACTCTGCAATAAAAACAGCCACCCTTAAAATTCACACGGAAAATAATTTGAAATGAAATTAAATAACTAGATTTTGTCTGGTGTGTCCCTGCTGCTATAAAAATTTTAGGAATTTAACCCAAGATGTCTAAGTGGTTTATTACATTTTTTCAATTTAGTTTCTACTGATGTTTAGCACAAAAAATAAATGCAAATTATTAGCTTATAATGCAGCAAATATTGCTAAAATAGACATCTATGCAACCTCTATTGATTGTGAATCTTGCAGAAACTATGAACTTTGTACCAAAGTCATTATAACTACAGTCTCCTCTATTAATTAGTGCCACCGTTCTTATGATATAAAGTTCAAGTTCTGTGTACACTTTTAGTTTGCTAGCAGATGTGACAAATAAGCACTTTTCAACTAAAACTCTGAACCGGATTCCACCACCTGGGAGCCCGACTTGTCTGAAGCTCTGCTTCTCTCCCGCCTAGGTTCCTCCCCCAGCGGCTCACCTTGCTCGGCATAGCTCCTTCGCGGCACCGCACAAACCCCCTGCAGACCGTGATGAATCCGATCAAAATGGCTCCTCTGCAAGAAAAATAACACCGCATTTTTGGCGACCGACGTGCACGCGGCAGGCAGGCAGGCAGGCAGCACCCCGCGTTAGCGCCCGGGACGGGCACAGGGCGGCCGTGGGCAGCCCAGCGGGCGCTGCCGCTGCCTCGCCGCCCCGTTTCGGTGCCAGCCCGGCGGAGGGCAGCCCCCAGCGGCGCCCCGTTACCGACACCGAGCGGCCACCAACCGGAGCCGGCGGCGGAGCCCCTCCCTCCCCGTGTCCGGGTGGGGTGGGGGAAGCCCCGGCGGCCGGGCTCGCCTCGTCCCGGCTGGTCCCGGCCCGGCCCGGCTCGGCCCCGGCCCGGCTCGGTCCCGCCCCGCCGCAGCCCCCCGCGCCGTACCCGAGCGAGCGCGCAGCAGACGCGCCCCCAGCGCTGCATGATGGCCGCCGCCGCCCCGCCGCTCCAAGGACTCCGCGGACTCGCGCAGGCGCGCTGCGAGCCCCAGCCGCCGCAGCGCCCCCTGCCGGAGGGCTTCGGGGGCGCGGTCACCGCGAGGCGGGCGGGGTTATGCAGATGAGCTCTTAAAGCGGCAGGGCGCGCCGTTTGACCTCGTGCCTTGGCCTCCGCAACCAACCGCACCCAAAAAACAACGTTTGGGAACGTATTGAGGCAGTCTAAATACTTCATTTTCCAGAATAAACACCTTTTTTCTTCTAAATGACAGCCAAATGGGCATATAGTCAAATTTTAAAATAAAAATATAAAAGCCAAGGTATTTCATTTTGGAAATAACTTCAAGTGAATTGAATTAGAATATCAACTTTTTCTTTTTCTTCTTTTTCTTCATCTTTCCCTTTCCCTTTCCCTTTCCCTTTCCCTTTCCCTTTCCCTTTCCCTTTCCCTTTTTAACTGGCAGAGTTTAATTTCATTCCATTGGTATTCTTCCCACCTATGTGCTCTCTAGAAATCAGGCTGCACACCCCATTGACCCATTCCCTGCCCATCAACACACCAATATTTACAAACATAAGAAGGACATCGAGGCCCTGGAGCATGTCCAGAGCAGGGCTACAAAGCTGGTGAAGGGCCTGGAGCACAAGTCCTGTGTGGAGCAGCTGTTGGCACTGGGGTTGTCCAGTCTGGAGAAGAGGAGACCCAGGGGAGACCTTATTGCTCTCTACAACTGCCTGAAAGGAAGGTATGGGGAGCTGGGGGTCGGCCTCTTCTCACAGGTAACCAGTGACAGGACTAGAGGGAATGGCCTCAAGTTGTGCCAGGAGAGGTTCAGGCTGGAAATGAGGAGACATTTCTTCTCAGAAAGAGCAGTCAGACATTGGGACGGGTTGCCCAGGGAGGTGGTGGCGTCACCGTCCCTGGGGGTGTTCAAGGAGAGGTTGGATTTGGTGCTTAGGGACAGGGTTTAGTGGGTGACATTGGTGGTAGGGGGTGGTTGGACCAGGTGATCTTGGAGGGCTTTTCCAACCTTAATGATTCTGTGATTCTATGAAATCACTCCTTGCCTGGCGGAGAACAGCAGCAGGATACTATTTCCTTCTCTACTGAATTCCACCTGTTTTAGAATATGTGTCATATTCTTTTTCATTTATACTAAAATCATCTAACTGTGGTTTTAGATAAGTAATAGGCAGCGTAGTCCTTAACATTGCCCATCTTGCCCAAAAGTGAAAATATTTTCTGTGAAAAAGTTCACCAGTTTTCCAGACAGGCTTGCTAATTTCTTGCAGGGAATGGGGGTTGCCATGAGGTGGCGGTGTTCTGCTGCGTCCCACCCAGAGAAGCACATCATTAAACACTACTTTGGGAGCTCTCTTAGAAGAGAGGCATGATATTCATAAATGCCAGACTTTGTGATTAAAGCAGACTTGAATTATTTAGAGGAACCATCAGGGAGAAGAGCAATATGCCCATTAAAAAAATATAGTCAGATCTGTGGAAAGTGCTTTAGGAAATGTGTGCACTGGCACCTACTAACATTGTGAACAATCAGAGGGAAAGGCCGTCATCAGTGGGCCGGACTCCAGTCTTCCTGTAGCAGGATTTCTCTGATTGCCCCTCCAGCAGCCCTCCAGACTGTATGTGCCTGATATTTCTGTGATTAAATCCCTACCTCTTAGGCTGAGTAATGAGAAAGCAGCCCAGAGTCCCCTGTACTTGCAGCATACATGTCATGGCCCCGTCACTTACCCCCATCCTCACTAACCAGCAGGCCAAAGAGAACAAAATGCAAAAATCCTCCAGTTGTACCTGACAGACAGCACCCATCCAACAGGTTTTATTTCTCCATGGCTTTCCCACCCCGTTGCACAGCAGGGTACCAGGCCATGCACAGGGCTGCCCCGCAGCCATCCTCCCCATATAGGCCATGCTTGGCAGGCCATGACTATTTGTGGGGAAAATATATATATTTTTTCAGATGTGGAATAAAATGCCTTGAGCACATTGTTAAGGCAAGCAGTGAACAAGACCAACTTCTGCAACAAGAAATGACTCGAGGCTGCAGGTTCACACTGCACCATGATGTTTTTGGAGACTAGAGAAGAGGCTCATGATTACCAGGGCCACCAAAGGGACAGAGTCTTCTGTGGCCATTGCTTTAGGACCCAGAAGTAACAAGAGGGTGTGGAGGCCTGCAGAAATGCAGAAAGCACCAAAGCATATCTTGCTGGACGAGAAAAGTGGGGAGGTGAAGGAGCATGGGGTCGGATTCCTCCAGCCCATTTACCGCAGGCCTGGCAGTCGCCTCCAAACAGCCTTGCCCATTATCTGTGTGTTGCCTGGGTTCATGGTGGCTAGCACTGCTTTTCTGAACATTCCTGGGGACTTTGACAGGATTTGGATGTTGTTAAAATAGTTTCTTGATGTTTTACATCACTGAGTAATAATGACCATAAAGGTCAAGTTCTTAGTGCATTGCCTTTAAAATCATGTTAGTTGTAAAGAACAGAACAAGTTCTTTTTGTTCTATTGCTCCTGTGATATGACTCTACCTTGCTTTTCTTTTGTTGTGGCGCTCCTTTCCTGAAAAGACAAATTACAGTACATGGGTACACTCCCGATTTTTATTGCATCCTAATTTTATCCTGATCGTTATTGCTCCTGACTTTTATTGCCTTTGTACGTGTGAAATGTGGCCTTGCTGCAAATCTGGCTGATGGTATCCTGCATGAGGATCATTGCCTGCAGGTCAAGGAAGTAATCTTTGACATCTGGATTACTATGTCCAGTTATGGGCTCCCTGGTACAAGAGAGACATGGACATACTAGAATGAGTCCAATGAAGATCATCAGGGGACTGGAGCACCTCACATATGAAAAACCTGAGAGAGCTGGGACTGCTCAGCCTGGAGAAGAGGAGGTTCAGGGGGGATCTCCTCAGTGTCTATAAATACCTGAAGGGAGGGTGTAAAAAAGGTGGAGCGAGGCTCTTTTCAGTGGTGCCTGGTGCCAGCAAGAGGCAATGGGCACAACACACAGGAGGTGCTGCCTGAAGACCAGGAGCACTTCTGTGCTGTGTGGGTGACTGAGCACTGGCACCGGCTGCCCACAGAGGCTGTGGGGTCTCCTCCTTGGGGATCTTAAGAAGCTACCTGGACTTCGTCCTGGGCAGCCTGCTCTGGGTGTCCCTGCTTGGGCAGGGGTTGGAGCAGCTGGCCTCCAGAGGGCCCTGCCAGCCTCAGCTTTGCTGTGATTCTGTGTCAGGAAAATAAACTGGAGCATGAAGCCTTCTGGTTAGCCGCCCTGACAAGTCAGCTCTGACTCGGAGCTGGGGGAGGAAAGCTGCAGGCACATACTGAAGCCAACAGAGGGCATCATGACTGCATGGACTAATGAAGATCTGCAAGGATTTCGTTGAGAGAAGCACACATCAAGATGATCAAATTATCAATCTAGTCAGAATATTACATTGATACTCACTTGGAAAAACATAACTAAAAGATCTGACACTGATCTAACACAATTGGTCAAGATAAGTATCCTGTACCTTGCAAAGCCATATTTAACAACAACAACAACAAAAAAAAAACGTTGTTGTTTTGTTTTGTTTTCTTTTGTTTGGTGAGAGTGAACACCATGGCAGGGCAAGGTATATCCAGAATGAAACAGGTGTGGCATTTTGTTTCACATCAAAAAGCAGGGTACCGTACTGCTTTTTGTACTGCTCATCCTATTGTTCTGCTTAGATAAGCTTCCTATCACTCAAGCATTAAAACAAGATGGCAACAGAAGTGGCCAGAAAGCTACAGCAAGCCCATGCCCACAGCGAGTTGTTCTGTTCGAGGTTCTGCATCAAGCAAAGAGATGACAATGTGTGGGCAACATAGGATAAATAGGAAGGAGGAAGGAAAGTGGGACAGGGTCAGATGCAGAACAGCAGCATACTTCAGATTCACAGAAGAGGCAGAACAAGTGTCTCAAAAGCATATCAGGACTCCTGGTATGTACTCTGTTGTCAGTATTTTACAACGATCTGTGGCTCCCAGCTGCTTGCAGGAGAGTTAAGCATTTGGGGCATTCCTCTGCTAGCTGGAGCTCAGGAGAGCTCGCATAGGCGAGCAGGGGCTGGGGGTGCAGAAGTGCTGCAATTTGAGTCAAAGGGGAGCTAGACAAGAGCCCTAGGCCCCCCAAAGAGCACCGGAGGTGGGTCTTCTGGCAGGACCACTTTAGGTTCTCTCACACCAGGTGGTGCCTGCAGAAAGGGCCTCAGTCCAAGCTGTAACTAAGGCCTCATCACATGCTATGGTTAAACACCCAGCACTCTGCCTGTGACAGGCTCAATCCAGCCGCCTCACTTGAGGGAGTGACCCTTCTTTGCATTTAAAGGTTAGTCACCCACTGAAGCCATCCTCCTAAAGAAAGCACCTAAATTCCCTGCATGGTCAGCAGGTGACTTTGGAAATAAGTCCCCAGGAGATGTTGTCTGCCTGTCTTATGTGCACGCACTAGGGCCAACACAACCTTCCTTAGGGCCCTCAAGGATTCCTGCTTCTGCTTTTATTATACAGGAAAAGTGAGCGATCAAGGCAAGACTTGTCTCACCTCACTGCAGCTGTCAAGAAGTCAGACATCTGGTTTGGCAGGTCTAATAGAAAGTTCGTCTGCTGGGCTCCTGCAGGAGATGCAGAAAGGCCTGCAGATTGCGAGGGTTATTCACCTTATCCCAAGATGGGTGTCAAGGATTGTCCTGCTAAGGGTGACCATAACAGTGCTATCTGCTGAGCACAGAGGGAACACAAGTCACCCATATTAAACATTTAACTTTGAGATAGACAAAGCTGGTGAGAAAAACTCACCCCATTTAAGGATTGCACAAAACTGTGTTGTGGCCCCGCAAAGGAGGCAGAGATGATGCCAGCTTTAGCCATCCATTTGCTCAACTTTATCAAGTCTGTGGTTCAGATAGAAAGTGAGAGCTCTGTCTCTGAAGTCCTTCTCCCTGATTTCTTTCCATCTGACTTCCTCTTGGGGATTAATTATTTTGCAATACCAGTGACTAGCTTGGCATATCAGTAACACGGTGTACCTCGTAAAATTCTGTTCCCCGCACATTGCTCAGTTCTGAAAATTGGTGACCTAATAGCTGTGAGAGAAGATGAGTGATGAGGCCAGATGCAGCTACATCTGAACATGGGAAAAGTCTGCATCATTTCTATTAGGTTATGTGGAAGGAAAAGATTATTCTCTGCAGGATAAAATTGTGCAGTGGCCATAATTCAAAGTTTTTAAAATGTGAATTAGGATAGGATTATACATAACCAATGTTTTCTGTTTCTTATGCTCAATTTTTCATTGTCCATTTAAATTTCCTAATAGACATTTATACCAGAACTGATCATAAAGTACCAGTTTGTTTTAAGAAAAGAAAAGAAAAGAAAAGAAAAGAAAAGAAAAGAAAAGAAAAGAAAAGAAAAGAAAAGAAAAGAAAAGAAAAGAAAAGAAAAGAAAGAAAAAGAAAAGAAAAGAAAAGAAAAGAAAAAGTACTTTCATACATTTTAAGCTACCATTATTTTTTCTTTTTTTTAATCAAAAACAAAACCAAAACCAGAAATAATTTGTATTTTAAATACCTGCAAATTTCACTGATTTTATCAGTGATGGAAAACGTAAATTTAAACTGAGGCAGCAAGTTTCCACACAATTTTTCACGTTAACTAAAATCTCGCTTTTGTGCCAAAAAATGGCCATTAAAAAAATGCAGTGACTATGCAGTATTTCATTTTCTTTGATTTCAAATGCTTTGGCAAACATGGTAATTAAAATAAATGTAAAACCTAAATAACAAGGCAATTAGCTTGCATATGCCCTTCAAGAGATAGATATTGCATCAAGGAAATGGCACGCTTCTACTCAGAGAATGGGCTTTCTAATGATCTGCTCCCTCAGTCCTTTTAATCCATAAAGCGATGAGAGAGGTTTTGTGATTCACAGGAAATTCTACACCAGGAGTCAGGGGCATTTTCTACGTTCAAAGAGAAAATCTTTGAAGTAATAAATTGCCACTGTTAGATCATCTTTCCTTTATGAAAGTCAAAGTTCTCCTTGAAGCACAACATTATCGTTCTGCTTGGGGCCTTCTTGGTGATAACAGTGTGATAAAAAACGCACATTTCCTTCACCTAAGATCATCGTGGCATTAACATTGTAAGTGCTGTATTGTACCTGGACAGGAGAAAGCCTTGATCTAGCACAGCAAATTAACTGATACTACGAAAATCAAGGTGCATTGTGCTAATCTGTAGTTCGCCCTTTAAGAACCGCAATTGATATAGATTAGCTGTATTGATATTGCTGTTTGCTTGTCATTCTGTGTTAATACAGTACATTATAACATTTATAATGAAGTCATGGACCTGGGAGGCACTAACCCTTCACTGAAGTGTAGGCTGAGCCCCAGCTGCTGAGAAAGAAGCTCTGGAGAAAAGGTCCTGGGGGTCCTGGTGGACACCACGTTGACCATGAGCTAACAGCGTGGCAGCAGAGAAGGCCAACAGGCTCCTGGGCTGCATTAGCAAAGGTGTACCCAGCAGACCAAGAGAAGTGATTATTTCCCTCTGTTTGGTGCTTGTGTGACTACACCTACAGGATTGTGTCCAGTTTTGGCTCCCCAGTGCAAGAAAATATGGTGACAGAGGCAATTGGCACATGGCAAAATCTTATTAAAATATTAGGCAAAAATGTTCACCCTAAAGGTGGTCAAACACTGGAAAATGGGACCAGAGAGTCCGTGGGGTCTCCATTCTGGGAGCTATCCAGAATTTACCTGGACAAGGCCCTCAGCCTTGTTCTTCCTGGCCCTATCTAGGCCACCTGAACCAGATGACCTCCAGAGGTTCCTTCCAACCTTGGCCACTCCATGATTCTATGTTTGGAAACAAATTTTCTACTACTTTGTCATAAACCCATAGCAAACTGCCTCAAATTAATGATTTTTTTTTTATCTACTTACAGGAAAGCATGTTTAGGACCTTAATGGGAGCAGTGCTGATGACAATACCTAACAATTTAACACCGTAAGATGCAAAGCACCTCCAGAAACACCCCAGCTGTCAACAGTGACAAATGACTTAAGTGGGGACACAGACAGGACCTCATTCAACACTGAGCAGAGTTTGGTTCTAGTTACATATGGTTTATGGTAAATGCAGGAATATTGAGAAAAGGTAGAAATGGAGGTGGGTATTTCCTGGGCACCTGTCCCCAAGGTTATCTAGCCTGCTCTTTAGAAGCTTCAAGGAGATTTCACAACACTTTTGACTGCCTATTGCTCACCTCTAGTATTGTTATCGTTAGAAAGTTTCACCTCTACCTTAGAACTACGCCAGGTGGGTTACCCTATCAAAGAGAATGTTTTATCAGTTTGATGCAATTTGTTCTTTAAAAATGTTGGTTCGTAGTTGCTTATCTCTTTATTACTGCCAAGGTGCTAAAACATACATAAAAGTGTTGAAGTAGTCTAGAATTCTCTTGTTTCTCTTTTCTCTTTCTGTTAAAAATAAGTGCTTTTGCACTCTGCAAGACCCACACCATCCCATCCTTCTCCAGGTCTCTTGAAGACAGTCAAAGGTTGCTTCTCTGATTCCTTGAATAGTCCTGGGTAAATCACAGCAAGTCTTGCCAACCTGGGGGACTTTACCTGCAGTCTATAAGCAAAAGTCTATAAGCAAAAATTTTATATATACGTCTTATATTTATTGTTAGGATACAGAGAATAAAGAAAATGTTCGATAACACTTAGGCATCCTAGAATGATACATGACCAATCTTTGCACTAAAGTTGGTGTTTCAACAATAAAGAAATGCAATTTTGCTGGTAGTAAGACAATGTCAAGCCAAATGTTACCTAAAACTACTTGTACAAAAGCATAAGAAAAGAAAGGAGAAGAAAAGAGACACAGAGAAAAAATGTGGGATAGAATGAACAAAAACACCGTGACTTGTGTTACCAAGTGAACAACACAGACACAAAAGCTACCTCTCCCACATGTGTAAGGTAGAACATACAAGCAGGACTGGATCTGTAGAGCAAAGCAGTTGTAGAGCAAAGCAGTTAGAAGGGCGACCAAGCTGGTGAGGGGTCTGGAGAACAAGTCTTACGAGGAGCGGCTGAGGGAGCTGGGCTTGTTCAGCCTGGAGAAGAGGAGGCTCAGGGGCGACCTTATCGCTCTCTACAGTTACCTTAAAGGAAGCTGTAGTGAGGTGGGGGTTGGTCTGTTCTCCCACGTGCCTGGTGACAGGACGAGGGGGAATGGGCGAAAGTTGCGCCAGGGGAGTTTTAGGTTGGATGTTAGGAAGTACTTCTTTACCGAAAGGGTTATTAAGCATTGGAACGGGCTGCCCAGGGAGGTGGTGGAGTCGCCATCCCTGGAGGTCTTTAAAAGACGTTTAGATGTAGAGCTTAGTGATATGGTTTAGTGGAGTACTTAGTGTTAGGTCGGAGGTTGGACTCGATGATCTTGAGGTCTCTTCCAACCTAGAAATCTGTGTCTGTGTCTGTGTCTGTGTCTGGTGCTGAGGTCCTGAAATTCACATTTCAGTGTTTGCTTGTTTGTTTGTTTGTTTTATTTCGGACTAGCTGTAGCTTGGCTTTGTTGAATGCCCCTCTGTGACGACCCCTGGATGCACCCCTGGAGCACTTCTTCCCATTTGTTCCTGTCCATAGGAAGCTGGTTCACGTGGTCCGAGGCTGCTCCACCATGCAACCCAAAGCAGAGGTCAAGAGATTTGCTGTAAAAGTGAGCTTGTGTTCTGAGCCAACACCATAATGTAGATGCTCCCAATGAGACTGTCCAGAAGAAGGCTGTAGGCACTCATGTAAATATACAGCAGAAAATTTGGAAACTACACTGCAAGAGAAGAGGCAATTTAGACTTTTAAAAAGCGTGCACATGGCAGACAAGATGATACTGATAGATTATTCATACTGATGCAAAAAAAAAAGTAAGGAAAGACGAACAATATATGCTTAATTCTTCCAAACTGGCCACAGAGCTATCTTTAGAGGTTTACTAGATAACTAATGTTTATTATTATTCCTCTCCAGGCAGCCTTAATAAACATCGAACCCAAAAATGTAAACTCCACCTTCTATTCTGTTCCACATCTTAACACAAGGTCTCATTGTCATTAACATATTAATATGGAGATGAGCTAGGAGCTGTCTGGAAAGCTTTTTTTTCCCTCTATTTAACCCATCTGGCTTTCAGTGCAGTCAGTTCTGTGACGGCAGGAGCTATGAGGAGGAGGCAGGTCCCAGCCCTATGGCAGAAGAAGACCCTGGACATGCAATCTGGGTACTGTGTGCACCTGCTTGCAGCGGGGCTGTGCTCCCCTCTGGAGGTTTAGTTTGCACCATTTTAGACCAAAATGTCAAGCGCTGTGTCTTTCACTCTAAACAGTATCCTGAAATGCACTTCATGTGCTTGAGTTCGTACCAGTCACTTTTCCTAACCCTGACACTGGAGGACACCAGCACAAACGTGCTTCTGCTGACACTCCTGGACCCAGACATGCAGGATCCCAGACAGACCTTCTGTGCTACCACAGAACCTCTTCAGTAGGGGAGTTTCATTGTGTCCAGGTTCATGAACTTGCAGGCAACTTTTCAGCACTGGAGGAAAGCAAAGATGAGCCAGGGAGTTGGTAAGATTTAAAATGCAAAGTAATAATAATAATAATTATTATTATTATATATATTAATACAAGAACCCAGGAGTTGGAGAGAAGAAAAGAGGACGTGTATGAGTTTTTATGCAACTAGGTGCAAGCCAGACCGGAGTGTTTTCTATTATCAGCATCTAAATTAACCAGTTTTAGCCAGTTCAGGTATGTCTACGTGAGTGGGAGTGAAGAGCAGCCATACCCCTAAACATTGCTTCAGGGTGATGGGAGTGCCTGGATCAGCTCAGCAAGGCTCAGCTTCTTTGGGAAGTGGATATCTGTGGATCTCTAAGGACAGTTTAAAGTATGATAAAAAAGAAGCACCCAGCAAGGTAATGCCAGGTCATGCTAGGACATCAGGTGCTCCAACATCCCAAAATCACATAGCAGTAACCTAAAGTACATTGTCAGCACTGTGAGGAGTCCAGATCTGCTCTTTTTACAGGAATAAGGAATATTCATTTTGGGTATTTTTGCTCCCTCTGAGGGATGCACTGCTTTCCCTGCAGAGCTGAGGGTGGAAGCTTTGTCCTGCTCATGTGCCATGGGGATTTGCTGTGCCCACAGCTCTGTGGCTTGGGAGCAAAGTCATTTAGGGAGCTATGGACGCAGCTGAATCATGGTCTGCATGAGTGAACAGCAGTGAGAGAACTCACCTGGAGTGGGTGAACAGCACTGGAAACTTGGCACTGGCACAGGCTGCCCAGAGAAGCTGTGGATGCCCCATCCCTGGAGGTGTTCAAGGCCAGGCTGGATGGGGCTTTGGGCAACCTGGTCTGGTGGGAGGTGTCCCTGCCCATGGCAGGGGGTTGGAACTGGGTGATCTTTAAGGTCCCTTCCAACCCAAACCATGCTGTGATTCTATGATTAAACGTGGAGGACAACAGAGGACATGTTATCACTTCACGTACCTCTGGTTTTATGGTATTCTCTAATCCGTACAACTTGGGCATATTTAGACATTGATTCAGCAATGCTATAAAACATGAGTTAAAATCCATTTCTTTTCTCCAGCGGTTTTGTTCTAGAGATATATTTTCATGGTTCACCAGAGATATTACTACATTCATTTCTCTTGCAGAAGCAGCCATCTGAGCCAACTTACCTGTTGGTATATTTAGAATTAAATTCAGAGTAACTATGCTCTAGTTCAACTCCAATTTCCCCAAGCCCATGGTTCAAGCACATTTATTCTTCCCAAATCTAAAAAACCTTTTCTCCCTCCAGAGGGAGCTGAGGGAACTTGAAAACTCCTGAAGACACCAGGGGTTGGGAAGGACTGGGACCACTCACTGTACATTGCGTTATCACCACAAGCCCCAGTCACAATGCTCTTGGGGAAAACCTAGTTGCAGAGATTCACTTCAAAGCTTTTGATCTGCTGTTGCTCCCCTGACTTGATTTATGCTGTAAAACTGGTCAGGTTATGCCAATGGGAGATCTAATGGGTTTACTTGGAGAATTGTATGTTAATAGAAATTGTAACTAAAACTGCAGAGCAGAGTCAGTGTCTGTTTCACTGGTAGCTGCCAAGTTTACACTCATCTTTCCCCACTTCTTCTTACTGTTCCTTTCATACCTGTTCCTTCATCGAGCAACACATGAACACCTTTGCGGCAGTACAAATTATACAGCAGCACTGTAAAACACAGGTGTCAGGGTGCTGGAGAGGGGAAGGGGACCTCCTCATTAGCACCCACACCCATTTAGATCAGCCCAGCTCACCTGTCACCAAGCTGAGTGGTGCAGCTGACACTGCAGATGGAAGGGATGCCATCCAGAGCAACCTTCATGGGCTTGAGAAGTGGAACCAAGCAAACATCATGAAGTTTGTTGAGACCAAGCCTTCACCAAGGTCCTTCACCTGGATCAAAGCAATCCCAAACATCAGGACGGATTGGGTGATGGTCTCCCACATTTGGGATACTCCTCTGGAGTGGTTTTGCAGTCAGTGGGAGTGACAGATATTCACAAGGAACAATTCAGATACCTTCTGTTGTTAGCCACCATAGGAAGATGGGCTAATCACACCCTGGAATTGCGCATGTCTCCATAAAGGGAGCTGAGGGTGATCAGCTCACCTATGGACATCCAATCCAGCCTTCTTCCATGAGCCACCCAATCCATCTCCAATGGAGACCTGCATCTCCATCAGGAGGAGGCAAGGATCCTGTGGGACACAGCTGTGAGATCCTGCAGTTAATGTCTATATCCAATACATATGCAGATAAGAAACCTGCATTCTGTCATGTCCTAATTTGCTCAGCAGGTCTGCACCCTCAAGGTCTACTCCATGGAGCTAGTGGGGTATGTTGGAGTGTCAGCGAGCAGATGAGGACATTTCACAGACAAAAGCTGACAGAAAATGAACATGCTCTTCTTAAGTCCTATTCTAAGAAAAGTCTGAACCATTTGGACTGAAACCACCCCAGAATTCATCCTGAAACAGAATTAATGCACGGAAGCTTTTTGCACAGACCTGCAGCTCAGCACAGAGCACTGCGGCTGTGAAGTAGGGCCATCAATAGTCTTTGTTAAATTCCTGTTCGATTATTGGCCTCCGTGATATTGTATGAGTTTCACCTCGAGTTGGACACTGACAAAGAGAGGATTTCCTTTACCAGTTTTGAACTTCTTTCTCTCTGGTTTCATTTAGCACCTTTTTTGTCTAGTTTGGAGGTCAGGAGCTCCCACTCAGAGCCTTTGACACAGAGGTACGTGTGTCATTTGTATAGCTGCATTCTTGACATATTTGCTGGAGCACAGTCACATTAATGTCTAACAGGCTAATATTGAACACCGACGCTGGCAATGCCCCTTGCAGACCTCCCAAACAACCTCAAGCACAGTTATTGTAATTCTGGAATTCCTGCTGGTGGCCAAATTGATGACTAAATGGATTAAAGAGGTGTTGTTGGGAAACAATAAAAGAAGACATCTAATGAGACATCCTTGTGGGTGGCAGCACATGAACAATAGCACCTGAATACCTAGGTCACATAGCTGAGGCACAGCCATCCATGAACAAGTTGGTCATGGAGCAAATCAGTGCGGACTCCTGAAGGACACAGTGGTGATTTTGAGCTGTTGGTGGTGAGAAAGAAGAAAAACCATGTCAAAAATTCAGCCCTGCTCTGATCACAACACAGGAGCAATAGCACCACCAACAAAAACCCCATTTTGCTTTTCACTGCCTGAAGGAAGGAGCAGATTTCTAGGTCAGTGTTTTTCAGCCCAGAGATCTAAGACCTAAAACAGTCTCAAGGACTCAAAGCAGGAGTGAGAGGGAATATAAGCATGGTATTTTTCTCCTTAAAATAATTCAGGACCTGGTTAGGCAATTACCAGCCAGTGTCCATGACCTCCAGTTGCTGGTCACTTCAGCAGGAAAATGAACAAACCTTCAAGCTTTCTGATGTGGCTCTCAGAAGGCTTCCCCCAGCCAAAGCTATTTTTATTCCAGATCAGAGAAGAATATTGATAGCTATGAGCTAATATCTGCCTCTAACAAGAGCTGTGCATTGGGCTGTCTTGGCTGTCACAAGAGAAGCTGTCTTTGCAAAGGAAGCCTCCAAAATATTTACCAGTAATGCAACCTTTGATGTGACACAGAGTAATTTTTCCATGTCTCAGTTTCTTCTAAGTAAAGCAAATATTGTATGTTTATCTACTGCGGAATACAGTAGTCTATTAATAGTCATAAAGCAATTCAAGATTCTTGAATGTAAGGTCCTAAAAATGACAAGTGATATTATATCATTAATATCTTAATATTAAGATAGCTTAGCTAATGTTTAACTGTAGAATGAAATAGATGTAATAAAAATGACACTTAGACAAGCATTAATTGCTCTTCTAATCAAAATACTGTTCCTCTAATAGGACTATTATCTTCTAAAAATTGGATTGATTCTATGAAAGGTGTATTTACAAACACTTTATCTTCTGAGTGTTTAAGTTATCAACATAGGTTTACGTTAATAAATTACGCTTGAGAAAAAATTATACTTTGAATTGGTTTTCAGATGCTAACCAGAAATAAAATATTCCAATAGCATTTTATCTGCTTTATTTTAAAAGTCAAAAGAAATTATTATGTGTATATGAATAACATTTTCATAAAATACCAATATACATGAAAAGAATATTTTATAGCTGTCAGAAGAGCCCCAACTCCTTTTTCACATGATCAGGCCAGCCTAGTGCTTCTGTTTGCATTGCTGTTAATACTCATTCACGATTGTTTTGGAATTGTTAGTAGTATTCATTTGTGTTTTCGTAAATGTACACAAGGAATTGGACACAGATAGGCACAGATAGGCAGATGCCTAGGAAGTGAGGTGAGAGCTTGATGTATTGATTCTCAAGAAAAACATGTTTTTACAGTTGCATCAATCAGGAACAGGGTGCCTGGGATATTCATCCTCAGTCTTTTCTGGTGAAGATTTATCTACTAATTTGTCAGTGCTTTAAGGAGACATCCACTACCCAGCACACCATTTCGTCTTTCTATGCATTTTGCTTTTACCTTGTTCCTCAGCCAAAAACATGGTACTCTCTCATCCTCTCCACCCTGACTTCAAAAGACCAAAGCTATTAAAGCTTTTCTTGCCTCATGTGAACACAGGGACACTGTGCAGGTCAGCCGGGCTGATGGGGCACTGAGACATATCTCTAAGGAAGTTATGGGTATGAATTAACTCTTTACCTTGGTGCAATTGGAGTTCTTCTTTCAGGACTGTAGTGGTTGGCCTTTTGGCCTCAAGTAAAAAAAAAAAAAAAATAAAGGTGGAAGGTGGGAGATCTATCTGAAGCTACTCTGATATCTAGGGAAAAAAAATGGCAAGAAGACCCAAAACATCTCTATGGAGGGAAAATGCATCCTGATCCTTGCAGAGCCCTGAAGAACAGAATCAACACAACATATGGCGTTTAGGCCATCTCTTCTTGAAGACAAGGCAAGCTTTGATTTCATACACTAGAATGATCTCTGTTTTGTGTGCATGAACATCGGGCTTGCACAGAGATGAAAGTGCGTGTAAACAGTGAACAATGGGTTGCCAAAGCTCATGTGTGACAGCTCCACCAGAAGTACTGCTCCCTACCTCCTGCAAGGGCTGACCTGTTTACATAACCCTGCTTAAATCACAAACACTTGCCATGGCTTCTGGGATAAGAGTCAAAAGATTGAGTTTAAATATTAACAAAATGCGTTCTGGGACACAAGGCAGTCATGGCTGTGTAGGACCTTCTGCAGTTGGGTTGTACCAGTTTCAAAAAATCTTAGGTTTCAGTTGCCTTCTCATCTATACACAATAAAATTTAATTTTCCAGCACTAGGAAGTTGACAAGAGAAAGAGTTGACATGATCTTTTTTCCTTGAGAAATGCATTTTTACCTCATTTTGTTAAATTAAGCCAAGAATAGTCTGTTCTCAGCCCAGAATGAATGTTCAGCACTTCCTGCTTCCCCGTACCGCTCCACAGGAGCTCCTCTAACTCCAAATCCCATCTGAGGTGGGAGAAAAATGGGAGGCGGGTGGGATAACAGGAGGAGGAGGACTGGAAGCAGGGTGGTAGGGATATCCCTCTGCTCTTCCTTGCTGGTGGGAATGACTTCTGAGCCTGCTGAAGGAGCCTCACAGGAGGGTGGCCCAGCTGCAGAGCGGGCTATCACAGGACCCCAAAGGGACTGAAAGGGACCCCAAAGGTGAGGTTCTGGATGTGGGATCACAAAAACAGTGTTTCAGTTTTTGGTACGTCTCATTATAAAGAGCTGTGCTTTAACCAATCATTGAAAGTCAAATCAAAACCAGTTACCTAAGAATAACTGAAACTTGGCTTCGGGTGGATGACAATTGCCCTAGAAACTTCAGGAAAATCTTAAAGTGCTCAAGGAAGGTGGAAGGGTTTATGTAGAAGTGGATACCCTTTTGAGAAAGCCTCACTATATCCAAGAGAAGATGCAGAAAGATTTTTGGACTTGCCACCACAGAGAGCAGGAGGTCTCTTCCCACAGGCAGGCTGACCTACAGCCCATCAGGACCCAGGCTGGTCGGGATGAGGCAGCCTTTTCAACCCCTACTGCAGCAGCTCACTGGTCTTTAGCACATCACAAGCCATATGCAGATGATTCGTGTACATCGTTTATTTATCATGATTGCTAATTAGGAGTTGGCACCAATGGGAACAAGAGCAACACACTTATCTTGCATCTCAGAGCTCAGATGACAATCCATGTGTAGCTTCCCCTGACAGTGAATGACTGCTGTCCAAAAGCAATTGCAGTCTGACTCCTCAGTGCCATTTAAAAAAGGCTCTGAGTATGTAGTTCAGACAAGAAAGGGTGAGATTGGCTAGAAAAACAGAATGGTTTAACAAAATGAAGGAGCATACACGTTTGCGTGGTTGTTTTTCCACAGGCGCATGTTTTTCCACATTTAATCAGAGCTTGTACTGATAGTGACATTAGACAACAACCTACCTGCATTTATCAGATGTACTTACATACATGTTTTTTTTACTTTAGGCCCATCCTGAGTCATAAATGAAAAGTTTTTTTCCAGAGGACCTTGGAAAGTATTATATAATGTAACTGCAGACAGTAATTGAGAGGTAATTAACTTTTTATCATAAAGGCAGATAATAAAAAAGTGCAAATACTTGAGTGTATTTTTTCATGAAAGCCAATATCATATGGAAAGCTACTACTACATATATAATGATGAATCTTCAACAGTTAGTTATAGTTTATGCCTTTATAAAGGATGTGACTGAAAGGGGTAAGGGATATGACATGAGCAAGGCATTTCCTCAAACTCTGGTACTTTATAATATTGTTTCAGTATTGAGCTTTAAGCCTCAGAAAACCATGGTTTTATGGCATTACAAAGAGCAGGCATTCAACTTCCATGTAAAGGAAGAAATTCTTTACTGTGAGGGTGGTGAGGCCCTGGCACAGGCTGCCCAGAGAAGCTGTGGATGCCCCATCCCTGGAGGTGTTCAAGGCCAGGCTGGATGGGGCTTTGGGCAACCTGGTCTGGTGGGAGGTGTCCCTTCCCATGGCAGGGGGTTGGAACTGGGTGGTCTTTAATGTCCTTTCCAACCCAAACCATTCTGTGATTCTAAAATTTCATTGCCAACCAGATTTGATGACCCAAACATACCCAAACACGTAGTCTGTGTAACCTTTTTTTTTAATGCAACCATCCTGGGAAGAGAGGCAGGGAAGATATTCCAGAGATATGAAGGAGAGCCTGAAAATGACTGATTTGTTTTCTGGCCTTTCCTTCCAGGAGGATCACCTGCCAGACCTTCAGCTATAGGTTTCTAGCTGACTTAAACAGTTTTCCCCACTTCCCTTTGCCCAGCCTGTACAAGCCCTGTTGTGCTTACAATGGCTCCCAGCTGCCATCAGCCCCATACCGAGGAGCATTTGCATCTTGGAGGGGAGAGTCCTGCTGGAAATCCTGTTTTATTTTATGGTCCTTTGGTTTGCTGTAAGTTCCCTGCTTCGTAGACTGTACTAGCTGGACTCCACTTTCCCATCCTATTTACCATTCCCAAATGCTTGTTCACATGGGACTTGTATCCAAGATTACGGTTATTTTTCCCAGGCTCTGTGCTGCCCTTCAGGTAGATGGATCCATTTCTTACTGCCTTATTTTCAAGTCCTTTTGCATGAAGGTCAGTGCGGGACAGATTCCCATTGTAGTCTCACCCCAAAGACACGTCTCCCTCAATCCAGCACTCCAAGCTCCATCAGTGACTCAGTGGGAATAATGCCAGCTATTGAGAAAGAAGATAATTTCCTGGGGCAATTATCTTTTCTGAGATGGCCTTGATCCTAAACTGATTAGGCCCATTATTTTTAGCTTGTTCAGTCTGGCACGGTTTCAACCTGAAGCAGTCTGGCCGAGAGCAAAGGGGAGTGCCGGCTCGAGCCACAGGCGTGGTGGCCTGGGCCTGCTCCCCACAAGCTGCTGCAAAAGAAGGTGCCACCACCATCAGACCTGAGGGCTTCCCCCTGCACAGGGGCAGTGTTGCTGCTAAAGCCTGCTGGTGGTTACAAAATGTCTTGCACACACAGCTTTCAGATTCGCTCCTCTGCGTGTTTGCATCCCAGGTGAAGGAAGTACAGCTCTCCTAATCAATCGGGATGCAGATCTGAATGGTGATAGGGGCCAGTATGGGATCCAAAGGCAGCTACTGGCCTGATTACAGCCCCGAGTGGATGAGCCATCCTTGAGGCTTGGCACAGGGAGCAGATAAGCCTCTTCTAATAGTGAAAAAAACAGCTAAAAATAAAAGCTTGACACCATAAGGCTGTATGCTGGTCACACGGCTAAGCCACATGAACTGTGAGGTTTGTTGTACAGGCAGGGGCCAAAATAACCAACCGCAAACATCTTGCAGAGTGGGGAGAAGCTTGAATGACTTGGCGATGCTGTGGATGAGCCCAGCAGTCCTGGCTCGGGGACAGTGAGCACAGCGGTACGGGCACTGACGCCCCCGCTGTGCTTCTGCTGCCTTCAGGGAGCCCAGGGTGGGCTTTGCACCTTGTAAATAATAAAAAAAAAAATTTCCAGGAATGGGGCTGGTGTGTGCTGCTGTGTCCTCGTCATGGCAGAAACAGCCCTGAGCCCCAGCTGAGCACTCAGGCCAAAGCAGTGAAAGCAGAAGTGTCTGACATCGCTTGTCTTCTTCTGTCCTCTTTGCTGGGACCCGAACTGCTTTCAGAGAATGTAACAGCAACCCACAAAACCAAAATACTTCCTTTGAACAGAGTCATACGTAGTATTTTGTGATTATTTTATTATGAGAAAATGCCGTTCTTGTAAACTGCATCAAATAAATAGTGCTATTAAGGAGTGCTGAGGCTGTAGTTATCTCAAAAGCCTGAATTTAAACTTTCCTACTTCTGCCTTCTGCCCAGCAGACAGAACACCAGGTCAGGCCAACTGCTGATCTGGATAAAGATAACTTTATCATTTCCATGTATCGCTCTGCAAACAAGCAAATAGGAAGGATATTTAGGGGTATTAGGGAATGCAACAGAGGATACCCTGTGTTGTGTTTTTTAACATTTTTAACATCATGAGAAACATCTCATTTATAGATGGAGAATGATAGGAATGAACAAAATGGTTAATTTCTGCTTGTGACCGAATTCAGCTCTTGAATTTTATCTTTAACTTGCCCTTCTCGTATTTACAATAGTAGCAGTTTTTAAATAATTTAATATGTTACTTAATATATTTAAATATATGTTAATATTTTTAAAGTATGTGGTCTCTATACGACATGGACCTCACCTCTGAAGAAATGAAATTTGCTAGTACTAACCTAAAAATTTAATCTAAATTGCTTCAATGTGTGGTCTTTAAGCCTACTAGTCACTACTTTACCTCTAAGGGTCTCTATAAAACCAATAAAAAAAGCAGGCTTCTGTATGCTAGATGGCAATATATACTTGGGAGAATTGTATAGAAATGTTTATGATCCTACACAGGGAAAAAGTTAGAAACAGTACCTGCAAATGTTATCCAATTCACTGTTTAAAACTATAATAACAGGAAATTTTAAATAATAATACGTTGAAGAATTTCAATGACAATTCATTGCAATACAGAAACTGGAAGTTCATCTCCTAATAATTACCAAAATAGTCAAGGGAGCAAGGTTCCTTAAATAATCTGCCACTATCCTGACACAGCATCAGAATACAAAATACTCCAAGTCCCATGACTACATGGTTTGTGCAATCCCAAGTGAAGAGCAAGCTGGCAATAAAGGTGAGTTCAGGTTAAAATTTCCAAATCCAGATGTGATTTCAAACAGTTATAAACAGCAGGGATGTAGACACCTGAGCAGCGCTGGAACAAACACTTGGCGAATAACTCGGGTGATGGTGTGGGGAAGTGCAGAGCCCAGAGCAGGAGCTGCAGGAGTGCTGTGGTGAGGTACCAGAGGTAGGTATGGACCCCTTCAATGGCAAGGCTTGCACACAGGCCCTTGTCAAAATACCTTATGTAATGTCATTCTTTTTTTCACAGGATGTATCTTTTGAAGACTGAGAGGCTGGCGGCTGGAAATGGCGGTGCAGTCAGGTTCGTGACTCACGCCAATGCTAAAGGTGAAGCTCCATGACGAGGCGCTCATAAGCTTGTCTCTTCCTAGATCTCGGCTAGGTGAGCCCCTCTGCTAGAGGAACACAGCTTTCTTGCTCCATGAGCAAAGCCCCAGATCATTTCATTTTGCACGTTCTTGCAAAACAAGCTGGAGCTGATAGGAATCCAGGCACTGATAAGACACCTGGAGAAATATTGGGAAATGCATTCTTCCATGTCACTGTTACCTGAGGGAAACCTCAGGCTCAATTCACACCGTTTAAGGAATGGCACAGTCTAAAGTATCTGGAGATAATGGAGTATTTTATTGCGCTGCTATCTGCAAAGGTAAACCATGTAGGGAGACCTAGAGCACAAACATAAACGATAACAAGGAGCTGGTTCTGACAATGTTTGAGTATATTCAAATGTTCCTCCAGTTTCATAGAAATGTCTACTGCATATTTATTTGTTTATGTTATGTTTAAAACTACCTTTAAGGGTGTCTCAAAATGGATAAGCAACTAAACGTGCTCTGCTGGACTTTAAAGAGGAGACTGGGAATAACATTCAGTGCTTGCTTGGGAAATACAGTGCTGGCACCTGTTTGGAGAAGTTGCCTGTCATGTTCTGTCCTCCACAGCTGCACTGCCAGGCAGCATTTGGGGCATTTGTGATTACTGTTTGGTGTTGGGTTTGTTTTCACGCCAGTTTGACTTTGCTCTTATTTTACAAAACTGTTTGCAGTTAGTGATTGAAATGCAGGTGACCACTGTGGTCTTCAAGCTTTAGTAACCTAACTGACCTCTGGGGAGACACACACTGGGATGAAGTCTTGGACATGGGTTGGAGACAGAGTCATGGAAAAACGGTTCAGCAGTAGCAATGAGTGAGCAAATGGGACTTTTCTTGCCCAGCAGTGGTGGGACGGGGACTCTGACACGAGTGTAAGACCCCATCCAACCTTGCTCCTGAGCTGCAGTTGACTAAGTCCAGGGAAGACAGGAATAACTGTTCTTCCTGCCACCTGCTCCTCCATGCTGGGATGGAGACACCTCTTGTGAAACCCAGTGGGGACCGGGACTTCCCTGTCCCACCACGTCAGCATGGTATTTGCACAATGGACTTGCACAGTCTCAGCAGCAAAGGACTGTGGTGTAAAGCCACAAGCAGAGATGGGATATACGTAGAGATGGGATATATGTAGCTGCTGTATGCAAGTCTGAGGTGGACAGGACCCTACACAATGCCTCTCCCTAAGCCTGAAGGGATGTAGGATGTTTTTAGACTCTAATGTGGCTGAAGACCTCTTGCAGGTGGGTGTCCCACAAGCACATATTAGAGCAGCTGCCCTTGGAGCCAGCGGGCACAGCGTGGAGAGGCACGTCTGAACCTCTTGCTCCACGATGGCACAAGCAGGGCTATCTACACCTGCACATTATTTTCAGATATCTGAACACTCATTACTCTCTGTGTAACATACACTACATGAGCACGCAGCAGTAGAGTGATAACTTCTCTGCCAAAGGAGAGGGCACATCCAACTGTGAGTCTGCAGGTTCTCTGACTCACCCATCGTCAGCAGGAGAAGATCTGTAGGGCTCTGTAATTGTGCAGCCTCCCAATGCTGTGATTCTCAGCCCAGCCAGATCTTAAATAATGTGCTGGTATATTCAAGCAAAGTGTTAAAATATGGTTAAATGCTGAATTAACAAGTCTAATTTAGTTGATTGCCTCTGATGCAAGGGACCTCTTAAGAGATTGATCTACTGCATGCAATCAAAAGACAGCTTCAAAGAGAAACAGCAGAACTACTTAAGCCTTAAGCAAAATATGGAAAGTTCTTCAGAGAGAAAGTAACATTAATATTGGATTAAAATATGACTTTTGCCTTGAAGAATGGGGCCCAATTTTAATGTTGATGTAGAAGGATGACAAAATACCCCCTGCTCTGAAACGTAACGTGCAAGATTTTGTGATTGTGCTCTTTATGGTATGAAGTCATTGTATAAACACCCATCATTCACGCCAAGATTGCTGGCTTTCAGGATAGAATGACTCTTCAGTACATAATAAAAGAGAATCAAAATGCAAAAGCATTATAAAAGAAATGTGAATTAAAAATGAGAGGGATGTGTCTATGGTACCAACCCTTGTACTAGAAGTTTCCAGCTCCTCTGCACGAAATGCTCCGTAACAGCACTAGGTGCTCCTGCTCATTGTGTACTCTTCACAAAGGACTGATAGCTTTCTGTGACCCATGGCCTAGCAGGGTATTACCTCTTCCACTGGCTAAAATTCAGAACCTTTTCTTCTGTAAGTCTCAATAAATGAGAGTAATCCAGAAATATCCATGTTAATGGAACTGACCTTCTCCTCCTGCCCAACCTAACTACCTTTTCCAAACATATAATGACTGCCTGACACTTGCTTCTTAACTAAAACGTACTCATCCTCACCCCATTTCATGCAACACCACTAAATTTGACCCAGCAGCATGGCTGATTTGATTTGTGCCTCAGGGTACTAGAAGGAGAAACTTGCTGTAGGAAACAAGGTGCAAGACAATATAAGAGGTTGGAAGTGAAATGCTTCCTTCTAGCATTAGTGTCCTGAGTCTGTGAGTAGAAACAACACCTCTGCTTTATATGAGGACATCTCATGGTCACCCAGTTTTGCTTTTCTTTCTTGGAGGTCCTCACAGGGAAGATTCTATTGTTCCTGGGGCTGTGGTCCCTGTCCTATTTCTGAAACATTTCTGAGGAAGTGACACCCACCAGAGCTGCACACCCAAACCAACTACCATACTTACTGCTAATGTTTCTTTTGCCCACTGAACTGCCCAAGTAGAACAGTTTCATATCTGAGACGGTTGGAAGAGCTTGAGTTTGGGGTGTTCTGTGTTGGAGGCATCCCAGCAGATGGCATTGAGAGAGATGTTTTGCCTGAAGGTTTCAGGCAGAACTGGGCAGCATCGTGACCAGCTGGGCAGCAGAGGACAGGACATGACCAGAAAGCTGCACACAAGAACAGAAGCTTTATAAAGCACATGGTAAAGGAAAACATTGGGAAACACACTCAAACTCTGCACAGGTTGATGCTGTAATGTACATTCTCAGCCACCTAATCTCCCAGTATAGATAGTGGTGTTTATTTAACACTTAGAGAAAGACATGGAGCTCTTCACAAGACAAGGAAAATGCATCTCCGTTTATGACTCCAACAGTACTGTTTTCTTCTTTCTCTATGAAAAATAGTGTCTCTCTCCCTGTAGTTTTGAGCTGCTCAGACAATTTGTTCATGCTTTATTTCCTTCCAGCCACTCATTCCTCCCTCCCATCCTAACTGGAGTGGGAGGCAGCACACGTGAAGCCCTTCAGAGCTCAGCTCATCAAGCAGCTTTCAAGAGCCATGGGTGGTTTTCAGAAAACAAGAGGAAGGTGGGGGTACTTGACACTTAGCAAGGTCTCAGGCTGTGACTCATTTACAGTATTCAACTCTTCTTATTTCTGGGGCTGCCTGAGAGACAGAGCAGTGAGAAATTTTCATTTCCTCCTCTTCTGCTCTTTCTTGGCAGAAAAGGCCACGATTTTCCAACTGGCTATGGTGTTTAGCTGGTGTTTCAGCACCCAGCATAAAGCCACCAGGACTTTGCACAGCCAAATTCATGCAATGTGGGACAGAGGCAACCCATCCACTGCATGACCCTTGTGCACAAAACCTCTCCTACACCGTCAAGAGAAAATTGACTTCTAACATTATTGCTGCCAGAATAAAAGGACAAGATTTTTATTCCCTTTGTCACTCGATGTAGTGAAGACCTTATTGTTTGAGTGAATTCGTGGAAGTACTCCAAGAGTAAAGCACTTACAGGTGGTCCTGATGAAGCCGAGGATAAGACTCTCAGAGCTAAGAGCCCTCCTGCACTTAAGCCTGGTCCTCAAAAAGTTGTCCTACTGTTCACATTGCAGCTTCTCGTGACGTACACTGAATACAGGGACTTAAGAATACCTTGAAGACTTCAAACTGGGTTTAATGCACTTCTATGACCACATTATACCTGCACTTTGACAAGGCACGTGGTCAAAAGCTGGTTAATTATTTTATGGTTTGAGCTGTTCTGCATCTTTTCAATATTTGTTGTTTTTATGGTAAAAGTCCTTTCTGTGTCAGTTTTACAAACTGCAGCAAATCCCTTAAGCCTTTCAGCAGTTATCAAAAGCAGGGGTGTGCTGTCAAAGGGAAGGCACTCTCAGGTTCAGGAAGTGACCTGGGATCTTTACTGAGTAGAAGAGCTTATGGTCTTGGTTGGAAATGTAGCTTAAACTTTCAAAAGCACCTGAGGACCATAAAGAGCCTCAGAGAGCCCAGAGCCATGGGCTAGAGCGCAGGAAAAGAAACCCTGATTGCACAAGCAAACAGACACACACCTTGTGGGGATGGGTACTGGGGTTCTGTTCACTCCATTATTTCTTGGCTTAATCATTGACTGAAATATGTACAAACCATCTGAGAGCAGCACCTCAGGCTCCTGCTACTATGCCTCCTCCTAGACTCATGTGTCTAGCTGTCCCTCAGGAGCACACGCAGTCTGCCCTCCCTCACACCATGCCCTCCCTCACATCATGCCCTCCCTCACCAGAACAGGGAACCTGTTCCTTTAGGGGCAGAGTCTGTGATTTCAAACCCCCGAAGGCTAAGACAAGCTCTGGTTTCCAGACCAGTGGAGTTCCCTGAGGAGTTTAGCACCCTATGGCCATCTGTGTATTACAGGTATCAATGGCTGAAGTGTGCGCAGGTGTTTGTGGCATCATGACCTAAGGAAAGGGTCCCAAGGATGGCTTTTGTCAGGAAAATTTGATGCTGAGGTGTCCTCAGCACCTCAGCACTGAGGGTGTACTGATGTCCTGAGCACAGGCACCTGCTACTGGAGTTGCACAGTGAGGCATCAGAGTATTATTCCATCTCTCTGTCTCCTGAAGTGGTTTTAGGTATCTCACGGAAATGTTTACAAAGACTCGCTTTGGCCTAGGGAGGGCCCCTCAGTTCCTCTACAGGCAGTGAAGGGGAGCAGGATCCCATAGGACAATCCAACCCACCTATACCACGTTTGTGCCCCAACACTCGGCTGCACACACAGCCTGCACCTTTCCGGCTGTCACGGGGTGCCGCAGCCGCCAGAGCCACCACCTCACAGCTGGCCTTTGAAAGCCCTGTCATGGCTATACTTGATAAGGACCTAAGCATTCCAGAATTGCTCCTGGAATGATGATGTTGAGTCCCTTAAAGGTGCTTGGGAGAAAGGTTCAGAGTACACACCTTGTCCAGAGCTACCACACCCAGCAACCCCATCTCGCTTACCACCAGGTCACGCTTTTTGAGAAATGGAGGGTGCCATACCTAGGCTCTGGTCACCACTTCCTACTACACCCAACAGAGCCCTGGCAGATGCACAGCAGAGCATTGCAACAGACAGTCCTGATTCATCTCTATTTTCCTGCATTAATCTCTGCAGACCAATCAGGAGCAGTTTTCCAAACAAAGTTAAGCAATATCCCAGAGAACTTTAAGAAATGACTCTTATCATCCCTCCTGAGAGTAGACTCAATGGTCAAGGCCACAGTGAAATCTTCCTTTTCTTGTAAAAGTTAACTGAAGTTAGTTATTAAAATGCTGGCAGTATTTAGGGAGGTTCTGAAATGAAGGACAGCACAAAATACCTGTGCTGCCTCAGAAAATTTCAAGGTTATCTTTTTCTATATAATCTTTGTGTGGATTCTTCTGAAGAGCTTCACAGAAGACACATCAGGTAGGATTTTCACTTGCCAGTCTGGATATGGGATATGGGAAATAATGCTTATAAATGAAATGTTTCTTGTAGGATGTGAAAGGCTCCCTTATGGATTTTTTTTTTTGTATTTTTCAAATGTTTATATTGTAGAGAAACAGAGGTTTTGAGTGTGTATCTCACTGAAAAGTGAGACAAAGCATGTTAACATTTGATTATTCTGTTAAAGTTATCACTTTTTTGTGTGTGTTCCTTAGTCAGTATTTAGGATAAATTAAGTAGGAGGGAAAGTATGCTTTTGTTAATCTGCTCAATAAAGTGACATACATCAAAATATGTATTACCAATGGTTCACAAATGTGGAGATTAGCAGGGGAATTGGAGCCTTTTATGTGTGAGAGATTGGTCACCTTCCCACAAGAAGTCCAAGGACTTAATGATGGGAGCATACTAGGAAGACAGTGGGACTCACTGGAATACAGACATCTCCATCAGGGGATTTGCAGAGGATCTTAGCCTCCACTATACTGGTACTTTCCACAATATCCCCGTTTTCCCTAAAACACCTAAAATAAGTAATGGTGCAGACAGCCCCAAAACCCCCAGCAAAGGGGATCCTATATTTCTAAATATAGATGTGAAGAAAATGAGAATGAGAAAGAAGAAAGCAATACTGACCGAAGTTATGGCAGCTGATAGCTGTTGGCAGAGCCCATGGAAAAGGGAACAAGATGAGAAAAGCTCGAGAGCAACTAGTAGCAACGGTCATATAGCTGTGGTAGGGTGGTGATCTATACGGTCTCATCTACCCTGCCAGGAAACAGGCTGAAGGCACCTTCTTCTGTACTTCAGGCACTCAGCCTTGCTAGTTTAAACTTAAGTTGGATAATGCCACATGGCACCATGGTCTTTGAAGCAGACCCACGCTTCACACATCATTCAGTTTGATGAGACCCTCGGGGTGAGGGTCCAGGGCTCCTTCTGCAGTGGTAAGCAACCAATCAAAGCTAGGCAGTAAAATGGGGTTTCTATCAGGAAAGAAAAAAAAAAAAAAAGACATGCAAAATACTTATGCTTTCAACAAGACAAACACTGATAAACCAAAGAAGATTTGGAGAGTTCTAAAGAGGCATATTGTACGTTCCCTGAGATGGGGGCATTAAATTTGGTCTGAGGAAAGGATCAAGGCTGGGCAAGGCACAGGGGAGACAACTGAAGCATTCACAAAAGCTACAACAGCTGACGAACTGGAGAAAATTTGAAATGAAAGAGTAACCCACATGCTTCTTTTATTTGTATGGCTGATGACCATTTCAAAGCGTATAAATAGTACATCTTATGCCCTACAAAGTAATGAGCAAAACTATTCAGCAGGGCTTTTGACAATATTCCTCTCTGTGATGTGAAGTGTAAAGGACTGATACTCAGAGTAAGAAACAGCAATTCTAAAGTCTTTGACAGATAAAACTTCTTCTTGAAATTCTGTGTGCATCAAGACTTACAAGAGAAAGAACAAAATCAACCAAGTTTTTCATTTCAATTTCATCAGCATTGGATTTTGGCACCAAACAGAGGGAGGGACGGTAAAGTGCAACTATAGGATTGGAGTGTGATTTCTCTGGCTGATTTTAACACACTTTGGATCGAGGTCTTGAACAAGCTTTGACTTTGAATATTAGCCTCATAGATTAATGACTTGCTTGTGTTTGGGAAATATTACAGATCTATTTTTTTATGTTAAAACAGATGGTAAAATATTTAAACCATTGCCTAAATAGTGAATCTTCTATGGCAAAATAATATAGCCACAAAAAAAAAAAAAAAAAAAGATATTTAAGAGGTTCATCTGTCGTTATTTGGACTTCTTTACATCCATGAATTTCCCCAGAATAAACTAAGAGAAAGCTAAAAGTGAAGTTATTTGAAGTAGGTCAATAACACCCTGAGCTATAGCAAAGCAGTGAGTTTCAGGATGGGATTTACATTTTAATGCAAAAATTGTTACAGATAAACAGCTTTCTGTCTGTTCATGACAATGCAAAGCACTTTGTGCCACTTGAAAATATGTTCTGTGATGTCTCCAAATATTTTGTACACGCAAGTGGAAATTAGAAATGCACGTGGGGTGTTTCAGTGCAAGTCAGCCATTAGACATGGGTGAGGAACTATCGCTGGTCAGGCATTTCATATGAGACCAGCAAGCACCAAGACACAAGGAGCATGTATGCTAGGGGAGAGAAAACAAAGAGAAATGATATATTGTCTGGGTATTGAGGCTCCCAAGAGCAAGTCCCACTGTTGCTGTCTAGGACTAGTACTATATTAAATATTTAATGGTGACTACACTAGAAATAAATGTTGTTAGGTGGCTTTAACATAGGAAGAATGCGAAGCACTGAGAGAAACATAACTGAGCACAGTGGGCAGCACAGCAATGGAGTCAAGGAGTTGCCAAAAAATACCCCGTAGTACGAATATAATGAATCTTAAATCTGTGCAATGCGGGCTTCAGGGGTCGTTTCTGGAGTGACTGAGGAAAGCCTCTATTCAGCACAAACTTGACAATGTGGGGTGGGACAAGACAGAAAGCAATATTTAGGTCAGACATTGCAACAGTTGTTTGTGAGCATGAAACGTGTTTTTACTGCTGAGTCCCCAGCACTCAGACACAAGCCAAAAGATGAACCCTGTCTCCAAGTCCAGGAGGGAACGGCTGAGCCCTGCCTTGGCTCTGCCTTTTCCCTGTGCATTTGCGGTGGTTTTCAGCTCCCAACCTTCCTGTCTAGGGTCAGTGCTTATTCACTGTGCCACAGAGACAAAATGTTTGGGATCTGCTTGTTTGTTCCTTAAGAGATTAGTCCCCTTGAGAGAGATATTTATCAATTGTAGACAGCCGACTCACAGATAAATTAACTCAAAATCCATCTTGTCCGCTTTTTGGCTGCATCTTTAGAAAGAAATGCTTCATGCTCCAGTGAAACACTGCCCTGCAGTGGGAGGAGAAGGGCAGGAGATCACCTTGGCCAAATGAAGCGGGTGTTTCTCAGCCATCTGTCTTTTGATCTTCA
Source organism: Cygnus atratus (assembly GCF_013377495.2). Classification (NCBI taxonomy): domain Eukaryota; kingdom Metazoa; phylum Chordata; class Aves; order Anseriformes; family Anatidae; genus Cygnus; species Cygnus atratus. The sequence continues at coordinate 15,289,543 of NC_066362.1, read as the reverse complement.
AAGGTGGTAACGCTCAGTTTGGAGCTCACTCATACATGCTATGGCTACTCGCCCCACAGTACATAAGGAGCTAATTTTGTAACTTCATTCCAGGTTTGTAATTGACTAACTACAAAGAGAGGCACACAACAGTCCCCATCCTCGCCTTTTCAGGAGAAATGGTTGAACCTGTAGGCAACCATTATATCGTAGCCAGACCAGTGTACTCGGAGAACTCGTTTGATGAAGAGCATGAGAAATTGCACAGATACCATAAAAACTTTTGGGATAACCTGAAACTGTATTTTCGGTAAGAAGGTTTCTTTCTTTAATATGGATCTAAGAAACAACCTGGACTGCAGCTCTCAGATAGTATTAAGTCCATTCTGACAACTTTCACTTCAGATTCCAACAAAACAAATGAAAACTGATTTACCACATGCACAGTCAGAATTTTCTAAAGATTTTTATCTGCTATTACCCTTAAAGGTCTTCCTACAATTGTATCCCAGGCAGCTTGTCTTTTCCTGGGCACTTGGCAGCATAGACTCACCATGTCGCTGTTGGAGGGGACCTCTGGAGGTCACCACATCCAGCCCTTTGCTGGAAGCACAGCTGACTGTGCAGGTTGCTCAGGGCTGTGTCTGGCAAGACTTTGACCTCTGGCAAGCCAAACCTCAATCTTGCCCCTGTCATTCCCCTCCAAAGATAGGGAGCACATCCTGGTGTGCAGAGATTCAGATTCAGCTGGGACATTCACCCAGAGACCTATGTCCTCTTGTGTCTTTACAGTTGCTCCCGGCAAAAGGCCAAAAAAATTGCCTTGGGTTTGTTTCCCATTGTCTCGTGGCTGCCAGCGTACCGCTTTAGGGAGTGGATCCTCAGCGATATCATCTCCGGCATCAACACGGGGCTGGTGTCCGTGCTGCAAGGTAACAGCTCTGGGGAACCTCTGCTCTAACACAGCTGGCTGGTTCGGGTGGAAGGAGGCTGTTGGCTCCAGCCTGCCACACACACCTCCCCACCCCGCTGTCTGTCCTTACAGGTCTTGCGTTCGCCTTGCTGGTGAATGTCCCCCCTGGTTATGGACTCTACGCGGCATTCTTCCCAGCCCTGGTCTATTTTATCTTTGGCACATCCCGGCACATCTCAGTGGGTAAGTTCAGGCACACTGACCGCCCTCATCGCCGATGAACTTGCAGTCTGCCTTTCGGGTCTAATGCATGCCTCGTGCGCAGGTCCCTTCCCCGTCCTGAGCCTGATGGTGGGAGGAGTTGTCGTCAGGCTGGTCCCCGATAGCAGTACTGGAAATGGCACTTCCACCAACATGTCAATTATAAATGAAGAGCGGGTGATGGTAGCTGCATCTGTAACCTTCCTTTCTGGGATCTTTCAGGTCGGTAAATATATGCGTGTCTGCCAGCATGCGTGTATATGCACTTCTGTGAATAGATGGATGGTGACTGGCCTTCCTCTCTGCTTTCTACCAGAGGAGTCACAAAAATAATTCTCTTCCCATTCCCATGTAACTTACCTTGGCGTACTGATGAGGAGATGTCTGTCTGCCTCCCATTGCCACGCACTGATTCATGTTGGAAAATCACCGGTTCTGCCCAGAATTCTAGAATCCAAAACTTCTAGAATTCCTTCCTTCCTAATATATTTATATGTTCGTACTTCTTGAAGCACAGGTACCATATAAAAATACAACTATTGAAAACCCTAAGACTGAAGAAGGTTTATTTTAGCTATAAAATAAAAAGAATAGGTTTTAACTGCTGTAGCAATTACTCTTATAAGTCATATGCCCCCTGTTGCTAAGTATCAGCTTTTATTGCCAGTCTGGTGACAGTATTTTCCTCAGTCCCTGGATGTACAGGATTAGGTGAAAATCTGTTTCCTTTAAATATGGTTCTCTTTGTTGCAGAGGTTGCTTAAAAGCGCGAGTGAATCACACTAATGCATGGTCATTTTGTATTTCAGTTGCTTCTGGGAATTCTGCAGTTTGGATTCATCGTCATTTATTTATCACACTCATTAATCAGTGGTTTCACGACTGCTGCAGCCATCCATGTTGTGGTGTCCCAGCTGAAGTTCATGCTTCAGCTGTCTGTCCCTGGATTTAATAAACCATTTGGCATCATCTATGTAAGTGCTAGCAGTTCAGCATTTGTTAATGTTATGGAAACCAGTGGTGTATGCCTGACTGTGTGCCACAAGGCAGCAATAACATACCTGAGTGAACAAAGAGCCAAGCAGGAGAAAACACAAGAGAAAAATATAAAAGATGTGTTATCAGTATATGACAGATCTTTAAATTTCTCACCAGATACCAAATCACACCCTGTTGGGCTAGTTAGGTAGTGTTTTCTATTGTATGTTAGCATATTTTAATTTTGTGTTCAACTTTGACTCAAACATTTAATTAGTCCTTTTTAGATTGATATTTTATGTATCTAATGTGCGTATGACACCTTGAGGGCTGTTGGATGAGAAAGGAGGTAGAAGAGGGGACAGCCCAGAAGGAGAGGGATGAGAGACACTGCAAGAGCCCTTTCATGGATGCTTTCATGGATTGTAGGTGCATGTGTGCATTTGTTGGGGCTTGCAGCCCCCATGGTACACCAGAAGTAAATCCCAACCACACAGTCCTTAGGCTGGTTTAGGTACAGGCATTTCTGGAAAGGATAATGCTGCTGTCTCAAGACATTACTGCTTGAAAAGCACACCACGTTTCTTACTGATTTTGCAGACTCTGGAGAGTGTGTTCAGCCAGATCACAGACACAAACATCGCCGACCTCGTCACCTCCCTTCTTGTCCTGCTGGTCGTGTTTGCGGTGAAAGAGTTGAATGACCGCTACAAAGCGAAGTTACCAACTCCCATCCCCATTGAGCTGATTGTGGTAATGGTCACCCCTCTTTGATTTCATGATCACTCCATCACTACAGCAACATGGGGAGCAGCCCTTTAGCTGGCTAGTTTTGTTCACCAGCAGCAGAGGGAACAAACCGCCCTGAGCTGCAGTGGGGTGGGGGAAACCTCGACAGGGCAGCTCCCTCCCCACCTGTTTTCTGTTAGTTTTCTATTTTCTATCAGTTTTCTATTAGTGAGATACTCTGACGTATTCTCTGTGGGGTTTATGAATGTAAAACCATGCCTATAAAGTTATTCAGGAATCACATATGAACACGAAATGGATGTGCAGGCTTGGGGCACTATCCTGCTGCTGGTGATGAGGCTGAAGCATGTCTGGGAGAGGGCAGGAAATGTTTCTTAATGGTTTCTCCATACGCTTATTTGAATGTTCCTAATGGAAGTGGGTTTTATGTTTCAGACAGTCTTAGCGGCACTGATTTCCTATTTTGTCAACTTTGAAGAAAGATTTAATGTAGCTGTTGTTGGAAAACTAGAAGAAGGGTAAGTGATTTGTTTACAGTTTACCAATGGAGCAAAATGATCTCTCTATTTTGTCGGGGCTAAATCGGTTTGGCTCTATTTTATGATCAAAATCACTTACTTCATCTTCTTTCAGCAGGTAAATAAAGAGTTTGCTCTCAACAATATTAGGACCCACTCTGAATAGATAAAAGTTACTTACTATAGCACATCTATGCAACAAAGAATGATTTTTCTTTCCTGAAACTGTGGCATGAAATAATCTCATGCTTCATTTCCCAAGCTGCTGAGCAGGATTTTGCTATATGCCCCTTTTACTGAGCTACACACGCCTGAACCCCTGCATTTCCCCCTAAGTATGCCCATGGTTCAGCAGCCACTGCCAGCCCTGGGAGGCCACCACGACACCACGCAGATCTCCTGCTGGTCCCCTGTCCCCTGTGACCAGAAGACATTTACTAGGACATCAGACTGCAGCAATTTACTCACCAGGGCACTCAGCACTTGTAGCCTCAAGGGTGTTAGTAGATGAAGTTTGCAGAGGAACAGCTAATTCTGCTCAAGAGTCTCCATTCTTCAGATATCAGTTCACTGGAAAAAGAAAAAAAAAATAGCAGAGAGGAATTCCCCCCAGGATCTGCAGAAGGCCCTGAGCAAAGGAGTAGGACATGGCAAAGCTAAAGCATCTAGCAGAGAGACTAACCTGACTCAGTAAATGTTTGTTTAGCTGTGTAAAGTGCTTCAGTGAATCACACAGGGATTTTTTAAATCCATGTGTAATTAGAAGGCAGAACCATGCATGCACTTCAGCCAAGATAAGCTGTGACTGGTCCTGGCCAAGTAAACGGTAACCCACCGAGACACCACTTGAGATGAGTGCAGATAAAGAGAGTTCCTGTCCCAGTCAAGGGTCCCCCAGAGTTTTGTAAGGTTCAGATCTGCAATTATGTGTCTCACCTCTCCAAGGCACCCAGCTAAAACTGTATGAGCTGGACCACTGCCTTGCTCACTTGCTTGGCAAATTGTCTCCCCAGGTACATCCTTAAAGAGCAGAGATTTTTGTCTTCCAGATTTCAAGCTCCTGTTGCACCTGATGTAGGCATCCTCCAGAAGTGTATCGGTGACGGCATTTCCATTGCAATCGTTGGGTTTGCAGTAGCCTTCTCCGTGGCTAAAGTGTATTCCATCAAGCACGACTACCCAATAGATGGCAACCAGGTAGGTCAATGACACAGAGGTCAGTACTGTGCATTTGTCAGTGGGCAATAAGTCATTTTAGGAATGCTTTTCTCGTGACTAACCATCATGAACTAGTTTTTAAGAACAGCCTTTTTGGTTTTTATTCCAGGAACTAATTGCTTTTGGGCTGGGTAATATAGTTGGCGGATCATTCAAAGGATTTGCCTCCAGTACAGCTTTGTCAAGATCGGGTGTGCAGGAGAGCACAGGAGGCAAAACACAGGTACAGAATACAAAGGGGAATGATGGCTTTTAATGTGAGAAAGGTCTCTTTTCTTCACTGCTGACCCTAATGCCTTTGGGCACTTATTCATGGTGGGATTGTTCCCTCTTGCAGATTGCTGGTATTATCTCAGCATTCATCGTCTTGATTGTTATCTTGGCCATTGGATTTCTCCTGGCACCATTACAGAAGGTATTCACTTGATTTACTTCATGCTCTCTCGTGCTTGCCAAACCTAGGAGGCTCTAGGAGGCACTGGGAATGTTCACAGAATTCAGTGGGAGCCAAACAGGGTTTTGCAAAACTAGATTCTTTCTCCCAGATTATAACAGGCAGAACCACTACATGTGGTCAAAGGGAATGCAGGTGCCCACACACCAGACATCAGAGCACCGGCTTTTAGGTGCCAAAAGTGGGATTTGCAGCCCCAAGTCAGGCACCTGCGCTGCACCACAGCTAGGGAGATTCCAGCGTGATGGAGGGGGCATCCCGACTCGCAGCAGGGATACAGGGGGGATACTGGGAGGAGCTGCCTTTTGTCCCTATTTGTATAACATTTTAAGTCTAAATGTTCAATATATGCTTTGCAAGCTTTAAAATTCAGTATGCGTTTTGCTCTTCTTAACAGTCAGTCCTTGCAGCTTTGGCTCTGGGCAACTTGAAAGGAATGCTCATGCAGTTCAAGGAAGTGGGCGTCCTGTGGAGAAAGGACAAATATGACTGTGTAAGTTGAGTCCCACAAGCAGTCGGGAATGAAGCACTATGGAAAAGTCACCTATTATGCAAATGCTCTTAAAGGTCATCTTTATTTTTATAGCTGCCTTACTTCCCTACATGGAAAGTACAACAATAGCATGCCTTTTTTACTCTTGTACCCCTTGCTCATGTTTTTCATTGTGTCCCAGCTATCCTGAATCAATTCTGTCTGCTCACCTCTCTTGGGGACATCCATTTTCAACCATGTCATCAAAATATAGTTCCTTATATAAAGTCAAACACAGAAGGAAGTTACCAAAAAAAAAAAAGTCTAAATACATGCTGCATTGGCTACAGGAACATTTTCTCCTTTTCATAAACTCATGTAGCACAGCACATAGAAGGTAATCAGCAAAAAGCAAGTGCAGACCATGGCTGGAAGTATTTACTCCCAACAGTAAAGCTGGTGGCTGCAGGACAGGGCCTCTTACCTCTCAGAAGATAAGTCTCTTGCCTTTCTCACCTGTCAGTTCCTTGTGTTCCTGAATCATTCCAGACCTCAGGTTTCTGAGCTGCAAAACAGTCATTTTCCACATGAAAATGTGCTTTGAGATCTGTGGTTAAAAATACTCATTATTATCCAGTAATTTGTATTTATCAGTCAAGTATTTTCACAGCAGCTAAATTTGCCTGTCTTGATGTCCAAAGCATATTTACAACTCTCAGCTTCGCCAGGACACTAATTTACTTGTAACCTTGCACTTCTGTTGGATTTGTATTGAGCATTTGGTGAACCACCTATGGAAGATTCACACTTTTATTATTCCAATCCTTCAAATGTGTTATACTGAAACTGTTTTCTCTAGAATTACTTCCTGGTGCTTGTTGGTGAGTGCAGCCCTATTTTACAAGATAAGCAGCTATGAAAGATGAAATCACTTTAAAAAAAAATAATAACAATAATAAATGGACATCCTGTACCAGATCAGAGAAGGCAGTTCAGATGTTGCGGCTCTCACTCGGGGCTCGTGATCCAGGTCCTCATCACACTCATAACTGCCGATGTCCTTCTGCTCCCTGCAGGTGATCTGGGTGGTGACTTTCTTAGCCGCCGTTTTCCTTGGCCTGGATATTGGGCTGGCAACTGCCGTAGCGTTCGAGCTGCTGACCGTGGTGATCCGCTCCCAGATGTGAGTACTTGGCCGCAGTGATAAGACGTCTCAGGGTCTCCTGTTACAAATTAACTCCCCCTGTGCAGAGAGAACCAGCAACTATGTTGGGCAAACCAGCCGTGCAGAAATCCCTGAATGTTGGATCCTGCTTCAGGCCCTTTGCTTGTCTGTGGAGCATGGGACCACCACTGATAGGCAGTGCTGAGCTCTTGGCGAGGTGGAATGATGGTAGGGGCTCACCAGCCAGCTTTTGCATGTCTGAAAAATAACATTTCCATCTTTATTGCTGCTGCAAATTGCAGTGGAAACCCGCACTGAGGTGCCCAAAAACATCTGGCCAGTGGTGTTTGTGAGGAAGGAAATGCTTATAGCTCTATGCATGCAGAACACCACCAAAAAATAGGCTAAACCTGCAAGAAAAAAAGGGAATATCAACACTGGCTACTTCAGTGTGACTGTACATACCATTACAGGCCAGACAGGGGGCTGCCTTACAGGGGTGAGTACATGCAGGGACAGAGGCACCCTGTGTGAGCAGCCCAGCAGGTCAAGGGGATGCGGGTCTTGTTCTGGCCAGGAGCCATGCGGATGGCTGCTCACTAGCGTGAAGTTCAAACCGGACAGCAATAGGACTGCCTCCTGTCAGCATCCTCCCATCTGAATGAAACCTTTCAGCCATTTCCCTGCTCATCTAGCACAGCTCCATGCTTGGCTGGATTCCAGCGGGGTGTCCGGAGCTGCAGCTGTGCCCAGGGCATGACCGCCACAGGCAGGGGCCGAGCTTTGCAAAGAAGGTTTTCACCCTCTGAGAACCGCAGAGCAAACTGAGAGCAACCCCAGCTGCCCCTTCCACCAGGTTTCAAATGGGGTACAAATAACCACGTGTGTTTTTTTGCAGCCCGAGCTGCACTGTTTTGGCCAACATTGGAAGAAGTAACATCTACAGGAACAGGAAGGATTACACTGATGTAAGCAACCTCATGTTTCTTTTATTACCTGCTGCATTTGTGTTTCTGTATCAGACGTTGGTACTGATACCTTTGCTTTGTGTTGCAGATCTATGAGCCAGAGGGAGTGAAGATTTTCAGATGCTCATCTCCTATCTTCTTTGCTAACATTGAATTCTTCAAAAAGAAACTCATCACTGCTGTAAGTGCCTGGTGCAGTCAGTTTGAACAAATGAATTATGTGACACGTTAAGGCTGAATACAATTTCCCCATAACTATGCAGTCTGCTCATAGTTCAGAGATGATTTTCATGAATTATTCACGACTGTATTCCCATGTGTACATACATACCTCTGGGAAAGAGAACAATCTGATTTGTGCTGAACTTTTACCATAGCAATGTACATACATGCTTTTAAGTCCTTTAGAAAATCTACTGGGAACACAGAGAATATAAAGGGCATTATTTTATTTATATTATTTACACCCAATAAATGCTAGTTTACTCACCTTGCCCTAAAGAACTTAATCGCAGCAAACAGAAGAAAAGCTGAATGAAATTGCCCTGTCTTCCTGCAACCAGCACGAGATGCTGAGCCCTGCCCGTGCCAGCGATGCCCACCAGCCCCAGGCTGCCCAAGCCCATCTTGCACCCGCAGCCGCCCCTGCCTGCTGCTTCTGTGGGGAACAGATAGGCAGTGGCTATGCTGAGCAGTGGCAATGAGTGCCTTGTTCACCACATGAGGGACTGAACATGGGGAATTGACACGTGGACGAGGAAATCTGGCACGTTTGGGTCTCCATGTGCTTGGCTTTCATGTCAGAAAAGTCTGAAGGATTTTTTTTTTCTGAGGGTTGTGAAGTCCCACGCCTCTCTCTCCTTCTTCTTCTTTTCAAACAAATACAGGCACTTCTAAAACCTCTCTCCTCCAGCCACAAGCTCGATGAGTCAGAAGTCCTGCAGGAATGTAGTATTTTTGTAACCCTTATTAGTCTGACATACCTGCTCTTCTAATTTTGTTAAAGAGGATCAAAAGACAGATAGCATGATTAACGTTTTCTTCAAGGAAACAAAATTATGTGTACAAGATCCACACTGCTGTCAGGTGGCACAGAGCATATATAAAACCTGTGAGCTCGATAGCCTGAGTGGCCATCTTATAACACAGATGAGTAAGACAACCTCAGGGCTAGCCAGGAATTTACCAGCTTGCTGGAGCTGCTGGCCTGTGCCACAGCATTGTTATGTTTTATTGCAACCCATGCCAGTGTAGATGTCTTCCCAACTGGAAAAAAGGATTTGTTTAATTGGTGAACAGTGGTAGGTAGCATCGAGTCCAAACCATGCTCATCATGACTGTAAAGAAGAGCTGCATGAGATGGTGTGTCCTTCCACTGGGGTTTTGCCCTGGGAGATGCCAACTGGCAGGAGCAAGGCACTGAAGGCACCAGTCAGGGACAGCCCCCGGCCTGAGCCTCTTCCCAGCCACACCAGTGTGACCCCACTGGGGAGCACCCTCGTGTGGATGGGGACACAGTGGCACCAGCTACTCCTGGCAGGGCGAGGAGACACCAGCCTGGGCACTTCATCTGGAATGACTGAGGAAGGCAGGGGGAGACCCTGACAAGCAGCTGCACCAAAGGCAGCTGGTTTTTGGAGAAAAGCAGCTCAAAAAGACATTACTAAAATGTTTAAAGGTAGTAAAGTTCAAAGGTAGCAAAGAAATATAAAACAATACCTTTCCTAAAAAAGCTCTATGCCTGAGATTTAAGGCTTCATAATTAATTCAGCTAAGGATATTTGCTCATTTATTTTTTACTTGTGTCATTATTCAAGAGTTTATGGGTGTTTTCTAGCCTCACCATCATGATTATTTGATATGTTACTGGAATTTTGGGCTAAACCTAAAGAATTAAAGTGCTGTTTCTGCAGGTTGGCTTCAACCCACTTAGAGTCCTGAGGAAACGCAATAAGGCTCTGCGGAAGATCAGAAAGATGCTGAAGAAAGGAGAGCTTCAAGTGACACCTGTACGTAAGGCAACTGCACCTGATGCAGACAGGGTGGGCAAAAAGGAGGCAAGACCCGGGGGATTAAGCAACCAGCTCCCTGGCTTGAAGTGCAGAGGAGCGCTCACAGCCTCCTATCCTAATTAGCCATGCTATTCCCCAGTCACAGCCTCCTGTCCTAATTAGACACGCTATTCTGCAAGTCACTACCTCATGACATAAACACACTTCAAAAATAAGATTATAAATGGCTCTCACAGTCACAAATCCTGCATGCTTTTTGTTGGCTTGTTCCAAATCTACTGAATCAAAGTGTATCTGATCATTGACTTCATGGAACAATAAATTCTTGTGGAAAATAAAAGACAATCATTAACGGATTATGATGACGATTAAATGATTGGTTAGAGGAAAGCCAACATTTCCACACTCCCCCAGATGAGGGAGAGGCAGAACTTTTTCTGGTGTAAAGTGCAGGTGGGTCCTGCTCCATCTCATGGGCTCATAAGCTTCGCATTGCCACCACACTCGCCCTTGCTTAAGACGTGCTCCCAACCCAGCTGGGTCTCAGACAGAAGCATTAACTGTGGTACTTTTCTCTGCCAATGCAGAAAGGCTTGATTTGCACGGCTAACCAAACGCACGAGTCCGATGAAGAGTTAGACAACAACAGGATAGAGGAGCTGGACCAGCCCACCAACATGACAGACCTGCCCATTCGGATCAACTGGGGCTCCGACCTGCCCCCCGGCATCACTGTGCCCCAGGTCAACATCCACAGCATTGTGCTGGATTTCTCAGCAGTGTCCTTCCTTGATTTTTCTGCCATGAGAGTCCTCCAAAAGGTAATTCTAATTCCCAAGACAAACAGCAATCTTACAAAAGAAAAACATATAAATGTGGTCGTGTGCTTCATAGAGGTATTTCTATATGGACTGGAAAGTCAGTGACAACCTTTGAGTTTAAGTGAGTTAGAAACTGATTAAATAATTAACCTAAATTTTCTTGGAATTAGAGTGTTGGTTCTGGCACCCTTTCTTCAGCTAGTAAGGTTTTGGGAAGCTTTACAGAAATGCACCTGTGAAATATGGCTTTAAACATAGGGTCAGGAGTTGGAGCACCAGAGTTTCATTTGTGCTCCTGCTCTCGCTTTCCAAGGCAACCTTGAGCAGGGCAATAAGGACAACATTTTCCAACAGCAATAGCTAAAGTTAACTATCTAGATCCACATTAGCTGGGTAAATCTATTTCCATAGGAACTAAATGTGTACATGCAATAGGAACAGGAGTTCTGCTCAAATTCCTAGTTAGAAAAGTCTCCCCAGAAGCTTTTGGAGTTATCAGTTTCATCATGTGTGAAGTAGGTACAATAAAGCCATGCAGTTTATGAGAGATCATCATTTTCACTGTGGGTGGAATGTACTAAGTACTGCCCCTCCCCAAAAGGACCAGTCCTCCCTGTCCTCTGCCACTGAAGAGACTGTTCTGCCTCCAGGTGCAAAGCTCTTTGCCATTATTCAAACACAATCAATACCTTAAATTGCTCTGGCTAATTGCTGTAATTGCCGCTATCAGCAAAGGTATCACTATCTAAATGGTGCCTGTTTGCTGTTTAACAGACTTTGAAAGAATTTATCCGGATTGACATCGACATTTACATTGCAGGGGCACATGGTGAGTACCTTTGTTTCCCTCTGCCTCTCCATGGATGCTCCAGTAGCAAAAATTATTCCAATTCCTGGTTTTATTTCCCAGAACTGGATAACGACAGCTCCATCTCCATGCTGCCCCTATCTCGGGCAGCCTGTGTTAAATGAGAGCCGGGCCCCTGTTCCCTCCTGCCCAGCATCAAGCAGGGCAGTGCCGATGGGGTTGGTGTCCCACCCTCTCCACGTCGGTAATGTCTGCTCTAATAAATAAAGCTGTGCACTTTGCCAGATAGCCCCGTGTTCACTCAGTGGCCATGCAAAGGATGCACTATTATTTCTTCATTTTCAAGGCCTGCAGGTGACTTTTACACTTTGTTCCCCTGCAGAGGGCTTCCTGGAGAAACTGGAGAGGTGCGCATTTTTTGATGAGGAGATTAAGCCGTCCATGTTTTTCCTCTCCATTCATGATGCAGTTTTACACATCTTGCTGAAGAAGGATATAGCCAGCTCCCCCAAATTAAAGCTCACTGAGGTAACACTACAGTTTTCCTTTTACTATTTTTGTCCCTTTATATTGCCCACAAACACCCAACTCTGTGCAGTGCTCTGCCTATCCAGCCATAGGCCCAATACCATGTCTGTATTCAAAACGTTAATAATAAAAATTCTGCTGGTCTCTGATAAATTGAGAGAGTGAGCGTGGCTCTTGGTGCAGGTGCTAGCAAGCCACCAGTGGGAGCAGTGATTCCCACCAGAGACTGGCCTGGCCTTGAACTTCTCTTGAAGCCACCTCCTTGGGAAAAGGGGTCACACACGTGGTGGGGCTGGCAGGGTACAGCTCCTCCCTGAGAGCATGAAGAAAGGAAACAATCCATTTCCTGACCCCAAATTTCGTGTGTTCATTGCAGAAGGGTACCAACAAAGACTGTATCATCAATACCAGCAATGGGCTACGCAGCCGGGAGAACACGGTAAGCCTCCAGTAGTGTCACTCTAACCCCAGTTCTGTAGGTGATGCAGTCACCAAAAGCTGCTCACAGGAACCTCTAGGTTAGATCACAAACTTCATCACTAAGCTCATGTCAGCCCAGTGCAGGAAGCACTCAGTTTATTATTGGGATTTGACTTAGGGCAAAGCGTTGCAGGAGTAAGAAAGGCGGGGCTCTGCCCACAGGAGGTGTCCCTGCCTTGCCTTGCGCATTGATGGCCTGCAGAGGGAAGATAGGCAAAGGCCATCGCCACTGGCCTACTCACCCTTCCACCATGGTTCTCCTTCAAGGAGCTCACAGGCCTCTGGTGGAGCGTCCATGTGGCAGGGACTTCATCGTTAGCCCCATTTATCTGCACGTCACAGACAAAAGGGGAGTCTGGAGGCAGGGATAGGAGAGGGACACAGCCTTTCATCACTGACCTGTGACAAAGAAGAGAGCGGTGTCCAGAACACAGCAGCCCCCTAAGGAGAAGATGGAAAAGATGTTAAACAGCAGCCTTCCCACACAAATGCTTTAGAGTAGCAAGCTCTTATGTCACTCACCAGAGAGTACCTTCCCCAGATAGTCCTTCCATAGGTGACATTTGTTTCCATTTCTTTTCCTACAGAATCCAACAGAAACAAAATTTTAGATTCGATTTTATAAGTAGAATATCCTCCAGCAGCACAGCATCACTTGCAGAAGATGAATACAGATGCAGCGATGAGCATAAAGACTGATGGACGCTTTCATATACCCTCAGAAGGATTTACTTCACATGACTATGGTCCACGTCTTGGAATGGGCTTGTTAGTCTTTATGTGTCTCTGTAAATATAGAGGTGTATTTATGTACATACATGGAGGCTATAATCACCTGGATTTTCTTATTTCACACCCTGCTGACAACCTACCCACGCAGCTGAAGAAGCAAGTAATGTTAGCCCTATTTGCATATACTTGTACATACATCTATGTTATTCTGACAGTTTGTAGACAGCTTGTACAGTTACTAGAGAATATATAAATATTTGAAATCTTGTAATTTATAACAGCCTAATACTTGGGAGAGATATTTTATCTTCAGCTTGTATATAACTTGTATATAGTTTTCATTGTGGTTTTCAAGATACCTAGTAGATTGAGTTATTCAACTTATTTTCAGCTCACTACTATGTGCACAGTACACATACTGACTAATGTACCTACTGTGAAATATGAAAACAGCTCAGTAAAGATACACAGCATTTTCAGATCCAAACATGATTTATTGATTCAGTTTAGGATGCTATAAAATGCACAAGACAGGATAGAGTTACAGTGAACTAGAAAATGATGATTTTGGTAACCCTCCATCACTTGCCGCATTTGTCAATACACCAGCGAGGTAGCTTGTCATCAGCCTGATTTCCTGCTGAAACACAAAAATTGACAGCGATTGAAAACTGAAAAAGAGTTTTCTAATTCAGTTTTGTTTGGGTCCGTTTGCACACCAAGAAGAGCTGCAGTGAATTCCCCTGTGAATCAGTCTTCCTTGTTAAATGCATCCCAACTACCTCACTTCTGCTGACAGCAGCAAAGAGCTCGAGGTGATACAGCTACTAAGAAATTGCAGCTGGGAATCTTGGCAGGGAGCACGGCAGCCTTCTCGTGGAAGGGTTTTCACCTTCGTGTTGGCGTGACAGGCAGCCCCATTATGTGTGTGCCCCAGCAAGCAGGCACACACACTGACCCCAAATCTCAGCTTGGGAGGAGCTGTGGGTATGGAGCTGCCAGGTAGGTAGGATGAATTTCCCACCTCTCTTGGGCAGGTGCTCAAAGGGCTTCAAGTGAAGAGTCTGTTCTGATCCTCTGGTCTGCACAACCCAACGTACTGGAAGACTTGAAGCTGAACTACAGTACATCTCTCAGAGAAAGAAGAAGAAAAAAAAGAAAAAAGAAAGAAACGTGACAGAACTTTTAACTTAACAAGTGCTGGAGGCATGAAAATCCTCAGCCTAGAGGATAATGGGAACATTCCAGGGGTCTGAAAGAAAAAGCAAGTAAAATAAAGCAAGTAAAATAAACAAGTGTTTAGTTTTCTAGTACAGCTTTGACTTTCAACCAAGTCAGGAGTGACCAGAGCAGTGCATTTGGACTTGTCCTTAAGAAGGGCTGGAGGGAAGGAGAAAGTGTTCCAGGTAAATAAGAACCATGATTTTTATCTCAGTAGTATGCAAGACTTCAGAACAAAATTTGAAGGAAAACCAGACAGGAATATGTGGGAAGAAATGTGGCTTGCGTTTGTAAAAGGTAGATGTATGCATGCCACACTCACCTAACCATCATAGCTCACATAACCACCAGTTAGCAAACAGAGCTCCCAAAGGGAAATGCCATAGCTTTCATCTCTCTAGACCTGAGCAAAACCTTCCATGCAGAGCCAGGTGGGCAACAGTTAATGTGGTTACAGAAGATGGGATAAGCAAAGGCACTGAAAGGCGAAGATGGGTTATACTAAGGAGGAGATGACGAGTAGGAGCTTTGAAATAGAAGTACTGGGGTGGAGGAAGGATTGCTGTGTTAAATATTTGCATTAATTGTTTGTTACAAAAATTTGGAGTTATCTGATGAAATCTGCTAATAAAGTCAAGCTGGAAGATAACATTAAAATGAGGAGGCTCCAAATGCAACTGGAAGATAATATTAAACTGAGGAGCTTTTGAATACAAAAAGAAAGAGGTGACCTCGAAGACTGAGGTCAGAATGTCACTCAACTGCTTTTCTAATGCAACCTTCAAAAAAACCATAGATTGTATCAGAGCAGATTTGTTTCTCCAGCAGAATAAGAGAGCTGTTAGTGCTGCTGCACAGTGCATGGATGAGATTTCACTCTGAATGCTCTGAACGCTCACAGTGAGCCCGCCTGTTCAATAAAGATGAAATCAAACTGCAACTAAAGAGGAGAAGAGCTCTGAGGATCTTTGTGGAATGGAGAGCCCGTATTCAAGGGCTGACAAAAAGAGTTATAGATACAACAGCGATTTAAACCAGGAGAGAAGAAAAGCTATGTAAGATTAGTAATAATAATAATAATAATAATAATAATAATAATATATGAGGGGAAGAAAAAAGAAAAAAGTATAAACTGGCTAAAGCTAAACATAACCTAGATATTAGAAGATGTTTCCTAATTTTTACAATGGTGAGATTCTGGAATATCCTTCTCACTCAGAAAAAGAGAAGAAAATATCTAACCTGCTTAACGCAATTATGGAAATCTCAGTACCACAGCCTACTGGAGTCAGTAGAAGCTAGACTTCCTGGCTGGGGCTGCTCCTTTCAGCCCTGCGCTTGCACGCACTGGCACAGACTCAGGCACACATTACTAGCATAGGCAAGTCAGTCTGGTGAAAGCAAGAAAAGGAAAGGGTAAGACACAAGACACCATGTATTTCTCTTCAAAAACATTGAGTGTACTGACAGGCCTCAGCTTAGGAAAAAGTATTCTCAGTTGCACTCCTCAGAACAATTAATTTTAAAACTAATGACTCTCCTGATGTAGCGCAATGCCCTGTGTGCTACGCAAACAACTGGAAAAATCAAAACGTCATAGTTTGCTTCACTTGTTACCCAAGTATCTTGACAAAACTAGTTCAAGCCTTCTGATTTCTACCAGATATAAAACCAGAATTCAACAGAGCATAATTTCACCATCCAAAACTATTCACCATTTCTAAAATGGATGCAAGACCCAGACAGCCTTAACCAGAGAGCCTTGCACTCCCACCTCACTTGTTCCTAATACTTGGGATCTTCTTAACCACCCGCTCATTTCTTGCATTGACAACAGCATTGCATTTCTGATGTTTTACGTGATTTCTGGTTGTTTTTTGTTGTTGTTGTTGTTGTTTTTCCTGGTTATTTCTGCGTTCAACTTTCTGCTTCTCTCGTACCACTAATATTTCTCCTGCTAGTTTACCCTCACGCAGACTGCAGCACAGTCTTGCTCTGCCGTGTGATGTGGTGGCGATGCAGAGCTACTGGCTTGTTTTTAACACGGGGACTGTTGAAAACCCATATCATGCTCTTCCACTGAGCAGTTGCTGCTCGGTCAGAGCAACACCACACGGTGCTTTTTAATCCTTTACTCAAGAATAAACTAAAAGGCAAATTTCATACCTGCTTTCTTTTGGGAGAGCTGGCTGGTATCATCGATCCATTAGCACATATTCTGAGCCCACCTCTCCCCAGCACAGCACAGATGCTTGGTAACTTCGTAATAACCATCTTAGAGCCTACAAGGGGGTGAAAAATACAGAAGCCAAAGAGCCTGAGATGCTCAAGCCTACTCCCAGGCCTGGTTTTCACTTTGTAATGCAGAAGAGATTGTGTGAAACATGGAAACAAAGCCAAAAAAAAACAAAGTTACTCAGTTATTTGAGGCCTGGGGACTGATGGAGAGAGTTTTATAACATGTAAGCCCATAGTTTTCTCAATTTCTAACTAAAAGTTCATAGTTTGGAAACAGGAAAAAGTATCTGTAAATGCTACTAGAAAAGAAACATCAATTACAGCTCTCCATTCCTCATCCCTGTGCCAAATGTAGACGGCTTGCTTCTCGTGCTCCTCTTTCCACATCTGCTCCTCCACACTTCCTAAGAAAATGCCTGAAAGTTTACCTGACCCAGGAATGGCTAGGAACAAGTGCAGGAGCTCTCACTAGCACTCAGGTAATTTGATTTAGTGTAGGAAATCACTCACCATTGATTTTGGAGCTGTGTTCAGGCATTGTTTTTCACAAACAGAACTAAATAAAACACGGTAGACTGGAGCGTATTCACGTCTATTTAAAATCATTTTTCTTGTTGTTCTTTTACTTTAATAATTTAAGCTGCAGTTCTACTGCAAAGCACTACCATACAGAAATGGAAGCATTCCTGCTTGTCTGTAAATACAAATTATCCCTCTCTCCATTAACAGAAGCATGTTACACTTCTAAGTCCCGTTAGCACTCACTGATAACAGCATCAGGACGACTGAGCCAACTTAACAGCTTCCTGCTGCTATTCCACCCACATCTTTCAGGATGCATGCTAGATTTTTTAATCTTTTAATCTCTGTTAATCTTTTGCACTCAGAAACCAAATCAAAACTGGGAAAAAAGATAATAATGCCCCACATTCAGAGAACAAGCAAATAAAATTCAGAGTAGGAAAAGCTTCTGAAGTCACAATGTCTTGTGGCTAAGTTAAGACTAAGAGGAGCTTTAATCTTCATTATTGTCATTCATGTTGCCCAAAGAAATGCAGCTAGTCGGGTCTACAAACCGCTCAAGATGAACTATCAGTGTGAATATAACATACCCAAACCCAGTGAAGAACCAGTGGAGGGCACCATTTCCATACAGAGATGAATTCACTGTTGCTAAGAATTGTTTTTAACATAAAGTAAAAACCAGTGAAAATACAACTTGTATAATACTGATATTTCCTTTAGAAATGTAGAGTCGAGATGAAAATGAACAAAATGAGACCCGAGTTTTACAGAGCAGGAAGCATTTTAGGAAGAGAGAGGTGTGCTCTGACTTGATCCACAGAGAAAGTGTTATCCACAAATTTGTTTCTGAGAGCACTTGACTTTACGTAACACAGAAGACAGACCAGTTTACTCCATTGTGATGTCTGCAAACTCCAACATGAAATGAATATGAATTACTTCCACTTTATTTTCTAACAAACAACTTGACTCTCCCTCGAGAGCCATAAACACAAAGGAGTGGACACTCCATCCGCTATGGACTTCTAACTCTCCCGGATTAGATCTAGGACGCAATTTTTCTTTTTTAAAAGAACACAAAAAAAATGTCACTTAAATGTCACGCAACACATGCAAGCACCCAATCTTTATGTTCACAGCATTCTCAAAACCCGAAGAAGGTACATGTTCATGTAATTAGCTGCTTGTCGTGAAACATGCACGGTTGCAGGTGATCCTTTAAGCAAAATTAGAGATGGACTTGAAGATAAATTTTAAACCACGGATGTCTTCAGGCCATCCATTTGTGTCCTTTAATTCATTCCATTGTGAAAACAAACTGTCATCAAACTCTTTTTCATTCCCTTAAATGGCACTACTGGAGGATTTTACTATAACTAACATTTTAATGCTGTCAGAGGTCTCTTAAAACCCAAGATCTGCTTGGCAATGCCTCAGCAGGGAGATCGCTGCCACTGACAGGGATAATTGTTCAGAATAAAACCAGCTCGATTCAGTGTCTGTCTTTAAAGGAAGACCCAACTAGGAATCCAAAGAATTCAAAAGTACTTCTCACCATCTCAAAGACCCTTAATCATACAGTGAAATACAATATATGGCATTCCTGAACTTCACACTGAAACTACCAGTGTTTTAAAAATAAAACAAAACTCCAAAGAAAAACATAAACAAAGACGATTGTCAACGTAACGTTTCAACCAATGCAAAAATCTTTTAAATTTTTGTAAATATGAGAGTATCAATGGTACCCTTGGCTATATAGGTAAACTTAAAACTTCAAGATGTAAACATAAAACACATTTAGGTCTTCCAATACAAGCAATACACAGAAGTTTGACCCAAGTCCAAATCCTATATACACCAGATGACCTTTCAGTAACTTCTCAATCACAAAGACTTTTGATCCATTAAATGATTCAAGGGATCCCATTGACTTTTGGGGTAATAATAAATTTAGTAATATTCTGAGGTCATTATACAGCAAGCACAAAATCATCACCTCAAACATAAACAAAACCCCCAAATTCTCACACAGTTTCTACGGTGACATACATTTATCTTCTGCACTTTTTGATGCAGCAAGGGCTGCTCTTGTCCCTTAACCAACTAAAGGAAACTGTCCCAGGATTTTCAGAGAAGCGCTTCAAAAATAGCTTAAAGAAATGCAGCAATGGACACAGGTATGAAAACTTCATTTGCTTCACAACAGACTAGGTAACATTTAACAAAAATACATAGTCTGATTTATTTCTAAAAACTAGCATGATGAAGAGATTTGGATTACTTCCTCATCACCCCGATTTGATGGGTAATAGCTGATTTCAGAAAGCCTTGTTTTGCAAAACAGAGCGTGCTGGTGATGCTGGCGCACCGCCCTGTGTTGTGGTTTAACCCTGCACAGAAGCGTGCCACGTGGTACCCGAGTAAATCACGCAGCACGCCTAACAGAACGCAGCCGGTGCCAAGAGCCATCAGCAAGTCTCTCCAGAAAAGGTCTGTCAGCCGTCAGTTTGGCTTTCCGGAGTCGAGGAGCGTTGGTCACTTCAGACCTGTGGATTTCCTCCTCAATGAAGTTATATTCTGTAACACAAATCTGCCCAAAACGACCTCCTAGTAGCAATGACAAAAGGGAGCACTTAAACGTTGCTCATGCGTTTATTATAAATTATGGAAACAAAATAATGCTGGCGGTCATTTTCTCCTTCACGCACACTGACGCACTCAATCGTCAACCAGCCACGTACCGCAGCACAATACCACAACCAACCTTTTTCTTTGCCAGTGTTTTATTTAAAATGACTTATTCTGCAGAGAAACCAAACCAAAGAACTCCGTCTTCGAAACAGGCACATCACATCTAAGCAGACTTTTAGCCAGCTGATGCTTACCAACCATTTGCACACCCCAGAATTTATTGTACATCCCAGAATTTATTTGTACGTCTCCGAAGAGGTGTCATGCAGCTGCATTTGTTTGAAAGGTAGACCGAAAGATTTGCCCACGGTCACAAGGAAATCAACGGCAGTCAAGGACAGAGCAAATTTACACAACGCTTGCTCAGGTAATTAAAAAATACATGGTTGACACAGAACTACAAAATTTGGAATGTTGTACTGCCAGAGCTCTTTGATAAACTAAACAATTATGAAGCAGGAAAAAAAAAAGGTACAAAATAGAAAGAGTGAGGTTTTAAAGAGAATTCAGATTTTCAGTAGGAAATTACAAACCTTAAAAAAACACACAGGATTTCTTCTTCTAAAATCACTACTACTAGAAACGTGACATTTTGGAGAAAAAGAATAACGGGTTCAGCACTAACATTGATTAGAAACACAAAGGCAAACATTCAAAACTGTCTTATCGCTGTCTGGCTCAGCTACCAGCTGCACTAAAAGAGAACATTCACATCTTATATTTAAGAGCGTGCTTATAAAACCTAAATATGGGGCCAAAACAGCCCCCAGGGCCTGCTTATACTGCCACCTTTATAAAAAAGTACTCTTAACTGTCCAATTAAGTATGCAGCACAAAAATTGAAACAGATGAAGGAGGTGTAGCTTTTATTATTTTCTTTTCATATCTACAGAAGGGATTTCAGAGCCTTTCTTTCATGTTACCAAATGGGAAGTTTTCCAACTGTACGAATTATATAAAGTGACAGAGGTAAATGCCACTTCATGACCAAAACCAATCTGCTTCTCTCAGACATGGCAAGCCAGTTCATGGCCACTTCCACACGAACATAACCATAAGTAAACAAAATAATTTGAATTTACACCACTGAGGAGTGTACATGTAAACAGAATCTTCTCAAACAAAACTAGCCCCAAAACCACCACCCACACCCGTAACATCATAACCTGGTTTCGTGTCACACCCAAAGCTGCGTTTCTGATAAATTTATCTTGGTCTTGATACTGCACAAATTAAAAAAGACAAAAAAAAAAGACAAAAAAAAAGAAACTAAAACAAACCCAACAAACCTGAAATACAGTGTTTGGATGTCTGATTTCTAGTGTCATGAATTCACCGCAGCCTGAATTCATTAAAAGTAACAGTAGATGTTAGTAAAAATATCAAAGTTTCCTTAGTATTTCCCCTTATGTTTCCCACTTGGATAGCATTAGTGCCAAAACGGTGTCCTGGAACCGTGTCTGTGTTGACTTCACATAAAAACCCACCACTTTTACAACCATGTTTCAATTTAATTATTGTACACAGGTTAACAAAAATGTATCACAAGTGAAACTAAACGTTGGATTTAACAAAAACAATATTCAGAATGGTACAACACGTGTTCTTTTTCTCCAGGAAGTAATATTACAAGCGTTCATCTTAAGGACAATTTAGCCACACTATAGACAGAAGTTCTGTTAAAATGCAACTGTGGTCTACTAAGCCACTTATTTTAGCACTACAGAGTATCTGAAGTCAGAGTCCTACATCCAAGGCTTAAAAATCAGTAAAGATCCAAACCCAAAAACGTCTTACAGTCAAAATGACAGTATTTAAAAAAAACAACCCCCCCCCCAACAATTAATTAAAAGGCTGTTGTATATAGTTTTATCCTCTTCACAGCACTCTCTATTCATATAACTGCTCGTATCATTGGTAATAGGGTCTGTATCTGGCTTGATCAGGGTGGTGTGGTCCAGGAAGAGGGGCCTGAGCAGGAGGCCCTTGCATTCTTGGAGGTGGAGGCGGCCCTCGTGGAGCTGGCCAAATCCCTGGACTCATCCCCCCTGGCTGCGTGAAAGGGGGGCTAAGAGTCCCTTGATCTTCACTGAACTGTGGCAAAGAGTTAGGGTTGTAGTGGTGGGGAGGGGGCGCGCTTACATTTACGGGGGGGCCTCCGTGCTGAGGAGGGGGAGGTCCCGGAGGAGGATGATTCATGTATGGCGGCATCTGGGCAATTATATGTCCAGGTGGCGGGGTTATTGGAGGAGGAGCAGAGGTCATTGGTGGCGGAGGAGCTTGGCTATACACCATGTGAGGAGTGCCTGCTGCCTGGGGAGGATGCTGCAGAGGATGGCTTATTGGTGGAGGTGGTGGTGGGGGTGGCGCGTAATGCTGCTGTGGAGGCATTATATGGTGAGGGTGCGTTACCACCGGTTGACCCTGATACTCGGGATGATGGTGAGCGGGTGCCGGGGCTGGCGGAGGTGGTTCTCGAGCACCCGAACTGGAATCATCCTGAATGGGAACAGTTATCAGGTTGCTGTGTTTCCGCGTGGAGATGCGGAAGGTGTCCTGACTGACCGGGCGGGGCGGTGGCGGAGCCATGGCCATCTCCGCCGGAGGGGCACGGATGTCTTCGTGTGGCTGGTTGTAATGCTCGTGGGGCACGTGCTGCAGAGGAGGCGGGGGCATCATGATGTGCTGCTTTGGCGGAATGTGGCTCATGTGGTGTTTCTCAGGCGGCATTATGAAGCGCTCAGGAATTTCGGCGGGTGGCGGGGCAATCGGAGGATGAACGGGCTCGAGTGGAGGGCGAGTAACGGGCTTCCCAGCTCTCATATGGCGGTGGTTGATGTGAGCTTGTAGGTCCCTCTGCGACAGGTAAGTTCTCTTGCACCCTTGAACAATGCTACACATGAAGAGAGACCCTCGTACGCACTGCTCGATTCGCTGCACAGGTTCGTTACAGCTGAATGAGAAGAAAAAATTAGTTTACTGTCATCACAGACAATAATCTGCATGTTTTTGTTGTTGCTGTTGTTAGCTGTTGTTACAAGTCAACCATTTTGCCATAATTATCCAAATCTGATATCACGTTTTTCCCCCCACTGCAGCAATGAAAAACATTTTGTTGATTTTGAAGTTAAATAAACTTGTAAGCCTCCAAGTACAACTGTGAAATAACCAACATTTCATGGGGTGGAAATTTAGATATAGCATCACCCTCTGTCACAAATTCCCTTGGCGTTTTAATACTTACCCAGAGTCACACTGAGTAATTAAACAGCTTTTTGTTCCTTTTCAAACTCGAGCAATTACACTTTATCTACACAAATATTTAAACAGCAACGTAAACATTAATCTTTTACACTCTATTAACTGTGAGATATGAAACTATAATCCAGCGGTGCAGTAAGAATACTCTGCTACCTCTCCTAAATGCACATAAAGAAGAAACATTAATACATTATCCGAAATGAGGCATTTAATTTTCTCTCCTACATCTCCTTTAAGAACAAATTTCAGGAGAACTTACCCTGGACACATTTTGTCTCCCTTTTTCTCATGGAGTATAGCACAGTCATAGCAGAAAACATGCTTGCAAGGTATCTAGAAGAAAAAAAGGCTCTGTCAAGACAAGATACGTCATTCCACAGCACACAATTCCTAATAACAGAAGCACTTCAGTTACTTATAAAACAAACAGATATAGCAGTTAGCAGTCTACTTTAAATAGAACAGTTCAAAAACAGTTTGAGTCTGGGGCTTGGGAAAGCAAGGCTTTTGTTTTGTGTGTGCTTTTTTTTTTCTTTTTAAGAAGTTGGCAAAAAAAGTATAGGTAAAAATGTGAAGTTTTCCAGTAATACTGAACCTTTACAGAAACCGTATATGCAGTCTAATTACACTTACCTTATGTGCAAGCAGGGCATGTCTTAAAAGCATCATCAATCATCGACAATCGTCAAGTCAGAGCCCTACGTCTGCTACATCACACAGAAATCTAAATCTCTGGGAATTAGTTACACTACTTTTAAAGACATAAAAAGTGTTTTCTACCTTGGTTGTAAATCACCCAGTGACATAAAAAGATCATTTTTAAAGCCAAGTGGTACAAGATTGAAAACCACTGAACAGGAACAAAAGTCTTTCAAATTTGGGGGTTTTTGTTTTAAAGCTTCTCATTTTAACACTTTCAAGCTTACTTTACTAAATCAAGGAGCAAAGTAAACTCGATCAGAACAAAACATTTCAGTAATTAAGGCCCTGGTTCTATCCTGCTATTCTTCTGCTGCTGATTTCTGCAGACCTCCGAATAAACCATCCCTAGAGGCTTCGCAGTGATACAGCAATACCGAAGTGTACCTCAAGGGAAACCATGGCTGCTGCTTCCACTGCTGGTTTCACTCACCATGCGTCCATAGGTTTTGATGGGCAATCCACACTTATCACAGAAATGGACAGGTGTATCGTCCTTCTCCCCCAGCAGGTTTATCTGGTAGAAGAGAGAAAGGGGCAGGGAGAAAAAAAAAAAATCACTAAAGCTGCTCATTTCAATCATCATCAACCAACACGTTACTTCTGAATTAACTGAGAATGAAGCAAGAACACCACAAACATGACAAGGCAGAGAATGTATTTTTAGTAAGCACTGTTATTTTAAAAAGTATTCAAAGAAAGATCCATGATTTTCCAACCACGACTGTACCTTATAATCCCAAAAAATGGGGCCAGGGAATCTCCTTTGATTTCCAAACATCTCACCTCCTTTGCATTCATACCGCTCCTCTTCATTATAATCAAATTCTTCTGTGGAAAGAAGAAAGAGGAGAAGACAAGCCAACTACAACACTTCCCCAGTTGACACCAGCTGCTGTTAAGCGCATGCATCATTTATAATGAAATAATCAAGAAAGGCCACGACATTGCCAGCCTGCTGGGCCCATTCTGCGAGAACGTACAATGAGAAAAGTAAGAATTCATTTTGGGAATTGGCATCATTTATTCCTTATAGCACAGCAGAGCCTGGAAATGTGAAACTTGCTTTGTAGTTGTACAGAACCTCGGATTCCAGGTCTTCAAAACTGACTGGAGCTGCAGAATAACATGCTTCCTTCTTACAGGGCTGGTGTTTGTAGTGTTTACTTACCTTCATCACCAGCTTGGGTCTTGGAAGGCATCCTGTTCATATTTCTGGGAGTCCGAGGTGCAGGTTTGGCTTTATTGGTCTGTTTTGAGATCAGCTTTATAGGGATTCTTCTACGAACATCAAGACCACCCAATGATCCTGAACTATTTGTTCCTTGCAAATCATTGTCTGTGAAAGAAAAAAAAAGCACTTGCTATTTCTCAGTTATTAAATAGTGTCTAAAGAGGCTAAATATTAACCGAACAGTTATCACATAAACAGAAGTTGTTTTCAAAACAACCATGGTTTTAGGAAATCTACCTCTAGAAACGAAGTTATTAAAAAAACCAAAACTAGTCTGTCATTTTTGCAGTAGGAAAAAAAAGGTTAACTGTACAGCTCTTATCACAGCATGAACAGTACTGAAGAGTCAATTCTTTGTACAACCTTGATAGCACAGAATTTCTTACGAGAAAGCATTTTTACAGTTCACGTGAGCTGTTCACAAGCTGGAAGGAAACTAGTCTCCACATTAACTCATAGCGCCTCGACATACCACTTCGAGGTTTAGCGTAAAGAATCAGGGAAATATTGGTGCTTAGGGTACGCAGCAGTTTCCTTGCTAAAGCGACACGGACTGTTCTCCACCACCGAATTCTCGTTAACCAGATTTAAAGCTGAGTGCCAGGGCAAAGGAAAAAAGAAATTGCCTGACTCATGCCTAAGCACACACAGGCTCCACGAGATAGTCTGGAGGGGACAATGCAACAAGCAACACCAAAGAAGGGGGTACAAGGCACAAACTACCCCAGCCTTCAGTAAATTTACCTTAACCCACCACACAGCTTCTCATTTACACCAGAACTGAATTATGGCCTTCACAGATCTACCCGGCTCACTTCCATTTTAACTGGAAATCTTGTCAACACGTATCCCTACCAGCCCTTTGCAACCAAGGGTCAAACTTCTACAAAAACCACTATTAGGCTCCTATTCAGAACCCTTTACATCCTTATCCACTCCAGGAACTAGGTGGGTATACACATAAGGAAAACCAGCAGTTAAATTCACATTTTGAAACCAAATCACCCGAGAACTTCATTTGGAAGCCTCGTGCACACCCCAGCATTTTCGGGGATGTGGTTTGGGTGTTTTTATTTACAGCGTTCAGATTCAAGCCCTGCCCACGCTTTTGATCGGAAAAGTGAAGACGTAAATATTTAACGTTGTTGTCATTTCTGGCCCGTCATGAGAGGACTTCACATCAGAGGCTGGAAATGTTTAAGGCGGGGGGCGTGCTCCACCTCCGAGCTGTGCCACAAGCTGTTGGGGTGTGAGCCTTGCCAACCCACCGCAGGGACAGCTGGGACCACCACCGAGGCAGCCGGACACTGAAATCGGGGCCCCATTATCGTGCTCTGCACTTCGCCTGCTGTGAATTACTGTTCCTCAAAGCTTGTAGCTTCCCTATGCAATACAACAAGTCAAAGGAAAAACAGGAAAAAGAAAAAAAAAAAAGGGGTCTTGCTATAAATCGTTCAGCACCTAACACCAAAATTAGGAACTGCAACAAAGTTTCACATTAGGACTCTGCCCTGACAGTCACTGCACCTCAGCACCAAGAACTCTGAGGTTTTCTGAGCTAGATAAACCCCCTGATTTCCCATAGCACTGCTTCACTCCAAAAGGAAACACACAAACCCGCAAAGACGACACAACCTGGTTCATTTGCTTTTTTCAGGCTGTCTTGTTGGCTGGACAGGTGACCCAGCAAGCAAACAACTCAGACACCAGGTTTACAGAGAGACAGGCTAGCACATCAGAGGCAACGGTAAATGCTAAAGTTGCCTGTTTTCCACTTGCTGGGAAGATATTTTTAACTATACCACACAAAAAGACTCCACTACAGACCAAAAAAGTCCACGAAGATCTCAGTCCATCTGCAAATATGGATAACTAAAACTAAATATAATATAATATATAACTAAAGCAAATCTTTGTATGCTCCACTGACCTGCTGGTAGGAAGCAGTTACGCTGTGATGCTTCCCAAGACCTTTGCAAGCTAGCAGTATTTGCGTGACTTAGATACTCGCTGAACCAAACGAGCAAGTTTTAGTCATTCATATTTACAAGAGAATAATAGATTCCAGTACGAGCATGCAAATCCAGCAGGATTAAGTCTCAAACGAAACAACAACAAAAAGTACCCCAAATTAAGCCCCACCCCAAAGTACCCAAAGCGTTTAACTACTCAGAGAAGATACAACAGAGGCCTAGAGTACCACCTGCATGAGCTTTCCTTCGGTTATATTTTTGAGTTCCAGAGGTTCTTAAAATCATACAAGCACAGGATCGTTAGTGCTGGAGAAGCCCTCCAAGATCACCTGGTCCAACCACCCCCCTACCACCAACGTCACCCACTAAACCCTGTCCCTAAGCACCACGTCCAACCTCTCCTTGAACACCCCCAGGGACGGTGACGCCACCACCTCCCTGGGCAACCCGTCCCGGTGCCTGACTGCTCCTTCGGAGCAGAAACGTCTCCTCATTTCCAACCCGACCCCCCCCCGGCGCAGCCCGAGGCCGCTCCCCGAGCTCCCCCCAGCACGCAGCCGGGTTCGGCTCCCCTCAGAGCGGGCCCCACGCACCCGCCCCGCCGCCCCCCGGCCCCGAGGCCCAGCCGAGGCCGGGCGCTGCCCGCCCGCAGCGCAGGGCCGCAGCCCGGGGGCCGGGGAGGGCCCCGAGGGGCCCTGAGGGGCCCCGAGGCCGCGCGGGAGGCGCCGAGGCCCCGCCGCCGGCTCCTCACCAGTGTGGGCCATGGCGCGGCGCAGGGCGCTCTGGGAGCGGAAGGGCGAGGCCGGAAGCGGAAGAGGGGGGCGTGAAGCGGGGCGCGGCTGGGCAGGGCCGGCGGGGCCGTGCTGCGGGCTGGGAGCACGCGGAGGGGGCGGGGGGGGGGCATGGAGAGGGGGGGGGCGGCACCGGGGCTCCGTTACCGGGGGGGGCCCGGGTGGAGGGGTGGAGGGGGGTGGTGCCGCGGTGGCTGACGGGATGGCGGCGGGGGAGCGGGGCATGCTGGGAGTCGTAGTGCCGGGCATCCCGCGCATGCGCGATGAGGGAGGGGGAGGCGGGAGTGGGGCTGGCCGCCATGTTGGGGGGATCTGTGAGGGGAAGGGGTGGCGGCAGGGTCCTGGCAGGGGGCTCAGGGCCAGGAGAAGGGGCAGCGGGCACGGCCTGGGGCACAGCGGCTCCCTTCTGCGCTGTGCGGGTGGCTGAGCGCCGGCACAGGCTGCCCGCAGGGGCTGTGGGGTCTCCTCCTTGGAGACCTTCAGAAGCCGGCTGGACGTGGGCCTGGGCAGCCTGCTCTGGGTGTCACTGCTTGGGCAGGGGCTGGAGCTGCTGGGCTGCAGAGGGCCCTGCCAGCCTCACTTTGCTCTGACAAAACCTGACCCTGTGCCTTCTTGGGGAAGGATAAAAAGTAAAAATGAGGCAGCGTGTCCTGGTCAGGAGCCCTGTCTGGCAGCCTAGGGGGATGGTGTCCTGGTACGCTGGGCTTCTAACAAATTAAACAAATCTGAAACTGCACTGGGCTCTGCCAGCTGCTGACTGACCTGTGTTTTACTGTGGAAGTGGTAAATGCCTTATGATTGGAGCTATCCTGTAAGCAGGTTTATAAAAACTTAACATGGCTTGATGGAACAGGGGACCTCCAGTATGTACTAAAGCTTCATAGGAAGAGCGCTCTGCCCCAGAGACTACTTTCTGGATTTCTATAAAGTTAGGGTTTTGAAAATACTATGCAAAGAATGTGCATAGCACTGAAGGAATATACAAATAATGAAATCCCAGGCTATAGGGCTGAAAAGGCCCTCCAGCCTCAAGTGCTCAAGGCCCTTCGGTACCTCAATCTCGTAGTACCTCCTAACTAAGGCTGGGACGACTCCAAACACTCCGGACTGGTGAGCATCCCACTTAAAGTCCTCAGGATGGGGACCTTGTGTCCCTACAGAAAACTTTCTCCGATATCTTTATAGCCCTAGCTTGACAAAACAGCCTTTTAAGCCTCTCGTTTCTTGTCTTATCTCCAAAAGGTGGAGAGAACAGGTTTGGCATTTGTTTCTTTTGTTTGTTGAGAGGCAGAGCCAAGGAGAAACAGACGCCGATCTGTGCAAAGCACATTTCCACAGCATACAAATTCACAAAGAGAAGAAGTTTAAAAAAATGCAGATGCATATAGTATTTTTTCAGTATGCACAACTTTATTTTCTAGTTAATGAATACAATTACTTCCAAAATGCCACTTTTTAAAAGGGTAATAAAGTTAAAATGCATCTCCAAATGTAGTACCTGATACGCAAAGACAAAATAATAATACTCAAAATGCATACAAAAAAAGTCACTTCTTCATTCCACTGAGGGGAAAAAAAAATCAGTACCTTTAGTTGCATTACTTGTGGTTGTTTGAATTAGTACAAAAATTGGGTAGAATTTTAGCTTCAATGCAAAATTGTTTTGGTATCCTTCATTTTGATGGATAATTAGATAGAAACTCACATACTCCTTCCCCTCTGAAAAAGGTGTATGAATGCCTGCTGCGTGATGCCTGTTACCATGCTGTGTAAATGTAGGCTTTTTGTGGAACACAATTATTCAGGAAAGGTTGAGTGCAATTATACCTTGAAGAAATACACAAGCCAAGAATGAGAGTAAGTGCATTGCATCATGTATTAACACAGCTGATTCCAGCTGAAATGTCATGTTTGGACAGAACAAGAGTGTCAAAATTTTTATTTTATTTTTCTAAATACCTACGTGGACAAGAACGGGAGAAGGTTCAACAGATAAGGCCACATTTTTGTCAAGAATCTATGCTCAAACTTCACAGTGCAAATGTTCTTTTGAGGGGAAAAATAATCCCTGCTATGATTTTTATACCCTCTTTTCCATAGCATGTGTTCTGCATAAAAACTAGCCGGAAGCTCTTTTATAAATCCCAGGTAGAATATTTTCATTTTGCTTTTTCCATAAAGTGTGCAGCCTCTGAGAAACACGCTACCGGCCTTGCCCTTCGCTGCTGTGTGCCGCAGACCCCGGCGGTAGTGCTTTATATTCGGGTTAGTATAAACTGGGGCCACGGCCTGACGCTAAAGTTCTGTCAGTCACGGAAGTGGTGCTGCCAAATGGAAGGGCAGAGAATGAGGAGGGGTTGTGCTAAAGGCACGCGTGGTTAAATCCCAGTCTGAGCCTAAGCATTGCTAACGTAGAAACCTAGGTTTTTGCTGCCTTGGACTGCAATGCCAGTGCCTTTCAGGTTCAAACCTCTGGTGCATTTGAAATGAGAAACTTCACTGTCATGAAGACTGAAGCTTTTGCCTTAATTAGGGAATAAAGATGTCAGGTTGATGCTGTTAACCACTGAGTAAGGATCCCATCCAACTGATTGAATTTTATAGGATTTTTTTCTCCCCACTGATTTTAATGGAGTTCACTCAGGTCTTAAGGGCAGAATAATTTATTTAGTGCTTAGCTTTTCACCTGAGACTTTCCACTAACTTTACTGGCAGCAAAAAAAATCTCAGTGCAGTGAGATACGGGAAAATTTCTCTGATGGAATCAAATAAGGAGACTCAAGTATGTGAATGTACTGAAGCTATTTAGCCAAAATTGTGAATTTTAAATATTAGAGAGCCTTTATACTGGACATTTCATATACTTTTGTTATTATCTATTCCCTCACCATGCAGTTTTTTTTTTCCCATTAAAAAATATAGTGCTAAAATATTTAAGGTAGTAGTCCATTTTCCATCAAAACACACTTCTTTTTCATGAAAATTAAGAACATTGACTTATTGCATATCTATTTTATATACTCCTAAAACAAGGAGTAAAGTTGTGCAGTTCAACTCCTTTATCTTTTGAAAATTATTGCACTTGTGCATTATGGACTGTCAAATGCCTAGACATTTCCTGCAAAAGAACAGCAGCAGTCTGATGTAGAATATTAAAAGAAAAAATACGCTATATAAAAATAGAACTATTCATTAAACTAATTAATTTCCTATATTTAATTAAAAAAAAAGCACTCTATAGTAGGTCACATTCTGACTCTTACTTGCATTCAGTAGCAGCCTGTTGTACGGATTCCGTTACGATTTTTATTAATCTAACCCAGGTCAGAATCTGCCTATTGATGAAAGGTATGTAAACTAGCCAAAATAATCTGCTGTGGATACTTCATTTTAGGGATGATCATTAATAGTAGTGCATGATCTGCTACGGTGGGATTAATACAAAGCTAATAAACCCACATCCAAATGTCTTTACTATTGAAACTTGCTCTGTTTAAAGTTTTTAGTAGTGCAGTGCAGTTTTCTGTTCGTGTGGCTGTTCCACCTGTCACCTGCTCTCCAACCAGCTATCCAACAACCTGCAGCAATTTACGGAATTGCTTGGAAAGAACAATGTAGATAAATTTTTCAGGAAGGTGACACAAATCTTCTAGAATTGCCAAAACTTGGCCAGCTAGAACTCCTGCCCTCTCGCTAGGCATTGTACAAAGACACGACAAAAGGCCTGCAATCCAAAGATCTTGGTCTCTTCAGCTCCCCTGGGCGGAGCGCAACGCAGCTTTTCTTCCTGTACACACAGATGTAGCAGTGTAATGCACCTTTTGCCTGACTACTCCCCGAACTGAGTACATCTTTCATAACAGTCTTCTGATTTTTTATCAAGATATCATACTGGAAAGTGCTCGCTGAATCAAGGTCCAGAATATTTCAGGGATAACGTTAGCTAAAATTTGGAGATTTCTAGAGATCTGTATCATTCAGACTAAGAATCAGGGTTTTCTTCAAGTGCCACGATTGGTTTCATTGCAGAAAATGCGTATATAATACCGGTGCATAAATATTGCTGTGAATTCACAGGTAAGAAAGTCCCAGCAGTCCCTCTTCAGGAAGCCAGTCTGCGCATAGCCTAGTGAAAAGGTTTTGAAAAGATGGAGAGAAACAAGCCATGGTTAGTTCTGAGTATGCACCACCTGGAAAAATACAATGTTTGTCTGTGTGTTAACTACACAAACACTAAGTGCAGCCTGGGCTCATTGACAGTACAGAGAAAGTAACAGTGACTCGTGTCTGCACCAGACAGATCAGTCTGGAAGTTGCAGGTCTGAAGATACCTGGCTACCACCTGCGAAAACTGGCCATAAAGGTGAAGGACAGAAGCCTCTCAGAACAATGTCTGAGCTTGGATTGGTGTTTTTGAGCCTGGCTTCTTTTTCATATTTAATGACAGTGATATAAATATCTAAGCAATTCTCGGAATAGAAATCAGAATTCAAGTCTTTTGGCCTGCCATGTAAAAGTGCTTCTTTTACAGAACCGTGGTGTCTTTCTAGCTGTTTAAATCCTTCGTTCCTTTCTGCACCGTGACTTACAGAGGAGAGAAAAGTGCTTCTCTGCACAATAAACCGGTGATAAGGGCACTCACTGGAGAGGTGGTAGGTATTTATATTAGTGATAGAGTAACATTTGGGTTTCTTGCAATATTCATAATAATGCCTCCCCCCCTCAAAAAAAAAAAAGGCAGGGGAAGAGGTATGGGGGGAGAATGAGGGTTTAATCAGGAGTACCAACTACCACAGCCTACTGAAAAAGCCTAACAGCATGGCTCAGTACTACAAAGGAATAAAACCAACAGCATTCTCTAAATAATAGACACATTCAGATCTAAAGAGCATACCTCTTCCTGAACATCAAGCTCGTCATCAGGCCGGGTTGTTTCTGTGAATTCTATAGGTTCTTTAGACTCCTGCATAAGTGAAATCTTGGCAGAAAGAAAGAAACACGATGAGTTATACATTGTCCATATCACTGAAGTAGATTTGTTATTCTGAAGTATCTTAATACAACTTCCACAACAGACTTACAAGTCTGTTGTTTCCTGTTCCTCGACAAAGCTGTTGCTTTAGTTTAGCTGAGAGGAACTTACATGTTGGAAGCTGTCCAATTTATTGGATTCTTACTTTTTTGTCCTACGGCTCTATGTCTAGTTTTCAAATGTGCCATGCTGTAGCAGAAATTGCCAGAATGAATGCTAGGTGATGGAAGGAAGGGAAATGTGCTACTAAATATCCTTACCTTCTCAAATATGGGATCCTGGTTGTCACTGCATGTCATTTGATTCCTTATATAGAGCACAGCATCATGGACAGTCAAGAAGAATATGTCTTTTCTGACAATGTCATCAAAGAAGGCACTCCGTTCCAGCTGAGATATAAGGTTGTCTGAATTTAAAAAACAAAAGTCACAGCAGGTTAATTTGAAGTAATTAAATAAATAAATATCAAAATACTTGGCTGCAATTATCAGAAATCAAACATATAGCCAAATAAATCATTATCAACAGCTATTTCTTGGCTTTTACTTTCTATGTTTCCTTTAAACCCCACCATTCTTTGTGTCCTAGAACAGCCACCATGATTATCAGTGTGATAATTCACAATTTTATTAGAAAAAATGCTTCCACAGACACATCTAGAGATCCCTTCTCAACTTCACTTCATTCTTTGCATGAGTGATAGTAGAAATATTTAAAAAGTTTACCTTGATATGAAGCAAAGTATACTCTCACATCAATTCTCTCAAACTCTCTAATTATCTACAAAAAAAAAAGTTTACAACAAAAACATGAATAAGCAAAGTCTGTAAGGACAAAATACATATATATGTATATATGTCAATGAATGTAATGTATAGACGCACACGTGCACACATACTTTTAATTTGTTTCTGAGTGTCTTCATTCAAAATTTCATGTTTTGTTTATTCATAGCAAAAAAAGGAACTGCTAAACTTTGCTGTACTTAAAGATCTATTAGTTAAGTACCTGGTTGCTGAAGTGACCAGTCTTTGACTATGTCAGTAGAACTATCCATTTTACACACACACAAATTGCTGCCTATTGTTAAGGTTCTAATTCTGTTCTCATAATATAACAAATCTTGTCTCTTAAGTGAGAACCATGTGGATCTGAGCAACCTTCCTTTCCCTCAATATCAGTGATACAATACAGTCTTTCATTGGCACATGCTTTTAATTTAATTTTTTTTTTTTTTTACAGATTTTCCCTCATGCTGTGCACCAGATGGACCTGTTCTTGGATGAAAAAGCTGCATATGGAAAGAGTTGTCTCTGTGGAACCCATAATCTCATTTGTCTCGGAAGCTGGAACTGAATCAAAAGTAGGGCTGAAGCAAGTCGCGCTGCATTCCTGTATTTCAGTTGGTTAAAATGTTAAACGGTGGGAGACTGGATTCTACCCCTGGCTTCCTGATGGTAGGCAAGTCTCTCCAAAGAGCATTTTCAGAGGCGATTGCTAATTGTATTCACTTCTGTTTAGCGATAATCTAGAATCGTGGTAATCTAAGATCTGTTTTATAGATAAGATGAACAGTCCCATCTGCAACTTGGAGTTAGTGAAAGCAGTTGTCTGAACATAGAAAGTATAATAAAAGCCTAAAGACGAAACAATCTGGTCCTATAGGTTTGTAACTGGGCACCAAAAATAATGGAGACATTTGGCCGATTAAGGCTTTACCTCATTTCCCTCTCCCTAAGCTGGGAACATTATCTCCTTATGACCTCAGTGTGATGTGTGAAGATGAACTAAAGTTGATGAAGTGTTCTGATGTTAGCCGCAGAAAATCCTATTAAAAATGAATCATTCTTCCTTCCTTCATAATTCAAGTAATATGGAATAAATAAATCTCGTGGCTAAAGACTGAAAATGATGATAAGACAAAATATTTACTACCTCTGTGTTGAGTGAGCATCGTCCTATACCCATATTAAAGCAGGAGGCATGTGGAAAGAAAATATGGAACTAAAATGTCATAATGCATGCACACAAAGGGGCCCCATTATCCAGTTCTAATTTTAGAGTACTTGACTATGCAACCTCTACAATGTTCTTTTCATGCATTTTTGGATCTTTTTTTCCACCTAAAATATGCACACACCAATATTCTATCTGTGGCTATGTAAGTTTTAAAGGTATTTTTTCAACAACATTACCTTCACCTAACAGCTCTTGATTTACATACTGCTGGCTAGATTCATTTCATTGAAACACCAGAAAAAATGTCCTTACCGTTTTTATTGATCTCACAGCTACAATATCCAAGAAGGTTACTGCTCCAAAATCAAGAATGAGACTGTGGATCGGCACCTTGGGGATGTTTACTTTGACTGGCAGATCTGAATTCCAGTCCACCTGGATCTCTACTTCTTTGGTGGGAACTTGAAGATCTTCATTGTCTTCAGGTTCCTCATCAGTCTCAAAAGCTTCATTAGTTATGCCAGGATCACTGATGATGCCATTCTAATGTGCAGATAATATATGGAATATATCATTTAACCATGGAAAAATGTTTGCATCTACTTCCCTGTGATAACTTCTGCTTCAGGAATAAGACCAATATTGCATCCAAGAACTTAAGGAAAAACAAAATGGAGTAAATAATTTCCTCTTCCTTTATGCAGTATATTTCCTTTCCTCGTTTTTTCTTTGTTAACAGAGCATCTTCCTACAAAAAAGGCCACTATCAAAAAAACAATAAAAATCTCAGAGCTACTTCTTCCCTCAAAAGCTTTATTTCTAGGAGATATTTAAGACCAGTATCTTGAATTTGAATCCAACTTTGAATTAGGTTTACCACATATGATAAGATGGCAAAATGACTAGGTCAAAAGTTGGAATGTCACATAACTGAGCATTTAACTGCACCATGAAGTGGAATATATGCAGAAATATCGCATCCTGAACTGAAAGCACCGGCAATGGAATACCTGTTCCTAACTTCCCACACTGGAGATTTAATTGGTTACCTGTACGTGTCCACTCCTGCAAGCATTTAATTCTTGAAACATACATTCTGTACTCAGAGGATATGGAAGACCAGCCAACTGGTACAGCTCACCTGTGCACAGGAAGCTGGATAATTGTGCCATGTACACATGAAAGAGCCAGCAATTTTACTGTGCAATCAGGAGAGGGACTCTGTCAGGGAGCGTAGTGATAGGACAAGGGGTAATGGTTTTAAACTAATATAGGATAGATTTAGATTAGACCTTAGGAAGAAATTCTTTATTATGAGGGTGGTGAGGCACTGGCACAGGTTGCCCAGAGAAGCTGTGGATGCCCCATCCCTGGAGGTGTTCAAGGCCAGGCTGGATGGGGCTTTGAGCAACCTGGTCTGGTGGGAGGTGTCCCTGCCCATGGCAGGGGGTTGGAACTGGGTGGTCTTTAAGGTCCCTTCCAACCCAAACCATGCTGTGATTCTGTAATTCAAACTGAGTTCCACTGCAGTTAACACTACGACTGTCACAGCTGCCTGAATCTTGAGGTCTTTGGCAACAGGATACTGTTCTGCTAGACACCCTGCAGATCCCAGACTTC
The DNA here is from genome assembly GCF_013377495.2 of Cygnus atratus. Taxonomy (NCBI): domain Eukaryota; kingdom Metazoa; phylum Chordata; class Aves; order Anseriformes; family Anatidae; genus Cygnus; species Cygnus atratus. The sequence continues at coordinate 15,253,239 of NC_066362.1, read as the reverse complement.
CTATCATAGTAGTCAGTCACACTTTTCATCTCTATTTTAAAGATGAGTACAGAGGAGCTCAAAATTAAGGCTAAAGTAATAAGCTCTAATAGTAATCCTTTGAGAAGGAAAAAAAAAGAATTACCTTAGTAGCTTTCAATTTCCCCTTCTTGATTAGCTTTTGTATCTTCCTTAGTGCTTTCAGTCTCTTATTATATACCTTGACTGCATCAAATCCCACCTACAGGAAAAGGATCAAGACACCAAAATGATTTAATTTCACCTAGATATAATTCTAAGGAAAACCCAAAGCCAATTAAATTGCATCCAAAACCATCACATATCACTTACTGTGGATTTGAGGCTACTTTTCAGTCCATCAATGTTAGCATAAAATATTGGACTTGAAAACTTGAGGATCTTCACACCTTCTGGTTCTACAACCTGTTGTTAAAGAATATAAGGTCGAGCAGCAACAACCATATTTTGGCTGCTAAGAAGCAGTTCAACTGTTTCAACAGTTCAGCTACATAACTAATTCAGTAAAAATGGGCTATCTTTGCTGATCATTGAGGTCATTCAGTTTTTAGATGCTCACAGCCCAGCATGCAATATGGACCATATGGATCAAGATGAAGAATTTAACGTTGCAACTTGTTATCTTCAAGCACTCCACTTCCAAAATCAAGTTGTCAACAATCTGCAAGGTACAACTTTGTCCTACACTGGCTTGCACACTGAAGGGAAACAACTCAGCAATGACTTACATTTTTGTAGTCCTTGACCTTCTTGTATATGTCTGTGCCTGGAATGTTTCCAAAGCCACCCCATGAAGGACTAACAGAAACAAGAAGACAGCGAAGGTAAATATCATAGCTAGGCTTTTTACTCTGAAAAAAAATATTGATCACGTTTCTCCATTTTAAATCAACAGAAACAATATATTTACATTATCTTCAGATTACCTGAAGCTTTTTCTCCAACCCCTTTTCTCTGGATTTGGATCAAAACCAAACCCAACATGTTTTGTAGTCTCCACATACGTTTTTAACAGCTAAAGAAGTTTGCAAAGCCTTACTTCCCTTTCTTACTTTGATTTCACAAATCCGAGTTGAATTTGTGGATATTTTTTGAGGATCTTAAAATTCTTCTTTTTAACAATTGTGAATTATTAGATTTTACAATCTCCTACTCTATGACAGCTTTTGGAAGGCTATTTTATGCATTTGCTGACAGTGCAACTAACCTTTGGTATTGCTGGCAACCCTACTGTATGGACTCCAGGCTGGAGGAAAGGAGTTATGTTGTATTTTCAGATAAAAGATCAAGAAAATGTAACAAGATGGCCAAATGAGATTCTGCAAAGTCAGCTTTTCTCACCATTCCACTACCACGTGTTCTTAGAGCAGAAACAAATCAGACACAAACATGAGATTTTGTCTTATTCTCATGCTTTGTCTTCCCCTTTTCCCATAGGCGTACACTCAGCCTTGTACAAGTAATGACTGAAAAGGTTATTGGCATGTGCAATGTACTGTAGTATGATTATATGCTAAGACTGACTATAATGATTAATTCATTACAGAAGCTGTTCATATATCTTTTAAAATTTGATTTAGAATATTCCTTTCCCTTTTCAGAATACAGCTATGTGGATGCAGAAATAATACATGGCTAAATACCACCAAAGTACCCAACATGATACAGAATAGATACTGATAACATAATGCAGCCCCTCACGTCACTGTAATTTTAACTGATAGCACACAAACAGTGTTTTGTTCTAAAGAATAGATTTTTCCACTTCAAAATCTTTGTAAACCCAAGCAGATTTTCTGCCACAAATCATCTTGCTTTTCAGCATATTGTCTCTTTCATGGTATAACACTAACAATTATTTCTGATCCTGTGTTACTTACAACTGAACTCTCAGCACAACTGTCAGCAATCCAAACAAAAGGCCAGCAAGCAATCCCAAATCAAGTCCCAGAATGATGGATGCTACACATGTAAAAACCCAGATCATCTGGAGAGGAAATAACGAAATCTCTTAATTATATATAGTACTCCTAGTCACTCTAAAGAATCACTACATCAGACAATAAGAGTAGCAGAAGAATTTAATGTTGGAAATGATTGTAGCACACTGGCAATTAACTGACTTCCATATAAAAGTATTCATTTTCCTCCAAAATACTTCTAAACATGTATTTCATTAGGCATATCTAGCTTTTAGGAAATTAAAAATCAGAAATAATATTTTTCCTGTGAGGTAAAACACTGTAAGGTGCCCCACCTATAGACATATACACAGAGAAGGGGGCTCCTCAGTGATGTCCAGGAACCAGAACTGTTCCAAAGAGAGGTTAGCAGGTTGCCATTAGCAGGTCGATGACACTCTAAAAGTTTCTGCTGAATGTTCAGGCAGAACAGTTGAAGTGGGCTCCTCAGTTCCTCCTTGCATCACTGCCCAGGCAGAACATGCAGCGGACCCAGTCCTACTAAAAGCTGAGTGCCCCCACTTCTCACTCAAGTGAGTGGGATCTTTTATCTATCGAGAGGACTAATAAATGATTGACTAAATAAATTCAGACCTACCAAAAGCAGATACTACTCAGACACCCACTGTAAAATCTGTGTGTAGTAGGGTCTGCACACGGAACATGCATTCCATGCAATTGCCTCTTGCCCTAACAGCTACAAAGGGCTTGTTCCACAGAAATCCCAGTGGGAGATGCGAGCATGTACCCTGAGATAAGGTTACAGTGGTTTTTAAGAAGAGCATATTCATACATCCCTTAGTACACCAAAGGAATCCACTTTCTAGCTTGGATTAGTCTTGCTACAGCAAGAAAATGTACTTTGAAAGGACTATCTGAGATTATCCAGGCAAATGGGAAACTAATGTGATAACAACATACGCATATATGCACGAATTAAGAAAACTTCAGCTTTTCTGGCCCATCTAAATTTTGCAGAAGATCAAAGCAGAATGGTAAAGGTGACCACAGGCCATCTTTATTCTGATTTTCAAGCCATCTCAATACAAGATTACTGTAGACTATGGTAATTGCTGCAAAGGAGTCATCGCTGCACAGGCACCTTTACTGTGGGGTATACGGAATAAAGAAGATAATATTATGTAAAACTCTAAAAAAATGGAAAATTTTCACCTGACCTCATGACACTTACCTTTTGAGGATGCACACAAAACTGGTTTGCTATAGCAAATCTAAACTAAAGATTTTTCTGCTGGTAACCCTACAAAATTCTGTTGATGTGGTAGTTAAGAGAAACTTGGATGGCACCAAAAGGAAAAAAAAAACAACAACAATAAAAACATACAAAAACATTAGGGAGAGAAGGCAAAATGAGTTGACTTACAGCATCCACTTTATTCTGTCTCCACAGACGGGGAACATCAAACACTTGCATGAACATCCCTTTCAAGTTAGCTATGACTACAGCTGCCAACACAGACTGCAAAGAAAACCAGTGTAAAAGCGCTATTCAAAAGCAGAGATGCTTATTAAGATATTTTAATCTTCTGTTTTCCGTTTACAAAGTGTATATCATTACACAGTGTAAAACCAGCACCTCGTCTGGTCTCAATCACCACAATTTCAAACAGGGCTATTAATTCTGTCCATCAAAGCTGAGCATTCAGATCTGATCAGTGCTGGTGGCAGGGTGCAAATACAGTACCTTTTGTAAGGGCTCTAGCAATTTCCCCAGGGCAACAATGGCAATCAAAACAATCCCGGCTGAGATTATACCAGCAACCTGCAGAGGACACAGTGTTTATAGAAGATGAGCATGTTAAGATTATATCTTATGTTTCTAGGATTACAAAGTAGTTGTTTCTAGGATACGCAAGTAGTTGCACATTACATTTCTTTAGGAACAAGGAGACCTGCCAAAATGCCGCTGTGTTTAGGCATACATGGGCAATCATTACACACTTCAGCTAACACAGAGGGAATTCAATTAAGCAGGTAGTGCAAACAACCGCACGCAAGGTAGTAGCTCTTGAGGGGGCTGAGTTGCATAGAGAGATGAAAGGAGCTGAGTCTGTGTGGCAGCTGGAAAAGGGGCTGCTGGATAACCTGTACTTCTCCACTGTTAAATAAGCGTGTAGCTGTAGTCCTGTGAAACCAGGGAGCACCACACAGAATGTGAGAAAGACGGCACATGGGCAGATACAGCAGGGCTGCTCAGGCCAGCACTCAGGGAGCTTCGGTATCTCACAGAGGATACTTAAGGATGGGAGAGGATTTTGTCCTGCATGCTGAATTTCTACTAGGACAAACTCAATCCTTTAATTCGTAATGAAATTCTGGGGAATTAGGCTGGAAGGATTTTGGACCCTAATGTAAATCTGTATATGTGAAACTTGATTGCCCTCTTCTGGCAGAGCTACAAAAATGATGCAGTACCCGCACACAAGCTGCTAGCTGAGATACCTGTGGCATTTTATGTGACACAACCATTTCAGGACCACTTTCATCCCCATAGAATATTAAACTCACCTGTGTGCACTACTAGTAAGAAGAGGTCATTACCTGAGTCTTTCCACCAGTACTTTCTTGGACTGCAGTCCGTGAAAGAGCAGTCGTTGCAACAAAACAAGAAAAGGCACCAGAAAAAATGTTGCTGATCCCAAAGGCAATAAATTCCTGAAAGGTAATTGGATGATGCTGTAAATACAGATTCCTGAAGGTGATTTTGCAATGGAAAGTGACAACAGTTTTTACAATAGTTTATAAAGTAGGTAGCACTGAAATATTGAGAAGAGTCCAGATTAGTAATAGCTGTTAAGTTTACTCTTGTGCCAGTGTAACTATATGTGTTTAGAAACCAATGCAATGAAGTTGGTGTACCCTTTCTAATGTGGGCATACCTGTCTTAAAATAAAGACTTTTACAGCTTTTTTTCCATCAATGCTGTCAAAATTAACATTTCTAACAATTACACGGGTATAATTGCATCAACAAATGGGACTAGTATAAATTTAACTCCTGAATATCATCATCTAAACAAAAAATTTTAATCAGTGCAACAGTCTGAGTTTAGACACGGCTTTAATTAATGCAAAGCATGGTATTATTAGTGGAACTAATCAGGAGCTTTGCAAAAAAACACAGTTTCACTGAAAACTTCTAATTTGCTGAGCCAGAAGTTTTTCACTCTGAACATCCCAATGAATTCACGCTGAGTCCCAGGCAGCGTTCTCATAATTTTGCCCCAGGGTCACAGATGCTGGCACCTACCGATGCTGGTTGTTCTGCTCAAGTGACAAGGACCCTGGGAGCTTTATGTCCTGGGATCTGGGCCATTCCTCTGCTGGGAAATGAGGCATTTGGGAGCTGCCTGCAATCCCATATAATTGACAGAAACATTGTTTTTATCAAGCTGACAGAGTCATAGGAGCTTTCCACTCACTGTGAATGTTTAAAAATATAATTTAAAATTTGATTTTGACTTTTTTTTCTTCTCCAAAATGAAGTTTCCTGTAAGCTTTTAATTAAGCTGTAACTGCAAGAGCAGGATTACAAAGCCATGTTCTTTAACAGAACAAACCAAGATGAGTCCTGCCTGCTCCTGTGTAACAGCTGTGTTCTGCAGGAAAATGCTGGAAATGCAATTCCTAGTGTTCTTAGATCTTAATGATCTGTGAATCTATGAAGACAAAATAAACACTAGCAGATAATAGTATTGGACTGTCCTTCAAAATGATTTTACTACCTGCTTTTATGATACTATTTTAAATTCTCCGGTTCAAGTAAACTATTTGCCCGTCATTATGACTGCATTTAGCCTTTGATATGCGTAAAATTCATAGAATCAGTACTGGAAAGAATGCACTTTGCTTTTATGGGCAATAATTCTACTACTATAATATTTAATTAGTATCTTTGAAGCACATCAGTGCTGGAAGAACAGCATATTCAATGAAAGAACAGCATAAACAGCACTTCCAGGAGTATGCATTATTCATTCACGTGTATTAAACTGAAAGTTAATGCATTTTAGGCACCTTTAAATCACAGTGTTACCAGATATGAACTTTGTGTGTTATAAAGTGACCAGCGTGTTCAGAAATAGAATTTTGTTACATTCTGCAGAACATTAGTTCCAAAAACAAACTTCACATAACCCATTAGCACTGAAATAAAGAAGGACTCATTAAACAAAGTGCTCAGCTTATCTATTTATTGCAGTGAATGTGTTTTCCCATAGTTCAAAAAAATTCAAAATTAGCATAGATGCAGGACAAGGAGGCTTTCCGACATGTTTCTCCTGTGCCCATGGGCACATAACCACTTACGAAGACACTAGATGGCTGCAAGAATCATGTACAAGCTTGGCAATGAATATAGCTCAAGCAACTTTCTAACTACATGCCTTTAAAAAGCAATGGTTAAAGCAACTCAGTTGCTTGATGTAGGTGTTTTTCATGTTCATACACTCGTAGGCATTTACTTTTGTGAAGCTGCAGGACTTGCTGTACGGTTACAAGTGTATTCATATTGACATAACTAGTGTCATGCTGAGAAGCACATCAATTTATTCTGTAGGAATAAAATCACACCTTAACTGAAAAAGTTCAAGCCTAGATAAAGCTGTTTGGAGCAGCTTCTTAGCTGGGCATTGCCTTCACCCCCAGTCCAGTAACTCACGTCAAAATCTCTCTTATGAGCAGAAATGGAAGGGAGGTTACTCAAGCTGGCCATGTCAATGCTATATCACCAGAAAATTCCTGTGTACAGTGCTTAGCTTTAACTACCCTTACAGACCTACTACACTCCCAAAAGTGATATGGGAGCAATTAGGATGAAGTGCAGACACTGAAGATAGAGCTAATCTGGCTCATCTTTGTGAGGTAAATTTGTTAGGTAATATATGGCCATTGCAGATTCTTTTTTTTTTTTTTCCCCAGCAATTAGAAGAATGTTTCCCATTAGACTTTAACTTTTGTCTGAAAACAAACAAACACAAAAACCAAAACAAAAACAAAAAAACATTTCTTTCATTTGGATACATAAATCATTGTGAAGCAGAAATTACGCTCCCTGTGTTTGTGAACAATTTTGGTTATACGTACCTGGTTTCCATCAATAGCATAGTCATACTTGGTTGCATATACTTTCCCCACAGATACAGCAATAGCATAGGCAACAATAGCGATGGAAAAGGAGGCTGCTATCATCTGGGAAAACAGGCTGACATCTGGAGGTTCGGGAGGCAAAAATCTAGCATTTAGAAAATACGTTAGTATTATCGACTTTGACCAAATTCTGTTCTGAACTAGAGCTGTCAAGGAGTTTGAGGTGGAGGCACACAGGTTGCTTATAATATGAAGCGTAATGTTTCAAGTTAATAAAAAGGTGGAAACAGCCCACTGACATCCAGAACATGCTTATCTAGCTCACCATAGCCCAAATCCTGATTCTATTAGTCAGCGACAAAGCTCCCATTGTTCTCAGCATAACTGAGATTTGGCCTTGTGATAGCAAAGTGAAAAAGTATATTTCTGAAGAACTGAATAAAGGATATATTGAATAATATGATGAATTACATAAATATGTTAATGACACCGTACTGTTGTTAACATATTTCAACGGAAGACCTCAAAAACATTTTATCCCCTACTGTGTTTCCACAAATTTTAATTAATCAAGGCCTGAATACCAAATGGAATGTGAAGGTTACTACTGTGAAATGCTCTGAATCTTTCAAGTGAAAGTCTCTACCAGTGTAATGTAAAATCCTTGCTCCTATGACTATGTAAGTGACAATATTGATTGTGATAACAGCCTGAGTATGAACCGTAGTTGAATAACTCAGTTGTATAGAAATTAAATCTATAGAGAATGAGAATTTCATCATTTAAAACCCTTTAATTTATTTTTTATATTTTCCTTAGGCATATATTCACTTCAGGAACATGAAATAATTAATTCTCAGATGAACTTCATGAATCAGGTAAACGTTCCTAAACCCATTTTACAGATGAAGAAAAGCTACGCAACATAATTAGGCAGCATAACTGACAGAGCCAGAAGTAGAACTCATGGCATCTCCAGCTCTGACTTCTGAAATGAGGTTACAGCTCTCAATCTCTCTTTCACGTCTTTTATCTTACCACTGTCATTTTTAGCCAATTAAAATGATACCTATGTCCCAGAAAACAAAGGCACTCACCCTCTTGGGATGCTCTTAACAATGCCTGCATTGTATTTTTTTTCCAAGTCGGCAGCATATGAAATGCCAGTGGCTACTATTGTCTGTAATCAAATGAAATAACAGTTTCAATACTTAAAAAAGCCTCTTGTCTTCTTGTAGCCCGCCCCATCTATTTTACCTGGTACCGGTTTTGTTATGCTTCTTTGCTTACCACAATAACTTCTATTGGAATCGGTATAGGAATCTTGTGTTTGAATCGATCATTTATTTCTTTAACTACCATGCAGACAAAAATGGTGAGGAGTCCGGCAATAAGATCTGCAATGTTGGTGGTACCAATTCTTTCAAACGTTTCAATAAGAGTCTGAAAAATAAAAATGAAAACACGTGCACGTGAAGGATGTGAAAACACTCATGAGACGATCTAGGCACGTAGGGTTCCGGAGGAGGCCAAGAGCTGCTCCCTCCTTTGCTCTGGCCTGGAAGAGCTTGAGGATAACTCTGTCTGATGTACTATCGAGCTGCTACAGAATCAGTGACTGGATTTCATGGTGGATTTAATGGAATAATTGTCTACATGGGGTTTCTGCATCCTGATTTTTAGAAAATTAATGCTTAGTAACAAGAGCTAAAGCCCTGCCTGTGTTTTACACCACCCTGTTCTTAGAGCAAGGTTGGGAAAACCTGCAGCTTACTCACTTTCCAAGCAGCAAGAGAGATTCTCATCTTTCTATTCAAATGACAGCTAGCAGCCCCACGGGCAAAATTCTGCTCCGCTATATGGCCGGTACATACAGCCTGTAGGTTACAAATTTCCTATTGCCACTGCTGACATCCAGACAGAGAGTATGACAGTGTAGATCCTGCCAGGCTGTGGAGAGTCCTGCGCTTCAGAAAAGCAGATGCAAAATCTCACCTTGCGGTGCATTAACCCTGCTCCCACCAGAAGTCAGTCCCAGGCTGGAGGACCCTCACAGCTGGACCAAAATAGGCAGCTCCCTCATCTACCCTTCCTATGTCCTTGCTTGGTCCTATTGTTTATAGCAAACTACAGTCCGTGTAACTGACATTTATGGTTGTACAGTGTTTATACAAACACGACAAAAGTATCACTTCTGAGTGTACAGAGAAAACAGGAAGGGCTGATGAGAGAAAAGCCACCTATCGGTGGCTTTCCTATCTCCTCTCTCCTCCTCCTAGGTATTGGGGTAATTCTCATTTGTCCCTTGTCTCCAGGAAAATTTGATTATTCCATACCCAGTGAAGGATGATATGATAGAAAAGAGGTTTGAAACAGACTTCTTGCCTCCAGGTTAGCTCCTGAAATCCTAGGCCGTTAGTTTAAAGGCGAAGGGAGGGTTGCAGCAGCAGTACCACTACTACCCTCCTGAAAAGACTCTTGGTTTGAAATAAAACACCTAAGTGCTTAACCAGCAATGTTTTCTAAGCTAAAGAAGAAACTTTTCTGAAGCACTGAATCAGATGCCATTCTCTGGGGACTGAAGACATTTCTCGCCTGGTGTACTGCTTACCCCAAGTCCCATTCTTACTTACCACATGTGCCACTGCCACATTTTACAGGGGAACAAGAGGCTCCTGACTTGGAGTTGTGAATTCTGCCAATGTCAGATGCTCAGTGTTGCAATTTGTTAACCACCACTTCTGAAGCAGGTCCGAGACTGGCTGAAGCTGACGCAGCAAGTCTCTGGTTGAGCAGACCAGAAATCACAATTTCTTTGCTCTGCACACATCTGCAAACACCTTCACCTGGCTCACCTGCTAGAGTGCAGAAGCTTTGAGCTTTAACCTAAAGAGTCAGCAGTCCACTTAGGCTTGCAGGAGCTGGAAAACCCATTTAATTCCTTTTCAAAAGTACCTTCTACTAGCTGAACCACCCTTCAATAATAATAAAAAACAGAGGGAATAACCTGCTGGATCAATTAGTCCATCACCAGGCTCTGAGGTTTATTACATAGTACTGTGTCTTATCTAATTTTCCATGCCCCAAGGGAAAGAATTTTCATTAACGTTAGGCCCACAAAATGTCTTTTTTTTTTTTCAAATATTCCACCTGATTTTTTTTTCTAAATTTTACCTTGCTGTTTGTAGTTATATTCATCCTATTTTTGGTACTATAGATGCCTAACATATTTTTTGCTGGTCTGGTTATCTGAATTGACACACAAAAATTGTAAGTAAATTTTTTTCTAGAGCAGCCTCTTTTAGAAATCTATAATTTTAATGTAAAGTGCTATGGAAGACCTAAAATGCTATGAAGCTGAACAGTTTAATGCTGAAGTCAGTGACAAAACTCTCAATAATTTCTCCGGGGAAGGAGACTATTCTGTAATAAGAGAACCTCTAGGAATTCAGTATTTCTGTAATCCAGCCAAGACATTTCTCCATTTGATCATTTCCTCTAAGATCAACAAATGGAGTTGTGACAGCAACGTTTAGCCTCAGCTTAGCTAACCAGCAGGTACCTGGCCACAGGATGTGAATCCACATCCTTCAGTAGATATTCACAGGAATGGAGAAAGATGCCCTTGACCAGGATGACTGACGGCTTTAAGAGTAAGGAGGCTTGGGACCAGTTAGTTTTGGGAGCTTCACAGTGAGCCAGGAAGGAAGGGATGGGAGGGAGACAGTCTCCAGAAGTGATAACCCAAAGAAAAATGTTTTTCTGGATAACTACTTTCAAACTTTATATGAAAAACTGCTCTGCCCGAAAAAGACTTCAATATAGCAATTAGCCTTTTATGGTCCGGGAAAACAAGCAAGCAGCGACTGAGAGCCCCTCGGCTGTACATGACCACCTGCAGATCTTCCTGACAGTGAGAATTAAAGAGATGCTCTATAAATATAAATCGTATATGGATCACTCCTGTATGAAATGGTAGCAGAAGGTAAACAATTATGCAAAAATTCTGGCATAAAACCAAAACAAATTAGAAGGGCATACTTACGTATATTATGGAAAGGACACCATTATAGTTTTTAGTTGAAACATTTAGGACTATTTTCAGTTGCGACACAAACACTTGAAAAGCAGCTGCAGTTGTGAATCCCCCAACTAGTGGATCTGCAAGGTACCTCACAATGAAACCAATCTGAAGGACTCCAAATATTACCTGGAAAAATCATGAAGAGTAATAGCTTGCTAAGCAATAACAAAGGCACACTTTTATTCGGTGGTTTCTTATGCTTTGCTCTTTTCTCTTTTTTGACAGTCTTAGGACCATTTTCCCCCATCGCAGACTAATGTAGCTTAATATCATGCCATCCAGTGAAATAAAGGAGACCTGAAGAGCTTTGTGAAAGGATGCTCCAGGATATGTACCATTAGCACTGAGTTTCGTGCAGGTCTCATGGTCTGCAATCACAACGCTATCCTTCTGTTGTCAGCGCTCCCAGCCATGCCGCAACAAACTCTGCCCAGGATAAGAAGAATAATCCCCAAAAAGCTCTTCAGAGTTTGAGATGACTTTCCTTCATTTTTGTGTTTTACTACAGGAAAAAGGCTTATTGCCCTAGTAGGTATTTCCATTCTGCATGTTTTCCCATTAACACTAAAATACCAACTTTGTGTTTTCAAGACAACTATTTTACCTGTAAAATTCCAACCAGAAATGTGAGGGTGCTAGCAATCAGCACTCTCTGTGCATCTCTGGATTCCGTGTCTATCAGCGTCCCAGTACCATTAATCCCTGTAGCATTACTGCCATCTATGAGAAAATTATCATCGGGGGCCATGCTCAATACGACAGATCCCACCATCAAACTGACTACAGGGAATGGACCTGTAATGACAAACAGAACGTGCTGAAGTTTAATATGCATTCAAAAGAAGCACTTATCAGACTAGACAAGCAAATTCTAGATCAGAAAATCCATTTAGTAGTTTAACTGGGGTACATTACTTAGCTGTAGTAGTTGTAGTAGAGGGCCAGAAGCCACTGGCACTCCAAACATGGCACAGAGATACAATTCCTTCCTTAAATAACTTTTGTTATACATAGACATGCAGTTTCATCCTTTGCTTAAACCAATTAGGCTGTACCAAGGCCAAAAGCTGTGACATCTTCCAACCACCTCCCTTGCATCTGCACCAGCAGCTCTGTGGCCCACCACCAGATAAAAGGGATCACTTATCCAGCTGAAAACAATGTTATCATTTACTTCTTTTTGGTAACGGTTAGTTTTCAGCTGAATGAATGAACTGATGTACATCACCACATAGCTGCACGGTCAGGAATCCCAGTGCAATGGTGGTGGCAAGAACATGCACCCAGGGGTAGGATTGTCCTTTCTGGCAGTAGTTTGGTATTACATTGGCTAAAGATGACTGAAACTGTAATTGGGGCAAGATACAGAGATAGTAAATGATCATTATATCAGCAAAACACAATCTAAAAGCAATCAAATTTGTTGCAGTTTTTACTAAAATTATGCAGAAAAGGAAAATGTCACAAAATGTCTTGAAAGAAGCTAAGCTAATTTTACAGATTTCTTAGATTTTCTTAATGAATAAGCATATTGAAGAAAGTATAAAATGGAGTGGAAAATGCAGACAGTAGGGGTGTCAACATAAGTAGAGGTAAGTGCTCAGGGCTGGAGAGAAAACGTGAGCTGGTAGGTAGGGTAAGAAGACAGAAAACAGAAAGAACACACATAAGTACTTGACGCCACAGAGAAGAAAGTTGGTGAAAAAGCATAATACCAGGTCAAAGCTTTGTAAGGGAAAAACAATCTAGTGTTAGGAGGTGTGAACAAGGTAAGACTGTATTTGTTGGAGTGGAGAAACAGAAATTTCAGTGATCAAGCTGTAACATGAATTTTAAATATGTGAACTGACGGAAAATATATACATTTTAGAGAAAGTATTCAGAAAGAATCAACAAGTTTTACCCATAGCCTTGATGTGAGGACCTAGAGCGAGGCTGGAGTAGACACAGGTTCTGGGTCTCCGCGACAGGCAAGAAGGTGATATTGGCCACAGTGATCAAAGAAGGATGTAGCAAGGAAGGCTTGGGGAGAAGACTAAAAGACCTGTTTTAGCCATCTTGAGCTTTAGGTGATAGACAAAATGTCTGTTCTTATTGCCTGCTGAGGCAGGCTTTATCTTGTAATTTCTTGCATAGAGTGTAGCCAAAGACAAAATTTAAACTTCAGCATAAATGCAAGTGAAAGGCATGCATAGGAACAAGTGAAGTTAGCTATTATGCACAGCTGCCTGTACAGAGAAGAAGTAAGTCTTAAGTCCCCCAAACCCACAAATATTAATATTCATCATAACCAATATGGTTCAAAAAGTAGCCATCGTATGAAATACTGATGTTCGCAATAAGGTTTAACATTTTGTAATAGTTAATTTACTGTAACTTCAACACATGCAGTTACCAACTGAGATGTGCCTTGATGTTCCCAGGAAAAAGTATGTCAGGATGGGGAAAAAGGCAGAATAGAGACCGTATCCAACAGGAACTGCCACCAGCAAAGCATATGCCAAACCTGAAATGATACACGATCAAAATTTCATATTTAAAATCACTCAAACTACTGTCCTGTCTAGAGTAGACTTTCAGAAAGATTTACTCCTTTTATCTGGATACAAATTAGAATGTTTTGTCTGTAAATATGTTGCAGGCCCATATGTGAGTACCAGTGACTGTAAATGATTGTATATCCCACACTGCTAGTTGGATGAGTAACTACTGAAAGATGTTCCTATACCTGTATAGGTAGCATAAAACACACGCTCAAATAAGAAGTTTAAGCAGAGGAACGCTGTTGCAAGACTGAATGGTCTACCCTTTGAGAGAAAAGAGGTCTTCTTGAAGTGCTCAAGTTACAGACAGAATTTTCAAGCATAAACTCTGAATTACTGCACTACCAATATGCTTCAGGATGCTCACCCTTCTGAAAATCAAACCATTCTTTGACAGGTATCAGTTTATAATTGTAAGTACCAAAAGGAAATCACCCAAACTGGGGAGTTGTGATCCTTACCATCTTCTCACCTCATATACTCACGCAACTTGTCAAATCCAACATAGAATGAAAACAAAACAAAACTAAATGGAAAGAAAAAGTTGCTGTCAGTATCATGCCCTGGTTAGCTCCCATGGCAGACTGTAGTATTCTGCACTGATACCACAAAAAGCCACCAAAACTATTGAAGACCTGGTCACACTGCTATGACTGGTGAGAGGACTGCAAGCGGCACTCAGCTGCTGGGAGTTAGGGACTTCAGGCACTTTAGGATCCCAGAAGAATTTTTTGGCAACCATTTTGGCCGGTTTTCCCAGTATCCCATGATTTGGAATTTCATAACTGTTATATACATACATTTAATTACATCCCGTGCAAATCTAACATGGTTAAATTTTTACTCATTTGTGTTTTGTTTTTTAATGTATTTTTTAATACACAGAGAGGCGGGAAACCAGACAGTATATTTCAGAAATCAGTTCTACAAGTGGACTCTAATTATGAGAAAATGAGGCGCCACCCTAAAATGTATATGAGGGGGTTACAGTGAGAGCATAATAGCTGTAATAAGTCATATCGAAGGCCCATCTAGCACAATTCACCTTAAAAAGGAAGGATAGTCCTGTGATTGAGGCACCACCTTCTGCAGAGATCTTCCAGCTCTGCATGACCGTGGACAAGTCACTTCCCTGTTCCTCAGGTCTCTCTGCCTGGGGCAGGCATTTGTACCACTCCTTTCTGCAGTCCGTGCCTTCCTAGCACGCTCCAAGGGAAGAGACAGTAGGGAATATTTGTGGCTAATTGGGAAAGAGGCAAAGTACCTTCTTTGTTCCCAGTGTGGTCTCTCTAATCTTTACCACCTTGTGTAAGCACCTTATTTCCATTGAAGGAAAACGTTTTGGTTGACACAGCTAACTTCACCTCCCCCAATCCTGAAAAATTGTGAGGGTAGTGGAAGAACAGCATGGAGGTGAAAGAAATGAATGTGCCGGCTCACTTCAGGATTACAGCTAGCCTCGTCTCTGAAAAGGGGACCTTATCAGCTGCCTCAGGCACATGAATGGTTCTCCCCTTTAAGCCCTTCTTTACTAGCATAGTTTCATTAATTTCTGCTTATTTCTGCCACTTTTCTATTTATTCATCTGCTGAATGTTTTCCTCATAAGCCATGTACCATAAATATCTATCAAGATTATCATTTTTTTAAAAATGTGAATACAACACCACCTCCTTGAGGACTGTTTTCTGCAGATACTAAAACAATCCTGCGGGCAAAATTTTAAAGGAAAGTTGATATCAAGATTGCATTATTTTGGGGGGAATAACTCGATTTTTTTGTAAGCAGTTGCAGAAGAACTATAGGTTCAGATAATTAAGAAACAGAAATAAGACTGCAGGACCTATCTGATCCATTGCAATGTAATTAAAATTATTTAAATATCAAAAATAATACTCTGAATAAAAAGATGAAAAAAAAAGCTAACTATAACTCAATAGCACATCAAAGGAAATATAAATCTCCTAGCCAAGCAGAGAAAAAAAAGATAAATTTAAAAACAATTATTTATCGCCAAATAATACCTAATATCTAGTATTAAATAACAAGCCTCTGATTTGTAATTCCATCTGCAAAATATCATTGTGCTCGGCCAGAAACATCCCAGAAAGCAGAGGACCGGTGTGCCTGGGTTTACCTTGCAGGGTAGCGACGAGGCCGGTGCTGACCCCCGAGATGATATCGCTGACCAGCCATTCCTTCACGCGGTAGTTCGGCAGCCACTCCAGGATGGGCAGGAAGGACTTGGTGATCTGAAAGGCCCTTTTTCTCGAACAGCTGCAAGAAAACGAGTTATTAACATACGGCATGGGGCTGCAGTCAGAAGACAAATGAGAAAGTCCTCTCAGAAAGCAGCTGAAGAAGCCCTGACAGAAAGCAGTCACGAAAGTCCTGACAGAAAGCAGTCACGAAAGTCCTGACAGGAAGCAGTCAAGTAAGCTTCAGCAGAAAGCAACCAAGGAAGCCCTGACAGAAAGCAACCAAGGAAGCCCTGACAGAAAGGAACCAAGGAAGCCCTGACAGAAAGGAACCAAGGAAGCCCTGACAGAAAGGAACCAAGGAAGCCCTGACAGAAAGGAACCAAGGAAGCCCTGACAGAAAGGAACCAAGGAAGCCCTGACAGAAAGGAACCAAGGAAGGTCCGACAGAAAGGAACCAAGGAAGGTCCGACAGAAACTGACAGAAAACCGGGATTTATAGACGTTTCAAGAGGCAGAGATGTTTCCTTGGGCACCTCCCGCTGCCCAAAATGCCACCTCCTGAAGAAAGCCCCCCCAAGTGTAACCGCGTCCGAGCTCTTCGCAGGGAGGAGAAGCCCCGACGTGCAGCCAGACTCCGCAGGGGCCGCTTCACCCCTCGCCACCAGCCGCCACCTCGCCGCTCCTTGGCGGTGCCAGGAGCCCGCGGGGGCCTCGGGAGGGGGGCGGCTCCCGTCCCCGTGCGGTCCCCGTGCCGGGAACCCCCCCGGCACCCACCTGCAGGCTGCCTGCGCCCGTTCGCGGAGCGTGGGCGGCAGCGGCGGGCGCCGCTCGTTCTCCTCCTGGAAGCCCGCCTCGCTGTAGATGGGCCGCGCCACCACGTAGTGGCTGAGCTCCGCCAGCGGCTCCGCCGCCCGCTCGCCCGCTGCCATGGCCCCGCCTGAGGTGGCAGGCGGCGAGCGGAGCCCGCTCCCCGCTCCGGCACCCCCTGGCGGCCCCGCTCGGTCCCGGGCTGGGCTGGGCTGGGCTGGGCTCGGGCCCGCGGCGCGGCGCTGTCCGCGTCCTGAAGCGGCGGGGCCCCACCTGAGCCGCAGCATTTATACGGCCCGGCCGCGGTTATTTATGGGGAAACATCGACAGCCGGCTCCGGGCTGGCCCGGGAGACGCCTCCAACCACCCCCAGGCTCCTTCGCAAGCCCTGCCCCGGGCCGGCCGCTCCCCAGAGCGACCCTCCCAGCCCCGCGGCCCTTCCCCACCCCCGGCCCCTCTCTCGTCCCCTCGAGGGGCTGCATTTCCAAGTAGGGGCGTTGTGGGGGGGGGAATTCCTCCCCGTGTGTGGAGCCGGGCTCTGGGCACACGCACAAAGCCTGCTGACAGCTGCCCTGTGTCTCCCAGGTGAAAAATCTTGTCCCCCCCTCCTTCAGCCATCACCTTCCCTGAGGGCTAGCACCTTGGGGGTGGTGGCCCTCAGCCATCTGCTCAAGGACACAAAGTGCTTGTCCCTCACTGTTAAGACAAGCCTGAGGGGACGAGACAGATCCGGCTGCTCCGCTCACTGCTCGGCCTACCTGGGAACCTCCTCTGAGCTTCCTGACCCCAAAATCCCGTGATCGAACCCTTGGAGGTTGACTCCACGCGGAGGTACGAGCTCCAAACAAACCAAGCCATTCGCAAACAGGAGGCTGAAGGCAGGAGGCTGGAGATGGGAGCATCGAGCAGCAGATCTGTTCCCCCAGCATCACCTCACTGCCTCAGCGGGAAGCAGAAGCGTTTCGGAGCCCCCGGGCTCTTTGGGTCACACCTGAAATGACAGAAGGCAGCCTGCAGTTGCTAGTTTGCCCAAGGGGGATCAGAGGGAACGAACTCCTTGCCAGCCCTGCTATGACTTTGGCTTAGAGATAAGACTGGGGCTGAAAAAATCAAACCTATTAAGTACTGCTAGCTACACCTGCAGCTGCTCCATGTTTTGTATAGAGGACAACCTCACAAAGATCTTGCAGGAGTAAAGCAAAGCAAGTGTCCTCATCACCCCAGAAGACTTTCCAAATCTAGAATCAGGGCCAATGTTTCAACTGACACCAAAGAGGCACACATTGAGGGTACCTGATCAAACAAAATATCTGTTCAATGAGATACTCAGCTGTGAAGATTCTTGATGGCCTTGGTTTCAAAGCATTTAAGCATAGTCCTAGCTTCAGGCATGTTGAAGCTGACTTTGCTGAACTGGAAAGAGGTCACTTGCTGAAAGTACTTTTTGTGGTGTTAAGACTGTGACAGACTTCCCCTGCTGCTGTACTCTGAGAAATGTCTAGGTGAGCTGCTGAAATGCTTTGATCTGAGCAAAGTTGTATCAGGCAGCCAAACAGCCAGGTTCCTAAGCAGAGTCCCAAAGTTTTGTAGAAGCCCATAAACACAGCCCTGGAGCAAGTAAAAGCCGACAGTTAATATTTAGCAGTAGGACTTTGATTTTAAGAAAAGTTATCCTATGTAAGTGTTATGCGCTGCAGAATTAGGCTGCTTTCAGATTTTATTTTATTATTATTATTATTGCTAGCAGATAATGCTGCAGGGAAATGGAATGTGTGTTGGGAAACAGAACAGGAGTCTGATTCAGTTAGATGTATGCTGAAGTACATATGGAAAACTCAGCTGGCTTCAAAACTGGGTAATCTACTGAGTTATAATCCACTCCTGTTAAAAATGGAGTAGCACGAAGAGCAGTTCTGAAATCTAGCTTTGAAAAGCTCTTGTGGTAATATCTTCTTAGGTTCAAAACTGAACACAAAGACAGTGAAAGGACTCCAGAAGGCATAATGGCTTCTAGGTTAATCATTAAAGTAAAGAATTACAGCAGCAAAAACATTTGCAGGAATCCAATAGATGCTCTACACTTAAAACACACAACATAAACTCAGTTTTGAGGACTGGATGCATATTACATATCCTTTTCTCCTATAACACCCACAAAAGTATGATTATTTTATTATTCATATAACTAGGATTTTAGAAGAGAACTAGATGATACCAAGCAAAACCAAAACAACCCCAAAGTCATACTGAACATGGCAATTAATATTGGAAGACTACAGTCGGAAGAATCTGAATCAAGTGTAACTCGTGTTCCTTGCAAATCTATTTCCTGCAGCACATGAATGCTGAGGTTCAGCATCTCACAGGTGATGAGATGCTGTAGAATCAGCAGTTGGTGTAGAGATGAGAACCCTGTAGGACTGTGTGTATTGGCAGGATGAAGTATGCACCTTTGAGGACAAGAGACTTCAAGAAAAAGTGCCATCTGTGTGACAGTGCACGCACCTGTACTTGAAAACAAAACAAACTGAGGAAGAAGACAAAGAAAATGCAACCCCTGGTTGGTGCAGAATGGATCCCATACACACAGGTGGGTCAGTGTGAAATCAGAATCAGTGAGTTTCTAAACTGAGATATTGCTGACCCCAGTCAGGATGCAGCCCCATTTAGCATCCTCTTTCCCTGAACTGTAACCCTTAAAGCTAGAAGGCTGCCTGTTCATTTCCTTTTTCAACTTTAGCTTTTTTTGTTGCTGTTTGTTAGCTTCAAATCAACATCAGTCTTATAAACCCTTTTGTTCACCTTATTATTTGTTACTATTTCCTACATAGATCTTGTATCTGGTATGAGAGAAACAAGGCTAGGATGGATACAGAGCCTGTTTCCAAGTCCCTGCTTCTGGTATCGCTGCATGGTCTATGCCTAGTCCGTAACTCAAAATGCCTAAGTCATGGCTGGAGAAGAATCAAAGCCTAAGAGTTTGTTACTTGCCAAGAATAACAGTCCCTTTTACTTGCTCTCTCACTGTATTTTCTGTACCGTGTCTTACACTCTGAAGGGAAGGAGTAGACAAGCACCTTGCTAGCCAGCTTTGAGTTTCTTCTATAGTCAAAGGAATATGGGTTTAAACCTCAAGCTAAGGAAGATGTTGAACAGAGTTCTACTTTTCAGGTGAGCAGCTATTAAGCTGTCTTACAAAGTATGATTATCACCAAAAGTACCGCCTCTTCTGGCTCTGTTTTCAAAGAAAAAAAGTAAACCTCATCAGACTACACAGACAGTCTGATCTCTGGCAGACAAATACAGGAAAGGATTTAAGCTATGAACCCAGGTCTTGCAGACATGCTTTTATTACAGCTGCAGTCGGTGTCATTTCCCGACAAGTATGTTCTGAGAGATGCTTCCTGTTTTCATTTTTCCAAGTAGCTGCCTTTGGTATCTCCTTACCTCTAACAGGTACGCTTGCTCTGGTATCAAATTCCCCCTATTCACAAGACATAGGGCATAGGCTCCCACTTGCTAAACCCTGATGCACCCAAGTGTATTTGGGAATCTGAAAACCCCAAACTTGATTGTGTTGGTGTAGAGTAAGACCGCCTCAGTGGACTTCATAAGGGAATGCTCTAGCATAGAAAGAACTGGCCTTTAGGATTGCACCATGTTCTCCTTCCCCCTGCCAGGAGGTGGAATATCAACAACCTTTTAGGGCAGACTTACTCTTGCAGATGACAACAGGGATTTCCTATGGAGCACCATCGCATTTCAGAGTGAGGGACACAAAACTAGAGGGACTCTCCTGTTTTCCTCACAACGCACTTCGCAATGCTTGGCTCTATTTATAAAATTTCTCAAGAGTGAAATGTAAGTATCACATTTTATCATAGAAAATAAAACATTCCACGTTCTGTCTGAATTGGAGATGCTCAGTTGCAAAACTACAGTTTTAGACCTTACAGTTAACATACACAGCAATATTCAGCACGGAGTACTGGAGAACTGGAAAGACATAAATGAGAGCTGATTTTCCAACTTATCTGTGAAATCATTTGCATCCAGTTGCATAAGGACCCATCTTACAGTTGCCACTGGGATAAGCACTGTCCAAAGGCAAAGCAAAATGAGGATTTCTGTCCCAAAGAGCTTACAAAGTAAATTCAGTATTTCAAGGATTGCTCAAGAACTGAGGCAGACGTGTAAGACTTCTACAATATCTTCACATTTGGAAAAAATAAACTTGTGCTATTTTCAGTGCTGAGCAAAACCAGAGCTTTCACCCTTCAGAACAAGCTCCGGAAGCATAGCGCCTCTTCGATGAGGGGATGTGGCTGGGGACTCCTGCTGCAGCAAGCGCAGCTAACAAGCAAATACATTTTCAGGAAAGACTGTGTGCATTTTATGTTACTAAATAAGGTACATTGCCAGACATTTGTTTCAAAAAATGGAAAAAGGGAAAAACACTCTGCCTAACTAAGGTTGTTTTCATTTAAGGAAAAGCATGTAGTTAAGTCTATTAATATTCAGGTCAGTTCTCATGCACCCACCATGACCTCACTGCTTTCTTGACTCAGCAGAAAAAGGAGTTTATGAAAAAACATGAAAACATGTTTTTTCTTTTTTCTTTTTTCTTTTCTTTTTACTTTTTTTTTTTTAAAGCCGCTATTACTTAAACCTGAGCAAGTACTTTTAGAACTGTTTCGCACTCTCTCATGTTTCCCCACTCAAATACTGAAACTGCACATTCCTACTTTTGTAAAGACAAAAAAAAAGCCCCCAAACAACCAGACAATTACGTTGACATTAGGTATAAAGAGATTTAAATTCTTCCTTCTGGAGACATACCCAGAATTAAATCAACCATCAAACAGGAGTATGGGAAGTAATTCTGATTCTATCAGTGTTAGTGCAGATGTAATTTTTTTATAATTCTTTCCTACAAAATGGATCTGGAGTTAAAAATGTGCAATCTTGATTTACTCTTCCCTGCATATGACTCATAACTTGAAATATTACTGACCAGAAAACTTTACTTAAAGCTGATCAATCCAGACCCCTGAAGGCTCTGAATATGTATAAAATATTTTGAAATAATGCACATGCAAGCTGTTCTGAAACACTTGCTGCCTACTGGAATTTCCAGGTATATGATCTAGACTTCTGGTTTTATGAAAAACGTGTCTCAAGTGTTCTGTGGAAGAGTAGTTCTACAAAGCAGGTACTACAAAGGACTTCCATATGAGCAACAAAAAATCACTTTTACATGAACAAAGCTGGGATGGATGTGTTAGATCTCTACAGAGCTGCGCATGGTATCCAACTCAGTGAAATGTGTGTGACCACCCACAGTAAAGGTAACTGTCACATTCTACTATGTGACAGGGAAATTTGATAAATGATACAAATAATGGATATGACAGAAGAAGTAACTAGAGGCAGAGTAGGAAGCCTGGGAGCTTTAGGCAATCCCTCTGTGGCCTGATATGTAGAGGGGTTCTGTTTGTTTTTAGCCTCTGCATCTTCAATCTCTTTGTAAGTGCATCGCCACCTTCTGATCAGGCAGTAGGAAATGCTATGCTGAGGTTATGTCGTGCTAGGCTGAGGTTACTGATGTCATTATGGAGGGCAGTACGTGAGTATCACGAGTTGAATGTATATTGTTAAAAATACTAGGCATCATTTTCACCTTCTGGTGGAGCAATACATACCACTATGCACACCTTCAAACTTCACTCATGCTCTACAACAAAAATTACATGAAGCATCCGGCCTTCCTCGTCAAGGTGAAATATTGACACTATCAGTGCAATCACAACTGATTTTTTTTGTTCCATATTATGCATACTAAGATACATTTTTAGAGGTGAAAAGTACTTTGCGTGATGTTTTTCATTTAAATTACTAATTATGTATTTATCATAGAATACCCCAAGATGGAAGGGACCCACAAGAATTATGGAGTCCAACTCTTGGGCCCCCAAAGGACCACCCAAAACTCAGACCATGTGTCTTGAGAGCTTTGTCCAAATGCTCCCTGAACTCTGGCAGCTCAGTGCTGTGCCCACTGCCCTGGGGAGCCTGTACCAGTGCCCGACCACCCTCTGGGTGCAGAACCTTTCCCTAACACCCAGCCTGACCTCCCCTGTCCCAGCTCCATGCCGTTCCCTCGGGTCCTGTCGCTGTCCCCAGAGAGCAGAGCTCAGCGCCTGCCCCTCCGCTCCCCTCGTGAGGGAGCTGCAGGCCGCCATGAGGCCTGCCCTCGGCCTGCTCTGCTCTGGGCTGAACAAACCCAGGGACCTCAGCTGCTCCTCATTCATCTTGCCCCATAGGCCCTTCACCATCTTTGTAGCCCTCCTTTGGACACTAACAGTTAGTTTTATATTTTTCTTACACTCTGGCACCCAAACCTGCTTGAGGTGAGTCCGCACAGCTGAGCAGGACAATCCCTTCCCTCGACCGGCTGGCAGTGCTGTGCTTGATGCACCCCAGGGTACAGCTGGCCCTTTTGGCTGCCAGGTCACACTGCTGGCGCACATTCAGCTTGTTTATATGAAGAAATGCTTTAAACTCAATGAGTAGATAATAGTAAATAACAAGCAAGTGATACTTGCTCTTGTTTTGGGTCTAAAGTAAAAAAAAAGAGGAGATGGGGGTACAGTGTTTATTCTGTTATTAAGATCAAATGTTTTATGTCTTTTTTCCTTTTTCTTTTTCAAGTCTCCTCTCAGTATTTAAATCACGTGAGACTGTATCTACTGTAGATCCTTGTTAGAAGTGACAGATCCACAAATATTTTAGCCTTTGATCTCCAGAACTAGTCTTCTGAGATGAAAGTGCTTCATTTCCCAGGCTTCCAAAAATAGTCTTTAGATCAGATTGTAAGATTGGGGTAACACTCAGCTATCATTTTAAATATTTCAGAATGTCTGGAAAGAAAATATATAGACAATATATTCAATTACATCACCAAAAATTGGGGAGGAGGAGGTGCTACTTAAAATTGGGAGCTTTTCCTTAGAAGTTTTGATATAAAGAAACAAATCTCCAACCTCTTAGAATCCCTCAGAATACATTCTATACTACTGGGTAATATTGGTTGGATCAGACGATCTTGGAGGTCTTTTCCAATCTTAATGATTCTATGACTCTGCAAAGATGAGCTACTTTTTAGAAACATCCTTATTTAACATGCTACGATGATATGCTTTATAGCACTCAATATATGTGCTGTGTTAAAATTCTAAGATAAACAAATCCTACTTGTGGAGGGAAATTAGCCCTATGAAGAAGGCTGTATTTCCAGGAGTATCACCAAGTTAGAAGTGTATTTTGTTCTTTGTGTACATACTTCTTAACTGTGATAAGATTGGGTAAGATTTACATGAATAAACTCAAACTCATGAACTTAAACAATCCCTTTAATATAAGAAACATATCCAACTTTCAAATACAAATTGGAACCAACTAACAAAAAAAAAACTCAAAACAACTGTCAGAATGCCAAGAAGAGCTTATGCAAAACAGTGCACATTTATTCGAGGTATTGTATCCACAAAAAAATAAAACAATGTTTACCTAGCAAGGCAAAAGCAGTTAGGTGGCATGTACTGTGTAAATGGATGTAAACAGTGTAAAAGTTCAGAATGTTAATAACAACCAATTAAAAAAATAGGTTATGAAAACTGGCAGAACCCAGTATATTAACGAAAAAGAAGCCAGAGGCATGCAAAATATTATTTGTTAAAATACATTCATCCATGTGGCTAAGTGGAAGTCACAAGCTAGTGAGACGGATTTAGAAATACAGTTTTATTTAGTTATTTTCTTTAGATTGATTGTCATTCAGTTTTCCACTGAAGTGGAAGGATTGATGAAAAGCTTGTACAACCCACTGCTAAATGAATTTCTGAAGACTCCAAATAGGTGTCACAAGAGACTTTTTCTTTTCTAGGTAACTGTGTTTTTAAGGTTTAGCATGATATACAATCTCACTCGAATGCTACAAGCAAACGGTGCACAATCTTTTACCATTTTGAAAGGTGAGAGCTTGGAGACCAGTTGCTCCAGATGGAATTGAAAGATTATCATGTTTTTTCTCGCAAGAGCAGTGACAAACTCCAGGGGAAATCTGGTAAGCCACTTAACGTTTTTATTTCAAACACAGAATATATTGGCAACCAAGATATATTAGCGGAATCTGAATTGTGACCTGCAGTGCATGTGCTTTTCAGAAAAATCAAGTTTTGTTTCAGATACGCATCAGGAGCCTAAATAGTGCGAGGCTTTTCACACTGAAGCAATTGTACCAATGCCATCCATCCACCTTAGACACACTTACAGGTCTTTCTTGTCTTCTGCTTCGCTTGAACTGTCCTGAAAACAGAGAGATTAAAAATTATGTTTTATGTTGGCAAAATCAGGAACTGTTGACTCCAGATATCCCATTTTGCCCCCTTGTACTGAACCTGTTTGTTCACTTCAAAAAGCTGCAGTCCCATCAATACTCCCCCCATAATACGCGTGCTTCAGATCCTAATACATTAACGGCCATGCAGCCTACTGCTCTCTGTTCGTGTTACAGTTGAACTGTGCAGCGAACTAAGCAAAAGGTTTTCTTCTAACAACTCCTAGGGATAAACCAGTTGAATGCGCTGGGTGCTCAGTACCTTCTGTACTTTCAGTCAGAGGTAAACGGAAAAAAACTTGAGGATGTGTATCACGGACTACGAGGCCGTTGGCAATGCAGCAGCAGCACTACTGTGGCTCATTGCACTAGGAAGCATAAAGATAGGACACAGATGGTGGTCTCAGCTTCAGAACACAGAGGCCAACTGAACAGTCTCTATAGAAGGACAGGATGAGGCCAGGAAATCAGTAAGCAGCTTTACACACCGCAAGATGATAACCACCTCAGATTTGCCTGTTTGTCTGTTTTTTAACACACAGCCAAACCGCCCTTCTTGAGAAGTGGTCACCAGAATGTTAACATCATTGATGTATTTTATCCCAAGGCCACTACTTGTAAACAGACTAACATTCATGTTTACTGACAGATTTCAATCAAAACTGACAGGCTGAGGCAGATGTTAGGCATGCAACATACAATCACCTCTCAGACAAGAAGAACAAGCAGGGCTCCCAGTTTTACCACAAGTAATTACTGTACATAGTATGAGTATTCTAGCTATGCACATATGCAAACCCAATCAAACTGCTAATTCTGCTTTAGTTCGTGGTTTTTTGTATTCCGTACTTCAGTTGAATTTTTATACTAGCCTGTTTTTAGCCTAGGCATTTTTTTTCCTTCTTGCATATTAACAGTATTGCAACATTTATAACCTAGTGTTGCAAAAGCATGTTTAGAGAGCAAACAAAATAAAATGGCACCTATGAGCTATGTATATACCACACACACTATTGCTATCATTTTCTCAGAAGCTTCTGTTTGATCTGAATCTTAACTCCCAAGCGACAGCCAAAAAGTGTCTGCTGATGACCTGAAGTGCAAAGAAGAAAATGCTAATAGCTTTGCCATCCAGTTCTTACAAGACAAAGTTTTACTATTTTGATGAAGTTTAAGGAGTGCTGCCCGTTGTAACTTTATGCTGTACTAAAGATTTTGGCAAATTCCTCGCATCATAAACACCTAACAAGCAGATTTTTGCTGGTACAATTTCAGAATGTTGCGTTCATACAGGGAGCCAGAACCACCTACCTGAAGCCGTTCATATTCTTTCATCAGACGGTCATATTCTTTTTTAAGGCCTTCAGACTGCTTTTTAACAGCTGTCACTTCATTATTTGCCTTGAAAAGAGCTGTAAAAAAATCAGAATTTGTGTTATTACTTGTATTCCTGCAGTTCCTCAGAGCCCTGATTATATATTAGGGCTCCATTGCACTCGACGGCCCTTCCTCACAAAAAGCTGAAATGTAAAATGGAGCATCACGGACACAGAAAGAGACAAGGAGGATAGGGAAAGGAATGACTTGTATTCAAGAACAGCAACACAACGAACAGGAAAGCGTTATATGTAAAGCAAGGGCAAGACCAGTAAACTTTTGACTGAGGTAAGAAATGAGTGAGACTACAGTCTTTTGTCATATTGCGGGAGACAACTCCAGAAAAATAAAACTCTACAACCCCCAGAGCAAAACTGTCAGACATCTTAAAAGGAAGACAGTATTCAAACACTGCACAGGATTTTAGCAAAGTAACCGAGGCTGTCTATCAAATGGGGGTAGGAGGGATATAGGGATATAATACATTATGACAGGAGCACTGACCCCCCTTTTTGCCCTACTGTCTGTTTTACCACGCATGAGTTCATTCGCTAGAACCGGTGCTTTATGGATGAGAAGGCAAAAACGGTGGTGGTGGGACAGACAACCATAACAGGCTCCTCCTGTGAGGAAAAAGTACTTATTTTTCTACTCCCTACTTCAGCAGTAATAAATCAAGAACAAGTATACATTGCAGGTCTATGCTGCAGTGCGAAGTACCAGGAATCCACAGGGGCTAATTTACAATGCGAGGTAAATCAGCATAAAGTTTCATAAAATCATTACTCCTAACCTGTTATGTGAGCATTCAGTAAGGTCACTTAGACATCATTACATACCTATGCTATAAGTATCTCACATATCTGTATATGTTTTTCTGCTGTAACAGCACAGGCATATCCAAAAACTTGACTTACTCATGCAGAGGAACATGGCTAATGACCTATAGGGCTGCCTCACATAGCAGATGTTTCTTTCTATTTGTACCACTGAGATCTGTGTTTTTAAATATGGCTATTTTCCCTGTTCCAACAATGTGGATGATCCTTTGTGAGCTGCCTGAGGCAGACTGCTCTTTCCCAGAGACCTCCCAGACACTCAAGAACTGCAGCACTTCTGTAAGAGAGCCTGCTCTCAAAACCTGAGGATCTAGATGTGCTTTCTGTTAAGCACCGAGCTACAAGCACTCTCGTCTGAACCGTATTTCACTTTGGGAGCTTACTCCTGATCCCTAGTTCCTGGGACATCAGGACACAGATCTTGAAAACTTTCCTGCATGCACAGAGGAAAATTCCCTCCTCATTCCCTGTTTTAATTAATTAAATTGGATGTTTAGATTGAAAATAATTTTGAAAAAAATCTCATTTTAAAAACCTTTAAGTGTTTTTCCAGTAATATGACTTTCAACTTGCCTGAAATTCTGATTTACTGACGTTAATTACATTTAAGCCTATTGACTCCATGGTGGTCAAAAAATCATTCTGTACCTTCCCATTCTTTCTTTCACTTCACTTCGCAGAGTTATCTTTTCAACGCAATCTTGACAGCATCAGTGCAAACATCTTTTTCTAAAAGTCTGGGTATTTGGATAACTATGATTTCCACATGTCTGGCAAGTAAAACCGCACTGCATTTACTCTTTCTGATCCTCTCTCTACTCTTGCTACTGTTTAAAATATGGATAGTAAAATTTGGAAATAACTGTAAAGCCAACCTGTGACAATTTGATAAGCCTCTGACTGTTAAGCTGTAGGCAAAATTCACATCCATATGCCATTTCACCTCTGCTAAACCTGCCAGTTTTCCAGTTAACTACCGTGAAAATACTGTATTTCTGAAGAAGTCCTAATTGATCTAACGCTATTCAGCTGTTTACCAGCAGCAGCACAGTACATTAGGGGCATCTGAAAACAACTGTATCTTTAAAACATGAACAAAGTATCTGGAGGTATCTGCAAATCAAGAAAGCAAACAACAAGCCAGCACACTGTTTCAATGTTTTGACCAAAACAGATGCGCGACAGAACACCTCAACTAACCCCAGAAGGGGAAAAAGCAAAGAGCAGATTGTCCTTTCCACCTGCCTTGGCTGCGGATTAGAAAAATCGGCCTCGCTCCTGCTGGGGCCACACAATAAAAAAAAAGTGTCACATTTTTGACCACATGAATTCTGCAGCACGCCAGGATGTCTTCTTGTCAAGCAACAGAGACTCTCCAGACGTCACTGCTCAACTGTTTTGCCACGACACGAACACTGCCCTACAGCCAAATCAATTGTACAGGTATATTGTTTGTCATATGGATCGCATCAAACGAACACTGCTCCAGCATAAACCAGAAAATAGTTCTTGTACACAACACAGTCGGTTATTGCTTCCAGCTTCCATCTGGCCTGTTGTTTTGCCTCAAAGGAGACAGAGCAGCTGGACTGGCGGCAAGCAAAACCCAAGAGCTGATTGTTCCTACCAAGTAAATGCATGAGCAGGCATGAGGTGAGAGACACTGCTTCTATGTTAATGCAGCTAATTAGAAAAAAAAGTCATTAAGTTCCAGAACTGGAATGCACAGACTACTTTGGGTTGGAAGGGACCTTAGAGACCGTCTAGTTCCAACCCCCTGCCATGGGCAGGGACACCTCCCACCAGACCACGTTGCCCAAAGCCCCATCCAGCCTGGCCTTGAACACCTCCAGGGATGGGGCATCCACAGCTTCTCTGGGCAGCCTGTGCCAGGGCCTCACCACCCTCACAGTAAAGAATTTCTTCCTTTAAGTGGAAATTGAATGCCTGCTCTTTGTAATGCCAAAAAAACCCCATGGGCTTCTGAGGCTTAAAACTCAATTCTGAAAGAATTCTTCCTAATGTCTAATCTAAGTCTCCCCTTTTTAGTTTAAAGCCAATTCTGCATGTCGTACAGAGTCCCTCCCCACAGCTTTCCTGTAGGCCCCCTTTAGGCACTGGAAGGATGCTCTAAGGTCTCTCCCAGAGCCTTCTCTTCTCCAGGCTGAACAAGCCCAACTCCCTCAACCTGTCTTCATAGGAGAGGTGCTCCAGCCCTCTGATCATCCTTCTGGGTCTCCTCTGGGATCGTTCTAATATATTCAGGTCCTTCTTGTGCTGAGTGCAGCCTCAGTACCGTAAAAGGTAGAACATCTTTTTCCATTATTTCCCTTTCCCTTTGAAGAAATTGAAAAAAAATCCTTAGGGCAGTTTAATATCAGAAGACATTTATGGAAACCTATCCTGTTACACTTAAATGTGTGATTGGAGGTCCATAAAATGATACAACATGTACAGTCAGGGAAAGATAGAGGACTTGTCCTTCCCTTACCACATTCTCTGTATCTTGTTCCAGGATAAAGAGTTTACTTCAGAGATCAGACTCCTCTGAAGTCCAGTCCTACAGCCCAGTAGCTGCACTATTTCTGTTACCTTCTAATTTTAAGAAGTATGGAGAAACAACAAGAGTAGAACAAAATGAAACAACAGCAACAGAAGCAGCCTCCACCCCCCTTCTTCGGGCCTTCTCCTGCACAGCCACTAGTCCTGGTCTGACTGAACTACTTGACTTACAGTGCTCACCACTAAGGAAATTTGGCATGGTCTGGAATTTAAAATTAGTGTTGCTCACAATACAAGTCAAAAACTCATATGATTTGGAGTAGTTTAAGACTACAGAAGATCTCTCTCTTTTGAGAATATTCATGTTGAGGAAGAGCTAGACACATTTCAGAATTTAGGCACAGGTGAGACAGGATTTGTCAACAAATCTTTGGGAACACAGCTCCAGTCAAGTAGTTCCAGATCAATTCTGAATTCTCCCTTGAAGATATAATGATCAGATAAACACAAAATGAGAGAAGGCAGAGCCAAAAAAATTACACCAAGTGATTTCAAGTACCTCTGACAACCTCAAATGCAACATCACTACAAAGTGACATTACAGCAGATGATGTAAATGCCCTTGTATAAACAAAACCATGCTTGCTATATGCAGTACCATCCCTCTGAGACAACAAAAAATGAATATAAGCTTTTCTTGCATGTGACATTGTGCAACGGCGCCCACCACAGTTATGATCTCAGTTAAAAAGGTTAAGAAAGATGGACTTTGGTTTCTAAACCTCCCCCTGTCACTGGCTCAATAACACGAGACCACGGTCAATTCATTCCCCTGTCTCATGCCTCCTATTCCCAGCTTACAAAAGAAAGCTGATAAAGGGTGATACTTTGTTTGTTTGATTTTAAGAACTGGAGTGTTTCAGCAGAGCTCAAGGTCAATACAGTTTTCATGTGTGTGTCACTAGCCTGCCTAGCAGCACAAAAGCCCAGCTGAATTGTCACTGGTGGCAACAGTTCTAGGAAATGTATTCACAAGGTCTCTGGTAATCGCTTCTATCTTTCCAACACCCAGTAATCTTAGCGTTTAGGGGAAAGCTGTATATCTGTACATGCACGCTTTCTAGAACAGTCAACAGTTTAAAAACTATTTCTAAACCAGCCCTCCCCACGTCTTGCTGTTCTCTTTACTCCTGTCTCCCTACAGAGCTGTGCAACCATGAAACAAAACCCACCCTTGCTACACATTGTGTACAGCACACAAACCTCACTGAAGGATGCACAGAGTTTCGCCAGAATTTTCTCCTGCCCTCATTGTATGTCTAGGATAAAAATACAGATAAATAAAGAGTATTTTCAGGAAAAAGTCGAACTGAAGTTCAAAGGCACCTAAGTTCCTTTGATAAGTTCGTACAAAGAGTGAAATCCTAACGGCAGAGACATAGACATGTTATCTTTGCATTTCTTCTCCATGTGGCGCCACAGTCTCAGCTCAAAGATGCCATGAAGCCACAGCTCAACAACTGCACGCAGGTGCTGGGGACAACAACGTCTGCTATGCTCCATTAGCCAGAGGTAGAAGCTTTAGGTGCATGTCATTTGCTACGACACACTGTTAGAACAGTAAGGAAGGGGTCAACAAGCCGGCCAGGAGTCCACCAGGAACACCAGTCTGTTCTCTTACAAGACTCGACAGATACTAGCTGTTCTGTATAAATTTCTGTTGTGTAAATAAAGCTGGAGCCTCCACCATACACCAGGACAGCGTCACCAAAAAGATGACCTGAGATAGCAGAAAGTGGAATAGTACAGCCGTGCGGAAGTCTCCCTCCTGCCCAAAAGGTCCCATAGTTACAAAGAGGGATTTCACACAACAGCATTTCCACAGCGCAGGATCTGTGAGGGAGAAAACAAATTTAATGCGCTGGAAGTCCCAGTCCTGCCCTCAACCCGAGGATGGCTGCTTCACCAAACATCTTTTGACTCCGACCTCATCTCCAACTGCAGATGGTTTGTGTTGATGTAGATTTTTGGATAATTTTCAAAGCCATCAAAATGAAACAAAGTAACAAACCACTACTTACATCTATTATACTTGTCACAATTAGCATTTTGGATAAATGAACATTGCAGCAATGCCACATTTCACAGATCAAAAAAACAGTTGTGAATTTGCATGGCAGTTGACTAACACTGCCCAATATCGTACTACCTCTTCTTTCCCCACAAAAATCCCATAGGTCTGATACTGGCAGCCACAGAGAGCCTTTAATTATCTCAGTCAACATTTTGTTAGAAATGCATCTAACGTGCATCAGGAAAAGCATGCTCACCTCTGCATTGCCTGCTCCTAAGATTACTCATACTTATTTTAGATAGTGAGACATTTTCCTTAACTGACAAGTGTATCAATAAAATACCATCTCAGAGGGTTTTTAAAAAAGTCGTGTTATTACATGTCCAGGTATGCTAAAAATGGATTTACGCTCCGAAAGTGCTAGTCACACTGCTGGGTGCCTATAAAGTCCCCAGTATGTGGGTCTGCAATAACGGAGTGAAAAACTAGCCCCCTTTCCTTCACATCCTCAGTAAAGAGAAAGAGGGCCTCAGCAGGGATAGGAAAGTCAAGTCTGAAAGGAAAACAAATTTGGCTGAAATCTTTGCCACTTGTTTCCAACCATTCTTCAGATTTTAATAATTTCACTACTCAGTCTCTTTGTCTTGTACTTTTACTCTTCATCTCTACCTGTCCAGAGCACAGTAAGTGGCAAAATACCTTCTCAGGATTTCACTTATGGTTAACTGAACAAAAATATACGGTAGGTTGCATTTCCTGTAAAAGGTAGAAAGCTGAAGAACTAGAGATGAGTCTCCTGAATGTTTGCAATAGTCACTGTGTACACTGAAATTTCAGTCAGAATTTCAGGAAGAGGAGACACACAGCATTTTCTCTGCCAGAAGTTGTAAAGAGCATTTCAAAACGTTAAAGAAAATTTACCACTCCCCTGAAGTCACAGCACTGCTCTGATACTAAACTGAGTTATTGAGATGCAAAGCAGACATGCTTAGGATGATTCCTAAGCATTGCTCTATTGAGGTACCTCACCTTCTGACATGTAGCCTGCTACAACATAATATATCACCCTCACACCATGTGTAGGTAGGTTTACAAATGTACCAGACCAGTGGATATTTGAAAGTGCTTGGTGAAAAAGATTGCATTTGTTTTTCCAATTCAAGCAGGGCAACAACCAACCAACCAGAAAAAAATAAAATCACAAATTTCTAATTCTTACTGACATAGCAGAAAAAAAAAAACCAGGAAACATTTTTTTATATTAGTTTTGCTTTGTTTCATATCCAGGTTGCATTACCTACACTCTTAATCCCCTCCCCCTCAAGTGTCCCCAAAACTTCAGGGACTGGACTTTGTGGACACAAAGGGAAGGATACATTTTAGTCATGCTCAATGGCATGCAAAAAATTGACAAGCTTGTTTTACCTCTAACAATCCCAGCTTTGATTTTATGTAATTCATTTCTCACACCTAGTGAGCGTGAAACTTGGTATTTACCTGCTCGGTTGCAGAAGTTTCAAAAGAAACAGCAAGTTTAATTCACGTGCAAACTCTAACACTCCATACTGAAGTTGTCTACAGACGTGCTTGGTATCAAGTACTTCCACAGCTTGTTGGCTATCAGTTTGCTCAAAATAAGGTATAAGAATACTTACCAAAAAGAAAAGGTAGACGTATCTCAACACCATTTAGCTGATGATGGTAATTAACACAATCACCGGGTTTTCTGTTTGATGTTTTGGCAACGAGGGGGGTGGCATCAGGAGGAGGGCTATAAATATTTCCTGATTCATTCCTTAAAGAAATCCTCTCCCCCACTTCCCCCCCCTCCCCCCCAACAAAAAGTCTCAAGCACGCCTTAATTTATACATCTTTCTAGTGGACAACAGCCTGCACGGAGAATGCAGCTGAAACAGCATGTGGTAAATCTATTTATTCCTTAGCTCTCTCTAGCACTCCTGACTGAAAAGCTTACATTTTATTAGTGTCACATACCACCAGTTAGTTTAAATAAAACATATGCATTTATGTTTTTCATTGATCTTGTCACTTCAAAGGCTGCTTTCCTTCATTTCTTTAAGAAAACAGCAGGAGAGGGAAAAACCACAATCAAACCTGCCTGGGAACGCGAATTAATGAGACCCTCTATTTAAAGATTCGTGTTGCTTCAAGCCCAGCTGAAAACAGCTGTTCTGCTGCTCTTGCTTGCCTTCCCAGTGGACAATGAAAATGATTTCACGAAATATTTGGTGTTGCTATTTTTGAAGCTTTGTAGCAGTGCCCTGCAATATGAAAGCAGTACTGTTTTGATGAAAACATGCTATCTGGTACCACAAAAATCTGTTTCGTAACAGTCTGAACATCTGATTAATGCTTACAAGGTCACAGATAGTGTTATCTTAAAAACATTAATTTCAGATGAGTAGGTGTTGTACGTAAGCATCACACACCTTGGCAGATCCAAATAGAGCAGATTTTACCTGTTTGGTTCTGTCCTATCTCAACACAGATTGCCAGGAAAGCAGTTTTGACAAGCTAAACCTTAAACACGGAAGCCGCTCACAAGTGCCATGCTATAAATTGCAAGGAATGTTTCCTTGCAGGCTAGAAAGGGATTAAAAAAATAATGCTATCACTTCTGTTGCAAGAGATATATACATTTAGAATACTGGTCAAAGACTTACCTGCTACCTGACCTAACACTTCATACTAAAAAAAACCAAACTGAAAATCACAGAATATCACTAGTTGGAAGGGACCCACAAGGATCAAGTCCAACTCCTGGGTCCCCAAAGGACCACCCAAAAAAGTCAGACCACGTGTCTGAGAGCGTTGTCCAAATGCAAGCAGCCTTTGGACACAGACTTAACCACATACGTCCCCATTTTATACATTGATACTGGCTGCTATACATAACACAGGAGATCAGTCTGATGCCTACAGCAACCTGCAACTGATTCCATATCCTCCAAATGTCACCACTGAACGAATCAACTCAACACCACTTAAACGTGTCAGTTTGATTTGTTAATGACTACCATTACCTAAGGGTGTTCAAATTACACCATACACATTTTTGTAACAAAAACATTTGCTAAAAACCAGGCACGGTGACGACATTGTTCCTGTTCCTAGTCCAATGTCAAGAAACCCCAAACCAAGAGTTCCCGTGAACTGTAGTTAATGCTACATTTAGAATAAAATTTTGACTTCCAGTGTTGAAACAATCTTTTTCATAATTACAAACAAGTCCTAACCAATATTTACCATTTGATGTCTTCTGTAACTCTGATTTCAAGTGTTCAATTTCCTTCTTCAATTTCTCATTAATTACTTTTGCTGACTCTTTATTTCCACTGCTTCCTCGTTCATTCAAGGCCTATTAAAAACCATAGATGCTACAATTAGTTCTGGTTAAATTAGTTGAATATTAATGCCAAACTACCAGAGAATATCAGCCTTGACTTTGCAAGGTGACAAGTTTTATAAAATGCCAATACAACACAGACAGATACTCAGTCGTTCCAGGGATAAAAATTAAAATAATAATAATAAATTGCTCAATTTTATAAGTTGATATCAAGTCCTGTTGTGTATGTATGTGTATATGTGGCATTACCTTCCACATAACAGGACCTGGCATCTCTGTATCAAGCCCACAACTTCTGTTTAGGTTATAAAAGGCTTTTCAAAAAGACATATACTGGGACTTTGTGTGATGTTTATATGCAACTTTTTCTAATAATTAAGTTATCCTGATTTAGATGTCACAAATCCCTCATTTTAGGTTCATAGCTACCTCTTTAATCTTCAGAATACCTCAATATCCTGAATAGATTTCCACTGAAATTCAAGTAAAAACTAAGAAAGGATTCAAGAGTAGCCCTGTAAGCACTGGACACAAGAGCAGTATACTCCCCATACCCTGAAAATGTTGGCACTGCTATACTTATGCATGCTCTTATCATTAAGTCATCAGTAGCAATTGTCTTAAAGTATCATACGTTAAGGATTAGACTCCATAATTAGACCCTTTCCTCATATAACTTCTAGGAGCCAACCAAGCAGTGTCTCTGTTGTGACAAAGGCAAAAATAGTGCTAAATACTTCAGGGGAAAAAGAAAAGAACTGAGAAGAACAGCTGTTAGGTGAACTCACGGTATGGGAGCTTACTAGGAACGAGGAGGAACAGAGGGGAGAGATTACTTCAGGAAGAAAAAGAACAGTTTATAAAAACTGTTAAACAGTCCAAAGAAGGGAGCTGAAGAAAAGTTTCCAGATGCACTGTAACCATAGAGCAGAGATTCTATTTCACTACTGGTAACAAAACTATAGCCAATTTGTTATGAAATAAAGCTAGAGGGGCCTCACATTGCCTTTACTTTCTCAGCTCTTTCTATTAATACAGTTATTTCTATAAACTTTTGTCTTACGTCCAGTGCACTGTAGAACCTTTGAACAGGAGACAGTGCAAAACACTGGAGTAAACTTACAGGATTTATACTTACAGCCAGAGTGCCCTGTGTGCTATTGCTTTTACCTCTCTGACAGCAGAATGAATCACATTTGTATTATGAACACAAATGCAGGGGGCCAAGCCTCAGAGGAACCTAAGCCATAGTATCTCTATGAGGTTATAAAACAAAGATTCTGAACATTTTGCATTTTCAGCACAAAGGAGACCTGGCTACAGCATGCTGATTGTAACTGTGGTTACCATTGCTTTTGCAAATCATAAAATCAAAAATACAAATAGAAACAGACAGGAACGCAGCTTCCAGTTGCTGGCTATCACTTACAAGCAGCTAAGAGAATGTGTTGCTTGGGAAACACGCTTAAGGGTGAATGCCGAACAAAAGGAGGACTTTTGGCCAAATCCCAGCAGGACAGAGAGGAAAAAGCGTAGCAGGATGCAGCAAAGAGACAAGCTCCAAGGCTATGGGTGGGAGTCTGGACTATTTTGTCAAAATACCAGACTCTCAAGATTTTGGGATCATTTCATACCTGGGAAATAGGTAACACACACCTTAGTGATCCTCATTTCATCATACCTTTCAAATATCTGCATTTATTTATTTATTTTTTTAAAAGCCCCTCTAGTACTTTTTGCCCAGAGTTTGTTCCCTTTGTCTGGAAACTTACTACAAAAAAAAAAAAAAAAAACAAGCAAAAAAATGGTGCAGGTAACCATGGACACTGCTCCAGACAGACTGGACAGAAACCTGCACACACCTACAGTGAGTTTTATTTTGACAATGCACCGTATTGAAGAGTGCTGCAAAAGCCTTCATATGCTGGATACCTGCAGCTTGGCTTCTGGTTCATTCTCTTCCAACAGAAGTCAAAGTAACCACCAACAAGAAAAGATTTCATCCATCCAGACCTTTGTTATTTCCCTTCCTGCATAATAGCTTAATTTTATCCGCTCTTCTCCAAAAATAACATGGTTTTGGTCCACTGATGGTGGTTCTTTTAGGTAAGAAATGTTTGGTACTACCCTCATTAATATTACAGCAGTGCCTTACTGAGAAAGGAAGGTTCTAGGGAGTAGGCTGATCCACCATAAAAATACATACAAGAGTACAAAATACAACAAATACAAAAGACCAATTTTACAAGTTAGAAAAAGACATCTCAAGACCAGAGCAAGTCCTGCTTAGAAGAGACAGCCAGCATCAGCACAGCTGTATTGTAGGCTTCTCCATAGTGGACCGCTGTAGCCCTGACCTAAACAACCAGCTGTTTAGTGTAAGAAGAATAAAATTAGAGTGTCCTTCTACTTTACTAAGATTAAATTCAAACAGATATTTTAAGAATTTATTAGTATTTGACAAAATTTGTCCCAGAAAGACAGAACTTCCTCCATGTACTTGTACTGCTTTAGTTTCCTTTGTTAATAAAATGCTCCTGAAATTTGTATTCAGTATTCTGAATTACGTACGGTGAGAAAATTACTCTTCTTTTTTCCATCAGAAAAAGAACAAAGTTTGCTACTGAATTTATCTCCAGATTGTTTTGTACTAACTACTTTCTGCATAAGAAAATGAAAAATGGTAAAAAGATACCTCCTGCAGCCTTTCATTCTCAGCCACGTATTTTTTGGCTGCTTCAGTAGCGTCGTTTACTTGCGTTTCCAGAGCCGCATGAGATGCCATGCTTTTTGCCAACTGAGTAAGAAGGGTAATAGTACGTCTCAATACACTGGTGAAGAAACACAGTGAACAGCACAGTAATTCACAGCACAAATTAAAAACAAAAAACAAAAACAACAACACACAAAACCAACCCCTTTTATCTGTCTTTCAACATTAGATGTGAAAATGAAGACACAAAGCACCTCAAGGGAAACATCCAGACTCCATGATGACAAGTAATAGCAGAGTAAGAGACTGAAAACGTATTTTCATCCAACAAAAATCTGTTTTTTACTTGAAAAGGGAACCCGCCCCTCCTCCCCAAATCCACAGCCATTAGGGGGTTAGACACCTCTTTGCGTAAAGGCCAAAATACTCTTACATAACTTTCTGTTTTAAATATGATGGATCTCTGAATACAACACACAAGCAATAGGTTATAGTAACGAGGATGATTAAAAACAACGACAACAAAAAAATACCGCCCCCTTATAAAAGGCCTTACCAGAATAAAATTAGCAATATTTCATTAACCCTCCTATTAACTCTCAAAGTACTCTGTCAGTACAGTATAAATCAGAACATACACGAACGTCAGCACTCATCCGGCACCTCAAACCTAAGCTTTGCAAATACCTTCCTTGACTTGAACTAGCGATTGCTTCTTTGCATCACTACTTCCATTATTTATTCATCTTGGAGTCTTTCAAAATGGTATGTTACTGAATCAAGGAAAAGCCAAAGCAACACTGAATTAAATTCATTCCTGTTGTATAACTATACAGCTGCTCTTCAAAAAATATATATATTTGAAAATCCACTTTGTTTTTTCATAACTGAAAGTGTATTAACAGACCTTGAAGCTCCCAAGGTGAGCCTTCCACCTGCTTTTTCACTGAAAGCTCATCTTCTGACTGTTCTTAATAAAAAAGTTACTCTATGTCACTGTTTATCCAAGATACAGCAGCCAGAAGACAATAAAACATCATTACTAAAACAGAGTCACAGTATTGCGTAGGTTGGAAAGGACTTCAAGGGGTCATCCTGTCTGAAGTCTGGCTGAAAGCAGAGCGGGCAGAGCAGACTGCTTAGGGCCTTGTTCGGCTGAGTTCCCCCCATCTCCAATGCCAGACATTCCACAGACCTTCGGGGTCCTTCTTCTAGTGCTCGACCACTCTTGACAGTAGAAAACTGCTTTTAATCACAACTTCCCAGGTTTCAGTTTGTGCCTGTTGTGTCCTGATATTCCAGTGTGGATCCACTGAGGAACGTTCACTCCACCTTCTCGACTCCTTCCAACTAGACAGCTGGAGAAAGCAATAGTCTTCCCCTCCACTTCACTTCTTAGGCTGAAGCTGAGCACCTTCAGTACCAGCTTGTATGTCACACGGTTCAGTGCCCAACATTCTTGGTGCCTCTCTGCAGTACTGCAGTATGTCGATGTCTGTTTTACAACGGGGAGTCAAAACCCTACGTGGTCCTGCAGCTGCAGTCCCACAGGCACCAGACGGGGGGAAATAATCATTTCTCTTGGCCTGCTGGCTACACCCTTGCTATTACAGCCCAATAAACGATTGGCTGTCCACGAGGACCCCCAGGTCCTTTTTGGTGAGGCTGCTTTTTACCCTGCCAGTTAGTCCCCAGCCTGTACGCTCTATGGGGTCATTCTATCAGATGCAGGACTTGCCATCTGCCTTTGCTGAACTTCACGAGACTTCTGCCAGCACATTTCTCCAGCCTGTCTAGCTCCAACTGAACAGCAGCGCTGCCCTCCAAGACATCAGCCACTCTGATTTGGACTTTAACAGTCTGCAAGCTTGCTAAGAGCACACTAACTCATCATACAAGTTGTTAATGAGGTCATTAAACAGTATTGGGTCCAGTACCAATCCCAGAGGGACAACAACTGGAACGTACATCACTAATCACCATCCTTTGAGCCTGGAGACCCAGTGAATTTTCCACCCTCTTTTTTTTTTCCCCATCTCCCCAGACCATTTCTCTCCAGTTAGGCTATCAAGATACCAAAACAGATTGTCACAGGCCTTGCTAAAGGCACACAACAGCCACTGCTCTGCCCTTTATCCACACAGCCAGCCATTTCATCACAGAAGGCAACAGGAATGATCAGGCACGTCTGCTCAGTAAACGTGATGGTTTTTCCTAGTCACCATAAGGCCATTTCCAGGGTCATAAA
Organism: Cygnus atratus; assembly: GCF_013377495.2. Taxonomy (NCBI): domain Eukaryota; kingdom Metazoa; phylum Chordata; class Aves; order Anseriformes; family Anatidae; genus Cygnus; species Cygnus atratus. Next base: position 15,212,997 of record NC_066362.1, on the reverse strand, counting down.
GGTTAAGGAAGATTTGCTCCACAACCTTTCCAAGGACCGAGGTGAGGCCGCTTAGTCTGTGTTCTCTCCTCCTTGAAGACAGGTGAGACACGTGCCTTTTTGCAGTCATCAGAAACCTCCCCTGATCACCAGGATCCTTCAAAGACGACAGAGCACAGCTTCACAGTAACCCTGGCTGTTGCGTGGATTTGTTCTAGGATACTGCACATCCTTCTGCATGTGTTCACTCTAGGATCCTACAGATTTGTGTATGTCCACTTTGCTTAAGTCCTCTCCAGCTGTACCTGCTGCGGGTAACGTTACATTTCTCGCTGACCCTCCTAGAACTGGGAGGCCAGAGAGCAGATGTTATGAGCAAAAAGCAAGGCAACGTGAGGCTGGTAATGAGATACCCAATGCCTCAGTCTTTTCTGTATCCTTTGTCATTCAGTCCCCTGCCTGACTAGCAGTTGGCCCATGTTTCCTTTCCACATTTTCAGCTTTGCACCCACAGCCTCCTTGCTGGCAGGGCTGCACGAGAAGCAGAGAAGTCCTTGATTTAGTGTAAGGACTTTTCTACAACAACATTGCTGTGTTATCAACGTTATTTTTCTCCTAAATCCAAAAGACAGCACCATAACAGCTACTATGACGAAAGTTAACTCTGTCCCAGGCAAACACAGGACACTCTGCAACTGTGCACAAGCTTCTAAAGCCTCTTTTTGTTTCCCGTGCTTTACACATTTGTGTTCAAACACTGAAGATCGGCCTCCAGTTGTTCTGCTTTCACAAGGGATGTATGAGAGCCTTCCTCACTGTGTTGACTTTCTGACACTTCCCAGCTTTTCCCCAAGCCGTCACTTCTCTTGAGAGCACGTTGCTCCCCTGACATACCTAGTTTAAAGCCATTTGCAGTTTCACACTCTTGCCCCACTTCATCAGAGACCCTCTTCCTCTAAGGTCCCATGATCGCAGAAGCCAAAGCCCATACACTAAAATCACCCACACACTAACCCGATGGATGCATCCGCTCCGCTTGAGCCTTTTTCCCCCCTCACTAAAACTGAAATGAACTCCACTTGTGTCCTCCTGTCCCCCTTGCTCCCAGAGCTTTGTAGTCCCTTTTCATACCCAAAGATGCCCAAGTGGATGAGCAGCACTGGTTAACAGTGGGCCGAGCAGACCTTGGCAGTCTCTCCACTTCAGAGACATCAAGTCACGTTAGTGGATGGGCATCTCTGTCCTACCTGGAGGACAGTCTTGGGTAGCAGCTATGACCCTCCTCTTCTCTGTGCAGATACTTGACAGATGGAGACTCAGCTGGCCCTGTTACCTCCCCTGACTGGAGGTCATTTTCCTCATCTGTTCCCAGTGGTCTGCAATTGCTGGACCACAGATGGAGGAGGAGTTTGTTGTATTACCAGAAGTAACAAGCCTCCAGCCTCCCCCATCTTGGGAATTTCCATCTACCCCTTTTTTGGGATTCTCCACTCAGCCACTGTGCTAAAATGAACCAAAAGCGACCCAAGGAATGAACCAGGAACATCCAAGTGCCTATTCACAGGTACAAATAGCCTTAACTTGGTTGGGTGGCGGTAGTAGGATATGACAAGGAAACCTAAGAAATACGTCCCTCCCCTTCTGTCTTCTGATAAACATTGTATCTGTTTAACAGATAAGCAAAACTACTCTACTAAGAAAAGTCATGCTCTAGCCATTATAGTAGGAGTATTTAGTTCTCAATCTTTGTGAAAGGCCAGTAGCCCCCAAAAGACCTTCGGCAGACCTCTGTAAGTGCACAAGTTTTCTCCACAATTATATCTATTATGGGCACCTGACAAGTTTTCTTCCCTGATAGTGGGAATACGGTCCTGGGGGACCAGCTTCTAACTCTAGTCCAGGACACAATCCAGCTACTCCTCACTTGGAGCAGAGATCAAAACACACATTTGTGCACATTTACTTAACCTTTCTGCAGGAAGATGAAGAACATGATACATTCCTATCACCTTTGCACAAGGCTACAGATGACTGTTTTTTTTTTTCCTCCATTTTTCCTGCTCAAGTTTTGTATGAACTTTTCCTTGAAGCTTCTTTATGTACAGCGTCCCTCCTAAGCTCCTCCTTGTAATGATTAACTAAGATAGCCACACATTAGTCCAAGGAGAACAAGTTCATCACAAGTCTCTGTAATTCCAGGCATTTTCTTATTCTGTGTTCCTCTTGCATATCCAGAGGATGTCAAGCAACTCAAAGAACTGCAGAAGAGGGTCAGCATCACCATCAAATGTAGTAAATCTTCTGACCACCATTCCCGTTCCTATTCATTCACGTTATCTGTCCAATTAGTTCATGTGCTCCTTGTCCAGCTGTGAAGATTTGCAGGTTGCCATGGCTACTGGAAAGATTTGCAGATAGTCTTGGCTGCTACTGAGCAGTTCAAACTTGTCCTCTCTGTTACCCTGTGTTACTGGCTGTATTCAAACATCTTGAAAGGGATACCACACTATCACAGCAGGCCAGCTGCCACTAAGTGCTCGATGTGAAATAATATCTGAAACTTCCCTTAGAATATGGAACTTTAAGCTTTAGATGAAATGGTTAAAGTCAGACTCCAGTTTTGCTTCTTAACACATCAGGATGCGATAAAATAATCTTAATATGTTGCAAGCTGGCATTAACAGTGCTTTAGTTTTTGACCTTTTTAATTCGTTTTCCTTGTTCAAAAAAAAAAAAAACAAAACAGGACATATATGTAATGAAAAAAATTAGTACTCCCTGAAGAAGCTTCTCCTGCAAAATGTTTTCTCAAACATTCCAAAAATGTTGCTTTCCATGTGTTGCTCGCATATCCTTCCAATATTCAAACATTTGTAAGTGATTATTTCCCCTGATCTTGTTTACCTCACAGCCAATCTGCTGGCATTTAATTTTTTTAATCTCTTGAAATCAGCCTTCTGATCTTTTTTTCTAGTTGCATTACTTTGTGCAATAGCTCCTGTAAGAAATCTGCTACATAGAAATTCAAAAAGCGTTATACTTACAGCCACAGAAATAAGGAAAAACCTGAGATATAGAGGTTTCTTTGTGATCGGAAGAGTTTCATATGAATATGATCAATGGCATTGGTATTGACATTTGCAACCTTTTCAGTCACCTGAATGGCCGAGTACTTTCTAACTTCTCTAACAGCATCTGTAAACAAAAAAAGATTGTTCTTAATCATATCTGTGAGTATGCACACATGATTAACCAGACATAGAACTAGAAAGAGGTATTTGCACTTTTTGCTCAGCGTACAGGCAGAGTGCAAACAGTAACATCAGTCATGTGAGTGACATGGTTAGTGACTTGGCAGTGCTACATTAACGGTTGGACTAGATGATCCTAGAGATTTTTTCCAACCTAAATGATTCTATGTTACCCATCCATTTTAAAGACAGGTCTTGATAAATCACTGAAGCAATAACACATTTCCAGGGACATGCCAAACTATTACCCAAAACACGCTTGAACAGTTATTTCCAACATTCGCACTCATCCACCAGGAACCTGGCCAAACCAACACATTCTACAAATGCTACCGGAGACCCAACAGTGTCAAAAAGTCACTGCTGACAATGTGAATTAAAACCCAGCCAGTGGACAAACAATAAGAAAATGGAAAGGGAAGGAAAAAAGAAGAGATGCCTTTTGAAGCATTTACCTCACATGGAATTTGTTAGATGAGCACAGTAGTAGTATCTACTTTTATGCTTAAACCACATCACAAAAAAAATATTTCTATAACATCCATCAATATAGAAAGCCTATAGTAACACAGATTTGAAGTGAAACTTTGAACAATGCAGTGAAGGCTAAGACCAAACAAAATACCATATCCCCATGCTCTGTGAAGAATCTAGACCTGCAGTAATCTATTATCTCATTGCTGCTCTACTTCGTCTCAAATCTCTCTCCCCTCTAACATAAATGACCATCACCAAAGAAAGCTTTGGTTAAAGTTTCCAATTGGATTTCAAAGAGAGTAAAAGAAATCCACCAGTTTTCAATCTCAAGCCATTTACTGGAATATCTACTTCTAGGGATACTAAAGATCTTCTAACAGATATAAAAAGTTTATTTGCATTTCCACTACTTTGTTCATTATTAGGAGTATAGAATTGCAATTTAGCCTGACTTTGTTATATATGCAGTACATTTTTATGTTTCTCTCAGCAGCAGCTTGGAATTAAACGGCATTTTCCTTGTAAGGCACTGGAAACAATCCCCTACTATCCATGTGGGAGAACTATTTCCACCTCTGAAATAAAGGAGATACCACACAAACCAATCAGGACAGACATTACGTGAATTCAGGCAGACAGTCATCAGTCAAGCTCCAGTTTCACTTAAGCTTTACTCCTCCTTTAGAGACCTCAGGCTTTAACACAAGCATAGCCAACAGCTGTTTAATATCTGTGCTGAGTAGAAGTACTCAAATAGCCCAGGGCTTTGACATATTCTGGCGCATTATTTCAACAGCAGCTGAGAGAAAGAGTGCCATCTACTGCAGGTTGAGCAGCTCTGCCACGTACAGGAATCAAGCCTTCTGCGTAAGAAAGTGAAACCAAGCAGCAGCCGAGGCCAAACTCCCTTCTTCCTCTTCATTCACTCCCATATTACTACTGTATTTGGATTCCCAGCACAAAATCTATATGTGTCCTCTCCTCTTCCATTCTGTTGTAGAACTTTTAAAGAAATACATTAGGCTTGAATCTGTGCAAATTATCTACTGCCATGAATTCCATATACCAGCTTATTTTTTCAATTTATTAGAAAGTTATTTAACACTTACCAAGAAACAAGATGATCAGTAAAACTATTATTGTAAGGAACATCTTGTTCCAAAAAATGGCTATTTTGCTCCATAGAGGAATCATAAAAATCTTCTGCCATCTGTAAAATAGCATTGTGTTATTCAAAATAATTAAACACTAGAAGAAAAGCATAATAACCTCACAGAAGAAAGCCTTGTTATTGATATGAGACTTAAGTAAGGTCTCTAAACAGCTGTTTTAACTGCAATATAATTTAGATTAGGTATATATAATTTTCAACAATTCAACTTGCTAGTTTTTTTTTTTCCCCATCTCATTCTCAATACAGGCAAAGACAGTTGGTTCAACACAAAAACATCTCATATGGTAGCAGGTACTCTCCAGATGTGTTTTATTTTAGACTTTATTTTAGCATTACTTCGTGTTTGTTCCTGACCACGATAAATTCAGGGATGGGGTGAAGACTGTAAAATCTGTCATTTTTCTACCCAACTATACTCCTTGTTGCCAAGTTAAAAACAAAAACCAAACCAAAACACCCATGAAACCAACCCTTCATGAATTAAGATTGTCTCTACCATCTTTCTTCAGAAGGGTCATCTTTTACATTGATGAGTCTGCATAATTATAAAGTAGGACTTACTACATTCTAACATACAAGTGACAATAAAAGGACAAGTCTCACGTTTATATTTTATCAAGACCCTCTGTCAAGAGCATCAACTTGCTGGCTAACGAAATAGCTTCAGACAGGAAGAGCTGCAAAAGCGGTAACGACCACTCATTTTTCTTTTAAACAACCATCTCTTTAATATTACTACATGGAGAGATCTGTAAGAATTCACGCTTACAGCACAAATGAAGAACATCTGGGATGCTCAAATGAATTTAAACCCAGAAGAGAAAACAACAGGCCAGACAGCTCTCTTTGCTGCAGGTTAGAATCAGTGCTACTGCATAAATAAATACCTACTTTTGCTATAAGGGATGTAATGCAGGCATGCTAGTCAGCATCTAATTAATCAGGTAACGTCTCCAAATTTTGTTAGGACTATTTACATTTTGCAGAGAACATTAGAATTTGTCCTCTAAGTAGTTTCCAATCTACTATGAACTTAACTTAGATAGTAGCATCACCTCCAACAATGTTCTGCACCAGAAAGAATAAAGAGTTATTATTTTAGCACTGTATGCACAATAATTCCATTCAGACCTTTTGGTATAATCTCAATTCTTTATAGCAGACAGCCACAGCCTGTATCAACCAAAAAGCTTACTTTAATTAAGCCAAGTTACAACTCAAATGAAACCTACTTGTTAACCCTTTAAATATGTGATTCTTCATGTCTTGTACTAATCTCCACTTAAGAAGTGATTCTCTGATGTAAACATCTTAGACCAACTGTACTGCTAAGTTATATCAAGGCTAAAAATTCTCTCTCTTTACTGCAAAGGATACCTACATTATATTCTCATGCTTATTTTTCCCTCTACAAGTAACATTAACATTTATTAATGCTGTATTGCCTTTTGGTGACAGAAGCCACATAAATATAATCCTTCCAAATTACAATACTGGCCACCACTATAGATGTTGCAATCACCTGGCAGTCCAATTCTGTCTTTTTGGGTACTTGCATTCTTATATTGTCGATCTACTCGTTCCCCAGGAACTTAAAATCTTTTTAGCAAATTTGAAGAGGAGTTCATTACCCAAAAAACCGCACAGGCACAAGAGATGCAAACAACCTGTTTCTAGACTGATGAGGAAACCGAAACTTTGAAGAACAGCAGTTTCACGTTTCTCTAGCTGCGCATGCTTTGCCCTGTGACAGAACCAGCTCTCAGGTTGCCAAGATGCGTAAAGCAGAACTGCTGCCCTCCAATACTCTCACAACAGCTACACCTAATCTTTAACCCTACAAGATTCCTGTGGCAGTTTTGTTAACAAGATAATTGACCACATCACAAAGGATAAAACTATTTAATTATTTCAGAAACTATTGTTTGAAATAATAACTGAATGCCACAAATCAAACATAAAATGAATCCATTGTATGTTACTAAAAGCACTGTTTTTAAAGTTTAAACAATTTTTGGTAGCTGAATTTGCTTTTCAGCTTCAAAGACTCAATTGAGGTCCTATTTAAGTCATAAGTGAAACCTGTTTCAGTCCTCTTAATGTGTCAACAGCCTGAAGAAACTCTTGCAGCTAGTTGCCTCACATAAGCCATTATTATTAATAATCTGATTACAACTCCCACAATGCTTTTCCCTTCTTACATACGGTTGCACTTCTGATTAGAATACAGAAGAAAACACGGAAACTCAACAATCTATGTTGTAATGCTGAAAATGCTGTTGAAATGCTTAAGTTGTGATACTGGCTGCAGAGGATTCAACCATTTTCAAGATTCTCCCATGAGTTTAAGTTGTCAAATTCTAACTCTGCACACTGCAATTTTTTGTTTTAGTTCTTTTTCCTTAACATATTACAGTATGCATTCTTCATTCTGAATATATCTAAAGATGCAGAAAAAACATTTATCAGTTTTATACAACACTGAGACAGCGGCAAATTTTCTGAACATTTTTTTTTAGTTACTAATATTCTGCAAAGAAATCACAACTGTTTCTTTAGCATCATGTTGAGAAGCTAGCTGTATTTCTTCAGAAGAAATAAAAAGAGCATTACCAAATTTGAACAGCTACTTAGAAGAAACAATCTTAAGGCAACACTACAAGCCAGGCCTCTGCATATAATGGGAGTAACTAACACATTCTGTTTATTTCTTTCCCTTACCAAGGGCATTTGCACGAACGAATGACTTTTCTTAATGTTTATATTGTGTTCCAGAAGTATTATTATTTTGTTCTGTTTATATACTTTTATGGAGGCTTTTCTTACAGTAGTCCTGAACCTTCTGCATCAAGCTGAAGCCTGCGTTTATTTTTGAACAAATGACCACAAATTTCTTACAAGCCTTTCTTACACGTCATATATATGGTTAGCTTAAATATCAGATGTGCCTTATCAGTTCTGCACCCACAATGCCTACTGCACACCAAAACGCTGGAGACTTGATAAACAGCTCTTGAGAAGGCCGCTGTGTCATCTCATTTCCTAGTTCATAGCAAGGGGAGGCAGAAAACGTCCCGCAGGCTGGCTGCTCCAAAATCGACAGGAAGACTTCCCCCTTACGGAAAGGAAGTGCACAGGGGTGGTCAGAAAAATTAACAGTGTGTAAAAAAAACGTTAAGCTCCTTCAGAAAGGCTTCGGTTTCCTGAAACTCCTGACACTGGTGGCCCAAACAGCACGCTTAGATCCCAACTAGCTCACACTGCAGCAAAGCTGAACGTTTACAGAAAGGAAAAACGCAGAAAGCAGGTGAGAAGCACGCAGCAAGCTCCTACCTCAAGGGAGAAATAAACGGCAGGCAGAGCACGAGGATCACTGCTACCTCGCCGTACAGGAAGGTGGCAACTGCCGTCCACTGGAAAGTCATCGTCCCCCGGCGGCCTGCGGGGCTGAGCGCGGCTCGGGCGGGCCCCGCACTGTCGAGAGCTGGGCTGAGTTTCAGAGAGGAAAAAAAAAAAACAAAACATTTTTAGGACAACTTAACGGGGGTGTCCCTGCAGTGCTGAGCTCCCCCCTGGCTCCGGCCGCTCAGCCGCAGGCGGCACGCTGCGGGCCGGCCTCCCCCATCGCCGCCGCAGCGCCCGGCCGGGCAGGGCCGGGGGCGGCCCCCGTGAAGCCCCCGCAGCCCCCCGGCTCCCTCCTGCCTCTCCCCCCGGCCCGGCAGCCCCGAGCCCGTCCCGCCCCGCCCCGCTCCCCCCCGAGGCCTCCCGGCCTTCGCAACCTGCCGGGCTCCGCGGCCCGATGGCGGCGAGCCGCTCTGGAAAGGGCGGGGAGCGGGGCCTCGGAACGGGGACCTGGGAACGAGGCAGGGGGCAGGCGGCGGGGCCGCTCCTCGCCGCCGGCGCTGAGGGGAGGCGCAGCGGGCACGGCCGGCGGGACGTGGGGCGGCACCGGGCTGACTGACACGGCGGGGAGCCGGGGGCGGTGCCGAGCTGGGCGCCCGACGGGGGGGCGCGGGGGGCCTCAGGCTCGGTTAGGGACGGGACGGGGCGGGAGGGCCCCCGCTGGTGCCGCCCCGGTGGGGCTGGGGTCCCCCCGCAGTCTCTGAAGGCATCGCAGGTGCCTGCGGCGGCGCCCCGGGTTTCGGCTCTGGACGGGGAATCAGGACTGGGGGCTCGTGTGGGGCGGCTGGAACTCCAAGCCCTGGTGACAGGCTTGAAAATACTCAGGGACCACTCCTCTGGTGGAAAACACAAGGATCTACACGCTAATATTGGTTAAAATCAACACCTTTTTTTTTTTTATATTTAGGCAACAGCTAGAAGCATTTTACTGCAGGAACTTGCTGTGATCATAGTACCGCTTCATGACTTGAGCTTATTCGATCAAGGCCTTTGACTCTGTGACTCCACTCTCTAATGTGCTCATTAGTTTCTGAAGTTCAAGTGAAATGCTGCTTCCCCTCTTCCCCCCGGAAGCATTGCACTTCCCTAGTATGTGGAGATCGTGTAGAGCTGTATTCACAAAGTGCTGCCATTATTCATAAAGACACCACAATATCAATCAAACAAGGCCTCAGGCACTGTCAAACAGGTCTGTTTGGACCTCACAAATAAAACTACATTCCTTCAAAAAATCCTCTTCTGTCCTCTGTTGGGTGTGGTGCTTTTCACCAACATAATGAGGCTCCAAGCACGTTATCTCCATGCATTGTTACCGGTTTTCCCATTTCTCAACCATCTTAGCCACCCTTGCAATTCCCCTTTGCTGCCCCTGAGTAACCCTCCCCTCATCCCTTTTCCCCATTGTTTCCAGTCTTGCTATATCTATACCCACATTCAGTATTTGATCCCATTACTTAGGTAATCTAGGCCTCATGTGGTATTACTGAGGTACTGATACAGTTATAGGGCACTGTAAGCCCTGAAAATTTCTAGTCCTGAAGGGACCGCCAAAACTTCAGTTATTTGTGTAGTTCGGCTGTTTTTCACATAAATCCTGCTTAACCACAGAGCCCAGACAGCAGTGTGTTGATTTGCCTGTGATCAAAACAGCCCCTGGGATGCTCATCAAAGAGGTTACCTTGCCTAGATGAGCATGATCAACCCTCTTGACACAACTGCCTGAGGGGCCTTGGGGAATTCTGTCCCAATTAATTTCCATCAAAATGACTACTTCATTCAGTTCTGGGGCCCCTGACATAGGAAGGACATGGACTTGTTGGATTGAGTCCAGAAGAGGGCCACAAGAGTGTTCGAGGGGCTGGAGCCCCTCTCCTATGAAGGGAGATTTAGATTAGACATTAGGAAGAAATTCTTTACTTTGAGGGTGGTGAGGCCCTGGCACAGGCTGCCCAGAGAAGCTGTGGATGCCCCATCCCTGGAGGTGTTCAAGGCCAGGCTGGATGGGGCTTTGGGCAACCTGGCCTGGTGGGAGGTGTCCCTGCCCATGGCAGGGGGCTGGAATGAGATGATCTTTAAGGGTCCCTTCCAACTGAAACTATTCTATGATTCTATGACATAGATCAAATAGTGTGAGTAATAGCTCTTTGTTTCTCTAATCTATTGGAAGTGAACTGGGTTAGGAAGTGTTTGTATATACAGTTCGGAGCAGTTGTTTACAGCTGCTCTCAATGTGAAATCACTTGCATTTAAATTTTCCCAGGTCTGTGGCTTGGGGATTATGTCAGCGTGTTAATGTTTTCCTAGTTGCTGCCAAGCAATATCTGGATGAAAGGTTATATCCCAAATAATTGTTTATCCATAGCAAATATCGGACAGTAATACAACCAGCCATTTCAATCCAATCTACACTATGGAAACAGCCTGGGTTTTAAGAAATATTCCTAACATGTTTTCATAAACATGTAATCAGAAGCATTGACAAAACATAACCTCTTAATATGTCCTGGTTATTACATTTTAGCTATTGGCCTACAGCCATTATGCTTTATTGAAGCTGTTAAAATGTTATTAAAGACTTTCCTTTAATTCCAGAGCAGTTTCCATTTCTGAGCTGCTTACTCACCTCTTACTAGCACTATAGGCTGCCCTCCCAGTAGCCCAGTTGCATACATCTGCACAACCTCACTGCCAGAGAGTCTGAGTCTGCTTTTTCACTTCAGGGGCTCTGTAAGATCTCTGAAAGGTAACTGCTGTGTGTGCTTCGACTGCAACTGCCGGGTGTTCCCACTAACCTGGGATGACATCCAAGGTAGCTGAGGAACAAAGTAACTTTTTGAAAACTGAAAAGCTGTTAGAAAATGGAAAACTGAGTACCTGATGATGTTACAAATAACATAACCAGGGAAGGAATATGCCTGATGGCTTTAAACTCATAGTTTTCCCATATTCAAAAGGCTTATAATAAGAAATAAAAACCACACTAAAACTGGAATATAAATAACTAATTGCCATAGGGTATCTTTAGCAATTTATGTATATATAAACAGTATAGGCTGTTTGAAATATGGCTTTAAGACTCAAATTTTGCAGTTTATTCTGTGTCAACACAGTGAAATGCGTTCAGATGCAGACAAAATTGATAAGGGGAAGGAGGCATACAAATCAACTATCAACCATTCATTTCACCTACAAAAAGGGATGATAAACTTCCATCGACTATTATGATCCATAATTGGCCAGATCAAGCACTCCTTAATTACTAACAATATTAACTGTACTTCAGGCAGAAATCTCTATGATTGATATCACACAGGCATAACAACTGCTGCCTTCAAAATCATCATGTATTCAGTTCCTAAATAGGTCAAGGTATTTCAAGTCTTCTAAAATACCATTTCCCCACCAATAAGTCTTGCATTTGTGTTATTTGATTATAATAAATAACTTTGCTCCTCGTGGCTAACAGGGAATTTCACAGCAAATGATAATTTGTTTGCCAAATCATAAAAATCTTAAGTAAATGCTAACACAAGACTTGATTAATACTTTCAAGAATCCCTTTCCTATACAAGTCAGTTGTGTAGCTTTAATTTTTAATTTTGATGCAGAAGGCTCAAGACAATTTCAGAACTGAGAATTACACTATAGTAGGATGAACACGAGACTGGAAATTTAGCAGTACAAAATACAATGTCATGCAGTTAGGTAATAAGAACTGCTGTAAAGTTGGGACCTCATAAACTACATGTAAAGGCTCAGAGAAACATTAGTTAAAGAAAAGCAAGGCATTAGAAAGTGATGTATTAATGCCGTTGTAGAAGACACCACTGGCATGTCACTTGGAATGCCATATGTAATTCTGCTCATCTCACTGCCAAGAGAACCTAACAAGCCAGAAGAATGAAGAAAGTAGTTGTCTGAAGGAATGGAGAACCTAACACGCCAAGAAAGGTTGAAAGAGATTGTCTCAATTACCCTGGGACAGCAAAGCATGTCTGTGGTTTTTCATTTGCTAACGCATCAGGAGGATGACCGTATCAGAAGAGCTATGTAACTTTGCTGTCCTGAATAGTGAACTAGACTTGATGACTCATGTCATGCCTTTCAAATGTGGTAAACCTAAATCAGTGCATATTCTCTATGAAAAATGAACCAGTCCTTTATGCCACTGCATAAAAAACATGTGAGAACTTAGATATCTATACAATGGATTTGGGAAATGGCATCAAAAGCAACACACCCTCCACCACGTTGTCATAGTTTATAGTGTAATAAACAAATCACTATTGTATATGAAAACAAGTAATTTATTAAGAAAATTCAGAACTATTCACTTGTATATTCATGGAAGTACTTGAGTTAGAAAACGAAGAAAATTCTTGTATGAATTTCAGTGTAAACATAGAAAGGAAACAAATTATCTGATTACAAATGATTGTACTGCACAGATTTGTGAAATTTCCTCTGCAGAACAAATGCAGCTGGTGTGCAATGTTATTATCTTGTTCTAATTTTCACTGTTTTTCTCCTATTCAAAGATCCAAAGCCAAGTGGCCGTCATGCTTTGATAAGCAACATGCCTGCAGGCAGAAAGGATGTAGGAGCCCCACTGGGAGAATCTGTCAGCTTTTCTTTGACCTATAAAGTTCTGGTTTGGTAGATGATTGCTTTAATCTTTTATATGATTAGTATATAGTAGATAATCAATACCGTATTCGGTTACATTGAACTTTCAGGTCTTATATTCTAGATTCAGCTAGGTCTGTACTTCGTTTAAATTATCTCTTCAGTTTACTCTTTCCTTCTTTCTGTCATTTTATATGCATTCCAGGTTTCTTTCACTATATGGAAGTATAGAATTTTTCTGAGTTATAAATAAGTTTGGAAAGTTTTAGATTGCAAAAGGAACATCTAATTTCAGAGGGTACTACAACGAGCTTCAAGGTCTCACAGTCTTTTAGCTTGAAAAGTCTACTCAAAGTTAAAAGCACATCTTATGTCAGTTAAAGCAAATATTTCTATAATTGCTCCCTTCGGATTCTTTTGGTCTGAAAATCTTGGTATTACTTATGAGCAGTCTTGATTTTAAGAAGTTTCACTTTAAAAAAGCCTTAGGTTTGCTAACATATTGCTGTAAGCAATTGTCTGGTAAAAAATTAAATTACTGGAGTCTTACAATAGTCAATCCTCTGTACAGTCATGTATTGTAAATAGAATTATGCATTTGTGGAATATGGAGTGAAATATGATATAAAAATACTAAAAATATAAATTATCAGCCTGATCATGTTAAACTGTATTGAAAAATATTTACATGGTTATGAATTTGGCTAATAAGTAGAAGCCCAAGTAAAACTGTAACAATATATCAGCAATTGCAAAATACAAGTTTACATACAACTAAAATACTTTCAGTTAGCACACACCATAATGATCATTCAGATAATCTAGAACTGCTGAGGTACTTGATAAAACATTAAAAACTTTTTTTTCTTGTTTTGAAGTTATCCGTTCCATCATGTACATTAAGTGGTGGTGAAAACATGTAAAAGGAGTTCCATGTTCAAGAGCAATGTTAACCCAGTCCTGGATGCACTTCAAAGGTGTTTCTTCATATCCTGCAAACATTGCCGGATTCGCTAAAAGTCCTCGAGCCACCATTACACCTTCAAATTGCAAATTAAACAAGTAAGTTACATTATAGTTAAATTTAACATTACTGTTTTTATAGCACCCATTTTATAGCAAACATTAGGACAACTAATGGGAGAACAACAGGGATGAGTATTATATATTTATACCAAAGAAATCAGTTTTAACAACCCAAGCCCCATAGTACTTACATCACCTGACATATTCTTACAGAAATTCTGAAGCAAAACACAGGACTCAGAAACCTTTCTTCCCTACTTTTTAAAAAACAATTCAAAAGTATTTTGTTTTTATTCATTACACACATATAAACCCATCTTTTTAACACAAAATTATGATGGAAAGACACAAGAGTAGTAAAATGCTGAAGTTATTTTTAGTGCAGCTCAGCTGATTCACTGACCTAGAATCATTCTTCCATTAACAGCTCACTTGCTCAGTTATAGAGAGTATATAGAGTATATAGAGATCTCAGGGTTCTTAGTCTGCAGTAAATCTTTGCTTTCTGAATAAGCCAGTGTATTTGCAACTATATTCCCAAATTGTTAGATAAATCCGGCCAAGTTCTATTGCAATATTTCGGCAACAAAGGGATTTTCCTGCACTGTCAACCCGTCATCTATCACACTTAGTCTCTTCTCACAAAATAGGATGATCAAAAACAAAAATGATTTCAGGACTCTACATGACAGAAAAAAAATCCACAAAGTTTCTAGTTTATATTTATTATATTTGTATCTACATTATATTTTGATATTTTACATTTTTGTTATTCAAGAAAGTCAGATGGGATACAAGAACATTCTTTTGTTATATGTTTTCTTCCTGCTTTATATTTGTGGGGAAAGCCACTGTAGCAGCATGGCAGTTTGGTACAACTAGTTTCTAAATACCAATGATGTCAAAAGAAACCTGCCACATGAGCTCTTCCTAAATGATGACACTAAACTGGGAGGTGTGGTTGACTCCATCAAGGGTAGAGGGGCCATGCAGAGAGATCTTAACAATATGAAGTTTAATAAGAGCGAGTGCCAGATTCTGCACCTGAAAAGGGGCAACCCTGGCTATACGTACAGACTGGGGGGCAAGAGGCTGGAGAAGCATAATTATTCTATGATTCTGTGATTCCTTATGACACTAACTACTGTTCTCTGTCCTTTTATACTCTAGCTGTAAGACTCAAAGTGTGTAGATCCAGATCCCTTCTTCGAGATATATACTGAACTTGCATGTTGGCTTGGAACCACAGACAGTTGCAGGAATCTGTTGTGAGCAAGTAATTGCAGGGCAATCCTTTACCCCAAAATTTTACCACTGAAGGGTAAGGCAAGGTAAAATCTATTGCTGTGTGCAGGAAGTAGAGGTTTCTAAGTTAAATTTACTGTTCTGTAAAAAGATGATCGGCTCCATAAAGAGATAGAATGGATGTCTGAAGGTCCCTCCTGAACTCCACTACCAAGTGATGACAGCATAATTAAGCAAAGAGCTTTTGTAGCTTACCTCCAAAATCTATTTGTGGCTTTGAACAACAGTGCTCTGGTGCTTTGATGATTAGCAGTGATTCTGCTTATTAGTTTATAAGGCATCTAAAACATCATCTTGCATTTGTCTCCTCAAAGAGTGAAAAGCACTGAAACTAGGTCCTAATTATAGCCAAAATAGATACTTAGAAATTTAATTTGTAAGTTTACTTAGAAAATAGCGTGCATTTCATCTTACCATCTGCTCCTGTCAGGTGATGAACATTTTCAGCATCTTTTAAAGTTTTAATGTCTCCATTAGCCACAATAGGTATAGACAGGCTTTCTTTAATTACTTTAATTGCATCATAATGTACAGGCTGATGTCTTTCTTCTACGTTTCTCCCGTGTACTGTAATCCATGAAACTCCAGTTGCTTCAGCTTTTTGACACAGGTCAACTGTTCTTTTTAAGTCTTCATGTATCCTAAAATTACAAGGAATAAAAACATTAGCTATTAAGTTACCTGAACTGTATAAAAACCCTCATCCATAAGGAAGAGTTACCAGAGATTAGTATAAATAAAGAAAATACTTCTGCTGGAAGGTAAAAACATTTTGTTTAATAAAGATATAAGAGTTTAACACTGAAATCACTATGTAATTTAGCATTTCCCAGTTATATCACATCTTTGAAGCATGCATGGTGAATTTTATTGAGATTAAGGTAAGGGTGCACAAAAGATTCTAAAATAATTGTCATTATTTTGCATAAGTTTGTGAAAAAAATCTGATTTATAATAATTCTCCTTTCCTAGGCAATTATAAACTGAACTGAAACTTAACCAACAAATATGCAAAAGCCACAGGAGATGTGAGGATAAACAGTGGATGAAGTGGATCAACAGTTCGTACAGGTTTAGAAAGTGATGAAGGGAAGCAGAATGTGTCCTTACAGCAGCTGTGGGGACCAGTTCCCAGCTTTGTTATCTTGCCTTTTATAGGCAACTACAGTTGTGGCTCTGGCCCGTAACAGCTCACAAAGTCCTTACAATTACAGACCACGCACTACTTTTCTTTCATGGAATCCAAAATCATTTAACTTGTACTTTCACGTCTTCTGGATTGCAAGAAAATTCTGGCAGCCACTCTGATATCTGTGTAAGTAGTCAAAGGCTGTGCTGGTGCATATGCCCTAGCATATTCCTCTATCTTTAGAAAAGCATTAAAAGGATTTTTCCAAGTACCACAAGCAGCACTTACGTTAGACATACCTTATTTTAATAGATACCGAAAATCTAGGATTGTCGATCTGATTCCGCACATGTCTCACCATATCTTGAACTAGCTCTGGTTTATTTATCAAGCAAGCACCATAACCTTCTGCCATTGCCCATCTTTAAAAGAAAAATAACATTTGTATTCTACATTTGAAAAATGCAGATCAATTTCAGTCCAATACATCAATTTCTTTCTTTATAGCTTTTAGAATGCGTGGCTAAATAAACAGAGATAGTCATGGCTGTAGTTTCATGACGCATCTGCGCTGTGACACCAGCTTTCAGATCCTGGCTCAGTCTGTGTCTTCCTAACAGCATTTTGGACAAGTAACTAATCTCTTCCACTTCAAATTTCTATCCACAAAATGGGCTTGCAAGGAAGATAAATTAATATTTAATTAACAATAGTTTAGATCATACATAATACAAATAGTTTGATGTTTCCCCTTCCATCAGGTCATGGATTTCTTGAGAACACAGAATGACTTGGGCTTGAAAAGGAAGATTTTCTTAAGTGGAATTAGAACCTGATTGCAATAACATCTTTTCCCTCAAGTGTAAAACAATTACTTTTGATTGGATAACTTCTGCTTTTACTGAACAGCAGCATTTTTTTTTAGCTTTATTTTTGTGTGCCTTAAACTAATTTTTCTTATACAAGCAGATCAAGTGTATGCAGTTTTACTATATTGAAATCAGCATGCACATGAAATAAAGGACTCAAATGTAAGCATAAATTTTTGGCCTAAAAAGAAGTTAAAGTTTGGCATACTTGGTTGCAATTAGCTTAGAAAAAAATACACTTCCATTTGGAGGTCTTAGATCTCTGAAGTGTTTTCTCAAATACTGTAATTTTAAGCCAAGACAACCTAATTAGAATAGACAAATTAAGTATTTGGACTATTATATTATCTTTGCTTTCCTACATTTATTTTTGAGGGTTTTAGTTACAAAAAGACTGCCTGACAACCGTGTAATAAATGGTTCTCAATTGAACCTGTTAGTGAGAATCTTCATTTGTGCATTACTACTCTGTTTCATTGCCAAGACAAAATCTTTATCAATTTAAGTGAGAAGTAGATCTCTAATTCACTGCATTTATAAACCTAATGAAAGATGGAGGGAATTCTGTTCAGCACTTCCTGAATAATATAACACGTGTAATTATATTTTAGAGACTATCCTTCAATTGCCAAAGTCTGAGACGTCAGGGACTTGCCTTGGTATTTTGGGAACTGCCGCACTGTTTCTCAAGACACTCTTCAAATTATTTGCAGCAAAGCTCTTTTTCTGGGAGGTCAAATGCTGCAGGGTGGCATTAGTAATGCATATTTAACAGCTGTTAGGTAGACATGGACACTTGACTTCTAAGTCAACACTCAATATGTCAGAAATGAAAAAAGTTGAAGTTGGCAAACAAGCCTGGTTTTCCCAGTCTCACCACGGCGATTGGCATCTCAGAACATTCAGAACAGCATCTTGCCACACACACATTTCTAACTGACAGGTCAAAAAGCTGTTTCAATCTCCAAGTCTATTTTTAAGTTAAGTTATAAAAATGAAGGTCAGCATCCTTTTTTCTCAAATTATTTCAGCATATTTACCCCCTTTTCTTTCCCCCCATAACTTTACCTCTGAGGACAGCCACAGTTTAAGTCTATTCCATCTGCGAAAGGACAGACGATACGGGCAGCATCACATAAAACCTGCGCCTCTTTAGCAGCAAACTGAACAATCAACGGATTATCACCTACTCCAATGAAAAGATATTTAGAGATTAAAAAAAGAAAACAAAAAAACAAATCTGAATTTTGAATGTTTTATTATTTAAATGGTAGTGTTTAACTTTCTTAAAATTCTAAAAAATACATACTTGTTTACAATTGATAATTTCTTGTCAAAACCAATAATCTGTTTAAAAGCAGCATTATTAATTCAGTCTATTCAGAAAGTAACAATGGGAAAATAATTTCTTCAACTATTGTTCCGTCAGATCGCGTATTGTTCTTGGATGTTCTTAGACTGAGAACAGCTAAACATTAAAACCAAAATGAATAAAGACATCAATACTGCCACTGTATCTCCAACATTAATAATCTATCCATTCTCTAATTTGTTTATTATTTTCCCCATTACACCTCCATTATTCAAATAAAATCTTAAAGGTCAAGTTACACTGTCATGTAATTTTTCAGCTGATCCCCGCTGTTGCTATACTGAACTCTGAACAATGCATGCAGAACCAAATACACTCTATCACTCCATTTCAGCATTTTTTCAGCTATTCTTCAGACCATAAAACAACAACTCTTGTAAAAGCAGTAACAAATGAAGAAGTGATGTCTTACAGGAGTAAGTTATACAGCAGACTGAAAGCAAACTCTGGGAAGAAAAAAAGAAGCTTCCTGAAGTGGGACACAGATGTAAGGCACAGATCATACTGATAGTCCAAAAAAATCCAGACTCAGTAAAAGATGTCAGAGAACCAGAAAACTGAGTATACTAATGAGGTGGCTTCCAGTCTCTGCTCCCAGGACTGTAACAAGTCCCGGATATAAAACAAGTGACTGTTTAGCGCGAAATCCATAAACCCAGTATTCACTAGATGAACAGACTACAAACAGCTGTGCTCTCTTTTGTGCCAGTTCCCCCTCCAACTGATCAAGGGAGTCTGCTGTTCCCTATTGCTATATAACCCAGTTCTGGCAGGAGGAGTAGGAAATATCTTCTCCCCCAGATGATTTTTGGGCTACTGAAGCGCTCTTTGCACAGGTAGGACATGTAGTTTTGACCTGCTGGCTGAGGGAGACCTAGGAAGAAGGAAGCCTGCTTCTTCTGTGTGTTCTAATCAATTTATTATTATTATATTATTATTTTAAAAAGGACTCAACAATCTTCTTCACTCCCAATGTTCTCCCACTGACAAAGGAAAAACAGCACTGAGAAGATGATAAAGGGGCTGGAGCATCTCCGAGGAGAGGCTGATAGACTTAGGACTGTTCAGTCTGGAAAAGACAAAGCTCAGGTGAAATCTTATCAGTGTATATAAATAACAGAAGGGAGGGTACAAAGAAGATGGAGCGGGGCTCTTTTCAGTGGTACCAAGGGACAGGACAAGAAACAATGGGCACAACTGAAACACAGGAGGTGCTGTTTGAACATTTTCCTGAAGGTATGATTTTTTTTTTTTTTTGAATACTGTGTGGGTGACTGAGCACTGGCAAACGTTGCTTGGAGAAGCTGTGGAGACTCCTCCTTGGAGATCTTCAAAAGCTGCCTGGACTTGGTCCTGGGCAACCTGCTCTGGGTGTCCCTGCTTGGGCAGGGGTTGGAGCTGCTGGGCTCCAGAGGGCCCTGCCAACTGTTCTGGGGTTCTGTGAGCCCTGGATCACAAATGAATAGAAGTAGCTAACCTCTATTTAGCAACCTTAGTGGTTACCAAACACATGCGTCTATCAAGTGAGGTGGGAATTCAGACATACACCTGTGTCCTAGACAGTTGATTACTCTACATACACTTTTTTTCTGTTTGAAATTGGTCAGATGCTTAAATTTCCCGAAGATGATACACGAAACTAAGCACCTGGGGCCAAAATACCACTTAATAGATATTTCAGTTCTTTACTGGATCTACCCTCAGTTTGTTCAACATAAAGATTTTAAAAGGCAATTATAAAGGGGAAAAGAGAAGTCATACAAAAGTAGCCCATATCACTACAGTCTTTTGCCCCCCACTACAAGAAGGACATTGAGGTGCTGGAGCATGTCTGGAGAAGAGCAGCTGAGCTGGTGAGGGGTCCGGAGAACAAGTCTTTCAGGAGTGGCTGAGAGAGCTGGGGTTGTTTGGCCTGGAGAAAAGGAGGCTCAGGGGAGACCTCATCGTGCTGTACAATTACCTTAACAGAGGCTATAGTAAGGTGGGGATTGGGTTCTTCTCCCAAGCACCAAGTGATAAGACAAGAGAAAATGGCCTTAAGTTGCACCAGGGGAGGTTTAGGTTGGATATTAGGGGAAATTTCTTCACTGAGAGGGCTGTGCGGCATTGGAACAGGCTGCCCAGTGGTCGAGTCACCATCCCTGGAGGTCTTCAGGAAACGTGTAGATGTAGAACTTAGCGTGGTTTAGTGGTGGACTTCAGTACGAGGTTAAAGGTTGGACTAGATGATCTTAGAGGTCTTTTCCAACCTGAATGATTCTGTGATTCTATATAATAATTCTATTATTAAGCAAATGAAGCAGAACAGTAAGTTTAGCTTTAGAGTATTCTCTATTTTTCAGCAGCCTTCCTGCTTCCCCTCCTAGCCTGCCCCTTCTTGTCTGCATGCCGTCCCTTTGCTGTGCTGACATCGCTGTCTGTCTTGCTAGGCATGAAATGTGTCCAGCTCCCTTCTGAAGGATTAGTTCCCTAAGCAACCCACTAACTTTCCCCTTCCTTATCCCAGGCCATTTTTCCTCTTCTGTGCAAACATGGCTGGGTTTTGTTCACAAGGCAGTACGCAGAGCTGGAATGAGAACGCACAGGCAGAAGCAGCTTTCGCAGCTTTGTCTCAAGTGGGAAACCAAAGTGCCAGTGCTCCTCAGCTTGGGTCTGGTGAACTATCTGTGATTTACTAAGCCCCTGCAGAGAGCCAGATGGTCATTTGGAACAGGCTCTCCTCTTTTACAGTTACTGCAATACATTAAAGGCATCTAAAAATATTTCAGTATTAGCACTCCCTTTCCACATACACTTATTGCTGCAGTTATGGGGGAGGGGGAATGGGGTAAGACAAGTATTTGAGCATTAATCCAAAGAGAAAATCCAACAAATGCACAAGGCACATGCACTTCTGGTACTGACAAGACCACAAATGCATCTGAAGGTTTTCCTATCTTATTGGAAAATACAGAGTTCTTGAAGTAGCTGAGCTTCAGTCAGAGAGGTCAGCAGTATCCTCTCAATCAAGTTGAGACGCTTCTATAGGTTACCTAAAACTCCAGCAAGCCCCCCGAAATCCCTTGCATACTTTCAAAAGTGTTGATTTACACAATGCTCTAGCTGAAGAGATTTACATTGTTACAGCTAATATATTGGAATAATCATAGAATCATTAAGGTTGGAAAAGCCCTCCAAGATCATCTAGTCCAACTGTCCTCCTACCATCAATATTACCCACTAAACCATGTCGCTAAGTACCACATCCAACCATAATCCCATGCTCCTAGTTTTTTTGGTTGCCTATTAAGGAATAATACTAGCCATAGTTAATCTTTTAGTAGCAGCCGCAGGGATGATCTACCTCTATTTTAGAAATACACAACAAAGAAATGTCAGTGCCAAATAAAATGAAAACCAGAAATTGTAACTGTAGGCTCTGAACCTACTCTGCTAATTAGAAGACAAAATCCCCAAACAAACAAACAGAAAGTTAAACATAAAACCACAGTAAAATTTCATGACCTGTTGTGAAGCAACAGGTTAAAAGCATAAACGATGCTGCATAAATGATGTAAATACTGTAATATTGGCAAAGATGTCAGAGGCAGAATGTTTTTGGAGACTTATAAAACTAAGACAAACATGAAAGAGGTGAGTAGGGAAAATATATTGTTTACAATATTAGAACACTTCATTCTGTAACCCCTGTTAACAGGCAACAACATTATGGCAGAGAGAATTTCCTCTCTCTCCCTATCCCCTTACACCCCAAAAAACACTACAAAGCTAATCTGTGGATCTTCAAAGCCACGGGACATTGTGAAGATCAAAAGCTTAAGTAAATGCAGAAGGACCTTGGTCTGTAGACCTTTGAGCCATATATAGTTTCAATTATGTTCTTATAAATCTATTTTTACACAAAAAAAAATTATCCAAGCTTTCTTTCAAGTTGAACTCTACTAATAAGAGTCTACCTGTGCTTCCCCATGTGACTTTTCTCTACAACTGACTTGCTGCATTTGAATAATGTACCGTAGTAAATGGTCAGTGATAAAATCATGAAATATACTTCCACTGCTATTATATATATACTTACAAAACCACCAACTCAGCAGTATGAATGGATGAAATCATCACACTCTGTAGGTCCTACAGGCCTGTCTTAGTAGCACATTAACAATGCTCTCTCCATTTCTCTCCATTTCTCTACTTGTAGCCCATGTTTATATGTTCCTTGTTACTCTCTTCTACTAGAGCCACTTCATGCCAGCAGATCTGTATTTATATTGTTACCTCTTCCCACATATTTCATACTACATTTCTCTTTTCCTTTACAGCCAGGACTCTGAACAACTCCTTATACTCCTTTTTTTTTTCCCTCTGTTCTGGTTACATTTCTATACTGAAACCTTGCTTCTCCCCATCAACCCCAGCTATGCTTCACTTCCTGGACTCTTCTTGCATCCTTCTCTTGATATCCCAAGGAGTCCATCTTCTATTTTTCACTCCAGCTAATTCAAACCTGCTTCCCTTATCATTCCCAATTTCATTGGTCTATTCATTTTTCCCCTCTTATTTTTGCTAGAGACCAGAAAACCTTATCTGGCAGCAAGCTAATTGCACATCTCTGATATATACAAGAAACAGCAATTGCTGGCAGAAGAATCTTACTACTATCTTGTACTGGGTCTAGCTGTGATGGGGTTAACTTTCTTCATAGCAGCCTGTATGGTGCTGCGTTTTGGATTTTGGGGCAAAACCAGTGCTGGTAATGCACTGAAGTTTTAGCTTTTGCTAAGAGTGAGGGCATTATCGGAACTCTCTCTTTACCACTGTCTGCTCCCCCAGAAAATAGGTTGGCGTAGGAAAGAAATTTGGAGTAGACAGAGCTAGGACAGATGACCTGAACTGGCCAAAGGAATATTGCACACCACATAACGTCATGATCAGTAATAAAACTGGAGTGGTAAGGGAAGATGAAAGCTTTTGGAGAGGGTGGAAATAGTGTTCTGTTGTAGCCACTGCCTGGAGACTTGCTGGGCATTGGTCTGCTGGCGTGAAGTGGGGCAGGATTGCCTTTGCATCACCTGTTTTCCTCCTTCACTTAATAAACTGTTTTTAACTTGACCTACAAGTTTTTCTTGCATGTTTTTCCTATTCTCTCCCTGTGCCTTGGTGGGGAGGTGGAGGAGGAAAGGAGGTGTGGAATGAGTTAGCACCTGTGTGCATGCATAGCTGCTGGCAAGGGTCAACCCACCACACACCTAAATCAGTTTGTAGGCCCTGCTTTTCAGGAGAAGACAAGGTTTTCTATTATTTCATTTGAAACACTATCACTGGAATGTACTTACTCTGATTGTAAAACCATAGAAAAATTCTACATAATTCAGATATAGTATCCTTAAATTTTTATGGATGTCAAGCCATGTGATAGACTTCATTTGCTTGGCCAGTTTGGCTTATCACTGCATAAAGTATTCTGAAAAGGTAATGATTTATTAGAAAAGAATACCTTTATTTGTTGTGAATTCGCTGTCTCTTGCTTTTGCAGATCTCACAAAATCAGCTGCCACTATCATTGGTGTATAACACAAGTCGCAGCCGTATTTTCTAACCAAGGTTCTGAAAGCCAACCTGCAGACACATGAAAATTAATGACAAATAGTAATGACATTTCCCTGATTAGCTACTCTAAATCGCTGTTCTCACATGCAATACTGTGCGGGTGAGTGAGTAAAACTGTAAGACAAACATATTCCACGTCTATTGCGATCTTAAACAGTCGCAGGAGAATCACAGAATCATTAAGGTTGGAAAATCCCTCCAAGATCACCTGGTCCAACCACCCCCTACCACCAATGTCACCCACTAAACCCTGTCCCTAAGCACCACGTCCAACCTCTCCTTGAACACCCCCAGGGACGGTGACTCCACCACCTCCCTGGGCAACCCGTCCCAGTGCCTGACTGCTCCTTCTGAGAAGAAATGTCTCCTCATTTCCAGCCTGAACCTCCCCTGGCACAACTTGAGGCCATTCCCTCTAGTCCTATCACTAGTTACCTGTGAGAAGAGGCCGACCCCCAGCTCCCCACACCTTCCTTTCAGGCAGTTGCAGAGAGCAATAAGGTCTGCCCTGAGCCTCCTCTTCTCCTCTTCTCCTGACACAACAACCCCAGTTCCCTCAGCCGCTCCTCACAGGACTTGTGGAAAAAGGCAACCCTCCCTGTTTTTACTGTCACGACAAGCTTCCTGAGAGAAGACAAACTGAGAGGGCAGCTGCCACGCCAGTCACTTACTTCGAATAGCGCACCATCGGGGCACAGATCTTTACAACGCGCCCAGACCGAAACAAATCCCCGGGCTCCCTCCCCGGGCATCCTTTAATTCTCTCGCCGTCCCCACTCATGTATCACCACCAACCCTTCCGGCATCTGGAAAAACAAAGCCCCGGGGCCGTCAGCAGCTGGGGTCCGCGGGGTGCTACGGGGGAGGGCTCCAAGGGGCTGCCCTTCCCTGCCCGGCTTGGCTCAGCCCGGCCCCGTTCACCACATGCCCGCAGCTCCCGGTGGGACGGCCCCGCTCCGCTCCCGTCGCCCGCCTTCGCCATCATCGCCGTGCGCCGCCGCCCGGGAGTGACGCGGGGCCGCCGGCACCTGCCAGCATGGAGGAGGAGGAAGCGGCCGGAGCGGCCCCGCTCCCTGCCCCGGCCCTGGCCGAGCTGCTGGCGGACGGTGAGCGTGGCCCGCGGGGGGGACGGGGATGTGGGGACGGAGGGGGCGGCAGCGCCTCGTTGTGTCCCCGGGACCCGCGCTGCTGCCGCCGCTGTTGCCTCAGGGGTCCGGTTCGGGGATCGGGGGGGAAGAGGAGGGGAAAGTGGGGCTCCTCGGTTCCTGGGGCTCTGCCTGCCGGTGCTGCCCTCATGGGAGAGGAGACCTGCCTCTGCCCTTGCCCCTGTTCCTGCTCCTGCCCCTGTCCCTGCCCCTGTCCCTCTTCCTGCTCCTGTTCCCTGTCCCTGCTTGGCCGGCGCCTTGCCTGTGATCCCCTTTTCCTCCCGGAGAAAGCTCTTGGTAATAGCACCAGTGAGCCTTCCGTGCAAACCAGCGCACGTCACGCTTCGTTAAAAACCACCCTTGCGGTATCATTTCTTAATTTAGCATTGTAGTAAACTAACACCGTTATCAGGCACGGTACGGTTTCACGAAGTTGTGTGTTTTGTCGCTTCGATTCTCAGTGGTGGCTGCTGTGTGTTGGTTCTGGGTCCAGCCTCAGCGGCCTCACCCTGGTCGCATTTGCAAAGCTTGAAGGTGTCAGTACCTTTCGGAGCCCCTCTGCTCAAGAAGAGGCTGTGGGGATTAAAGGAACATTTTCTTTTTCACCATTTACTTAAAAAAAAAAAAAATCATCAGCTCCGAGTATGTTTCTCTTGCTTGTGGTCTCTTCTCAAGTCAGTGTCACGCTTATGCGATGTAGAGAACGCATGCTGTTACATCTGGAGAAGCTGAGGAGAGATCTGTGTGCTGAGAGCTGTATGCTGTAGGTCCAGAAGTATTGCTGGTTTGAAGCATGACGATAACGTCTAAATCTCTTTCAGAATGTTATGCTGACTTCTTCAGAGAAGACTTTGATGTGAAAGCTTACACTTCGCAGTCCATCCATCAGGCTGTGATAGCTGAGCAACTGGCAAAACTTGCCCAAGGTATTAGTCAGCTGGATAAAGAGCTTCATTTGCAAGTAAGTTTAAAGCATGCTTGTTGCTCTGGGTGGTTGATATAAACTGATTAAACGCCAAGTAGTCTTGTGATCTTGTTGCTTCTGAAATTGCCCAGTTAACTGTGCAAGCACTAACTAACTGAAAATACAACTTCCAGCAAGAAGAGTAGTGAGTCTGATACCTAACTCAGTCAAGCCCACTCCTAATGACCCTATGAAGAAGCTGTACACTGTTTGGTTTTGTTTTGTTTCTGCACTCAGTTTCCATATGCACGGAGGTTCCACTGTTCTTTGTAAGGATGCTCCCTAATTCTTTCCAATTAATCATGTCAGCTATCAGAAAAACCTTCCTGTGTTTTGGGATGGTGACTGTGAGAAGGCAATGAATGATTTGTCTTGTACCCTTCCATCCTGTGCTGGAGCGTATCCTAGGCCCTAATCCTCACCTTTATCTGGGCAAACGTAACCTATGCTAACACACCTTCAGAAAGGCTCTTGAGTTTGGATAGTCAAAGACTGTTTGGTAAAATCCACACAGACACCACAAAACTGTTGACCTTTCCATGAGAGTAGATGTTAAATTTGTGTGTGGTTTGAAAAACTGCTCCCTCTCATTGGTAAATTCTTTGGGAACTAGTTTTTAAATTTCATAAATAGAAATGAAAATACTAAAAATATCTTATTACTGTGTGATTAGTAAGCTTACATTTACAATTATGTGAGTTGAAACATGATTGATTGCTCTGCTGACTTTAATTAAGATGTCAGCTACGCTGCAATAACTGACCCTCTTCCCTTTTTGAGTTTACCGTTTTTGTGAATTAAAATGTGTACTGAAAACCCTTTCATCTTTGAGATGTGGTTGCTTTTTCCTGGGTCTCCTTAATGTAGGAAGACTATGGTATTTTAATATCCCTCTCATCTCCATTTATTCTTCTATTGTGATTTCTCTTTTCTCTCTCTCTCTCTCTTTTTTTTTTTTTAAGGTTGTTGCAAGACATGAAGACCTGTTGGCTCAAGCAACTGGAATTGAATCCCTGGAAGGTAGGAACAGTTACCTTACTTGCTATTTATTATGAGTGAGGAAGCATTTTTAACATGTGCACAGGGAACATCATTCACTGTCCACTTTGGTTTTTGTAGCTACAGATCTTACTTCTGAGAAGTAATGTGGCAGCGCCTTTTTTTTTTTTTTTTTAATGTCAGCAGATGGAGCTCCAGGGAGAAGATTTGACTGATACTTCCCTGGAATAACTACCTCATAGGAAAAAGTATCTTGATAATCAGTTCTGAGCAACTTTAGCAATTGAGTCTTTTTGACCTTTTAATATATATTTTTTCTAAATAAATCTAATCTTATTGCAGTATCTGTTGCCATAAATACCAAGTTTGTAAATGCTGCATATGCATGTGTTGCATAGTTTAGAAATCTTAAGCGAAGAGGCTTTAACAAGTGATCTTAACTGCACTGAGATTATTTTTTTCCTAGTAGGAAACTAGTAAATTAAATGCATACATTTGTGTTATTCCACTGTTTGGGTTCTGGCTTTTAATATAAACTGCTGGCTTGTAAAGGCTTTACTTGAGAACCATGGAATCTGTACAGAAAAATGGTTGCAGAATATGGATCTGCCAGGAGCTCATTAGACCTGTCATTCTGCTCTGCTCTTTGACACTTGTTGGGAACTTTGTATGTTCTTGTTGTGTGATTTTTTTTTTTTTTTCCCAGATAGGTATTTACTTCTATAACATGCTAATTTACATACACTATGAGATCCAAGCATATACCCTTCCCCACCTGTATTCTGTAACTTGCAGAGTAACTTGCCTTTGTCCCATCACCTGCTTTCAGGTTTTAGCATAACCAGAGAGTTTCTGGTTGCTGACAGTTGTAGTACCTCTGAGCAACTGGAAATTGTTGGATATGGTATTCAATTTTTAGCATTTGTGTGTAGATATAAAATAGAGAAATGCTTATTTAATCTAGCAATGGTAGCCCCCAAATAGTTTTTTAAACAGTTGGAAAATTAAAGCATAGGAAGTCTGGAATCTGTGTTCATCCTCCAAATAAGGTGATAAGAACCTGTAGTCGACATCTACATCTGTCTAACGGATCAATATCTTCTACTCACAACCTTCAGCAATTTGTGCTCGGTGGACCTGAGTGTTCAGAAATTGTGTTTGTTTTTGAAGCATTCCTACCTAAAATTGCTCTGAGGAAAGAGTGAAGTGTTTCAGAAAGAGCTGTTCAGTTATAAAACAATTCTCTGGGTCGGGTGTGGTAACACATTTTTTACAGCTGATAACCAAAAGTAAAAATAAAATCTAGTCTGCCTAAAAATTCTTGATTTTTTTCCATTAATGTAGGGCTATTCTCCTTAAAAGGCCTCTACTATGTGTGAGGGAAGGAGAAATACGGGAGGGTTCTAATCCTGAGATTTATAGACATTTGAAACATTAGTAGAAACGACAGTTTTGTGCAAGCTAAGATGGTATTTTAAGTATTGAAAAACCTTTACTCTGCCCAACTTGTCAAGTAAATTGCTGGGGACTTTTTCACTTTGTTAATTTGTACACTGATAAATACTATTTTCTGGTTCTGTTTCTACAGGTAGCTCAACGGGTATCTTGAATCCCGCGTTAGCTGAAGATAAGCTAGACAGTATCATCCTATATCTTATACAACAGATGCAGAGGGTAGATTACCTTTTTACCCATCCTAATAATGCCTTCTGGCAGGATTGGCTAAAAAGCATACGCCAGACATGTAGCAATGTCACTTTACTGGCCCTCCCTTGTTCCAATGTAGAGTGGAGAATTCATCCTATTGTATCTTCATCTTTTGGTGTGTGAGAATTGCATGCCTGTCCTTCCATCTATAGATGTCAGAAGGCCCCCAAAGCTTACAATAAGCCAAGTTAATAGTTTTGAAATACAGAGAATATGGAAGTAGGCATATTTATACAATACAAACAAAATATGGTCCCAGTACAGAACAAGCTGAATAAAACACTATTAGCAGTAATTCTGTTTGTCTTTTGTCTTTCTGTATCTTATTGTAGTTCTGTCCGATTTGATGAAGACAAGCTTGTAAAACAGGGCTTTACAAAAACGTAGAATGTTTGAGAGTGCTAGCAATAACTGAAACCAAAATAATTTCATAGGTCTGGGTTTGTGTAACTTAATTAAATTCTCAGCAGGCTGATTCCACATTGCAAAAATGACTGCTACCCTTGACTGCTTCGTTTGCAATTTAGGAAGAAAAGAAAACCGTGCTTGTGGGTTTTCTTAGCGTTGCTTTTCCAAATTCATCTGGAACAAACACGATTAAGGTAGTTTGCTCTGTTTGTAATCTAAATTAGATGATCTCACAATGACATCGATACCTTACTTTTTGCTAAAGATGCTTATGCACGGGAAGAAAATCTTGAAATAGAATTGCTTATCTTTTCAGTTTTCCCTGTCTGTTGGTTTCTCTGAACTGTCTAGTTCCTTTGTTAAACAAGTTGTGGCATTTTTTTTTATATCATATTCAGCTGTTTATATCAGGTTATATGCCTTTGAACAGCATCATGATCATCATTCTCTTAGAAAGCAACATCTTCTAAATATTATTTGAAACTTAACATATGATGAATTTCAGAGCAATATATCTTCTGTAGGTTTTTGTTCTGTACCAGTAAATTTTTCCATAACATTCAGTAATTCACTGATTACCTGCTCAGTTTATTTCCAAATATCATGTGTCTCATTCATTTAAATCTCTTTGAATGTTTTATTGTAAAGTGTGAAACAGCTTTTTTTTTTTTTTTAATGTAGAAGTAGTCTGCAGGAGATGTAATTTGAGGATTAGTTCTTTCTATAATTGATGGGTTATGTGTAAAACATCTGCTTTATTTTGCAGGTGTCCTCCAAATGATGCAGACTAGAATTGGTGCCCTACAAAGTACTGTTGATAGGTATGCCATTGATGATGTGGTTAGAAAGCCTAAATTCTTAATTGTTCTATCACGTACTTATTAATACTTCCACAAATAAACTTCTCTTCTTATTTTTAGAATTAGAGCCAAAATCATTGATCCCTACAACAAAATAGTATCTCGCACTGCTCAGCTAGCAAAGCTTCAGGTAAGTTGTATTAAAAATACATTTTAAAAAGTCTTTTTAATATGCTTTGTTTCACAGTCCTCTAGTCCTCCCATGTGAATCGTCAGATATGGGTGGGATTTCCAGCAGTAAACTGCAGTTTGCTCTCAGTATTTCTGAGTAAAAGTCAGTATTTGTGTGTCTCCTCATCAACTACTGAGAACTGCTTCACATTACAAAGCAGGAAACTGACCTTTGCATTAGCTGTGTTAGTTTCTGGAGAGATGGTGGGTAAGAATGAAAGGCTAGCAGAGCACAGGTTAATTAAATTTTCATTACTGCCTGGGTATATTTGATACTGTTATGATATCAGTGTGTTGGAGATACTTTTCTCATTTACATTAGTGCAGGCTTAACTGTAGTTTAGTAAAGAGTTTGGGAAATAGTTCTTTCAAGATGGCCAAGGTGCAATTTACAGAGCCAGTTGGGGTTCCAGTGTTTCATAAGGCCAGGTACGTAGCTGTTCCTATCTTTTAAATGTAAGTGGAGTCTACAGAGAGTGTAGTTCTGTGTTAAAGGAGAGCAGTGTGAGAGAGCTTTTCACAGTGATGGTGAGGTAAGTGTCAAACACTTCTATTTCTAATTTTATTATAGTTGAAAACTATTCCATAGGTCTTCAGGAGTCAATATAGCTGCATTATTCAGTTTATGGTTTGAAAAGAAACACAACCCCAAATCTGTAAATGTTAAATGAGTTACTGTTTGAACTGTTTCTCTTCACAAATTTACCTTGAGTTTGCAGAGGTAGGAATTATCTTTTAGTAGCAGAAATGTGAGCGGTGGATATATGCTCAAGTAGATTGCCATTGACTGCTGCTGTACACTAGAGGAGGTGAGACTGCAAACAATTGCACGCAGTTTCTAGTTTGGGGGCTGGTGGAGCAAGTGCAGTAGTCTCTTGGATGAAGTTCTGATACGTTCTACATCATTTTCAGTAGCAGTGAAGTTCAGCAGGAAGCTCTTACCAGTCTGTTCAGCCAGTTTGTTCAGCTGCTTCTCCTGTTCTTCCCAACTCCAGCTGTCACTGTTTTTGCCAATGGGCAAAGTGTCCATGACTTCCGTGTGCCAGGTTAGGTGCAGGTTTTCTTTTTTGTTCTCTGGTGTATGTTGCAGCTGTGGAAAGCATTGCAGGAATTTGAGGCTAAAGATCAAGATAGTTTCTTCCTTGACTTTACACAAAGTCAAACTGTGGAAGGCCCTGAACGTAGGCAATATTTGTTGGGTTTGCTTTGCTTCCTCTTTGCTATAGCAGGGGTATGGCCTTACAGACGTTACATGGATTTTTCTGTGGTGTGAAAGCATCATGCACCGAGGGGCTGGGGTCAGCATTACTCAGCCTGTGCCAGGGCATTTGTAGTATCTGGCTTTTCTGGGCTGTGAGTCCTCTTGTTCTAAATGCCAGACCAAAAAAAAAAAAAAGGCACAGGGTGAAGGCAGCCTGCTAGGCTCCATCCTTGCGTCCATAGCTGCCTACTTATCTCAGCGCACAAAGAAAGGATGACTCCAGCTTGTCTACCAGTGAGAGTCCTTGGCATGAGAGCTGCTGTCCCCTTGTGTTGTCGGATGCGTAAAGAGTGCATTATGTTGCTGTTGTGTCCTTTTACCTGGTTGCCTTATTTGTTTAGGAAGGAAGGGCAGCAGCACAGCAAACAACTCACTTCCTGGCTGTGGCACAGCTTATGAATGAGACACTTGTGGCACAGACACTTTCAAACGTGCTAATTTTATCATTTGTTATACAGTTAGTAGAATAAGTAAAAAAAAAAAAAAAAAAAAAGTAGGTGACTGATAAAAGAGGATGCTTTCTGTCAAAATCTGTAGGGTTGGCAGTTATCCTTTGCTGCTTTGCTGAACTGTGTGGTGTTTAAGGGCCTCCTGTATTCGTGGTTGTATTACTTCAGTGCTTCTCCTTTGATTGCTATGGGACTGCTCACAAACTGAAGGAGTATTTGGCTTGCATAAAGCTAGATTTTGCTATCCTTAATTGTTTTTAATATAGTCTGGCTTTTTCATAAACATTCTCACTGCAAATTCATTGTCAAACTTCAAATCCAGTCCTGAATTCTAAATCTCTACTGTATGCTTGTATTATTTCTTGCTCTGCTCTTACAGCTTCATGGCATCCCAGGGGAGTAGTAGACTCACAAAGCTTACTTCCTACTTTAAATCATACTATCCTCTTCTGAGCACATTCATAGTCTTTCCATGGCATATCACAAGCTAAATGGGATTAGTTAACAGCTGAAATATGTAGACAGAGAGTTTGTCCTTCAGAGAGTTATTTTCTGTGGAGTTCTAACTGTTTCTACATATTTTCTTAATTTTGGATATATTAGAGTTTAAAAAACCCTATAATATCAAAAATTTTGAAAGCTTTTTTATTTAAAAAACATATGTCTATAGCTTAAAATTATTCTCTCTTTAAAGTGTTTTCCAGTAGCAGAGTTGTTCCTGGTACTACAGAACCTGAATAGTCAATGCAGTCTTAAGATAGTGGACTGTCCCATCTTTCTTCAGGCTTGTGTTACATATACAAGCATATAGGTATCTCATATATATTGTGTTGTATATACAAGCATATATATACATCACATATACATATGCAATTCACTTGCATTGTGCTCTGGCAGCTGTATGCAATTGCATATATGAGCTACGTGCTGGCAGAATTTCAAGTGGTCTTGTCTTTGTAATTAAGTCTTCCTCCAATAATTTCATAAAACTAAGTTAGGATTAAAAGTAAGAGGCTTTTTGTTTGTTTGAATTGTAGCAATAATGTTGATATGTTGGTTTAAAATTCAGCAGATAACTAACATGCAATCTCCAGAAAAATTGTGTTTGATTTTTAATTTTATTAAAAACACTGGGCCTAACTCAGGCCACTGGCTTCGTTCCAAATTACTTCCTGCTTGAACAACGGAATTTATTCCTTCTTGGATGGAAGCATCTCCTTTAGAAAAACATACTATTTTGACTCCAGAAGTGACTGTTTCTTGAATTAATTCAGACTTCTGTTGTGCCAGTGGTCAGGCTTGGTAGTCTAGCATCCCTGAATAACTCTGCTACTAGATGCGTTTTTTTATTTCCATTACACAGTCCTCATATATTGCATTCTTTTATAGTGACTGAGAGTTTTATTAAGTTTCACAAGTCATGTAAGTGGAAATACTTATTTGAAACATAATGTTTGTCAAGGGCACAATGCAGTAGCGACGGCTGTAAAGTTAAGGGCGCATCTTCAGTGTCTTTGGAATTTTCTCTCCCTCCTAATTCACAGGGTTAGAAGTTGTATCTAAACGTAGCTTTTCCTATCTCTTATTCAGCTCAATAGTCCTTTCAAAAGGTTGTTTCTTGGTATGGGAGATAACGAGCAACAATCAAATGAAAGAGAAATATTCTTTGGCGTGTAAAGTACAAGATGGTCAGAAGATAACTGAAGTTGAATTCCTAGGGAAAAACGTTAGTCAGAGGTACGCAATTGGATTAGGAAATAATTCAATCTGAAAGCAAAGTAGTAATACTACGCCCTCTTATTTGATGAAGCACAGTGCACGATATCAAAAGCTATTTTTGATCCGTCTTGCAGAAATTTAGTTCACAGATATGAAAGTAATATGTGGATCAAGATTTTTCTAATTAAAGAAATGGATTAATAAAAACCGATATGTTAATCTCTCAAAAGCAGGATAAGCCCCACTTGGTTCTCACTAATGATAATAGAAATCATGTGGTTAAGTCATCTCAGAACGCCTAGGAAACTTGCACTTAATGCTATGTGATACAGAGCTGAAAGCAATAAGAGTAAGCGTGCTTTTGGTGATTTGTCTCTGTGGGGCTTTTGTAATTTTTCCTTCTTTTGTTGTGCCTAGATGTTGAATAAAATGTTAATATATGTATTTCCATTGTTTTATGCTGGCATGCAGTAGGGATTGGCAAGTTGTGCAGTCCGCTGAATATTGGTTGAAGCGACTTATTTTTATATACGAAAATATGCGTGCTTAACATTAGTTTTCAAGACATGGAGTCTAAAAAATGGTTCAAAATCTGTCAGGTACTAAATATTTTTTAAAGTAATTTTAATTTCATTTTGGTATCCATCAGATAAACATTTCAGGAGGCTTTATCATCAGTACAAGGGAAAACAACTCTGAACAACTGTGTCTTACTCATTCCAAACTTCTTACTTACCTCTCTTGTTAATCTGATTGCAGATGCTGGAGACAAGTTTCAAAGTAATGCCAGTGACTGTACTGAAATCCATATACTTTTCTACCTTCTCCTAAATCACATTTCTGAATTGTAATTTCGATGCTAGCCACTCCAGAATGTTGCTTCTCCTGTAGCACGTACCTTCTAACCTGACTGGCTCAGTCCAGTCCTAGATGAACTATTATTTATCTCTGCTCGTTCTATGGTCTGTATCTTTACTGGTCTCTAAAAACTTTCATGCATCTTTAGGACTCCTCTTATGTCATCAGAACCCTCTTCCATTGTAAGACTTAAAAAATTCATCATGCACTTGATGTAACTCTTTTTGTCTCTGTTATTTACTGCATAGAATGAGAAAACCTGTTTGAAAACATCGGTTGAGTGAAAAATGGTGAAACTGTTATGTTTGACTCAGATGTCAGCAATATCTTTGAATTGGTGCTAAAGAAAACATGATGGAAATATTTTTCCTGAAAAGTTGCATAGGCATCCATCTTAATTTTAAGCGAAGAGTGCCATGTATTTTCGTAAACCTGTGAAATAATATGAACCAAGAGTTGACTGCATGTAGATGACTGGCCTTAGGAAAGGTTTGATGAAAATGAAACTTTACATACATTCTTACCGTAAGAGTCAATATTTATAACAACACTTTTAAGCCTTTAAGTTTTATTGTCCTCAGTAGTAAATGGTGCTATTTTGCTTATTTTGGATCAATATTTAATTGGCAAAGCCAGCTTCTTAATTTTACTCATGTTTAGAGAGGGGAAAACTATTTAGCAGGGATGCAATACATAAAAAAAAATTCATTTCTGGATAGAAATAGAATATATCTCTGTCATAGGGTCCTAAATTTCCATTTTTTTTTTTTTTGCTAGTAACAACAGCATAATCTCAGTAGCCCAGTAAATATAATTTCCAGCTGTTGAAAGTATCTGTCATTGCATTAAATTGCGAAAAAAAAATCCTTTTCAATACTCTGAAGTTCTTTGTTTTTATTCACATTCATATTTCCTTTTTGGTTAAAATATTTCCATATTTGAGGCCCAAGATTATGTGATCATAATGAGCTGATAATATCCTCTAACGCTAGGATTTCTCTGCAGGCTGCCTGCGACTTGCTGCGGAGGATAATACGTATCTTGCATCTCAGTAAGAGACTTCAAGGACAACTGCAAGGAGGAAGCAGGGAGATAACAAAAGCTGCCCAGAGTCTCAATGAACTTGGTGAGTCCTTCTTAGTTACTTTTAGAGGCATTTTTAGATTGTATTCATATGACTTATGATAGTGTTTGACGTAACAAGCAAAGAACCCCCTAAAACTTTTTACTGTGGTTCTCTCTGTTTCCTGACCTGAATTGAGAAATGTTGTGGACAGAACTCTGTTCTGAATTTGGTACCTTCATTCAGTATCTTCAATTTTTTCATATGACTTCTCTAGATAAAGGTATTTAATATATGAAAATTTTATGGTAACTTAAGTTTTTTGGGGGGCAACAATTCTTACAGATAACTAATTTCTGTCTGGTTTGTTTTGTTACGGGAAACCCTTGTTTCCCCTAGCAGAATGGGTCTCCCCATGCATCCAGAATTCACTCACAGTCAACTTTTTATTAAAACAGCGAGAATTTAGTAGTACCTGTATATCAGCTTGAGCTGGGTGCCTCCAAGGAGGGGCCCTGCCCAAAACTTTCTCCGTGTTCTTATACCCATACAATCTTCATTTTGTCCACTATAGTCCAAACAGTCCTTCACACATACACGTTATGTTCCTTCAGAATGGTGGTTCTTTGTTGCAGGGCAGCATGGCTTCTGTTATCTCCCAGGACAGGATGTCTCCTGTTACCTCCCAAGGCAGGGTGGCTTCTGTTCAGGGCAGGCTCTGATCTGGCGCCATCTTTGGTCAGCACATCCCCCCCTTCCCCATCGTCGCACCCAGGCCTTCCCGGTGCCGCTCATTATTCCTTACGTACCAGCGTCCTTTTTCCCTTTCAGCTTGTATAAAATACCTTCAGAGGCGACAGATTATATATTTAGCTTTAGGAAGACATTGCAGTACAATAAAGCGTAATTTGAATGACAGCTTGTGTCTTAAAAGAAATTTATTGGCCCTTTGACCTTTATGAAAACCATATGTGATGTGATACACAGATACCTAGGCTAATTCAGATACTGGAAGCATTCTGCTGCAGTAGTGACTAATTTACCCTGGATTTTACTGGCTTGTAGAAAGAGTGATACAATACTTCTCGTGACACTCATGTTACATTGCTAGACTGTTTTTCGTTCTTCAGCTAGCTTGGGTACTTCCACACGGTGCTGCAGGAAGCAGCAAAGAACATTCCATTAGTCTTGGAGATCAGTCATCACTGTTGTATATGGTATCTTGCCAGTTGTTTCTCCTTTGGTTTAATTTGGTATTCTAATTTCAGCTTCCAAAAATAGGTTGTGGGAGGGCTGAACTATCAAACATTCAGAATCATCCTGAGGTTTATTGTGCATATTTGTCACTACTGCTCCTCTTATACTGTGTAATCAAAAAATTATTAGACAATGATTTAGTCTTATAATTAGCAGATGCTGTGTTGCAAATGGAAAGTTTAAATATTTATTTAGTTTATCAGTTTGGCTGAAGCACTAGAGCATCAATTGTAGTGTTCTAAGCTAGTATATATTTTTTTCTACTGCGTCTTGTTTTTGGTCTCTCCTCTCATCACGAGGATATATAAGTAATGCTGTCTTTTAACTGCCTGAATTACTGCCTTAATTGTGGGATTAATCTGAATGCTAGTTCCTATTCAATTAATTAGTACAATTTAATGGTAATATAGGAGATGTTTACGCTATCTTGTGTAGTTTTTAGGATTTCTTTAAAAGAAAGAATATGCCTTTTATTACTCTCCTTCCTCTTTCTTCTACCATTTAAAAGGAGAACTTCCACTTTCTTTTGTTAAAGTGCCACAGTTTTTTTGAGTTTCTTGTTTTCAAATACTTGTTTTTTTCCTGAAGCTTGTGAAAGTCTGAGTAATTATTATTGTTAAAGGGAAATGTGTTCCCTTAGGAAGCACTCTTGATTTTCATCCTACAATACATGGGAGAAGCCAAAGCTTGTGGCCCTTAATTTAATTCTGGACAGTTTATAGCCAGGTAAAATCCCTTGTCTATTTCTCCCTTCTTTTCTCCTGATCTCTCTTCCTTTCTGCTCTCTTACTTCTCTATCTGCATCCCTCCCTCACCTTTTAGCTCTCTGCTCTTTGTTATTCTCTGCTGCCTACCTTGGCTGTTCTGAATTTTTCCTGCCTCCCAGATGGCCATGAAGGCCAGCGCCTGGGTGCATGGGAACACCACAGTGCAGAGAGGCCAGAGCAGGGTCTGTCCTGTTTGGTGATGGTTTACTAGGAGTGGGGTGACTGCTCACAGGGGAGGAAAATGCACAGTGGCTGGGGCCAGCGCTGTTCAGGGCGTGTTGTAGGGAAATGTGATGTAGTGCCCTGTGGCATTGGGAGGGTGAGAAGCATGGAGAACAGACACTGGTTATTTGGTGGTGGGACGTGAAATCTTTGGGAGGGTTTAGGAAATACTGCAACATCTGATGGTAGTAAGTAGGTGGTAGAGATGGGCAGCGTGAAAGCCTGGTGTTGGTTAGGGAACTCTGCATCATGAAGGCTTGCTTTTGAACTGGGGATCACAGCCAATATTAATAATAATCTGTGCTTTCAGCCAGATGTTTCTGAATATCCCTTTTGGCTGCTATTCAGGGAAAAAATCTTCCCACTGTTTGTTACCTTTCTGTCGTGCTTCTAGTGCAATATAATTTCTGCTTTGTGAAATCAGCAGCAGCATGATTTTACTATGAAAGCTCTGCATTTTCTATAGTCTAATATAATGTGCTTACAGGTTATTCTTAGTGGGGTCTTGGGATACTGGACATTTATTTTTACATACTGATACACTCTGTGTATATGTATGGTGTGCAGGAAACTTTTGTGTGTGTCCATTTAGGTATATGCATGTAAGAAACACTAGCTTTTACTGAGAAGGGTTTTTTCTTCCTGGGTACTTTGTTAAGTTGCTAGTAGCCTGCAGAACTGCAGAACAGTATGTGATGCTAGGAACTTGACTCTGAAAACATCTGGTAATATTTTCACTGAGATCTCTACTTAAAGCTGAAGTAGACCTAAAATTCCTCTGTGTTAGACTTTTGCATTGTTTGAAATTAACTTTCCACTTGACACAGTAAGAAGAAAAACTGAATTCAGTATGTAATTTTTGGAGATTAAATGGAGTGTGTGTGTGTGTGTGTGTGTGTATAAATATATATATTTATATATAAACCTTCTTCTGCAGTTCATCCACCTCCTAACACACTTCTTTGGGTCCCCTATCAAAGTAGAAGCAGAGCTGTGATAGTTCATTAGATGAGCTACAGAGCTGTGATAGTTCATTAAATGAGCTATTAGCTGGTTCTCTGGTTTATTCTTCTTCATATTATAGAATCTGTTGCAGCATATGGGTAGGTAAAGCACGTGACACATTCAGGTGTCACGCAGTGGGTAATACAGTGGATTACATGCCCTGACTACTCTTGTTTGTGATGCTTTTATACAGATGTTTTATAAAGTGAAAAAGAAATGTTCCTAGGCAAGCTTAAACAATAGAATGTGAAAAAGAAAACGGTATGCTATAGACAGTTCTCTTTTACAGAAGAAATTCTATAGGTTTGAAAAATCTGCTGTCTTCTACGTGCATATGCGGAAATTACTGTCTCTGGTTGTCGCTAATTGATCAGGTGAAGATGAAAAAATTAGTAGTTGCACTGTGAATAGCTGGACAAGTTGTTAATTCCATTTATCATTTACAGAGCTGGCTATGGACAATAAAGGATTTATATCTTTTGTTTGTTCAATAAGTATAACTTGATGTCATCGTTATTCATACAAATGCTTAGAGTTCTAATTATAATAAACCCCTAGTCTCTGTGTATGGCTGCATTATAATTTATTTTACAGCAAGTGAATTTATTTGCTTGAATGACCTTGTGAGCATGTAAAACTTGGAGACATGCTTTCGCAGCGACCATAATTTTGCTCTTTGGTAAACTCAGAGTTAGTCTGTGACTAAGCTGTGCAGCCATAAAATGAAGGGGAAGGGATATTGAAATTGGATGTCTTCAATATAGAAGTTGCTCTGGGAAATACTGTCTTCCAAGTATTTTAGGAGAGGAGAAGATGGGGGAACGTAGGACTGTGACCTCAATTTAAAGGTACATAATTGTACAAAGAAGGCAAAATATTGACAGATATGAAGGTCTAGCTAAAATGGAGAAAGTCCTAGATAAGTATCATGATCTTTCTAAGAGGCTAGCGAAGCTTGCACAAGGCAGTTATTTAGTCTTAATAACAACAGAAGACTTGAGGGAAATAAAAAGAAATAGAGCTCACTTTTGTAAAGAAGTGTAGGCTGGATAGAGAAAACTGAAATTATGATATACATGTTTTTGGGTGAAATAGTTTGAAGGAAGTCATTTGGCTATGTCTGGAAAGCTTTTTTTTTGTAGCTGGCATAAGGTAGGTAGTGGTAACTCTGTCTTTTGAAGTGCATCCTGGAACTAGTGACATCCACAGAAACGTGATTGTGATCTTGGGCCTGAAACATTCTCCTACGATGAATAGAAAAAAGTACCTTTCCGAGGTAAACAAGATGTGTCATGGTATCATTTAAACAAGAAAAAGCCTGGGTACAGCTGGTAAGTCTGTTAGAATCAAAATTAAAGGAAATGGGAGGAGGAAAATGACCTCTTCTGGTGCCTTGACGGGTGTTGCGTTGGTAGAACCTTGTCTTATCAAGTATGGAAGTTTCTATGTTTGTGTGGTTTTCTAGTATTCCTGCTACATGCAGTAACCTGGAGTTTCCACTGAAAGGGAGCACCACTGTAGATTGTGAAGCTATCTATAGTCTTACGGCTCTTGACACCCAGTTTGTATCATACAGCAACACAAAGTAATGCTTGGTTGAGGGAAAAATGAAATTTCTCTATGAAAATTAAGTTTCTTTTTAGATTTTGTTCTTGTAGAACTTTGTTGTATAATGGCACACAGTCACTATTTTCCCTACTTTTGAAAATGCCTATGTCATTAAACAGTAAAATCTTTCCAAACATTTTAAACGTAAGTCTACTTTTTTCTTCTGTGTAGCTGTTAAAACATGGACCTATTCCACAGAAAGGAGAGTGTGCACATACATATTCCTTTGTGCACATATATATGTGTGTATGTAGATATTTTAAATATAAATAATATGTATGTTCATCCTAATGTATCCCAACTGCTTTTCAGAGTAATCTCATTATTCTTAGTGGTTGTCTTGGATAATTCCCAGGAGAGAGAGAGATGAGAGTCCAGAAGACTGGAATGTTTGCCTTTTTGAAAATACGACTCACTGGCTCCTATTTTACGTAGACAACTCTAACTTGAGTTCTTTAAGCAAAGGAACTCTAGAACAAATAAACTGTAGGAATCTAGAATATAAAAATGCTGTTAAATAGTAAACCATGTGAATCTTGTTTAAATGACTTCATTTTCTTCCTTGGCAGCATAGCATACCTTCAGACTAGAGAAATCAATGACTGCCCAGTAGTTTGATTTAAATGGGGCTCTCGACACTGTGTCATATTAGCAAGCTCAGCAATATAATGCAGATGAAAATGTTGTACAGTAGAAGCAAAGTTTTGAGAAAACTGTGCCCGAAAAGTCATCATCAGTTGTTCACTGTTGCACAAGTGAACATACATCAAGTGGGGTTTTGTTGAAATGTGTTCTAGTGTTTTCATTAATGAGTTGAGTGATGTAATATGGTATATCCTTATTAAATTTACAAGTACTAATCAAGCAGAGAAGAATGGAAAGTATGCTGGGAAACAGGATTAGAATGAAGAATATTCTTAGCAAATTGGAGATATGTCTTAGTTGAATTGCTTTCATTTCTCTTCCAGACAAGTGCGAAGTCCTAGCAATAAATACTTGTAATTAACAGCAGAAATACGAGAAATGACTGTGTAGGTAGTAGTTCTGCAGGGAGACCTGTGCTTAGATGAAGGCTTGATAGTTCTTCACAAATTGAGCGCAAGCCAGTTGTTCATTTGTTTTGTAACAACGTGACATTGCTGGCAATGAAAATCATACTGACCTTATAAGGGAAGGTGTTTTGTGCAAGGCACTTGAAACCTTCTTTTGTTCGTGCTTCAGTTGGAGTATCAAGCCTCTTTTAAGGCACCTCATTCAAGGAAGGCGTAGGTTAATTGGAAAAAATCGTAAGTACAGCAATAGCAATGGCTGAAGGTCTTGGGGATGGGCAGCGGGTGGAGGAACTGAAAGTGTGTGGCTCTTTGGTTTGGAGAAGAGGGGTTTGAGAGGCACAGTAACATTCTTCAGATAAACCAAAGTTTTCTGGATGGGAAGGGAGTAAATAGCTCTCCACATCCCCTGTGATCAAAACATTAAGTAATGGGCCTAAAATGAAACAGAACAGTTTTATCTGAAATGTTGGGAGATCTTTTCATTGCTGCCCTGAAATTATCATTACGGGCAGAAGCGGTATTTGGAGGTTTTTTAAAAGCAGTTTAGACAGACGTGTCAGCAATACTTTAGATAGAGGTGCTTTTGCTTTGAAGCAGCAGGAGTAAGCTGACCTGCTACCATCTTGGAGGTGCTACCCCTCCTTTACCCTCCCCTCTCCTCCCCTCCTCTGTTAATAGAAATTGTATTATAGTGAAGTTTTGATTAACTGAACTGCTTGATGTTCAATTTGCTTCCCATGAGTTGGTTTGTTAGACACTGTCCAGTTACCTCCTAGAATCTTAGGACAGTGCAATTGAAAAATTCATGCCGCCACTTTAGTTCAGCTTTTTCTTACCAGTCCTTCAGATGAAACAGTAGATAAATCTCCTCAAAGACCTTCAGCTCACCCCTCTGGCACAATTACTTCTGTTCTGGTTACTCACTGTGTAACTGACAGTCAAGTGAACTTCACACAGCTCGTTATGTTACTGGAGTGCTGCAAAAGTGACCCTCAAAAGCTGTTATGTCAAAACTCTCTGGAGAGTGCAGTGAGCACAAGAGCGAAGGTGGTACTGACTGTGTGGATGTAAATGCTGTATCTGTACCTTTTTTCCCTTGCCAAGACAGAAGGCAAGATATCCATCTCTCAGAGATCCAATTGGTTTTAAGAAATATGTTAATTTACCTGTTTAGGTTTTTAATAGTTGAGAGTGATGATGCATAGTATTTAGTGTTTATCAAAATACTAAGTACCACTAATCAGTATTCAGGAAACAACAGCTCTAATTAATTGAAAACGTAAATAACTCATTTTAATAGTAAGGGTTCATACTTGTTTTATACCAATTATCCATATATGTTGCAAGTTGTAATTAACTGTGCATATTGTTTCCACAGTGTGTTTTATTAATTTAATATGACACCAAGTTGGGAGGTAGTGTCGATCTGCCTGAGGGTAGGGTGGTCCTTCAGAGGGATCTGGATAGGCTGGACTGCTGGGCTGAGGTGAATGGGATGAGGTTTAATAAGGCCAAGTGCTGGGTCCTGCACTTTGGCCACAATAACCCCATGCAACGCTATAGGCTTGGGGCAGAGCGGCTAGAAGATTGTGAAGAGGAAAAGGACCTGGGAGTGTTGATCGATGCTCGGCTGAACGTGAGCCGGCAGTGTGCCCAGGTGGGCAGGAAGGCCAATGGCATCCTGGCCTGTATTAGAAATAGTGTAGCCAGCAGGAGCAGGGAGGTGATCATCCACCTGTACTCTGCTCTGGTGAGGCCGCACCTCGAGTGCTGTGTTCAGTTTTGGGCCCCTCAGTACAAGAAGGGCATCAAGGCCCTGGAACATGTCCAGAGAAGGGCAACAAAACTGGTGAGAGGTCTGGAGCACAAGCCTTATGAGGAGCGCCTGAGGGAACTGGGATTGTTTAGTCTGGAGCAGAGGAGGCTCAGGGGAGACCTCATTGCATTCTGCAACTTCCCAAAAGGAGGTTGTGATGAGGAGAGGGTAAGCCTCTTCTCCCAGATAACTAAAGATAGGACTCGAGGAAATGGCCACAAGTTGCACCTGGGGAGATTTAGATTAGATATCTGGAAAAAAATTTTCTCTCAAAGAGTGGTCAGGCGCTGGAACGGCCTGCCCGGGGGGGTGGTGGAGTCACCGTCCCTCACGGTGTTCAAGAGGCGCCTGGACGAGGTGCTACGAGATATGATTTAATAGCTTAGTGGGTAGTATTGGTGATAGGAGGACGGTTGGACTAGATGATCTTGTAGGTCCTTTCCAACCTTGTGTTCCTTGTGTTTCTATTATTCTAATATTAAAACAGTGTAAATAATCTGACCAGAACATGCAGGAGACTT
Source organism: Cygnus atratus (assembly GCF_013377495.2). Classification (NCBI taxonomy): domain Eukaryota; kingdom Metazoa; phylum Chordata; class Aves; order Anseriformes; family Anatidae; genus Cygnus; species Cygnus atratus. The sequence continues at coordinate 15,168,928 of NC_066362.1, read as the reverse complement.
ACTCTGAAGTGATTGTAGGTTGGCTGGTTGGGATACTTGTCCTTCAGGTTAAATAAATATTGTACAAAAATGATTTCATTTTGACTGCTGCATTTTTTGAGGTAACATTAAATATGTTATGTGTCTGTACTCAAGTATTACTAACCTTGCAGTGGTAAGCTGGCTGAACACCTGCCATAGATACCACAGTAGCTATCTTTCACTGCCTTCTTCTTCCCTTACGTATTCAGAGATGAACTTAATTTGTACCTATTCCAAGCAAAAATTTAGAGTGCATGGTTGCAGAGCGAGTTCTTGGGTTGAACAAAGTTCAAATTAAAGTGAGGAAGGATTGGTTACTATTACATCAGTGAGCCCTTTCCCTGCTAGTCCACAGGGCAGACATTTGTTGATATTAATATCGCTGTGCACAGTTTCTCATAAGAATTAACACATTGATCTGGAGGGAAAAGTTGCTTTCATGGCACTTTTGCTCAAGGATTTAGATGCGTTAAAACTTACTGCCTTCTGCAAGACCTGGTGTCCTCTATACGGTATAGCATGTCTGTAGCGTAATGCACTGTTCTGTAGGGGTAGCTGAACTGATTTGATTAATAGAAATTACACAGCCATGCTAGCATGATGCTTAGCCTGGGGTAATTAGTCCTGCTGAGAGTGACTGAACTTTATTACTGGCTCGGAGCCATCTGCATTATTTTTGAATGCCACTGCTTTAGATGGTACATCTGCATCCACTGTAAGTGCAAAAATCTTGCTAAAATATTTTTTTTTCCCATCCCTGGTGATGTTAGTAGTAACACTGCCAGACCTTTGCTGAAATTGCTTGGGCTCGAGTATACTATTCCTTTCTGTAATTTAATGTGATTTCCATGTCCTTCAATTTCATGTTGTCCCCTTTTTTGTTGTTTTGTCCCTGAGGGTGTTTTTTGCCTGAGGCTTTCTTATCATAAGATGGAGGATTTTGCAAGAAGCGTCTGTACAAAGTCTTATTTGTAGTATTCCAGGCTAAAAAAGCTATCTGTTGGGAAGGTCAAGCATACACAAAAATAATACAAAAACCTTAATATTTGTAGTAGTCTTGAACTTTTTGGAAACTGAGCATTTGTTTTTTGAAAAAAACAAACAACAAAACAAACCTTTATATAAAAATCAAGCTTTATGAAGGATTTAAAAAAAAAAAGAGATGTTCATCATAAATAGGAGTATAAAGAGCCAGTATCACACATGGGAATATATAGAGAGTATGCTGTCTGAACTGCTTTTCCATAGCATCTCCGGTAAAAAAGTGAAAATGATAGCCTGTTGCTCCAGTTACATTGTTGATTAAGTGTATATTGTTAATAGTGCATTTAATCACAGACTAATTATATACTAAATATATAGTCTAAGAGCATATATAGTGTATACTGTATATTTAGTATATAGTATATAATTACTCTGTGACTGTATATATATGTATGCACACACATGCGCACCAGATACTGTGTTTCTCATGGATATTGTCATGCTGGCGTTGTCCAAAATATTGCAAAATAATTATTCTTTCTTTTTAATGTGATAACGTTGATAGAAACATTCAATTTACAGTCATACAACAGAGGTGGTTGAAGAGGCTTTTTTATACATTGATAAAGAAAAAGGCATATTTGTAATGCTTCAATTTACTATCTTTAGAAAGATTATGATTTTATTAATTGATCTGTCTTTTCATTGAAAGGAGTGCCATGTATAGCTATGGATAGTTATTGTTAACAAAACATCCTTTTGTTTACTAAGAAGATCTTGTTATTTTCTTAGTGGTGTTCCTGGCTTCATGTTTGCCAAAGTCACCATTTGATTTATTGTAAACTAAAGAAAGAGCTACTCAAGCTTCTGCGGAATCATGTTGTTTCATGAATTATGTTGTACAACCAAATATTGTGTAACGAGTGTAGAAGCCGGTCCTTGTGCCCTTCTATAGTTGATATACCACCCGCTTATTTCTTTCTCTGTTTCAATTGTGTACATAACAATCTTGTTCTATGCCATCTTATTTTATGTTGTCTTTACCTTTTATGCAGAGGCAAGGAGCTTCTGTGGATATTTGTTTTCTTCTTGTTGGCTTTTGAAATGAAGGAAGAAAAATCTTGATAGTATGCATCAAGTTCATTAATTTGATCTATTTACTTTAAGATTCTGAATTACTATGCATTTAACAAAATGATGTGGAAAACAGTATAATTTTTCATTAATAGGAGCCTAATAGCATAAGACTTCTTCATCCTCTTTAAACAAGACAGACAAAAGACGCAGTTTTTACCATCAAATTGTGTTTTTCTGTGGTTAAGATTCCTAGCTTGGAAATCTTTTTAGACAAATCATTTTATGTAAATAGTTGCTGTGTTTTACCTAATCTCTGGCATGCGTTCTTTTTGTAACCTTTTTCAAGAGAAGCCGCTAAGTAATTATAGGCATATGAGAGAAAAAGCTGAGTCTGAATTGATGCAAGAAAAAAAATCCCATTGGATTTCTATTTTTCATCATAAGCCTTAAATAGGGCTTGAATTTAGACTTCCGCAAATTTTTAAAAGTTTGGTTTCTGTTAAGGTAGTTTCATGGTTGTTTCATTGCTGTGTCACTTTTTTTTTCTAAAGCCATAACTGTTCTTGGTTTCTCTTGAAATTTCACTTTCCTTTCTGCATACAGTTCTAGAAAATGAAACCAAGTATAATTGTAACAGTGGGTATACTTGGTGTCTAGTTTCCTTTAAATGACCATGAACATCCTTCAAGTTTGCCGTAATGAGTGACTTACGAAACTATTTTTCCCTATTAGCATTAATCTGACTTCAGTTTTTAATGATGTTAGTCTTCCAACTGTAACTGTTTGAAGAATTTGATTTTGCTGTATTATTAGGCATTTGGTAAGTTTAGTTTCAATTATATAGGCCTTGTCAGAGGGCCTATATATCAGATATTTTAGGATGGATTCAGTACTCTGCTCTCTACCTTGAGGTGTTAATATGGTCCTGAGAGGCGTGTTATTGATGTCTCATTAGAATGACTATGTCAGAAGTTAATTACAGTGGGTTCAAGTTGCCTTTGCTGTAGCACATGGAGTATTTCTTAGCTTTTATCCTGATTCCAGGCCCATCAAAGACTGTTTATTTCTTCTCTTGCTTACTTGCACTTACAGATGTCCACACCTACTGTTCCTTACATTTCTAGAAAACTCTGCTCTTTCAACTTTTTGTCATCAGTTAGTCTGAAATCCGTTTGCTGCTATTTCATTTTTAATACCAATTGTGATTACTATTTTCATGATCTAATATACAGAAGTTTTGGTTGTAAGGCTATATATTTGTACCCGCCTTAGGCTTCAGCAGGTACAAAGTAAAATCTGGGGCCTGGCAGGTTGTGATTTATTTGCTTCCAACAATTCAAAGGATCCCAGCAGGAAAGAAGTGATAGTGGATAAGAACTTAGGAAGGAGGGGGGGATTTAATGGCCTGCCAAAGAGGATATTCTTTTTGGACAGGAATTATTATAATTATGACAAAAGAGTTTAAAAGAATGATTTTTGGCTTAGAGAAGGGAAGACATACAGAGGATAGCTGTGAGTCTCTGAAAGATTATCTTTTTGCATCTTGTAAATTTTGGAGTGTGCTGCAGGCTAGTTCTCCCAGAGCCAGAGGAATCATCTCTAAGTTGATCAAACTCAGCGGTTCAAATTCGATAGATATTCACTTCCCCTTGGGATGGCATGGGGAAGATTCACGTACGTATTTTTTTCTAGGGGAGTTTGGCTGAGGATAGCAGAGAGGATGTGCACTTCCTTTTGTTTATGTATGGCAAATGGTGAAATCTGTTGCTTAGTGGTCAAGGAAATAACACTGAGAAGCAGTTCATAATATTTATCTTTTTCTTTCTTCTGGGACTGAAGAGTTTATTACTGTGTAACCTAGTGGTTGTACCGAAGAACATGGTTGATTCAGAAATTACATCATGTCTGAGGTTGTTCCCTTTGAACAGTTGGATTCAGAAATAGTGTTAGAGAGGATGGACAGGGATGAAAAGGACAAGTAACTTGGTATGACCAAGGAAAAGAAATGTGCATTTGGTTTGTCTGGAAAGATTAAATAATGGTGGTAGCTATTAGCCAAAAATCCTGTCTGGAGAATTTAATTGAGGATAATAAGATGTTACATCTGCAAATGCATACAGATTAGAGAGCCAGGTAACAAAATCCAAAAGATGTTAGTTTCACAATCCACTGAATTAAACCAGAAAAATTGAATCATTGTTTTCTCGGTATGTTTCTGAGATGTGTGGAAGAAGAGATGATGGTGTTGGGAGCCCAGACTACGTGCTTCCTATGGCCTGTAATAAAGCATTGCTAATCTCTAAACAGGAATTATTATAATCAACAAGGAAAATGTTATTCTGTATTCTCTTATTATAAATAAATTTACTGGATTTGGGAGACAGTTGTTGCCAGAAGATTAGTAGTCGTACCACATAGGACAAACTGAGAATAGATCCAGTGTTTAATGTTTCAATTCTGAAAAGAGTTAATTTTCTAATGCAGTTGATCTGGTCAATATTTTTGACAAATGTATTTAGACAAACTTGAAAGTTGAAAGCTTATTGACAGGACTTACTAGACTGTGAAATACTGTTTTTTTTTTTGACAGTCAAAAAAGAGGGTAGTGCTGGCTACAGGCCTCTTCTAATGTAGTGACAAAGCAAGGACAACAGTTGTAATTGGAAAGGAATGTGTAAACATAACTGATACGCATGACATGTATAGGTATAAATTTAAAATATTGCAGAAAAATCCATGGCTGGCAGGAACCAGAAAGATACCTATCATAGAATAATCTTACCAATATAGAGGTATCCAGAATGTTCGTAATGATTTAGAATAGGAGGAGGCAGAATATTAGAATATTAGAGGCGGAATATTAGAATATTATTTTTCAATAAATGCTCTAGCTTTACTTTTGGAGAGAGGCAGGGTAATTTGTTCATCTATAAATTAAGGACACCTCGTATTCCAGCAATAAGTAAGGAGGATGTTAGACAAATGTACTACTTTCCTGGAGCCATTGGTTTATAACTTCTTACTGAGTGGGGAAGGGCAAAGTCCAGCATTCAGAAAGGGAAATGGGGATTTCTGTTAAAATCAGTCAGTCAGACACAAAGCTGTTAAAAAAAAATAGTAGAGGAGTTGAATTCATTTGAAAGAAGATTTCAAGGGTATGAAGTTGAATGAATGATAGTCAAATATTTTTTTAATGGAAAATATGTATGGTGAGACAAATTGGTGGATTTTGATTGCTTAGTTGATTAAAGAAATTGTGGAGGTGCATTATATATTCATTTTATGTGTAATATCTGTAATTTAGATGATTTAAATCTCTTAAGTTATTGTTCTCCCAAGTAAGTATTTAAATAAGCCAACTTTTCCTCACTTCGCAGTTGCTGTACATTCTTGGCAGATAAATTTGTTATTAGGAGGGCTGGAAAAGAGGAACAGAGGTAAGGTAGTGATAGTGTTCATTGGGTATGTACCTCAGATTATGGCAGATTACTGGAGGAAAAGCAGATGTGGGTGGGCAGGGCATTTTATATATTCAACTTGTATACACACTTCTATTAAAACAAAAGCAAACCCTGTTTTTAAAAATATGAAAATACTGTACTAAACTTAGGTAAAATACTGGAATAGGACTGCATCCATGCTGAGGTTGCTTTTCTGATGTTATTTCTGTCCTAGCATTCACGCAGCTGTAGCAGGCAAATGTGTACTTCAGCAATTGGTATGGGGAATTTTGCTATGCAGAAAAAAAAACTAGTTTTGTGGAGACCTGTGAATAAATGCAATTATACATGTCACAGTAGGAGATTAAATGGCCTCTCTTTCTTGAAGATTAAGACTGTAGAGGTGCATTCATGGGGAGAAAATAAAGGGTCACAGAAGGGTTTGTTGATTAGCAGAGAAAGAAATGACAAGAGCTAAGGACTGGAAAATGAAGCCTGGCAAATTCAGAAGTATATAATAATTGAAAAATGGGAATGTGTACACAGGTTTGTAGTAATTCCTCAAGTAAAAGTAAATACTGGTTATTCAAATCCTAAACATAGTAACCAATGTTGATATATAACTGTTGATATATAACTGTTGATATATAACTGTTGATATATAATGTGTGAGCATGTTCAGGTTAAAAAACAAATACAAAAAACGCCAAAACCAAACAAAACCCAACTAACCAAATAGCTATGAAAGAGGACTGAATTCTAATCTGTGTTCAGGTGCTGGATGGGAGCCATTATTTTTGTAAGTGTCGTTCCTGCCTTGCCTTAAGGATCAGTGAAGGTAAGGTGTTTCTGTATGTAATAGAAGGTAATGAGTGGAGCAAGATTTAATCCTTGAACATAGGAAGCAGCTTTGAAAATAGGCTGTTTCCACAAGAGTAGTTTTACCTTGTTTCCTGCCTCATGCTCATAATCTTAAAATATTAGTTTCATCGGATGTTTAATGGACTCTTCTCTGTTATGGTTTGAAAAGTAAATTAGTACAGTCTTTTTTATTTGTTCACCATTCAGAGCCAACCTTCATTGCCCAGAGGCACCAAATCTGGTTACCTGTAGTATTGTCTTCAATGTAGCCCCTCTTCAGCTGAAGAACAGCATGGTCTTCATGTCAGTTCAGGGAAAGATGTGGAGACCTAACCTCATTAAAAGAAGGATCATCCTATTATTTTTGGAAGGCACTGTTTCTGTGGCAGATTGTAAACAATTCAGAAAATTTCCCCCAATTTTTAGCTGACCTATCTTGCAAACTAAAGATGTAGTAGAAGCCTGAGATTTTTAAATGAGACACAGCTGTGGCATAGCAAAGTCTCAGTGACTGAATCAAGTTTCCAACTTTCATTGCACTTGATTTAAACCATTTCTGGATTTCTACATTGTAGGCTGTGCAACTGAGGCAGGATTTGTCAGAAACCTCTGGATGCATTTATCTTTTTAAAGACACCTTTAACTTGTCATCATGTTCTTTTTTTTTTTTTTTTATAGCTCAGTTTGATATTTATAGGCATAAAAACTCATGTGGTCACAGTTATTAAGCCTAAACATTTGTTGTAGTTTCAATATAGGAAGCGAAGTGATTCACTCTGTTTGGAAATTTCTTACGATTTGACGTTTGCTTGGTAACTGTTCAGAAGATGAATTTATAATTCAAATAACACTCTTGTTTTTGTTACATGCAAATACACTCCCGGAAAGTCAGTCGTGTCTGAAAAAAAGTCTCTCATGGAAGACTTTACTTACCGATCGCAGTAGCAACTAATACATACGCTAAATCTTCTTAATTTAGCTATAGTGCATTACATATATGTGTGGGTGTGCGGTATTTTGGCAAAACACAAAAATTAGTTTTCCGTGAGCGTTTTTTTGGGTTAGGTATTTAGTGCATGGGAGCTGCTGCTGCTGCACTTATTGAACCACTTACCTTTTGTTAAGATCTCTTTGTCCACAAATTCTTTTCACTTGTTTTGTTTTGTTAGTTCTCATACAAGGGTAGGTTTCACTTACTAGCTGTTAGAGCAAGAATAATGTATCTTTCTCCTTACTGTTAAGGAGTTTACAGCAGCACTGCTCACATTCACCTCTTTTATGATGATACACTTCAAATAATGTTTCTTTCCCCTTTCTTATGCCTGCAGTCAGCACACTGTTAAACACATCTTCATGCACAAAGTTGCACTGATACTTGTAATAATTTCCTGTCCTTTTTTATTTTTTATTTTTTATTTTTATAAGCTGTCCTTTTTTATTTTTTTTCCTTCTTCCCTTCTGCTCGCTCCTGTGGTTATATGTGACAGGGATTTATGAAAAATATCTTGAAATATGATTTGGAAGAAAACCCTGATACAAAAAAGCAGTAGGTTGTCATCAGTTATTGTGCTTTTTCCCTGTTTCTAATTGAATTTAATATGAAGTAAAATCTCACAACAGATTGTGAGAGATCCTAGTATAATTGTAAGTAAAGCTGCACTGATATTGCTCTGCTAATAACAGTCTGACATAGCCAGAGTGACAGATTTTCCAGCAATAATGTTGTTTCAGCAGTGACACTGATTTGTTTATCAGATACGGCAGCAAGTTAAACTGTTGCAAGATAGGGTAGGAAGTTAGAGATCATAGCAAGATAACAGAAACCAAATGTATCTTTCCAAAAGGCAGCTTGAGAAGGAAACAAGGGCGTGCTGTTTGCCAACAGCATTGTGCCGTCAGTTTGCCCGCCTGCCTGCTTGCCTGCTGAGTGTCAGCAGTCAGAATGAGGACATAATAATGCATATATTCAAAGGATATGGTTAATTCAAACTATAAAAATAAAATATGTTTTAATAATTCTAGGTTGAATACCTTCCACAGATGTTTTACTGTAAATCTTGTGTTTTTTTTTTTTATTATTTTAAGTGAATTTCTTTCTGTGGTGTGAGAATTTCTTCATAACATAGGAAATCGATGATACCAAATGCATAAAATAAATACATAAGAAAATATTTCTTCCATCCTGACTCTATTTATAATAATCACTGAAGTTGCATTTTTTTCAAATAACATAAAAATGTCTAATGACATTTCTCCTTCAATTTAATACTCTACAAAAGTAAATTAAGATAAAGAAGCAGTAATTGAAAACACACCGTGCTTATGAAACACTTCTGAAGCGTCGAGACGAACTGAAGTTGTCCAACTAAATACCAATTTGAAAGAAAATGTAAACATTTTTTTTTAAGATTTATCACTGGGAACAGACATGTAACATTTTCCTTTCATGTCTGTTCTTGGAATGCCTGTACTCTATATGCACTCTGTACTCAGTAAAACATACAGTATATCTCTAGTAAAAGAGACAGTAGAATAATGCACAATCTCAGTTTTCCTGTTACTCCACGTACAATTCATTAAATCAAAAACTTTGTCAGAAGTTACTCTTCATGTGGTTCTCTGCCCTGCTCCTAGCGATTTTTGTCAGGACCACTTACCACACTTGACGATTCAAAGATTGGTTGTTCTGGCTTTCTGTTATCATGGAGTAGCTTGGGCTGGAACTCAACCTTAAAGACCACCCAGTTCCAACCCCATGCCATGGGCAGGGACACCTCCCACCAGACCACGTTGCCCAAAGCCCCATCCAGCCTGGCCTTGAACACCTCCAGGGATGGCGCATCCCCAGCTTCTCTACTTCACATCCTTCTTCTTTAACAGTCATTGGGTACGGGGTATGAGTCAATTCTAATTTTCCTATTAGTCAGTTGTTACGTCTCTCTTTTTTTTTTTTTTTTTTTCTCTCCAGATAAGTGCCCAGCAAAACAAAACCCAACCCCCAAGTTTAATTTTGCTTTTTGAATTGCAGGATTGTTCTCTGAATTAGGAAAAGGAGAAGGTAATTACGGAGTCAGATTCTTCTCTCCTTTGGGTGTAAGACGAATGAATTCAGTGATATCACAGCAGTATGTGTGAAGTGGGAGTGGGATTTGGCTGTCGTAAAGCTGGAAGGTTTTAAGACTGAAGCCGATTGTCCTTAGCTATATGGTTGAGGTGTTTTGTTTGAACAGTGGGGAAGGGAATGGTAAGTTAGTGTATTCCGTACCTTTTAATACTAGATTGAAACTTTGCTAAAGAAATGCTGCATTCTTTTCTTTTAAAAGACTTTAATGGCAGTTGGTAGCTAAAACACTTTCCTTCAGAGGAAACAAATGTGTCTAAAATATTCAGCTATCAAAGAATTGTGATGCCTAGCACATACATTGATGTTCAGTAAGAACCATTGTGTGTTTTGCAGTATGATGTACATAATGGTTAACAGAGCAGAAAAATTATTTCTAATGCCCAGGTAAATTATATAGCATATTGAATATAGTATTTCTTTTAAATAAAAAAAAAAAAAAGAGAGAGAAAAGAGATGTTGAAGCATGTGTATGGTGGGACATAGTGTCTGCATAGTGTCTGCCTGTTCGGTTCAGAAATAAACTTAGAAAAATCCCTCCATATCATATCGAATTCTACTTTCACAATGTGTACTGATGTGAAATAATTATGTATAACGTGCATGTGTGTATTTATGTAACAACGGAGGAAGAGAGTTGTATTGATCTAATACGTATCTGGATGTATACATTTTTAATCTAATATGTTTATAAATCATTGTAATGATTCTTATTCCCCTGGTACTAATGAAGCAGACAGAACGTGTGACCAAGTAGCAGTGTCTTGTAACCCATAAAAATTGTTGCCATCCATCTTGAAACTAGGTATCTGTGATCTACTTCGGTTTCTATTTCCCTAGTGTGTGATGTACCAGTTTAAGGTGTGGCTCTTGAATAGGTAATAGGTGCTGGCACTGTCCTCATCTTTTTGTATTTTTAGCATGGGCTAACCTCATTTTACAGTGTGAAATCAGATGGAACTGCGTTTGAAGCTAGAAGAAAACAGGTACCAGCTAATGCTTTAGGGATAGAGACTATGTGGAAACTGGTGGTTGTTGCTTGAGTTTCCACGATGTATTTGCTGGAATTAGCATTTTTAGAGTCCTGTACAATTCTGCTTGCCTTAGGCTGAGTGGTGTGAAGTGTAATTGAACTAATGACTCACTCTGATGAGATGATTTTTAAGAATGTAGTGGGCTTCTTATTGTACAATACTTTGGCATGTATTTGCCCTTTTTTCTCCAGTGTTGCTGACTATTTTTTGCATTCTGTTTTAGTCTTTTGTCTGTCAAGCACCCACGGCACACCTTCATATCCCTCCTAAAATCCTCTTCTGTATCAGTAGGACATACAGTGTTCCTCCACTAGTTAATCTTTATTTAGTCTTGTTTGTGTTAAATCTGTCATCTTTGTGGTACAGGTCATGTATGGTTCTGTTTTCTAATGAATCCTGCATGTGTACAGTATTGCACATATTCTTACTCCCTGCTCTGTGCAGAATTTTCTTCTGCAGACCTCAAAGTGCACTCTAACACTGTACAAGTCCCTTTTCTTTTCCTTATTTAATGCAAGATGAGGAACAGTAAATGTACAAATGAACTGGCTTACGTTCTTACAGCCAATCTGTAAGATCTGATTGATCGACATAACCTTTAAAACCTGACTTAATCTCTTGCCCTAATTCCTAGGCTGTATTTTCTCTTTGTTATGAAGTACTGCTTCATTGAATCTGTATTTCTAGTGAATGAGCTTTTAACACAAAATATGTAGTACTTGAGGTTTTCTTTAGTTTTTAAAAGTAAAGCTGGATTGTCGAGAAAGCTTTCAAATCTGTAAGCTTTTCTTAAACAATTATTTCAGATAAGGACATGAGTAATGACAAGCATATTCATGTGCAGTGGTCATTATATCTTTTTTCGTCTTTTTAAATAAATGAATAGTATTTTAAATTAATTTAAGAATGTTTTATTGGAAGGTAAGTCATCAGTTAGATCATATTATGCCATTAATCGTAGAGATCCCACTTTCTCCTCCTTCTAATGCTCAGAATACTGAACACAGTTACTCAGAGAAAGAAAGAATTGTTATAAAAAAAAAAAAAGTTTCTCAGTTTTTTTGAGTTCACTTCTTTTCAGAAAAGCTTACTCCTTCAAGAATATTTTTAAAGTGGTAAATCTGAAACATACAGGATTTAAAAACCAAAACCTTCATGTACACAAGTGTTAAGTTTACTTCTGAATAAGATGAAGGATTTCTGTTCTTGTAGGAAATGAGGGGTAGCTTGAATGAAATTCACACTAATTCATACTGTTTGTAAGTGGGTACAGTTGAATGCAGGTATAGTTGGGTTAGCTTTTAAAACAAAGCCAATGAAATTATGACTGAATGAATATTGCACAATAATTTTAGGTAATTAATTATTATGAAATAGATAATAAAACTTATAGTCAGAACTTGGCTAATTTAAAGAGGCTGGTCTTTTTGGAATATAGAGTCATTTTTTTTGAGACTTCTGTTCTGGTAAACTAAGCCATGAGCTGAAGTAAACTAAGGTACATTAAAAGTACTTTTTTTTTTTTTTTTTTAACCATAAACCAGTGTTGGCAATACAGATATGATTTAAAAATGTGATGGAAGATAACTTTTTGCTCCCTTAACACCACACTTAATTTTTTTTTCCTAGGCAACTTTAGAAAAATGCTTCAGAAATACTCACTTTTAATCTAATACTTTAGTCAAACTAGTTTTCATATTCAGGGATGTGTTCTGTGTTTGTTTGTTTATTTGTTTCTGCTTTTAATAGAAGCCAATACTTACTGAGAATTAGCCTTTTAATTATAGTGGTAGCTGGTGACACACTGAGCGGTTTATATAACCAGACAAGTGAAATCATTCTAATTGATTTTGTAGCTTTCTGGGTCCTCTTCCCCACCCCCTCCACCCTATTCCCCCTGCAACCGGTACCCAAGTCAATGAATGTAGCCACTGTTAATTGAAATAATTATTTTTTATGCATGGGATAGTGCAAAAGGCTCACAAAAAAGTTAGGAGGAGATGAATATCTCAATTCTTGCTTGCAGTGCTATGGATGATAATGACTTCTTAAGGCTTCCTGATTCTTCACCAAAGGTATAAGATGAAATGGAAAAAGGATGGAGTGATGGTATATCATGACTGTCCAGAAAATAGAGAAATAGGGTAGCTAGCAGTCATGATGGTTGGCTTGTGACAAAGCAGTTGCATGATCAGAACTGATCATCATTGGAGGAAAGGTGAATTCTAAATAATACAAAAGTTAACGAGGACAGGAAAATCATCTACTTTAGCTGTGGCACTTGGCAGCTGTATCTGTCTATGTAGATAGATGCTATGAATGAAAAATCTCTTTCCGGAAGATTCTCCAGCCTCCCCATGGCTGGAGGTCCAGTCACGGAGCAGTGTGAAAATCTGAGTCTTTGCACACAAACGGTTTGTTGGTTGATTGTCTTTTAATGTCAGGCCCAAGGACTTTTACATCTGTTTTTGCCTTTCTGTAATGTAATTTCTTTGCCTCTAGCCCCCTCCATCCCTCCTGTAATTATTCAATATTGTGTGCTTTCCGTATAGAAACTGCAGATCTGAGACTGTGATCAACTGTTTCAGAACTCAAGACTTTTCCCTTTTTTTTGTGGAAGTATCCTCAGTTTTTGAACCAACCTGAGTATTTTTTCCCATAAAAATGAACTGGTTCTGAACCATTAATTGAAGAGCATAGCATAAATGGCTTTTTTTTTTTTAAACGTGCATGGTAATTGCTTGCTGGAGAAATTTGAAATAATTACCTATCTGAATATAAGATTAAATAGTATGTCTTGCAAAATGTTGAATTTGTGCCTTAGAAAATGAAGCATTCCCGAGTGGAATTCTTGTTTAAAAATTATTTTATATTTACAGAGAAACTCAGCCATACAAATATTTTTAAAAGTTTGCACTTCATTAAGGCTATTTATTTTCTAAAAAAGAGGACTTGAATATTTTTGACAAATATACACATGGTGTTACGCTAACAAACGGCCATGCAACAGATATCTTACATAATGAAGAAATCGAATATACAAGACCTACTCTATTTAACATAGATATCGGAAAATTTACAGTCTAGCCAATAGTTTTTTTTTTTTTTTTTTAAAAAAAAGTTTTTCTTATTTGGCAGTATTTTTCTACAATTTGTTCAATATTCCTCTTGATGTGTTTTGGTGAGTACTGAAGTCTAGTCAGTGACAACCTGAGGTACTAAACATTTCTGCCTTACTTCGTTGTCTTCAAAGGTAATCTTTTTGTTCCTTTTAGGCTCTATCCATGAGTTGTGTATTACCGCATTATTTGGCATGGGGTCCGCTTCCACTATTGAAACAACTCGTTTTTTCATCTTACTTTTCAGAACTTTCTGAAACTTTTGCCTGGTGAATGCATAAAGGAGAGGGTGAAATATAGTCGTTCCGTACGCCATCACTAGAAAACATAATCGCAACTTAACCAAAAGGTCACTTGGGCCCAAACACAAGATTGTGGTGTTTAAAACGGAGATGGGTGTCCAGCAGAGCAGGAAGGTTGAAATAATCAAGAGGGACATTCTGAAGACTCTCTTTTGCCGCTCTCGTCGCTCCCGGTGCCGTTTCACGGCTCGGCGCAGGGCGATTATGACCGACACAGAAGTCCTTACACCAAAGACTACGTTTCTCCCCGCACTGCTCTGTGAGACATCGGTAGTCTCGTGTTGAGTGGTCAGAGAGATAGTTTTTTTCTTCCGAGCTTTCTTCTTTTGTCCTGTTGTAAATCTCGTGCCAATTCGGATATTCAGAGCCTGGAGTATTTTGGTGTAGGTAATGAGCATTACTATAACGGTGAAGAAGAAGATTGGGATCTGCACGAGGAGGTGGTAGTACATCCCCAGCTCCGTGTGGTATTCGTTTGCACTGACGCACAAAAGCGTCTTGTTTTCCCAAGTGCTCACGCTTTGGAGACTGAAAAAATTGACTTCAATGAAAGGAATCAGGAAGGAGAAAAGTGAGATGATCCATATTGATGTCATTAATATCACAGCCCTTCCCATGGTCAGAATTCGATTGGCAGGTTTTACAGAGATATCGTATCGGTCCAGAGTGATAGCAAAGACATTGATTGCAGTTGAAACGCTTGCAAAAGAGACACAAGCCTCATGGAAGCAGCAGATTAGAGCAGTGTTACTCTCCAGTGAAAGCAGAAGGATAACTATAGTTAGAGGAATACATCCCACACAAATTATTACATCGAGTACATGAAGGTTCATTGTAATTATGTTACTGACAGAATTGATTAAGTTGGATTTCATACAGTAAAGTACCAGCACGGTGAGGTTGCTGCCAAGTCCCAAAACAATTTCTAACATCAAAAATCCAGTGAGAGAAACTTGAAAGCTTAATGCATATGACAGGGGTCGGTACATGTTGGTGTCGATGTCATCAATGGCATCTCGAACTGTAATGTTAGATTCAGACTGCATGTTGACCTCCAGAATGGGGGAGAAACACATTCTTTTGTTGCAGTTGTTTTTTTCTCCTGAAAGGTGAAATAAATATGGAACTGTTTGATTTCTTTCTTTTTTAACATTTTTTTTGTTATTGTGGAAAAATGCTGGGAAAGGAGAGGAGGGAGGAAAAGCATCTATTCTTACCAAACTCTTAATTATTTACTGTATGTTTAGAGCTGTGCTTGGCATGGACTCAAAAGCCAGAGAATCTACAATAAGGTCTTTCCTTTTAAAAGGAAAGCAGGACTTTTTTTTTTTCTTTAAAAAAAAAAAAGAGGAAAAAAAAAGTGAAAAGCTTCCACTTAGGGGAGACAAGGCTTTATTTATAGTGATGTGGCTTTTACAAAGGGCCCGCTTGTTGAATAAACTATACTTGTGCATTGCCTTTGTACTGTGTTGAGGGCTATTTCAGAAGAATGCTGTTGAGTATTAACAAATTAGTACTCACGATCAATTTAAAAAGGCTCTTGTGGAAACAGAAAGTGATAGGAGCGTGGAACACTTGCTTATGTATCATAAAAAGAACACAAATTATTTTATGGCAATTTAGCAGTCTCTTTTTTTGAAGACTTCGTAAGAGTGTTGTGGGCTGAGATAGGAAGTTCTGCGATTAAGCAGATTTTTTATAGAGCTTGGAAACTTCTGCTCACTTTTATCTTGTGTGCATCTACATGTATGAAACTTATCACTGTAGAGAGTTTATGTAACTATGTATGATTTCAAATGCAAATCTTACATAGATTTGGGGTAATGGAGTTTATTATAAAAGGCTATGAATATTCTGTTTCTGCAAGAAATCAGTGCCTAGATGGAATGGAAGTGTATTTAATTTTATTCCAGAATAGATTTAAAGGAATAGTTTTATAAAATAAAATTAAATATAAAATCGTCTTTCTTTTTTTTTTTTTTTTACATACTGAAATTAAATCCAGCAGATTTGTATACACAGTGTGTTTATCCTAAGAGAAAGTGAGGTTCAAAAAAAGTAGCATTTAATGCATCTAGGAGATCCAGAGAGATCTAAAAATCTAGGAAATTTTTATTTTGTGGCTGCATCTGCTTTGTTTTACACATGCTGATAGGTTGTAAACATAGCATCTGCATCTAATACCTGACATGTCTATTATTTATAGTGTCAGCCAGCTCTGGAGTTTGTAATGAGATGAATAAACAAAAGAGAGGTCATTCAATTTCTTGTTGTGATGCTTGAGGATTTTATAAGTAGCTTTAAATTTAAGAGGGGAAGTACTTGGCATGAAACTAAATTTAAATGCAGACCTTTGTTCCACTCTGAATACATTAAAAATGGATAGCACTAAGGTGAACAAAAATGAGCTGTTTTTTAATGAAAGTATGAATTAAGCATATTTGGGATACAATATGCAAATGGATTTTATCTGCAGTTCTGAAAAGCCTCAATTGCACAATACTATTAATTGCAAATTGTATGATGAAAATTCTTGCTATGCTTCAACAGTTACTTCACATTTGCCTCTTAAATACAAAAGATATAAATTAGAACATATTAGTTTCAGGCGTGAAATACATTTCAAAAGCTTTGTTTAATTTCTAATTTAGGCAACCTCTAATAGGTTTATATTAAGCCTCAGGAATATGATTTCCTCTGTGTATGTAGTCCTGGCTTTGACTGTATTTCAAGGACCATTCCGAATACTTGAACTTGATAAATTGAGTTCTCATGTATTAGTAAAAGCCAGGAGAAAATCAGAAGCAGATCTCACTCAAAACAAACAAACAAAAAAGGTCTTAACTGTGACATTATGCTACCTGAAATCTTGCGACAACAGAAAGCTTCAGATGTGCTATATCTAAGTGTTCAATCTAAATACCCAGATTATACATCACCTCTTTGTTGCATGGATCAATTTCAGTTAAACACGAGTTGAAATGTCAAGGCAGAGGGGTAATTTACCAAACACTTTGCCTTTCTGAACCCTGCCTGTTCCCTTGTAAATGCAGAACAGAGGCTGGGTGCATGCAACTTCTGACCTACCTGTTTTCTGTCCCTCAGGGGTCTTTCAGATCATCGTAGCAGCTTGTCATAAATTCGTACATGGTGTCACTGCCAGGTATTTGACATGCACTGTCACCTCGGAACCAGGTGGTAGCTGGGCTCTTATTTCATTCCGTGCAGATTTTTTTTTTCCTTTTTTTGTTCCAGCAATTCAGCAGCAGCAAATTTTGATTAAACATGGGGACTCCTCAGTTGCCTGAGATGCTTGTACAGACCAGCACGTGTTCTGTGTGTCTGTTCTGAGTTTCAGGCCAGCAATAACAAACCTTCTGTTACGTGATGTTAATTTCTTTCCCCTGTTGCATTTTGTAGCAGCCTCTTTTTATTTTCCAGGTTTAAAAAACAAAAAATATCTGACTTCTGTGTTCAGAGTGTACGTGGGCATCCTTTAGTTACAGTTGCGTGTTTCTTTCTGTAATATTCCTGCTCTTTACTTTTGAGTGATGGCTTAGTCAAAGAAGTTGCTGTACATCATAAAATCCAGTTCATGTGCTTTGCGAGTAACCATGAGTTACCTAATTTGGTTTATTTTCACTTAAGGAGAATACATAACAGATCATAAAATTGAGAGAAAAATATCCATTAGTCATTATGACAAATAAGATATTTAATGAGCGGTTTAGAAAAAGCCTGGTTAAACCCTTGTGCAGCTTGCTGGTGAAGTATGCATATTCTCCATGTGGGAATTCATGTTTCATTGTTTCTTCATGCATCGGTAGTTTCCACAATTCTGGTTTTAAATTATAAATCCCTCTTTAAGAGATGCTCACCATTTTAAGAATCAATCATTGCATCCTTCTTGCAAGGAAATGTGAGCAGATGTGTTAGTCTTCCACGTATACTGTTGAAGTGTCGTGCACAGTAAATGGTAATACAAGCGTGTTCCATTTTTTTGTTTGTTTCTAATTCCTTTATGTCTTAAGAATACATTTTAGTGATGCGTCCTGCTGCTCGGAGGTCATACAGCTAGAAAGGTACCCGGTCAACTGCATTCTTCGTATTGTCAGTTGGAAAACTGAATTAGTTGCTGCATGCCCTTGTGAAGAGGAGAAAAAAAATGGTTAAAAGTAGAGCTTATCATTTCAAAATCAAGTAATGCAACAATATATTTTGTAACATCACTTATTTCATGAATAAAAGATATCTAAAATTGGATCTTACAAATTCCATAGAAAACCACTTAGTGTGTTCACTATTTCCTAGCAAAATCATGTCATTCTGTTAACTTCCATGAATTTAGTTTTTTGGATAAGTCTCCTCTTCTCCAAATAGTGCAGGTTACAGGAAACCCCGACTAGGAGCAGTAACTGTTGGATGTAGGGTGCCTGTGACTAGAGCTAGAAAATGTAGTTTTATAGTGCCTGTGAGCAGCTAGTTGAGACATACAGCTCTCTTCTTCTAATAAGAAATTGAGCAGCCAACGAGCTTTTATAGGAAATAGGTTTTTGTTTGATATGCACACTGTTCAAATTTTCTCTCTTGATATAAATGTGTTGCAAATCCACGTTTGTAATAAATGGCTCAATGTGGGGGGTAATGGAAGAAATAAGTTTTTTTTTAAAAAAAAAGCAACAGGAAAAAAAAGGGGCATTTCATGAGCAAGTCAGAAATTAGTCATATTACTCGACCTTCAGAAAGCAATAAGTATACACCAATTAACAGACCGTCTGATTCTTCAAAGAATAACTGCACAAAGCTGTAACCTATTTAACTGCCAATATTTGGAAATACTGCTGAGGGAGGAAAAAAATATTGCTGCTTGCATTTTGTGTCGTCCGTCTCCCCCCTCCCAGTACTATAGTAACCCAAACTGTACTGTCTTCGTGGTGTAAGAGCAAAACAGGCTCTCAGTATTCTGCAAGACTTTCATACAGAATTGCATTTTTCTACCACTGTGTTTTTAATGGGTAAGGGGAAATAGCATTCAAGTATTTCCTGGACTCGAATACAGCAAGATAACTAGCATTTAAGTGTAAGTCAAATCTGACGCTTCCTTTTTTTTTTTTCTTCTCCCTTTTTTTGTTAAATGTTGCTTATTCTGCATACCATAATAAGGAACAGATCTTACCTCCACTAAAGGTTTGATAAATTCTCGATGCAGGTGAAGCAGTTCCAGGTTGGAGGGATTCATTTTGCTCACTTGTTAGCAGAGTAGAAGGGAAAGAGGGTAATAAGCATATCTTCGAAAAATGCCCTTAATGAAAATTTGTGCCTGTACTGTGCCATTGTTTCAGCATACTGCTAATGTATACAACTGGTTGAGTTCTGCTTTAGAGGCTGCTGCAGTCTCCCACTCTTCCCACTGTAGAATCAATAAGCATCTGAAAACACATAATGAAAGTCATTTAACATACTGAAGGCTTCTTGTCTCCAGAGACACCGCCGAGATTCAGGCTTTCTAAAAAAGAAGAGCAGCGCTTCAGGGAGGAGAGCTTGCGATGGGCAGCTTTTGCAGAATGACAGCCTACCTTGTCGCTTCCCTTCACTGCAGAGAGATGCAGTGCATTCACTAATTTTGATTGGTCAGTGATGTGGGGCTTAAACTGTGCTTCATATATGGGATTGATCCCCCCCTCGCCCCCCCCCCCCCCCCGATTTATATAAGGATTCTTTTCTAAAAGGACTAAATTTACAAATGATTTATGAATTCTGGAATATATTAAGGCTATGCCAGTTTTATTTTTACCTTTTCACTCTTTACTTTGTGTACACTGGGAGCCACATGACGCTGTAAAAAAAAATCTGATTAAACGTTATTACTTAAAAAGCTTGCAGTGATCTATATTTGAATTTGCCTACTTTCCATTTGCGATTTTTTTTTTCTTTTGTCCTAGGAACATCTCTGAAATAAAACTGTCTTGCCTTTTCTGCAAGCCATGCTGAATTTTACCCAGTATGTTTATATGCGTGCCAGTGTTTAGGTCTTGTCTTGAATAAACGATATTCAGGACAAGTCGACACCCCCATGAATATTAGGAAAATTTCTATTAGGATTCACAGAGATTATTCAGACCCTTAAAATGGGTTAGTAATTCAGTTCATGAATCAGTAAAGAATGATTTTTATGATCCATCACCATGTACAATGTATCTGTAGTAGTGTAGATTGTGAATTTTGATGAAAGGTTAATTTTAAAGATATTTTATATGTTCTACATGAATTTTGCTAGAGACTTCCCAGGTTTTTGTAAGGTTGTGTCTTGCGTTATGTTCTTGACCTTTGTGGGGGCTGGGGAGGGTCCCCACTTTCACTTTTTTGTTTTGTACCTTACTTCTGAATCTGTTTTGTCAGTGTAAACAGTGCTCACAGCCACATAATGAGGAGTGTGAAAAGTGTAGTACAGTATCTGTTTTAATTACTACTAATGCTAAAATAAACCTTATAAATACATTTACTATGCGACTGAAAATAATAATTTTTAAAATCAGTTTGTAGAAGCCAGTAAGATAAGAATATCTCAGAATAAAATGTTCTACTGGTAGTAGAACATTAATAAAATTAACAAATTAACAAATAAGTGGTGAGGGTTTGAGTGTTTTCTGATTTCTCGTGATTTTAAATAATTACTTTTTTTTAAAGTTTGATAAAGTATTAACTGTTAAAGCTTGGTTTAACATGGCAGTTTTGGTCAAATTTTGGTGGTGTCCTAAGTTTTTAAGTTGCTATTGCAATTATACAGAGCAATTGTGTAACTCAAATGCCCGCATTTCGTTTTTATTTATTATAACTATTCCTCTTTAACAGCCATCCAATGTGCTATTTATATTTAGGTAACATTATATATATATTTTAAATGGCTGCACATTTATTTAGCTTGCTTCCTATTCCACTTTTACCTTCAGAAAAATGCAAAGTGGTAAAAAGAAAAAGAAAAAAGAAAGAAAGGAAAGATTACAGAAACTTTGAACAAAGATCCTGGACTCAGAAGGTGCCAGCTGGCTACGCTGAGCAGCAGCTGATCAAACTCTTTGAGCTGTCTCTGTTTCTTTTGCCTCCCAAGAGCTTGAAACCAATGAACACCAAGTACAGCTCCGAAGGATGACGTGATAAAGAGGATTCCTGAAATGAAAGCATATCTACTAATATTATTAAAGAGATTTGCTTGCTTCACTTTCAGTATGACTTAGGATAAGTAGGGAAGCCTGTCTAAATTTAAACAGATGAGTCTCCATCTCCCTGTCTAATTCTTCAGTGTGTGCCTGAGCAAAGATGGAGATATTGGCTGGGCTGTAGTGTTAGAAAGAAAAAGATGGAGGAAGATGACAACAGGATTTTTGGATATATAGTTTGGAAATACAGTTCAAGTGCAAGCAAAGGAGTCACAAATTACTTCTTATATTATTACAGGAGGCAATAACGAAATAATGGCAAAAATTGTATCCGCAGAAAGCGAGAAGAATGATGAGGAGTTGAGTTAAGAGCATATCACGCTCAAGTTTTCTGGAGAGAGAAGCAGGAGAAGCAGCAGCACCATATGGAGGCAACGAGGAGTAGGTGGATGGATAGACACACTTACCAGGCATCGCTGTGCAGCTGCTGGCGGAGATGGTGCGAACAGATGACATCATCCCAAAGGGTAGGTAGGGAAGAGTGGGCAAGAGGAGCCTTGTACAGACACCCAGCCGAGACAGAAAAATGTGCCGCTCTTATACCTGTTTCCATATCAGCACATTCAGCGTGATGCCGGGAGAGAATAGGTGCAGAGAGGCAGGAGGAGAGGCAGAACAACAGAGGTCTGCGTGTATAAACAGGCGCTGGAGCCACAGGGATCAAGGTATCTGCAACTGCCATAGCATCCACCCCTATATAGTACTTACAAATTGAATTCATCATCTTCTACCAGAGTATGTTTTTCTGCTTTGCTGAGAGAAGTAAGTCCAAAAATTTGAAAGCTGTAGCATGTTTCTTGGTCTTCTTCATCTTTTGTCCACTGTCTTACTTTCTACGCACAGGAAGTGATGTCCTGCCACTGACTGTTACGGCACAGCGCTAGGGCACTGGGAGCTCGGCAGGTCTCAACTCTGCTGGTGACCTTCCAAGATCATCTCTAATGCCACCTCTCGCAGCACAGATTTTAAAAGAAGCTTTGTTTGTTTGTTAGAAAGATCCCTTACATTCGCAATGTCTAACAGCTGTACAGTAAGCATATCAGGGCCAAATTAAGTACTCAGTTCTGATGTTTTCTATTAGAATTCTTGATTTTGGAATGTTAGCATGTTTTTTTATTGTGGCCTTTGGGTTTAAGTTTACATAAACCTGTTGCAAACTGTCAAACATCCATGTGCCATGAGATAGGCACACTCTTGGGAGTCTGTATTAACACATTTGCGGAATTGTGCCTGCTACTTCCCTTGTTCCCTGCACCGTTCTTGTTTCAATTTCTGTGATAATCTTCCCTGAGATCTCCGGCAGCGTTCTCTGTTGCTTTCTTTGGGATTCACGTCTTGTTGCCTAGTTAGAATCCTGCTGCTCATTTAGTAGTTGTTCAAAATCTTACTGTTTCTGGGTGTAAAATTTCATCTGCTCTCATTTTCGCAAGAGACTTGGGCTCCTAGATCTTGCACATCTTTCAGTGACACATAAGGTCTTTAGACCTTAAGTTGCTTTTCGAAATGATTAGGTGATTTGGGAAGTCTTGCCCTAGTACTGTTCTTCATCATTATTTACACAATGCACCTGCAAAATTGCAGCTGAATTGATCGTCCAGTACCTTGCACTAACCCGCACTGGGCAGTGTGATGCCCACTCCTAGTGTAGTCCTTCTGGATAGTTTTTTGTTTGTCCTTGGCCTTGTACTTTGTGATCCATATCTAAAACGTGTTTCTTACCTAGCTAAACCTTAGTTTCCTCAATAGGCTGTTGCAAAGAACTTTCTTGGAATGTTGTTGAAAATCCAGTAACTTTTATAGTATTAAGAGTAAATAAGCAATGGATGATGATAGTTTAGGTTTGGAAGTTGTACAGACATACCATTGTTGTGCTGTATGTGCCAAGGTGTTCTGGTTTACCCCATACCGAAATTATGGCCCAGACCATGCTGCAGCAAACTTTCATTTTCAAGATGTATAAATCTGACTGCTGTCCAGTACACGAATTCTACTTGTAAGGGTTTTTAGTACTGTTTAAGAGTGGCATGTTGAACAGATAAGAAAAACTCTGCTAGAATTTGTAGATAAATACCATTCAGACTGATGGTAACGCAGTCTCTTCTTTCTTTTGACACAAGTGCTTTATCCCCATTTTTCTAAGGTAACAAGAACTGTTCTAAGACCGTTATCACTTTTCTGTAGTGAATACCAATATCCACAAAATTAAATTTTCATGCAGTGTTCTATCCTTAATGTTGATTTTCTTTTCTCCCTCATTGTTGACTGCCACAGTTTTCTTTGTTTTGTTATTTTCATAATGTCTTATTTATTGGTTATTTCTAACTTCCCCTTTTCCGTTGCCAGAAAACATTCCTACACATGGGATATTGCTGATTTTGGTTTCTCCATTTTAAAATTACCTCCATAGATTTAAAATAAAAGAAAAAAATGATTTTCTAACTTAAATATATATAGTTTCATTGTGCTGCCTTTTGTGTTTGCAAAGATGTATACCTTTGGAAGTGACACAAAGCTAATTATATATACACATAATAGTAAATGTATATCTACATAATTATATATATAATGAATACATATTCATTGTCAAGATGTGGATCTAATGTTAGCATAGCAGCTTGAATACAGAAAAGTTACCCTGCTACAAAGTAAATATGTTTTAGGAGCTTTGTTTGCTTTTGTGAAACTGTTGGGCGTAGGTTATTTGTCCAGTAGTAAACCACTTGAGTTGACCTGCTCACCTTTTCAGCACTGAAAGCTCCTGTACTTGTAAGCAAATGCGTAAGTTTACAGAAGGCTCTTCAACAATTAATACTGAAACTGTATCTTATAGTTCTGCAAAATGAGGAGAGAGCAAAAAAAAAATCATGGAACCATTGATGTGGTCATCACTCATAGGTAGAGAAGGCATCCTTTTTCATATTAGGACAGTAAACTTGTTTTAGTGATGTAGCTAAATCATGGTCTTGGTCCCTTATTGTACGATTATTTATTCATTTCAATGGAAAAAAAAAATAGAATATAAATTATCCTCAGGAAGGAAGTATGGCTGCTAAATTTAATAGTAATTTGAGTAACATCACTGTGACTCCTGCTTTCCTCTGTGGAAGTGACTTGTCCTCTAGTATAAACATTCACAACAAATGGTGCTATATCATGTAGTACATATTGGCAAAATTTTAAATAATGGCTATACTTTTCAAGATAATATTTTCATTTTTCTTTAAAAACCTGTAATATGACAGTGAGTTTAGGTTTTCCTTCATTAAAATTGCACTCTGGGAGCATGAGAGATTTCTCCTCTTACAAAATATTCTTAGTTGGCAATCAAGAACTGAACCTTAGTTAGGGTTTTTGTTGGAAAGGCTTTTGGAACTCTGACATCTTATCTTTTATCTCGCTTCAGACACAAACACAAGCAGGTGGCTTGCATTGTTTATTTTAAGCTTCCAAAAGTGTGCCTGAAAGAAGGTCGATTCTCTAAGTTGGAAAACATGTCAGTGTGGTAGCTGAAGGGTCCTAATGCTGCCTGTGGACATACTCCCTTCTGGTTAGAAGTCCCAGCTGATTGTTCACCTTGCTTTCATTAAAATACTTTGTATTCTGGAAGAAGCTTTTCAGCATTACGTCTTGAAGCTTGGGTTACTGTGCTGCCTGGCACCCCAAATCCTGGCTGACGATGGCATTCCGCTCTGCGTGTGACAGAATGGCATCACTATCAACAGTTCAGTAGGCTTCCTGGCTGGTTTATTACAGTGAGTTAGAGGCAGCTGAACTCAACGTGCAGGTTTATGCTTCAGGATTCTCCATTACATATCCTGGATGCTGTGGAAGCCATGCCTGGTCACATACGCAGGGTGAGAAGCAGCAGTAGCAACATGAGCTACCCTGTTATAAACCCTTGCCGCAGGAGTTCTGTTAGACACCCCTCTGCTGTAATAGCCTTTGAGTGGAATTGCTAATGTAAAACAAAACAAGAAAACAGATTAGAGTTGTTTATTTGACAGACCCTGGATAGACTACTTTCCAGTCATTTTTAAAAATAGGGAGGCAATATGATTTTCTCTTCATTAAGACAAAGTGTTAACATGCAGTGCCTACTAGCAGCAGTTCTTCTAGCTGAAATTAGGAGATGAAGGTCTTACGATCTTAATTGCCCTGTGAGTGAAGAGTGAACACAACATGAGTGTGTATCACAACATAAACTATATTCCTTCAGTTTTGTTGAGATCACCCACAGTGTACGGGTTACCATCGGCGTGAGTTCATGTGCTGCAGTCTCCCTCCATTATCCCCTGGGCTGATTTAGTTTGGAAGTGCTGCAAAAAGCATGGACAAAGGATCCAGCAGGTTTACTACCTTTGCAATCAAAGTTCAGCAACACACACAATAGCTCTGAATGTTTCCATGCAGCTGCAGTGACAAGAGCATGCTTTACCTTCTTCAGACAACAAGGTAAAATCTCTGGACAGTAGTTTGATTTCTCCCTGGCCCCCACCAAGTTGTGGTTGTCTGCTATAAGTGATTAAAGCAACCTCTCAAGTCCCTGTGTTCAATTCAAATATAAAAAGTCATTCATTCACAATTTGATAGTGGTGATATTCCTTATATTAAGTTCTCAGAAACTGAAAAAATAGTATGCGGTACTATGTTTTCTTGTCTGATTTTTTAAACAATGATAAAATACGCTGTCTTCCCCTCTTTGCCACCTTAGTTTTGAGTTACTATTTTTCTAGATTGTTGGGGAAACTGATAGAAAATCTGTTTATGTAGTGCCATAAAAAGACACGTGAAAGTTAAAAAGTAATAAGTTATAATGATAAATGTGTAATAGTACAGAAATTGAACTAAGATAATGCAGGGTGTTGGATTCACCATTCATTCTGCTAAAAAGAATATTCATTTTATTGATGTGTGTGTTGGTTTAAATTTAGGTTAGTGTTAGTATCATCTTCAGGTTATTTTCTTTCTTCCTCTTGTTTGGGTACACTACTTTGCTTCATTTGTACCTGTAGTATAGTTAATTTTTTTGTTACTTGTTGTTGAAAGCCTGTCACTTTCTTAAGAGAATAAATGTATATAATATCCTTGATATCATCTTTGTTTTTAACACAAATACTGTAGTTCTGGAATCTAAAATGAATACCTGAACTGTTTAAATTGCATGCATATGAAGAACGAATTTCATCTGTGATTTTTAAATATCAAGGGGGTTTGGTGCCTGAACCCTAGTTTCATTTTTTTTTCCACGTCCTAAATTATTTTTAACCTTAGTGCGTAATTGTTGTATTTGAAATCACTTATTGTAGTACTGAAACAAACCAGAGCTTCTTTGAAAAATGCTTTAATTTTCTGCTTTTTTTGGGAAGGTTGAGAGCAATAATGTCAGCAGTAAGTCTGAAGAAGGGCATACTATTTTGCTTCATATGTGGCTGATGCCTAGAAATGGCTTTGCAGTCATTAGACCTGAAGCCCAAGTTTTATTTTACTAATAAAATCTCAAGAAACTGAGAGTGATTAGTAGAAACGTTTTTGTTACACTAATAGATGTTGAACAAATACATGTGTACAGAGAAAAAACTTGTCAAATTATTCAGCAGCCTTCACTGTTGGATCTATTTAATAAATTAAAACATAAAGGTAGAATGAGGTTGTGGTGATAGAAGTTATAAAGTGGAGTTGGAATGGGAAAGTAGAAAAATATTATTTGCATTTCTTCTGGAAGCTTTCAAAGTGGGAAGCTTTGGTTTTACTAGGTCAGCTAGCAACTCTGCAAATGGATGCTTACAGCCAGGATCTCCTGGAGGAAAAGACAGCACACAGCAATGGGTACAGCCTATACAGAGGAATACCACATGAGTTACTACATACCGACTCTGCCGGTTGTCCTGCTGTCGTTGTAAAAGAGGCATTGCAGTCCTGATGGAAGCAGAGGTCTTTTCCAGCCCTTGCTCGAGTAGAAGTGGTGCCCAGTGAGAAATGACTCTTCCTGAGAGACAGCTGAATATGGAGGAGAACGTAATTTCTCTTATTAATCAGGCAAATTAATTTTAATGTGAAGAAGGAAGGGAAGGAAAGGAGAGCCTGCCCTTAGAAAGTGGTTACTACACTAAGCCTGCTGGTGGTCTGTTTGGAAATGTTTTTCCATAAAGTTGTTTTACGCTGCAATATCTTCTCTGCAGCCTTGCTTACAAAGGAGAAACAAAAACTAATTGAACCCCACCTGTTCACCCCAGGGGGTAACTTGTTTTCTCTGCAATTTTTCATATATTCTTCAGAAACACTTTTTATTCACCAGCATCAAAAAATTCTAGGTATCGCCCTGTTTATAGTTTTTTTGATAATTTGCTGTTTAACACTGCATCTCCAAAATCTTTAAGCCAACATTATCACAATGATCAATATGTAGGTTGGTGTAGGATAGAATACTTCAACAAGGATTTTCCAGTGGTATTTGAGTACATGTCTGTAGGGACTGTATGGCTCTTCAGGTTGTCAATTAAATACGAATATTGACAAATATTATAGCATGTGATGATACCAAGTTCTTAATGCAGTTTGTGAGAGTCTAAAAACTGCTCTCAGTCATCTTTAAGTCTGTAGGCAAAGCAGCTCTTACAATATACTTTGGGATAATAAAATAATAAAATGTATTAGTCACAGAAATTTCAATTTGCATTCAGTACTTTTAATCTAGAGTACACTTGCATGGACAGCTAGAGATGGTGCAGATTAACACTTCAACTAAGGGTTTGACCTGCTTGTGTGATGTCCATGACCACAATACGTGAGCATCCTGTATCTGTTTCATAGTTTCTCTTCACACCATTCTGTTTTGTAGCAAAGCAGTTTGTCTGTGTGCTAGAAGACAAGGGCAGATCTGGGAAGTCCGCCTGGGTTTTGTGGATCTGTTCAGTCTCTGTAATACAAGGCCAGTTTCTTTTTGAAAAAACACAGGGACTATATAAATTTTACATATTATTGTCTTAGCAGGTCTTTAAACACAAATTTATTTATTTATTTTTTAATGTCTAGCTGGACTGGATGAAGAAAGGTAAGCCAAGGCAATGCTTTGGAGTAATAATGAGCAAGTTGAAATTTGAGTGGAGAAATATTCATGGATCAAAATCTTCCTCCTAGGACATTAATTTTCTTGTACCAAGTAAAGTAACATATTGGCAAAGTCAGAATATAAATTATTTCTTGCACTAACCTTACTTCTGTCTAAATTGCTTTAAGCCCTCAACTGCATTGGAAGCGGGGGAGGGAGCAAAACAAAGCCCCCAAACATGCAAATAATTAATGAGATGTAAAAAATATATTGATGAAATGCAGTAAAACTCTCTCATCTATCTTTAAACTAAAAAAGCGTGCATCTCTAAGGAAAAAGGTCTTGCAGCATGCATAGAGGGTTTATTAAACACAGGGAAAAAATACAGAACTGTGTTTGGAGAACATTTCACCTGGATTTTGACATCTGGGAGCTGCTGCTTCTAACATCAGCTAGGAAGTTGTCAAGTGTAAAAACACTTACTGAACCAACCCTGTAATCATGTAGGACCTAACAGTTCAGCAAATCAATATTGTGAATAGAACAAAGTGGATATAGTGCTTCTGCGTGCAGTACTTTGGGTTGTGCCATACTGGAAAACCTTTTACTTACAGCTTCGGTGGCTCGTGTTTTGGTGCAGTTCTCCTCTTATCCTTCCCAGTATAAACTATATCTTAAGTGTGAGTGTGATGGGGCAGGAAGAACAGAAGATGCGTCTATTCAGAATGAGCCAGGCATGGTGTTGGTAGGATCAATTTTTGATGAGTACTAAATGATTCAGATTCAAGGACAGGGAAGCTGCGAGAATTGCTGCAAGGGTAACTGAGCTGCTCTTGAGAGTTCTTTATATAGCCAGATACAGGCTTTCCTGTTTATTTTATTTTTTTTTTCCTCCTTAATGATCTTTTGCTGTAAGTGAACAGAGAATGTTGGATATTTCACGGTCTCTTTTGTAGAAAACTGCTAAGAGCTTGACATGCAAACCTTCCTTTAAGGTTTTGGTTGTTTCTTTTTTTAATTTTTTTTACTTTTTCCAATTCTTCAGCTATAGCAATGTTTCTTCAGTTTGGTATCAGAATATAATTCATTTGAGCGTGACTGCCGTGTATGGCAATCTGCTGGATGGCGTCCCATGATCAGCTGGGAACAAAATTGCCCTGAACAGCCCACAGTGCCTGGAGTAGATTTGCACATCTACAGCACAAAGAAATGAGAATGGAGATGGGATTCATCCCAAAAATTCCATAGACAAGCAGCTGCAGAGAGAAGTGTGGACTGTAGAGAGTCCACATAAAATTGCTAATCTGTAATTTTAAATCTTTGTTTAAATATGTGATTATGATGCAAAGTTTATTTTCTCTTTCTGTGCTGGCCTGAAAGCATCCGTACTTTCAAAGTATATTTTAAGATTGCTGAGCGCTGTTAGTCCTGGATGCTTAAGAAATGAATTCACCAAATCGCTAATCTTTTTAATTTTTTAGATTCTTTTTAGAAGCACATCCAGCTGAAATAATTTAATATTCTGTTCTTGTGCAGAGTCTTGGATAATGCATCCGTTGAATGAATAAATAAATGGAAAGAAATTCAGTTTTAATTCTGGCAAAAACTATTTTTATTGCTTACGTGTAAAATTGGCAGCAATGCTCTACTCTGGGATAGCATTATTGGTTATTGACACAGGGGAATATTAGTGGTTAGAAATAAATGCGAATTTAGCTGAATTTAAAGCATGGGCTTTTATTCATTATTTTAAAGTAATACTAGCACCAGCAAAATAACTCAAGATGTTGGTTTCTCTTGGCAAATATTACACATTCACAGATCAAAATATGGTTTATGATCTCCATTGATTACTATTATTACTATCTGAAACTAAACAGGTCAGGGATTGGGCCAACCTCTTTTCTGACTGA
Organism: Cygnus atratus; assembly: GCF_013377495.2. NCBI lineage: Eukaryota > Metazoa > Chordata > Aves > Anseriformes > Anatidae > Cygnus > Cygnus atratus. The sequence continues at coordinate 15,138,791 of NC_066362.1, read as the reverse complement.
TGCTCAAGAAAAGTGTCTGGCAGCTTCTATTCTACCCTCTGGTCAGAAAAATATTTTTCCTTTCTTTTGCTGCCTTTTTGCTTTTGACTTCCTACTTAGTTAACCATTTAGTTCTGTGGTTTGGTCTTTGAATGCTATTTGAGCTTCTGAGGAGGAAATTCAGTTGAACTTGTTTAGGAGAACGAAATCATGTCCGAGTAGTTTTAATTGCAGTACCCAACTCTTTACTGTTCAACTCAACTGATAAATACAGGATTGTTCAAAACGCCTGCCGTGTCCACCTCCCGGCCATTCTCAGCTCTGTCCCAGATCCTCAGGCAAACCGGGGCACTTTGGTGGCAATTTTTTTCCTCTCTTGAAGAAATCAGTGGTTGCTGGGCTCAATTAAAACTCTGCCACTGCCAAATAGCGCCCATTGTGAGTCTTGTCTTGTTCAACTAAACAACGAGTACCTGATAATGTAGTTGTTCTGTATCCTATAGCTATGATTATATATATTATATATGTACGGTAGTCACATTTGTATATGTGTGTGTATATATATACACATGTAAGTGCATATATGAAGTATATCATCATTATAAAATCAACTTGAATTCTTCAGAAGTGTTGTGAATTACACTTTCTGGAGACAAACAATGTAATTGTTTCTGTAGAAACTGTTGTTATTTTATCAGTTGGTCTTACAGTGTGGCCTTTTTACCAACTGTAGCCTGTGAGAATAATGTCTAACTCTTATTTCTCTCCTCGCCTTGAATTGTGACTCAAACTTTTGGATGTATTTGCAGACTGGAGCGGAAATGCAGTTACAAAGTTTTCCTGTGACAGCAGTGAATAGTCTAGCTTCAATTGGTTTGTTACAACTCTTAGGTCCCCACTTAACAGGAATTAGCGTATGTCCTCTAGAATTTTCTGTCAGAGCTGACATTATGAGCAATGAAACCTGTTCATTTCATGCTTCACCGAAATCTTGATGCTGGTCTTCCAACATCCAAGAAAGAACGAATAGATTTTTTTCTGTGCTCATGAAATTCCTTTTCTGGTGACATATGTGTATTTAACACTGCAGTATAATTTCATTAAGGGAAATCTTATGATAAATTTATGGAAAGAAAAAGCAATCTTAAAAAAGAAGGCAGGTATCCAACTGTCAAACAAATATTAGCAAAGAAAAAGCTATTCCATTCAGGTAATTTAAAAGTCTGCAAGTAGTTTTGCCTGTAGTACTTGGGAATAGATTCCGGTCATTTTGGATTCTTCAGCTAATTTTAGAAATTGTAGTATTTTTAGCCGAGAATGGCTTGTGGGCTAAATCACACATCAACAAATAGAGGCTTGAATACAAAGGAACTGTTCACTTACTGCATCAGTGAACCCTAAAGTAAAATGTTTCTGTAACGTCTTAGACCAATTGCAGTCTCTGCAGAGGGGTTATATGTTGGAGGAGGACAGCAGAGCAGTTTTGAGGTGAACAAAGCCCCAGTCTGAAGTGGAGGAAGGGCTCTGCAGCCCATCAGTGCGTGAAATGACATGGGAAAACAGGCAGCTCCAGCAGGTGCTAGTGGAATGGGAAGAGCCAAAGCCCTTCATCCTTCTGGCAGACGTGCATGACGTTGCTCAGGACCTACCTCAGTGTTGTATTTATTTTCATTTTCCCAGCTCTTGCTGGGTGCTGAGCCTGTACAATAGATCTCATTACCCACCTGAATGTAGCAAACCAAACAGAACCAACAACCACATCTCTGCTCCAGCTGGTTAAAACACCCAGGAATGCGTTCTCTAAAGTGGAATCCTGGTTCCAAAAAGATACCAAGGAAGAATGCCAAATTTCAGATACTGCATTCCCAGCCCAGAAGCTTTCCTAAATGAACTTTTTCACAGCAGACCTTTCACCAAAAATGGGCCTGCTGCAATGACAATGGAAAAATCAGTTCAAGCCATGATTTGTATGGACATTTTTACCCTGATTTTACTCATTTGCACAATGGACATTGTGTTCTTTTTTTCCACTTCCCCCTCCACCTTCCAATCAAACAAAGAACAAAGCTTTTTCTTCTGGCATTTAGTTTGTTTAAATGCATCAGAAAAATTCATTATCTTTATGGAGGTTGGGCAGGAGGAAGGACAGACATAGATCTGTTTACATGTATAGAATTACAACCCCACGCACCACTACCTTTTGGGGGCCACCCAGCTGGAAAACAGCTTGGCAGAAAAGGCCCTAGGGGGTCCTCGTGGACACCAACTTGACCATGAACCAGCAATGTGCCCTTGGTGCAAGGAAGGCTAATGGTATCCTGGGATGCATTAGGCAAAGTCTAGCCAGCAGGTCAAGGGATGTGATCCTTCCCCTCTGCTGGTCCTGGTGAGGCCACACCTGGAGTACTGTGTCCAGTTCTGGGCTCCCCGGCACAAGAGTGAAATAAGGAGCTAATTCGCTTCTTTATTGACTGAGCACTGGATTAGGTGCCCAGAGAGTCTGTGGAGTCTCCATCCTTAGAGGTCACAGAATTATAAGATGGTTAAGGTTGGAAGGGACCCCTGGAGGTCTTCTGGTCCAACCCTCTGCTTAAGCAGGGACACCTCGAGCAGGTTGCCCAGGACCATGTTCAGGTCGCTTTTGAAGATCTCTAAGGAGGGAGACTCCAGAACTTCTCTGGGTGGCCTGTGCCAGTGCTTAGTCACATACACAGCACAGAAGTGCTCCTGGTGTTCAGACAGAGCCTCCTGTGTGCCAGGTCGTGTCCATTGCCTCTTGTCCTGGCCCTGCAGGGACAGCAGCCAAGAATACTGTTAGCATTCTTTGTGACAAGGGCACATCACTGACGTATGTTCAACTTGGTGTCCACGGGGACACCCTGATCCTTTCCTGCTGAGCTGCTTTCCAGCTGGGTGTCCCCCAACAAGTACTGTTGTCTGGGGTTGTTCTTCCCCAGGCGCAGGTTTCTGCACTTGTTGAACTTCCTGAGATTCTTGTCAGCCCACCTCTCCAGGTTGCCAGAGTCCCTCTGGATGGCAGCACGGCCCACTGGTGAATCAGCCGCTCTCCTCGGTTTCATCATCCTTTAATTTTCTGAGATCTTTAAAAGCTGTCTGGACAACCTGCAACCTGCTCTAGGTGACCCTGCTTTAGCAGGTGGGTTGGACCAGACAGCAGCCTCTGTCATTTTTTAACAGTTTTACAACCTTCAGCCTTGCATGGTGAATGAAGCGCAGTAGGGAAAATGATTTCCCTTTCAAGCTTCATGCATCAATATGCTCTTTTAATATCAGGAAGAAGGCACTGTAGCAATAACATCTGAAGGTGCTGCTTTCCTTTCCTTAACTGTTTAAAAGATGAGCATGATTAACTCTATAAATATCATAGGATCACAGAATCACAGAATTGTAGGGCTTGGAAGGGACCTCAAGAGATCATCAGGTCCAACCCCTCTGCCAAAGCATAGCTTTAAAAACCTGAGGAAAACATTCTGTGAAAAATAGAATGGCTGGGCTCAAATTCTCGAATTTCAGTACAAGATCTTTAATGGGATGTTCTATCAGTAGTCTTCAGTAATTCTCTCCCTCAATAAAATAATAAGTAAAAATACACAGGTCTCCAAGCTGCCCCATTGTGGAGAAAATGGCAGCCAGGAAGAATTTCCACTGCTCAAAGGATGTTTTACAATTGTAGTGGTTTGAAAAATTTAGCAGTGCACGAAACTCACAGAAAATTTCTCTTTCATTATGGATGGAATATCTGCTTGTTTCAATTGTAGTCCATGGCTGATGAATACTGTCCTTCACCGTTGCTTACAGAGAGGGGTATTTTATTCACATTTGAAGAAGGACACTTCTGAGCATAAACCGTACTGTGTAGTTGAGGGTTGGTTTTATGTTACCTGAAAAATTCATATTGTCTGTAGTTATTTTTAGGCTTTCATTACTGGAAGTCACATTAAAATAAGCATGAGGGAAGAAATGGTGTTGAAGTTGCACACTCCTTTCTATTCGTAATCTTTATGTGATCTTTGATATGTGCAAAAATGTGAGTTGTTGCACTAGTACCTGTAATTATTAGAATTAATTCATTGCTGTCTACCTTAAGCTGATTCTCATTATCAAAAAATTGCTTTTGTCGTTAAGTGTGTAATGTAAGAGACAAAATTACAGCTCTGCTATTGTGAATATAAGCAATGCTGCTCATATCTGTCTTAGCAAAGCAAACATCTCTCTGATGTAATGTAAAGCACAAAGTATATTGGCTTTCAAGTGAAATATTGAGTATTACAGCTAGTTCTCTTATTCATGAGTGTATAACTTGTGAATAAATCAGATATATGGGTGGTAAGGTTTTCATTAAATATATTTGAAGTTACTATCATACTGTTACGCCATGCTTTCATTCCAGCTACAATAGTTATGCACTGAGTTATGCATAGAGTTGTTTGCTTTGCAGGCTGAGCATATCGAGCTGGATTTTGAACCAATTAGGGCATTTTTAAGTCTGGAGAAGTTTATTTTTAGTCTCAAAGGGAGTTCAATGGGGAAAGATGTCTTACGGTTTCTAGTTCATGTTTATTATAACTGTATTTCTACTTGAAGAAATCCTTTTTCCCTTCATTTGCGGTTGGATTAAATAAGTTAGCAGCTTGTGTAGATACAGGCAAGAAAAGGCAATTCTATCTTGAAACGTTACGCTGCAGCCCTTTTCACCCACCTGTGAATCACAGCAAGTGACACTTTTTTTAATTTCTTTCTGTTTGATCTGAAGTTTTATTTATAACGTAATAGTCTACTGTGCTATAGCAGCACAAAAATCAGGGTTAGGAGGTTGATGCAGAAAGAAGATAGATGGAAGAATTAACTGGCACACTTACAGAAGGAAGAAAGCTGTGCTGCTCAGCTCCCCTGGATAAATGAGCCCACTTGTAAAGGCGTGAGTGCAATGATCCCATTTCGAGGGAAGCTGGTCTTTGAATTATTGTTCAGAAAATAACTAGTCATTGAACCCCTGCTGTTTTAGGGCTTCAGCTTCTGTTTCTAGCCCCGGTTTCAGGTTTGAAAATCTGAGCTGTGAAGACTTTGGGCTCATCAGATTCACAAATTCAGAAGTGTTACTTATTTAAAGCAGGCTGACGTAGTTGCACCATGTATTATGTAATCTGCTACTCAAAAAGTTCCCCTCCCCAAATAATAAAGTTAGTCAAAAGAGAAGTTGTTTTATATTGCTGTGTTCCAATACATAACAGATGACCTACTTTTGTACTTTCTAGATGGGAACACAAAGAACACCACCACATTTATGGACTTTGACATCTCCCTATATAATTCTCTGTACTTTTATTTTTTCTTCCATTTTTTGTGTTCAATGCCCAGAAACGAGAGGCTCAATGAAATAAAACAACATAATTTTTAAATTTGACCAGAGTCCAAAATGCACATAAATTTCAATATACTCATGTGTTCATTCTCATGTCTGAGAAATGCTGTAGTCAGAGCTTACGAAGATTTTATTTACTAGTCTTTATGTATACCTCAGTTTTTATTTGAATTTTAGGTTTTAATATACTTCTCATATATAAATTCCCCTTTTAACAAAGTGTTGGGTCTTTTTATTATTTTTTTTGGGGGGGGAGGGGCTTCTTTGATTTTTTTTGGCAAAGGATGAACTTAATTCTTGGATAATTGACTGTGGAAGATACATTACTAAATTTAACTTCATACTGTTAAATGCGTAGCTGAAATTAGACATTTTCCCCCCTTTGTTAACTTTTTTTTTTTACTTTACAATAAAATGTATTGTAATAAAGTCAGCACAAAATTTTCAGGCAATATTGTTCCTCAGACTCATGGTGTCTGTTCAGTTGGTGTTGATGAAGCTCTGTGAGATGCTCGGCTGACTGAGGCTGTATTGGTGCGTGGTTGGTGGCACAGTGCTAAGGAGCAGCACGTCTGAACTGATGCATACTGGGCCTGTTTAAATTTAGTTGTATACAAACCCTCCTAAGTAAAATAGGCTATGAGAAGCAAAACAGAAGCATTAAATTCCTCGGCTGTCTTTATTGGGGAAGCAGGATTGATAAAGGCACAATATGTTGCAGGCTTTATTTCACAGTTCTGCCAACACGAATCCAGTCTGAGCTAGAGCACAGCTGCTATTCCTGCCAGTCCTCCTCTCCCTCTTGATGGAGCTTGATCAGCTTTCTTTGTGTTTTTTTTTTTGTGTCCTCCTAAAATGAAGACTGTTTAATGATTGACTTGCCGCTAATGAATTAGCGATGTCCTGTTCAGAGGCCTTTCTTTACAGAGTGCTTCCTCCCAGCATTAAAATACTCTTTACTGACACAGTATTAGGGTAAAATAATGAGGAAAAACAAATGTGAAGTTGAAGATGGATTGTGATGGATAGAAATACATAGAGAAAACTAGATGTTCTTACAACAATTGTGCTATTCTTTTTATCCCTGTAATACAGTTACTCCTCCTCCGCCCCCTACACAACAGATTTGTAATGAAAGAATAGAATCTTGTGCAGGCTGCAACTCCCAGAGGTAAAACCCACAGTACTAGACTTCCATCTGTATAGCCTATTTTATTTCAGAGAGATTTCATTGTTTTCCTTGGGTAAATTAGTCTGAAATACTGTCTTTGCAAGTTCATTAAAATTATTCTTTAATGGGCATGTACTGTAATTTTGACATTTTGTATTCGTTTGATTGGCGGTAGCGCTCGCTATTTACCTGAAGTTCTCTTCATCCTTTCTGCTCTATCCTGATGTTTGTTATGTTTGCCTTCATGGTCAGAGTTGTTACTCCTGATCAGTTCTCCAGAGGAGACTGTCTCCTCTCCCATCCCCATAATAAAACACTGGAGTAAAAGTCTCCCATGTTGGATATAATTGGAGTGGGAAACAGGATCCTCTGTGATTGAATAACATGTATTCATAGAAATTAAGAAGAGATTCCTTCACTAAAAAACTTACCTGAAATGTTTGCATTTACCAAACATAGCCCTTATGGTTTGGTAAAGGCTTTTATCTGCTTGGAGAAACCTGGATTTGAAATGAAGCTGTAAACCTTAAAAAGAAAGAAGGAAGGAAGGAAGGAAAGAAGGAAAGAAAAGAGAGAAGGAAGGAGAGAGAGAAAGAAGGAAAGAAAGAGAAGGGAAGAGAGAAAGAGAGAGAGAAAGAAAGAAGCTCACAGGTGGGAGGATGGTGCTGGATTTTGTTTTTACTCTTCAAGCAGCATGCTAACATGTCCTAAATCAATATTTTGAATCAATATACATGTATTTAGTGTTTTCTTAGGAGCAGTTAGAACTGCACAAGAGGCCTAATCCTAATGAGAGCTGTGCATGTGGATTGTTTAATAACCTGTGAGCCAGCAGAGCCAAACAGGTACAGTGCCAAGTGCAGGACTGGGCAGGGTCTGGTGAGGACCTTGCTCACCTGCATCAGGGTGCAGAAATGGAGCAAGCACAGCAGCATCACTCCTAACACCAGAAACTCTCCAAGGCTCAGTGACTTCCCCTCTTCACTGGCTTATAAAACAGTATAGCATCATCCCTCTCTTTTGCCAAGTAATAAATCCCTCTTTCCCCAAAACACAAGCAAACAGATGAAATAACACATAAATTACTGTGAATGTTTGTAGGATCCACATAAGCTACTTCTGTGGAGGGCAGTGATTGAACACTTGTAAAAGACTGATAAAAAGCATTATCTGAATAATCTGGATTTGTCTAATTGCCATTTAAAAACTCCTTTACTTTTTCCACACAGAATTTACCCATATGGAAAGTATTTGTTTCAGTAACAGATAATCTGCCACTTTGTTTTCTGAAGTTTGTTACTTTGCTTCTCTGTTCTCTTTGGAATTTGTACTTCAGCTTTGAAATTTTTGAGTGTTTTTGCCAGAACTGATTTATGCATTAGCTTATTTAAATACTATGTGTGTGTGTTAATTGAGTAAATGGATATCAGAAGAGATGTAGTAATCATTGAAGAAGAAAGATGGTGAAAACTTGATGTCAGTGTGAACCAAAACTGTATAGATTTTTCTGTTTTATTGCTTTAGAGCGGATCTTCAGACACACACACACTCACACACACAGATTAAAGATCATCTTCCATATTTGTTTAATTGATCTAAATTGTTTTCCTGCATCCCTGCCATGCTCAGGTACTTGTTCTTTGCATAGATTTTGATGCTTGCATCTCCAAAGGAGTGAGGCACTGAATCGAGGAGCTCATCTGGCTGAAAGCTAATTGCTGGGGTAGTTTTCAGCAGAATGTTTGCGTGGGTTCAAAAAAGGGGAGAAGACAACATGGCTGGGAGATGTGGAGGAGAGAGGAGCCACGGAGGCTGGGATTTAGAGTGGTAGCATATGGTGACATGGAAATGAATCTCAAGTAACTTGTATCTGGTAGTAGATATCACTATCTTCCCTTTCTTCAAATCTTTAGTATGGTCAAATTAAATACCAGTGTCTGAATTATTACTGTTCCCCTTCTCCCTCAGAAGTCTCTGAATATTTTGTAAATGCCACAGGACTTGGAGATAGCTAACCTTATGGCAGTACTTAGAAAGGGGAAATAAAATGACCTGTATGTAACCTGGATCAGTTTTGCATTCATCTCCGACAGAATCATTTTATATTGAGGATATGGGGAATAATAAATAAAAGGACAACTATAATTCTAATCAATATTAGAAAAAAATATGTTTTGTCATTTAATTTTTCTTCTATTCTTATTGTGATAGCATTCTTTTGACCTTACACGTAGGTATGGGGTGATCTGCTAGCTGGGGATTAAGATGGCTGTGAAGTATGTTCTAGTTTTAAATACCTTTTTCTAAATGTGGATGAGAAAATTACGTCATGAATTTTGCATAGACCCTGAGACAAGCATTGAACACAACCGTTTTGCTAACAAAGCTTGCAGGATCCTTTTTGTCACCCTCTGTCACATAATTCCTGCAAGCACACATGGAAAGGGTTTAACAGAAGGTAATAAACTAATTTGATTTTTTAAATAAGATTACAAGTCTGATAAAGCCTAAATGTATTAACACTGTTGAGTTCTGTAGACCTTCTAATATGTTTTAAGAAAAAAAAGTAAAAGATAAAATGAAGCAAAAAAAGAAACTCTGAGCAACTAGAATTTTAGAGTAATATCAGAATGGCTTTTCTGTGAAAAAGTATGGCTTTGTCTTCATTGTCTTGTTTATTCCATCCCAAGATCTGCAGTTCTTAAGCCTTCCAACCATTTTCCTCCTTGAACTGGAAGTCTTTTGTGTACATAGTATGTTGAAGCAATTTTGGTATCAAGTTTTTTCTGAATACCTATAATTTTTATTGTAATTTTTCCCTGTCAAGTATTTTTGAAACTCTTACATAATTCTTCATTAGCTTTTTTTTTTTTTGCAGCACAAAATATCCCATCTGTCAGAAGCTGACTTACAGTTCCATCCTTCACCTAACCACTGAACATCTATTGTTTCTTTTTGAATTTATAATTGTCTTAATTTCATAAAACAGTAGAAATATAGCACATCTAATATAGCTATTAATGCTACTTTTAAAACTTCAGGGAGGGAGAAGAATGGAAGAAAGTGGTTGTGTAGTCACTGAATTGGGGTCTGAAGGAATGATGGAGCTGAGCCCTGCTGTGCCAGTTGAAGAAAGCTAATTAGGGTGAAGCATCAGACATAATTCTCATCAGTTTTGTTCCTTGATCAATATGCAGGTGCCTCTTGTCCATATTGATCTTTTCTGCTTACTTAATGTACTTTCATTTTATGAGATCTATACAATCATTAAATGGAGTAGTTTGAGTTATTTTCACTTGCTAGGACATTGTTTTTAACATACTGTGTTCATTTATTGGATATCTGTACTGTTAGCTGCCATTAAGATAAAAATAGCTCACCTACAAAAACAGATCACTATCTGTAGCCAAGCTTCTCAGGGTTAAATGATCTGACCTGCTCAAGAAAGTTGCACAAACTCAGTATCGCTATTTCAAAATGTCAGGTATTTTCCAGCAGGTGGTTTTTTTTTTGTTTTGTTTCATTCTTTTGGTTATATGTATATATATACACATACATATATATATATTCATATATATATATATATATATATATATATAAAATTTAACTCTGAAAACTAAGGAAATACTAATTCACACCAGAACAATTTGATCGCAAACAGTGTGAACAATACTGAAGATCAGTATGCTGAGAATAGACTTCTGCTGAGCAACAGCCCATGTGCTGCTGAGTGATAGGATAATTTCTAATTCTTAGCTTGCTCTCTGCCTAGCAGCATGTGCTGGAGGGGCTAGCTAGAGATCAAAATAGTTGTCTCTTATGAAGGCCCAGTGGTGTACACTCTGGTGTAGTGCTCTTTCAGCGCCGAGGTGCCTCACTAGATTAGGTCTGATCTACAATGGACAAGTTTATCAGGTATGATTCTTCCAGATAATTCTTTCAGCATACATAGAGGTTCTGTTGGTGCAAATGCATTTTTGCTAGTGCAGCATGTGTTAGTTCCTGGATGAAGTGGGATAAAATACACCAGCAAAAGCACTTTTGTATACCTAGGATTTTTTTTGCTGGTATAAAAATACCGTAGACTATTAATTTCATTGCCATGTCGCTACACTACTAAAAGTTTGTCATCTAAAGATGGATTTAATGCAACTCTTTTTTTAGTGGGGAAAAAAAAGGATGTAGAATCAACTGTTACATTTAGTAAGCAAAGCTAGTGCAGAATACTGGATGAGTCATAGTGAATGCTGTGAGTCTTTTCTTCTGTCCCCCTTTTTTGTCCTCAAAACAATTTGATGGGGCTGGTTTAACAGATGGGCAGAAAACCTATCAGTGTGTGTTGGAAAACTGTTTCCAGATGAAGAACAGTTTTCTTAAGTTATTTGCACTCTTTTTTTTCTTTGTTCAACACTGACTGAACTAGTCAAAACATTTTAAGCATATTAAGCAATAACATATTAAGCAAGTCTATAAAATAATTAAATTGAAGCTAGAAGCTAAGAGTTCTTAGAAATATTTACATTAATATTTGACTCAGTATGAATCTTACGATAACTACTTTTGAATCTGCTAGGAACCTCGTGCTGAAGATAAAATGTTGGGTTGTCAAGGTTGGTATGCTGTTTTATACTGAAAATAGTTAGGATCACCTGGTAAATTTATTTCTGAATCCCAAATGAGCTATGCTTTCACTTTGCTGTAGGTGCTGAGATATGATGAGGCAACGAGACATAAGGTTTGTTACTGTCCTTCCAAGAGACGTTTTGTAGAGTTTTTAAGGTGTTGCAGCACCCCTTGTTTTTTTGTGGACTTTATGTCAGTTCATTTCCATGTACAGCAATTACACAGCGGTGCTATACTTGAATTCAGGTGGAGGTTTTAATGTTTCCTCCTTACTTGTTGTTGTTCTGGTCATTGGTGTTATGAACTGCAAAGGTCTGCCCTCTGCACGTACTCTGGGGAGACCCAGCTTCTTAAAATTTATGTAAGGTTAACACTCTGCAGAATTTTGCAGAGTATGAGCAAGTACTTGGCGGGAGGTGCCAAAAAGCTGCGGCAGATTTATGTTGCGCTATGTAGTCTCAAAACTGGTTCGAAGGACATTGATGATAACAGGTGACTAATAATAAAGCATGAAATAACTCTGTGTTGAGGATGAGTCAGGTAGTTATCAATTTCTAAACACATTTGCAAAGCAAAAATCCATCTAATGGGAGGTTTAGAAGTTTTTTTTGATTTGTGATTTGTTGGAATCCTGCTAAAATGTACATGTAGATTTTGGAATCTTTTTTTTTTTTTCCTGTCCACACAGTATGAAAAGGGGTGGGAGAATCACATAATTTTTGTACTTCTAGTATCCTGTGACTCTAAAGCCCTTGCAGTGTCTCAGGTATGTGTTCCCTTATATAAGATAAATCGCTGTTCTGCAGTATTTTTTTTTTCTTTCTGTCTTAACTTTGCCTGCAGGCTCTCCATGCAGCTCTCACTGGTGAATTGTCTTCTTCTCAAGATGTCTCTGGGGGTGGAGCCAGCAAAGTGATCACTTTCAGGAGGAGGCCGTGAGAAAAGCCTAGCTGAAAAACAGCTTTTTAACCTTTCTTCATAAAGCTTAGCACTTGCGAGTGAGGGTACTATAGCTTCCTTTATTATCAGGCTTCTCACACTGTGCCCCTTTTTTTTCTCAGAGGATTTCTTTGAAAATCTGTCCCAGCTGCTGACTGTGCTCTGGGAAAGGGAAAAGCAGTACTACTCCTCTGTGACTGCTTTGCTAGCTTTTGTCAATGCAAGACTGCAATTCTTATGCTACTAATAATATATATATTTCCAAATTGTATGATTTGATGAAATTCATTGATGCTACTGTCAAGATGATGTTTGAGAATCTGAACTTTCATTTTAAAGATGCCGTTTAGTTCTCAGGGCATCTGAAAACTTCGGGAATGCAAAGCAAGGGTGCTCTAGAATTTCAGAAATAGGGAAATAAAGTAAAATATCCATACAGGTACTGCTTTGAAAAGTTAGGACGATGCCACATTTTCTTGAGGGCTAACTCATTTTTTGAACTCTTGACGTTGTTACTGCTGATGGCTGTCTTCCCTGTCATTTTTCAGGAAAAGAAAAAATAGGTGTCTTTCTCCCTCTCCCCATGTTTGGCTTCCTCTTTCCTGCTTGTAAACCAGATTAGCCATCTTTACTCTGGGGAGAGGGTAAGAGAGGCTAAGGCTCTGCTTGCAGAGTACAGGTAGAATGAAGAATATATGTGCAAACAATCCTTGGACTCCCAGAATATTGTTCCTCAAAGTTGCAAAGCATGGACAGAAGTATTCTGAAATGTTCTGCTTTATGAGACTAACAAATATTTGTTTCTTTTTTCTTTTCTCCTCTTAGAAATGTACACCTGGTGATTTGTGCATTTTATTAACTTAACGTGGTTCCCTCAGTGCACCCAGACAGATGTCCCTCTCTTAGTTGCTGTGAGGCCTTTACACTTGCTTTAACTTTGTTTTATCTCATTGTATTCCTGAAATTGGAATTGTGTGGAATTATTTTACCCATGCAACAGGTTTCACACAGTACATCTTTTCTGTCATTTGTAGTGGTATATGAACTCTGAGTGATTATTTATAAACATATATGCCACCCTGCCTTTTTTTTTTAACAAACACTAGTTACTGTGGTTGTACATGAGAAGATGGAAAACGAGCATTCTCTAAACTAGCCAATGAAATTATTTTCCTATTTCCTGCTATCAGATACAAAATTTTATTATTGAAGCCTGATGCTCCTAAGGAGTGCTCTGTCATACCTAGAATGCCTTTGAAGACCTGTCTGTTTTCCCTTACTCGAGCAATTTGCCTTGATCCCTAATGCTGCTTGCCAAAGTCAGGCCAAGCATAATTAGCTTTGTGGATGAAAATGAGCCTTCAGAAGATTTAGATGAAATTTGGAATTGTTGCTTTCTGGGAAGGTTTGACATTTTGAAAAGCATTTTTTGTCCAGTTCCTGACAAACCTGAAACCATTGCAAGGCAGGAATTTGAAGAAATTTGTATTTTGGAATTGGATAGGACTCTAAATTATTTTGTAACATAATACGACATATTTAAGGAAAAATATTTTAATTAGGCAGCAATAGCTGCTTCCAAACAGTTACTGAAATGTCTTATAAAACAATGCATTTAATTTTAATTTGTCACAGCAAGATGCAAACACAGTGGAAAAAAAAAAAGCCACTGCCTTATGGAGGTTGTAGTTTTCATTCTGAGTTTCTTTGTGTAAAACTAATGGAAACTCTGTTAAATCTGAAGTTTTTTCACTTGTACTCAAGTAATCCTTGTAGTGGGATCTTTGTTTCCTCCTCAGTGTTTGGTCTTGGAGGGGGAAGGCCCTGAGGTGCATCAGCAGCCTCCCTGCAGCCCTCTCCACTGTGCTTGCCACGAGTGGCTAGCTCAGCCTTTCTGGAGGCACTGCTGCACCCATCTCTTGCCAGTTTCCTGTGCTTCAGTCAGCCCTAATAAGCCATTTTATTTACGAATATGATCTGTGTAATGTCTCCTCAAATGCAATCAGCTAACCCTGCCTTTTTAATTACTTACGATGACTTTAATTGGATCAGAAAACAGCAAGAAATATAAAGTAACAATGTAATAGAGTTAGCACAGCGAGAGGCCTCTGGTGGGAGCTGCGGCCAGGTTACTCTGTTCCTAGGCTGGCTCCATCTGGCACGGCTGGCAGCTGCCCCCAGCCCCGCTCAGGAGTCTGCTGTGGCACAAGTTCAGCCACAAGACAGCCACGTTCATTTAAGATGCTCAGCAACTGGATTTTGTCAGTATTTCAGGCTCTCAAGCCTCAGAAAAAAAACTTTTTTTTTTTTTTTTCTCAGAACAATAGACTGGTGTTGAGCTTCCGTGTGCCACAGTTCCTTGTTGGTGCCCATTAGGCCTCCTTCAGGCCCTTCTCGATTCTTTCTGTTTGCCACTTCCTCACAGCTCACCAGTTGAGCGCTATGTAAATACAGCAGTATCTTCAAAAACAAAATGCACGTCTTCCATCCTTTTCTCAAGGGCATTGCGTAGGCTGAGTGATTTCGCCTTTTTTCAGCATAGCTGCTTCTCTTGCAAAGTCAGGCAGGCCTTCACGTTGAGACTGGCCAGTTGCTGCTGGCTTGGGCTGTTTGCTTGAGAGTTGCTCAGGGGAACCAATATCATACAGCAACCTTTATTGCTCCTTACTTTCTGGCCGTATCCAGCCACACAACTGAGAGGCCTAGTGTGTGTCTGCTGTGTATGTCGGAGTTTGAGGCATTTCCCTGACTGGCCCCTTCTGATAATTCCTTTTTTTTTTTTTTTTTTTTTTTTTTTAACCTTCCATTTTTTTCGTAGAAGTTCCAACACACAGAAAGGGATTTTAGACTGTACCCAAAGTACCCAGGATTTCATATATTTCTACAAACATTCATGTGTACTATATTTGCAATGCTTTTCCCACGTATTTTTTTCTAAAAAAGAAAAGTCTCTTTTCACATATTCAGTTTGCAGATGACAAAGAACGTCATAAAATCAATAAAGTGAATTGGGAGTTTTATTTGAAATAATATTCACAAATACTTGTGATGCTTTTCTCAGTACAAATTATGGCCTCTTTACTTGCATAGCATAGTGTCACTAGAAACCTAGGTGTGACTTCTGCAGAATCAAGCACAGCACTGCATTGCCACTGATTTGATCAGTGGGTATGCATGCCAACTGTAGGTAACTCTGTCAAAATTCTTGTCAGAGAAGTAGTTTGATAAATCATTGTCTTGGTACCCCCAGAACTACCCAATGAGGAAATAATGTCAGATGCTCCTTTGGTAGGGTGAGGGTGGAGAAGTCAGTCAGCAGTTGGTGGCCACCTCCTGTAAATGACTTGAGAAGGGTTACCCAGCCTGGAGAAGAGATGGTTGAGGGGAAAATATGATGGATGCATATCAAGTCATGAATGCTGTGGGAAAAGCAAAGACATATCGAACAATCGCTCTCTTCCATTACAAGTACTAAATGGCATTGAATGACAACGGTGGGTGGCAGGTTCATAACTTAAAGCTACTGCTCTGTACAGCATGTATTTCAGACATCATGGAAAGCAGTGATTGCTAAATGTTTGCGTGGTTTCAGGGAACATTTGGATGATTAACAAAAGAGGAAAAGGAATTGAGGATCATTAAACGCAACAGTACCATTGCTCGTAATATTGCTAATCCATAAATTGTATCTGTGTAGAGCTTTTGCATTCAGAGATGTCTATGCCTGGTGCTTACTGTCCCCTGTTGTGAAAAAGGAGCTTGGCTAACCTGAGGACATAACCAAGTCATGGAAATTAAGAGCCGAGACCACAGCTTATCCAGAAGTATGTCTTTCAGGATCTGCTGACAATCATTTCACTCAGCACAATAGATCATCTGCTGGTCTCTAAGCATGGATCTCCTAGTGAGATATATTTGACAGCAAATAAGTTTTACATATTAAAATTGCAAATATTGTCATGTTTCTAGACAAGACTCATTGCTGCTGCTACTTCTTAGTTTCCAGTATTTCAGAGATAAATTGTCATGAATGTATCAATACCATTAGTACTGAAGAGCAGTGATAATCTTTGCTTAATTTTCTGCTAAAGATGAAAATTTTCAATGTTTAACTATTTTATTTTCATAAGGCAAAAATAAACATTGTGTATGTTGGAAAAATGTAAATCTTAATTGTGCTGTAGTGTAATATATATATACAGATATATATATATATATATATTACTTTAGGGCTGTGTTCCTACAAGAAAGTTAGTAAAAGCTAATGAGAAATTGTTTTTCCTTTGATGTTTTTAATTCAGTTTTGTCCTCCAGAAGGAAAAGGTGTTTAGTCTAATTGTTGGTATTATGAGTTTTAGAGAAGAATCTGTTTCTTTCCTGATCTTGAAATGATTCATAACTGTTAGCAGTGAATTCCACAAATTAGGCTTTCTGAGGCCTGAGAAAAATCTGTTGCCAGACTAAATATTGTTTAGAATGAGAGGAACTGTAATAAAAATTATTATGGAATCATATGAGTACACAATGAGTCTATGTGTTTTGTCAGTTTTGTTTTAAAGTATTAAATTGCTAACCATCTTCTGTCCTTGAAGCAGCACATTTTTTTGGTTCATGCAATTCTTCTGGTGTCAATTACTAGATATAATTGGCTGGTAGATAATTATGTAATTCCACAAAGAAAATGTATGCATTTATTTAATAACAATTATTAATTAAATGAAATGTTATCTGTTAACAGTTTGTGCCTTTAAGAACCAAAAGACATGCTTGAGCTTACTGCTTGCTTTCTTGGATATGCTTTTTTTTTTTTTTTAATTCTTGGTATTTTTATCATTTAACTCATTATTTTGAACCCTGCTACCTAAGATATAAATTTTTAATTTTGAGTCTGTGTGGCATTAGTGATAATAGAACTCAAATGTGTCATCAGTACCATATTTGAGAAGACTTAGCTTTTGATTTTTAACTGCTTTAAAATTATGAAAGAAAAAGACAAGTACATTTTAATGAAATCTTAATCTCTGGTGATTCTCAACCTTCATCTATTATGTGATTCCTGATTTTATTAATATCTGTGTTTTTCTTGAAGAAAAAAAAAAAAAGGACATCAGTATGCGTGTAAGAACCCAAACCTAGTGATAAATCATATTATACTTTTAGGTAACTGAAGAACTTTTACAGGTAGCGTAAAGGTATAGTGCCACAGCTGTCTAAGGGCAGTCACAGAGAGGGTATTAAAGGCTTGTTTCTTTTTGCCTCATCTTTGAAGAGCAGCTGTGCAGGTACATTGTTCAAATCCCCTTTCACCTGTGTTCATACATGAATAATCTGGCAGGTTTGGGGGGAATGATGAACATGAGAGAGCAGTTTGCATGGGGTGGACTGGGAGGTACATGACATTTCCTCCAGCTTCTTTGCATTCTGTTGTCACTGCAGATGCAGCTAAGTAATATATTAAACGGTAGGGGTGAGAGCTGTATTTTACCCTTTGTAACTTCGTAGCTGTTTTAGCAAACTATAACAAATGGGGAGTGGGGCTAGGAAAGGAAAGGATTAAAGCTTTAAATTTTCTATTTTTCAATTTCACTATCTGATTTGTACAAGATAGAAGGTGTTAAAGCATTGTGGAAGATAACTGCTGTGAGTCTTTGTATCATGGTTAAATGCTTTATATTTCTATTGGAACATCAAAAGACAGGCACCTGTAGAGGCTAACTTCAAATACAAATATTTGGAACCTAAATGCTGTTATGTTGAGTTTGGCTTTCAAACATTGTTCTTTCTTGCACCTCTTTTTAGTACTGCTGCTAAGTTTTATTGCCGCTAGAAGAACTGGTGGGAATTCTGGCTGAGTTGATTTCTGCCATAGGCTCATCTCTAAATTTTAATAAAGCTTTACTGTAGGAGATAAGATATTGTATGGTGTTTTAAAACTTTGCAGTTATATTCAGGATGTCTACAGAAGCACTCTGGATAACGCAAGGTTCACTTTGTTCTCCCACAGAGTATCTGAAGTACATAAAACCTGTGTGATTTATAGCATATGTAACATCTGTTGACTCTAAAGATGATAAAATCAAGCAAATCTGCAGCTAATTGCAGGAAGTTATTGATGGTATGCCAAGGGAGAGGTGGAAGGAGGAATTAAATATGCATTTATTAAAGATAAAAATTGTATATATTTTTAAGTACCGAGGGAATTAACAGCTGATCCTAAAGAAAATGCAGTTCTGCTTTTGCAGAAATGTTTTCCTGAAGTGTAAGTATGAAAGGGGTAAATGGTGGGTGTTGAAAAGAGGCAGGAGAGACCCACAAAGACTGAAGAATATGAACAAAGTATTTACAGCTAAAAATATATATGTAAGTAAAAAAGAAAGTATTGCCTCTTACATTATTCAGGGGCCAAGATAATAGCATGATTTTGGTTTAATTTGATTTTACAGGACTGTAGCACTATTGATCTTAAAGTATCTCCTGGCATCTACAAGTATGTGTTAGAAATGATCTGTATTCTCTCATGTACAAACTGACATTTTTGGATGCATGCTGTTATATAAAAATAATGATAAAAATAATAATAAAAAAGAGGATATAACTCATTGAAATGAAAAAAATGAAGTGCAGCTAGAAATGACTAACTCTGTAAGGTAATTGTAGACTTGTATACTTAAAGTCTGTAACTGTTAAAGTGCATACCTTTATCCAGATAAAAATGTATTCAAGAATTAGGGCCTTAATTATTAATATTACAGATTAAAACTCAAAAATGAACAAAAATCTCTTCTGCCCTCCTTTGAGGGCATTGATTCAGTGAAGAGTTAACCATCTTTGCTGTCTCAGCGACCAGTGGGATGTTTGAAGGTTATCGTTCACTAAGATTTTTGGAACACGTGATTTTCCTTCATTTTCTTTTATCAGTGTATGTATCTCTTACAACGTGGTGCAGTACTGACGGAAACCGAATCATTGTACTTTTACATAAAGCTGAGCACTGAAAAAATTCTACTTGCCTATTGAATGATAAAAGTAATAATATTTAATATTTAAAAGCTGCCAAAAATACTGGTATTTTCATGTCCACATGTAAATTTTTATTATCTTTTACATCCTACCACCCATCACTATTTTGCTTGCTTTCATGGCTTTATTTATGATGCTAACTTAGGTAAATAAGAGAGAGTCAAAGTCATATACCTTCATTTAGATGAGCCCTTATCTCTGTTCTGGAAAGATTTTCCTCAGCCACTCCAGCAATACAGTTAGAAGGGCATAATTCCTTTACATGGGTATATGATGCAGTTGCAATATATTTTCAATGCAATTATCTCTTGCAGATATGAGAATACATTTCTTTTCATTCTCTTTCATTTTATGTACTGATGTGATGCTCCATTTCAGGGAAGACTGCTTATTGTACAGCTGTTGGGATTTTAAGAAATACTTCTCTGACAGTAAAGATCCTGATTACTGTCTGCTCAAAATTTATTTAAAAAAGCATTCTTCACCCCTTTGTTTTCCAGTTTTGGATGCTCTCCTGAAATTAGAGCAGAAATGCTGTTGGCATTGGTAATGAGCAAGCAGTGCAAAGCTACTGGTTTAGATGGCAGCTGGGGGGAAACATTCAAGGTGGAAAGGAAAAGAGGGCACTAAATGACTCTTACTAATTAATAAGATTGTATGAACTGATTTGTATTTCTGTCCTTTCACAGCTCACATTCCAACATTTTTTCTGTATCTTGTTTTTGAGCGTGCTGTCAGTCTCATCTCTTTCAACCCGTAAGTTCATTTCTTCGGTAATCCCCAATTTGTGATTCATACCTCTCCTGTTCTGCATTAGACCTATCCGTCCCCCTTTCTCTTTCTTTTTCACGTATGCTGTACACATTGCTTTGCATCTGCGATGGTATGAAGTCTGTTCAAAGCAGAAATAGGACAACTCGATTTTTACTGGCAACATGCTTTATTTTTTGCTTAGCTCCAAAAAAGCCCAAGAGGAGTATTGACTTGTAGAGGTATTATTGCTTGTTGCCACAATAAATTTGATTTTGAAAGTCCATGTACATCTGAATGGCAGTGCAGTGGCCAAATTAAACTTCAGTGAATTTATGATAGAGAATTGTTTTCCTCTCTGTTTATTTTTAATGAAGAACAACCTCTTAATTATCAGAATAAAACGTGGACTTTTTAAATAATATATATATTGTACTTGTTTTTATGATTATAACTTCTGCTTCAAGTTGTGAGTGCTGTTGTAGAGGTGATGCACTACATAGGTAGTGGTGTAAGAAATTTTCTTTTGAATGTTTTCTGATTTCTAGGCCATAGCTCAGGTAGAGCTCCACCCAAAACGTTTCATCTAAATGCTGAGGATGAGTGGCACAGGAGGTCTTTGGGAGTACTTTATCACAGAGAATTTAGAAGAATGAAGTTTTAGCTGGTAAAAATGTTTGGGGAGCTCTTGAAGTTTCTCAAGTCAGCTTCTTTTGAGGAAAGGCTTAAGAAGCTCTGGGTGATTTTCAGAGTTCGAGATTACCTTAACAATATTAATGCTCAGTTGTTTCATTAAAATGTAAGTTGCAAACATCCCTGCAGGCTAATGTCCTCCATGGGTAAGGTGTACAGCAGCACAAATACGGGGTTCTCCCCAAATATTAGAATTTCCTTTGTTGTAGCTTGTGTCTTTTGCCTCTTGACCTGTCTGCGTACACCTCTGAGAGAGGTCTGCCTCTGCCTTCTCCCCAACACCTGCTAGGCAGAAAAAGACAGCAGTTACATCTCGTCTTAATGATCTCTTCTTCTTAATGATCTCTTCCCTAGGTTAACAAACAGTTCTCTCCGCCTGTCCTCACACTCACGTGCTTCAGCTCCCTGGCTGTCTTGGTGGTTCCGTGTTGGACTCACTCCGATTTAACTTACTGCAGGTTAATTTTGTCCCATCACCCAGGTTATTAACGATGATATTAAAGGGTATCAGCCCCAGTGCTGACCAGCCACCAGCTGGATGTGAATCACTGCCCACACGACTTTGAGCCTGGGCATTTGAGGAGAAGGAATTGGGCAAAATAGAAGAAAGCAGAGGTTCAGTAAGGTTGTCAGTCTGAATCCAGCACGGGGAAAAAAAGGGGGAGGATCTAGTGCTGGGGGAACCTTAAAGGAGTTCAAGAAATCTCGCGTTAGGCCTAAGTGGATGTGGGAGTAGCGCAGTATAACTTGTGATTAGACCTAAGTAATGTTTGTCTTGGTGTGTTAAGCTATTTTCTGAATCATGGCATTTTCACAGGGATGTCTCCAAAATATGGTGCTCATTGTTAAGTCAGTGATGATGATAAAAATAGATATCAAACTCATTTCCATCAATTCCAGATCTTGCCTGACGTCTGATTTCCAGCCCAGAGAGTAGGAATTAACTCTTCCATCAAGACAATTTAAATGCAGCTTTAATATAATGTTAAAAATGGATAATCAAGCTTCCTCACTACTCCTCCTGTCCTGTTATCAAGTTTGGCTGTGTTTCTTGAGTTCTATGCATGCAGGCTGGAGAGAAAAAGCAAATTTCCTCTGTAGGTAGAACTGGTCATAGGTGATAATTGAAGCACTACTAAATGTTTTAACAGAAAGCGCATTCTTTCAAAATCAGTAACAATCATTTTGAGGAAACAGAAACCCAACTGCAGGATGACAACCGATTTCTTCTTCCTCCAGCCTCCTGTACACCTGAAAATTTTCAGTTTGTTTTAACATGCTAGAGGAAGTTAAATTCTTTCATATTTAGGTGATCACTAGGTTTAGAGTGTTGAACTCCAAATTTTCTTCTGAAATGAAGCTTTAGTCAGGTAGAACAACACAATATAGATTACATCCTTTTTTTACAGTACAAGGTAGATTGCCTGTGTTTAAATGAGTGGTTCAGGTTTTGCTCTCTTTGAATCATTCACTTTCACCGGTTTGGGTTTGGTACCAGTGACCTGATTTCTTTAAAGCTCAAATATTCCTGGCATGTGCTTGATAGGAAGAACTGAGAAGTAGATCTGCTCTGGTTTTACTTTTCATGTCTCCTTTCCCTAGGGACACCTATGAGAAACTATATGTGGTTGTCTAATATTTTATTTCCTTTTCTGGACTTAGCATGAGGGTGTTAACATTCTGTCTGGAAAAGCAAACAGAAATTCAGTGCCACTAGCTTGCTTCAGTTTCTGGCTCCAGCAGGGCAGTTTTGCCTCCCTTGATGTTGCTCAAACAGCTGAAATGCTAAACCTTATGTATTATGCATACAAGTAGTTAATTTTTAAGATGGTAAAAATTGGTTAAATAAAGATCAGTTTTCATAGGAACTTAATGGCATTTTAGTGACAGATATTTTATTCTTCATTGTTTCACTGAGGAAAGGAGACGTTTGCAGGAATATTGTCCTGTAGGAAAAGGAAGGAAAGATAGTAGGAACTGTTTGAGTAACTGGCACTGTTGTAAAATAAAATTTTCTTCCTCTCCAGTAATGAATTCATAGTTTCTCCATAAAACTTTCAAAATTAATCTTTTAAGGTTCAAAATTAATCATTTAATCAGTTCATACAATATATCTAAAATACATGCTGTATTTTTATGGCACAGTATAGAACACTGACATTGTTGTCTTGAACACTTCACAGAGCACCATGATTTATGCAGTTTTATAAGACTAAACATTTTTCTGAGGAGCTTGCGCTATGTAAAATGGCTGTGAGATATTATTTCATAGTAACCGTAGTGGAATTCTTTTCACTTGATTTAAAGGCTTAATATTAGCTTTGCTTCAGCAAGTGCTTAGGAGCCTGGTGCAGGGTGTGGGGCAACCACTCCAGCCTATGTGGAGAATAAAATGAATAAAACAGATCATGGAGGAGGTTCTTCTCTGAGGCACCAGTTTCCATTTCTGAAGACCTACAAATGCGCCTTCTCTTGCCATTCCCCACCTGCTCTATGTATCAGTGGCATGGAAAATTTAAGTGCCTCCAGGGAGCAGACTGTTGTTCTTCATGTTAGTTTATGTTGTTTTTTATGTTACTTTATTCACCTATTCTACTTAGAGAATAAAGACGGAGTACAAAATGTCAGGTCACCTTCACCAAAGGGTGAGCCTTGGGTTTCTGCCGAGGTGTCAGGCTTGGTTGTAGGACTATTTTTAGTTTTATATTACCTGCATTGTTGAAAACTAAGAAATGAACCTATTCAGGCCCAGCAGCTTCCCGGGTTGTGGGTTCAGATACAACTGAGGCAAACAGGATGTCATCCTTCCTTTTCAGGGACTAGTGCTGTAACTAAGATTTCTGTGAGGACCATGGATTAGATTTGTGGCCCATTTGAATTAGTAAATTACTTCGAGGTATGTTAGAAGCAGATGAAAAAAAAAATTCAAATTGGTCATCAGCAGTTCTAACAAATCGATCTACTCATTTTGTTTGTTCTGTGCTAGTAGCTAGGCACTGCTGTAGGACCAAAGGCTGAGTGCTTAATAACTCCCTTCAAAAATGAAATCGTTGGTCATTACTGAACACTTCTCCCTTGTAGAAAGGATTTTATGTGCTTTTTACAGTATCTGTCCATTCCCTCCTAATTCTGTGTAATGGAAATAAATACTGCAGATAGTGATTTAGATTCAGCTTCATAAACATCTTCTACCAGTTTACATCTGAGCTTCCACCAAGGATTGTAGCCCGCCTATGGGTTCCTACCCTCTCCCATATGCCAGCAATAGTTTTTGAACGCCTGCATCATGCATTAGATGAGAGAGAGTGCCTTTGGATGAAAACTCAGTAGGAAGAACTCCCATGAATGCTAAAACTTGCAGGCTGGGGTAGAAGGAAAGGGCAGGAGAGCAAGTGAGGGGCATGGAGGTGGAAATGTGAGAGCATTCATGTCAGGGCAGCCTACACTTAGATCAGCTTAAGGTAATACTGATATTGCAGTTGTACCGCATCTTGACATTCTTTGTTTCTAGTATGTGATTTGTAAGGCACAATTTCAGCCAATTTGTTTTGATCTTTATGTTCTCTCTTGAGAAATTTTCAGCATAGGTGCAATGTTTGCCCTGTAGCAGTCTTCTGCAGTATTTTTTAATAAATCATGTTTTGGTAGCCTCTCAACTTGCGCATACTTAAATCTCAGCATAACATTTGGGGATCATTTGGACCTGTTGACTTTTTGGATTTTAAATCAGTAGTCTCTTCTAAAATCATGATTTTTGTTCATTATGGAAAAAGAACAGCCTTAGGGTACAGATGTCACCAACATTTTCTGCAGCTAGGTCTGAAGAAGCAAAGTAGAACAAAAAGAAACAATCCCCCAAAGTTGCTCAAACAGGCAAACAGAAATCACTGAGAATTTCAGGAATGCCCTAATTTCCTTTAATTACTCCCCATGTCCCATGAAAAAAACCCTCTTAATTGGTCACTGGATTCTTGCTACTTGTGCATTGGGTGGGTTGCTGGTGTTTGCTCCTAGGGAACCACTTCAGCTCTCCTAATTTGCTTCTAGAAGTTTGCTATAACTTTGCTCTTTGTTATTAGCGTCACTGACACCATTTCTCAAGGCACGGAAGGCTTTCTCTTTTGGCTCACATAGCCTCTAGAGTGACGTGGTTTAATCACAGTGGTTTATTGCTGGCTGTTCTGGTTTCCTTTTGTTAGTGCACCTGATTGTCTTCAGTAGACTTAGTGTTGATTCTCTAATTTCCAGGAAAAGCTCAAAATCATCTCGGTATAAATAGAGAGCATGATGCACTTTCTGGGGAGCTCATAGTGATGCTAGCTTCATAATTATCCTGTTTTTCAAACATTTGAATAGTGAGGTCAAAAAAAGGAAGTTGTCTTGTAGAAAGTTTCTAAGTTGTTGAGTCAGATTAAGAAAAACTAGCTGCTTTGCTCAGTCTTTTTTTTCTACCTCAAGTACTGCTCATATCAGATTTATCTCTGTCTGTTGAACTCCTCTTACATAACTATCTGGGAAACGGTGGTTTAAAAACCACAACTTTAAGCAACATCTAAGCCAGTAGATGAGAAAAACTGTTCTGATTTAGTAAATGGAGAAAATTTGGAAGCATAATGACAAAAGTCTTTTCTTCTTTAAGTATAAAATTCTAACCCTTTCTCAGGCTGAGGTAGATTATAAATGTCACTTATTCCTAGAGCTCAGTGTATTTTGCTTTGACATATAACACTTTTGTTCAAGAAGAGGATTCAGCAGGCAGTCTGTATTTTAAGTCCGTAAAAAGTCATTTCCAGCTGTGCTTTCCAAGCTTAATAAGGTGTGATGGTCAGAATGGAAGCACTACCAGCACCCTATGGGAGAGTTAAGGATTTGCCTTTATTTTTGTGCACGTCTGTAAAGAGCTAGAGTTAGCAGAGGGGTGGGAGGTGGAGGAATGGCTACAGCACTGTAGCTCCCTCCTCTGATTTCCTCCTGTGCTCCGTGGCTTAGAAGTGACTGGTGCAGCGTGCTGCAGTTCGTGCTGGTGTGAGGGCAGTGCATGGCATCCAGCCTTGGCTTGTGGTCTGACAATATATTTAGGTCCTGATTTATTTTAAGCACGAGTGTTCCCTTATTTAGTTATAAATACTGTACTCAATAAATCTGTAATGGTTAATGTAGGATTAGCTTTACTCGGGAGCTTTAGGGTGAAAGGCAGGAGTGTGGAAATCCTGCTGTTCCTATTGGAGTGATGGAGAACCAAGGTAAGAGTGATTGATTAGTTCAATTTCATAAAGGAAAGCTGGCAAGTTTTAACATGGGCCCTGGTCTGCAGAGCCTGCAATACCTGGAAGATGAGCCTTTGCAGCTGCTTCGTTCTCTGTAAGTATACACAAGTACCTTACAGCCCACTTCACCCGTACTTCTTTGGTCGTGACTGTATAGTTAGTCGGACTGTGTAGTTACTGGCTGACTCTACACAGCAAGGAGCAGGATGATGGTACTGCACAAATGCCTGGAGCAAAATTCTGCCTTCGCTAGTCCCTGCATTAACAACCGCTAGTATCTTTGTTGTAGTACATGTGACGTGTTTTCTTTATTAACTACTATTAACACTTTGGAATGTGCAGGTTCCTGTGCAATATTTCAGATAAACCGTATCCTAAATGTACCAAGGGCCTGGCTACAATCTGGCCGTGCTGGTGTCAGCTGCCTCTGCCGGACTTCACCTGCACGGTCAGCAGTGGCAGCTTCACTGGTGGCAATGCAGGAGCAAAGATATTTCTGATATTATGCTGTCTGCTTAGACAATAAAAAGTATCCAAAGGTGCGTGTCCTGCTGGTGGCGAAGCTTCTGCTATTATATAGGAATGGCAGGAAAGCATTTGCAGATGTTTTTACTGTAGACTTACTGTCCTCACGAAAGCTGCTTTTCTTTTGAAAGCGGTACAATAGGATTGCTAGGGCTTCCCCACGGGTTAGGACGGTAACTCCCAGCAGCCAGGGTAGGCTGTCTAGCTGCTGAACCCACGGAAAGGCTCTCAGTTTTGAAGTCCTACTGAAATACATTGTCCCAAGGCATTTTGTTAGGATTGCAGGAAATCCGAAACGAAGCTGCAGATTTTGGCAGATAAGCAGGAGGTGGCTGCCAGTCTGAGGCGCAGATGGAGTATTTGGAGAAGCCAAAGCAGCATGGGCTCTCTGTTCCTCCCATGGAAGCATCACACTGATTAGATTTTTAGCGCCTGAAATGGCCTAATTTAGGTTTTGAGATAAAATACGGTAGGGAGAAACAGTCTCTTCTTTATTTCTTTTTCACAGACATTTAGGAGATCGGAATCATGTTTTAATTTTATTTTTTTTAACAGCCTGGGGTTGTAGAATATGATTTTATCACGTAAGCGAACTCCACAGCAATTTTTTTTATTTGTGGACTAGGTAAATCTTTGAAGATATTTTTTATGCCATGTTGCCAAGAAACTACTTCAAGGTTTATGATTGCAGTAGACTTAGTCCTTAGTCTTTGCACCTTTTTTTAAAATTTTTATTTTTAATTTTTATTTTTTACTGTGTCAGCTGAGGGAAGGGGTCAGGAAACTAGTGTTCACGCTCAAGTCACTTGTTGGCTGAAGTTAGTAATCGAAGGCAGTGGGAGGTTAGTATTAGTTTTAATAGGAGCACCTTTATACGTGCAGCTTAGTCACAGCAAAAAGTTGCTGTCAGCTGGGTAAGTCACTCCTGTCTGGGTATGAGGGACTGCCATGGCCCCCAGCAAAAGCAGCTTTGTAAACATGCATTTGTATAGGGCTTCAGTAATAGCCTGTGCAGCATGAAATGTACTTTCCTGCTGCTCAGCTGTCCTTTGACTTCTCTGATCAATTTTTAAACAAACGCATACAGACAAAACCATTTGCAGGCCTATACTTAGTAGGCTAAAGCCTATTTAACATGCTGTACTGGTAAGCAAGTTGATTTCCTTGATTCCTAACTCAGCGTTATGCAGCACTTCTGGATTTTTTTTTAATTTCAATTTCTTATGCAGAGTTTTTCATAGACACAGACACAGACACAGATTTCTAGGTTGGAAGAGACCTCAAGATCATCGAGTCCAACCTCCGACCTAACACTAACTACTCCACTAAACCATATCTCTAAGCTCTACATCTAAACGTCTTTTAAAGACCTCCAGGGATGGTGACTCCACCACCTCCCTGGGCAGCCCGTTCCAATGCTTAATAACCCTTTCGGTAAAGAAGTACTTCCTAACATCCAACCTAAAACTCCCCTGTCGCAACTTTCGCCCATTCCCCCTCGTCCTGTCACCAGGCACGTGGGAGAACAGACCAACCCCCACCTCGCTACAGCCTCCTTTAAGGTAACTGTAGAGAGCGATAAGGTCGCCCCTGAGCCTCCTCTTCTCCAGGCTGAACAAGCCCAGCTCCCTCAGCCGCTCCTCGTAAGACTTGTTCTCCAGACCCCTCGCCAGCTTGGTCGCCCTTCTCTGGACTCGCTCGAGCACGTCCATGTCCTTCCTGTAGCGAGGGGCCCAAAACTGAACACAGTACTCGAGGTGCGGCCTCACCAGAGCCGAGTACAGGGGGACAATCACTTCACTAGACCTGAAGGGTATATACAGGTACAAAGATTTTCTTCTCTACGTAGCTGTGAAGTCACTCGCTTGGAGTTTTGTGTTCAGTTCAGAACATGTGGTTGCTAAAATTAATCTGATGCTTAGATGAGTTCATTGTGAATAAACAAAAATAACTGGCTACTAAAGTGAAAGGTTATTTGTCAAAGATTTAAAAGTTCAGCTGGCTTAGTAAGAATTTAAGTCTGTGCCTTAATAAACTTACTGGGAGGACATTAAAGGAAGATAACTTTATTAGGAATTCATAATGGGCTGGTTATTAATGGAAATAGTGCAACATTGTCTTACGAAGGAAGTATAGCAGGCCCAGAGGAAGGACACAAAGGTGATCAAAGGGCAGGAGCACCCCTCATGTGAAGAAAGGCTGAGAGAGCTGGGGGTGTTCAGCCTGGAGAAGAGAAGGCTCTGGGCAGATCTCGTTGCAGCCTTTCAATAGCTAAGGCGGGCTTATAAAAAGATGGAGAGCTACTTTTTGCTCAGGCAGATAAAGTCAGGACAAGGTAGAATGGTTTTAAACTAAAAGAGGGGGGATTTAGACGAGATGTTAGGAGGAAATTCTTTACTCTGAGGGCAGTGAGGCCCTGGCACAGGCTGCCCAGAGAAGCTGTGGATGCCCCATCCCTGGAGGTGTTCAAGGCCAGGCTGGATGGGGCTTTGGGCAGCCTGGTCTGGTGGGAGGTGTCCCTGCCCATGGCAGGGGGTTGGAAATAGATGATCTTCAAGGTCCCTTCCAACCTAAGCCATTCTATGATTATTTCATTAATTTTATTGAATCTTTCAAAAGAAGGAGTGGAACCCATGTTCGATTGAGCAAAATGCTGATAAAAGTGTAAATGAGAGCATTTCTGCATTGTCTTACAGATAAGCAGTAGTGTCAAGGTCTAAGCAATCTTGACATGGGGAATTGGAGTGATTTAGATCTAGGAGGATTAAAAAAAAAAAAGAAAAAGAAAAGCATCATTGTCTTTGAAGGTTCGTGTGGTACACTGAAGACCCTTCTAGATGGCTTTTACAGTTCCCTGGGGATCTGTTCTGAGTGACCCAGAGATGTTTAGCATGTCCATTTAATGAATCTAATCATCCAGTTCCCACCTAATTTATGTTGTATTTCAGAGATTTAAGTGGAGAGGTGTATCTGTTCTGGAGGAGCCTAAAGATGTAGGTGCTCACAGGTCTTACTTTCCATATTCCAGGATCATGGATTTCAGCACAGTAGCCATATTTGGTTTGATTTGCAAAAATGTGCAATAGATATGGGTGTAATTGCACAATATTAGAAGAAGCTGAGTTCTAGCTCAGTCTGAGCTGTAGGTCTTCATTAGCCTGAAGGAGACTGAATATACAGTTCTTGCATCGCAAGAGAGCACCACAAACAAGCCAAAGATGTCTGGGAAGAGACATCCTCCAGCCCTTCTTTCGGTGATGGTCACTAGTTAGGTCAAGAGTGCAAGACCAGGCAGAGAGCCAGCAGCAGAGAACAACTTAGCATAGAGGTCAGGTGTCTCAGGGAGTGTGAAAAGGTGTTTTTTACTCCCTGGGTTGTGTTTTATCTCTAAAATTTCCCCATGTGAAAAGCCTAAATAGTCCAAAGAGCAGAGATTAGAGTGTCATGCTCTTTAAAAGAAAATGCATCTGAAAGATTGTCACAGGTTCAAAGCTTCTTAGATAAAGGCAGACAAAGAGTGGGGTTTTCAACTTGCTGGAGTGCTCTAATTACAATGGGACTATTCATCAAAGATTAAGCGAATTGGCCACATCTACGTAGCAAGTGACAGAAGTCAGGTTTGAATAGATTTTCTAGCTGCAGTCACCAGTCCTGCCTACTACTCTGTAGATGTCATATTGATGGTGGGGTGGTTTCTATTATGAAAACAAATATGGTTTTGCTATTGAAAATGTTTTCTTCTCTTGCTATTTTTCTTTTTGTATTTGATCCCTAATGTTTGTAATTGTAATTTGTATACATGGAGCATAATTTAAATATATAAACTTATAATACATAGAGGATTTCAGGAGCAAACTATGCTTGTTCAAACACCTGGTTAGAGAAGTTCATTTACAGAGTTAATCCTCTGGGACGAGGCTGTGACTTCTTACCCCTTTATGCACTGAGATCCTGGAATTCCTTGAACTCACACCTCTTTCGAAGTGTCTAGGTCTAGAGAGGTAAATTTAATGTATGTAATATCCATGTTTTCTGGAGTCTTTTAGTCTTTTGATTTTAGTTAGTCTTTTTGTTTTCAGTTTTTCTGAATAATTCATTGCTTTGGCATACTCTGTTGTCAAAATGTTCCTTGGAGCTAACTATAACTTCTAAATGTTTGTTTAAAATGTTCCATTATCATAGGTCATGCTTATCAATATTTTGTTGCTTTTATAGATTACCTTTCTCAAGGGATAGATCTCTCTGGAATAGAAGTAATTGAAAATGACCTGCTTTTTATTGGAAGAGCTCGGCTTGAGGTGGAAAATCAGGCTAAACGGTTGCTTGAGCAAGGTGTGGAGACTCAGGTAAAATACATGTTCCTGTTTACTTCCTTTCAAAAGTGAATTTTAGAAAGTGCTCTGAGGCTGATTTCCTTTGGTGTATCATTGTCTAATGGGGATTAAACATGAAAAAAAAACACCTTACTTGCAGGAGAAAGTCTTACACATCTATCAACATACAAAGAAATTGACAAAAATAGCTTTGCGCAATACATTTATTTACAAGAATAAAAATTTTGCAGGATCTGACCCTGAAAATTTGTGAGAAAGTGTGTGCAGATGTGAAGAGTTTAATTCTAAACAATGTGATAAAAGCCTGGTAATTGATAGGATTTTGCATTAAGCACACTATACTACATTGATAATATTGACAAGCTTTCTAGATAAATCTGAAGAATGTAGTTTCTTTAAACTGTAAAAAGATTTCTACTTTTTATCTGTGCAGTTATATAATAAAATGATTTAAAGAATTAACCATTAAAACTTTAAAGAACATTCTAAACTTCAAGGTAGATATTCACTATAGGGAATATCAAAATGAATATGCATAATTACTTTCATCCATACTAAATGTAATTATCTACATTTTTACTAACCTGGCCAAGTATATTATTTAACTGTTTGTAGTATCATTTGTGCTGTTCTCTTGCCTTTTTAAAATTTATGTTCTTTTGTCTATATTTTTATTAGTATTCTGTAAAAAAAGCATACTTTAAAGCTCCATTTCTGCAGTAAGAGGAGAAATCTAGCACAAGTTCCTATCAAATTTGTTTTTTAATGAGAGAACAAAGAGGATTAGAGCAAGACATTTATATGCTGTTTGTAACCGACGGCTAAACTTCATTGTAAGACAGTGTAGCATATGTTTATAGTATTGAAGGGTGACGTGAAAATGGAATATAAACAGAATGGAAAATCTCTTAATTAATTTGGCTTCATTAGATAATTGAGGATTAAAATGATTGGTATGTCTCAAATGTCTATTTAGACCTCTCATTTTAAGTAATTTTCTGAGGTAAGAATTCATGATTGTGGTAAACACCATTGACTAATTTTGATAGCAAAATGACAAGAAAAAAAACAATCTTTTTTATTTAATTACTATCCAAAAGTTGAAACTCCTGGCTATTTGAGCATGTTGCTGAGCTGTGATTGGGCATGTTACAAACTATGAAGCATATGCTATGTTAAATAAAGACTGAATGAAGATAGGGCCTGAGAAAAAGCAAGTAGACATTTATTTTAGATGTAGCAAAAGTCTTCATCAGTGTCTACACCTTCTAGTTTTTCATGTCAGATTTGACCTTCTCTGATAATTTTCTCTTCATATTAAGTACTAAAACGGAACTGACAAAGAAACCCTGGGGAAATCAATCCCACTCCACTTGAAAAATTGACAGATTTATTAGGTGTTCCAGGCTGTATCCAGGTAATCAAGAGGTTATTAAAGTATATGCCTGTTGTGCTTTAGCCAGGGGCCTGTTTCCAGCATGAAAGATTGTTTGGAAGATTGTTTGGAAGAACATTATTAGTGCTTAGTCATATCAGGAGTGGATATTTTCATGAAGTGATGTTGGGGTATGCTTCACAGATTTGTTGTTGGATATGATGAGCAGATCAAAGGTTGCAAAAATAATGTGCTTTATAAAGTATGCATTCAGACATTGCCCAATAAACCTAGAATTTGAAAGACGGCTAGCAGATAATGTGTCTTTGATTCTTATTATTTGTCTTTGATTCTTATTATTGTAGCTGTGTGTTTATTGGCAAGGTGATTTACATTTATACCTTCCAAGCCCTGAGATTTCCCATAAGAGGGCCTAGGATCTTCATCTTTTCTTCTGTGTTTTGCAGCACAGAATTCCTTAGATAGGCAGCCTTCCTGCTAATTTCTGTTGTGAGAGCCAAGTCTGTACAATTGAGAATAGTGCATCTGTGTTTTGTCCAGGTGGTTCTTCGGTTATTTGATATATGCATCTGCGATTGCAGTTTTAGTTTTCACTTGTGTTTTCATCTTCTGTGTAAATAATACTTGGGATTAGTCCCTACGTTATGTGGCTGCTATACTTACTAAGAAAGTTTTCTTTGCTGGATAGCTCACACTTCAAACCCTTTCTGTTATATTTTCACACTTAGTGTGAGACTTTTCATCTTAAAGCCAGGGGTGCCCAAACATAGTTCCATCAGGTGATGATAGTGTTAGAGCCATTAGGAGCCTGGTCGTGTGTGTGCAGAAGAGACGTACATTTCTATCTCCACCATTTGTACTCCAGTGAAGATATAGCACTAGTTCTGAGCTAGGCTCACTGCTTTAACCACAGTCATGGGTCTCCTCTGAGGAAGAAAGATGAATTTTTGCATGTATGTACTGGTATGTGTGAAATGGGTTAGAAAACTATGCTCGTCCTTTTGGCTTTACCAATATAAACTTTGTTAATTTGTTAGGATATGGATGATGAGGACTACGGTATCACTGAAGGTTGATTAAAATATAAAATATCTGTTTAGGTCAAACAAGACACAATACGGAGATGAGAGTAGAACTTGTAATTCCTTAATTATGCACCTTAAACACAATTTGTCCCTCTGTGTGGTACTGACAGGTTCTGTATCTTTGACCACAGATACTAAAAAAATTTCTTCTTTGTTTCCTGGATTGATCAATGGATGACTGACTAACTTTCGTAAGAAAACTTTTGGATAAATTATGTGATGTTTGTCGACCTGTTCCCATTAAGGTGTGGGCAGATTTATTTTCCTACCTAGCATGGATCTGGAGAGAGTTAAAGTCATTGATAATGAAATTTTCTGGTGGTCTTGTAGTAAAGTTTCCTGATCATGTTAGAGAAAGCAAAAAATAAGTTAGAGTTTAATAACTGTTCATTGTCCAAATGAATGTTAAATTGTCTGCAATATTCTTTAATACATAGATTTATTTTTAATATTTTTCCAAACGAAGAGCTTTATTAATTATAATCTCACAGAATAGAGAAGAGGGAAGAAAACAAAACAAACAAACAAACAAATCCCAAACTTTACTTCTGCAAGATACTCAAATGCTGGATTTGTATACACACGATAAACATGTAAACAATACAATCTGGACACAATTACTTTCATCTTTAAAATGTTGTCACACTGAGCGTATTTGGGGGCATTTTGAATTTTCATATTGTAACTCACTGGGTTGTGATTTGTTTTGTTTTGCCTTCTTTTTCATAAAAGAAGCCCCTCTTCCAAGATATATTGTCTCTGGGACAACTACAGCATTTTTTTTTCCACATTAAAAAATTATTAATTAGATGCATATTTATAACTGTTCTTGACTAATGCTATTCAACGCCTGAGAACAAGCCATTGGAGGATGAAGTATCTGCATAATTAACCATTTTTCTGGAGGTGATGATCTAGAAGAAGTTGCTCAATTTATCTCTGATCAGGGTCCTCTAAGATAGGTGCTTCTGTAGTACATCTTGCAGTGTAACAGCAAGATTGGTGACATTAATCTGATATCCTGTGCGGACCAGCAGTTAATCTCATGTCAAGGATCTCTAACAATAGGTGTTCTTCATTATCCTCAAGGGATTGGAGGGAAAGGTATGTGCATAATTGACCATTTTTCTGGAGGTAATCATCAAGAAGTTGCACAATTTGTTTCATTTCAGGGTCCTCTGAGCTGAGTGCTTATGTTGTACAACTTGCTATGTTACAGCAAGATTGGTGAAATTAGTTTTAAATCCTTCATACACCAGCATTTAGTCTGGTGTCAAGGACCTTAAACAATACATGGCACGTCCTGTGGCAGCATGTTCCAGACATACAAATGCACTTGGAGGTGCTCAAGATGTTGGGATATTAAGAACGGCTGACATTGGATTCAGTTTTTCACGTTTTTTGGTGAAACCTGCAAAAAGGTGATAATGTTGCATTCTTGAGTTATTTCTAATTATTACTGCCAAAGACATGGCTTTTGTAGCACTACTGTCTGGGTAAGGTCCTGTGGTCTTGAATTTCTAATTATGAATCTTGCATACTTTAATAAGACTGCATGTTTTATTGAAACATCTTTCTTCATTAGCTTGTATTTTAACATTTTCCTTTGATGTAAGTAGGCTTGCTAATTTTTGCTAGTTTAAGTGTCATCTTCAGATTTGGATGTTGTATAATGAAATGGTCTGTGCAAGTATATGAATATGCTGTCTGTAGTTGTCAGCTCTGTGGAGAAGTGCTTAACCATAAAACAAAGTGTAATGTCATAGTAGAGTGACACTTAGGCTGCCCCACAGTTGTGTAGTGGGCTTCTTTGTTTTTAGCTTCAGTTCATTTAGCTTAGGATGTATTGTATTGCCCACACTGATGTGCTGCGCTAGTCGAAAGAAAAAGCTGGACTTCCAGATGTTTTGGCCTGTCCTTTGCTGCGGTTTTCGTATAAGCTACCACATTTTGACATACCTTCTAAAAAATATAAGCCCTCATATACTTCAGAAGGCAAATGGAAATTAAATTTGCATTTAATTGTATGGATAAGTACTAAGTGATCATTATAATAGTAAATAAAGTAGAAAAATATGAGAAAAGAACTCCAATTTGGCACACGACTGGTCTTCTTTGTATCCATATTCTGTAGGATACCCTCATTAAAAGTCTGGGAAAACTGGAGTTGAAATGCTACACAGAGTACGCATTTTTTTAAAGTTGAAGAGCAGTCATTGCTTTTTTGTTGCTGTTGTTCTGACATTTATTTCTACTTTGAAATCTTGAAGTTGGAATTTAACCTTGTCACTGTCAAAAATGTAACCAGTATAGTACACTTCAGGCAGTAGCTGTTATGCTACCTTATTATTCCGCACTCTTGGTTCCCTGGAGGAGATCCTGATGAAAAAGCTGTCTCAGTCTAGTTTCCATAATAAAGTGATTGACTACAATACGATATAGAAATGGAAGGCATTTCTGGTTATTCATTTTGAAGTCAATTACTTGAATCTAGAGTAAGAAGATTAAGTATTATCTGTAAAAAGGAAATTTTGGACCTGTGTGCTACTTTTGGCATAGGGTGAGGGTGGTAGCTATACTTAATGTTAACTTTAAATCATCAAGTTGTGCTTAGTGAAGACAGAGGATGAGATCTGCAGCTTTTTTTTTATTTTTAATTCACGTTAGCCACCCATTTTAGTTACTTTATGTAATTCTAATATAGACAGAGAAGACTTATTTCAACATGTCATATAGTTTTTTCTTTTACAGTAGTTCTGTGTGCATATAGGGGATTTTCACTTTATGTATCTTTACTTTATTCTAACCTTTAAGCTACTTTGTCACAGAGTAGTCATGTTGCATTATTCAATTTTATTTTTTGTCTTCAATATTATGGTTATGGTTTCCATGATCTTGTTAACTTGCTAAATCAAATTCCTTCATCTGGCCATCTGGTGCATGGTACTACTGAAGGAGTTTTCAATAAATCTAAATTATTTCTTCCTTAAACTATTCTGTTAAAATGTGATATAGCAATGTATGGCTCATCTAACAACCAAAAAATATCTTCTAAGTGTATATTAGTTATATACTACTTCCAAATGGTAGACTTCATGGGATTAACCAAACCTTATGAAAATTTTCCATTTACTATTTTGGACTAAAAAGAGTTCATTTTATCTTAAAGTATAATCTAATGGAACTGAAGTGTTAACCGTGTTTCAGTAAGTCAAAATCACCAAGCTAAGCACTAAGTATGAATTTATGTTTCTGAACTATGGATTAAAATAAACCACAGATTTCTCTGCAACATAATCGGCTGATACTGATATAACCTAGAATATCTTTTCAGTTTCCATAGGAACAGATGATAGAATGTTTTGAATTTTGGAATAGCTAAAATGAATGTCTGGCTTCAATATAGTTCACTTTTATTTTGCGGCTTGCAACCTCTGCATGTGAGGGCTAAAAATGTGCATAAAAAAGAAAAGTGGAATATTCCCAAAACTCATATTAAAATGTGTTTTAGTAGTAGTAGCAATAATAATAATAAAAATATTACTTTAAGTCATTTCTGTGTATAATTACTCAGGTGTTGTTTTACTATACAGGTAGAAAAGGTATTTCAAAATCCACAGGAAAATAGAAACTGCATATTATTCTTGTTTGTTAATACCTATTCAAATGTTTCCCAACAAAAAAAAATGTTCCTAGTAGGTCATCTCTAATTTAATCTTCAGCCGTTGCTTCATCTCACCGTGTTTCCCTGTAGAGGTATGTTTTCTCATTGGAACAATTTGTACAACACAAGCAAGAACTTCCTGTAGCCAGAACAAAAAGATCAGCAAGACCTTGGCAAAATGCATACCATGTTGTATAGGTGAATATGACTAAAGGTGATAATCCAAGAAAGACAAGGAAACATGCTAGCTGTAGTAGTACTTGTTTTATTAGATGCTTGACATTTCTTTCTTAACAGGTCATGTAGCTAAATCAGAGAAGTGGTGCTTTGAGTGTAAGAACATTAAGAAGATTTAAAAGATACCTCTTCGTTTGGGACAAATAGATAAGTGACTCCAACATTTATGTAGAGGGAAAATATGAAGGCCTTGTTAACAAACGACTGGGATTCTAAGTGCCTGAAACCAGAGGCCTCAGGAATGTTGATAATGTAGGACTGCTCAGTATTTGAGCTATTTTCATTTGTTATAACATTTCAGATTCTTGATCTTTAAAACATTCTGTACTCGGGAATTAGTGTGGTACTGGAAGGCAAAAAAAAAGAAACAAGGAAACAAGCAAGTGCAAGTAAGTTAAATAAGTACAAACAAGTAAGTAGCATGTTAACTCAGGATAAGTTCTTTTCAGTACAACAGTTTTTTGGTCTGTGAATGGGGCTACATTGTGCTAATGTTCAAATAATAACTTTAATATCCATATTACAAGATTATTTTTAGCTATCATTAAATAGAAGACTCACATGGGCTGTAGTTATCTGAACATATGGGCAAGTTTAATAACAATATTTTGAAAATACAAGGATTTTCACATAAGAGTGTTATTTGGATATTGGAATATAATTTACTGTTGCAAATGTGCAAAGGACACTGTGTCACATATTTCTTTCTGAATATTGATTAATAATTTTTATTTGATTTTATTAATGCTTTTATTGATGGTTCTGGTTAGCACTTTTGCATCCTCTTTTAGAAAATTCTTCACAAAGTGTAGTACTTGGCTTAAGCAGGTATTAGCAAACCTCATTCTGCAGGTATGCAAATACAGAGTAGTTCTAATGAGAGGAAGTTGGAAGCTTCTTAACAAAGTATTTGTGTTAGCAAGTTTCTGTGCCTTAACAATTAGGCAGCAGTGGCCCCTTTTAATAGGCCTTTTTTCATTAAATTCTTTTTTTTCACACTATGAAAATAATGTTTATTTATTTTTAGATAGATCCTGGAAGCCTCTATTTTGTAACACAGTACTGTCTGTAGCTGTAATTGTTCATCTTTCCAAATCTAGTGCAGTGAAAGTAGAATAAGCATATTAAAATGGAACTAAATTTTAATTCTTTAATTTATGTCCAGCAGAAAGTTTCTGGGCGTGAGAAGGAGGAAAAGAGGCTACAGCTAATTAGTCATTGAAGGGCCCCTCACCTTCCATCAGCGTTACTTCCCAATCAGTAACTCTTGCTCCGAGCTCTCCTTCCAAGATCCCTAACTGTTAAGCAGCAATGTAGCTGTGCAGCAACCTCGTCTGCAATTGACTCCACATCCATTTCTTGTTCAATATTCAGTGTCAGGTTTGGCTTTTATAAGGTTAAAAGATGATTTTGCACCAGATATTGAAGTTATGAAGTGCCAGTAAAATGTTCGCACCAATATCTGACGCAAAAAAACCCCACAAGTTTCCTTTTTTGTGAGTTACTTTGTCACAACATATTGGGGACTACAGTTCTACAGTTTAGGTTATGGCTTCAAAAAAATTTCATATTTAATTAAGTCCAGGTTAGAGATTTTTTTTTTCCCCTTTTCCCTCCCCTGCATTGTTTTTCTTCCTTCATATCATATTAAACCAGAGAACTGAGAAATGGAACGATCATTGTTTCCTGGATTTGGGTTGCTTGGCTAACTCCACTGGGGTGATGGCAATGGCAGCAGCTTCTATCACAGTACCTAGTCACGTACATATTCAGGAATAGGGCATGCCACCACTCTATCTTCATCTGTCCAGCTGCTTCCATTATACTACTATATTATAAGACCTCAGAATGCCTTCAGAAGCACTCAAATTCAGATGACGAGGCCATGTCCCCAAACACCGACCACCTTCCTAGGTTACCTCTGTTGATTTCCAGACTGAGACCCCAGCTGTACCCACCACCTACCACCTGAGAGCTCTGTTTCTCTCTGAGATGTTCCCGTTGATCATCCTGGGATTCAGGCAAGCCTGGCAGAACCAGAAACTGCCTCCTCCTTGGCTAACAAGACAGTGTCCCCTGTGCCCCACTGGGAGAGGTGTGGGCTTATGGGTTTGGGTGGCTTGGCAGAGGGATGTTTCTGGTACATCGTCTGTTAGTGCTCTTGGCAATTAGTTATACGTCTGCTGGACACGTGTTGCACAGAGTAGCTCTCATCAAACTGCAAAGCAGACATCCCCAGTAGGATGCTGTGAATAGCAAATGAGGCAGGAAGCAACCTTCCCTTTTTCCCTTTTCTCTCTAGCAGGTAGTACATTGTGGTGTAAGGAATTTGTAATTAGTTGATATGAGGCAGAGGGTAATAAGCAAATATTGAAAATAGCAGAAAGCTGGAGACTGGGGTTTTGGGGAAAAATCTGCTTGGATAGAGACATGCATATTTAATAAGTCTTCAATAATTCATGTAATATTAATGTGATGTGTACAGTAATGCAAGTGTTTAGTAATGTTTTTGGCTGAAATTCTAATACCTAATTGGGATTTTTTTTTTTTAATTTCTGTCTTAAAATTCCTTTGGAACAGGTAGAATTAACCTAAGTAAACATTAATTGTGCTACAAACATGTCTGCTCTAGATATTTAACTGAAAATAGTTTAGTCCTTACAGTAATTTACAAATCTGCTTTTATCAAAAGCTTTTATTAACTGAAAACTGTCTGATTTTCCAAATGTTTTTGTGCCATGATCTCTTTTAATGCCTTTCCCAGAGAATCCATCACTATCTAAGCTGTCATTTTTTTCCTTTGTTGTTTTTCTTCTGACAAGGTACTGCTTTATGTTTGCTAGTCTGAATTAAAAAAAAAAAAAAGACAGCTGCAATGAGTGGTATAAAAGGAAGGTCTATGTTATAAAAACAACAAAAAAGGGAGATATTTTTGCTTTGCTTTTTGGGCTTGATAAGAGCTTATACATTTGCGATATTTTATGAAACTGTTGAAGCTAAATCTGTATCTTATGTTTCTACACTACACCCAGTTATATAAAAAAAATTGAAGCTTTCATAAAATGGACGTTGAAGAATTTTTGTACCAATTTTGTTACCAAATATAAGCTTTTTAATAAAATATGGCATTTTTAATGTACAAGAAGATGAAGATTGTTTGAGCAATTACTTGAATAAACAGTAAGTTAAATCCTGAGGCAGATCCAGCATTCCTGCTGGGCAAACATGCCAGAACTGCAGGAAAAGCGAAAGCACTGGAATTTTTGAAGGGTGTTCATGCCAGAGATCCAAACGTGCAGATTTTTGCAGGTCCACTGGATTCTTTTTCCAAGATAGAGTTTTGCCCCATATATGGCTTGCTTTCCAAAATAAAAGGCT
Source organism: Cygnus atratus (assembly GCF_013377495.2). Classification (NCBI taxonomy): domain Eukaryota; kingdom Metazoa; phylum Chordata; class Aves; order Anseriformes; family Anatidae; genus Cygnus; species Cygnus atratus. Next base: position 15,098,347 of record NC_066362.1, on the reverse strand, counting down.
TTATAACCCAGCAATGAACGATGAATTCCTTGGTGAATACTGTTGGGAACACAGTGCTAATCGGTAAGTATGTGAGCATACGTTATAGAAACCCATATTTTAGGGAGCATCACTACAGCATAATAGAGATAAAATAGCTGCAAAGATGGCAATGATAGTATTTTCTTTAATCGAGCTAAAATTAGTTCATGCCAAAGTATATCCCTTGTAGTCTGGTTGCTGAACCATGCCGAAGCATGCACACTACTGCTGCTGCCTCTATTAGGCTCGAGGAATGTAAGCATGGGAGTGTGTGCCCACGCTGCAAGCGAGATGGACAGCATGTTGATATTTTCGTTCTGGTCTCCTTGCTTGTGAAGTGTACATGTAGCAAAGGTTATTGGATGCTGACACATCTTCCCTCTCCAGAACTCAGAGGGTGGGTATTTTTTGTAACTCTTTCCCTCCAGGAGGGGGAAAGGAGGGTGAACTGTGCTCTCAGTCGTTCCCCCTCCCTCTTCTAGCACTGTATGTGAGCAAAGTTAAAATGTGTATGCATATGGGGAGGAATGTGTGCAGGAGTAGGAGTTACCAGTGAGGAGGATGGGAGGGTGCCATATGTTCTCCTGCACTGCAGGTTTTACTGTTCCCCCGAGATTGTGGTTCTGAAATACTATTGATTTCTTGTCCAAAAAAAAACAGTTGTCTTGCAATAAGCAATCAGTATTGTAAAAGATTTAGCTATTACTGCTTATGGTTGCTATCCTTGCAATTACTGGGATGTAAGCACTGACTTATTTGAGGAAATCCTAAGTCACCTTGTTTTTTGTTATGAAGGATTTTCCTGCATTCAGATCTAGGTCAGTATTTATTATTATTACAGTCTTTTTTTTTTTTTTTTAACTACATATTGCAAATCATGTTCCTGAAGCACGTATCACCCAAAAGAAGCCCAAAAGAAATGCTTAGTATGAAATTAGTGTTACTCACTTACTTTTTGGTGTAGATTTTTTTCTGCCTCAGAAGTTAATGCATGAGGCTTTTTCCATTCTGTTCTCCTTTCTACAAGACTCTTATTTTATCCCCTTTTAAAATGTTAACTAGGAATTTGCTGTACAAAGTCCTGTACAAGTAAATACAAGCAAACTTTACACATATTGAAGACTTTTCAATTGCTGGGTTATTACAGGCCATTCTTCTATACATTTGGAAAATACACTCCCTTTAATTTACCCAGGCATCAACACTTCCACCACACCTTAGAATTAAACTGAACCTGCCTCACGATCAAAGATATTTTTCTTCTTAATACCAAGTAGCATTCTTCCTGGAGACTGTCTTGACAGTGTTTTGCTGTACTGAGCAATGGGAAAACATCGCCGTGTGAAGTTTATGTTGCTTCAGTGCAGGTTATAAAGCAATCATAAAATCAATGAATTCATAGACTTTTACGGTGAGCTAAGAAGCCTCGTGCTCATGTAATCTGACCTGCGGGGTGCTGGACATAGATTTAATTCATTAGAAGCTGAATTGTAAGGTATGAAGCAGAATAACTATTTTAAGATGTGAATTACATTTTAAAGCAAGGGCTTGATAAGTAAACTCTTCAAGACTGACCAGTCTTGAATTTGAAAAGTTCTGTGCAAGAAACCACATCATAGCCATGTATAGTCTTTGATCTGAGGTGCTCGACACACCAAAGCTGCTGGTACAATAAAGTATGTAATGAGAATAATGGTCCGGCATGTAAACATCTGAAAGATGATTTCTAATGCATATTATTTTAAAATGCAAGTTTGCTTACAACCACTTCTATACATAATCTGGAATTACTCTTTTCAGTTTGGAAGTCTCATGATTTTGTAGAACATCTCTGGGGCTTTCTCTTAAGAAAAGTTTTAGCATAGGTTTTACTTCTGTTTGGAGATTTTTTCTTCTAATTTTAAAATAAATGATAAGAACTTAAAAAAAATAAAAGTTAGGTTACTTGCTTTAACTAAAATTTAGTTCTTAGGTTAGTTCTGTAGTCTACAACTGATTTTTTTTCCCTCCACTCAAAGCACCTCGTGGGCAGGGAACCCAGTACCTATATGGGACAGGGAATTTAATCGTGCATCTTGACATATAACTGTGCCTGGTTCTAATTACTCTTGCACACTAAATTTCTTCTTTAAAGACTATTTCTATTGTATCTATATACAATTTTTATGAACAAGCTATTACTTCCCTTTTTTTCCTTGGAAATTCAACTAGTAAATACTCTGTGCCCCAGGTATATGTTCTAAAACACTGTGATTTTTCTTGTGTAATAGTATTATGCCCTTCAGTTTCTATGAGGGGTGTTTGCATCTTTGTTTTCTATAACACATTGTAGCCTTATTTATATTTCATGTTAGTTAAATTCACAGTTTATGTATCTTTTGAACAAGGGAAAATACAAGGGGGATGGTAGCTGAATTTTAATAATGGATGAGGAAAGAAGTTGTGATTGTAGCAGTTTTCCTAATGCCACTTTAGTAAAGAATCTTTGTTAACAATCCCTATCAATCCTTTATATATATGGAAACATTTTACTTTGTTACTGAGAATTCAGAGGAGTGCTGGCAAAGCTAATTTCTGTTTCCGTTTAGAGTTCAGGTTCTCCATTTCCAGTCTCCTTCCATTTTGTAGAGCTCTTTTGTACTGTAATTCTGCATGAAGTATGAGTCAATAAAAATCTTGGCCACCAAGTAGTATTCATACTATTGCTCTGCAAGTTCTGGGCAAGATCAAACGTATGTCATGTCCACACGGCATCCCGTTAGGCAGTAGTATCGCATGTGAAACTTGGATTGGAGCACTAGATGTATTGTAGTAGTCAGCAAGTAATGTTGAGAGGTTTGTTTGTTTGTTTGTTTTCCCTGGGTTATAATTATAATGACTAGTGATAGGCACTGTATTAATGTCTTTAATTAAAGACATGTTTTTTTGAAATGTGCATCCCCAAACCAGAGAGATCTCATGTTGATGTGAGAGGAATTCACATTCCATATGCCTTACTATGACATTTCATTTAAACAGATTATGGTGTTTGTGCTTTTTGAATTCTAAGCTTGTCCAGCTTGAGAAGTTGCATGTCATCATGTCTTATTGTCATATGCATATTTTAATAAACTCCTGCTGGTTTTAGGTCCATAAGAGAGAATGTTGAATAGTACCTCAGTTAGAACAGACATTGGGAAACCCTTTAAAACAATGTCCAAAGACATTGGGAGGCCTTTTAAAACCCTTTCAGTTTTAAAGTGAATCATATAACTACTCTTTCAGTAGGGCTATCCCACCCAATTCTTAATGTTTTTATATTCAAAGAGGCATATGGAATGTAAATTCCACTCACATCAACATGAGATCTCTGGTTTGGGGCACACATTTCAAAAAAAAACCAACAACCCTCTTTAATGAAAAACATTAATAAGTGCCTATCACTAGTCTTTATAATCGTAACCCAATTTTTTATGTCCATCTTATGGCAATTCAATATATACCATGTTTTCTTGGTTTGCTTATGAGAAAGTCACGTAAAATAGTGTCATCTGTACTTCAAATCAAAATGTGTTATCTATCTCTCATTCGAAGGTACGTTACTCTGTCACAGAAATTAATTACTTTGGTTTGGCATGATTTGGTTCTGACAAAGCCATCTCAGCTATTATTTAGCACCATATTAAAATTTCCGTGTGCATATCAAAAGGTAATTTAACTGTGCAGTCAAATGTAAATAAGTTATTACTTTGTGGCAATAAGACTAAACAATACTACAGTGCTATTCGGTGGTCTAGTTTTGAGGAACAGAAATGTAATGTACGAGATACTAATTTCAGAATAGTGCTAGTGCTAATGACTTCGTTATATGAGAACTTTTTAAACTCCTTAATGTCTTCTTTGGATTTCAACTCAAGTTTCTGGGAATTTGCTCAGGTAAATTGGCAATTAAGGTACTTTCTGACGTAATTAGTGAAGCATACTTTAATTAATAAACTTGCAATCACTAAATGTAAGTTCTATTCTTAAAGTACTACAGCTTGGATAATGAAAACATTTACAACCTATATCATTCATGGAGAACAATAGTAGAATACACCTTATTACATTTTGCAATGAATCAGTGAGCTCTCTTCTCTTTCTTCAGCCCCCGCTGCTGACAGCTATTTTAAGAACAGAATTAATACTTACGTATTTACAACTCCTGTAAATCAGATGGATTAGAGAGAATAAGTTGTAGACAATGCTAAAGTTGGAATACATTTTCTAAAGTGTATTAGACACCAGCTGTAAATATATAGCAGAATTCCTCTGTAATAAATCAAAGCATTTATGATAAGCCTGGGCTGTGTACTAACTAGTAAGCATATTATCCTACTCATTCTTGTCGTACTTTTGTACATAGTAGGGTACATCCAGTTAAGAATTGAGAACAGACATTTTTGTGGGCTACTATGGTTGGTTCTCTGACAGCTAAGATGCCAATATGGAACTAACATAACCTGCTCTGAAACTTTTTTTTTTTTAATTCACGTATTTGGAGTTTAAATACAGTTTCTGACCAATCCTTAGATTGGATGTGAAAGTATGAATTCTAGAAGAGCTTTACATTATCTCATGGAGACGTAGTCGTGATTCATTATAGCTTTTGTGGATTTGCTTACTGCAGGTCACCACTTTGAAGACTGGGTGATGGACTAGGTCAGCAGTTGCTGTATAATGATTCCCATCTTCTTATAAGGTGCTATAAGCCCTGACTTCTTCAAGTCACGTTTACTGTTGTGTTTGTTTTTTCTTTCTTACTAATCACACAGGTCAACATTTGTCAATGGATCTCTGCTCACAGTCCCTGCAAAAAGGGGGTGGGCAACTGGTAGTGTTTTCTTTGGGCTTTCAGTTTCCTTTTTTTTCCAGAAGAGTTTGAGTCTTTGACTTTGAAATCTTTGCATCTAAACAGTCAGTTTCTTGAGCACATGATAGCCAAATTTATCTCCACTTATAGCTATGACTCTGTTGAACTGTTTTAGAAAGCTGATTTCCTTCTAATTGTAACTTTGTATTTTTAGAGTGTGTGTATCCCTACAGAATTTATATATATTAACAGGGAGAAATGTGCTAGAAATAATGGAGGTTGAAGATTTTAAGAGTGATTATTTAAAGACAAGATAAGCAGCAAGACATTCCTAAAAGTTATCCTAAGCACAAAGCTAACACAAAACCAAACACTACTGGTCCTACTGGTCAAGAGAATAATTAAAAACATCAGAGATGTTGCTGAGAAGGTGCTTTCTTTTATTCCTTTTGACTCGCTGCAGAAGATGCTGTGGAAAATACATCTGCTTTTCCAAGGAAGGTACGTAGAAAATATTCATGTAATTATATAAATTGGGAATACAGCTATGTTCAGAATACTCTAAACTGGACTAATCGCTCTCTCAGAAGTGTTTCAGAAAAGAGCACAAAAAAGTTTAGGAGTATTAAAAAAAAAAAAACAACAAAAATGTCACAAGAAGAAAAATTGAAGATACCATGAGGTTATTTAGTTTAGAAGTCAGTTAAGTTGAACCAATAAAATATATGTAATTATCTAAAACAGTGACTGTTACACAGAAGAGAGAAATTGACATCTGTTAGACTTTCCAATTTTTATGAAACTGCCCAACATTTATGCATCTTTAATTTATTTCATTATTTCTAATAATCTTGATTTACTGTAGTTTAGTAGATTGTACTTTGGGGGGTGAATTTCTCGACAAAATTGGCCAGACTTCCTTTAGTTGTCTGGATTGTTCAGATTCTTGACAACAGGGAAACTTGTAATTTTAAAGCAAGACCATATTAAGTAGTGAGAAGTCCTTTGAAATGAGACTTTAAGAGAGGGAAAAGAATTTGAAGACAAACACATTTCCTTCAGATAAAATGCTGATTTTGATTTTTAAATTTCTATGTTCATATTCTGTCAACACTAAAAATGGATATTAATATTTTGAAATTGAATATTTGCTAATTCTTTCATGAAGAAGACTATTTTTTAAAATCAAAGCCTCATTTCAAAAAGCATCACCTTTTTGCATATGTATTTTTGATAGAAAAGAGTCCCGATGGAAAGCTTTTGACTGAAAGTGGTTCCTTAATTATTTATGAATCTATTAGTGGAGGCAGAATACTGATGTAGATGTACCTTTAACCTGATCAGGAATATCACACAAAACCCATTAAATAGTTACCTGGTGTAAAAGTAAACTTATATTCAGTGTAATTAAATCAAATGGCATCTCTGAATGCCACTAACAGCAGGCAGAATAAGACTAAATTGCTGTTGCAGATTTAGAATAGTTCTGAAATTTTGAACTTCTAGTTGGTGAGGTTAGCAGCATATGCTAGTTAAGGTTTCTCAGTGGTCCCAGGAAAACGTAAAGGAATATTTATGTTAGTACATAGTACAATTTTGTAAAAACTGTCCTCTTCTGTAAATATAGAAATGGTGTTTTTTAATTTGTTTCTTTTTGGTTTTGTTCTATTGTGTTTTCCAGCCAGATCATACAAAAGTTGTTGAACAGAGACTTTCAGATCAGTAAGCAAATTGTGAGACTTTCATACAACAGTCACAACTTAACAGTGAGGAAAATTTGTTAATTATTAACATTAGAACCTATAAAGTTGTTAGTACAGAACGTCTCTGAAACAATGACATTTAAAATGTAAATTTCAAGATTTTTAATGTATGTCATTTACACACAGTAATTCCATTAAAAGTCTGAAAAATCTCTGAAGAACTTGCTAGATTGGAGGAAAGTAATGGATTTTGTTAGAAGGTGAACTACTTTCACTTTAGTAACTTATTGTACAACTTAGTAACTAAAGTAACAATATTTTGACAATAGCATCATTTAAAAAATAAAAATCTTTGTCATGCTTTAATATTACCATAATGCTAAGACTTGGCTGGCATACATGGCATCAGCAGGTCAATGAGAGATGTCTTTTGGTTATTGCTTAAGTGAGTGTAGATTACAGTTTTGCTGAGTAATGCAGTAATTTTGTTATATTTTTCAAGCTTAGGAATTTAATACTAATAGTAATACTCTGTACATTGTTCGCAATAGGTTCTCTTTCATAAATAATAGTCATAATAAGATAAACAGAGAAGTCTTGAGTCCTCAAACAGGTTTCTTCTGAACAAATTTATTCTCATGAAAAATAAGTATTAAAGGCAGTTCAACTAATGAATATCTACACAATTCATCCTCACTCGCTGACTGCTACAGTTACCCTTGGTTCGGTGTTGCTGGATGACATAAGTGATGTCACGCTGTTTATCCAAATGACATTGGTACAGGAAAGAGCTATTATTAGTCCAAATGTTTCCCTTCCAGGAGTCCATTGGAACCTGATTGTCCCTGTTTGGGTTTATATTAATACAGGTCCCTGAAAAAAGTCATGTCCTTTTAATACAAGTTTTCTTGCCTCTCCTTTTTCCTTTAAAAAGCAAGCGAGCTACACCTGGATAAAATTACGCTCTTCCTCTAGCAGTATTTTTCCCCAAGGAATGTTGTATAAAGTCTCTGGTCTAGAGTTTTAATAAAAGGGAAATCATATTAGATGTTAGAACAATTCCACAAAGTTCAGAGGAGTTGTGAGGAATTACAAGAGAATTAGTGTAGGTACAACCTGGTTTTAGTTTAGTTCTGAACATTAGCTTGAACCCAACCATTTCAAGCTTTGAAGTCAGAAACTTCTGCAAGCGTTAAAGATCTGTACAGTGTGGTTGTTTCTGTTAGGAAGGACTATCTGACCTTGAATGAAGTGTAAAAAAATACATATTCCTTTTGTCTGTAGCCATATAAAAGAATGAGTCTGACTGAACAAATGCATTTTTTATTGGCTTGAGGTCCAGCTTTTTTTTTGTACCCTCTTGACCGCTTCTAAGTGCAATGCTAAGACTTAAAGCATGCAGTAGAAACAAGGCTGAGCGTTGAAGATGCTGTTTTCATCTTTTCTTAATGAAAAACATGCATTTGTGGGGTATAAATCTATGTTTTCATTGCATCTCCTTGGAGAGTTGTCTTAATGCCTACTGTTGAAATTCAGCACTTTGCTGATGCTTGAGCTAAAGCATGGTCCTTTAATACAAGAATTGTTCAGTTATCATCATGGCAGAGTGAAGGATGATGCCTTACATGGATGTCCACAGAGGCTGATGTTAGAGAAACTGATCCAGTTTACCAGACTGGATCAGGATTAGAGTTATTCTTTGAATTCTTATTGCCAATTTGGAATGAATGCACAGGACCCTGCAACACTTATGTCTGGAGAAGAAGCCAGTGTATTTTAGTATTTATTTTTACATTATCAGATCATCCTTTAGTCCCTTAGAGGCTTAAAGAATATTTATATTGTCCTTGAGATTTTTTATATGTAAACAGACACTAGCTTTTCCCTGATGTAATGATTTAACAAGCAAAGTTCAAATGAGCAATGAGACACCATAATTTCTTCAGTGCTGCCTTATGTGCTTCATTAGCAAACAAGTATAGTGAACAAGGATTCATCACCTCCTTAGAGAAACAGGACAAGTCAGTAGGGCAAGTAGGAACGGATACAGGAATATGGCTTTCTCAAGTCATAGGAATCCTTGCCATAGTTTGTCCTAAGTTCTACAATAAGAAGTATACCTCTTGTGTTTTAAATATATTCAGAACTTGTCTCAATTGGTCTGATACTTTTTAACTGGAGTCAGGAACTGCTAATGAAACGTTTATTATTTCTGGTAATAACTGTTAGAGGTTTATGAATATCCCACGTATAACCACCCCCCAAAAAAGCCCAAAGAGCAAACGGTGCAAAACAGTGCAGAAGCACTTTTCAGTAGCAAATCTTTTAATGGGCTGTGGTTGACCATGCTATTAAATGGACTATTTTGAGTTGGTTCAACCACTGATGTTTTTGTGTAAAGCTTCCCCTCTAGAATTCTGCCAAAAAATAATAGTGTGAGAGAAGTTGAAAAAAAAACACAGCTGTATACTTATTTGGCTATATGCAACTTCAGTGGAATACTCTTAGGTCATCTTAAAGATTGTTTTTTCCAGACCAGAATTATTTGATTTGCACTTAACTTCCAGTAACCGGTGCTAATAGAACAATTCAAATGGTTCAATTTATTTATGACAGTGAAATAGATCCAGGTCAGGAAAGACTTAGATCACCTTGTCTGACCTCTGCAGTTTTTTCAGCTACAGCATTTTAGCCTCAAGATGTGCCGTAATCAGGGCCATGATCCAGACGTCAGCATGTCAAGGAGCTGACAGGGTGAAATATGCCCTTGCAAACAGTTCGAAGGAAGAGTAAGATGAAATCCTACTTTTTGGTAAGATGAATTCACCGCTTTTCCAGGAACCATAGTTGTTACATGGCCTTCTGAAATACTTCATTGTGCATTCTCTTTAGAATTTATTACCTTTCGAGAAATGTTCCTTGGTAAATAAGGAAAGACTGGAGAATTAATCTTGTGTTTTCACTTACTTTTATTTTTTTTCTGAAATAATTAGAAGTTGTTGTTTTTGTCTGGTTAGTTGACTATTTACTAAGAATGAACTAGGGGAGAGAGAAGGCAAGGAAGGTGTGGAAAGTAGCTGGAGGTATAGATGAACATAATTTATGGTTATAGCAAATATAGTTATGGTAGGCTCCCCAGTGGAAAAACAGGCTAATTTTGGTTTCCAAGGATTAAAGCGCATAACTTTTATTTGATTTCGTGATAGGACTTTAAGTTACTTCTCTTAATCCAGCCTTGTAACTGTCAGCAATGTCATTGGAATTAGTATATGGAATTACTGTATGGAGAGAGAACTGCTGCCTGTTGTGGATACATTCAGGAAAAGTACACAATGCTTGTGCAGAGAGAGAAAAGCATTTTTTTTTTCTAGGAGAATTAATGCAGTTTGGGGGGTTATGTATAGACTCAGAAAAAAACACAGTTTAAATACACAGGGACAGCAAATACGGTGTGGAAGACAGAGAGGGAGAGTGAATGTTCAGTTTAAAGCATTTATTGAGTGTGTTCTTGCTGCCTCTTTCTGATAGTTAAGTTTCATTGTTGTCATCATCTTCCCCAGGGAAATCGAGATAGCAGAGTCAGCTAAGTGATGTACCGGTCGGGTGCTCAGCCTCACGAAGGAAGGGGCTGACATCGCTTGGATCTTAACTCTCGGAAGAGCCAGCAGCATCTCTAGTTGACACTTGAGTATCCTGCTTCTCTTTCTCCATCCTCCATGTACTGTCCCCCTGTGTATTTAAACTATGTGTATTTCATAAATCTTGTATACAACCCTGCTCAATTACATTAATTTTATGGGAAAAGCTGCTTTGTCTTCTCTTGAACTTGGACACTGTGATGTGATAATGATTAATGGAGCAAGGTGTTTGCTGACTGGCAGCAGGGCTCCAGAATGCCACGTAGGGACATGATGTGTTGCCAGCTATGCTTGTGAGCAGCCTATTTGATCTTATAATCAGTACATTTTTTTTTCTCTGTTTAGAGCTAACAGCATGAGAATTTACTGCACTGTTTTGAGCATTACAGTTTCTTGCTTGAATTTGGCTTAAGGAAACAAAATCTCTTGAATCTTACATCCAAATGGAAATGCTTCTTTTCGTTATGCTTGCACCTAAAACTTGTTTCCATCCTTTGAAAACTTTTACTAAAAAAAAAAGAAAAAGATGTTTTTTTGATTTTAGAAAGTACTAAGCCCCATGAAATATTTTATAAACATCACCAAAGATTTATTTTTGTAAAGGTGCTGGAATAGGGTCATATTTGGTCAAGACAATCAGAGGAAAAGTAATAGCATTGATCATTAATATTGATCATTAATCATTATCATAATGATCATTGATCATTAATATGTACCTCCACATAATGATAATGATAATAATAATAATAATAATATAGCTTGAAAATGCCTTGTTAATATAATAGATGGTCTTTGTTAGAAAAAATGACACCAAAACAAACAGTTCTAAAATTATGCATCTCTGATATCCCAACTACCTCGGCTCCAGAAAACAGAGGTGCCAGCATCCCAGAGAAGGGAATGATCAAGCAGTACAAAAGAAGCCGGAACTTTAATAACTTTTCCTCTGTGTGTCTAGCTTTTATTTCAGGATATCTGTGGTACAGGTAGTAATCCTGCAAAATACCCTGGAGACTGCAGAAATCTTTAACTGTTGTTTTAGAGATGGTCAAACAGAGATCCGGATGAATTGCTGCTGAAGGTCAGACACTGAGTCGGTAGAAATACTGGGGAGTATTGATCCTGCAGGATCCTGTATTGTGTTACTGCTTGGTGCTGTTCCACAGATAGTCCCTGGTGTCAGAGGGGAAGGCGTTGAGGATACAGCTGGCCACAGGAACTAGTGGGGAAGCAGTATTTGTTTGGTAGAATACATAACAGAATCATAATAATATACTATTTTTAAATAATCAATTTCTTAATTAACATAGATATGACAGCAACATTTAAATATTTTTAAAACCTTATTTTTTTACAGTATGCATGTTTTGTTAGTTATACAAATGTAGCTTTAACTATGCTTTTGATAATAGCTGTAGACAGGTGTGTTGCCAACTGGGGCAACTTACTCAGTGGGGGGAAAAAGATGTTCATTAACTGAAGTATAAAATCCAAAGTCCTCTGGGTCTAGGTATAAGAAAACAGTCCCAGACTAATACCGAATTTGCTATTTAGTATGTGCCTTTAGTATACAGATATTTAAAATTGCTATCCTATTTAATTTCCAGATAAACTGTAGATATTTTCATATGGTATTGGTTATGTAATTTTTAGAAATATTTCAGTCTATATTAAAGTTTCTTTGGTTATGGCCAAGGATATTTCCCGAGTTCAACTGAATCACACAATTAATTTTGCCTTAATATACTTTATTTTAGAATAATTTCTATAAAGTTTATATTATCAATATGGGATTATTGAGATAATTTATTTACATATTTTTAGTAAATTATTTTTTTAAAAAATGTATGTTTCATGTGAAGATTTTGAACATTAACTGCTAATTTACAGTATATCTCTGTTAGACGGGTGCATGTAACTCCACATCCATTTTTATATACTCAGGAATAGTTCAGACAGATCAGGTACTCCAGCTGGATTTTTACTTCCTCACTGTGGGAACGTTTTTCCTTTTTGTCTATATACAAATGCCTGAATCTGATGTAAAGAAAGTGCAAAGCCAGCCATTGACATAGTTTGTAAGATAGAAAACTGAATATTAGGTAGAATGAGAAAGTTTTAAAGACTCGTATATAGTTTGTGCATAGACGGAGGTAATATGATGGTAAGATAATGCTGTTTTTCTGCATTTCTATTTGTGTTCACCTAAACTAAGAGATAAATATATGCTATAACCACTAAAGGTTGTTATTAATAGGTTACAGATTCGGTTATTTATTTTTGATTTGTTTTGCCTGCTTTATATCAAGCCAAAAAGAATTGGGCACTCTTCTTACCTTATCTCAATCTGTGCCTCATCTTTCTCAGTTTGGCTTTTGAGATGCTGCTGTTTGCCTCCTCCTTCCCAGCTGTTCACTAGAAAAATCAGGACTGAAGCCAATTCATTTGCTTTCCTACTTTATTACCAAAAATGGCAAAATTTTGCCAATGTTGTCACTTTTCCACTTCAATAATAGATAATAAAGTTGCACGTGGGAATTCTTGCATATTTTCAAATTTTTGAGTGTGGGAGGAGTACTATTTCTGGCTCTTACTCTGAAATGCTAAAACATGAAAGACTGTATTATGCATTTTTTTTCCCATGATAACCAGTATTTTTAGCTTATTTCTGATTCATCTGAATCCAAGATAAGCTATCAGAGGCACAGAAACAAATGGTCATGTATATGCTCTGGATTTCCTTTCTCTATATACTTTGGAAAGACAAAGTGTTTATTACACTCACTGTGTAGGGAAGAGGGAAAAAAAATCTGAGAAATGTATGTTTTTTCTTTTTGCATCTCACCAGGGACATTTTTTGACACCAGCTATTATTCAGTTTAATAGGAAATGGTTTATATCTGTGAAGGACATATTCTGTTCCATTTAAAGACATTTAAATATCATATATTGTACAAGGTGTTTCGATTTAATTGTATTTCTGAATGCTACATAGCTTTAGTAGAAAAAGTTTGGAAAAAAAAAATTAACAAGGCAAGAAGGAAGCAAAATCTTTTTTGGATTTCTGTATTACACCCAGGGTCTGTTATGGACGTTGTAGGAATTCCTAAAATAAATTCTCTGGAACCAATAAAATCTGGCACAATGTATTGCTGATGTGAAGAGATCTGTAGTCTTCACACCAAGTTAAAATTCAATAATATAGCATGTGCATGCCTACCGGCTCCAATATTGTTTGTATGACTACTACCATTCCTCATTCAGATTACCGTTCCTCATTCTCCACGCTTATTAATGAAAACATATGTGGGTATAAAAAAATATTGTTTAGGGAAGACTGACTTGTGAGTTAACTGTACATTTTAAGGTGAAAGGGAAGGGTGACAAATATGACTTGAGAATTCCTGCAATTGTGTATATAATCTCCAAGAGCTAAAGGACATTTTTGTAGAGGATGTGCAATTATATTTAAAGAATTTAAAAATAATAATAATAATTAAACAATCCGTAACCTATCTGTTAACTTACCTGTTTGTAATTCTTTTAAGGCAGATAATTTTCATCATTTGTTTAGTGCCGTCAGGACTGGGAGCTGTTTGTAGCATAGGCATAACCACTAACCACTGAGGATGTACAACTGAAAAACGTAATGTTAGTGTTTCAACAGATAGCGAAGCAGTTTTTCCTTTTAGAGTTGAGGTAACAGAGCGCTGATGCATATGGGGACTTTAAATACACCAGTGTAAGACCTGTGTTGTGGAAGGTGGATATGCAAAGGTATGGTTTTCAGGATTGTCAGCTGGAGGAGGTGCTGGCTTAGTAGCAGATGATTTTTCTTAGCAGGCTATCACTGTGAAAGAAGGAGCTCAGCTGCTTCCTACATGCGATTGAACACCCAATTTTAATTTAATACTCTAGGCATTCTTGCATTTTTCTACATTCATACTGTGCAAATCATCTTCCTCAGAATAATCAAGGTCTATCAAAGCTGTTAGAGATGAAAGACTGCAAAACCAGGGTAATGGCCATGATTAGAAGCAGTAGGGGGGTATAAGGGATGGGTGGTAGAAGTCCAAAACGATTAACATAAATGGAACAGATAGTGGTGTGTTTCTTTACCGATAATGGAAAATACCCAATACTGTAAACTAATCATCAGTTCAGTTCTGTTTCATATGTTCATAAGCCCATGAACCTGTCAGCACACTGGGTGCAAGGACATTCTGTACCAGCACTTTGCTCTCTCGTGTTCGTAGACTGGCAGCATGCTTTTAAGATGGAAGTACAGAGGGTATCATTGGGGCTTGTCAGAATGCTGAAAATCTGAATGATGGCTTTCTTAGGTAACCATTATCTGGAGCCCTTTTACCTGCAAAGTTCATCAGTGATTGGCTGTAATAAGTAAAAGCCACATGAGAAATGCAGGTAATGTGTAGGGTAGCAGATGACAAAAATTAAAAAAAATCAAAAACAAGCACACAACTTTTTAAGAAAACAAAAATATTAAAGTGGGCAGATTGATGAAATTGATATTATGTAGAAAGCTTATTAAATAGAGTGGGAAACCTAAGAATTTAAGCTTGTGGAAACAGAACAATATCTGAGGAGAGGCACTCTCTATTGGTGAGCACTGTAGAGATCCAAACCTGAGTAATGTTTTCCCAAGTAAAAGTAATCAACGTGTGTTTCAATAATGTCAGTATTTCGGAAGCATACATAAATGTATATGTTTAAACTGAAAGCTGGTATTTACTAAAGCTTTTCAAATAGAGTATAAGGTTGAAATACAGCGCATATGGGCCGAGGGATGTATGTTCATGGTTTGCTGGGGTTTACTCAGTGCACATGTAAGGAGTGTTCTGTAAGCTCTGTTAGGTATAGTCAAAGAGAAAATTTGTCAGCCTTTTGAGGGGTAATGTTCTCCTAAGGTACTACAATTAATTTGAAGGCATCCAGTCAGGAATTTCTCTCAAAATGTTTGTGCTGCACTCACCACCCCCACTCACTCACTTAATATAGTGCAAATGTATAGATAAAAGAATCGTTTTAAGAAAGGGTAGACTATAGCTCGCATCTTAGAAATTTAAGTACAAGTTATGGGTAGATAATACAGGTTTCCAATTTCTTTATCAGAGGTAGTTTTTTGAAAATATGAGTAACACAGGAATTGAGGGAGGATGGACACGGTACTTCTGTAGGTTGTGTGAAGTGCCAGAACTTTAGCAATGTGAATTTATACATAAAAATGTCCATACACTGCAGAATTTAACACTTGCAGTTACACAGTCAATATCATACTACATTAATAAGCTGAAGGGGACAGTAGACAATTTCCTTTAGTCCAGAGTTCCCCAAATCTCTCAGGTATGTCAGCTGTACTGTTTCTCTAGTGGTGATAGTGGCATTATATTAAAACTGGAATTGTACACTTGTGATCTTAACTTCCTAGTTTATCATTATGAACAGTTGGTATGACATATGAGTGGTCCATGTGAACACAGAAGGAGGGTAGTACTACATGCTGAAGATCTCTTTCTGGGAATTTCTTTAGACTTCCATTTAAAAATAAATAAATAAAATCATTGAGTTTCACTCATCAGCTATTTTGGCAACAGTCCATGATATAAATGACATTTTGGTCTCTATTCAGCACCTCTCTATTTCTGGCTGACCAGAAAACTCAGACTACTTTGTTAGGTTTATCAAAGTATTCAGAGGCACTAAAGGTCAGAGGTAAAAGATAAAATACTCATTTTATTTTCTGAAAAAAGTATCTAACATTAAATGAAATATTATCCTGAGTCTAAAAATAAATTGCACATAGTTATATATATCTTTTAGTATCTTTGCTTTTTGTCAGTCCTTGTGGCCTTATTTACTGGTATGTAAGTAGAGAAAATGCAATTTTTAACTGACATGCTCAGCTGTCTTGTATTGTTTAGTCCTGGTGCAAGCTGTTACAACTGCATGCATGGGTTTTAATGGACGAGTTCATTCAGAGATAGTACTGAGTTGTAACATTTCATCATATTAATTCTTTGTATTCATGACAAATCAATAACCATCTGTTTTGATCATGTACATGATTTGAGTTTCAAGCAGAAGGAAAACATGGACCAAGACTGAAAAATGTTTTCACATCTGCCAGAAATCCCCTGTGCCAAGTTTCATCTTTACTGCACATTGTTTCCAGGTGTGCACAGTAAAATACTGTTGCTGTTCTCCCGTATTCTGTATTTTCTGTTTTGAGCTGAGGGGTTGGTGCTTTCAATAAAGATTTACCTTGAGTTTGATCTACACTCAATAAATCTATAATCCGTATTACCAGAATTCCTTACAGTTGCTGTTGCCCTTTCAGCATCTTTTTGAAGTATCAACATCTGTGTTTTGCAATGAAAAATAGAGGCCCAGTGAGATTTATAACTCTCCTAGATCTTGCCACACACAGTAAGCGTTACGGCAATAAAAATGAAGAGGGAGAGAGAAAGGTCAGTGTACAAAAACCAGCCTTTCTTCTACACCCAGGCACGCATTTACAGTTCTTAAAGGAATTGCTTTGCTGGGATTCACAAGCAAATACCTTTCCTGAGCTGATGTACCTGAGTCTTCCGTTTAGGCATGGCTGGCTGCTTGGAACGAAGGCACCTGTGTTCTGTGCTACAGGCGCTGAAGCACGTCTTCAGGGAGTGAGGCCCAGTGCCATACCAAGCCTGAGGGGCTTTGGACTGTTTCTCATTTTAAGAAGTGCCCTGGAGCTCCCAGCAGGGCTGGGGTGGTAGCACGCTGCTCTGGCCGCTCAAGGGCTCGTCACTACAGCATGTCCAAGTCAACTTCTACAAGCATACATGAACTTTATCGTATACTTGTGCAGATGAGACAACTCATTTGTGCTGAGATCTTGGATCTACTTGATAGAGAAGGTATAGACCCAAGGGAAACAACGTTCATGGGTAAAATGGAGGAAGAGCTGTAGGCCACTGGGGACAGCATGTCCTTGGCAGCTGGGAAGGTCTGGGTTCAGGACCCTGTGCACTGAGGCCTCAGTGACCTGCTCACAGTCACATCTTAAGCTCCCGAGTCCAATCTCCAGTCAGCAGATTGTTTTTTTCTCTCTACAACTTAAAAACACATTGAAGCCATTAAAAGAACTGCTGTTTCCCTGAATTTTCATTAACTGCACTGCTATTACTTCCTACCGAAGAATTAACATGGTTGGAACCGATTTTAAAAATAAGCTTGCCTTTACTTTGGTGACTTAAACCTGCAAAGGGGTATGGGAGAGCAAACAGCATTGTTCAGTGTTGCTTCCTTTCTGCTGCTGTTCTGGCTGTAACGCAGAGGCAATTTATTTAAGCTCGCCCCCCCTGCACCCCCCCCTTTTTTTTTTCTGAATCTTTCCTTTTTTTTTTGCTAGTCAGAGTTATTTTTTAAAATAGAAATAGAGAAGGCAGAAGCAGTGATTGCTGCAGGGAAGCACTATGGAAACCTGTCACGACAACAGCTTCAAATGAAAGAGGATCTTCAGCATTTAAAAAGTAAAAGTATTTGTCAGATACTCCAGAGGCAGAGTTGGAGAGGAAGGAAGTGTACAGAGAGGTGTTTAGAAGAAAATACATGGTCTTGCTTTTCACTAGGGGAAAAATGTGTTTCTGGGCTCAGACATGCAATTATATATCCTACAATGTATTTATGGTCTGGGACCTAAAAATGCCCAATTATTTAATCTGCTCTAATGCTATGTTAACAATATTGTCCTTTATGGCTGATTAGACACATTCACTACAAAATATAACTTGAGTTTCCAGCTGTTTTTTATTTTTTGTTTGTTTGTTTTTTAAGAAATTGTGGACAGATATTTCACTTCTTTGAAAGAGTTAATCATTCATAAAACTGAAAGGAAGTTATTCATGATGCTTGCAGCAATAATTAAATAAATACATCTTTAGCATAGATCTTGGTTGTGGATTATTGTCTTTATTTTCCAGATGGAAAATGTGAAGCATGATGTCAATGTGGTATTTGATCCCAAATCACTTGATACTTGTTCCCTGTGCCCTTGCTAAAGAAAACCTCAAATGCATTGTGTTGTTAGTAGTAAAGCAAGCAGAAGATAAAAAATGACATGAATGTGGTATTTCTATAAATGTTAAAACTGGTAGATTCACTTTGTTCTCCTGTCACATTCACAGTGCCTTTTAAAGCTTTCTAATTGTTTCTGCACAATGCTGATACATAACAGTGTAAGTACACTTATATATATGAATGTGATATTAAAAAAAATGAATGTTTGGAATGTCAGTGATTAATCACTAAATTAAATACAGTGTCCAATGGGGATATCCCAAAAATGCACAGTGAGTGCAAATACCAAAGAATTTCATTGCCCTGCAGTCATTTAAGTTCCTGGATGCATTTTGTAATGTTTCTTGGTCATGTTCATTGCTAGTAGAAGTATTGGAAAGCAACAATTAGTAACTAGAGAATATGTAAAGGAGAATTTGATTTGATTTTCTTTTAAATAAGAGAAACACTGCTTTTCTTAAAGGGTTATTAAGAAAAAAAGAATAATAAGACTTGGTGGTGGAGAAGTCATTCTACACTAGCAGATTCATCTTTTATACTGTGCATGCTTGTAGAAAAATAGTTGTAAAATTAACAGAGGTTTTATTTTCACATTGTGACTTACTTTTTTTTACTGCTGGGTTATAAAGCCATGACAGTAATGGACATGGGTGTTCTCTCTTTCTACAGTGGGATTCTGATCATTCAGATTTTGATGGATCTATGCATTTATTAAAATATGTATACTGAATTTGGAAACAGATTATGGGATTGTGCAGAATTTGTTTGCTTTCAGATGTGATGTAGAAAGCTTTATATCACTTCACCATTGTGCACTTGCCCTATATAGAGGTAATTTAGGAAGCTTAATGTAATTGGTGTCCAACCGTGGAATGGTATTTTTATAAAGTTAAATTCTTTGCTGCTCCTAGCCTGTGTAAATGGTTAATCAAAACGGATTGACAGATAATGTGTCTGGGTTGGTTTTTTTTTCTTTTTTTCCTTTTTTTTTTTTTTCCTGTAGGTGTTTGTGACT
The DNA here is from genome assembly GCF_013377495.2 of Cygnus atratus. Taxonomy (NCBI): domain Eukaryota; kingdom Metazoa; phylum Chordata; class Aves; order Anseriformes; family Anatidae; genus Cygnus; species Cygnus atratus. Next base: position 15,079,057 of record NC_066362.1, on the reverse strand, counting down.
CATAAATGCAGAATTAGACCAAAAAATCTGTGACTGGATAATGGAGTATTTGCAAGTACTTCACTGTACTTTTCAGTGCAGCACAACAAATAGCCTGCACTTTCCGGTGTTTATTTGTAAGGATTTATTATTCTGTGGCCCTGCTAATTCCATCATTTCTGTTCCTGTTTTTATGATAGTGCAAGAAAGTGGTTTATAAATAGTTCCTATAAATGGGTATTCCTGAAAATACATCTGATCTGTACAATATTTTTACCTAACTGTCTTTTATAGTAAAGTAATAGGTGAAAATTGAGAAGTCATTAATGTTTTATATCCCTTCACTCTGCTATGATTCATCACTCAGCTGTTTGCCAAAATCTTTATATTCTGTTTAGTGACAGTTTTATATGAGAACAGCTGGATGATTTTTAAATTCACTATGGTCCTTTTTTTTTCTGAAGGTTCATCTTGATTAATCTGGCCATTTGCCAGCAAAATGTTAAAACTTAATCTTCCCTTGTAGGTGATGTTTTAAATGCATATTAACTCGAGCTTGATAATGCTTTTCAAAGAGTATGGGTAGGTGTACTGGTTTTACATATCTACTGGAATTAGCTATACATCGTGTGTGTTCAGGAAAAAAATCAGAGCTCCTTAGAAAGCCATAAGAAACTACCCTGAGTGTTAGATCTTTCCATTGAGACCAGTTATTCTGAAATGGGAAGCACTTAGTTTGGTTTCATACCAATTAGTAAATGTCATTCGTGATCACTAAAAAATTACTCCTCGTAGAATATCCGTCATGAAAACACAGGAATGTTTAATAACACTGAGTTCAGCTTTCTTTGCAGACAGAAGTGATTTCAAATTAGAGGCTGCTGCATAGTCTGCTCGTGTGTTCTGGCTGTCCATCTGTTTAGGTGCTTTCTGTGGACTGGAAACGTGTCAGCTGGTACGTCTTGGGCAGCCCTGACCACATTGCAGAACTGGAACGGCACAAAGGCTGGCTAATATGTAAAAGGACAGGAAGGTATCTGATTCTAATGCTGTTAGGATAATTAATGCAGATATGGTAATTGATTCATCCATTTATATGCAGAGAGGCACAGGCCACTGCTATGAGCAGCTCAACTGTGAAAGGCTTTGTAAATAAAATATGCTATAAGGGTAGAAAGGAGGAGACTGAGGACGGTGTGTGTCAGTATGGGAACTGGAAACTAAGTTTAGGAGCTGAATCTAGCTGCTGAGAGAAAAATGTGAATGGAAGGAGCAGTTAGGAGAACAAAACTGTACAGAAGGGTTGGAGGATGAAATGGGAAATGGATAAGGTGGAGCTGTGAAATGAGGAAGTGTTCGCCTTGCTACAGATCAAGAAAGGCAAGCTAAGATTAGATCTCTTTGAAAATACTTGAGGTGAGATTGGACTGAGATCCGTAGAGGCTTTTCTTCGTCACTGACATCACAGTGCTTCAATTAGGGTGGTCTTGTCTCTACAGAATGAATTTAATAAAAATTGAAATAAAATATTCTTCCTCCAAAGTCCTTGTCCATTCAAACGTTTTATACCAGTTTGATTAAAATGATTTCTAATTTGGTTTAAATATCCATAGGTAAACAGTGTGTATGAAATTCTGCTCGGATTCCACAGACAGAACTGAGCAGAGAGTGACCCTGGCTTTGGCTGCATCTCTGTATAATCCATCCCAGTCTTTTTAATTGGTACTTTTGTGTATCTGTCTCTCTTCAAAACTAAGGCTACAGCGAGGCTCTTTCTCCCCAGATAAAATAGTATGTTATTGTTAAATGCCTTTTCCAGACTGTAATTCTATTTGGGGATTGTGCTGTTGGCTGTTGATTGTTAACAGGTTCTGAAATAATGCAATTAGGTGATCCAAGGAGAACGTATCAAGCATTAATAAGCCACATCTGCATACAGCAGAGTGAAAAATCTGATCGAAAAGACATGATACTTATCTAAACAAGATGATATAATTCATTTTGCCTTTTTCTCAGGTTAAAAACCTGTTCTTTGTCTCAGTCTCTGAGAAACGGGTATTTCATCGTGTTCTTGATCTGCTACTCAATGCCACATGAAATTCTGCATAATCGCCTGTTTGGAGATGTTCCTATGATAACAAAGTATTTAAAGCTGTGGATTATTTTGAAATGGCATATAGAACTGAACAGTATGTTGCATTGGAAAGCAGAAATCTTGCAGCAAAATGCTGAGGCTCCTAGATGATGAAAAATGTCTTCTGCTTGGAAGAAGTCAGGCACTTGTTTATTCTTGTCCTATTCTGTCCCCCTTCTTTCCTGCTGCAGGTATCATTCCCAAAAAGTTAAACATGAAAACAATAATTGAAAATAATTTAAAATAACTTTTTAAAGTTAGTCCCTTTAACATATTTGAGGGCACTTCAGAGCTTTTGACAATATGTAACACGGATTCCATAAATGAGATGCTGTCACTTGCGCAGGTAATTATTATCTTATTGCAAAGACTAGCAAGGGAACAAAAAAAAAAAACAACAAAAGAAAAACAGGTGGGCTTTTAGGTATTTAAATCATTTGGAACATACCTTTTGAAGGGTGTTTGTCTGAAATTGGATTTTTTTATAAACAGAGGAGAAAAACAAACCAATTACAGCTCTCAGGTAGCTAATCCCTAATCTTAAATGCTAAGGATTAATTAGAAGTAAATCCTAGGATTTCTGTTGCTTGTAATGACTTTGTTTAACCAGTTAACAGAGTGAGCACATGCATAAGGATATTCTGTGGTGGGAGAAAACACCTGGTGATGAGCTGCTGTCCAGAGCTCAGAATTACTGATGAGATCTTGTGTCCTTATATTTCTGTGCTTCAGTCAGCAGGTGCAAGTTGAAGTTGCATGGAGGCAACAGAGGTGCTACTCTGGCCCTTGTCAGACAGTGATAACTGTGGGTTTTTTTCAGTAGTGATCATCTTCAGATTAACTGGCCGAAAGATTTGTTACCGTAGAGAGCTTTAGAGATTGGTCAGGTTGTGTAAGAGGTAGGTGAGAAATGCATTTTAAGAAGTTTGATTTGGGTCAGATGCCCCCATTTCCTTATAGCCTGCCAGATTTAGCATTTTGTCTGATTTCTATTCTGAATTTATACTCTTTCTGAACTCAAATGGAGCATTGTAGGATAAACTTTTTAATTGTTATGGACTACTTGCCCTAGCTGATCTGTCCTCAGAGGTGCCAGATACTTTCTTTCAAATTGCTGTCACGTTGATAGCCTAAGGCTTTGGTAAACTTTGGGAAAGTGCTTGATGTTTCATGAGATAATTCTTTACGACAGTTCCTGATGCCTTTCTGTTCCATTAGCTCTTAGCCATCTGTTGCTTTGATTACACTATTATTGAGAATAAGTGTTTTGGCAAGCTATTTAGCTGTGTTGAAAAATCTTGTTTCTTTGCTTTCTAGTATTTTATTGCTGCTGTTTCTTTTTTTTTCTCCTTTCTTTCTTTTCTCAACCTTTGTAGTGCAGTGCTTCTTGTTATATACTTCTTGTTACTCTAAGAAACAAAAGGCTGACCTAGCTTGAGGACATGATGGAGTTTATGGCTCATTGTTCACTTTGAAAGCCAAAGTCCTTCTACTGCAGGAAGTTGGGTATTCCAAACATGGGCTGGCAGAAGGTAGATATTGTAACCTAACCATATTTAAATATTTAGCTGGGGGATTCTTGCCTCTTAAGGTTTCAAATGTGCTTTTTTAGAGTCTAGCCAGCGTATTATGTCAGTATTGCCTTCTATGGAAAAATGTAACGTCTTAACCTCACACTTCCTCCAAGTCTGCAAAGGTCAAAACGGGAAGAACTGGAAGTTCATTAGAAAAAAGTCTGTATTCTTTGGCTTTACATTGTCAATTTGACCTTTTCATGTATTGCTCAGATTTTAAAGATGAACAGAGTAAAAGACAGATGGAGTGATAATGATCATAGAGATGCGCTTCCCTAAGTAGGTTCATTTTTACGAGTTGTGATATACCAATTAATTTTTTTTAAAGCCTGGACATATAGAAATGAAATAAAATACTGTTTTTAGACTGCAGTTGAATTTCATTGGCATTTAATTTCTACTTCTAGGTTTTTGTTAATTTTTTCTGCAATTAAAATAGCAAAGTGATACTGCAAAGCAAGGGTTCCAGCAAGTCTCAGTAAGTTATTAACTCTGTTCAGTAGGTCACTTTACCTTTTCTGTGACTGGGGTGGCTGAATTTCCTTTACTGCTTACCTGTTTGAGCTCTTTAAATTGAGGCACAACTTCCAAGTAACTTCTCACTTTTTTTCACATTTGGTTTCCGTAAGAGACGACTAAGAACTACTTGTAAGTGGTAACTGCAAGTGTCTACAAAACCTTTCTCAATTATCTTGCCTTCAAGTAGTAATACATATCATTAGGGGTAGCAACCTTATCAATGAAAAAATATTTGAAGGAGGCAGTGGGTTGGATTGCATCAAGAGGTGAGAAGGAGAAAATACTGTAAATGAAGAGCTGACCAGGGATTTTCAGCCTCACAAAGAAAGCTAGACTAACTGGTTGTTAACACTATATATGCACATGTATTTGCAACAAATTTAAAACCATTGCAGAAGCTATGAAGAGCACTTTTTCAGCTTGTTGAAGTGATCTTGTACAGCCATGCTGTGTTGGAAATTACAAATGCTATTTCATACTAACAAAATTAGCCACATGAAGTAAATGTAGGAACATAACGGAAATAGTTTCCAATAGTAAATCTACTATCAAATTAAATTATTTAATACTAAGTGCTAGTCAAAGTTACTCAAAAGCACCATTCTGGAAGATGGTTTTGTAAGTATTTATTCCTAAAGAATTGTAATAGCCTTCTGTATCCTCAGTCAGAGAATGTTTCTTAGCTTGCAGGTTTGGTTATTTCGGTTTGTGCCATGTTCTACTGTTCCTATATGTTTATGACAGCTATTTTTTGATGGCTAGGAAATGTTGTGTCTTTGTTGAAAATATTATTTGTGGTAGTTCTTGCTTTGCCACATTGTCAGACCACTTCGTTGAAGTGATACATGGAATACCTGGACTTACTAGTAATTATGGCTCTTCCTTAACTAAGCAACCTATGTAATTCTTTTTGTATTCTGTTACGCTTTTTGTTTGTGTGTATGGGACACAGTAAATGTTTTGCCGCTTAAGGGTATGGCAGCACATAATATGTATGTCTACATATACGTTTTATATATATATATATACATATATATATATATATATATATAGTGAAAAGTTTCTGTTGTGTTCCTGCCACAGTCTTTCCTGTACAGCATCTGCGAGTAATACAGATTTTCAATCAGAGTCGTTCTTCTGGTTTTAGTAAGCAAAGTGAAAGTGGTTTTGGGTACACGAGTAGCTATGGAACTTCATTACTAAGTGAGGGACTGGTTCAGGCTTGACTTCCCTGAATATAGTGCTTCTAAACTTTTGTGCAGAAACATGTTTCCTCAGAGGGCCCTTCTGATTTTGTGGTACCTGTGAAATTTAACTACAAGACAGTTAGGAATGAGTTACTTTTCTAACACTAATTATTCATGACGTTTTAATTGTCACACATAGTATATGTCCATGAGTATTTGGGGAAATTCATTTGAGATGATAGTCCACACAGGTGAAAACGCTGCAGCATGGGGTCATATGGACAGATTTGCTCTGTGTAAAGTAATAGGATTCTGAGTTCCTGGGGACAGCACGGGCTGGAGAATAAAGGGCCACATGGTCAATCCCATGCCCTGAGAAGGTACAGTGAGTTTGGAAACTGTGTTTATAACTGTTGAGCTGATTAGTTTTGCCTGTCATCTAGGTTTCTTATTTTCAGTTCAGCCTTATGCTAGGAATCTTCCTGGCCCCAAATTAGCTCAGTGTCATCACCACACTTCCTTGTGAGGAGCAGGCTTGCTCATCCAAGCTGCATTTCTAATAATGAAAAAGAAAATTGCTTTTTATTTAGCCATGCTTTCAGAAGATTGTTCAGATAATGATAGTGGCAATCACAAGATAAAAGCCTACAGTGTTGGACATTCTATAATAGTCATTTGCAGTGTTGGTATTTGACAGAAAAAAAATGACTTGCTTCCATCCTAGGAGATATTTACAAACTAGAAATTTGGTAGGTATTTATTTACTTTAAGTCTGTAATGACTTTTTTTCTATCTAGTCTTCACAGGGTCATTATCTCTGTGGGAAAGGAAATGACCAGATAGGGTTCTACTCTGCAGAATGACTGTAAATGTTGGCTTGGACTGGACAGCACCTCGTGGGTTATTGAGTCTCATTGCCTACTCTGGAAAACAACCGCATGATATAATTGTGAAAGAAAAAGACATTCATACCTAATGACTACAGAATGATTCCTTGTCACCTTTTTTTTCTTCTTGGCTATGATAGTCTAGAGAACCGAATGGAATGGAATGAAATGCATCAGAGATGATGTTGCTAAAATGAACAGCTTTGAATGACTGAGAAAAGGAGCTGTTGGTATGAAGGTGCCATCTCTTCATAGGTACTCGTGATAATGGGTATCTTCATGTTTTGCTAAAACATAATTTGAAACATCCATACCTCTTTTCACATGGTGACTAATATCAGCCTTATGATGATTAAGCTATTTCATATGTTCTGTGATGAATGTCGAGGAACTCTGCTATTTTGAAATTTTGTGCCAGTTTCTTAAATTGTAGAACTTGCTTTTAAGCAAATTAGTGCATTTTTTTTTGTGGAGTCTCCTTCTCTGGAGATATTCAAGACCCGTCTGGACGCCTGCCTGGGCAGCCTGCTCTAGGGAACCTGCTTTGGCAGGGGGGTTGGACCCGATGATCTCTGGAGGTCCCTTCCAATCCCTACAATTCTGTGATTCTGTGACTCTGTATTTTTTCCATATACTGAACTGATGATTCAGGGAGTCTTTCTATACTCTTCAATTTGTCAGATTTAGTTTCCGTTCCGTATATCTGTAACGTATTATGTTGTGACATGCCAAGTGCAGGGGTGATTTGAACAGAGAAGAGTATTACTGCTGGACTTAGCTCCATCTCTCCTTAGCTCCCTGCCCCAGTGTAATTTTTATTATCTGAGGGTCAATATAGTTGATCTTCAAGTAGGTAGTATTGTAGGCCTACAGGTTGTGGGGTTACAGTTTTGTTTTATTTGTGTATGGTTGTGTGGATGCACATTATATTATGCTGTACTGCTAACATTTTACTAAATGCCGTGCTATTTTTCTTTATCCCATCTCCCTTGTTTGCCATAAATTAAAATTTATGGTATGTGTATAAATATTTTGAGGATGGTAATTTATTATATAAAGGAGTATTTTCTTGTAAGACACTGTCTTATTAGAAGCAGAATTTTGTCTTCCTCTTGCTCTAACTGCCCATACATTCTTACATGGTAAAAATAGACAATCCAATCTGAGTGTTCATTCACAAAACAAGGCATTTAAAACAAAAAGGAACATAGGATCTTATGTTCTCTAAGGTGAACACTTACAAATTACTAAGTATAGTTGCCTGCAGTGGTAGACAACTTGATTATGAAATCCTGTTTGTAAACTTCTTAAATCCCATCTAAAAAATAGTTATACTACTTTACCCAATGTTCCTTTTTGGATAGCTGTTCTGGATATTATTCTCTGATGTAATTCCATTTTCCATTGTAAATCACTTTTGTAGAGAGATTTTTTTACTCAAATGCATGCTTTACATTTGATAAAAATTGTGACAATCTCTTGACTCTCAGAATCATTTAGCTTTAAGCTTTTGCAAATAGAAGAAAAATATATGGGGCAATTTCTTATAAAATCTCTTGGTAGTGGCAAATTCTGCAATACTGATTCTCAAATTTTTGTTCAGTGTGTACTAATGGTAAGCAGTCTAATTTTGAGGTGTGTATGCAAGCCTGAAAGTACAACTGTTTGTTTTCTTCTAGCTTTCCAACATTTTATTTCTATGTAATACAATTGTTCCCAAGAGATTCTACATTTTTTTTTAACATGTTGTCTAAACCTAGAAATTAGCTGTGCATAAAAAAATGCAGTTGGACTAGAGCTGAACCAACAATGGACTTTATATAGCCTGTCTGGGGCAAATAAAACACAGACTGTTTTTGTAGTGAGAAAAATGCTGTATACAAAAAAAAAAAAAGGTATTTTATAGTATAATGTCAGAGTTTTCGTATATGTTTAATCCCTGATATACACAGGGTGAATACATGAGCTAAAACCCATCTGTCAGCAGCCATGTCCACAATTTAAAGCAAGAAGTAAGACACCTACATCATCTTTCTTCTACTCCGATTTTCACTTTGCTACTAAATTTGGAAGGTATTTCCAGTGAATAACAGTTTTCCATAAGAGTGTGTTTTGGTTATTCTCTAACAATTCCTAGCTTCAGAATGAATTGTTTGACAACCTTTGGCTAAAACCAGGTCTTTTGAAACAGAGCCCAGGCTCTGTGGGAACGCATTTCTGTCTTTCTTGACCAGTAGCTGAAGAGATAGTTTGCTAACCTGTGGGAGCCCTGAGGTTCATCTTTTGACTGAAAGGGTTTGTGCCTGTATTGCCTCTGTCAGGAAAGTATCTGACCATAGGTTATTCAGGATAGCCAGTGCCCTGTCTGCTGTTCTATTTTTTTTTTTGTTAATTAATATATGAACATTTACTGGAATCTGGAATCTGGCTGAAAGCTGGTTGAATGCTGTTACAGTTGTAGTACGGTATTGATTTTACATTACTGCCTTTCTGTCTGGATTTATAATTTTATAAACAGTCTATAAAAATCAAGACAATTTCAACAGGGAAGACTGGTAAATGAGAGGAGTCTTTTCTTGCTTTCCTTCCTTTCAGTTTCATTCTTTTTCTTCCTTCCAGTTTCTTTCCATTCTATTTCCCATCTTCTTCCCATTTCTATTTTCTTTTTCTTGTTCATTCTGTCCCTAGATTCCCTCCTTGCATTATACTATTCTTCATTTTCTGACATCCCATTAATCTTCCAGTCCTTATGGCTTACTTTTCCACCTCCACAAGCACACCCACAGGATGCTTAGAAATTTTACAGCGTACCCAGTTGTCAAAAAACTAAACCTACAAGTCCCGGGCCCATAATACTCAGCTGGGAATGCTCATTAACACCCACACTGTTTGGAAAAAGAAACTGGTACAGTTAGTGTAAGGTCTGCAAACCATATTGCATGCCTAATATTGCATTGCTGTGCCCTAAACCTGGAAACTCTTCACTGGGATCTGACAAGGAGGTGGGGTCTAGTTTTTGTGCTTTAATTGTGGTTCTGAGCTTTGTAGTTACACAGAAACCCTAGAAAGTCATGAACATGGATTAAACCTGTGAAACATTAGTTTTGGGGAGAGGCACTGTTCATTGATGTGTTAGGAGACTTGTTGCAGTAAGTGGATGTGCCAGCAAGCGGACCCTTGATCTAACAGCTGTGTCATAGCTTTACTGGTGTGGTGTCAGTGCAAGTTCCCCACATTTGAGAGGCAGTTGAGCACACACTTTCTTTCATTCAACAGTGTCTAGCTGAAGAAAACTCTCACCTGGGGAAGACGAAGCAAGATTACATGGGTCTTGCAGTCCCTTTTAATGTCAGTGGCTGCTACTGCGGCAGCCTCGAGCAAAGAGAGTGTGATGGCATAAGGCCTCACTGCTAGAGGAAGTCAAAATGGGGTTTCTGGTGGGATGCTCCTGTGGTCTCCTATGCTTCTGTCCAGTCTGGATTTCTGCCAGACCAGATTCTTTCCTGCTACCAGAATTCACTAAGAAAAAATGAGGAAAGGCTGCATCTCCAACGTGTGAATGATCAGCTGATCACTCTCCTCCACTAACTGCCTATGAATGCTGAATAAAAAAGCAGTATTCAGCATCTGGATGACAGTGCTTTGTTTCCAAAGGCAGTAATTTGAAGCTTTTCTCTTGCTGAATAGCACCCATGCCAGTGTTTAAGTGTTGCTCAGTGGTATTATCATGAGATTTAATTATAATCAAAGGTCTGTTAAACAATAGACCTGAAAAGTTTTTGAATGGCTTTCACTCTCCTGTATTTTGGAAAAGCTCACAGTACAAAGACACTTGAGCTTTTTTTTTTTTTTTAAAGGCTTTGGAAATGATCACTGTGTTGATTTGCACTCTTAATTCTGCTGTGAGGAAGATGAAGTTATTGTCAGCACTAGAAAGAAAAATGTAAAAATATTAGCTTAAATTCTGCGTCAGTCAGTGGTAGGGCTTGACCTGCTTGCCCTTGGTTAGTTGTTTTTTTTTTAAATCTATATCAGTTTTAATCAGCTGTTTGGCACTGAGATGACAGTGCCGTAATAGATACCATATGTTAAAACAATATTACTAGCTACACTGTAGCTGAATATAGCTGTACGTTAATTAACCTAGGAATTATTGGATCAATTATTGGATCAGAACCTAGGAATTATTGGGGTAACCCACTCCAAGATATATTGCCAGCTGTGCTTCCCATCCTTTTTTCCGTTCTTCTTATTCAGAGGGTACTGCCAAAAAAAGCTAAGCTCAGCATTGCTAAGCAGTCAAAGGAAATCAGCCCTCTCCTTTCCCCTCTGATCTCTGTTATGCATACCATTTATTTAACATTAAATGAAATGAATTAGCAGGCTGAACTTTAAGATGAGCTTGTCCTGTAAAACGATGCCTTCATCATGGAAAAATAAATCTATTAATACAGTTAAAGGTAATTGTCGTTTTTGAAAATCTTCTTTCTCTAGAGTCCTACTCAAGTGGGAACTGCTCTTCAGGTTTTCTATAACCTTGGAACTCTGAAGGATACCATTGCTAACGTGGTGGATGGATACTGCACAGTCCTGGAGGAGAACATAAAAAATGCGTTGGATATCAAAGTATTGACCCAGCCATCTCAAACTGTTACAAGAGGTATGATACTTGTTTTACAGAGATCCCTACCTGATCTTTTTTGACAGAAATACTGTATGTTGTCAAATAGAAGAAACTCACATCCAAGCCTGTTAAATGTTTCCCTGCTTGCTTTAACTGGTAGATGATGGCAATAATCATCTAATACAAAACTAAAATGTTTGTTGTTATTGTACTCAGAGGTTTTCCTATGTTTTTTCCCCCCTCTCTTTTTCCTCATTTGCCCAGGAAATTGTCTTCGTTAGTTTACAACTTTGCAGTGTTTTCTTAGGAGTTTGTCTTGGAAAGCTGAATCCAAATTTTTCTTTCTTTGTGTCGGTGGAAAGATGATGGGTGGAGATTATTTGCAAGCAGTAGAACAAACCTGAAACTACATCTGACAGGGAGGTGATTCTACCCTTTTCCTCTGCTCTCGTGAGACCTCACCTGGAGTACTGTGTTCAGCTCTGGGGTTCCCAGCACAAGAATCACAGAATTGTAGAATCATAGAATGGCTGGCTTGGATTGAAGGGGCCTTAAAGATCATCTAGTTCCACCCCCCCCTGCCATGGGGCAGGGATGCCACCCACTGCATCAAGTTACCTCATCCAGGTCCAAGAAGGGCATGGACATATTAGAACGAGTCCAGAGGAGGCCCAGAAGGATGATCAAGGGGCTAAAGCACCTCTCCTATGTGGACAGGCTGAGGGAGTTGGGGTTGTTCAGCCTGGAGAAGAGAAGGCTCTGGGGAGACCTTACAGCAGCTGTCCAGTGCCTAAAGGGGGCCTACAGGAAAGCTGGGGAGGGACTCTTTGTCAGGGGGTGTAGTGACAGGACAAAGGGGAATGGCTTTAAACTAAAAGAGGGTAGATTTAGATTAGATATAAGGAAGAAATTCTTTACTCTGAGAATTTACGTGAGAATTTACTGAGAATTTTCATGTTCAACTTGATGTCCACCAGGACCCCCAAATCCTTTTCTGCCAACCTGCTTTCCAGCTGTGTGTCACCCAACCTGTACTGGTGCATGGGGTTTTTCCTCCCCAGGTGAAGGACTCTGCTCTTCTCCTTGTTGAACTTCACAAGGTTCATGCCAACTCACATCTTCAGCCTGGCAAGGTCCCTCTGGATGGCAGCATGGCCCTGTGGTGAATCAGCCACTCCTCCCAGTTTTGTGTCATCCACAAATTTACTGAGGGTGCACTCTATCCCATCGTCCAGATTGATAAAGAAGATGCTAAACAGGGCTGGACACAGTATTTACCCCTGGGGTACTCTGCTCATTACTGGCCTCCAACTAGACTTTGTGCCACCTATTACCACCCCCTGGGGCTGTCCATTCAGCCAGTTTTCGGTCCACCTCACTTGTATGCTCATACAGCCCATACTTCAACAGCTTGTCTATGAGGATCTTATGGGGGACAGTGTCAGAAGTCTTACTGAAGTCTGGGTAGATAATGTCCACTGCTCCCCGCTCATTCATCAAGTTTGCAATTTTATTATTGAAGCTTATCAGGGTAGTCAGGCATGATTTCTCCTTGGTAAATCCATGTTGACTACTACTCCTGATGATATTCTTTTCCTTCGTTTGCCTGGAAATGGTCACCAGGATTAGCTGTGATGAAAATTTAACACTTAAAAAAAAAATTTCTTGCAATGAGTTTGAGGTCTGAAAATAGAGATGTGGAATATAGTATAGAAAGTATAGACGTTGCATGCCCTTCAGCTGGAATATCACTTCTTTTAGTTCACATGTGCATTTAAGTCCTGAGCTGAGCTGGTAATATCCTGCTATTATATGCTGCAATACGGTCATTGGCACAACCATGGTGTTTCTGTGGAGATATGAATCAGTAAAGCAGGTAATAGTGATGAACCTTGAATTATTCTCACTGAACTTTAGAATTTAGTTGACATAGAAGTTGAGACAGCTGAAACCATTCACAAAGCTTTGTTTCAAAGCTATCTGAAGCTGCTCAGATTTTTTTAAAGAAAATTTCTTATGTCAGTGTATGCATAAAGATCTCTATTTGTAATATTTTAATTTTCACATGTGAAATCTGAAATGTGCTGTTGCGTGTTTTTAAAAAAACATGTAGGTGGCCCTGGTAGAGCTGCTATGCCAACACCTGGGAACACAGCAGCTTTTCGAGCTGCTCTCTGGACAAACATGGAAAAACTCATGGATCAGATCTGTGCTGCTTGTGGACAGGTACTCAACAGCTAATTCCTGTTTGTCTGGCAAGGCAATTTTGCATGTAAGGTATTAGAAGGTGTCACTTTTCCTCTAAATAATTTATTTTCTTACAGGTGCAGCACTTGCAGAAACTATTGACAAAGAAGAGAGATCCTATTTCACATGTCTGTTTCATTGAGGAAATAGTTAAGGTAAAGTTTTAATTCAGATCAATACATTTTAGTAATTCTGTTTAGGAAATTGTCATGAGTGAAAGCTTTTGTTTAAAATTTGAGAGTTCCATAACAATTTGTAATTATATTAATGGGAAAGTGGTAAAAGTCACATTAACACTGAAAGCTGTATTTATGGTCTGTGGGTTACATCTGTAGGGTATAAACGTTCTTTTTATAATAATTTCTTTTGTTTTCTTTAAAGGGAGCCAATAAGGCACCACTGTCAGTTTTTATTACTGATCATTAATGTCATTCCATAAAATACCATGTGATTTGAGCAATTAATTAAGTCTGTTAGTTAGCATAGGAAAATGTGTCTTCATCTAACACTTTCAGCCATCTGTTTCCCAACTTCTTGGCAATTTTTTCCTAGAAAAATAATCGTGGCTGTTCTTTTGAATACCTATTCTTTCCCATTCAATTGCATTGTTTTCTATTCATATTTGGAATAATTTGATTAATGGTCTCCTTTAGTGTTAGGAACAGTATTACTGAAGCTTTCTCATCTACCTTGGTAGATGAGAAGATACAAAAACAAAAGATGTGTTTACGCAGACATCTCCTTTTCCATGTATATGGATGGATTTTTAATTTACATGAATCTAATTTTTGAAATACATTGGGGAAACTGTTCATATGCAAATGTGGTCTTCTCAAGAGTAAAAGCAAATAATGAAGGTTGAACACAGCATATAAGTTTATCTGTCAGTTAAACTGAGTTCCAAAAGATGTTGCATAGAACATTATTTTTCTGAGGTACTTTAAACATCTTTCTGTATCATAAAGAAACAAAACAACAACAACAAAACACAACTCAAGAAAGCTTATAAAGTTTTAGCGTATTTTCTTCATTAAAAAGTTTGATTTGGCAAAGGTGTCTATTATTGCCTGGGTGGATCCCTTCAGTAGATCAGCATTTTTAAGGAGAAACCTAGAGAGAGAAGTAGGAACTCTGGAAGGTTTGGGAAGAGTTTGGATGGAAAGGGAGCTGAGATGAAGGAACTTGCAGTGTTGGTGGGTAGCTCCCATCCTGAGCCTGTGCTTCTGTTTCACTCTCCCTATTGGTAGAACAGCATTTGAAAATGGTTTTTATTTTTTCCGGTTGTTGAAGATGGTAATGAAGGGAAGCCAAAGGAAATCTTTTATCATTATGGAGAAACAATGAACAGGTAAAATAGATCTCAGTAGAAGCCAGATGCAGAATAAGGAAAAATTTATTAGAAAAAAAATAAATAAAAGGTTTTGGGGTTGTCGTATGCTAAGCGTCTTTCATGTTACCTTTTATAACTCTTCCTTCCAATTGACTTCATAACACAGGATTACTTACAATTAAGAGATAAATTGTATTTTTCAGATTAAACCCATCTATTTGTTTCTCCACAGTTATCCCACTTCCAAATACTTTGCTCTTCAACAGGATTTTTGGCAGAGCATAACACCAAGTTGGACAGTCGTCATTCTCAGTGAGGCAGCTAAGGAGCAGTGGTACTTCATTGTCTAGTTCTACCAGAACTCTCTTAGCATTACACGGTACTGCTGCTAGCACTGACGCTTTGCTTTCTTCTTACCTAAGTGGTTCATTGTAACACAGTGGTTTTCTTGGCCGTTCTCGCAGTTATACCGTTTTCCATAGTGTCCCCTGAAGAGGAGGACACTCTGAAAGCCTGCAGATGGGTGAAGTGACACCATGCAGTACCAGTTGTTCTTTAGACAAAATCAGACAAGTACTAGATGCTGCTGAAATTCAAGAAAGCATGTACAGATGGCTGTATGGGAGAGCAAGAATTGTTGTGTACATTGAAAATAGATATAAGTAAGAAATTAGTAATTTGCCATTTACTAATGAAGATTCCATCTATTATTAAATCAAACTGAAACAACATGCTTTCCCCACCAGGTGTTCTGGTCAGGCTGAAAGGTTGGATTTTCTTTATCATATTGGATTTCATTAATAAACTGAGCAAATGAACAAAACAAACTAAAGGTACTAACATTGTATCCATTCACTAGGGCAGCATGCCTGCACCAGGAGATAGGAAAACGAATCATCCACTCTACAGTCTGTGCACTAATTACTGTTACTGATGTCAACATTATTATTATAGTCATCTTCTGCAGCAGCTGCAGTACCACTTTGCCTGTCCATCTGCTTCCTTGTTTTGATTATTGCAGTGCAAGTATCATCTTAGGAAGCAGAAGAGGAGACCCAGCTTTTTTAAAGCACAAGTCCTTTAATAGCAAGGAAGCAACTTGCTTTTTTTTTTTTAGTCATTCTCTTTTTTCCATTGGGAATTTTTTTCTGTCCTTCCCTTCACAGATAGCACAGCCTGCATTTTCTCTGTTAAGATCTCAAACATGTGCTTTCTGGCCTTCTAATTACCTGTTACCATAATATTTAGTAGTGTTGTAGCATGTCATATCCAAAAATTAGTTTTAAATACTAATTAATTAAAGGATTCACAAAATCTATTTGAAAAAAAACAAGAGCAACAACTACTACAACAAAAAAACACTAAAAACCAACCAAACAAAAACACACACACACAAAAAAAAAAAACCAAACACAAACACACAAAACCACTGAAACTCAAAAATCTGACAGATGGAGAAACTGAGGCATAGAACTTCATAAATTTATAAATACTGAAGTTCAGCAGCAGGGCAATGACAACACCCACAGCTTTTCTACACTGTGGTTTCTCTTATTAGTAACAGAATTCACTTCCAAATTTTTTCACCATTAAATGCGGCCAAGAGCTAAATGACATACCAGGCTTACATGAGTATCATGGAAGAGGCTGGAGACAATTTACGCTCCTGTTTGTTCCAGTCCTTCCCTTTGCACATCTGGATTTTCATATTTGTCCTCTGCCACAATATTAAATGTATGTAAAGGAATTCACGTCCCTTTTGAGAAGAAGTCATGCACTCAGTGTACATTGTTACATTTCATACTTCTAATGAAATATAGATTTGTTACCAATCTGTAAGTACGCAAATTACAATTTTAATTCCTCCAAAAGATCTAGATATATTTGAATGAGAAATACTCTTGTTTTAAGACTGAATGAACATTTTTTGTGACGACTTTCTACGTCAGGGAGTGTAGTGATAGGACAAGGAGTAATAGTTTTAAACTAAAGAGGGCAGATTTAGATTCGATATCAGGAAGAAATTCTTTACTCAGATGGTGGTGAGGCCCTGGCACAGGTTGCCCAGAGAAGCTGTGGATGCCCCATCCCTGGAGGTGTTCAAGGCCAGGCTGGATGGGGCTTTGGGCAGCCTGCTCTGGTGGGAGGTGTCCCTGCCCATGGCAGGGGGTTGGAATTGGATGATCTTTAAGGTCCCTTCCAACCTAAGCCATTCTGTGATTAATGACTAGATTTAAGTTCATGAGTGAAGCTAAGAAAATTAAGAATTCATAAATTCTAATTCATTGTTTTGTGGGAAAACAAATACAGATTTAATTATACACTTATTTTAAAGGTGGGATAATTTTTTCATAATCTTGAGGGTAAACATTAGAATTACAAACATGACTTAAATAATATGAAATTGGTATTTTTGTTCACCTAGTGACTGACTACTTATATCACTTCCTTCAATTGCTTAATTCACCTTCAAAGAGCTAATAGGTTACTCCAGTTTACTCTGCTTTATTTTGCTCTTTCAATATGTAGTGACTAATCCTGTTTCAGCTATTTTAATATCTAAACTACAATTGGCTTCAGTGTAAGTCACAGCAGAGCACATCATTCTGTGACATCCAGTTTCCTAATTAGAGAAAAGAATCCCTGTAAGCCCCTTGTAGAAGTGTTGAAAATGATCTCTGATCCTTATCTATTTTGGGTCCTTCACTCCTACATAGGCATCAGCGAACAGTTCTTCAAAGTGAGAAACAGCCTTAAATGCAGCAAATGATTATTTGGGGGCAGCTGGGGGTGGTTGGGTTGGTCAATAGAAAGGGTGAGCTGGGTTCTGTGCTTCCAAGGGAAGGGAGGCAGGGAAGAAGTCATGTCTGTGAGAGGGCAGAGCTGCCTTTGATCTCCTTTGGTCTGCTGATGTCCGCATTTGTTAACAGCTTGCAAGACTGCAAAATCTGTCATTTACATAAGTCTCTGGGTACAAGAGTGAGCTGAGAGTTATAGGGAGTGTTATTATGTACTTTGTGGAGGGCTCTTATCGTTGCCTCTCCTGATGAACGTTTGGTGAGTAAGCAGGCTATTTTCTTGAGTTGTCAACGCTGGCAATGTGGGGTGTTAACGATACAGAAGGGAATGTCCTCATGATTACATAAGATAAAGAAAATAAATGGAAAATATAAATTCTTATTTCCGGAAGTGTACTTAACATTTCACCCTCTTATGTCTCCTTCCCTGTCCAAACTTGTTAAAAATGTTGCTGCTTTGAAGTTATTCACATCTAACATCACATATTCACATTCAGTTGACCCAATTAAAAATAATCCCAAGTGGAAAAAATGCAAAATAATCTAATTACTGCCTTACATGAATCCATGAAATAATCTTTCACCTATTATTGCAAGTATATGATCTATTTTCTGGTATCTTTTGTAGAAGCAGATTTGGATTATTTGTTCACCATTTCTACTGTAGTTTCTGTTTAATATTTAAGCATTAGATCTCCATGAAGTGTACAGTTAAACACAGGTGAATGAGCAGGTTTGCTATCCCCAACATACTGAAGATGCTCTTAATTTCAAACCCACAAATTGTTGTGCTGAATTCTGTTGCAAGATTTCCCTAAAAAATAAAATAAAATTCTAATTTAAGAGTCTTGATTCTAGTTTTAGATGGATCTGTGTGTCCACAGCTAGCTGTGTTAAAAGTAATTCAGAGCTGGCGTAATGGTTTTCTAGTGCATTTTCTCTAGGACTCTAATCCTGTTTCTCTGCCAGAAATGTGCAGCTATAAATAGACGGGATGGTGTTGAGGTTGCTTGTCTTGGTAGGTTAGAGAGACCTTTGTTGGTTTTCACTACTGTTTTGTTGGGGTCTGTGCAGATCGCAGTTCAGTGATGACTGAAAATTATGAAGTCGGCTGGATTTCAGTCAGATTGCTATTAGGAAATAAATGCATTTAATGGCAGTGCCGCTTTTCATCATTATTCTTGTCAGTCTTACTTGAACAACTGGGGGTTGAATGGGCATGGTGACAAACTACCCCTTCGTCCTTGGATGAGGTACATAACAGTCAAGGTGAAAGCAGGGTTGGAGCTGCAGCTGTGCATACTGAATCAGTTCCCTGGACAAAAGGCAGCTGTCGAGTCCCTTGGGTAGTTACTGGCTTTTGGAAACACTAAGTTCATTTACTTCCATATGATACAGATCTTGCAAGAGCACGGAAGGATTAATTAATGTTTTTAAGTAGTTTGAAGATACGGGACACTGTTTAAGACCTAAATATTTTTGATCGTTACAAATGAGTTTTTCTAAGGAATAGTGTAGGAATTCTAATATTAGAATTGGGAAAATGCAGTCTTTACTTTCTAGTTAAGAAGGTTATATTAAAAAAAAAAAAAAGATTTTATTTCTTTTGTCAGATGCATATAAGGAGACCTTTTAAAAATGTTGCACTACTGCTGGAAGTCTAGAAACTATTGCACCTTGGGTATGAAATGATCAACACAGTGTAATGAAATTCTGTACCCTGCAGTAAAACAAAAAATCAAGGTCATTTTTAAAGTCATGTTGTCATTTATCGACATGTGTTCACCTACAATGGTCTAATGTAGACAACATTAGAAATTCATATGCACTGATCTTTTTAAAAATTTAATCTAGACTACTTTGAGAACATAGAGAAGGTTTATTCAAAACCCACTGAATTTTTCTGTTTCTTTACTGATTAATTGCACTACTGATGTTTTTTTTGTTCACAGTCTTACATTTAGCAATTTTGTTGCTATAGAAATAGTGCAAATAGATTTTCTTATTTCTGTTCCATAAGATCTTGCTGTACAAAATTGTTAAAGCATTTGCATTGTTGCTTTATCGGTGGAAAAATATTTAGGCTGTCCTTTAAACGTCTTCTGTTTTTAGAGCAATGTTCTCAAGCCTCATATTTCTTTATGGTGGAGCCTTTGATTACAGATAGAAAACACTGTATGTGTTAGTATGCAAAGCCTGATTTCAGGAGCCTGCAGCAACTAGCTTCATGGTAATATTCACTATATTGTTTTACACTTCAAAGAGGCTTCACAATAAAGATTTTTTCACATTCTACTCAAAGTATCAAAATTTCTACAGGGAAAAATAAGTTGGAAGCGATTGTCATGAAGTGGGAGCCAGTTTAGAATCAGTGGGTCAGATTTATTATTTGAATGTTAAAATAGCTATTTCAGACAAACACAAATATGATAATTCACAGATGGGAAATTATACTCATTAAGTTCTAAATTTACAGTGTGGAGGAAATAGAGACGTTTGTAAAAATAAATATATGTCTTTTCAGCATCTTCTTGCATTCTTGTCTAATACTGAATAAGGGGATGCTTTCATTCTCATTCCTTGAATTTAGATTTAATGTCAGATGCCAAGCAGTTATATTAAGAACAGAGCTCAAGAGATTTCATTTCTGTAATAGCAAAGTTAATTAGAAGCTTGGTATGTTTTTTAAAAATGAAGTAAGCTGTTCTGTTTTTATGTTTGAGGAATTTTTAAGTCAGTTTTCCAGGCTGCAACATTAATATTATTGTAGAGTAATAGTGGATGCAGATCTTCAAATTTCATTGCTCTTATGGTACTGGTACTCAGCTCACTATTGTTCAGTGGTTTATTAACTTACTAGTAGCTATTAGTGGAAAATGGGTTATAGTTTTTGAACTGTGAAATCAAGTCACTTCCATGTGAGTAAGTGGGAAGGGAGTTTTAGCACTTTGATTTTGTCAGCCTGTATTTTTTTCCAACAAAGATAATCTTGTAATCCTGTAAACAAGGAACATTAATCTAAATTTCAAATCTATACAGCTGAGTAATAATGTCACTTTGCACTGTTAACTGGACTGCAGACATGCTATAATACAGTGCATTGAAGGTATAAAGACTACTGAAAAAAAGGATTTTTAATATGCCAGTATATGTATGTATTTTTCCTGTTCATTTCATACCAATATATGAATACTTAGCACCAGTCATTGCATAGAGGATAATTGAGTTTGCAGTCTCTCACAGTTGCACTGTGTGCTATAACAGCCCTCTTTTTGGAGCATTGAGACTCAGCTTTTTGTGAGCATAGGGTTATTGACATGTGGCTTAAAATCTCTGGTTGAGAGGCAACTGGGCTGCTTTTAATTTGGCATCTACTAAACATAGACCATTTCTATGCTAGACTATCAAAAGTTAAACTTTTGCCATTAGAATATTAAATTTTTACACTTATTCATGTTTATATTATTGGGGAAAGACTCCATTTTATTTCTTTAAAATAGAAAGATTTACTTAGGAAACCATTATCTGAAAATATGGTTTGCACAGAAATTGCTCAATATTATTGTCTGTGAAAAGTATTGGCAACAGTAACTTCATATTAATAGTTGAAACTAATTATACAAGGTGAATGCATTTTTTTACTGATTGTTGATCATGGCCCTGGTTCAGCAAAGCACTTAAGGACATTCTTAATTTCACATAAATAAGAAACACAATGGAAGCCTAACAAACTGCCTTGCATGTTTTATTCTAATAAGGGTAAACTTTGTTGAATTACAGCTTACATTGATGATTTTTGTCCAGTTCATGTAGTGAGCCCTACTGCTAAGAAAATTCATTGCCATTTGTGGTCTAGCCTGATGGACATATTTTGTCTGATTTATGTGTGTAATTTCCATAAGCAAGTAATTCCTGTGTGAACAGTGTGTGTGACTGAATACGTAATTTTTAAACGGTATGAAAAATGGAAAAAATGTACTGGATGGGTCAGAGTGGAATCTGATGTATTTTTCTATTTCACTCTATACAGATGCAAGTGGATTTCCTAGGAATAACATTTTCAAAAGTAGCTCTTGTTTACAGTTCATATGTTTTTCAAAAACATCTTTATTTCCCTGGTTCTGGCCAGCTGTGCAGTAGGTCAGAATGGCAGAGGGTTGCTCTAGTTGATGTTAATGGGCAGTCCAGTTTATTTCTGACAAGAAAGAATTGACAAGAGGAATACAAGACCTAAACGCCTTGCACTACGCACAAACTTGCATAGAGGCTACTAAATTGAGTGTCTCCACAGCTGCATTACTTCTGGAGAACATAGTGGTCACTGAGCACAGCAAGAGCAGTGACAATTTTTTTTGATTCCCAGCATGAGTTGGTAGATTATTAGTTTATGTAAATGCAGTTTAGATATAGGAGCATTTTCACAGTAGATTTCTGTGAAAAAAATAGCCAGTTCTGTGGCTGATCTTAACTTCCCAACCATTTTGCAACGGTGCAAACTCTGATTTCTGTGCAGATTCTTGCTACTGAGAGATCAAAATAAAGGATCTGGTTTTGGGGAAAAATCCTGTTTTGCCATTGTAGTTCTACAGTTGGTTGAAATTAATGTTCATAGATTTCATTCAGTTGTGTTCTGTAAAGGGCAAATATGTATATGCCAACCTGAATCTTGCCTGTCTTGAGTTTTAGATACCATCAATCACAGTTAATGCTCTTTTGTTGAAGAAGGAATGTATTGCATGAAAAGAGGATACAGGATTATATTTTATGCTAAGGTGTAATAACTTCCTTCAGAAAGACTTCAAATTATTTATTTTTTGGGGTATACTATGCAATGTACACCTGAAACAGTTTTGCCCCAGGTAACTGTAATGTTGGACTTTCTGGCTAGACCTCAACTTCCAAAGGTTTGTGTGTTTTCTGCATTATTAAACATATCCGCTGTTGGGGGTGGAATGTGAGAGAATAGTGACCTTTTTCCAGTGTTGTTGGTTATGGAATAGGAAGCTGATGGAAAATGATTGCCACAGAACTGAAAAGATAATCGGATGCAGTTCATTACTCATCTTGTCAGCTGCTCCTGCTACAAGGGATTGTATCACAAGATGTTAATCTGCTTGTGACTAGATTTTAAAGCAAGCATTTTTATTGGGAGTGTGTGTGTCTGTAACTTCTTTCAGTTTCATATAGTTTTCAGAAGCAAGAGAAATGGAAAATTCCCAGTCTAAAGTCTCAGAATGTTACTTGATAAAAATATTAGCACATCATTTTGGGTTCTGCTACAAAATTATGATGATATGCTGCAAAAAGCTGTTTAATTGCAGAAACAGTTCTTTTTAAGCTAGTGATGAGGTTGTGTGTTTACTGAATAGTGGAAGTTAGTCTGCTAGGTGCCAAGTATAGACACAAGACAGAGCTGAATCAAAAAGAATCCTTTCTACATAATAGATGACTAATTTAAGTGTATCCAATGCTCCCATATGTTGTCTACCAGTGAGGACATTTGGTATAAGTATAGTATAGCGGAGGACCAGGACCCTTGCTTACATACTACAAAAGTAAAGATGACAAGAATGCAATTTCAGCTAGATTACAGCTTCTGAAAGTGAGAAGTCCAGAAGAGCTGTTCCTTTCTGATTCTGTTGGGACATTGCTCACAGTGCTGTATGAAGCAGAGGGGAAGACTTACAAACTTACCGTTACGATGAGTCAATAGATCTGCTGTGTACATTCCAGGCAAGCAGCACTGCTCTTTACTCTTCCACCTTCATCCCGCCAATCTTTCTAACTCCTTGAAGTTGTCCAGTACAAGGAGAGGGAAATTTCTTCAATTTTTCTGCTAAGCTGGAGAAAAACACTCCTTTTGATACTCTTTTTTGTGTGTGTGTGTGGGTGTCCCCTTTTTTAATATTGATTATTAACAAATGGGATTGCACATTATATTTTTAATAGTTAAATTATAGTTTCCATTGTGATCTACAGCACAGAAGTAATCTCTGTTAGAGTACTTTCTTTAAGAAATAAGCAGCGAGGTACCTAAAAGTATTTAAAAAAATAATATATTGAGGTGATGTGTAAGCAAAGAAATTACAGGTTTAAACAAAATAAATAAATGGTTTCTGGATGCTCATGGTTGCATATGGCACTCTTTACTCCAGCAGGAATATCTAATGCCTTGCTGTGTTCCAATTTCGGTAACTACAGTCCACCCACTTAAATACCCCCTGGTGTTTGCGTAGGCAACAGTGTTTTCTAGTTCCTGCCACAAACTCTTACGTGGTCTTTTGTGTACTACGTTTCACCACCAGCTGTATTTCACCTCCAGCATGACTGTATCTCAACACTGGACAAAGTGAAACATCCTACCTCACATTATAGAAGCAACCAGCAGTAACTCCCTAGATAATGTTTTCAATTGTTCCAAAACTGTGACATTAATCATTTTTTTCCCTAAACGTTTTTGACTGAGTAGTCAATCAGTATAAAATGTTTGAATTTTCCATGTACTTTTCCCCTCTGTTTCTCCTCCTACAAATTACAGTTGGATAGCCAAGCCATAAGGGCCTAGATCATTATGAAATTCTGAGTAAATGAACACCATTTGCCTGGGTCAGAAGAAACATGCTCATGGGCAGAGGTTTAATTGGTACAGCTGTGGCTGCTATGCAAATGTTTACATGAGTACATAGGTATATATGTCTGAGTTTATACATATGTACGTGTGGCTATGTACAAATGTTATATATTTTCACAAAAAAAAAAAAAAGAAATGTCAGGTTTATGTTGCTGTTATTTGTCACAGTGCTGAATCACAATTAAGATAGAAATGTGGAGGGACTGCAAGCAAGTTTGCGTTCAAGACCATTTAATCATTGTATTTTCTGCTGAGACTATGACAGAGGTGTAGATGGTGATTACAGTAATGAAAGAAAGTTGTTCGAAGGTGCTCTATAAGTCTTCTTCTGCATCCATTAGATTATTTTGAAATTGAATTGAGTTACTATGCTGAAAAGGCAAACAATGTTCCAGGTTGGGATAGAGAATATGAAAGCTGACTACTTTACTTTATAGTTTATGTGAAAGGCCATTTGTTTTATAGTAATTTTCATATTTCAAATGTGAAACTGTGAAATGAAGAGCTGAGTGATTTCACATTTATGCTATCCTAATAAATTTACCCCCAAAAAGACTTTTTATGCAGTATACCTTCTGAATCACTGTCTAATATTATAATTTTATTTTCCCCATATATGAAAATCAACTACAATTTTACAGAAAATACAAGCATAGCTATAAAATGGGTTTACTTTGATTTCTAAATCCATAGGTGTCCTCAAGCAGTCACAAATGAGATCCCATCATTCCTGTTGATTTTAGTTTTCTATGTTAATTCTCATACATTTTACAGGTATGACTCCCTTTCCCCCTGGTTACCCAACAGGATAAAAGATGTTCTCTCTTAGTTCTGACCCACAGATTTTATTGTTCTTTGGATATCTTTAGAGATAATGGGTAGGGTTGGATGAATTCTGTGTCTAATCTCAGAATTTGTGAAAGCATTCTGATTTTATAATCTGATTTAAAAAAAAAAAAAAGTGTACCTTTGACTGATTTGCAGGCTTTATATCAATTCTTTAAGATAATAGTTTTTGAACTGAAAACTTGAGCTTGAACTTGCAATTTTTCAATGATCAGATCTTCAGATTCAATGCAGTGGTTCCCTGTTAGTGCAGGGCATTTTAAACACCCTTACTGCTTTCTGTGTTAGTGCCTATGCAAGTGAATAGAGTGCTTTCTTTATAACGTTGTCATTTTAAGTAATTCATTTTGGACTAGCTAGGCTTTTGTATTTGGAAGAGCTTGTATTATTAAGAAAAACTAGTTGTTTAGTTTAGTTTTATTTTTTTTCTATTTTTCTCATAGTGAAGTCATTGGCAGCACCAAAAGGAAAGCTGAGAAAATGCATTGACAGTGCATCCTCTTTGCCAGTGATTTCTGTGTTGAGTCCTTTGCTTAAACTCCTCTTTATCTGTGAATATTGTGCTTTGGTTTAAAAACTATAGTGTTTCAGATTGAGTTGGGATACAACCATAGAATCATTTAGGTTGGAAAAGACCTCTAAGATCATCAAGTCCAACCATAATAGAAACAGCCAAGTGCCAACCTAAAATCCGTGTAATTGCTGACATTCGTAAGCATTGCTGGGTGTTTTGCTTTTCATTGCTGGGTGTTTTACTGAAAACGTTTTGCTGATAATCCTTAGTATCCTTAGCATCCTTAGTGATTTGGTCAAATTGTTTTATTTATACAGTAGGGTCAATATATTGCTTATATATACCATGCAATCAAGAAAAACATTCTGAGCTTTCCCCTCCCAGGAGGTGCTCAAGGCCAGGCTGGATGGGGCTCTGGGCAACCTCATTTAGTGGGAGGTGTCCCTGCCCATGGCAGGGGGGTTGGAACTGGGTGGTCTTCAACGACCCTTCCAACCCAAACCATTCTGTAATTCTCTGACTCTAAAACCCTGTGTGGCCTCCCAAGTGTCTTAACAGGTGGGTAGGATAGGTTGCCCATCATCAGGTCTTGCAGTTTTTTCTTCCTCAAGCATACAGACAGGAAGAGAGCAAAAGAGAGGAAGCAAGATCATGCTTTAATGCTTGGTTTGAGCTTTGAGTGCAAGATGTTGAGAGGAGTAACTAAACAGCCTGCTGTTTCATGCATGTCTTTTCTGCAAGAGTACACTACCTTGTTTCCACTTCTGGCAGCAAGCCTTGACACAAGGTGGTGAGGAGTCAACTGTGAGGTTCACCGTATTTCCTTGTTTTGTATGGGTTTTGAAACTGGAAATTCTTTTGCAGTTCTGTGTCAAACAGAGCAGCATGGACTGCTGCTGGTCCCTGATAGCATCTATAAGCGTGTCGTACTGCCAGTAACAATAATTGCTGTGATTTAGCCAACATGAGAACTCCCACTGAATGAGAACGTCATTGCGATATGAAGAGATTTTCTAACACGGTTCCCAAAGTATACTATTTCTTTCTACACTCATACCTCACTCCAAAAAATCTATGCATTTCCTGTGGGAGTGTTTCACTCAGATATGAGGGAGAAGATGCCGTTTGAGAGACGACTGAAGCTTTTATTTTTGTTTTCTCAAGTATTTTCTCTAGCTTTAAACTCGGGGAAAACTTCTCAGACTTCATTAGTTTTCATTCTCAGTGGTGGTAGAAGAGCTGTGATGGAAACATTTGCAATGTTTAAGATTATTTGAAAAGGATTTGCTTTGAAACTTTCTTTACTTTTCTCCCTTGCTATCAGGATGGCCAGTCTGATATTTTGTACAAATTCTGGACTGCAGTAACTCAGACTCTCTCCTCTCAGTTTCAGTCAGCAACAGACTGTAAGTATTTGGTATAAATGATTTGTAATGTGTTTTGTAGATATTTTGAGTCTCTCATTTCCATAAACTCTCTGTTCATTATCTCCTCTACTAAAACCATATCAGTGGTTCATTCAGTGCTTGATCTGTGAATTTAAAAAGTTATGGTTTATAATCAAACAGGGTGGTCTTCCTAAACTGTGATCAAGTTTTCAGGAAAAAAAAAAGTTTTCTGTTTAATTAATTAGTAGTAATCAATGAAAAAAAATGTTTTTGCAACTGTATGTGTAAGCAAAAACATTTGGAATGGTACGTTATTCTTTCCAAAGCGGATGGGTTGGCCAAAATCATAAGTAGTAATTTGATTTTAAAAAGCAGTTCATACATACTTCCGTTGTTGAACGTTCATCAGTATTAGTCTGGTTTTAGCCACTTTTTGATATTTTATAAACAGGAGCTGAGTTTTGTTAAAATTCTGTCTTGTCTAGATAAATGGTTAGTGTTCTGATTATATGCAATATTCAGCACAAGTGTAGTAAATAACTAGCAGATGCAACCAGGCAGTATTAAATAAAAATCATGTTATAATACTGTTGTCATATTAATGCAGCATGCAGTTGGATCATAAAACCAGATGAGCTTGGTGCTTTCACAAATACATCTTTCATGTTTGTATACAGAGTATAAAGTTTAATTTTTTTGCATGTACAAAAGACATAAGGTTTGCATTTATCTTAGTGATCTCAGCTATTGCACTGGCCCTTCAAAATTTCGTCTTGCCCTGCTATAAGGCAGCAGTATAATTTTGAGGAAGTAGCTGTTTGATTCATTTTCAGTGGTTGCTAAGTAACTAGATGATCCCAAAAGAAAATATATTCATCTTGTGTTAAAAAATATTAATTTTACTGTTTGCCTTAGGCATACTTTAACAGCGGTATATACATACCAGGGATCTCATGTTCACACAGAACATGTGCTAACTGTTTTCAGCACAACGTTTTAAGACTGTAAAATTGTGACATCAGTTAGTGGGATCAATCAACATCTCAGAAGTAAGGTGACTCTTACATTTTGTCAGCAGTACTTTGACAGCTATTCAAAAATATTTTATTACTTGTGATTTTTAATGATTTTTCATATCAACGTTTGGAGAGAGCATTTGGATTTTTAAACTTAGTGCTGTCTTTTCTTTGCCACATCTGATTTTTGGGGAAACTACTTACAGCAAGTAGACTTTTTTTTTTTTTTAATGGCACATCTGTATAAAAATGTTCCTTTTTAACATGTAAATTCTAAGTGATTGAATTCACTGATATGAGTTATCGACCTTGAGATCTTATAGATTAGAGGAAGATCAATATCAGAAAAATAGAATAAAAATATGAATTCATGCCAATTTACAGGGCATGCTAATAGATCAATATCTGCTTCTGTGAGGCTGGGACAGCTTTATAAACATCATTTTGTGACCTAAAATAACTCTGTGTATGATAATAAATGTGAATCCTCCAGTATTCAAAATAAGAATATACTTGAGTTGAAAAGATAGGCTGGGTGAAATGGGGCAGAGGTCCAGAACCTGGAAAACTTATGAATGAATGGAACAGTGTTAATCTCCTAATGTAATGGGGAAATCCATAAAGTATGAGTGATGTTAAATCAAGATTACCATCAGTCTCGAAAACAGTTGAATGTTTGTTTCATTTCCTGTTACTTTCAGCAAGCCTTTCAAGGCTGAAGATAACGTTGATTTTTCTGCTGGCTTTGTCATTCTTTATTTGACAAGCTTAGGAATTACATTTTAGGTACCTTATTTTAAGAGGTGTGTGTAAAAGCATGTGCTTCCATCATCAGATTTTGTAGAGCTGGGCTCATAGGCATTGTCTTCGTCTCTTCTGAGTATCTTGAAAGTTGCACGGCAGCATATTTCTTCTGCTGCCAAGCTATTGTTAGAAAAGCTTTGTTTAGTGAGTTCTAATCACACTTTGGACTTAAATGAATAATAATACTAATAATTAAGTTTGTTACCAAGCATTTCATGACCATAATTAGTATATTTAATACACAAAATAAGTTTTCCGTGTCCAGTCTTTGAACTACGGAGTTTTATTACTGGAGATTTAGATACATATTGTCGTCAACTGCATTTAATGTGATAGCTCATACCACTCTGAAATTAATTATAAATATTACATTACTAGTATTAGAGAGAATGACATTACATATCATTTGTTGACTTAAATGCAGGGATACAGGTTATTCATATAAATCAAATAAATTAGTTTGAACTTGGTAATGTGCATTACTAATTACTGCTTTATTTTGCAGCCTCTATGTTTTTGAAACAAGCTTTTGAAGGAGAATACCCTAAATTACTGAGGCTTTATAATGACTTGTGGAAGCGACTGCAACAATACAGTCAGAATATACAGAGGAATTTTAACACAAGCGGAAGTACTGATCTCTTTGCTGAACTGCAACAAATGGAAGAAGATACACAGGACATATTCATGCAAAAAAAACAAGATTATGAGTATGTATTATGAACTCTAATGCAGTACAATGTAAAGCTTGGCATCTTGCAAGAAAACAGTATTTTTAAAAGCTTGGTGTTAATCAACTTGTCATAGCAGGAACATTTTAAAGGCTTTTTTTGGCCTCTTGTGTTTATTGTTTTGATACTATTTTAGAGCTGTGGGTTTTTCATTAGATTACGTAATTAACAGTGTTGGATTGTCTTGTCTTTCACAAAGTGCTTAGTAATATTACTTTGAAACCAGTTTTGTTTTTTTTGTTTCTTTGGGAAAAGAAAAATTGGGATTATCAAAATTCAGTTTTATATATATTGCTATTGCTATAAGCTACTAATAGTAGCTTTCTTTTAATGATACCACAATCATTGGAGTGTGACATATGTTCTGTTTGTTATGACTCACTATCTATATGTTTATATATCATTAGGAAAACATGATGTGAGTGGTAGAGACCAGAAAGATCAAACTGAAACAGGCTTATCAAGTCTATTAGGATTTCTAGACAAAGGAAAAAGTTCATCAAACTTTTCTGACAATGAGGGAAAGTATTTGAGAAAACTACTACTTAATCACTTTCACCAATATAAATACTAAGGACTGGAACTTGGTAATTTTAAGATGGGTCTTTCTATCTGAAGCTTTTTATAAACATGCATATACCAGGAGAGATTTGTTGTATGTTTTTTTAAGTATACCATTGATCACAAGATATCTTCTAATGAAACACTGGAATACAAAAACGTCTTTGATTGCAATTGTTATTCTGTTGATGTTTTTACAACTGTTTGTCTCGAGAACATCTTGAATTAGGGATTCCACATAGGTCTTACTGAAAGGGCTAGGAACTCTACTGAACTACACAGAATAGCTGCCTGACCAGTTACATGATTCATGTGAAAAGCAAGCTATTCAGTATTCAAATCTTTTCAAGTATATGTATTTAGAGAGTAGAAAAAAGAAACATGTTGGATAGTGCAAAGTTTATATGGTCTGGAAAGATTTGATGCTATTGTGTATTTGAATTTAGAATGTAATAATTTTGTCTTATAACCACAGCCCAGAAAAGGCCTTGAAAGATTCACTGCAACAATATGAAGCTGCTTATTTGTCAAAATCCTTATCTCGACTCTTTGATCCCATCAATCTTGTCTTCCCTCCTGGAGGTCGGAATCCTCCTTCTTCTGATGAGCTTGACAGCATCATTAAAACTATAGCCAGGTATGCACATATAATACATTGCAAAATGTAATCTTCAACGTGTTTTTTCTTGTATATCACGATTTCAGAAATAAGATTTTGTTAGCAATAAAAGGTTGGTTACTCTTTAATTTTAAAACTTAATAGTGTAAAAATTAAGTCAGTGTTTATCTTCTGTATTTTGTTGTTCTGGAACAACCGTAATATTCACTCAAGTTTTACTGTTCAAGCTTACAAAATACGGGGAAGAGAAATTTTAAACCTATTGTCAATGTCTGATATCTTAATTATTCTGACTGCGTCAACAGTAAAATGATACTTGCTTGGCTGCAAATGATAATCCCTGAGGTAAATAATCTCTTAGAATGAAACAGCAAGATACTAGTTGAAGACAATTATGCCATGTGGAATTTATAAAATGAGATGCTTGAATTACTGATGTATATTTGCATCCATAAAGTTTTGGTAAGGACTAGTCTGTTTAGTACAGCCTGAAAATGATGGGCAGTATTCATACTGTGCATGTGGGTGAGTATATTTGGGTAATATTAAATGCTAACACTGTACTTGTGGCTGGGAGTTACAAATGCTCAGAAGATGCCTATCTGTGTGGCTACTGATGTTGTTTTCCTCCTTGCAGAGGAAAAGGGAAAATGACATTCAGCTCTGGAACACACAGCATAAGAAAGATGTAGGCCTGTTAGAGCGAGTCCAGAGGACAGCACCTCTCCTATGAAGAAGGGCTGAGGAAGTTTGGGCTATTTAGTCTAGAGAAGAGGAGGCTCTGGGGGAGACCTTATTGTGGCCATCCAATACTTAAAAGGGGCTTACAGAAAGATGGGAAGGGACTCTAACAGGACAAATGACAGGACAAAGGGTAATGGCTTTAAACTAAAAAAGGGTAGGTTTAGATTAGGTATAAGGAAGAAATTCTTCACTCAGAGGGTGGTGAGACCCTGGCACAGGCTGCCCAGAGAAGCTGTGGGTGCCCCATCCCTGGAGGTGTTCAAGGCCAGGCTGGATGGGGCTTTGGGCAACCTGGCCTGGTGGGAGGTGTCCCTGCCCATGGCAGGGGGTTGGAACTGGGTGGTCTTTAAGGTCTCTTCCAACCCAAATCATTCTATGAGTCTATGACATGAAAATTAGTAAGCTTCAGCTGAGTTTTACGAAGTGACCTCTAGCTAATGATGGTTGGGGCCCTGCAGAACTCTCAAAGAAGGATATCCCTCATTTCTCTACAGTTCTTGGGAGAGACTAATCTCATCACTAGCAGCACTGTGGTCCCTTGGGATGGTCCTTGTGCTTGTCTGCATTCTCAGTAGAGCATTCATGAATGCAGCCCCAGCTGAAGGAGATCCGTGGAGTTCCATGTATGAGCAATACTGCAAGTGATTTAGAAGTATTTTCCTTCTTCCGTTTGTTCCCTGTCATTCCTTTGGGGCCTTTGTTACTACATAGTATTGCCTAAAACACAGCTTATTAGTTGTGTCAAGCTCAGGCATCCCCTGGGTATTTCTGCACAGCTCATGTAATTCCAGAGTTGAATGACTATGTATTCACCTGTAATGTTTGAAGGCTGCTGCCAAAGCTTGAATGTAGTTAATTGCAGTCAATATTTTTGAATGGCTTACTAATAGCGATTTCATACTGAAGTGTCATTCCTAAACTTTGCTCATTTTTACCAGAATAGGAACACTCTGAACATAAAATTCCCAAATGACTTGTTAAATTGTAAACTGAATTACAGTGCTTAGAAAGACTTGGTTATGTGTTACTCTCTCTAAATTGACATACCACATAACTAAGTATTAATAGTTAATTTCTTATCAATCAAATGCAGCGCTGCTAAGTTGTTAATTAAGATTTGTAATCTTTGCTTCCAGTGAGCTAAATGTGGCTGCTGTTGATCCAGACCTCAGTTTAGCTGTTTCAAAAAACGTGGCAAAGACCATTCAGCTCTATGGTGTAAAATCTGAACAGCTTGTAAGTAATTTTCAATTTCTAAAAAATTCTTTCTATGTAAAATGTTCACTTTTTTTGTAGATTTACAACAGAACAGTAATGCAACCTAGAGAGACAAAACCTTTGAATTAGCTTTCCACTTGGAAATCTTTTCAGTTAAATTCTGCCTTCACATAAACACAGTCTATTGATAGCAATACAATTTGTGTGTATAACTCGAAATTGCCATATTAATTAAGAAAAAAAAAGTCTAGTTGTCTTTAAGTAAAATCAAGACAGTTCAATCCAGTTTAATATTTACTACCATTGGATAGTCCATTGGTTACATTATATATTGTCTTTATGGTATTAGAATCTGGACTATTGAAATATATTTTTTGCACTACTTGCAACAGAATTTAGGCATTTTTTCTGTATATTTATCATTTGCCATATATTTACCTGACCTTTGATTTGTTTGCACTTCTCAAATGCTTCCAGTCATTCACCATGCACTGTTATTTAATGTTAAACTGAACAGAGGAAGGGGGAGGGATTCCCAAGACGCCAATGGGTAGTACAATGAATGTCATCATATGAAAAAATATTTTTTAATATCAACAATTTTCTAGTGAAGTCTGTTGCTAAAATGTTAATACTTTTATTATGAAAAGATGAAAATTGCTTTGTTGCAATATGGAGACCCTCAAGAAATTACTAACGACTTGTATTTGTGAACAATATTTTCTCTTAAACAATGTTAATTCTGAGAACAAACTCAGACTCCGGTTACATTCCTTTACTATATGGCTCATTTAAAGACAGAGGTACTCACTAACATTTTTTTTTTTTCCAACAGTTGGCTACAAAACATTGCAGTAGTTAAGTTAGTATGGATTCTGTTTAACTTTTAGACACCTGCTGTCACTGAATAGCTTTAAAATGTGAAACTCGATAGCAAATCCTTTGTTTAGCATGTCTGTTGGATGAATTGTGTTGGAAGATATCAAATCATGGTGTCATAATTTTGGAGTGAAGTTTGCTCAGGTTGGCAGGAGTCATCATGAGAGAGAAAAAAAAAAAAAAGAAAGAATCTTGCATCTGTATTTATCTTGGAGTGTAGAGTCAAATAGTGACATATGTATCAGCTGTAACTGTGAAAGCACCAGGGTCTATTGTGCTCAGCACCCCTGTTAGAGTTTGAATCTGGCCAATGGCTTGTTCAAGAGCATATATAATTTTGTGATCAGCCAGCTGGCAAGTTCTTAAGAAGCCCTGAGAAAAAAGATATGTAGGAATAATCTGATGAATATATGATTTGTGGCCTTGTGTTAGTTGACAAACTAAAATAATGTAAAACTAAAAGAATGTAAAAGTTAAGAGGGAATCTAAACCCTTGAACTTCTATTCAAGCTAGTGAAAATGAAACTTTGAAAAATCAAGAGACAGGATTAGTCAAACTGGTAGAGTGAACATCAGTGTACTTCAAGAATATACCTGCAAATTGTAAAACGATACAAATTGTTTATTGTACAGCAATTTTAAAATTTATTTTAATTTTATTTTTTACATTTTTTTATTTCCTTACTGATACACATGTTAAAAAAATAAATCTGGAAGGGCTCAACACAATTGTCAAGGCATGGGTATATAGTGTCATCTTTAAAGTGTTAAAATGCCTTGCCTAGCCTCCAGCTGCCTCTCCAGAAGAGCATGGCTATCTCACATGTCTTGTGTCATGCTTGCCAGCCCTGTGCATGTGGTTTAGAATATCCTAATTTTTTTTGGCTGATGTTGGGTTTTTTTTTTTCAATTTCTTCTAGATGAAATGATGATTTCACAAAAAAAAAGGACTTACATTTTACTAAGATTTTCTCACTGCTTCTCTAGTTAGCTTTCGTTAGGAAAAATAACAAGAAAAATGTTTTCCAAGATTCAAGATGTTAACTTTGAGAAAAAACAGCATATAGCAGTCTGTACATATAGAATTAAAGCAAAAACAAGTAAGAAAAAATGGCCTTTTCCAATGAATCCTAAATGTTTGTTCCTATTACTTGTGACTTTGTACACTGCTGGCTTTTGGTTTTCCTATATACCTATGCCAGTAACTAGCAGTTGCTGTGCCTCAAACCTATTCTTGTATTAACCAGTTCAAATGATTTCAAAGAAGGTATAAATAACCAATTGTGAGCAGTAGGTAGGTTTATTCTTCTGCTGGGTGAATCTTTAGTTTAGCTAATTCCTTGTTGATGCTTGATGTGGTTGGTATATGCCACGAGGTGTTGAGAATTATTGTCCTCGTTTCACTCAGTGTAATTGCAGATGTTCTTACTATGCAGAGTTTGAAGGAATAATTATACATTGCATTAATTAAAAATATATTTCTGTTAAATTAAGACTATTACCTTTTAACGTCACCACCCATCCTGGTTTTTATTAGGTGATGCTGAGGAAGAGTACTTGGTATTACTATTTTGTCTCTTATTCACATTTTCCTAAATCACACAGCCCAGGCATCCTTACAATGATTACAGACATCGTTTCCATTTAGTCACCAATTCTATGTCCTCGTCATTCCAGATCAGAAAAGAGATTAAAAAATCTGATCTGTTATTTTGGATAAGAGTAATTTTTTTTCCTGCATTTGCGCATCGTAATACACTCCTTACTTTTTAATGTAACTACTGCTTACTGAGCTAGATTTTGTTCATTGGCCGCTTTTTATAATAAAGTGAGGGGTCACAAATTAAAACAACAACAACAAAACCACTATTTTTTCTCTCTATTTAAGAGTTTCCAAAGGGGTTCATCAGTTCTCATTTACAAGTACCTTAAGTTACCCATCTACCCATCTTGATTGACATATGTAACACATGGTCATATTTAACTGGCCACATAAGGGAAATTAGCTGTTTCATCAAGTGCTGACAATAAGTACAAGGGAGGGGACAGATTCATGAGAAACTTATAATTGCTTTTCCTGAAAACAAAGAAAAAGTTGATTTTTTTTTTTTTTGAGAATCCATGCTACTTAACAAAAGACGAGATCTTACAAATCTGCCTCTTAGATTTTGACCAATTTATATAATTGATAGTTGAGAAGAGACAGAAAAGAGAGCTTCTATCTCACCAACATCTTCATTAGATGCCTTTGACATGGCAGTAGTAATTGTATGGCAGGATCCTCAAGGGCAGTGGTCTCCAAGTTTTCGGTCAGGCCAGTAAAAATTCCATGCACTTTTGTTATATGTATATTTCTATATTTATAAGTTATATACAATGTACTATTGAAATTCTTATATTTTGTTCCTGCACTCCAGTGACTCATTTGCATAACACTTGTGGTGCATGCACCACACTTGAAGACCGCTTACTCTAGGGTGATACTCTGCAGAAATGTTCTGTAATCAAGAAGTGAACGGATTTTGGCTGTCCGTTTTTGGAAAATATACCTGATTGATTTCAGAAATCTTTAATATATATATATATTTTTTTTTTAAAATGAAAACAATAGTCACCTGTTGATTGGAAGTGAGACATAATTGTATTTCCCCAATTCATTACCTGTAATTTTGTCATTTACTGAGCTGAATTTTGAATGTATTTAAAATGTTGTAGTTTTGCTCATAATTAGAAACCTCTTTGTTACAATTTTGCAGTCACTGTGTTTTGGTTTGACTGTTGGTAGGATATTTCTCTGATACTTAGGACTTGATGTTTTGCAGAGAGAAGTCATGAAACATTGAGAGCTAAAAGCTCTGAAAGTTTACAAAATTGGTGCTTTTGCCAACGAGCAGAAAAATAAATTGTAAGACCCATTGTCCTTACAGACATGGAAGAGCCCTCTTTGGTCATCTAGTCTGTTCCCTTCCCAGCTCAGGACTAGTCCAAACAATATTTATTGTTGCCTTTTTTTTTGTTGCATTCTTTCTGCCTTTTGAGCGATGAGTTCAGTTATCTCATATATTGGGAGTGGAAATGTAAGTACTGTATGTTCTTTTGTGCTATTTCTGTTCAGCTTTGCATGTGGGTGGACTGAAATACACTAATACACCCACCAAGTGCACACAGATGAAACGTGTTGTGCTGTGAACATGACAATGCAGTTGTTTAGAGGAGATGCGATTCTCCTCCTTTTTGAACCTGCAGACCTCTTGCTAGCTTCTTTCCTAGAGTTGCAGTCATCCTGTCAGACTGTCTTTATTAATCATAACCCACAGCACTCCCTCCGGTCATGCTGCCCGTCTTGTGGAGGTTGTCATGTTGCCTCCCACCATACAGCCTGACCATCAGAGACTAATGGCCTGGTGTCTTTTGACCAATAAACAAGCAAAGAGTAATTGGCAGAGATAGGATTGTAAAAGTCAGGTTGCCCACTTGCTTTTCGGAGCAGGTGGGGGTGGTTATGCTAGCAACTTCTGGAGGATCAAACTGTCTTAAAAATCACTTTTACATTTGGATATGTAACGGTGTTGCTTCATGTCTGCTAACAGTACAGGCAAAGCAAGAACCTACACGATCATACTACACCAGGCAGATTTATCCTAGGGTTAGGATAGATAAGGCTAAAATCAGTGGGAGCTGTGATTTTCTGTAAGTGGAGAAGGTTCCTAAATATGGAATATTTGTATTTTATGGAGTAATACATTTCAGTAAAGTTTGTCTAAAAAAAGGGATCTTTCCAAGAGACAAGAGGCTGCAGGCAGATGACATAATGGAGATCTTTCCCACTGTCAGACTTGTAAGCAATCATAAAGAGGAAGCACTCAAAAGATGGAGAAAGAGAGTGGGTGTAATGAGGGAGGAAGGAAATAGAGAATTTGAATCATTTTTTTTATTCTCTTAACTAAGTGTGGTTGGACTTGTGTCATATATCTTACAAAAGTTGATGAATGAGTCTGTGGGCAGTGCTCTGGGAGAGCTACTAATCTATCCTTTGCCCACAGCTATTGGTAGAGGCTTGGCTTCTCATCAGGATTTTACCCTGGGCAATGGGTGTGGGATTTTCTGATTATCAGATTTGCCTGGTGTAAATAAGCTACCTGAATACTTTTCAGCTGTATAGGAGACAGAGCACAGTCCTTCCTGGCATTTTGAGGAATTCTTCCCCTGGCCTTCTTAAGAAAATACAAGATGACACTTGGTGCATTTTGTGTATTTAAGGATAAAATGCTAGAGACCCAGGAATAGAAGTTAATCTTGGGATTAAAGATTAAGGAGAAGACATGAGTGCCTCAGAAAGTAGAGTCCCCACACCAAAGTTCAAAAAACATTGTCCCATATTTTCAAAGGTTGATTCATGTATTAGGGACCTCTGGTGCTGAACATGCCAAAAGGAAAATGAGAGAGAACTTGACGTTCTGATCCCAAAAGCAACGGACTACTGCACACTTGGAACACAAAGAAAACTATAGGGATTTTTCTTTGGAGAACTAGATGTCTAAATTCTGGCTTGTTTTGAGGGAAAAGTCATCATCAGCTGATATATGTGATAGAGTGGAGAGTGGGCTGGGTGTTTCTCACTATCTGGGATCTCAGTAGTATATGGAGATTCGTTTACAATTTACGTAAGTAAGTATCTGAGTTATGTAATGTTATATATGGTTTTAGAATGGGCACCAATGGCGGAGTACTGGAGCAATAACACAAGTAGTAATACGGTAGTCGTCAGCCGTGTACAAAAAGGTTCTTGGGAAGTAACAGGGAAACCTTGAATTAGATGTATATAATTTTCCAATGCAATGGTGAAACTGGATTTCAGGTGTTGTGAAACAGCTCTGAATATTTACTTGGACTAATATTTAAATGTAAAGTAACTCTGACATAAAAATTATATGATTAAAACTAACACACATTATTTCTAAACTTTGTTCTGAGGGTTTACATTGCAATTAATTGCTGCTAAATAATATAACTGGAACTGTGTTAGTATAAAGTATATTATCTATCATAATGATGAGTTAACGTGTTTTTGATCACAGGTGTTTTTAGTGCCTTATTGTTTAAGGAAGTAAATACCAAAAAAAGCATGAAAAACAGAAAAATGTAACAATTTGTTGTCGTTTCAACCCCTCCTTCAGAGTCAAGTGCTGCTATATCCCAGTCACTCCCTGCTTGTCTCCAAGGCATCTGAATTTGCTTTCAAAATGTATTTGAGTATGGATGTGTAAAGAAACACATATAACTGTCCTCAGAACAGTAAATGTGAGTAACTAAATGAGCTTGGTCTCATCTGTTTGAAGGCAAATTTGTATCATTGAGGCTTGTTCTGATTAGTGTTGGCCTCACTTCAAGGATCAGCAAAACATGTCTGTTTTTGCTGCAGAAAGGCTGTGTATTAAATCACTCCACGCTGCCACTATGATGTTTATGTTAAAATCTGCCTCTGTCACTTGAGAATCCAAGGTCAGCAAAAGCTTCTGACCGACACTCCGAACTTAATTTGCTCTCCTAGCTGTGAACTTTCTAAGTCCACGACATGGGGCGGAACGGTGACATCTATACTGGTGGGGAAAATGTGCCCGGGAACATTCCTGGGCACTGAGGCCAGCTGGCCTAGAGCAGCCTGCTGCGGTGCTGGTGAGGGTTCTGCTTTTCCACAACACGGTGGCTGCCTGCCAGGGCCCTTCTGGGGATAATCTCTGCAGTGTTGCCTCTCTGCAGCCGTGGCTGGAGATCATTTGGGAGAGCAGTCGTTTGCCCAGGCCAAAATCTTGCTAAGGAGTCTCCCAGCAGCTTAGTAGTGGGGACGATCATGTGCCAGAGTCCAGGAGCCTTTCCTGGTACTGTTTAATTTATTGCTGTGGATGTAGCCAAGATGTGAATGAGACCGAAAGAGAGCGACATGCAAAATCTGTTCAAGAGGAAGCTTTAAATGCTGACAGATTGAAGTAATTTTTCCTTGCATCTGGAATTCATGCTTTCTTACTTCTGATGTAAATAAACCTCTGAGGCAAAAGTTGGGAGATGCTGATTTATTCTATAGAAACATTTCTGGTCTTAAGATTCTCTTAGAGTGCCAGAACTTAAAAAGATATTCTTTCCTAAACATGTTTTTCTGTCTGTAATGCTTGTCAGCCATCCTTGACTTATTTCAAATAGCGTTTGCTTTCTCCACTAGATTTTGAGCCCTTGAAAAGAGCACAGTTGTCTGTGGTGGTGTGGCTAGATGGCAACTCCACATATTGTTGCCTGGGTGCTAGAAAACTCTTGGATGTTAGGACTTTCCAATGTTCAGGGGTTCAACACTTTCTTCTGGCAGCCGAATCTTTCTTTGAGCCAGCTCAGATGACACCTTTTTGTATGGCAGTGCAACCAACCCCTTCTGTAATTTAATATTCTATTTTTAGTGAATGCAATGGATGGATATATAGGCTGAGGAGCATCTATCTGTCTGTCATGTTCAGATATTTTTAGAGCACTGATCTTTGTAATGCTGATCAGAACCAAATGCATTACGTAAGATCAGCATCAATATATATATAATGGAAAGTCAGCTCTGCTGCAGTTGTTCTTATTTTTAGTATTACCCACAAAACTTGTGTGGCTCACTGCATTATCCCATCATTGTGTTCTATCTCTACTCTGTCAGGATCATTCTAAAGATGAATTTCTCTTCTCTCAGACCTTCTATCACAGGTCTCCTTTCTGAGGCTTCAGATAAGATTGACAGCCAGTGATACTCTTTACGAAGATTTTAATAAATGCCCACTTTCCTTTAAGACTGAAACTGAGCCAAACAATTTATCCCTCATCATCCTTCAGTCTAGTTTATATTTGAACTTGTAATTTGCAGGTGCAAGATTCCAAATTCTTCTTTACTAGTATCTTCAGCTACTATAGTGTTCTTTAATACTGCTTCAGCAGCTTAATCTCTTACTGTTACCTGTAACGATCTTTTCAATTTTCCACTTTTAGTGGATATTCAGCCGTAGTATCTCTGGTCCACTAGCTAGCCATTTAGAGTGGGTTGGAATAGATTATTTTGGAGTTTTTTACAGAGGCAGATTGTGAGAAAACAGACTGTATTCTTCTTACGCTGCTCTAGAAAATTTATTTTTATCTGTCAGATTTACTGCAAAAAAAGCTGATCCTTTCTTTGGAGTGTATTTAAAAACTAGTTTGTAATTACTGAGGTTTAAAATACATGACAACTTTCTGCACATCACTCCCATCATCGTAATTATTTGTGATTTTGTGGCATATTAATCTTGATTTTTTTTCATGATTTCTTTCTTTATGGGTTTATGGTGCATCCTGATATATGATAGCCAATAGAAAATAGGCTGCAGTTTGTCTTTGTTGATGTAGTTTTGAGACTTAATTCTGTCATGCTATAGCTTCACAGATCTTCTAGAATCTCTTCCTGAGATTACAATGAAGTGTGCTTTGCTCTTTGTTTAATTTTTTTACTGTTTAAAAACAATCTCTAATTAATTAATGCTTCTCCTTGGTTTGTAAACCTTGTTGCAAAAAAGAGAATGAAAAAAGAAAATGCTAGAAGGCCAGGTGGAGTGGAGAAACAGCAATTAATTCAGCTTTAACGTTGAGCTGAGAAAGAGACAGCATCTTTACAAGGAATTTTCATAATGTCATTTGTCGAAGAAAAAGTGTCTGTCATGTTTGATCAGGGGAATGAAGATTTAAATAAGCTGTTTTCAGCGGGTTATTTAGATTGTAAGCAATATGAATGGCTTATTTTGTCCAGAATCTAAAAGGCTAAGTGTGTTATAAGGATCCAGAGACTATATTGGAACATCTTGGCACAATCATTGAAATTGTTGAGAAATGTAGAAATGCAAGAAGATGTGATTTGGAAGTTAAAATACTGCAAAGATAAACTAGCTGGATAAGAAGGATTGGTTCTTAGTCCTCTCTCAGTATTCATGATGATAGGATTTTTTTCTGAACCTTTCTATCTATACTTAGTGTTTGACTAGGAAAAGGAAGAAAGGGGCTAGACTAAAAAAAATCTCCATTGTCTGCCTGGTAGAAAGTAAAAATATCTGTAACACGTCGCAAGAAAGAAAGATGTTGATGTAGGAGGGCTATAATTCTGGTTCCTTCTTGGGGAAATGGAAAAAAATAAGGCCTCATTTATGGAGGAATGTGTTTGTTGGGCTGGCTTTACTGACACACATTCCTGAAGGAAAATGTACTGTACACTAAACCCTCCCCCTCCCCCCCCCCCCCAAAAAAAAAAAATTGTTTTGCTCATTTAATTTATACAAGGCCACTGAATTAAATATGCTATACTAACAAGAAAACTTACAGCTGATGTGAGCTGCATCTCTGTTAGGTTGTTTACCGACATAACTGTGTGGTTTGGGGCATCTTTTTTTTTCCCCACTCATTCTCTTATCCAATATAGCTAAAGTTAACTAGCTGAATAATTCAATGAAGAGGGGAAGAAAAGGGAGGAGAGGGAGAGAGAATACGTTTCCTGGGATCAGATTCTTACAGTGAAGGGAAGATACTATTCATACACTACAGTTTTGGCACCACCTTTAAACTCTATCAGATTTATGAGACCTGTGATGGTTTTGAATTGAAAAGTAAGATGAGTTCTCGTTGTAATGGCATAAGGTAAATTTCTGATTGTCATTATTATTATGTGGTCTTACAAGAATTAATCCCTGTCTTGTACTAGGTGGTGTTATATTGAATTGTGAGTTTTCATTTGAGGATGAATCACTATTTAGAACATATTCCAACAATGAGATTTGTCTGACAGCTCCAGGGAAATGTATCCTGTCCTCCTGTCTAAATGTCGAATATTGTGAACTTTGGAAGGAGGCATGAAATGTAATGAGCTCACAAGTAGTCACGAACAGTAGTGAAATGACACCTTGAGAAAGGTTTTCTGTAAATAACAGGTCAGTTGTAATGGTGTAAGTAGTGTGAAATACTAAATTTTCCCCACTTCTTTCTGAAACGTGTATTAATTGTAATACACTAGTACCTTGAAGACATGGTGTTACTGCCATTGAAAAACTTGGATCTGTGCTATCTAAGTGAGAGAACACAAAAATACGAATTCAGTATATGGCACATTAAAAGAATTCATTAATAGGTATTTAAATAGAATATGTGGGAGGCTGTTATATACTAAAATAATTTAAGAAAAGATTACTATTTCATGGTACGGGAATAAAACCTAAAGATGGCAGTGTGTCTAATTTGAAAATAATTATGGGTCAGATAAGGACCTCTTTTTTTTTTTTAATGGAAAGATCACAAGAGTTTCCTAAGAACAGTCATTAGGAAACTACTTATAACATCCAGAAAATACCTAGAAATTTTCTACCTAGCTGTTAAGTCACTTAAAAAAAACACAAGCATTTAAAATTTTAAAATTGAATTAAAAATCTAGAGGAGAGCATTAAAAAATAACTTCATGAAACATTTTCTTCATTCTCATGTTGTCTTTTACTGTTTAGATCGTGACTCACATAACAAATGTGTGATTTTTTTTTTTTAAGAGATACTGGCTAACCTCCAGAAAAAAAAAAAACATCCAAGCATAAAAGGCTGGCTTTGAGAATAGTATGCACTTCATTTTATCTTGCTGGGAAGGTGGTTAGAAGACTTCTTTGAATCTAGCATGTAATTTTGCTAACAGGTAGAAGAAGAGCAAGACTGCACAGTCCTTACACTATTTTGTTAGTGTACTCTAAATTATCTCATACCAAATTAAATTTGATGATTCAGAACTAGATTTAGGTAAATGTATATTGGTATTGTGTAGTCTTTGGAATTTCATAATTTTGGAGCAACTTTAGTTGGAGTTTGACAATATAAAGCTCCTTCGTAAATTTCCACAGTGTAGAAGTATTAGAATCTCAGTTAATGCATGGACTGGATACCAAAAAAATTAGATGGTAATTAAATAAGTAGATTCTTTTTTTTTTTTTAAATATGTAGGTGAACCCTCTCATGTTGGACCTGCTCGTTTTGTGTCTCTTGTAGATGGGAGTCTGCTTTTTGCCTCTGGAGGTGCATTTGGTTGGGACCAACAGTTATTGGGATGACATATAAAATGTGATTAATCATTCAGTCATTATTCTGGCAAGCATAAAAAATTTAGTAAACTGTTACACTCAGAGGTATCAGGATCAACACACATTGTCCCTGAAATCCTTCGAAGACTTGGATTAGTCAGTTTGATAAACCAGAGTATGAAAAAATACAGACGGCATAATTTTCAAGAGTTGACAAATGATTGCAAGTGCTTTGGGTTTCAGATTCTCTGAGATTCCTCGAACAAACTGGTTTTAGGTGAATGACTGCCAGCCGCTTTTGGAAAGTGGAGTTGTTTAAAGCATCTCATTCTTTAAAGACCATGAACCATTACTCACTTGATTATTTTGCCCAGTGCTTTTTGTCTCTCGTAATTCAAAGGCATAGAGATAAATCCTGTCTTTTCTGTTACAGAAAGGCCATTTGCCATTTTCCTTCCATTTCTTCCACTTTTGAGAATATTAAAGTAGAAAAAAAATAACCCTCAGGGAACAGTTTGATGATTACCGTTGTTCTAGCATGAGTAGCGTGAGCATGATGTTGGGTCTTTTTTCTTTGGTCAAGGACTTAACCGTCCCTCCCATGTTAGTTTCAAATTTTTCTTCCCCAAAGAATTACTGTGGTTTTATAAGATTTTGAATTCTTTCACGAGAAGAACTCCTTTTCTATATTCCTTGCATATAAAATTTCCATATTTCTGAAGAAGGCAAGAAAATAAAAAAGAAAAAGAAATGCTGGAAGCTATAAGAATGTCCTGAGGGTGCAATAGAAATGTTTTTATGTACATTTTAAATTATTGCCTGAACTCACAGCTTATTCCTTTCTTAATGCCCTGAAATATATCATCTTCTTTGAAAAATCAGAAGTCATTTCAAGAACAAATTATTATTTATGATTTATTCTTAAATTCTAACTTATTATTTTTAAAGCAGGACATTTATTTTAATTTATCCTTGTCTATGAAGGACATCATTGACCCCTGACACATTCGTTTAAATCTTACACTTTAAACCTCTATATTATGCCTTTTTTTTTTTTTCCAAATTGTCCTCCAAGTAACTAATATACTAGCTTGCACAGCTAGTGGAGTTCAGATTGTTGTGTGTTTTGCTGTTAAGTGGCGTCATACTTTTACAAAAAATAGCAAACTGATTCTGGTAAACTTTTGTGTTCCTTGGGTGGAAAGAGATTGTAAAAGGCTCCTTCTGCCATATGGAAAATATTAAACTAAATAGTAAACCATCCCAGTTATTTGTAGCTTATGGGAGAAATCCCAGAGCCAAGCCCTATTGACTCAGAAACTCTGCAAATGGATTCTGTGTTTTATAAT
This sequence comes from Cygnus atratus, assembly GCF_013377495.2. Taxonomy (NCBI): domain Eukaryota; kingdom Metazoa; phylum Chordata; class Aves; order Anseriformes; family Anatidae; genus Cygnus; species Cygnus atratus. The sequence goes on along the minus strand of NC_066362.1, from coordinate 15,034,381 downwards.
AACTTGTTATGCTCAGGCAGGAGGCCAAGCACCAGATGGATTGATTGTTTTCTGCCAGAGGTATGGCCACATCAGCTGCCTCTATTAGGAATGTATTTATTCTTGAAAATGTCAGCTTGACAATTGGAGTTCAATTTGTGCTATCAAAACACATTAGTCTCGTGATCCTAGAGTTAGATCAAATGCTTTGTTGAGAGGCACTGCTTTAGTCTTATTTTGATTTAAGATCTTCTCGGTACTCCTAAATTATGATGTTGTTTCCTGCTCTTTAAAGAGTGGGTTTGCTGAGGCTGTTTTAGAACAGAGAAATGAAATAAATGGAGTTCTCTAAAACTGTCATGAAAGATGTACACAAGATCTTAGTTTCTAAGTGTGAAACTGAGCTTCCTCACAAAATGTGTAATCTGTGAAAGGAATGGTAGCAAAACAGCTAACAAATCAGTGTCGCTTCTGAGCTGCCACCTGTTGCAAGAGGGGAAGTCAATCACTTTGAATCAAAGTTAAACAGATTATGGGAAAAGATGTAGCAATAGTCTGAACATTCTTACAAAAAAAAAAAAAAAAGACAAGCAGCATTTTTTATAGCCCAGGAGAGAATCAATTAGTTATTTTATTTGTCTTAATCTAAATTCTACGTTAATTGCTTCCTGGTAAAAACAGCAATTTAACCCAAAGAAAAATTATCACAACATGTCTCAACATGAGAGAAAAAATACATGCTGCCAAATTAAATATCTCATTTTAGGGATTATGCATAGAAAAGAGTAAAATCTAGACAACTTGATCTGGTTATTTACAAAGCATATTTCCAAGATGGGTCTACAGAAATGGTGCAAATACAATTAGAGAGTGAGAATTCGTCATATGTAACTCCAGGCAGCATATTCACATCTTTGTTCCTGCTTTGCAGTTAGTGGAGGGAAGTAGGTGTGCATTTACAGGGTGCATTTACTCCCCCTTAACTAGGGTCTATACAATAGATTAATTACTCAGTAGATGTGCTTATTTCTCTACTTTTGGTTTCCTGTGTTTGGTCATGTGAATCACTCGTGACATTTTCTGCATCGTGCACCATACTGACCAGACACAAGGCACCTGCAGTCTGGAGGCAGGGTGACCATGTTAGTATGGGAAGGATACAAACTAAACGAAACTATTTTACATGACTTCTGAATTAGGTCAGAGCACAGTGCCAGGTCATGGCTTACAGTTCTCAGTCATGTGAGGCCGAAGCAAGTCAGATGGCCTTCAGTTGGCTTGTTCCTCTTTGTGACACATTTTTTGCGTAGCAGGTTCTACAAGTGTCATTTTTGGTTCAATAAGCTACTTAATAAATTCCATCTAATTCATTTCTTATATTGCTCCCTGTTTCAATAATATGTTCAAATGAAAGCATTATTTGTATTAGATACAATTTCTTTATTTCTCCTGTAATACTTTGTTATTCTTCAATACTTCTTAAGGGTGAAGTGAGTTGGGCAGTGTTTTAAATTTGGATGGTTACACCAGTCTGAAGCCTAGCAGTTTCATGAAATTTATTTCAGGGCACTTGGCTCCATTGGAACTTGTATCAATATTTTACCAAGTGTGAAGGCCCCTGAAAACAAAGCTTCCAACTGATGACAGCAGTAGGTGCCCACTGAGCTGGTAGATAGGGAAAGAGCAGGGCTTTGGGGCAGGGAAAACTACACAGGCTGCTTGATCACCTGTCAGGTCACTGGGTTTAGGTAACTGCTCCTCATCTAGAATGGGTCATTTTCCACATTGCACTTTTTCTCCAGGGAAAGACTCTTTCCTCAAACAAGTTGTTGTGATTTCACCACGCGCACACACACAAAAAGTATTCAGATACAATATTAAAATATATACCCATGTTGCCAGACATTTTCAAAGCAGAGCTATGTACAACTTAGATGATACTGATACTGCTGTCTTAAGGGTTTGGTGGTGAACTTAGTTCAAATTACTTCTAGTTCTGTGTTTCAGTTTCCCATATTTCACTTCAAGTCCCCTAAAATGGGGTTGAACGTCTCAGTCTGCTAGCAAGAAAATAGGAGGGAAGATTTACTTGTTATAACTTAGTTGCCTTTAATGCAGACGTTTATAGACATTGAAAACAAGTCTAAATTCCATTAGTACTCAATGGAGAGGAGGAGCCTGGTGTGTTTTGGACTTCTACATTAGGATGAAATGAATCATGCCCTATAAAGGCATATTTTATACCATTGGTTTCAAAGGGGTCTGTAGATCACCATTTTCGGTGTAGATGTATAAAACTACCTGAGAAGACTCTTCATTCATACCTGAAGATAGAGTTGAAAACTTTTAATTGTGCTATTAGCTTAGGATATAAAAGCATAAATTGTCCTTCAGTCTTGGTAGAGTTTTCTATTGTTGGTGAAGTCAGGAGGGGGACCAGTAAAACCTCTGTCTTGGACTTCCGGAGGGCAGACTTTGAGCTGTTCAGGACACTGGTTGGCAGAGTCCCTTGGGAGGCAGTCCTGAAGGGCAGTGGAGTCCAGGAAGGCTGGGCACTCTTCAAGAAGGAAATCTTGAAGGCTCAGGAGCGGTCTGTCCCCACGTGCCCAAAGATGAGCCGGCATGGAAGAAGACCAGCCTGGCTGAACAGAGAGTTGTGGCTAGATCTTAGGAAAAAAAAGAGGGTTTATGATCTTTGGAAAAGAGGGCGGGCCACTCAGGAGGATTAGAAGGATGTTGTAAGGATGTGTAGGGACAAAATTAGAAAGGCCAAAGCTCATCTGGAGCTCAATCTGGCTACTGCTGTTAAAGATAACAGAAAGTGTTTTTATAAATACATTAACACGAAAAGGAAGACTAAGGGAATCTCCATCCTTTACTGGGTGCAGGGGGAAACTTAGTTACAAGAGATGAGGAAAAGGCTGAGGTGCTTAGTGCCTTCTTTGCCTCAGTCTTCAGTGGCAAGGCCAGTTTTTCTCTAGATCCCCAGTACCCTGAGCTGGTGGAAGGGGATGGGGAGCAGAATGTGGCCCTCATAATCCACGAGGAAATGGTTGGCGACCTGCTACAGCACTTGGATGTACGCAAGTCGATGGGGCCGGATGGGATCCACCCGAGGGTACTGAGAGAACTGGCAGAAGAGCTGGCCAAGCCGCTTTCCATCATTTATCGGCAGTCCTGGCTATCAGGGGAGGTCCCAGTCGACTGGCGGCTAGCAAACGTGATGCCCATCTACAAGAAGGGCCGGAAGGTAGACCCAGAAAACTGTAGGCCTGTTAGTTTGACCTCAGTGCCAGGGAAGCTCATGGAGCAGATTATCTTGAGTGTCATCATGCGGCACTTACAGGGCAACCAGGCGATCAGGCCCAGTCAGCATGGGTTTATGAAAGGCAGGTCCTGCTTGATGAACCTGATCTCCTTCTATGACAAAGTGACATGCTTAGTGGATGAGGGAAAGGCTGTGGATGTGGTCTACCTTGATTTCAGTGAGGCTTTTGACACCATTTCCCACAGCATTCTCCTCAAGAAACTGGCTGCTCTTGGCTTGGACTGGCGTATGCTTTGTTGGGTTAGAAACTGGCTGGGTAGCTGGGCCCAAAGAGTCGTGGTGAATGGAGTTAAATCCAGTTGGAGGCCGGTCACTAGTGGTGTCCCCCAGGGCTCAGTACTGGGGCCAGTCCTCTTTAATATCTTTATCGATGATCTGGATGAGGGGATTGAGTGCACCCTCAGTAAGTTTGCAGATGACACCAAGTTAGGTGCGTGTGTCGATCTGCTCGAGGGTAGGAAGGCTGTGCAGGAGGATCTGGATAGGCTGGACCGATGGGCTGAGGCCAACTGTATGAAGTTCAACAAGGCCAGGTGCCGGGTCCCGCACCTGGGGCACAACAACCCCAAGCAGCGCTACAGGCTGGGAGATGAGTGGTTGGAAAGCTGCCTGGCAGAGAAGGACATAGGAGTATTGGTTGATAGTTGGCTGAATATGAGCCAGCAGTGTGCTCAGGTGGCCAAGAAGGCCAACAGCATCCTGGCTTGCATAAGAAACAGTGTGGCCAGCAGGTCTAGGGAAGTGATTGTCCCCTTGTACTCGGCTCTGGTGAGGCCGCACCTCGAGTACCGTGTTCAGTTTTGGGCCCCTCGCTACAAGAAGGACATGGAGGTGCTCGAGCGAGTCCAGAGAAGGGCAACGAAGCTGGCGAGGGGTCTGGAGAACAAGTCTTACGAGGAGCGGCTGAGGGAGCTGGGGTTGTTCAGCCTGGAGAAGAGGAGACTAAGGGGCAACCTTATCGCACTCTACAGGTACCTTAAAGGACGCTGTAGCGAGGTGGGGGTTGGTCTGTTCTCCCGTGTGCCTGGTGACAGGACGAGGAGGAATGGGCTAAAGTTATGCCAGGGGAGGTTTAGGTTGGATATTAGGAAAAACTTCTTTACTGAAAGGGTTGTTAGGCGTTGGAATGGGCTGCCCAGGGAAGTGGTTGAGTCACCATCCCTGGAGGTCTTTAAAAGACATTTAGATGTAGTCCTTAGTGATATGGTTTAGTGGAGGACTTGTTAGTGTTAGGTCAGAGGTTGGACTCGGTGATCTTGGAGGTCTCTTCCAACCTAGATGATTCTGTGATTCTATTTTCAGAGTGAAGTTTTTATTTTATGCATTTTAAAGGATTTTTAGGTAACATATCCTTAAGGCCTGTCACTAGGTTTTTTTCCAGATCCTAATTCATGAGAGCTTTAAATAATTAAGTGTTCTGGGTCTGCGTTGTTCTGCTGTAGCTTCTAGGACACAAGGTGGTGCTGACTACAGAAACCCCTTTCCTTGTTCAGTCTGGTGCTAAGTTTATGGCTTTCACTGTCGGGGTTGAGTCCTTGCTCTGCTCAAATGGTTAACACCTTTCTCTTGCAAAGCGTCTTGATGAGTTTCTTTAAACTCGTTTCCCTAAAATATAGACAAATCTGCCTCTCATGAATAAACACCCAAATTTTTAGTCTTCAGATCCTGTTGAATTGGATTTTAAAAGTCTTCCAGCCTCCTTCTTTCAGCTGCTAGATGGAGCAAATTTCAACCTCCTACCTTCAAGAGTGTCAGAAAGGCAATTCCTCCAGTGTTTCATTCTCACTTCAGTCTAGCAGCTGCCCTTGGAATTTTCTTGAAATGCCCAGTGGAACAGCAGCTCATTTTCACATTCCTGAGGGTACCGCAAGACACAGCCCTGGTGATGCATTATGCAAAAGCCCTGGCTGGTTTTTGCTGGTGGGAGACTTCTCTCCCTCACTAGCATCTCATGTTTGCAAAGGGAGCCAGTACTGATGTGTCACCTGTTTTACAATTGCCGGTTGCTGGGGTAGGGGGTGCCTGTGCTTTGAATAGTTGTAAATGGGAAACAGTGTTTGAGGTGAAAGTGAGAACACTCTACTCAACTGAAGTGAGCATAAGAAAACAATTGCTATGTTTAAAGATGGATACAGACAAGTGGGACGCTTACGGTCCTTGTTGTTACTGCTCATTTAGGTCTGGCTTCAGCTTGGTTTCTTTTTCTTTGTTTTCTCAGCCATCAGCCTCAACCCCAGCTAACTCCCAGAGTAATTGATGGTTCCCTGGAGATGGGATCTGGTACTTCAGCTAAGCTTTGTCTTTTAGCTGTTCCCATCCCAGAATAGATTCTGAACCAGGATGAAGTCACTGCTTCTGTTCTCCCAATTTCTGTTTAGCATAAATTCACCCTTTTGGCCTTCTGCAATTCTGGATAAATGAAACTGATTACAAAGGCATCAGATTTTATCTCTACTGCCCTCTTCTAAAGGGACTGTATCTTACAGCTGAGTGGATGTGGCTTATTTCATACTTATTTGACTTAACCTATTTACACAGTGCAATCCCCAGCAGTCATATAAGAGAGGAACAATTACATTACCAGTGTGCTTAAGTGTATAAACTTATGTGCAGCACAGAACTTCGAAAGTACTTGCTATATAAAGAAAACGATGACTATGATTCATTGATAAAACCAGGTATGATGGAAAATAAATTGACAGATGATTTGTGTCTAAAGTAAATGGGCCACAAGCATGGTTTGTTGGAACTGGGGGGAGACAATGACATTTTCCTACATGGATACAGATTGTTCAATGGATATTTGAGGTGTCAAGAATTCAGTCTGAATTGCTGGGACATTGGAATAATGATAAACTATCTGAAATCCTGGCAAATATATGCCAGTGGTGAAGTATATGTACATGAACTGTTGGGTAGACCTCAGTGCAAAACCTTCTTTCCTCAAAGCAAGATCACATAAATCATTGAGGTTACAGCAAGAGAAAGGAATGACCACCTGAGACTTATGCTGTACATGGCGGGGAGCCATTTCCGTGGCCCACCTTCATGAGAAGCCATCTCGGTGAGCCTGGAGCTGCCCAGTTCCTACTGCTAGTTACAGGAGATGAGTGTTCCAAGCCTTGTTGTTTTAGACCAGCGATCTTACTTTAAAATACACAAGAGAGCAACACATCTAGCTGTCAAAGTTCAAACGGATTAAGTTGAAGAGAATTTAATATTGTAAATAATTTTAGAAATGTTGTTTGTTTTTTAAGGCATTTTTAGATTTTGCCTGTGAATCTATTGTGCTCTATTGCTTACTGCAAGAGTTGCTTGTTCTGCAGAAGGCTTGTGTCTGTACTTGTTACTGTTTTTATTTACCAGTTAAGCTGTTTTTACCAGCTAAAGTGACATAGTCTAATGATTTCATAATGACTAAGAAAAGGAAATCGTGAGACCTTTGTAACAGACTCTGAGGAACTGAAATTTAGGTGACTAGGATGCAGAATTGGCTGTCCTAATAGTGTCTTTTGTGTGTAATAGCTGTAAATGTGGAAGAAAAATAATAAAAAAAAAAACCACAGTTGAGTTGAATAGTCTATACAGTGCTTAAAAAAGGTGTGAAAAAAGGTTACTGGGTGTGGGTGGGCAGCTGGATGGACAGGGTGTTGTGTTTCTCTGCATGACTCTTTAGTTATTAATCTGTGAAGCCGTTAAGTGTGAGAAGCAGAATTCTTAAAACCAGCCAGGTCTGTCAAATTGCAATACTAGGCAGCAAACAGGATTGTACGTAGCTTACATGGCTGTCCTCATCAAGGAGGCAGGGAGTTGCTGAGATGATTTATTTATCAGCTAGTCTAAAGATGCATCCTAATGTCAAACAATTAAAGGTATGTTGGAAAAGACTTCTGCCTCTGCAAAGGCCTCAGAAACCTGTTTATTCTGAAATAAGCCCTAAATTTGAAGAAATGGGAATGAACTGATACTGTCACTGTAGTGCTGTGAATAAATTTGTGTTCATGTGTGCTTGCAAGAACTTGTCTAAAACATTATTAGCAATGCTGGCAAATCCTAGATAACTTGCTTGCATGATGTCTGTGTTTGTGCTGAGTGGAAGCTATGGGAAGTGCAGGAATAGTCTTTCTCTAGTAAACGTTTGTTGTTTCACTTACCTTAGAAATCTTCATTCTACATTTGTTCCTTTTCTTGAACATTTTTTTTTTTTACTGCATATTTAGTTTAGGCGCTTTCCACAGGAACTACAACTGTTTAAAGACACACTTCATAAAGGTCTCTTGATGACTTGTTCAATGAGTCAAATATATTTTTACTGGGAGACTTTCAGATGTAGGCATCTTCAGGAGTTTCCTGGAGGATAATTTTGTATCCTGAAATACAGATAGCTAGTGAGATAATTATATTGCAGTAAAGCTTTCTATTAATAGCAATTCTTGCTGTAATATTTAGACATACTTCTAGAATTCACATAGCCTTTTGTCAATTCTTTGTATTTTTTTAGCTTTCTGTCCACAAGAAATTTTCCATTTGTTTCCCAATTACAATTTATTTTATTTTAAATTACAAACATATGCTGCAGTATCCTTAGAGAACTGTTCTGTAGTTAATTGCTATTTATGTGCCATCCTGGAACTTTGATTTCTGTGGTAATGATAAAAAAAAAAACACACACTGTGTGGAGTTTAAATATGAAGAATTAATTTTCTGTTTTTTGCTGGAAGATTCATGCAGAAAACTCTTTTTAATGGGAGGAGTAGCAGTTTTGGTTCTTGCAGTTCTATTTTCCTGTTTGCTTACAAGCCACAAATACGTACAAAGTTGTAAGCCACCTATTTGAAGAATAAAGAGTTTTTAGGGAGATGCTTGAATGGTTATCAGAAGTAAGGACTGAAAGCGGACCCACCATTCTGAGTTCTGCTGCTGGTAGGTTATACGGCATCCTCTGATAGGTGACTTCAGCTGATTCTTAGATGATAACGTTGAAGATGTGCAGGGACTGGGTACCTCCAAGACACCTGGCTCTGAGTGCTGTGGGTTTTGTAAGCTGAGACAGCTGTCTTTTTTGCTTCTTGTTCCTTTTGTTTCAGTTTGTGTTACATAGAGATGGAAATCACACGAAGCACGACAAGTTAAATGGAAGAATATAGGTTCTGAAGGATGAGCTAAAGTTTTCTGCCATGACCTAAGTTTAGCTAACTACCATTTAGAGGTGATGCACTGTTTAAAGAGTTGATGTTAATATTGTTTTAAAAATTTCTGTTATCACTGCAGCTGTCTACTCAAGGAGATGCCAGCCAGGTGATTGGACCTCTCACAGAGGGACAGAGGAGGAATGTGGCTGTAGTTAATTCACTATACAAACTACACCAATCAGTTCTGAAGGTGGGCTTCCTTTGATATTTCTTTTCTTTCCATAACGTTACCTTCTCTGCTGTATTGTATGCATATTACCCTACTAGCTGATGAGGACTCTGACAAATACTGTCAAATTTTGGATTAAGAACTGCATCTTAATGTGCATTTTACAGCTTTTTGAGACTTGGTTGACCCTTGTAAGCACTGCTATGTGATAAGGTGTCAATGTTAAGAAAAGGAGTGAAAGATGTGTTTTATAGACGGTAGTCACATCTCATTGCCATTGTTATAAGAGCCTAAACAGTTGAACTCTTTCTGTTTTTTTTCTTACCACAAAAGCCCTGTCTTAGTTCTGGTAAGCCTGATAGTCCTTGTCTGGATCTGGCCCAGCCTAAGCTTAAATTCGGAAGAAAACCCCACTGCTTTCCCACAATTATGGCCAAATTGAAAAGGGGAAGGAAAGGGTGAAATCAAGAAAAGTAGTACTTCACAAGTACCTGGTTGTGTTCTTCCTGTGATCAAAGTCTGGCATAGAAATGTTTTGAGGACTCAGCTCAGTTATGAACAATTCCAGTTTACTGACTCAGTGATATCAATGGCTACACAGTCTCTATAAATTAATACAAACATATATAGTGGTGGTTGTAATTAATTATGTTTAAATCCTAGCCTGATTAGAAACAAGATCATGAGAACTTCTGACTGTGGATATGTTTAAAGAATGTTAAAAAAGGCCAAAAAGCCTACAAAATTTGCTTGGATTTTGCAAACAGATGGTAGATCAACTTTTAAGTCTGCTTTCTCTGATGTATTTAGTAATGAACCTCATGTGCCTTAGTGTTGGAGGGAGATCTGATATGATTCAGCCTGAGTTCAGTACTTATCTGGCTTAAAAATACTATTATATAGCATGTTCATAACTGTAAGGAAAGTGATAGAATATTCCTCTAATATATTAGTTCTAATGTTGCTGTAGCTGTACACAAGCAGCTACTTAACATCTAGTATCACAAGTCATAGAAATGAGAAAGAACACAACCATTTTTTCAAATATTTTCTGTAGACCTGCTTGTACAGTTCTCCATAAATTCTATACTAAGCAGTAGGAGAACATACCAGTTAAATTTATTCTGATTATAATAACCCTTCAGCTAAATTTCAGTTGAAATCTCTTAAATAATTTATTTGCCAAGGTAGCAGCAGAGTCTATAGGAAATAGGAGAGCAAAGGACTGATACTGGTGCATTAAGAATTCTGTCTGTATGAAACACATTTGATAGTTATCTGTACATGTGTATTCCACTCATTACTAAGAATAACTCTGTTTAAATGAAATTAAAAGTTGTAGATTCTAATCATTTGTTGAATGTTGACTGTTAACAATTCCTTTAACATTTGTAGGTCGTTGCCAATCAGAGCTCATTCCCAGCAGCTGCTGAGCAAACAATTACAGCTGCCTTAAAGGTAATTGAATGTCCAGATGCTGCAGGGAGAGGGTTGCCTTTTTTTTTTGGTTACACTTTAGATGGATGCTTTTTTTCCAGGTATTATTTTGTATGAATGTGTGTTAGCCAAAGCTAGACAAATATTCTGTAATTTTTATTTTGTCTTATCTGCAGCTACGTAAGCGTTGCATGTGCCAAGTCACAGCTTGAGTAATGTTTGTATTTAAGAATATTCTCATAATGGTCGGAACCCAGTTGTCATCAGACTGTGAAAATAAATATCTTTCTCTGCAGCACTCACACAGCAGTAACTGAATCCTTTATCACCACCCCCTGACACACACACACAAACCACCCTGTGATCTTTATGCTATCTGGTGCTTTTCTGCAGGGTGGTGTGGAGAGCCAGGCTATGCTCTGGGTGCTGTGGGTGACAGCTCTCCACATCCATCCTGCTGTGCGCTAATCTGGGAGCGGTTGTGTGCAGAGGAATGAAGGGCAGCTTGCCTGTCTCAGGGGAGTGAATGGCTGAATGAACTGTGTGCACCAGAACATGTCTGTCTGCAAACCAGGAATGCTAGATTGTTCTGCACATTCTTAAAAGAAAGGCTTTATGTACACAGAAGTAGTAAATAGCCTTATTTATGTACTTCACTGGTTAGATCAATTAAAGTTCAAAGTTATCTTAGGGTTTTGTCCTTCTGCTTAGCAGTTTCTAATACCGAGTAGTAAAAAAGATGCTGTTGGTATGAACCGTTTGTCAAGGTATTTTTGAGGTGTCAGAATGCAAATGCTTGTAGTTTCTGTTCCTTATTTCTGCCTTTTTCTATTTTAGACAGTCCATGATCTAATGGGTAGTGCTGTTCAACCGTTACTGAACTCTGTAGGAGATTCAGTAGAAGCTATTATCATCACTATGCACCAGGAAGATTTTTCTGGGTAAATACCAGTATTTTTTTTTGTTTACTATTGCCTTAGTAAGACATCCTGCATATGCAAAATAAATTATTATTGCCATATGCATAATAAATTGTTACTGCCACAATGTCCTTGGAGCAAGAGCCCATGATTATTGAGGGGAAGGTAGGTGATACATTATGGTCAATTAACACTGAAAACAGAATTATAGCTATTGAAACAAATTAATCAGGCAACATGTGTCTTCCTCCTTTTTTTCTGTATCTGGTGAGTAAAATTCCTTTTAAAATGAAAAGAAAACCAAGCAGGGGCCATTGTTTGTGTTTTAAAAAAAACTCTTCTGCTTTCAAAATGTTCTTTCTTTTTTTTTCTTTTTTTTTTTGTGGGCAATTCTCAGAATTGTCAGTGTTCCTATTTCTCAAAATAAAGCATATAATCTGATTCAAAATTACACAGAAATGTTTCTAACTTACTGCTAAATGTGAAATGGTTCAAATTTATTTTTATTTTTATTTTTTTATTGTAACCTCAGACTTAGTATACTATGCTACTTTTCTGTAAAATTTTAGGTTACTATTCCCAGTATTCTTTATCTGCAAACATCTTAAGTCCTAGCTATACTGGAGGCTTTCTCCTTGAGCATTGTTTTGGTTATCTCTGTTCTGATATTTCTGATATCATGAGATGTCCTGCAGACACAGAAAATTTGGTCAATAGCCATCAATCTTTTTTCTGTCTTGGAAATTCACTGAAAAAAAAGGTATATTTTCAGAGCTGTTTTTCATTTTTCTTTTGACTTCTTTTTTCTTAAAACAGTATTTTACCCTCTCCATCTTTCTTTTGCTGCCACTAGCAAGGTATCTGTCAGAGTGGATAAACTGATTCCATCCAAAGGCTGAGTTTTGTTAGATAGCCTGTATGCTCAGGTTCCTGAGTTTGGAAGAGCTTGGTTGCCTGGCTGTGATTCAAAGAAAGACAAACGTGATTTATTTCTGGGTTTTCTAGCTTCTGTGCTGCTTCTGTGGTAATTAGATTGACTTTATAATCCTTGGTTTGGAGCAATCTATGAAACTAATTCTATGCAGAGAACAGGTTTGGGATAGGCTAAACTAGTGACCCTATGACATGTATTTTCTGATCCATTATTAGAGTTTTATATCAACAGCTGGGACGTTTAAATTTAGTGCTGGATTTGAGCTTTAGGCTCCAAACTAGCAGGGGCTCTGCAAGTTAGGTGGGAGTGGGGTGATTTCCTTTATCTTGCTAGGATGGGAATGGCTGATAAGAGAGATTTTTTCACCACGGTTTCAGAAAGAGCTACACACTCTATTCTGAGCCTAAATGATACTCTATAATTCATGCCATGGCTTCATGGAGTAGGGAAAAAAATGAAAAAGAATTCAGTAGTTTTTGGTTGTGTTTTAAAGATGAATTTAACTGCTTCCATTTCTTTTTCCTTTTTTCTTCTTTTTTGGCAGATCATTATCCAGCTCAGGAAAACCAGATGTCCCTTGTTCTCTCTACATGAAAGAACTACAGGGTTTTATAGCGAGAGTAATGAGTGACTACTTCAGACATTTTGAGTGTTTTGACTTTGTCTTTGATAACACTGAAGCCATGGCTCAAAGAGCAATTGAACTTTTCATTCGCAATGCCAGTTTAATAAGGCCCCTTGGTGAAGGTGGGAAGATGCGGCTTGCGGCGGATTTCGCACAGGTACCCCTAATACCGGCTTCTGCTTTTTATTGTTGCTTCACTGTGTTATCTGAAAGGTATCGATACTTTTACCCCCAGCAAAGTATAAACAGGCACCTGTGGAGATTGGCGCATTCCAGTTCTAAACGTTTTCTCAGAGATACTGATTCCAGAGAAATGCATCCACCAAGTAGTTGTCACCGCAAAGCACATTCAAGGAGGTGTGACAGCTCCCCATCAAGTGACTGTTTCATTTAAATTCAGCTACGTCTTGAAATATTATCCATCTTGTCTGACCTCTTTGGTACATCCATCATTTGCCACCGTTCATTCACTTCATTCTTTCTCTCTCTTGTAATGGAATAGAGTGTCGTTTTCTTAATTGCTTTATATATCACGGTGCCAGCAGTGGTTAATCACTAGCTCACCTGCCTTGCAGAGTAAGAGACAAGCTAAAGAAATATTAATATCCCGTGGAAGAATTGCCCTTGCATTAATAGAAGGGCAGTTTTCCTGTGGGGATTCTCTTCATGACCTGACTCACCTGTCTCTCAGATTTACCCATATCTTTATACTGAACTAAAACACAAAACAAATCACTAGGTTAATATCCACTGCTTCTCTGTGTTATCTGCTATATTCAAATTTAATTTGTCAATAGTAACACCATGTGATTAACTTGCCAAACAACACAGGCATCTACTAGATTGGCCTGAAGGATACAGGTTATCCAAGTGGAAAAGGGAATTAGGCAGCAGTTGTCTGCATATTGAGTGCTGCTTTTGGCTAGTAGGTGACTGAGGTAGAAGAGGAAGGCAGGGAAGGGAGGAATTACTACCTTCTTTACTGGTTGTGGCTGCTTTGTATCTTTTGCCTTCAAGTGCCCTGAAAAAAAGGCAAGAAGAAAAATCTTTGTCAGGACATACATACAGATCAGGTTGCCTGACACTGTGTCAGCCCTTAGGGGTTTAAAAAAAACTCCATACGTGAAAACCAGCCCTTCTTTTCATGTTCCAGACTGGGACTACAGCTGTCATAACCAAATCAAGGTATCAGGGCAATTCCATGTGGGGCATTTTTTTGGGGTATGGGTATCAAAAGGATCAACTCCAGCTCTTTCAGCTTTCAGGCTCTTACACAACTGTCATTTTTTAACAGTGGACTAAACCATGCAATAGGCTTCTACTGATTACTCTTGAGTAAAGTTTTTGTATTCATTACTCAAAAGCAGCAGACCAGCCTTTAACCAAAGAATTTAAAGGGAAGTGTTCAATTGATTTCAGTGGGAAGGCTCCATTCCCTTCGCTATTTTGAAGACAATGGCATAAAATAGAAAAAAAGGACACTTGACTCCTCCTCTGGAAGGAATATAAATAATTTTTGTAATTTATTCTGCAGTGCTAAAGTAAGTCGTATAAATTTGGGAAATATCCTTACCTAATTCTACAGTTCAGAGCATCTGATCTAAGCACCTATTATTATAATACTAAAAATATCACTCGTTTATCTTTTTAAACACATATTTTTCTTGTTCTGACACAGGTTGCCTTTTAAGTAAGAAATGAAGGTATGTTTTCATCTGAGTGTAGGGGGATTGCATGTTCTTCCCCACCTTGCTGAGTGTAACTCCTGAGTGGACCGCTGAGTGAAGATAAATTTTTCATTTTTCTTTTGTATTGAGGAAGGAAATAAAAAAAAGGGTCTGAATTCATTCTTGTCTCCTGCCTTTGACAGTTGCTGCTTCTGGAGTCTTCCTTGTGTTTGTCTCATCTTCACATCGCATAATATGTTTGGTTTATTTAAAAGTGGCCTTACACAAGAACTGGCTGGGTCCACTCACTCAGCACTTTCAGGTATCTCTGCAGAGCTCCCTGGGGCATCCCTGGCTGCACAGGGATTTTTTTAGAGTCCAGAATGGCCTGGGATCACTCAGGATAACAGAAAATAGACTAAGTATTTTGTATTTGAAGGCTGCCTTATATCCATTTTTTCTGGGGTGTGTCTACTCCTCCCCAAAATCCACGGGTTTTGGAGAACATGTAAACCAGTGCCAGCTGCCAGGTCGCCCTGGTGGAGTGTGTGTAGCTTTGTCCTAGGCATGTTTTCTGTGTGCTCAGCCTGAATTTTGGCTGCAATCCAGCACGGGAGTCAGTTCGTTTCCATGCTGTTGTTGGTGTGGCACTTGCCTTTGTTGTGGAGATGGCTGGATTCCTCCGAAGAGAAAGGGAGCTTGCTGCTGCACTGGGCTGGGGAGAGCAGGGAGCAGGAATTCAGCTGGGTTTCTGACTTGATGGGAAGGACAGCTTTCCCAAGCAGCCCTAAATGCTGTGTGCAGAGTACTTTCAGGCCCAGAAAGGCACTGTGTTGCTGGACAAATGCCAGAGCTGAAGGAAAGAACCTGCCTGGAAAGACACTGTGTGTGTAGGAGGAGGTTTGTTTATAAAACGCTTCTGCTTGTACTCTGTCTTGTAGAGTCATCTTGAATTTTCTGTACTCAAAAAGGGTTACATTAGCAGGCTTAAAACTGTCTTTTGAGATTTAAAAACCTTTTTTGGTGTTCTGGGGTTACTTGCAAGCAGAAGACTTGGGCAGATCTATCCAGCTTTGGTCAACTTGAAGTGCTATTATAAACATTTGTGTTGCAAGTCAAATAATTTTGGATTGCATCAGATTTGGGGCATCTTATTAAATGTTCTTACCACATTTCTTCCAGGTCACTTAGAGATACAGGCCTCTTACTTAGCAGAGTGCTTTGGCTGAGAGTCAGATGTGACATTTTTTGCATTACCGGCTCGTTTTACTGATAAGTTGCCTCAAAACAACAGGTATCTATACACAGAAGAGGGAAAACAGAGGCTTCAAGCTCTCTTCATTCAGAGCTGGGTCCGGTGAAGTGCATAACAGATCCAATTTTCTTGAGTAAGGCTCAGCTGCTTACACAGTTGGGAATTATTGCTGTAATTCTGTTGAACCCGCACCCTCTGTCTGATCCTGTTTGCACAGCCTCAGTATTGCATTTTGCTATCTTAGGCATTACAGATATTCCAGCAGTAAGACCAGTTGTGTGCTAGTTTGGCAGCTGTAAAATAGGTACGATAGGCATGAAATATGCCAGAATATCAGGATTTCATGAAGATCAGTGCTTACAGGAACACAGAAGCTTTTTAAGCCCTAGAAAATGTCTGCAATGCTGCAAGCTTATTATCACATACTGTGCTGTTTCTTGGGACTCTCATTGTTTGAAATACTTCCAGTTCATAGGCTGAATTCACCTCTGTTCATGCTCTCAGCTTTTATACAGGCAATTGGACAAGATTACTTTTCAGTTCAGTCCTATAAATGCCTGGATCAGGTTGTTTTCATTTGTTTTTGTATTTTTAAGATGATCACGATTCAGTATTCATGTATGTAATACTAAATTTCACTTTCAAATTCAGTTCTGCTCAGACTGGAAAAAATGTTCTCCTGCAGGCAAGCAAGCAAGCCCTGATGGCTTTTTATTTCTGTTTCTGGGGAGTACAAGTTCTTCTCCAGAGGACCTTTTAGCTTGTTTGGTATTCAGAGTTGCTACAGCACTTACACTGAGGAATGCTCTGGGATTTGTGGCTTTGTAGTTCAGGCCTTCTTAAAGCCTGGTAGAATTTCTGGACAGTGCAGCCAAGGAAGAAATATAAACACAGTAAGCTGAGACTTTTATGTAGAAGAAATGGGGATTCTACAGTAATATTTGGCATAAAAGTTAGTAGTCTCCTACATACAGTTTGTAAACCGATATAGGAAAATAACTATTTATTAATAATAAATACAAATTACAATTACATTGAAATCAACTAGGCCAGATGTTGCAAAGAGTAAGTCGTCCTTAAGCTTCATGTGTGAAAGCATGATGTAATTTCCCATCTTGTACCATCCATGGCACAGGTTTGTGTACTGTGTTTGGAGTGACATGGAAAGCTGGAGCCACTGCCTCTGCCACAAACCCTGCTACAAAACATGTCATGACTGATTATTTTCAGCCGTTGTCGAGTGGCTGAAAATATTTTTATTGGTCCTGCTTGAGTTAATACCATTCTGTATATAGCTTCATATATTTCTTATCTAGGTGTGACTTGAGGGTTTTTTTGGTTGTTTTTCAGTACTGTGGTCGAACTGTTTTGATGGGGCGTAGTTAACACTGTCACCAACTCTTTAAGTTTTTGTCAATATATTGCAAAATGTTTTGGCATTACTGAACTTTCCTAGAAAAATGCTTTTACTGTAGAAGTTGACTGCACTAAATTCTATCATAGAAATAGTGTTCCTGTCTGCTGGTTAGCTTATGGTCAGAATCTATTTTCTTGATTTAATATGCATTAAAAAAGCAAGAATAGTAATCTTGCATTATTTTTTTTAATGTAAGTAGATTTGCCCCTTTGATCAAGCATGCTAATACAACTAAAAATGTTTTTTATCATTTTTCATGAAATACTCTCCTTTTTAGATTCTTACAGAGAAGGGAAGCAGGAAGTTGTAATCACAGTCGTAGTCACAAGGGCAAAAGCTACTAAAGATAAAATGTACTTAATGTTTAGTGCCAACTATCCTGCCAGAAGGAGGAAACTATTTTCTTATGTGCAATATTTTGGAGGTATTGCAGCTGAAGGATTTACTTAAACATCAACCGTTTTGGAATTGCTGCATGGTGGAGAAATCAAATTCCCCATCCCTTCAAGGCCAGCTTCTTTCATACAATAATTCACTCTTCTGCTCTCTTGCTTGTTAAAGCATTCTCTCCTGCTGAATGGCTAGAAAAAAAGCATTTCGAGTTAACATTTAAAAACTTGGAATTCATCTTGGCCAGGAGGAAATATAATTGCTAAAAATTTAATGCTAAGATTTTCCAACTGAAAAAACAGCTTTTTGGTAACGAGAGATCTTGAAAATACCACAATAGGCACAAAACAATAACTTCTCTGTGGAGTTTTTCAAAGCACCCTTCAATCTATATGCATTATCTGTATCTGGACTACGTATTAACTTCACCCTTGGGTTGCTGAACATAATCCGATTAGAGAAGCCAGCCATGTGATGGATTTGTTTTTACAATATGGCTAGCCAGTGAATAGTTCAACAGATAATTGACCAACTAGCCATGGGCTATGACAGGGTCATACGAGAAGAAAAGATAACATAGCCTTTTTAGGCCTAGAGAGCAGGAATCACTGAGAAGAATACGTTTTATATAGAAGTTGGGCGAGAGTCTGTCATTCTGTTCTGTGAAGCATAACAAAATAACATGAATAAATCATGGAAAAGCAATGGGTTTGGAACAAAGTTAGCGGAAATGAGGCAGTCGTTAGGCCTTCTTCCATTCTAGCTCTCCCTTTTCAATGTGCGCACGCACTTCTTATTGCCTGTCCTCCAACAGGTCCTGAGGTCCTGTGATAACGATCATCTCACGTTAGTTGTGGTTGCACATTATTCCTTGGACACCTGATCTCTTACTGAATTTAACCTAGACGTACAAATTTTCAAATATGTAATTTTGGGAGAGAAATTTGTAAAAGAAACAAAAAATGCTACTCATCTTTACATATGTAACGCCCATTGAATGTGGATGCATTAAAGGCCTCGCACACACAACGGTACAAATACTGGCTCGCAGACAGCCAAAAGCAGCACTTGACCTGGAAAAGCTCACTGCAGTGCTTTGGAAGCTGTAGTTACATCTCACAACAAAAGCTGTTACAGCAGAACCACATTGCATGAGTCAACACTTGATGCAGCTTCAGGTGATGACAGGTGGCAAAATCACACAGTGATGTGTGCTCTGTCTTCTGCCCAACTGCAGCACCTTAAAACCAGCAGCTCTTCCAGAGCCTCCTGAGCCAGCGGTGCCATCCAGTTTGGTGCTCAGTGGAGGCACAAAACCTCTACAGAGGGCCTGAAGAAAGGACTGCAGCAGCAGAAAGATGCTGCAGCATCTCATTATATCATTGGATCCAGACAAATAGCTAAAATACAAGTGAAAACCACAATCTTTGTTGTTATGTGAGGTATAGTTTTTATTGGAGGGATTGGGTTATGACACGTAGCAGACTAGCACTGTAAATTTAAAAAAAAAAAAGTTTCTGTGGTTTATGTGCATTTTTACCACATCAGTTTTCACTCATTCCCACTCTTCGTGAGTCAATTTGAGATGGTATAGTATGCTGCAAAGCTTAAAAACATTTTTTTTTCCTTTGGCAACTAGTACTTCACGAATCAACCATCTGCTGCCATTAAATTTATCTAGCTCTAGCAATACTAATAATTCCCTACTGTGAATAAAGGTTGAAGATGAAGTAATAGAATTTTCTGAAGGAAATTTTCTTTAGTATTTAAGACTAAAAATGTTGATTTATGCAAACCACTAAATAAGTTCAAGAGAAATCATTGAAATTTGTTTTAATAAGGAACTGGTTAAGCTGTAGAAGGTTTCATTTACGTCTCATTACATCACGTTATGTTTCAGGAGAGAAACGATCATTTAAAACTTATTAAGCAGAATTATGTTCTGCTGTGCTGGGATCTCTTTGTCCTCCTGGGTACAGTTTGATCCGTGCTTCTCTGTTTCCCCGAGTCAGAACCGCATTTTGTTGCCTATTATCAAATTCTCTAAGGCACCTACAAGAATTATCTTCTCCCAAGTTCTTCGCAGCTACAAGCCCACGGCTCCCACCAGCAGAGGGACGCCGGCTCCTGCAGGATACCAGTTACTTGCAGCTGCCCCTGGCCAATTCCGGTGCCTGAAAAGAAGCTCTGAAGAAATCAGAGCTCCCATTTGTTTGTCGGGGTCTGCTGGGGTCTTGTATGATGATGCAGCAAATCCTATTTAATAAGCTCCTCTTGTTGGCCACTTGCTCCTGATCCTGTGCAGCAGGCTGGCCTCTCGGCTCCCACGGGTGCTCAGAAGCGTCCCAGGAGACCTGGGGAAACAACCCTGAGCTTGTGCTGAGCTTGGGCTGAGCTTCATCACTATTTAGGAGCTGGGGCACCTTCCTGCAGAAATCCAGGGGAGAAGCTGCCTGTCTTGTGGTTGTGCACTCCACATTGCTTGCTCTGTCTGAGAAAAGGCTGCAGTTGGAAAGAATAACAGTATTAAAGGCTTCACCCTAAATACTGTATTATTGCAAGTGCTTTAACACTACTTCAGCAACGTTACTTAAATGGGAAGTTGAGTGTACGGTGGTTTTTATCTGGTTACTTATTTTAGCTCTGATCCTTTGAAACATCTTAATTGTGCGTTGTGTGGAAATCGGTCTGAGTAGTCTTCCAAACTGGGGATTTAAAAAAATCTACACCAAGAACAAAATTGCATCCCTCTGTTGACTGACACTTCAGGAACACAAAAAATAGAGACTTAATCTGCGTCTGGATAAAATGACTTTGCCAAAGTTTGTTGTTGTTTTTTTTTCTTTTTGAACGGTGTTGTTTGGATTGTTGTGCATGTTGACTGAATTTTTGCCATGTAATGGTACCGAAGGGTTCAGCTGGGGATCTGGAGGTGAAATTATTCTTTCTCACTTCTGTGTCTTCACTGGTAGTGTAGATTTCTGTGACAGGAATTGAGTCTCATGTGAATGGCATAAAAACCGAGTGGAGTCTGGCTCTTGTTTGAAAAGGCAGGTGAACTCCTTAGTGCTTAAAGAACAGAAAGAGTTTAAAATTGCTTGTTTTTAAAGATGGATTCTGTAACTCGGAGGCTGAACAGGGAGCAGACAGTTGAGCAAGAAAATAATGCTCTTATGGATGCTTTTTTGTCTGATTCTGTATGACCCTGTAGCAATAGGTCCCAGCTGCCTGCCAGTCTACGTGGGTTTTGTGCTCTTGAATTTGGGGCCGAGGATTGAAGAATGAACTACTTTAATCTCATCCTTCGCCAAAGGAAAGGGTGACCAGCTGAAATATGTGTGCGCTCCTACTGCTTTTGTAATGGTTTGCAGAAACCTGCCTCGATTTGCTCTCTTCCCATTCTGAGCTCAGGCTATGTGGGACCTTGACATAAGTGCTTTATCTGGAAACTCATCACTGGCAAAATGAACCTGCTCAGGCCAACAAAGCTTCAGTTGCAGCAAGCTCACGAGAGCCCATCCTGTTCTCATCCAGGGAGAATAGCTGTTGTTTGCCATGGGGTGCTTACCGTGTTGCCAAAAATGAGCAGAAGTCCTGGCTTGGGCAGTGCAGTATGAAAGAACAGCTTCTTGTCTCAGAAGCAGCCACCAGCAAGAAACTGATGTCTTGGCCTGCAAGTCTGGGTTATTATTTAAAGGCAGACTACTTAAATGCTGAATTTTAGATTTGGGGACAATCTAACTCAAATTGAAATGTTTGTTTTTATAGATGGAGTTAGCAGTAGCACCGCTGTGTCGGCGAGTCTCTGACCTGGGAAAATCGTACAGGCAGCTGAGGTCGTTCAGGTGAGTTGCATCAGCTAACAACTGGTTGTATGACCAAACTGTATTTCAAAACTGATTTATTACCTTTTGATAGTTCTGACTGAACTGAGAGCTTTTTTGGCAACACCCACAAGCGAAGTAGAAATTTGTTAAAGTTCTTCTAAATTTTAAGCAGAGTGTAACTATGATTTAAAAGTCTTTGTCATGCAAATGATGGCCAAATGGTAACGTTTTGTGTTGCTTTCAGTGCTGCTGCTTTATGACAATGAGTTCTGTAGTTACCTTACATGCTCTCACTGAAATACAAAATTTACAGTCCTATGTTGTTTAATTAAAATACACAACTTTCTACATTTTTGCAAACCGAACCTTTGTTGAAAACCTGAGATGCAGACTAGTGGAAAAAAAACGAGGTGATTCTATCCTAACACAGTATTGCCACTGTATAGGTTATTATTCTAATGCATAAGATAAGCTTTTTCTTCCTTTCACAAGTATATTGTTGCGTTTTTCCAGACCGCTGCTGTTCCAGACCAGTGAGCATATTGCTAATAGCCCAGCTCTGGGAGAGGTTATTCCATTCAGCATTATTCTTCAGTTCTTATTTACAAGAGCACCACCGGAGTTAAAATCACCCTTCCAGGTAGTAAGATCAATCTGTCTTTGCTTAGCAGATGTCCTAAGGAGTTAGTAACTAATGTTACTGTTTAGTAGATGTCCTAAGTAACAAATGTTATTGTTTACCCTAGTTATTTTAGTTAAAAAAAAAAATAAATATTCAAGCTCATATTTTGTATGGCTTGATGGCTTTTGTTTTTATTGTGGCAAAGGTGTTATGGTCATTGATTTCATATTTTGATTGATTAACAGTATGAAAATGATAACCTGATTTTGAATGGGCTCTGAATTCTTTAATAGTCAGTTAGCTCGTAGAAGAAAATTGAGGTCTTATCCCAGACTGCAAATTGCAGTCAGATGTAGGAAATCTAGATGCAAACCACTGTCAGAACCAGGCAAATAGCTGATATAGGAGATCATCGCTGAGCTCCCAAAATAACATATTGGGCTGTTTCTGTTAAATTGTCTCTGACTTCTTAACTGATTCTGCATCACTGCAGTGTTAAGCGTGCCTCTTATTGCCTTCACTTATTTCTTCTTTGTTTCTGGAATTGTTGCATGTATGTCCTTGTCTGCATTTATGTGTAACTGGTATTTGTTTGTGTTTCCCTGTATCAGAGGGCTGAGTGGTCCATTGCGCGCTACTCCCAGTGGCTTGATGATCATCCATCTGAAAAGGACAGGCTTGCACTCATACGGTAAAAATCATGTTTCTTTCTTCTGTACTTTTATGACAATTGAGCAATAGCTTATCTGGACACCAGGGCTTGTCTTGAAAAGTAGAGAAGAGTGCGGTCGGTGACTTATCATAAATACTGTTACCCTCTCCCCACTCATGGGACGAGTTGCAAAATGGGAGAATAAGAACACCTTCCTGTCCCATATCCAAATCCTCCAGTGCCTTTGGAATGAGCACATAATCCTCTTCCACAAGAGGGAAGCCACACACAATGATGGTCCAAGTTAACACTGTATTTTAGCAAAACAGCCTCTCTCAACTATTGAAAAATCAAGGCTGCAGCCGTTCTGCCTTCTGTGTCAAGAAAGAGAGGCATTTAAAGCTTTAGCAATGAAAATATAGCTAGGAATTTTAAAATGCAAGAGCCTTGTTTGTAACTCCTGTAATATTATTCTTCAGCAACCAGCTGGGGATCTTTAGGAAGTGATAATTATGTCAGATTTATTAAAATCTTACTAGGGTAGATAACTTTATAGGTAAATACTATTTTGTGTCTTAAAATGTTAGGTGAAGTTGTGGAGAGTTTTGTTTTTCAAGACAAACTGATTTTTAAAATAAATTAGAGGGAACATCAGTGCTCTATGAACATTACAGAGCAAGCACAAGGATCCTCTGGATTCAAGGCTTGGATGATCATTTGGCTCCTAATGGCCTAATTTTTCCAGCCACCTTCTCCGTGTCCCAACCCAGCCTAGGTGTTACACACTTGAGTGGTGCAGGAGAGGTTGTCACACAGAGCTGTACCGAGCTTGATCAGCTCTGTCCTTGCACTTCTGTGCATGGTTGTGGTCAGCTTTTGCTGAGATTGTAAAAAAAAAAAAAAAAAAAAAAAAAAAAAACCTCTTAAGTTCCAGCCAGCAGTGGTTGTATTTGAGAAAATAGACTATTATCTGTCTACATTTTCAAAGCACACAACCAAAAGGAGTCTGCTATAAATATTTATATATCTATGATTTATAGTTCTTGAAGCAGATAGCATGATACAGCCCAGTACGATGCTGCTTGGGCCAATTACAGAAATGCTAGCTGATCACCAGTAGATGTTAGTGGGATTTATTTCTGGAATATTAAAATACAAACTGTGTTTCTTCACATGTGTATTAAAAGAGTATTTTTTGAAAATCTTGCAAGTCATTAGTTTAATTTGATTACAAAATTATAGGTTTCTTGAATCTCAAGCTATGGCATCTTTCATTACAGGGAATGGATAATAGGTATAGTACTGATAGAGCTATATATGTAACAGGTATTAATATTTTTATTGTAATCTCTGTCCTGATAGTGCTGGCAAAGCTGATGATTTCAGATACATTAGAGAAAGTGAGGAAAGAAGATCATATGAGAACTGATGGGATTTAGGTCTTTTCAATCCCTTTATACAAATTTGAGATTGCCATCCTTAAACTACAATACATGATTGTCTTTGCTCACAATTAAACTTCATTCAGATTGATTCAGTTAACGGGCTTGCTGGTGGTCATGTTCAGACACTGATAAATTGCTCTGACCACGGGGGTATTAATACACCTGGAAGAAGGCTTTTAGGCAGAGAGAGCATCTTCCATTAGACCAACTAGTGTAGTCGGAAAACTTAGGCTTGTCAGTTCAGAATCCCTTATTCATTTTGCATGAGGTGCCTCTATAAAAATGCTTACACTCTGTAATCCCAAGAGCAGGTTGCTGCAAGGTTCTCACTTGAGCATTTTATGGTGGGACTGTGGTCTTCTTGCTTTGTGCCATGGAGGGTTTGGACGTTGCTTGAACATCCTCACCCTCAGGGCATGGAGGGGGCAGCTTTGAAGAGCTGCCTTTCCCAAGTGCCTCTGGAGCTCTCCAGGGGCTCTTCCCTATTCCTGATATGCCATGGGATGCTGTACCTCCTGCCTCTTTGCTGAGCTGCATGAATGAACATCCCTGGATTTGTCGAGCAGCTCTCTCCCTGCGGGCAGTGTGTCCAGGATCTCCCGTACGTCCAGGACCAGGCAGATCAACGGGGGCCAGCTGGCCGACTGCTTGAGCCCGGTGGGCACAGGGCACGGGTCTGCAGTGCAGGGGCCGGTAACTTCTGTGTGCCTGGCCGTGTGCGCTCACCTGTTTGTCATCTCTTGTCATGCCTTAGTCACTTCTAAGTAGGCTGCTTACCCGTCCGTGAGGCAGGCAAGCTAACCAGCCGCTTGTGTGACCATCTGTTTCACTCACACTCTCTATATTTTCCTTAATATTACATCAGAAGATTTCTGAGCTATTCTGTACTGTGTGCCTCATGTGAACTTAAGCTGAACTGCAGGCATCTTGCTGATCTCTCTAGTATTTTTATCTCTCGCCCTCTTCAAGCCTTTTCGAACTGCGGTTGTTCAGCCTTGGACCTCGTCTGCTTTGGGCTCTCAGATCACTGCATTGCTTCAAGAAATTATCCTTATGTTTGGTGCAGCCTCACAAATGGGAATTTTCTGCAGCTTCAGTTTATAACAACTGTGCAATTACTCTGGGGGCCTGCTTCTCAGATATTAATTCACATGTTATCAGAATCTTTACAGCTTAATATTAAAGCTAATTGCAGTTTTCCTTCTGCTTGGCAGATCTTAAATGCCTGCTATGCAGCATGGTGTTAATGCTGTGAATTAGGAGCATTCTGAGCATTTTTGTGCATTTCTGTCTGCTTGTGTTTGGCACGAAGGGTGGGAATTACCTGGCCAGGGATGTATTAGCTCGCCTCCCTTTATAGCCAGCAGAGAACTGGGCACTGCCAGGGCTGATTCATCTCCTCCCGAAGCAGGTACCTAAAATAGGTCAGCTGCGTTGTGTCCTGGAAGCTCCATTTTCTCTGCTCCATGGAGGGGGAGCAGGCAGGAACACAGGAGCCCTCTCGGGCAGACGGCTGCCCTGTGGGCATTTACAGCCAGGTGAGATGGCCGTGCTGCAGGCGTCGTCCCAGAGCCGGTGTTGAAAGGAGCACTTTTGCAAGCAGTCAGGGCACTTTCTTTTGCTTTCTTCTTTCCCTTCTTTCCCTATTTAACTCAGCCCATCTCCCACAAGAGAAACATTTCTGTTACACGTGGCAGCGTTTGAGCCAGCCTGAAGGACAGTTCATGGGTAAATTCTTCTTCCAGCTCACCTCTTCCCATTGCAGTGAACAGCAGAGTTCATTTCACAAGGAGCTGATATCCCGAGCAGCTCTGACTACTGACCTGCCAGGGGGCAGAGTTGGGGACCACCCTGAAATAAGCTCCTGGAAGCTGGCTTCAGCCCTGCTAGGTGCAGGGGCACGATGGTTTTGTTGCAAACATCAGCACCAGGCTGCATTTCTGCTCTCATCGACGTGCAGCGAGCAAGGGGCAGCCGCTTCGTGTGGCTTTGCTTGCTGCCTGCAAAGGGGTGCGCCCACCCACGTCCCCGGCCAGCACCTGCCTGTCCATAAAAGTGCTCCGAGTCAGTTATTTTCGGTCATTAAACAAAAATCACAGTTCCACCAAGCTCTTCGTTAGGGAATTTTCAACAAACAGCGATGTCGCCGTTGCGCTATAGGTGGTGCTGTCAGATTTTACTGTTTGGTTTTCCAGTAACTTGTGTAGTGCCCGATCAAATGGATGTGGTGTCAGACAGGTGTGCTCTCTCACAGCACATCTTCCACTTTCCTCTTTGACTTAACTCTGCAGAGCAAACAGGATTTTAACAGCACGCTAAGGAAAAGTCTGCCCCACTGACTGGGACCTGGGTCCACGGGGCCTTGCAGCAGCACCGAGCAAAGAGAAGGGCCCTGCCTCAGCTCGCAGCTGCCATCAGGCTCCATTCGACTGAAGCAGAGCCCAGGAGGGCAGCACCGGTATTCACAATGCTGTATAAAATTAGCTAATTAATTAGAGTAATTCCAAATGATATGCATTAAGATCCCTTTAAGAGGGATCAAAAAGCCCAAATCATAGGTTGTTTTTTTTTTCCCCTTTTTGCTGTAGATATAAATCTCCATGCGTTGAAATAACATTTTAAAAAAGAACTATCTGGGTCTTATATAATCAGCTTGTCCTGATTTCCAAGAAAGCTCATGTTTTTGCTCAAGCAAGTGAAGTAATTTAATAAGTGCTTTAAAATCCTTTTCCGTATGTGGGAGGGTATCTTAAACTTAGATTTTTTTTTTCCTTACTTCTTATGGCATTTTTAATGAAGCATTAATATATGCAGAACAGCCCACCAAGCCTCTTTCCATAGCTCCCTTCTACAAACAATGTTTGTAATGTATACCATAGCTTGTCGTTTAAAATAGAAACAGATTGCCGAACAGGTTTTATGTCCTTTATTAGACTGGAAGATGCTGAATTTAGGGCATTATTTAGTCTAATCCCTTCAAGAGTATGTTTTGTGTATTACATAAACAGGGTTTCTTCCATCTTCTTAAACATCGGTAATATAACTATAAATTCCATCTTTTTCCATGAAAACAGCTGCGATCTCTTCTGTGCTGCAGACTCGATGATACCATTTTCACCCTTGATGCTGTTTATTTCCCATCATTACTTATGCACAAGCGTTTTTACAGTGTCCTCTACAGGAGCAAGTCTATCTTTTGTAATACAGATATTTTAAATGGTAAAATGGTGCATCTGAATCGGATGCTGTGCTGCCAGCATGGTTTACAAAAGCTTGTTTGATCTAGGACCAGTGAAGTGTGCAAAAATAGCATATAAAATATGCATTTCAGGCGTTAACGTTGCTATTAAACACATTTATCTCCGAAACAAGACAGCCATGTAGGCATCTCAGCAGCTTCAGCGAAGCACATTGCTGAAGGGTTTCCACCTCAGCCAGCCTGAGCTGCAGTCTGGCTGTGTTGCAGCCAACACGGTGCTTTGCCCTAAGCATCTTCCTGCAGTGTCTGTGTTTCTGTATGTCGTAGTCCCGAAATCCCTCTCAAGATTACAAGATTAGGTAGCTGTCTTCAGAGAAACTAAATTCCCATCCAAAACGTACTTCTGAAATCACGTCCACTTGGTGACCATGTGTGCTGTTACCTCTCCCAGCTCCTTTTCCCTTGCACTTCTAAAGCTACCTCCCTGTTACTCCCTGGACTTTGAATACCCATTCTCCCAGGATTCATAATTTCTGCCATTTTACTGCCCGTACCTTTCCTTACCAGGGATCCTGTCCCTAAAGGGAGGGACAGGCTTCCTGCCACATCACCATCGTGTCCTTGCCATGGGCAGTGATGCTGAGGAGAGTTTTCTGAGCTGCTGAGGGCTCGATGGCTGGCTGATCAGTTGTTGTTCCGTGGTCACCACGTAGGGAATGGAGCTCCAGGTCACAGCAACTGCAGCAGCTTTTCATCCTCTCGCTCTGGCTCTGGCTGCTGTCGTACACCATGTGGGAGGCAGACTGCTGCTCTGCCTCCATGGACACGTGAAGTAGGTAGTTCCCCAGGCTAGTTTTGCTCTGGAGGTCCCCATGTCCTCTGCTGGGCTGTAGGTGTTTCTCCTTGACTTGTGAATTCCTTTGGCACTGCAGTTCCCATGCGTTGTTCACCACAGGGTTGCAGTGCAATCCCCACCATGGGGAGATGTGGCACGTGCAAGATAACCTTCAAAAGCTGAAAGCTGACAAGTCAAGGAAGCCTGACATAAATGTTAAATTTGGTGAAAAGTTGGTGCTCACCATGCCTTTGTCTTGGATTGGGCCATTAACAAAACTCTGAGAAGAACTCAGCTTCTGTTTTAGAGTTCCATCCAATTCCTAGTTCTGAATTGCACTTTAACTGCTCCTGAGCATTTAAATACTTCTGTTGGAGATGCAAAGACGGGACATGGGAAAATAGTGAACGCATATAGTCTCAGAGTACTGAGAAGGCTTTTGTTTTCATTATTCAGTGTAGACCTGTACAAGGTATGTTTTAGGAAAATGCCTGAGAATTTATGTTGTAGTGTTGATGGAGTGGTAATTACTGTTTGTCTTTTGGGTGGAAAAGAATTAGTTAAGATGTTCCTGGGCTGATGATACTGCTGAAGTTTGACTTTGTCTCTGAAACAAGGCAGCAAAGCCCCAGTAAAAGAGAAAGCCCAACAAGAGCTGATGAAGATCGGCGTCTGTCAGCTCTTTGTGTGCTGGGGAAGGAGAAGGGACTGGGCAGCTCTGAGCCTGACCAACCTCCAGAAACAGTTCACAAACAGTTCCTTTAGCCGCTTTTTGAGTTCTGAAGTGACAGCACCTGCCAATGCTGCCGTTCATTCTGCCAGGTAAATCAGATTCTTTTGAGAAAGGAAAGAAAAAAGGCCAAAGCTGCTGGAGGGGGTGACGGCAAGGCTCGTACTGGTGTTTGGCACTTGGATGAGCCTAAATCTCGTCCCCTCCTGTTTGATCTGATGGGAACAACAGTCTGGCTAAGGATTATCAAGGGCTGACAGTGAGTGGTTTTGGGCACTGCTCGTAGGGTAGAGCTGCTTCTCCCTTTCATCTGAAGTATCTGGTTATCTCTGTCATCTTTTTCAAGGTTTTTGTTGTTGTTGTTTTGGGTTTTTTTTGAGCAAGGAGATGATCAAAGTCAGAAAGGGGCAGCAGTGTTACCATCTGGACAGTGATGCCATCCCACAATTTCACCAAGAGGTGTCAGAGCTTTCTAAGTTAAGCAGGTCAATATGTTTTTGTTTTTTTGTTTTTCTCCTATTTGCAGCTTTCGATGACTTCAAAACTATTTGGGACCAACAAACTTTGGGGAGTGTATAGAGGCAAAGACAGGGGCACTGGTGAGTGGGAGGGGAGGAAGATCTGCAAGATGAATAGCTGACAGCTACAGTAAGAAAATTGCCACAGAAATTTCTCAACTTAAGTATAGGGGACTATTTGTTGTAGAAAGTAACTAAAATCTAACGTGTTGAATGATTACTGCTGACCTGAGCAGAACTGTGATTACACGTCTGACTCTTCTGAAGCATCTCCCTTCATCACGATAGGATCCTTGAGCCTTCCCTGCCTGTGCCTCCCGCTTGCTGTTCAGCCTGCTCCTCACATGCCGTGCCTGTGCCCCTCAGAGCCACCAGAGGCCCGTTGATCTAAAAAGCACTTAGCCTGCTGTCCCTTCCCCCTAGTCCCAGCTTCTCTTGGGATTTAAAGCTTACCTGAAGATGTGGCTGAGCTCTGCAGTCTCTCTGGCTGATGGCCTTTGCTGGGAGCAAGGCGAGCTGCATGTGGAGCACTCACGGGCTGCAGCTAGCGGTTCTGCAGTTGTTGCTGCTGTCCCTGTAGACCCTGTGATGCCCCAGGAGACCAGCAGGAAGAGCAGGCTGAAAGCTTTCAGGGAGCTGACCGAGGGCAGAACGCTTTATTTCGGCTAGAGAAAATGTTCTTTCCCTGCCTTTCCAATTGTGAAGGGGGGGTAACTTTGTTCTTGGTGTGTGTTATGTGCAAAAAAAATGCAAAGCAGCTCTTCAGAGTGTGTTGGTACCAGGTGTAGACCACGCAGTGGTAACTCACTAGTAAACTGTTAGTACAGGTGAAGAGCTCTCAAGTGCATCCAGGCCAGCAGCAGGGCCTGTTTCTTCACTCAGTCACTGCAGCCTTCTGAAACCTCTTGACTCTCTCCAGTAATCCCATCCATCCTCCTGTCACCTTGGTCTTGGACAACGAGCCCTGGGCTTCAGCACAGGGGACCTGCAGCCCAGCGGCTCCGTCTGACGGGGCTGCGGCGGGTGGTGGCAGCGCCTCGTGCCCTACTGCTGCCTTCCCAGCCTGTGCTCAGCAGCAGGTAGGCCAGGCCCCAGGTTCCTTGCACACGCATTTGAACGCTTGGCTCTCCCTGTGTCAGACTCCCATAGTGTGACAGGCTAGGCAGTTTGGCTGCAGATGTGTGCATTTGTGAGCCGCTTGCGTGCACCCTGTGGCTGTGCGGGTCCCAAGTCTCTGCGTGGCGCTGACGTGGGGGCACCCCGGGATCAGCCCGCAGGGCCGGGCTCTCGTCGTGCCCACCGGCTACTCAGAGCCCAAAGCTCGGACTCGTCTCTCCCCGAGACTGAGTGCAGGCTCTTGGCCTCAGGAACGCAGCCCGCTTGCTGACTCAACTTTGCTGAAGATTTCCAGCAAAGCTCTGACGTGGGTGATTTTTAATTTTCGCTCAGGCAGTTCAGAGGCCTTGCTGCGTTAGTGATGCTGTCACTCAGAGGCAACGAAGTGTGTTATGCACCCCCCCCCCCCCCCCCCCCCCCCCGCCCACTTCGTCCTACCAACTTCTCTGTTTGCTGAGCTCATGTAACTTGCCATTGCAGTAGGCTCGTACAGGGATATGGGACTCTCTTGTCCCACATCACCCACCTTACCCCCGACCCCTAGGGTGAGAGGAAGGGGCCGAGTCAGTTTTGAACGTCTGCTTTCCTTAGCCTTACCTAATTGAGAGCCTGTTTGCTTCCCATCAACTTCACTTGCCACAGCTGTGCACGGGTTTGCAATGATGTTCCCTTAGGTTCCCCTTAACAATTTTGGCAATTCTGCGTGATCTCACTGCGGGCTTGTCTGGTAGAGCAGCAGTGGCAAGATGGAGCCGTGGCCTCCTTGGCCCTGCCCGCAACGTTACAGCCGCTGACGCTTACTCAGAGGCACACCGCTGCAGTTCTCTCGGTGCCACCTCCCTCGGCCCTGTTCACCTGACCCCGATGTGCCCGACAAGCAGCTGCCTGCCCCTGGTGGCGTGGGCACATTCCTGCTGCGTTACCCAAACCCAGTGCCCCATCACGGGCAGAGCAGCCTTGCTGGCGTGTCCTGCACCTCCAGCACACAGACAACAAACCCAAGACCCAGAAAGGTCTGCGCTGGGATACTGTACGAGCTCTGTACGCGCCATTACCAAACAGAAGTGGGCTAGACGTGCCCCAGGAGTTGTCAGAGTCCCCACTTGAAAGTCTGTTATGTTTTTCCTAAGTGTCACAATCTTGCTGTAAATAGCACCATGGACCATAATATGGACAAGTGCTAGAAGCAATCTCCCCAAGTTCACTGTTGCATAAGAAGAAATGGAAATAAAAAGGATAAGGGAAAAAAAAATCAACTAAATTAGCCACCACATTCATAGATGGCAAAACCAATTTGGCCTATGTCATGAACTATTAAGTCAAAAGCTGACACTGGGCTTTACAAAGGCTTTCCTTTACAGATACAGTGTAATTCAACAATACTATTTACTGGAGTTGTTGGTTAAAAGGTGGCCATGTACTTGTAAAGCAGGTTAAACTATTTACAGACCCGTACATGCTCACTGCTGCCCCTTTTAGCTGTGAAATTTCTGTATTTGTGTAACTTGCACACCACTTTTATGTGTGACATCCTACAATAACATGTAAGAAAAACACCGCAAAGCTACACAACCTCACCCATGCAATTTGTCTCCGATTTAGACCAGTATTTCCCAAAGGACAGTAGTTCAAAAGAGTTAGCCAGGAAATCACCTAAAGGCATTTCAGTTGTTCACCAGTGTCCCAGTTTTCATTTTCTGAGTTGTACTCTTAGCGTCTGCAGCAGCTGGAGTCTATTCTTTTCATTTCTAAAGGTTACCAGTACAGCAATGTGCTTGAGTCTGTGCGTCAGAGCTGTCATTTCAAGCCATCTGCAACATGCTGCTGCTGATTATTTAAATGTTAACTTGTTCACTCCTCAAAACATGCAAGAAAGGAGAGAAGGATCATGAAACAATTCTGTAGAGCTCTGTAAAGGCTTTCTTCACTGCTACCTTCCACACAGACATGCAACATTCTTTAGTAGGGGAAAAAGTTTTTAATTTCAGATCTTGAACTTGTAGGACATGATTTTATTGCTTTAACTACTTTGCCGGTTTTTCTTTTTAGAGGTGCCCTGGAAGCATACGTTCAATCAGTAAGAACGCGAGAAGGCAAGGAGTTTGCCCCCGTCTATCCCATCATGGTTCAGCTGCTGCAGAAAGCAATGTCAACCCTGCAGTGACTGTATCTGGACAACTCTCAAAGTAAGAGGTTGGACAGTAATGCAGTCATGAGTCTTTGGTGCCACAGGGATACTTGGGGTTAATGTAAATTACTTCCAAATATCACAAGCTTTACAATGAGACGTGTTTACCTATTTCATCTGTGAAACTTCTATCTTCTTGCTTTACCTTCTCATTATAGGAACTTATTTATACACAAATGTTATGAAACTGTACCATTTTTATGTGCTATACATCTACATCTAATAAAAATGAATCATACTCCAGCATTCCTTTTGAATTTAGAAAGGTTTAAAATTAGAACATACTCAAATATTACAGTATAATTGCTGAATATGTCAAATAAGGAAGTAGCTCTTTTCCTATAAGCATAGTTTTAAGGAGTTGGATACATTTTAGCCTTATTCAGAAAATTGTGCTTTTGAAATGCTAGAATCATCAGTTTCTATCTAAAAATTACTAATTTTAACACAAAGAAAAATACTTACAACTAACAAAATGATTTGCTAGTGCACTGCTGTCACTTCAGAATAACTTATATTGATTTCAACTCTCTTCTGGCTCAAACTGTAATAAAGGACATTGACTACCCAATCGTGAATTCAGTATTTAAAATTCTTCAGCAGCTTCCTAACAGCAAAGCATCAAAATATACTTAGGATGGGTCCTCGTGAAGACTTTCACGCAGAATTTGCTTATCTGTGTAGGGCTGACTTAACAACTAGTCTTCATTTTACAAAATACACAACACCGAATTTTAAATGAATTTATTTGAAACAATATACAAGAATATAGTGTGCAAAAATCTTAGGGGCAACATCTTGTAGACGTGTCATAAACTGAAATTTACAGTTGTGATTTAAAAAAAAAAAAGAGAAACACAGCTGTTTAGTACATGAAAAGCCATGATTGTAAAAGTTCACAGCAGAAGCACTTGTAATCCTACTGCAGCTGCTCTAATTTTAGACAGTTGGAGGAAAAAAAGTAAAGTGCAAGTGTTGCACGTATAGTTAAGTGCAAAGTTTGCCCCCACCACAAAGATGTCTTATGGCAAAATAAAATATTGGAGAATATGTGGCAAAGACAAAACACAAAGTTAAAACTATGATGGTGACAATATCGACAGCACCATTTTTCTTGAGATAATGCTATTCGTTCGTTTCATCCTGGTCTGGGCCATTGCTTCCACTGGAAAGAACAGCTCCTGCTATTGCCAGCGGGTGCAAAAACATCTCACTTGTGGACTCAAAGTTTATACATGGCAACCCAAGAAGCGGCTCCCGTGCTACATCACACTACGCTCTCCATTTACCACGTCCCGGTAACGTGTTGGCATCTGGGCGGACTGGGAAGGCGACAGGCTGATGCTACGTTTTGCCATTTCAGAAACTCCCAGATCCGAGAATCGTAATTAATAATATGGTTGTGCAATACATAGGAATCAGCAATAAGAATCAATGTATATAAACAGCTGTTAACGTATTTTAAAATTCCCCTTTTTGTACATTTTCTTTTAAAAATAAACATTTATACACATCTCCTCCGCCTCTTTCTAAAGTACTTTAGCACCACAGGATATCCATTTTCAAGCCTATATTACCTGATACATATACGAAGTTTGGAAGAAAAATAAGGCAATTTGGTTTAAAATGTTGATAGTTTTAGCTTACTTAATGTTCTATTTTAAAAAGCAAATCTGCACTCATACTACCTCATTTCTGACTTGATGGTGCCAATATTTTATGGTCACACAAATTCACGACAAATAGTAAGACCTTGATCTTGCGTCTTCTTGCCATCAAGCAACAGCCATTTTGTAAATACAGAGTTGACAGCAAAGTTCTGGCTTAATGCTGTTGTGAGCCCTGAGAACAGAGAAGAGAAGAGAAAAACAAGTTAGCAATTACCAATCAAAGGGAAATAGCCATTATCTTAAAGGTAGCAAACACTTATTTTGAGAGCCACAAGAACTTATAATCATTGGTCAGTTACTCAGAAGAGAACAAAAGGCCAGACCAGATGATTTTATCCCCTGGTCATCAGAAGACCAAGCAGACTTCATTGCTGCAGCGTGGAGTCAACTATGATTATTTGGAAAAGGAACCAAGCTGTGAATGAAATGCTTAGTTCACAAGAAACAATTAAACAACTTACTTCCTGCTGTTGCTGTTGGAACACCAAGGTAATAGGTTCCACAGATCCTATTATCTCGGCCCGAAGGCCCTGCGACAACAGGGAAAATCCTACGATAGTGGGTAAGGAACACATTCTTCTCACTGAGGCCAACCCAAACATTCCTCTCAATTATACACCAGCACACCCACCGCGTTCCCTGAAGCTCAGAGGTGCAAGTGTGAAGAAAACTTGAGCTCACAGGCCAATGCCCAAGACTCCAGAAGTGTAAAAACAGTCTTAATAAATAGTTATTCTAACTAAAACCACATGAAAGCTAACAGGGCTGTCACTGTAGATGAAAATAAGATGCAGTGCAACATCTGGAATGATACACTGAACAGAAAAACAGCTTGCTCCTAGCAGCTGGGATTCGGTGAAACCTTCTGCAACAAGGGACGGAAAGCTCAGCACAAATTATGTACAGCAGTGAAGAAGCAACTTGGTGTTGGAGCATTTGTTATTCAGTCTTAGAGCAGCACTTGCATGTGGTCTTGAGAAAATAATCTCATTTTCATGTGAAAATAAAGGTGGTAATTTGAGGATCAAATCTTGGACCTGTCAAGCCCACAACACACGTGATGCTTCCGTAAAATGCCATAGATTCCAAAAATATGCTATAAAAGGTATAAAATGGCTGCTGAATGGCATTCGGTGTGCCTCACAGGACCTTTCCTTCCAACCTACTCGCCTGTTCGAACCTGCAGGTTAGCCTGAAAGCCCTCATCTTACTTAATGCATCCACCACCTACTAACAACACTGCTGCAAACTCTTAAATTGATCGTCTTCTTACACGTGGAAAAAAACTTACTTCCCTACACAAGAATCATCTACCGTATTTTACAACTAAAGCATAACCAATGAAAGTGATTAAAGAAAAAATAAAAGATTTTTTCTCTCAATAATTTCGTACATGCTGATATAAACTAAGGGTTTAAAAAA
The DNA here is from genome assembly GCF_013377495.2 of Cygnus atratus. Lineage (NCBI taxonomy): Eukaryota > Metazoa > Chordata > Aves > Anseriformes > Anatidae > Cygnus > Cygnus atratus. Next base: position 14,998,844 of record NC_066362.1, on the reverse strand, counting down.
AGTGGTAAAGAAAAAGCTTTTACTGAAGAAAAAGGAGAATGTGATATGACTGAATCACAGAGAAGGACTCCATAGAAGTTTTAGTGGTTTTGGAGAAATTGACAAATCTGTTTTACATACAACCTCAAACTTAGTTACTTCAACCAAGAGGTCACGCCCTTCCCCTGCATTTCACAAGGATGCTCGCTTTCAGGCCAAGAGAATTCAGAGAACTCTCACAAGATCCCAGAGACAGACCGTCTCCTCTGTCTCCTGCCAAGTGCCCCAGAGCAGGTTACACAACGTGGGAATGAAAATGAAGGTTTGGTCTACCAAGAAAAGGAGGAGACAGCAGAATGTATCTTGAACAAGCAGAAAACTCTGTCGCTACCATATGAACAGATGTAACTGCATAATGAAAAAAACAGCTTGAGAGAACATACAGAATTTGTTCGTTTTCGTTTCCAACAATCAGGATTTAAACGTTTCTGTTCTTCCGCCAAGGCCTTGGCTTCTAGTGTGTACATCCGTCTTTCTTCATTTTTCATTTTCTTCCACCTGTCACCAAGTATCACACTTATGGCTCTGCAAGAGAAACGTTTCAGACTGTGGTCAGGACAGGATAGTAGAAATACCCTCGTTTTCCTTTCTTTTTATCTCAACCTTTTTAAAAAGCAAAAGTGAAGTGTAAAAAAAAAAACAAAAAAACAGAAGAAATAAACATTTTTTTCAACAACCATGTTTCCGATCATCTTCTCCTACTTCTTTTTTTCAGTTAAACAGCTGAGACTTGTGTGTTAGCTGAGCATGGGTCAATGCATTTTCTAGGATTTCAAAGGGCGTATATTTGAGTACACAGCAACTTGCACAAGCCAGCAAAATAGGAATGTTAAAAAATCAGCTTGATGCGAACCACCACCAAATGGTAGTTCACATTTGCTTTGCTCTACTTTCATGTTATACGATTATCTGGCAGCTTTGCTGAAAATATGTTCTCTAATAATTACGGCAATGATGTGAACATGACCTCAGCCAAACAAAGATTTGATTAACTGCAAATCCCCGGGTCTATTTAATAGATCTGTGTAGCTTTCTCCCCTTTTAATCCGTGCTGGGGAGAACACGAGTGGGCAGAACATACTGGTAAGTTCCCATGCTAACGTTCCTACGCAGAAAGAACCGTTTGTTCTAACACACCCATCGTTAACTTCCAAAAGCTGAATGAATTTTTTCCTCCTCCTTATAAACTTGACGGCCTTTGGACAGTATTTCCCCACATTATCACGCCATATTGCTTAACTGCGCTCCCAGATGTTGGATCAATATTCTATTAAAATGTGAATGCCATCCTTTGGCTGAAGGAAGGCCTCTATGAACCATAGCTGCTTTAGAAAGAATTATGAAGCTACTGGGCAGGTATGCTTTGGCTTCAGCTTAAAATAATGAAGGCTGCACGACCACTTTTAAGAAAAAGGGGTACACAACCAAAAGCAATCTGCTTTTTCCTATCTCAATTTCCTTGCTGGCAGTGAAGCTACCCACAGCCTTCTAACAGAATCCAGCAGTGTCACCAGCCACTTCCGTAGCATTTCACATATGGGAAGTCTGAAGAAGGCTGTTCTGCACCACACCCGCAAGAAAACGCGTTTTAATCCCGAAATACTGCGTGGTACTGGTCAGGCTTTTATGAGCCCTGAGCCCTAAGGGAGCACGGTGAGGACGCCACTGGGGCTGCCGCTAAGCCCGGGCTGTCAAATGCTCTGGTGACTCCTCAGAGCAAACCCCTCCAGCAGCAACCAGACCCCCTCGACAACAAGTCCATGTGCACAGCCTGTCTCTTCGGCAGCGGAATTTCGGCTTTTCTATTCGAAGAAAGAACTGGTATCCTTGGTCTGCCATTAGAAGGAAACACACTCAGTTTAATTAGCAGGTTTTCATGTTTTGGCAGTATCCGGAGGCACATCAACAGCACCGGCATCTGATTTTGTCAGCGTTTTGTAGTGGGCCACTCACACTCCCAGGAAAGAACACCGTGACCCAAAGCGAGAAGGCTGGCTGAAGAAGGCATTGCATTTCCAAATAAATGTGCAACATCTGAAATCTTTGTATTTCAAATGAACAATAAAATAGTACCTCCAGAGCCAAGCTGCACCGAGGCACTAAAAGGGAGTACAGATCTATGTATTTTAAAAAGCTTACAGAATCTAACGTGGAAACAAAAAGCTTCATTTCTCCAAGGAAATGTTTCTATGAGTGAACTGCTGAGACTGAAGAAAGATGCATACAGAGACATTTCCTGACATAACTGAGACCTATTTCTCCTGACCAGAAACAAGAAAGAACTGACCCTACTTGCACCTCAACACACTCTGTACACTGCCTTTTTCCTCTTACAAGGCTGGGAAGGAGCCTAACAACATTTTAGCAATGCACTTACCATGGAGGATGCAAGCCCTCATATTGCAGTTAACTCACAAGAAATTGTAAAACAGAATCGGAGGACGCCTCAAGTTCACTCAGTAATTATGTTCAGCATTAACAAAGGCTGTTAGAACACAGTTTAGGGGATTTGCTTCATCTTTAGGATGTGCACTGCCTCAAATTACTCAAGTATTTCTGAACACCCAATTAGGTCCAACTATGGCTACAGTAAGAGTATCTGGAGAAGAAACTAGAATATGTGGAATAGCCTAACAGCAGCTGAAGCCCCTGAAGCACGGCCCTTACGGGCGATAGCATGATGTGAATGGATTTTGAATGCCTGCAGCTCACTATCTTCCTGACGCTCTCGAGCCACTTTATCTCTGAACAGACAGTTTAACTCTGAACAGTTCGAGTTTTGTCCTTTCTCATATCCATAAACAACATAAAATGCTGTAATAAATGTAAGAATTACAGTGTATGGAAGTGGGTACTACATAAAACCAACTCTAAGATCTACTCAGTAATCTGAAAACCACACACACACGTGCATTTCAAGAGCATGACAGTTGCCTCCAAACAGCCCAACTAACGAATGCCTCAGCAACACGTAAGCAACAATAGCTGAATGCCTATAAAATCAATTAGCAAACTCTTAATGATTTATTTTGTCTTTTATAGATACCAAGAAAGTGCTTTCGAGGGAAAAAGGGAGCAGTGTACTCTGAAGCTTACTTGTAACTCTCACCACACTCCTTCATAAACTTAAATGTTCTCACTGAAATATTCAAACTATTTCCACATCCATCCAGCTGCGGCTCCAGTTCACTGCGCCCATTTAAAATCAGCATTTTTAATTAAGTAATCATCAACTTTCCTGGCTGTCTTTCGATCTGATTTCTCACTTACAGTTGCGATGAATTTGAGGACAACAGATCTGCTTCACTGAAGGTACGATAAACACTGCAGAACATCGCAGCCAGGACACACAAGACCGGCTGGAATTTAGGGAAGGGTTCTTCGTACGGCAGGATTTTATTTCTCAGCAGCACTTACAGCCTCCCCACCAGAACAGGATGAAATACCCAAAGCCCTCTCAAAGCCCTGCCAGCTTGTAACTTTTGCCAGATTCAGCACTTTTTATATGAAATGAAATGTTTATGGTAACATTTTCCACACTATATACATTTTTAAAAGTCTGATTTTAAAATGGGTGCACATTCAAGTGTTTTAGTTTACATTTACACATGCACAACTAGCACAAACCACTCAGATTAACTATCTATATAACAAGCATCTTTGTGAAAATGAAAGAGCAAACCAAGAGCCTTCCCCCAAACACAAAGACATACGACTTCCTGCAAGTTTCAGCAGATGGTTCAGTGCTTTTAGGGCACGGAAAATTTACCAATGTGCTGTCAGGATTAAGGTCTGATTGTGCTAGCTCACCAGTAACAACAAAACCCCGCTTTTATACCATTACCTGTTGTCTTTCCCTGGATACATCTGAGTATATTCAACTCTGTATTTTTTGGCAAAAAGCATGAAGGCATTCATCGGTCTTTTGCACTTGTTTGGAGAAGTGGCACTCACAGTACTTGCAGTCCCTGAGCTGTGGCTTTTGCCAGCTTTGCTGTACAAAGAACTGGAGGAAAGATGTGCTGATGCAGTAGACACACAGTTTTTAGTACTGCACTCTGATCTCTCAGCATCTTGACTGTTTGATCCTCCGCAAGATAGAGAAGCGCGACGCTGGCGAGCCATGCTGCTGAGCACATAAACTGCAGAGGAATCCATTGGTGTAAAATCATAACTAGAAGAAAAAGACATATTATGAAATGATCCGGTATTTTACCGGTACAAGCCCTAGGCAGCTGTTCGTTCTTCAGCTGTACTATCTAGTAGTCTGGGATCTTTTGGGTGAATTTGTGCTTGATGCAGAGGTGAGTGAAGAAGGAGAGTCTGGCAGATGAACTAACACTTCTTCCAAGTGACACTGGACTGCTGTTCTGCAAGATCTGCTGGGTACTACCAACTCCCCAACTGGCTAACAAGTAGTTACACACTGTCTTCAGATTTCACAACCTTTTGAAGTAAGTTCTTTTCTTTCTGCAACTGTCCTGACTGCAGCCCAAGTCTGGTCAGTGCACGATAGGTACCGAAAGTGACAGCTGCTCTGGGGAGAATGCGTGTTGAGTTCACTTGTGTGTAAATGTTAGTAACAAATATGAAACAATCATATTAAAATAAGCAATATAATACACACTCTTGTACAAATAACTGCTCTAGACTGTTCAATTTGAATTGTTTTACAGACAAACCTTCCACTAAGATTAGTATGTTTAAAAGCCCATGACACTGCATACTATTGAATTAAAAGCTGACAAATGTCTGCCCTCTAGTGACAAAAATGTGAGAATCCCTCCGTATTTCAAGTATTTCAACAGCTTAACGAGTTGTTTCCATACCATTTAGACCTGCAAATATTACAAACTGTGTTATTCTTCTGTTGACCAAAAACTAGAGAAAACTCCAGCCACTACAGGAGATGCACAGACTATTTGTTATCACCTCAGGAAGCACCGGGTGTGAGCAGATTATTCTGGCAAACACAGGCTGAAGTCTTTAGCATGCTTTATGGGAAAACACACCTATGAAGGTGCTGCTCGCCCATAGCTTTAAGACACTACATTACCACCACAGAACAAACGTGAGTGAGTGTAACTCTAAGGCTCCTCTCACCCACTGCTGAATGAGGCTATAGTTAAATATTTTGCCATAAATTGTTCATTTCCAAGCACAGACCAGAACTGCTAGCAGGGAAATGCTGCAAGTTACAGCCCAGACCCATCCGTGCAGGCAGGCCCTTTCTGTGGGATGGAACCAAAAGCAAGGGTGGAGACTGAAAGACTGTCTCCGAAATCTCCTGGAGAAGGAAAAAGCAACAAAGAAGGGATAACGCTGACAACCCTGCAGGCCAGTTCACAAGATAATGAGAAAGGACCGCCCTGTTCTCCAAACAGTCCAGCAGCTTTCCCAATCTCCTCCTAACGCAGCAACAGGATTTTGTTATTTACTTCTGTCCTGTTAACCGCAGCTGCTGCTGCTGCATGCTCCTTTCTCAGAGACTTACTCTCTTCTGCCCAAAAAAAACAGAGATAAGGAATTTGAAGTGTCCAGACAGCATTCAGCTGGGCTGCAGGGTGAGTAAGGAGCCGCAAGTCCAATGCCTTCAGTAAGACATAAACATGATTCTATCGGCTCCCCACATGGAAAGTTCAGAACAGGAGTTAGTAAGAAGAAAAAGCCTAGGCAGCAAATGAGTGAAGACAAACAATTTGAACCCACTGTTATTCCCCACTGAAAACTTTCAAGAGCTCATAGAACTTGCACTGCAAACAACATTTTAAATCCTTTCTCTTGTAAAAAATAACAAAAAGCAACTGGACTAAAATCAGATGCTAACAAGAAGCTAACATCGTAGGAAAAGATGGGTTCTACTAAACTTAGAAAGCTCAAAATAGTCTGGAAAAATCCTTACGAGTACTCCTATTTCCTTTCTTAGGATCTTAGAATTATTCTGTCGGACTGGACTTCTGAAAGTCATCTGTGCAAATCCCTTGCTCAAATCAAGGCAAACCTCACTCAAACTTTCAAGTTAGATGTAATTGCTCTATTAGGAAAGAACCACAAATAGCAGAATCTACAAAGAAAAGAACAAATTACAAAAGCACTGTATTCTAAAGCCGTACATGCGTTAGTTACTAAGAAACTACTCAGGCAATTTCAGGTACGCAGCTGAAGCACGCGCTAATAGCTGGCAAACACAAACTAGTATGGAAAAACTACCAGGTTTTTGAAACCTGACCCACTTCACCTATAGGATTTGTCCGAATCATATATTCTTTGCTGTTTTATCTAGTCTGTCTTAAACTATCAGAAGCAGGGTCTGCAAAGTTATTTTACCCCAAGAAATTACTTTGCAGTTTAGCACAGCACAGAACTACGCAGCTTTCCTGATCGTTCGGACTTCATTTTCCCCCTCTCATTTATCTTCTATAACCAAAAGTATTCTCTCTTTGCTCTATGTTATGCTTCAAATTCTTGTAGACTTAAGGTGCCTACTCATTAAATACAAAAACCGCTGAGGCCACTTTATTCAAAAATTACCTTTTAAATGTATCAAAAACACCTGAATCATCAAAGTTAATGGCATCAGGGTGTCCAGGAGGTAGACACAGATCTCCAAGATGCATTTCACAGCATGGAATGCCATGCTGTACCACAGTCAAGCTTGGATAAAAAGATGACCAACCTGAAGTGGTAAAGAGTTAAATTAGACAGACGGCCAGACAATCTCTCTAGTTCTTAACCGGAGCAATCCTATATGCCTAAATGACACCATTTCATAAAAGCGTGCTGATGTAGTTTCTTTCACCCAAAAGAAAAATCAGAAACACTTACTCAGAGAATTCTTACTGCAAATAGTTTATCTCAAGTAAAATCTCACTCTAGCAAAAAAAAAAAAACAAAAAACAAAAAACAATCAAAGGCTGGGAACTTTTATCATCAGAAATTCAATGCTTAGTTGGAGAGAAAAGCCTCCCTTTTTTTGCATCTTTCCTTTCTCCCCCCAGTTTATCCGTTTTCCTGCACTCCACTTGTATACTTGACCAAATCTTGCCTGAAGAGATGTACAGTATTTCTGTAGTTTTAGTTTGTTCCAATTCTGGTTCTCCTTCTAAAGATAATAAATTGATTCTACAACATTGCTTTTATCGATTTCTCGAGCAACACGGGGCAGTAGTAAAATCTGCAACTACTTTCTAAGAATATTTTAATACAAAACCAAGCGTACTTGTAGGATTGCATACCTTTGTTTTTAACATAAAAAGGGTGATCAAGTCTGCATTCTACTGTAAGCAAACCATCTTCCACTGTGCCAGGATCAAAAGTCAGCTTCAGCACTGACTCACCAAAGGAAATACTTTCTTCATGAGAAATCAACTTCAAACCATCAGAACCATAGCCCTGTAAACATGCATAGAGGTCAGAATTTTTCCCCCAGAAAAAACACACACCTTTGTATACAGCAAGCGTGTACTTATCATCTTAGGGTATATTACAAAATATCAACATTCTAGGTGTTCTCACTGAAATTAATAAAACGATAAAACATTCAAAACATACCTAAATGAATTCAGTTCAACTGCTTCACAGCACGATAATCAAACAGTACAGTCATCAGCACTAGACAAGCTCGGTATAAAACTCTTCCAGAGATAGTAATTAAAGGTGTAGAGATAACATTGCAAGGTAAGTATTGTGCTACAGCTATTGAAATGCACTACAGCTACCTTGTAGGCACTTGCTGAGACATCTTCCTCTTTTCCACAGCTTTCAGATCTTGCAAAATCTTCAACGTCCTGCCATTCTTTATTGCGGCCTTTATGAAAGCACAAACGAGAGCCTAATACATTTTTTCAAGGAAAAGAAAAAAAAATAGATTAATGGCATGTAAAAAAAGACGGTATTACAAAACAAAACAAAGGAAAAAAAACAAATGCTTTTTCAGTAATGCATGTTATTTACCTTTTAGAAAACAGTGCCAAACAGTTGAGGGCCAAGAATGGCACCATCCTAGATCATCATCATCTGAAAGTGACGACATGCAGAAAATGCCAGATTCCGATTCACTATTCGCCTATTAATAAAAGCAAAAATGGTGTCGATATATTAACGTGTGAGATTTCAGGGCTGGTCCTGTACATACTTAGGCACATTGTCTAATTTGCATCCGTGTCGTAATTCTGCCTTTAACACAAATAGGAATGCAACACGAAGACAAAGACTCGAGGAATGCAGAATTCTCATGTCCTGTACTTGACAGGTGCTGTCCTAACTTTTTATTTTTCATCCCCTGAAGCTCATCTGAGCCCCTCTGGATCATCTTAGGCTAAAGTACAAGCAGTTTACAACCTATCATTCCTTAGTCATCCACAGAAACACTCAAAGCACATGTTGTTCTGCGGTGAGATTACTGGAAAACTGCAAGTTTGTTCTAGATAAACGGCTGGGAAAAACACAATGTCATTAACAGACAAATTTCAGACACGAATTAATACACAGGAGGGAGAAACAGGACTGACAATTTTTGTCTAAAAGAATATGGTTCCACATCCTTGCTTCTCAAGATAGCAAACAAGGTAACATGATTGTGAGAAGCTTGCTACAGAAGGAACAACAAGAGAAGCAGAGCTTTCTCAGAATGTCTTCTCTACAAAACTATGCACTCTATCACGTAGTACAACAAGCCTACAGCGTTTACTAAAATGAAAACTAACAGAGAATCTAGCTTAAACTTAACAGCTCTTTTTTTAACAAGTTTCTCTTTTCAAAAAGCTTAACTCATTTCTCATTCATCTTTACTTATTTTAGATATGTTTCATGACAACTCACCCTTTCATGTCTGACTGGTGTTTCATCCAAATCGTTCTTGGAGAAGTTGGGATCATTCTTTGAGGATCCTGGTGGAGGACGTGCATAGGAATGTAAACTTTTGCTTGTAGCTATTATGTGAACAGGAGATGATCTACAATAGAAAAATATATTTTAAAATATTTCAGATTAAGGCGATGCAAGACTTAGCTACCATTACTCTAAACTGCTTTTATGTGGTGATATTTCATATATGGAATTTTAAACCACACTCAATGTACGTACAAAATATCCCGCCAGATTTTGAATTTATACAGAAAACTCTCAGTAATTCGGGTAAGTACAGAAAACTATTTCTTTCAAAAGCAGCAGATATCCTGTAGTCACAGGTGACTATTCGCTGCATGTGACCCTGTGTACGTGTATGGCTGTATCTACACTGCAGTCTTAGGGAAGAGCATAAAGACAGCATTAATGGAGTTAGGAACAACAAATTTACTTTAACAAATATTGCTGTTTGCGTGAGCCAAATACCAAATAAACACCCCCACAACAATACTCAAACGGGATGACTAAAGGGTGCAACCTCAGGCAAAGGCAATGTTTAGCATAATTGCTGCATAGCTTCTGTGTACCACCCAAATGACAGTACTACTTCCTCAGCAGCACCTCCTTGTCACAACGCTGAAGTTTTAACAAATATCTTGAATTGAATACCCCATTCTCAAAGACATCTGCTCTGTCATAGTGAATAAATCCCAAGTGCATTACTGTTAACAGCGCTGCATTTCATTTTCTTATTATAAACGTAAGAGCAAAGCCGTATGACAAAAGGTGAAGCCTGGAAAATTCTAAGATCCCACAACACTTCCCGCAGCCTTACAGAAGGTGCAGATTACACATCTGGAACAGTAACAGTAAATAATAACATTGCATTAGATTTCCAATTAGCTCGTTAAAAAGCACCTGAAGTCAGCGCACTAGTAGGTATTACTGACTACTTAGTACTAGTAAATATTAAGAGATTAACCCAAGAAATTCATCTTAATTTTTCAACTGCTGCTTCGCACGAGGTAAATGCCAATAATTTCTGAGCTTCCTGTGGTTAGGGAACGTCCTTCTACTGTCCTACCTCATTCATGGCTGGCAATTAAGAAATTTTTGCAACAGGCTCTGAAACTAGTCCTGTGCAATCACCTGTAAAAGGAATGAGGTTACTGCACAGGAAGATAAAAAACAGGTCTGCAGTTCAAAGTCAGAGAGCAGAGGGCGTGAAGAGTGAAGGAAACGTTTCTGGAGATTTAGTATTACAAATCCTGGAGCTAAAACTTGAAACGAACGTCAGTACCTGTTATAAAAAGAGCACTGCATCAAAGGACTCTGAGGACTTGTGGCTATATTTGCTAGTTCTGTCAACCAGTTCACCCCATTCTCACACGAGTAAGCGCTCTCTGAATCGCTGCTTGAGGTATGTTGGTTCCACGAAGGCCTGGAACATTCCTGATGTGAAACATCGGCACCAAGCTGGAAAAGTGCAGGTGGGGTAGAATCTGTCTGCACAGCCTGTAGCTCAGGAAGATCGTCTGCAAACAAAGGCACAAATTGCCATAATTATACCCACTGGTAAGCACTAGTTGACACTGAACCTTGCAAATAAAGATCAAAACCAAACTTCAAGGAAGCAAATAATCGTATTTTCTCATCTCACAATTGCCAACATTTTACAAACCCTGTTCGTAACACTTACAGAAATACATGCGCGGGAATAATCCTATCTCTGGTCTCCTATACATTCAAACAATCATTCTAAGAAAATTATCAAGCAGCTCTAGATAAAAATATAGCTTTGGTAACACGGAAATAAATCCTTTTACTAGACTGACTAGTTTACTAGAATTCTACTAGAATTACTAGTCAGAATTCTGCACATGTGGCAACACGTTTCGCTAAAATACTAAAAGTTTCAGCAAAAGGCAACTAAATTACTCTGTCCTTGCAGGTATGTCACTAAAAATAATCAACGTTAGAGGCTGCAAAAGGTGAGATTTCCCAGGCTTCCACCAGTCAACTGGAATCTAAAAGCTCAGAAATGGTGAAAGCTGGGTATGCAGCCTGGTAGGGGTGAATTCCTATCACTAATCTACATAGTTGCCATGCTATGCAGGATAACAGAGGGGAACTCAGCTTAATAACAGAAGTCTGTCACACACTGTCACGTGACTTAGTACCACTATTCTTAATTACTTTATGACTTCAATTAAATGTGTTAATATTTCATGGATCATATCAATCCTTTCTAACGTGCATACTATTTTTCTCCAGTAGGTAAGAACTGAAGTTGAATGCTCCTCTACCCCAGAATCTCTATTTGGAGTTGATCTAAAGGAGCATAATTTCCCTTTAGGAGGAGCTCTTGAGCTGTTTGTTATTCTTGTGCCAAAAAAAAAAAAAAAAAAAAAAAACTCCTCTGGAAATTAGGAGCAGAAGCTTGCAGCTCGAAGTTCAAAGAACACATTTAAGTCAACAAGCCAGTGTGTCAGAGCTGGAAATAGGTTACAGGGAAAAGTGATAGTAAACTTTCCGACGTCACACTTCGCTGTCACACTCCCTGCCCTACCTAAGTCAAAGATCAGTCAGAAACCTCATTCAGTCGGCTCCCAGTAACCTCGCTATAGGAAAACTGCACCCAAAAAAGCTTCAGAATTGGCTTCTTCTGAGAGCCACGTCATTTACCGAGTTCCATGTGCTCATCACAGGACGCGTATCCCGGAGAAGAGGGCAGGTTTTCATTACACTTCAGCAACTCCAGTGAGTCATTCATCCCTGAAGTTCTCTTGTCCACTACCAAGAGCAGCTTCTGAACTGCATTAGGCATCTGATTTGTCTTCACTTCCCACACCATGTTAGGATGCTCCAAAGTATCTGACTTCAAAGAGACAGAGGTTAAATACTTGGGTACACCTAAATTAAAGTGCTACAGCAGTGCTCCTGCTGTAAGGAGCTTGTCTGCTTGCGTGTGGCTGGAACTTGCCTTGCCACAGCCTGTGACTGCTGCGTCCCAGCCTCCCCAACCCTCCCACAGCCCACGTAAACAGCGCTCACTGCACACCCAGCCACTCAGCCCCCCACAGAAGCACCCAGATGCGATTTCCCTTTGGTTAGCCCACGCTGGCTCTTCCCGCTCACCCTCCTGTAAGCGGGGGCTTGTGGTTTTCAGGACGCTTTGCTCCCCCGCCTTCCTGCCGGCCAGGGTCCGGCCGCCCAGCCGGCAGTTTCCCCGCATCCTCCTCCTGCAAGCCAGGCGTGACGTTCGCTTTCCCCAGTTCCCGGCAGCCCTCCGGCCCCTCGGAGATCGCCCTGCTGATGCCGGGGCTGCTCCTTCCGAGGCAGCCGCCGGCCCCAGGGGCCCCGTGTGCCTGGCTCAGGCGGCAGACCTGCCCCAAACTGCTCGAGTTCAAGCTCTGCTACAGCCAAGATGCACCTCGGGACCTGGGCAGCTGGGACACAGCCCTTGCAAGCGAAGACCGGAGCAAAGAGGACATCACCCTCAGCCTTTTGCCAGCAGGTCTCCTCTGTCATTTAGCATCAGCCCCCCCTTCTCCCCGCTGGAGTATCTGCAGCAGCCTTTTCACAGCCCTTCGCGCCCCACGCTAATTTCGGCTCTAGCTGTAGCCTCAAACACGTTTAACTGCTAACGTCACAAAGTGGGTTGCAAAAGGAAACAAAAGCCGCCACTAGAAGCTTTTCTGCAGTTTCATTTCCCCAAATCTCAGTGCTGTAACATTTACACCAAAAAGAAGACTAAATTATCTTCAACGGCCACAGAACTGTGATTATTCTGTACTACCACTGTCTCTAAATGCTGAAAAACAAGGTTATCCAGTCTATATTAATTTGGTTATATACTGGTGTGGAGTTTTTTTTCAGATGATGATGAATTAAAGCTACCATAACACTATTACTTTCCGCCTCAACAAAGTGTCATTGGAAAAGTAATAGTCCCTCACAAAATCGCAAAAAATGCAGCCTAGTGACAAAGAAAAGCTCAGTGGCCTACCATGACCCCTATGTACGCTTTCATGCAGCCCATTAGAGAAACACGAACAACAGCTAGCAACAGCTAAAAACTGGTCATTTCATGCGAAACAGTAAGCCTGCCACCCTACAAGTTCCCCTGCTGTAATGCATAAAGGCCCTGAGATAACAATTAACAATTAATAAAAACCACTTTATTTTAATAAACGGTTGTAAAGTATTGTGTGTGTATAGACAGCACTAACAATATTCTGGTTTTGCTCGTTCCAAGAATCTGTTTTGTTCATTTTGCAGCCTATCACATGCACGACACGGTTTGGGTGTCACCCCTGCCTGACATCCTGGCCCTGCCCAACCTACCTGGTCCTTCTCTGGGCCAGCCCAGCACAGCTATGGAGATGCTGGGGAAATTTCAAAGGTACACAAGACAACCTGTCAAGGACAGTTTGTGAGCAACAGTATCAGGGATCTTAACCTTCTCCTCTGCTCTTCTCTTAAATATGCCCAGAATTCACATAAACTTACATTCCAAGCATGAAACAGATGGTTGATACTACTGAAATGCCACTACTGTAAAGCCACAATGGTACAATTCTGATTTGAAAGAGGTGGAGGAGGGAGGTAAAAGAAACGAGAGTGTGTTCTAATAAACTAGCAACGGTTTGTGTGTTTCACCTCTAAGCAGCATCTCTACTGCAGTTTGTTCTTCTATCATCCACCGGTAAAAATACAGAATACCAGCAGAGTGGAAAGGCATTTCTGCACAGAAAAAGCAGACCTCAGTAACGCGGGCCAGGACCTCGCCGATCATCTCCAAGTAATCAGCTCTACAAAGCCACTCCTTGTTTTTCTGGCTTGTCCATGTCCTTCCCCCCCGCCCCCAACATCTGCCTTGGTTTTCCTTCTATTTTTTCTCCCTTCCTTTCTCCTCCTCCTGCCAAAACAAAGGAGCTGATTTGTTTCGGGAACGTAACCCTCTCCTTGGGGCCTGCCAGGTTTGAAAATACCTGTGCTGGCACCACGACACAGAGAAGGTCAGCGATAAGGTACAGGGACAGCGCGCTGGGCGTGACAGGAAAGCTGCCTGCTCCACTTGAGAAATTAATCGTGCTTCCAAGTCGCGAGGACTTTTCTAAACCAAAGCCACTCATATGTAAGAGCCAAAAAACCTCAAGCAAATGAATTAAAAGGAAAAAAAAAAAAAGTGCCCAACTTCACTGTTCTTTTTTTCTACCCAATTAAAGCCTGTTTTGAACAGCGTGTGCTTCCTGCCTGGGCCTTGGCCCTTCGGTGTTTTGAAACGTCAAAGGGACGGTCATGAATTAGCTCGCACAGACTTTTTTTGGTTCAGCTTCACGTTCAGACACTGTTGTGAAATGTGCTTGGTGGGGTGGGGGCGCTGCGCAGGGCTGTGATCGCTGGCAGAAAGTTTTCCTCAGAGCCCAACGGGTTTATTAACGGGGACCCGCGCTGTAAAACAAGTCACTTTCTCATGTTAAGAAGAAAATAAGGCAATATTAACAAAGAGCCCATTGGCTACGAGGAGTTTCTTCCATTTTACAAGGGCCAAGGGTAAATAAGTTTTCGTTAAAGAGGGGAGCAGGGGGGGCTGGGCGGGACGGCTTCGTGAGGAGAGCCGAGCCCCGCCGAGCTTTGCCGAGCGTCACCGAGCCGAGCCCAGCCGAACCTTTCCGAGCCCTTCCGAACTTTGCCGAGCGCCACCGAGCCGAGCCCAGCCGAACCTTGCCCGCGCCTTTCCGAGCCCAGCCGAACCTCTCCGAGCCTTTCCGAGCCCAGCCAAGCCGCTCCGCACCCTCCCCCCGCACACACCACGTGACCCCGCCTGGCCGCTGCCCTTGTTTATAAACTCCCCGCCGGCACCGCGCATGCGCGGAAGGCCCCATTCATTCACAACTGCGTAACAGCCCAGCCCGGCCCGCCCGGGGGGGGGGGGGCCCGCTCCCCCCCCCCCTTCTCCCCTCTCCCCCTTTTCTCCCCCTCCCCGCCGCCCCTCTCCCCGCGCAGCCGCGTCCCCCCCGCCGAGGAGCTAGGCGCCCCCCCTCCCACAGCCCGTGCCGAGCCGCCGGCCCTTGAGAAAGGGGAAAAGGGACCGGGGAAGGGGCTTCGGGCGCTTTTTCAGCCTGGCGCCTCTGCTGGAGCACCCCGAGGGGCAGCCGGCGCCGCGGAGGCGTCCCGCGGGGCTCGGCCCGGCGCCGCGGAACCGGCCCGGCGCCGCCGGGAGGCCGAGGGACGGAGCGCGGTAAACAACAGCGGGCCGCCCGCCCGCAGCTGCCGAGGAGAGGGCTCCACAGGCTCCTCAGCGCGGCCCGCGGCCGCCGCCACCCCCCCGCAGCCCGGCAGGCCCTAGCCGCCCCCCGCCGAGCCCCGCCGGCCGGCCGCAGCAGCAGCCCCGAACTTGGAGGCACTTACCAGACCCGTCGCCATTACCGAATTCCCCTCAGCTCCCCCCCCCCGCGGAGTCCCCCCCCTTCGGAGTCCCGCCCCGTGCTGACTATACTCGGTCATTGATTGGTTGGAGGCGACGTTGCTCAACTTGTCGCCGATTCCTATTGGCTGAGCGGCCTGCCCATCAGGAATCCTCCCGGAGGGCGGACATGTTTTGACTATCCTGCACAGCTGATTGCACCAAGTCGCGCGTCAATCACGCGCAGGCAGCGCTGCGATTGGCTAAATCCATCCTCTCCTCGCTGCGGGGCATTCTGGGAGCTGTAGTCTTCGCCGCCGCCGCCGCCTGCCAAGTTGGGCGAGTTAAGAACGACAGCCCCCAGGGTGCCCCGCGCGGCGCCCGGCCGATAGTAAACAAGGGGCTGAGGGACACGTGTACCGCGCCGCCGGTCGCCCGCGCCGCGCCGGGCCCCGAGATGGCCGCCGGGCCCCTCAGGGCCTGTCCGCGGCGGGGGCGCGGGGACAGCGCTCCCAGTGCGTTACCACAGCGCAGGGCCGGCACCCGGCTCCACAGCCCCTCCTGTTCCTCTGCCCCCTGACATCTCTCCTGCATTTACAGTGAAATTAATGAAATTAACAGCCCGGATTGCTGTGACAGCACCACTGGGCTTGCTGCCACAGGCTGGCTGAGGAGACATGCCCGTGTTTACACAGCAAATGGCCTAGTGATGGCCTCCTGGGGCCCATCCCCAGCAGAAAGGACGTCACTGCATGACACATCCGTGCACAGTTCAGAAATAAACCATAGTGTTTAAAACAACCCATGGAGATAGTCGAGATTTCCCGAGAAAATTAACTTAGTGCACTGCTTTCAACACCATCCCAGTCACATAAAGATGTCTTAAATCAGTGTATTGGAGCTGTTGTTGCAATTTAATGTAGTATCTACAACAGTCCTGACGTTTAGGTATGCTAACAGTTGGTTAAGCAAGCAAGCAAAAAAAAATTAGCTATTCCAATGTAAATAATAATGACTCATGACCTAGAGTTCCCTGCGAGCTTTGAGCCCCGTGAAACATGCTGGTGGTGGCCACTAGGGGGAATGCTGTTTATATCGTTACCACACGTCCAGAAGGGTTATGCAACGGAATTAAAAAAAATCACATACTGAAATTGTACTTAGTATCAAAGCACAAACTGCATGCAGATTTCTGGACAGTTTGAGATTTGGTTTCTCCAGGAAGCAATAGTTTGCCTGTTAGTAAAGTCATTCCAATTTGTAAGGCAGTGAAGAGACATCACTTTTAAAAACACCCAGTATCTTCTGCAGTACGAATTGGAGGTGATCACTTTTTATATGTGCTAGTTTACCTAACAACAACAACAACAAAGTCAGCAGGAAATCAGTCCCATTTTTTTTTTTTTAGTTTTTTTTTTTAACTAAAAAATCTTTGGTGCTTAATTACATAACAAAACAGCCCTTTACAGATCATTTTCCCAATTTGAAAACACCACGATTGGAACAAATGCCTCTGGAAAAAATCTGAAAATTAACGTTGAGTCTCAACTATGAAGAAACCAGACTGCTTTTTATAACACCAACTGTCTAACTCGACATTCCACAAGCTCAGGTTTTCCCTGTGTTTAGAATTAAAGCCTTTCCTAAGTAACTGGTAGATCTTTATATAAGAAAACTTTTACAGCATCCTCTCTCTAAAATGTTTTAATAAACTGAAAAGTGGTAAATCAGGAATCATCTTTACACCTCTCTACAATAAAATTAACTTTAAAGCTGTGTTCCTTCATCCCCTTCGCTTTTCTCCTTTGATCTCCTGTGTAAGTCTAAACAATCTTTAGGCTATTTGGGGAGAGGCCCGAGATGCTGTTTTTTTATTTCACATAAAATTTACCGTGGACCTTGCGTTTCCAGATCAAGGTTTGGCAGAAGACCTGTATACACAGATGTCTCCACTCTGCCAACAGGTTACTAAGATTGTGGTACAGCCACTTGGAAGGTAAAACTCCCTGTTTACTCCTCAAGAAATCCCCTTCTATCACAGTGGAAAAGGAAAGGACTACACAGGCCAGATCAAGTGGCTGTGGAAGGTACAAAATCCTGTTTCCAGGCCCAACGTTTTCTTCAGAAAAACACTGTCAACCTAAAGGTTAATACCTTGTTGTGGAGTGCATTTCCACCCCATTACATGCTTTTTCTACCTAAATGGAAAATATTTTACAACTACTTTGGGAAAACGCATTTGCTGGGAAAGTTCCCAATTCTTTACAAAAACTTGTGTGTAAAGGTTACATGTGAAGCCCAGTCTTCTCAGATCCATTGGCCCAGACTCCAGATACTGGTCTAGACGAGTAAATACCACAGCTGAATTAGAGCCTTGGTATCACACTTACCATCTATAACATACAGAAAAAACACAAATATGAATCCTACTTAGGACTTAGATTAAAATCTCGTAAATATGGGCGTCTGAATTGTTTTTTAAGAGTCTAACACCAGAAACATAACATCTTTCTTATTTTCAAATTAACCTCTTCTTCTTTGTATAGTGTAAATTAAAATTTATTCAGTGAGATGAGAAAATGAATAAGAGGACACATTCTATACAGTAGATGGCAGTAGAACACACAAAACCGTATCAAAGATTACTTACAAACTCCCTGGTTGAAGTCAAGTATGTATCTTCTAAATTTTAGAATTAAGATTATGTCAATCCCATACTCCTTGCTCTGCATGTCTACTCTCTAATTAAGTCATTACTCCACACACACACCCTACCTCGCCTTACACCATTCTCAAAATGAATGCGTGCTCAGAGAATGAATCAATACTGTGTAACACTGGCATTGTCGGCAGCTTTGCTGATTCAGTTGCTTTTTCTGTTTTAAGAGAGGTAGGCAAGGTGGGAAATTGTCAAGTGTTGATTGTGAATTCTCATCGCCTTATGTATGGATGGTTACCAAGGAGCACAAAATAACCAGGAGGCTCTACACAAACAGAAAATAATGATACAGATAAATTTGCATTTACCCTCCCTTTCTTATCCTATCTATGTATTTCTTAAAATTGTCAGCCTCAAAGTTAAGAAATCACAAGGAAGATTTTTAAAAATAAAAAGTCATACTAGTAAAATAAATATTTTATATTGGGTTTGTTTCTATCTGTACTTTTCTGAAAAGACAATGTCCCGGCTTGCTTTTATGACATAACTACTGCTGAGTCTCTGAAATACAGCATATCATTATTTTAATTCTGCTACACAGATGCTTTTACATCCACACGTAGTTATTCACTCTCAATAATTAACGAAATACTCCCTAGGCTTCAGATCAACCATGCTCACCAGAGCTTCCACTTTTACCCAACGTGCCAGCCTCTGTTCTGCTGCCATTCTGCCTGGCCCTCGCACATCATTTTTCTCCTTCCACAATGACTTCAGTATCTTCCATAGCTATTCCTACTCCATCCCTCTTCTCACAGCCTTTTATGGCTAGCTGCAATGGTGGCTAACTTGCTCCACCTTACTAAAGGCTCCTAAGGCATGCCCACCCTTATTTCACCTCTTTCATATCCTCACAGCAGATGCTGTTGGGAAGGCAGAGCACAGGACAGAGGACTTGGTGCTTCCAGGAAAGATCAGCAAACAATTCATGTGACTGCTAGAAGGGAATCCTTGCTTGCATCCTACAGTGGTTCAAACAGGGGAGAAGAGAACAAACCACAACCCAGATAAGTCAGGTCAGGAATGAATGAGAAATTTACTTCATGTCATTATGGCATAGACTCCAGTTTTAGTTAAACTGTTAAACTATCTACCGAGACAGAGCAAGACAAAAAATGACAATGGTATCAAGAAAAAAATAAAGATCTAACAGATCAAGAAACAATCCAGAAGAAAGGGAAATAAGAAAACGCCCTATCCCAGCTCAAAGCTTGCAGAAAAACAAATCATGAAGAGACTACAGATGACCTGTAAGTTCTCTCTACACTAGTAAATTAAAGTGTGAGGGAGTATTCCTGGGTACTGGAATACAATCATCTGTACTGATTTTTTTATTATTATTTTTTTTAAAGAATAGTCCTGGCATGTTTTTGTTGGGGCCAATAGCAAATAATTCTCAGATATGGTTTGGGAGCTAGCGTGGGCCAAGGACTATTCTCAGTTGGCCATCTGCATACGGCCATCCCATATGGAAAGCCAGAAAAAAGTTTGTAAGACAGCTTATAAATGAGCCTACACAAATACTAGAAAATGGTATGAATGTTGGCCATTTGATGCCTCGGTACTAGCAAATTGCGTCAGGCATGTAATTTCCTACTATGGATATACAGACATAGCCAAAAGTAAGAGTAGGAGCTAAAAGGACAGCGAAGCTAAGGTTGCTTAACATAGTCACACACCATCCAATTCCACAAGGACAAAGCAACTAGGAGAAAAATAGGATACAGCTTGGTGGAAGTCACATAGCCTTTTCCAAATATGACATTTATCATTTATCAAAACAGAGTTTCCAGCATCTTCAGAGATGTGGGGGAGCAGCACTGAGAGGCTCACTTGGTCGCAAGGGAATTCCTCCTCCACACTGTGAGACCTACACACTGAGTGTTATCTTTTCCCAAAACTTCATAGCTGCTCAGCTGAAATAATTCAATACTTCCAAAGAAGAAAGGCCAAAGTATTCATACCATGCCACGGTGCTATTTTTAGTCTGTCCTAATTTCATTTATCTCAATCAGAAGAGTTTGAGTCAGCACATACTGTCAAAGTGGCCTAGCATAACTTGTGTTGGAGTTCTTCACACTGTTTTGTTTTTCCTTTATGTAATTGTTTGGCTTTCCACTCTTCCCTATGGAGCATACGTAAACCTTCACCAGTTCTAAAGAGGAAACACAGCCAATGGCAACACCATTACTGCTCTCCAGCTCCACTGGATTTGTGGGGGGCACATGAGATCAAAATCTTTTTTTTTTTTAAATATCATTTCAAGGTTTTTCTGCTCCCCTTCAGTCCACCACTGTTAAGCACCCTTCCAAGTCATAATGTGGATGGAAAATTTAGAAACAGTCCTGGTATATATTTGAAGGAATATCCAACTCTCATTGATTTGAAAATGATCCTAAAAAGACAGTCGACACCACAGATCTCTACATATTTGGCACACAAAAAAGCAGTTCCTCACAGGGAAAACTGCAGTAATACTTATTTGAGGACTACAGACACAGGAGAGGAAGGTATCTTGGAAACTCTGAGAACAGCTATAGCCATCACGTGTATGTGTGGATAAAAAGAGGTTTAAACATAACTTTAGCAAGAACATGTAAGAACGTTCGTGCAGTGGCAAACTGACTTTCAGCTAAGCACTTTGTTCAGCAGAAGCTATCATATGCAGTCAGTGACAAAAAGACTAGGAATTTCATGTGCCAGTTCTGTGAAGGATGACCAGTAGATAGTCATTTTGCATATCTGGGAACCCTCGACACTGAAAAAAATAAAATCTTCCATGGCAAGCGTGTCATAAACTACAAAATGACACAAACTGTGATGTAACCGATTCCATTTAACCTTATACGAAGCTTAAAGCACCAAACATTTCAACAAAACTCTACCATTCCAGCAAGGGCCAGAGCAATCTTCACTGAATACCAAGGACAAGACTAGGAAAGAAGATGGCGTGACAACAGCTTACGTTGCAGGTGGTTTCACAGTGCTCTTCATAGCTTTGCTCCAGGACTTTTACAATCGGTCACTTCTGGACCTCAAACAGGAGGTGTAGAAGGGTGTGATTTCACAAGCTTTTATCCCAGATGAACTTAAACAAAATCTCACGAAGCACAAAAAAATGACATTTAAAAAGTAGTGGCATCAGCACTAGGACCAAGGAAGCTTAGTTTCCTCGGGGTTTCTGTCTTGTGATTGACTGAGGGCTGTGGTTGAAATTTTTTTCCCATGGTTAAGACATTTGTAAACATTCAGTGCCTTGTGGATTCTCCTGTGCTTAACAACATGTGAGCCCGTGACTGCCTTTTTCATACAGAATTTCTCTCAGGCTTCTTTCTTAGGAAAGAAGCCCTGCTTCTTACCCAGCAGGGCATATTTTCAGCAAACTCATTGAAGCATTTATTTAGTTGGTTTTCCTCTTTAGAACTTTTGTCAAATTCATTTAAATCATCTGAAGAATTACAAATCGCTGTGGAGGTTGGGGAGAGAGGAGAGAGCAGACTAACATGCAGACGCCGAGCAACCTGACTGCAAACAAAGATGATAAAATCTTTAATACTGCAAGTTTCAGGTAATCTAAACATGGACATAGATACTCTCACAAGGTAAATATGGCATTGCTCAAAACTATGAGAACTATCTACTTTTTTTTTTCTTTTTGAAATGCCCAAATAATTAAATATCAGTGACTTGCCATGATTCCCTTTTTAGGATGAACATGTCACATTTATGACACTAAGGCTGCCATGTCTGAAGTGTACACATGACTAGATCTAGAAGAAATCCCAAATGCTGACTGATGAAGGATATATGGATTTGTACAAAACTTACAAAGCAACAATTTATTACTGTTGGCAATTCACCAACAAAGAAAATTCCAGAAACCATCCAGTCCCCAAGAGCAACACAATAAAATTGCCATAACAGTAAGCCAGACTTTGCGACCCAAAACATCCAAAGTGTCTGATTATCTTAAATTTGTCACTCCCCACTACCACATCTTCTTCCCAGCTATAAACTACAAGCAAATCATCAAATACAAAGCAGCTAGGACAAATACCACACCAACATTTTGTCTCTACTGAGTAGCTAGAGTATCTGAATAACTTCATTTATGAAAATCGACATGAAACTGTTAAGAATTAGGAATGTTTTAATAAATGAATATAAATAGTTCACTTGCAGCTTTATAATAATGGAATTAAAACACAACAATATCAATAAACATATATTTATATATATAAAAGTGTCGTTTATTGTAAGGAAACTTTAAATATAACCAACAATATTGAAAATATCGTGACTGGCATTTATGGCCTTGATTGTAGTTTACTGCCATACAAGTAATTTCTAGCATTTCTCTTAATCACATTAAGCTAGTGCAAAATATAGGTAGCTTTTAGAGATTAAGCATACAGAATGACAAGTGTGTAGATTTTGGTTACCTGATATTTCCTTCTAGTATAACAGGCTTCTCTTTTTTTCCATAAATCAAAAGTACAAAGGCAAGTTATATGTGTAATTGTTCATACCAGGTTTCTACGTTAAAAAACATGACACTTGTAAATTTTGCTCAGATTCTGTTTTGTTAATAATTTGCCTTATAATTTACATCATACTGTATGATATAAATTATATATTATAATTATATAATCATAATTTCATATGCGGGTATGATTATATAAATGGTCAGAACGTATCACTAACTATGGGGTAATAATTACATCAACATACACAAATATATGGCATTAGAAAAGTTATTATCTAAGAAGGAAAGATGTTATCATTCAGGTATTCAAAACAGGGCACAAGCAGCCTCCCTCCCTACAATTCCTGTAGTACCATTTTGGCAGAACCACTGCCAGTTGCCATTACGTGCACTAGCTTTCCACATACATCAACAGATAGGTCAGTAAGCAGTATTAAAACTGGACTGTGCCTGAAATTTCCAGTCACAGACCTTTGTAAGCAATGAGCCCTGTGCTCGTATTTATGATGATAGTCTCTCTCTTCAGTCTCAGAAGGTATCCCATGCTATTATGGCTAAAAAGGTATTATTTTACGATGACCTACAGGTTTTGAAAGCAGGACATGTTAGCTTTAACAGCAGCATAATTTCCAGACTTGTACAAAGCTTTTAAACTATTGATCTTTAAAATTCAATAATACTTTTGTACTTGCTGATAAGGATTTTTCAAGAACAAGCTTAGTTTAGCATGGCTTTCAGTATCAGTCACATCAGTAATTGGATCTGGTCTTTGATAGCTAAGATTAGACTGCAAGAAGAGAGATATACAGAGATCGATTGAAATAGGTAAAAGATTTAACAGATAAAAAAGGTGAGATCTAAAAAAACAACTAACTACAGAACAAGCACAGATAGAGAAGACAAAATGCATAAATATAAAACAAGGGAGAAGTAAAACAATATAGGTTATGCATGATTAGGCAGAACACGACAACAACCTATACCTTTGCTTTTAAAGCATTAAGGTTAATTTGTCAGCTGTTCTCACTCTAGACTGTACAGAATACATGTAACTAATAAAAAATGCAGTTTATTGCAAAAATATACAAGTCCTCTAAATTGCATAAGATATTACAATGTCGTGCTGAAACATGACATATTAAACAAAGAGGACTTTAAGACAAATTACAAAATGTTAAAAATCAGATTTGGGTCATGAGCGTTACACAAAATGCATTGTCATGCTTTATCTTACGATTAGTCTTGTGATTCACTACACTCGTGATAAATGCAACATAAAATCATGACAACCGTAATAGTCAGAAAGTAATATCTACTGTATATCTTCTGTATTAATACATATAAACACTTTGTGTGCACTAATACTTTCAACATACCACATTCAAACTAACAGTCTTCCCAGAAAAATTGTAACCATTTTGAAGAACAGAAGCTGGTTTAACAAGTTCATCACGTGGGTTTTTTTGAAATCTACTCTTTATGGAAATGTTGTGTTAAAGGACTTGATTTTCAAAGGTGCTGTGCCACTGCAGGTCTTCTTAATGTCAGATGCAACCATCAGTGCTGAGCACTTTCAAAAATCAAGCCCACAATTTATTAAATTCCTATTTTGTTTACTATATTTCCACTGTAATAAGTCCAAAAATACCCCCAAACCTGCTCCTAAAATCACAGAAAATGCTTGGCATCTATAGGAAGAGAGACAATTTCTCAGTGGACTAACCACTACTGTGCTATATTATCATAACAGATCTTGTTGCTCCAATGTTTAGTTCATGCACTGGTATCAGCAATGTCCATGTTTGTTCCAAACAGAGCAACTAGCTGCTCTTCATAGTTTGCAATGTTTCTTTTCAGAATTTCCATACAAGGTCCCAAAAGCCTTTCAAATGCCTGCACATCCATGACTAAGATAAAAGGGGAGAGAAAGAGAAAGAATATGATATACTGGTCAGTTGCTGGCACCAATCTTAGATGACATTCCAATGTAAAATTTTCAATGGTAACAGGAAAGATAGTACTGAGGCATACACTTTGTTTATACAGAAGAGAACCACTTACCGTACCAGAAACGAGATCAACCAACATACTGCTGTCTTGATGCTTCATAAATGAACTTAGAATTTGCTGGGTTTCTCATTTTGGAAATATTTTTGAATTAAGATTTATGCGATGCAAGAGCTCCTGGAGAAGTTGGAGGGGCCTAGACTCCTCTACAGAATACAGTCTTTAGACCCTTGAGCTTTCAAAAAAAATGCATCCTTTGCTGATGTTGTTGGCTATATTTGGGGTCTACCTTAGCATATTTCCTTGCCATTTTTCACTTGTTTCTACTCACAGTGGAGGCTAACATATTTATTTCCCAGCAAACATAGGAAAAGTTGGAAACAGTAATTCACATGTTGTGTCAATGTGCTCTAGCCAACCAGAATGTTTTCCTTCCCTGACTGTATAATGTTATCTGTCGTTCTAGCCAACAGGTCAGGGAGGAAACCTCATACTTCAATCAGCTTCCAACCTGGTGGCCTGTAGTCCCTTGGCTCCTGAGAAAAGTTCAGATCTCTGACATTCTGGAAGTGCCAGAGATCTTAGTGACTCACCAATGCTGGGTGATGACATTCTTCCCCACCACTGCCTCTCATTCTTTTCTCTCTATGATTTTTAATTTTTATTGCCTGTTCATCTGGGTGTGTTTGGAGAGAAGGATTTTAAAAAATAATAAGTTCATAAGAAAAAAAAAACTTTTTGGTTACTGGCTTGATAATCAAACCATCATTTCAAGGAAGCCAGATTTGTCTTTACAGTCATCCATTACTGGATGCAGGCATGTAGAAACTAAACATTAGACTATGAAAAGTAATGGGTGAGAAGAAGTTATCTATAAGCAGGCTACAGTGTGACAGAATGATTAAATTAACAGCTGGTTAAGACAAAGAATTTGTTAAAGCTTAAGTCATGGTGACAAAATGGGACAGAAGTTTTACCACAAAGTTATTTCTTGGGTGATAGTATACTGAGAAAAGAAATTCTTTACCTGGCTGCTGTGTTGGACAGATTTCTCTGATAACTATAAAAGGTTTGCAGCAATACTCTCTGCACTATCTGGAAGCAAAATTTACTTCCATGTAATCAGAAAAATGTTGGAGAATTTGTGTTCAATACCAATTATTAATTACAAATAATTTTTGCATATAAATAAACTAAATAGGAATGCATAGTAATAGATGATGTGCTTAAAAAGTCTAATGAGGGTAACAGTAATTTACTCTTATATGCTGGAGAAAGATGGAGTTCACAATTAAAACAATCAAATACATCATATCTAATTTTATATTAGATATAAAATATTACTGAACAATACCTAAACATTTTACGGTGCCAAGAGCAAATGCAGAAGCGGCTCGTGGTTTGTTAGTTACAAGAGCAAGTTCTCCAAAATACTGTCCTCTTGAGCATCGAGCTATTTCAACTGCTCCATTCTCTTCTACATCTGGTTTACCCTGAAATATCAGGTAAAAAGAGAGAGAGAGAGAGAGATTGAGTGCAAGATTTGCTGAACTAACAGTTGTATAAGCAAAATAAACAACAACAGTAACACTTAGAATGCATCAAGATTTCAAAAAAAAATTATATGTGTTTTAGGGATGTTTTACCTTCCTTGTCATTATTATCCTTACTTCCCCAGATTCCACAATGAAGAAAGAATCAGCCATGTCACCCTGTAGAAGCAAAAAAATAAAGTGGGTAAATGAAATGTGAAATTTAATTTTAGTTTCATGGCAACATTAAAATATTGGCAGCCAGTGCCTTGAAGTTAACCTTTTTGATACCTACTGCCAAAGAAACCACTTTTAATGTAAAATCCACACTCAAGGCACAAAACAATCAAAACAACTATACAGAACTGATAGCAAGTCCTTTCCATGAAAAGACACAGCCTATACAAAAATCAGGAAAAAAAAATATGAAAAATTTTAGGATCCTTACTCATGTTTCTCCACCTCTGCATAACTTCCAAATGATTTCCCTTACAGAGTTTCCAGTATAAATAAGCCTCTAGGGGCTGTATCTGATATCCAGTAAATATTTTTGGTTGAGACAATCTCAGTTGCTTATCCTAAAGATTTTCCTAGATCATAGAGTCATAGAATATCCTGAGTTGAAAGGGACCCACAAGAATCAGAGAGTCCAACTCCTGGCTCCACACAGGACTACCTAAAAAATAAGCTTTATGTGTGAGAGCATATACAACTAAAAAAAAGGTAGGTCTTCAGTACTCTTTAGTGTAAATAATCATTCCTTTATGTAGTTAGAATTTCTAAAAACATTAAAAATATTGACTTGTTTATTTATACCAACAAAAAGGGATGTTTTTCAGAGTACTGTGTAAGTAAAAAATTAGCATATGAAATAGTATCACCTCTGCCAGATTCAGGCCATCAGATTAGAAACCAGATTCATTTTGTTTCTGTTGACAAAGAACAACATAGTTTAAAACCATGTTCTGTTTATAAATAGTATGGCAATTGTTACCTTTTGGAAGAGAAAAACTAAAGCAAGAAACAAACAACTGTACCTGAGCAATGATTTGTTCCCCATCTTTGTACACTTTGGTGCCAATCACATCAACCACTTTCAAACGCTCCGATACCTCCATTTAAAAAAAGAAAACATGAGAAATATTTGATTAACATTACAATACTGTACTTAGAAAGTCTCTTTATTCTTCATAGAATCATAGCATGGTTGGGGTTGGAAGAAACCTTAAAGATCATCTCATTCCAACCCCCTGCCATGGGCAGGGACACCTCCCACCAGGCCAGGTTGCCCAAAGCCCCATCCAGCCTGGCCTTGAACATTCTCCAGGGATGGGGCATCCACAGCTTCTCTGGGCAGCCTGTGCCAGGGCCTCACCACCCTCAGAGTGAAGAATGTCCTGCTAACATCTCATCTAAATCTCCCCTCTTTTAGTTTAAAACCATTCCCCCTTGTCCTGTCATTATCTGTCTGAGCAAAAAGTTGTTTTCCATCTTTTTTATAAGCCCCCTTTAAGTATTGAAAAGCTGTAATAAGGTCACCCCGCAGCATTCTCTTCTCTAGGCTGAATATCCCCAGCTCCCTCAGCCTTTCTTCATAGGAGAGGTGCTCCAGCCCTTCGATCAACCTTGTGGCCCTCCTCTGGGCTCTCTCTAACAGCTCCACATCTTTCTTGTGCTGGGGGCCCCAGGCTTGGATGCAGCACTCCAGGTGGGGCCTCACAAGGGCATACTTCTTTCCATGAATCTTTACACAGAACAGCCTACCTTAATACTCCTGTTTTGATAATCACTAAAAAAGGAAGAGCTACTGAACAGCATTTCTGAGTGTATGTTACAGTTTTAACAGCTAGATGTTCTGATAGAGCCTCTGTTTTTGTAAGAAGCCTATACACCAAGTCTTTCTAAGTTATTTCAGAAAAGCATGCATGTAAAAAAATATAGCCATTAAATGAAAATATTTTGAAATTTCCTACGTCATTTTTTAATTTTATTGACAAACGTCAAATAAAATTAAGCTCAAGAAATTGAAGGTAAAAGTAGAAAAAAATACAATTTTTAATACAATGTTAATAACTGTTCTTTATCATGAAAATTCAGAAATATAAAAAGTATGGCCTTTGCCAATACTTTCAAAGTACGGTCTTTATATACTTTTTCCAAAAAAGTATGCCAAATGTTATTGTTGAGAAAATTTTAATTCCGTATTTTATGACTGCAGAAGCAGAATCATATCAAGTACCTCTGATACAGCCATTAAAGTAATGCAATGCAAAGCTTACTTCTAACGATTTAAGGAATGGCAATGACTCAATAAAATTTTCATACATTCTTCTCTTTTTGGCATTATTTTTTACAATGATTCTTCGGAACGTTACCCTGTCCTGTAAACACAAAGAGAAGAAGCGAGTTTAGTAACAGAAAATATACGTGTGGTAGAAAATGCTTTAGAAATGGCTTAAGATGTTCAAATTACCCAATTATAGTCACTCAATTTAGCCATAATACTAGCTGTCTAGACTCTTCTTCCAGTCAGTTGAGAAAGAGATACTCCTCTAGAGGTCATTCAAGAGCTCCTAAAATTAAGCTCCTGATCTTAATCAGGTTGTGAAAAGCTTCTTTGCCTTTTGGCAGAACATACATATAGAGTTTACTTTTAGACAGTAGAGAGATCTGCTTAAACAGGTTGCCTACATGATGAGCACGGAGTGGTGTGAACAACAGCTATCCCAAATATAAACCATTTAATTCAAAACAGGAAAAAAAAATCTAACCTTTTGGAGGTCAATTGTGTATTTATTAGTCTCTGTGTAACAAGTTAGTGTTTGATGGTTTACAAACAATTTCGGGTCTTTAAGAAGTCCTCAATAATTAAATATTCGATTTACAAAGTTTGTTCAACATCCCAAAGTCCCACATATATTGATATGTAAAAAAAGAGTTTATTTTATGAAAACAAAATACATGAATCTGGGTCTTAGATCACAGTAAGTCCACTTTCTGCTTTTTCAGGAGAACAAGACTCATTGCTGCTCTAAAGAACCAACTGGACATTCCTTGGTATTTGGCAATTGAAGTGAAATGGACAGATGGAAAACTACATGTATGCTGTTTTCTTCTCTTAACTTCATGTGACTATGTCCTGGAGAGAGAAGTGAAATGTTTTATAAGTCTTCACTGCAACAGGTGGGTATTGCTGGCCAACACAACCCAGTCCAATTTAAAGCTATTCTCTTAGTGTCCTAAACTCTGCAATGATCCCAGAAGTCATACAAATTAAAAAAGAAATAAAAGAAATTTTGCATGAATAAATATACATTTTGCTTCGATGGGAAAATAATGTTTTGGGAACAGTCATTAAATTGATACGCAAGTCTTGAAGAATGGCTAACCAAATTTTACTCTTTTTGCACATTCTGTTACTGTGGACAAAGATCCAAATACTGTAACATTGATAAATAAATAATATTCATATTTGAATTTTACTCTGAAAGCGAAGGCATTTCCTATCAAGTTGTGGGAAAACATTTTGCAATTTGGGAAATTACCATTAAAATAGAATAAAACATTTTTAAAAACAAAAAATAAAAAGAAATCAACTCTTTTCTTGAGCCTCAAGTTTGCTTCTGCAGTTTCTGGAAAAAGTGTCAGGCGTTCTCAGAAGTTTTAATATTAAAACTTTCTAAAATCTTTTTTTGATGCTATGGTAGCATATCAGTGCAATTTATATAATATATTTAAAACAAATGAATAATACATTACACAAGCATTTCACTTACCAAACCCCAGATGGCACCAGGAGAGGTAGCTATAATTGTAGCTGCTCTGGGTGTATTGTACATTAAGGCCAACTCACCAAAACTTCCTCGGTTATCGTAGGTGCCAACACACCTCCCAACACCATCACATTTTACATAAATATCGTATGTCCCTCTGTTAATAAAATATATGGATACAGTGAGTAGCATCGAGGTCTATTCTTTGCTAAGCACTCTCACTATATTTTTATGCCACGAGTTCAAAAAATAAAGCGTTTGAAATACAGGCAAATATAATTTTGTTTGCTTGAATTATATTAAGCACCTTGCAGAAACATCTCAATCACTTCAATAAGTAATAAAAGTAGTTCCTCTTTAAAGGGAAGGATAAAGTTACTAGTTTTGACAGCAACTCATTGTAGAAACAGACTAGATTTACAGTGATCTATTGATCACCAGAATTGTATTTATTAAAAATGAAGATCAAACACAGTATCCGTGTTTCTTAATTTCATTTTAACCATACTATATATAAATGTAACATATTGCTATGATATGACCATTAAAGGAATAATACAATTTATTTAACTTTCAAAATAGTAATTTGTAAGGTAATAATTAGAAGAGATTAGGACACAATGAATACATATGAAAAGCAATGTAAGATTCTGATATAAAGAGATTGTGTTATATAAACTAATAAATTGCTTTTTGTTTTGGGGAAGCAACAAAATCTGGTATCTCGTAAAACATGACAAAGCCATCCTCACTGACCGACGCTCAGCCACTGCTTTGTTCAGTGCTGAGTATTCTATAGTACACATTGATAAATCATGTGGATGATTTCCAAACACCACTTCCCAAAGCTCAGATACTGTTCTACTGCTTCACATTTGTTCTATTTTCTTTCTTTCATGCAAATGAGTAAGAATCAAGTACAAGTACATAGAGAAAGATCTTTCTCAGCAGACTTTTTGCATAATACTTTGTGCTATAAGACAGCATTCACCTATCAATGACGTAGAAGTTGTCACCATCATCCCCTTGATCAATGACATGTTCCCCTCCTTCAACCAGCTTTTCAAACATCGCATCCAACACCTGAGACATCTGTTCCTGTTTAAAAGAACATGGAAAAAAAAAGTAATTGTCATCTGCTTTCAAAATCTTACTCTTCAAATTAACTAGTTGCTCCACCTCCCGAATATGCAGAAAATCCTTAGGGACATAGAAATGTTCATGCTACAGAAATGTGAAGATCAATCAGAAAGATAATTTTCATTTACTATTTAGAATTAACTTTTTCTTCTTCCAGTGTTCAGATACCATCTTCCTTTCTTATCTCTACCAGCGACAACACAGATCTTGACTGTGAAATAAATTGCTCGTGAGGATCCAAAGGTGATTTCACCTTTTACAGAAACAGAATTTCACCTTTCATAATTACGTATTTTTGTCCCTTATTGCAAACAATACACTTACCTGGCTTTGCCTTTAGAAATATTTTATAGAATCTAAAGTTTCAGAATGATTGCAAAGTATTTTGAAAATCTAAATTACACAACACCTGCAGCACTTTGGTTGAGTAAATGCTAGACTTGTTGGGAAGGAGGAATGTACACATGGTTATAAAAATACTTTATTAAACTGAATGGAATATGAATGTCTAGAGGGAAATGTTAGCAGATTAACAAAATGTCACCTTCTGAATGACTGTCTGTTAACAAAAACAAACCACTAATTATAGAATTTGTCTTGTATGTTGTAAACCTGCTAGAACTTAATTATTCATGTAAAAAAAAAAAACACAAACGCAACTCTTCTGTGAATTGACATGAATCCTAAAAGGTAACTTAATAAATCACGTTTTATTGTCAGTTTATTCAGCAACATACTTAAAACACTGAGAACAAGCACAAAATAATCATCTACTTTTTGTAGCTTATTAAGTATGTATTGCACTGGAACAAACAGATTCTACTGAAAAACACAATATAGATACGCCTGTAGATTGAGATCCTCATGCATTTTACAATGGTTCCTTTCTTAGCATTTCCAACCACTGCAAAATGGCATTTACCTTCCAAACAAAACCAGCCTAAGTCAGTCCTTTAGAGCCCTTCTGCAGTCTATGGGCAGAGATAACCATACCATGTATCTCAGAATCATTCTCTAGAGATTCCTCCTTCTTCCCATCAATGACAGAGAGAGCTACTATACCTCAAAGTTAGATACTTAAGTTTTAGATAGATAAGGTTAGATGGAATTAATTCCACCTTTAATCTATTGAATTTCTTCACTTCCACAAAGCTTTTAAAAATACCAGTAGCACTGCATTATCAGATCCTATTTAAAAATGGAAGCAGCCAAATACAATTTTACTTTACAGAATTAATTTATCGTGTGTGGGCACAAAGAACAACAGATGGGCAGCATCTACTCTCAGTATAGATCATGGTAAACTATAGTAAGACATCATGCAGTGTACCTAGGCCAGAAAGAAATCTTTTAACTGTCTCTCTACTTAGTACCTTTCTTGGTACTAAGAACATTTTCAATTTTTTAAGTATGAACCAAACTCACCAAAACCAATGATTTTTCTGGTAGGTAAATCTATGACTTTTTAGACAGCCAAGTAAAATTCACAAATACAACTCCCCTTTAAAAACTGTTCTAAACACTTGAAGTTAATACATTTGAGAGCTAAAATAACTGCTTATTATCTGCTGAAGTACGATACACATTTTAAGTTTCTCAGTAAACTGCAACTAACTCAAAGACATCTGGGCCTAACCCTAAAAATTTCTACATAGAGTAACGATAGAGCAGACTGCAACAGCCAAGCCAGGCACATGGTTCTTGCTCTCACCATAAGAATCACAAAAGCTGCTTGCCTAGCTTGCTTCTATATGAATCCTCTTGATTCCCTGCCAAACTGAGGCACAGCTTACTGGCACTCTCTATAGCTGCTCTGAAAGGATAAAGCCGGGTAATTTCAAAATTAAAAAGTAGATCTGTTATCATATGCAAAATTAATTCCAGTATTTTGTAGAATGGCTCAGTCTGAAAGCATTACTTTTTAAAAGCAGTTCTGGTTTATAAGATAACTTATAAAATAAAACCAGGACATTTTTTATAGAAATGTTTAGATCTGTTATGTGTAATGCTGTGTCAATCTAGTAATCCATATTCAAAGAATGATACTTTATTGAAATGATAAAACTTTAATAGAAATAAGATTTATAGAAAAACAGAAAAATTGAACATGTATGTTGTGCGAGCTGTGACTTCTGCTAGAATTTCATCGTCTTAATACAGCTTATTCAAACATTAAAAGTATCTCTTTTTCTTAAGGACAATGTACTCTACGAATATGAAGTGCCAAAACTGAAGTTTAAAGTATATGAAATTTGATTCTCTGTAATATTTATTTATATACCCTGATTAATAGCCGCATTCTGAATGATGAAGCATGCAAATGTCAAAAAAGCAACATTCTGGAGAAAATTATGGGGATCTTGTGTTGTTGCCATGAAAGTACACTTTTAACACCTTCCTTTGTGAAAGAGGAAATACTTTAACTTCCTTAAGTATGAAGAGGCTGAGTAAGAAATCAGATTTTCTGAAAGATGCATTCACAATACAAACCAAGTTCACGTACCAAGATTTTCTTTATAAAGATTTTTTTTTCTTTTGAGATGTAGTAGTTATTGCCTTTCTGTCTAAAAGTCATTAAGTTCAATTGTTAGAAAGACAGTGTCATTATTCTATGATTTCAGAAAATAATTTGCTATACAAGTGAATAAACAAGCCATAGTTACTGTCTCAATCATCCTTGCTTTCAGGTGTGGATTTAAAATCATAACCACCATACAATAGCCTGAGTTGGATGCGACCCACAAGGATCATTGAGTCCAACTCCTGACTCCACACAGGACCACCCCAAAATCAGACCGTGTGTCTGAGAGCGCTGTCCAAATGCTCCTTGAACTCTGGCAGCTCGGTGCTGTGCCCACTGCCCTGGGGAGCCTGTCCCAGTGCCCGACCACCCTCTGGGTGCAGAACCTTTCCCTAACACCCAGCCTGACCCTCCCCTGTCCCAGCTCCATGCCGTTCCCTCGGGTCCCTAACCATTCGGAAAGAGGAACGTCAAGGAGCATCAGCTCCCTCACCAGCACCAGTCAGTACGATACATCACTGTTGGCAGTATCATTGTCGACGTGGATGAGCAGCAGCATGAGTCTTAATGGTTTTTGCATCATCCTTGATCTGAATCTCTTGTAAGTGAGAATCTTCAAGTGAGAACAAGTCTGGTCAACAGATTGGTGCCTCCATTTGCTGTAGAAAGGCATGCTCATCTGTGCAGCGGACTTTTCAAAGATCCTGCCAAGCTCCTGTTTGTCCTGCCTGATGCTATGCATCCTTCACCTGGCAGCTCAGCACTCTGACCACAGCACGTCTCCCACATCGCCCCCCAGCCTTCAGGAGAGATGCTAGACACTCTCAGGAGCCCGAGACACAGATGGCTGTATCCTACCTTTGGATCTGGGTTGAAACCTCTGATGTGCCATGGTTGGCTGGTCCAGTTGGTGCTGGGGAGCACTGCCTGTGGCTCATCATCACGGTTACTGCACTAACTGTAACAGTCCCACAGTCTCTCATGCACTGTTTCCAGGCCGCCTTCAAGCTCCCATCTGCACAAACTGCCCCAGCTGTAAAGTCTCTGTTAGTTTGTCCTCTTCACTGTGCTCCAGGGAGCTCTCTCTTCTCACTGGCAGTTACAGAGGTGATCTTCAGCAACACTTCAGCAGAAGCCTGACGCTCTCTGACAGTCTTCATGTGCGACAGTACTCTAAACACTACACCTGTAGCAAAAAGTAATTGCCCCCTCTTCCCTTTTATCCCATGGTGGCTACATGAGACTCTAGCATAGAAGCAGAATTTTAATGTCAAAAACATGTCTGGTAGTTATGGTGGTACCTGTGAACAGCACAGCACCTAAGCGGAGGTTTTATGAATCTCCCAGAGTTAGGAATTATTTTACTGTGCCTAAAGTGAAACTTAGGTACCAAGTACCTTTATGAGTCTAGGCTTGTGGTGATACCCATGCAAAAATAGCGTGTGTAAGCCTGATGTATTGTCATTTCATATCTGAAATGTAAAAAAAAGTGTGTGACTATTAAAATCAGTTGCAAACACAAGACACAGCATGAGACTCAGAAGAACAAAACCATGATAACTGGTTTACTAAGGAAATCCCCCTGCAACAGTGTCTGGTTCCATCCTTCTAGCCAGATCATGTGAAAAACTACAAGTAATCACTCCCGCATCTCCTGACTTTCATTCTGTATCACAAAGTAACTATTGTTCTCCAGATGAATGTTACATTATTCGAAAATAGTATTTCAGCCTCAACTTCTTTTAAGTCAGGAAAACAAATGTGACAATTACATCTCAACACAATTCCTTGAAAAAATATCAGTTAGATAATGGACATTGAGCACAACTTAAACTTCATCCAGTCATTAGTGTGCCCTTGACAAAGAGCTTCTGATTCAGTCTGGAGAGCTGACCGACCACAACACGCCCTTTCCAAATGCCAATAGCTTCTAACTTCCAAACTACCAAGTCATTTGCTACCACTGTGCCAGCTGTGTGTCTTCTGAATATCAGCTTACAGGTTTACTGTGAGCTATTTGGTAAAGGGAAAAGAACAAAGTTTTCCACACTCAATTCAAGAGCTCTTAAACTCTGAGGCTTCCAAGGAGCATCAATGTTTGAATTGCTGATACAAATTCTTGCTGTCTGAGAAAGTGCCACCAGTTCTGAATCAATCAAGGCATTGCAGATAAAATGGGAAGTCGGACATGATCACCACTGAAAATCAGGATGACAAATGCAATGAAACAGACAGAATACCAGAACAGGGAGAAAAAGAAGAGACAGAAGAATTCAGCAAAACATAGGCAGGGAAACCATGAGAAGAAAAAACAACAACAACAACAAACAACAACATTAAATCAATAAGCCAGGATCTTGGAGATAAAGAGTAAATTACAGAATTCATGTCTCTAGCTCTCCATGTTTGTTTTGCAGAACAAAAACCATGTACATATACTCCCCTGGAACTCTGATATAAATGTTAGCAGCACTATTGATCCAACTAAAAATATTTAGCTCCCTTGTGTGATATCTACTTGAAAAATAATCAAAGGCATTTATTTCTTCGCTATCAAAGAATCTATTTTATATTTAGATGTATGATAAATATTTTTGAGTATTAATCAGTATTTTCCTTAAGAATTTACTCTAAACTTCTTCTGCATGGTTATATTTAATATATAACACACACATTAATATATAGTTGTTATATTCTGCCTCTGACATATCCCACACATGCCCATCACGTTAGGCTTTTATATTTACTTTATTTATTTATATTTATTTACTTTATTTATTTATTTTTAATACGCTTTTTATATTTTGTAACTAACTCCTCTGAGTAAGTTGGCTTACTCTTTTTAGCAGTTTGCTTTAAAAAAAAAAAAAAGCAGAGGTAATACCAAGTTGCAAGCAGTTTCAAAATCCTTATGATGAAGGCACTTTACACTGGGCAGTTCTGTTATAGAACATCTTCAGTAACTGATCATAGGCCAGGTGGAGAGAATCCCTGTTCACCAGATACAATGTGAATGTTAACTTCTGCCCTTAATCCTCTCTTTTTTCCCTAAGGCATTCTATTTGTTTGGGAACCCATTAGTTTGCAGAGTTTTGTGCCACCTAGGAAAGCAGAGTATTAACGTGTTCAGGCATTCTGCGCTCTCTCACTCATACATACATGTTCACTTTAAGTGCTCCAACATCTGTAGTCCTAATTTTTCACCAAAAAAAAATAAGAATTCAAAAACATTATGAGAACCTTTCGTCAGTGGCACTTTTCAATGATGCTTTGGCCTTAAGTGTAAGACTCCACTATTCATAAAACATGGCTGCATTATGCTTGCTTTCATCCTCCCCTGAGTTAATCAATTCTAATTGATTAATCATTATTTGTGCTCTCTTATAATAATTCCCCAGGTGAATGAGTGGCAATATGCCCAGAAATTGCTCTTGCATATTTGTGGAGAATATGTATAATTTATTACCTTTTAAGGGTCAGATCATATTTGAAATATTCTCTACAAGCTTTAGCAGGGCAAAGATCTCCAAAATAAAATTTATCTGAAACAAAAGAGATCTAAAACTGTTTGTGGATTTTTGCTAAAGGAAGGGTTCAAACTTACAGTGCAAGGGTACAGCACAATTTCAATGGTATCAGTCCCTTCAGCCTCGCAGTTAACTCTGATAATAGGTTGATTCATCAGTTGCTTTTTTTTTTTTTTTTTTTTAAAACTGCTGGCCTATGGGCCATATCTAGCCCATACCAGACAAACCACATAGCTTGTTGTTAATCAGCCTCAGCCAAGTTTCCTCTTAAAAGACAAAACCAAAAGAATAACTTCTAGAAGGCTGTGTTGGCCAGTGGATGAGCTGCTGCTCTTCCTCTCAGTGATAAAACAACTGTTGGGGTGCATGCACAGGAACAAAGTCTAGTAGCAGCAACTTGGGCTCATCCTCAGCAATGGCCCAAGGCATCTGGTCTTCATCATCTTCTTTTCTCCTTGCTGGCTTATGCAAAGTGAAAGGGAAGGGAAAAGCGCGTGAAACAAAGAGGAGGAAAAGAGGACCCTAACAGAAAGAGGCGTGCAGCTTCTGATTTCACTGCCAGTAACCTCCAGTCTCAGTAGTACGAAGGAGGTGTGGGAATACGCCTTGGGCATGCATGAAGAGCAAGCAGTCTAGCACAATGTGGCAATCCTGGGAGAACAAAAGTAATGCTAGGATTTCTGGGCAATGGTGTGGCACACAACAAAGACTAATAAGCAATAAATAATAATGTGGTCTGATAGTAAGAGACTTTCTGGTAAGAAGAGCAGAAGAGATGTTTAGAAGAGGAATAGGTTAAACTAACAGAGGCTAGAATAACAGTGTGGGGAGAGGGAAACAGACACGCACCTTTCTCTCATTTAATTCACTCATCCACACAGTTCTGCTCCTGGAATTTCTCGATTCTTTCCTGATTTAGTTCTCTAAAAAGTAGCTGAAGAACCATGAAAAACCTCCTTCCCTCATCTTGTTGCACACGTTTCAATATATATTCTTCTTCCAGGAACTTTTTCAGTACTGTTACGTGCTAGCTAAAGGTGATACTGAGTGACCCCAACTAGATGGGAAAAGATTTAGCCCCCAGAAAGGTGAAAAAAATGGCTAAAATATTTTTTTTTAAAGTGTTTTTTATTTAAGAGAATTAACTCAGGAGTGCTTTGCCAAACTGATATTAACTGACCAGTCACATCCACAGCAACCCATGAAGTTAAAGAAAGTTCCAAGATAATTCAAGGAACTTTACAAGGAATTTATAGGAGTTGGTCTTTAAAACAGAGATTGCTGCTTAGGGAATTGTACCAGAGCCTAATGCTCCTTTATACTATGCTGCATTTTCAGTCAGAGCCATTATGTGAAATACTTATATTTATAAATACTTGTCCATAAGTTTACCTATCTAACATTTAAACACAGCTATC
The DNA here is from genome assembly GCF_013377495.2 of Cygnus atratus. NCBI lineage: Eukaryota > Metazoa > Chordata > Aves > Anseriformes > Anatidae > Cygnus > Cygnus atratus. The sequence continues at coordinate 14,960,423 of NC_066362.1, read as the reverse complement.
AAGTAAACACAGGCTTAAGACAATGTTGTGTGTTTAGAAAGTCCTAAACCGTCTCAGAGCCTGAAGGTTATCTTTGTGTCCTCTCTCTCTCATTTTGTCTCACATTCGAGTGGTTGTTTTTTACTTTTATGTGAGGCCTCCTGTCTTTTCAAACGGGCTCTTTAATTAAAATGCCGAGCAGTACTGTAAGTCACCTCCTAACTACTGCAGCTTCTCCTTCTGCTTTTATGATACCCTTATCTTATCTTTTCATTCACATTAAAATACAGTGTTAGGGTAGGATAAACTTTTAACAAAATGTGAACCCCATCTCCCACCACGTACTGAACACAATTCTGATCATGCCTCAGGACATGCTGTTATGCTGCATTTCAGAGTGGTGCCCTACCTAGGAATGGCGTTTGACACCTTGCTAAAAGGCCGTCAGGGAAAAGCCATTAAGCACTTTACATTCTCTCTTCCCCCCTACTCATTGACCTCTGCAACAATGTTTTTCACACACTTAACTATAGCAGGAAGAAGCTGAAGTTCAAGGCAAACAAAACAAAACAAAACAAAAAAACAGTGGGAGCGTGAGATGATAGATACATGGCCTGACTTCTGTTCCAGAGACTTTAGCTTTAGCTGCTGAAGATACTATCTCTTTAGGATGAAAGAGGTTTGGCTTTTTCTTTTGCTAATATGCCAGACAGTGAATTTCATCAGCCAGCGTTGCACTCACTTGTGCTGTGGGGTGGAGAGGCAGAGGTGATGAAGAGATCTGGGATAAAAAAATTTAAATTGTTGCAACCACAGTCACAGAGCTCTTGAGTCACTGGCTAGAAGCAGAACAAGCAGGAGGAGTGGGAGAACTCCCCTGGGGACTGCAGATCTTAGCTCAACAGAAGAAGCAAGCCAGACTAAAGAAGGCTACATTTTAATATCCTTGCTATCTTCAGAGCTCAGCAGCTTTCCAATGCCTTTTATGAGTAAAGTTACTATAATTAAAAATTCCTTTACAAAAACGATCATTTTTGACTTCCCAGAATGCTGTCTGTGAAGGATTTAAACTAGAAGAAAGTGTTCATAATCCACCGGACGCAAACCTGAGCAAAGGTGAGTAAACAAGAAAAAACTTGGGAAATCCCAGGAACAGATTTCAAGGCAGAACTGCACAAGGGAAGGGCTCAGCTAAGAAGTCTTCTGCCAGATACCTGGAACTGACCACAGGAACTATCAACAGTTACAAGTAACTGATTCAGAAGCAAAAAGAAAGCTTCAAGGGGACAATGTATCAATACAGCAACACAGTTCTTAGAACACCTCCAGCAACAGGGGTGGTGATCCCTTACAACTCCTTAGAGAAGTCATATGAAGTGCCCACACTGGAACAGCTCCATATTCTATGTCTACATATAGCTTTTATGTCATGCATGTCAACATTACCATATAGCTGGTATGAAGCCAATAGATCCCTGTCCCGCAGACCAAGTGGCTGGTGAACATTTAGACAGAAGATGCAGTTCACATTGGAAAATAAACTACATCTCATCCAGAAGCCGATATAATAAGCAGATACTACCAAGAAACTGGGTAAAACCAAACTCAGGAAAGCAGTAGCCCCAAATTAGCATCACAACAGATTTTAGGGGCACATGATAATCTGTTAGGTCACAGGGCTTGTAGGACAGAAATGCTCGGAGACTAAACAGGAGGGATCTGCCAACATGCCATTGGCAAGCTAAAGTAACACATGTCCAGCCAAGTGGAAGCCAGGACACAGCAGTAACAAGGAAAATATAAAATAAACCAATTTCACATCCAGAGCAGATGTCTCCAAACCTCTTTGTGTCCCTGAAGTTATGAAAATAAATAAATAATAATAATTCAATAGTGGAAGGGACAAACATTTGGGTAATTTTAGCTCAAACCAGTATAGTGGAACAGCTAGTTAACTACCCATTAAATAGAGAGCAGGAGAGTCAGGAGATCCTATGTCAGGTTCCCTGAAGTCCCAAGAATGCACACATCTGACTTCCTGTGTTAGGACTCCTGCTACAGCTCTAACTCTACGGCTTCGCAAAGCCCTGATGGGGTCTGTGGCTCACTGCTCCTCGGGGCCCCTGTGGGGATGGCTACACTGGGTCAGAGCTCGGCTTTTGTGCAGACAGAAGCAGGAGCTGGGAACTCGCAGCATGAATTAAACCACATTCTCTGTAACTGCACCTGGCTTTCAAACAGAGCTGCAGGCTGGTCTTTCCATTAGCTCCCTCTTGAATTAAATTTAAAACTTTTCATTCTCATGCTTAAAACTCTACATAATTATTCCCCCTGCTCCCCTGACAGCGCTGAATCAATTCTCCCAAGAAAGCATTTGGTGTGCTGTGAGTCATCCCAACCTCAGTATGCATGTCTTGATGGATACACTCACCTTTCCCTGAAACAACCCAGTGCATTTTTGTAGTATGAGCACCTTTGTCTGATCCAGGCCACTCATTGACTGTATTTAAGCTTTCTTAAAAGCTCAGAATTGTTTTTATAGATAATAGAAGGAAATTATCTGCACAGATGAAAACTATCTGTAGCATTTTTACAGTGTCTATATTACGTGAAGTAATAATGTAAACATCTTGCTATTGCCTTTCTCCCTCTATTGCTTAAGTTGCTCATTCAGTTACATCTATAGCTAAAATGTAATTTTAGGTTTTGATGGTACACTCAGTACACTTTTGGATGATAGAAACTAACTAATAGACACAATTTAAAAGTTCTGATTAACCAATGACTTTATATAAATTAATGTAAAGCAAAATAGTTTTAAAATAAGAAAATACAGCACAATCATATTAATACATATATTCAAATTAACGTACTTCAAGACATATATATACTAAAACTGACAACAGTTATCAAAATGACACCTCTAGAGATCACAAAACGGTCAAAAAAGCATACATATGAGCTTATAAAAGTCAAATCCGTAGGTTCAATTCAAAACGTCATGAGAATTAATTCCCATCAACATTACTAAATCTTGTTCATTATAAAGAATCTCTTACCGGATCTAGGTTCTTAAAAAGAAGAATGTCCTTGCAAGCCTCTTGCAGCCTGTTTCTTTGATCATCTGTTTTAGGGTGAATAATCTGAGGGATAGAATAGAAAAACCTTTAAAGTGGTTATCTTACAGCAGCAATTAATTGAAGGGCTAAGCTAATTCACCTAAGTATTTTGCACAATATTTTTTTTCCATGCTTTGTAACATTTTCCTTCCAAAACCTTCAGGATTTGAGTAAATAGTCAGTGATAACGCTGTATCACCACAGCATGAGCAAATGAAGCATGTCTGTATTTTAACTAACAAGATCTTCACATCTGTAGAATCCAGTACATTTCACAAGCCATTCCAGATACCTTTATTTCAACAATTTTTGAATAAACATTATTCTACTACTGTCTAAGCATATATGTTCTATAAAAGAAAAAAACAAAGCACCACTGTTATCCATTTGCCATGACTTCTTCCTAAAGAATATTTGTGAAATAATCTCTGTGATAAATTTATATCAGAGATTTAACAGTGTAAATGACAGACTTCACATCATATGACTGAGCAGAGATTTACTAAATTACCCATGCCTGGTTAATGTGACTATCAGTCAAGTTATTAGTTTAGCTCATAAGCTTATGATAACCTTTTTCCACTTTTATTAGCCAGAAAGTAGATAGAATACAAAAACAGAGCAATCTTAAAAGTCATGTTATTTCATATTAAAAATCAAGTAAATGCCTTTAAAATGGTGACTTAAGTAAAATAAGCAAATCTATTTCATTAGCATTCCACATCTGATAATCTTAGTGATTTTATCATTTGTCTTTTCTCTGCCTTATGTACATACTTTAATACTGATTAAAATACTGCAAGGTTGCAAGGACACTATTGAATTAGTTTTAATAGCAGGCACTCTCTGGGCAAATGTAATTGCATAAAAATGTTTCCATAACAAACCATGGATCACAGGTACAGTAAAATAATATTTAATTGTGTCCTACATGGGTGACTACTACAGAGAATTTTTAAATGTTCCTTTAGTAAGAAAACCCTACAAATTATTAAAGAATATTATAATAAGGATGCTTTTGGAAAGGAATGGTAATGTTGGTTACATAATTTAAATAATCAGCCCTATTTTCTTCCTAAATTTAATGCCTGAGAACTGAAAAAATAAGTATTTAACTCAAAGCATTAAATACCCTAGATTCTGCGTCATCTTCTTCCTCATCAGGATCATAAGCTTCTGCACACACTGAAATTTAAAAAAAAAAAAGTACAATATTAATTAAAATATTGTTTTACAAGCTTTATATTTACAAATGCATTGTGTGGCATACTAATAATATATAGCACTGAAACACGCTCAGCAGAGAACCACAGAAAATATTGCTGATAAGGTCCATAGTAGGTCATCTCCACACTGCTGGTGAAAAAAACTATATTTATGTAATTTTTGGACATGTTTTCTGTGTTTTGAAAGACATCCAGTATACTTCTCAGCTTCCCAAGTAACCTGCTGTAAGAGATTTGATCTTACTATGGGCATATAAAAAGGGAAAGATCTAATCTTTGTGTCCAGTAGGGATTGCTTAAGTGCTGAAGAGAAAGGACCAGTTTAGACAGTGGAGAAAGTGTCAACACCATTTTGAATTCTAATCTCCAGCGTTATTCTGATCCATTCTCAGCTTTGAAAGATCAGCAAATTTAACAAGCACACTCTCCCATATATAATCCAGATTATTACTGAAAAAAAAAAAAGAAAATGGAAATAGTATCTTGAAAACGTAGGGCATCTGCTCCTTTTCTTTTATCCCAAAATTCTATTCTCTTGTTATAGGACATAAAATAGTTCCAACGAATCCATGCCCGCTGCTATTTGTACCTTTCCTCCAGGTACATATAAAACATTTGATTATTTGTCCATAAGTTCTCTAGGAACAAAAATGATCTGTAAACCTGTGACAGGTCTCTTCCCTTAGGTAGCCACCCCACCCTTTTAAGGATCAATTTTTCTATTATTTTTCCCCCCCACTCTCTCATTTATCTTCTTCAGCTTCTCAATGTTAACTTCTAGCAGGGCTGAGGCTTATTTTACCAGTTCTTCCAGTCTCCAAGCCCAGCACCACTCAAGCACAGCCAACCTGGAGACCCCTGCTACGTGAAGTACTCTGTGGTTTGTCCTTTCTCTGCTCTACGCTGAGTTTTCCATACGCTCTTAATGCCACTAGTGAAGACTGACGCAATATGGCAAGCAGCAGAGCAATCCTTTCCTGGAAGATGCTCTTAGTGGTAATATACTCCTAGAACAATTTCTGTTATTGCTAATGTTTGTTCTTGTCACTGGATCGCATTCATTACCTTGACCTTGATTTTTTTACTCCGTATCTTTGGCTATTCTTTTACATTTGTTCTTAATAAACCAAACCAGTTTTAATCTTCTACATGGTTCCTTCTCATGCTTGATATAAATAAGTAGCTTATAATTTAGACAGATTTATTTTACTGTGCTTTTGTTCTTCTTTTGTGTGGTCACAATTTGAATTTGTTCCCTTTATATTGCATCTTTGTGGAACATCCAATTCCTTTTCTTTCTTTTCTCCAGACTTCTTTTCCATGAGCTTATGCCTCCAGTCCCTTTTCACTCTCTTGACCTGTTGTCCTAATCCTTTCAGGCTACTTCTTTCCCTTCCTAAAATGTGAGCTCTGACATCCCAAGGGAATTCTCACTCACGTTGACTTTTCTCTCCCTATTCTATAGCAGTTTCTCCCCCAGAGTTGGTATCACATAGAATAGCTTCCCTTCAATGGCTTCTCCCAATCTCTCAAAGTTTTGTCCAAAGTGCATCGTAGAACACGTTGGGCAGTCGGCATTCTTGTTTATTCTCTTCCAACTGATGACTGATCATTTCAAATCAGTCACCACCACCATCACTGCCATCCCTGGACCCTGCTAGCTAATAAAAACCCTCACCTACCCGATCTCTTTGGTGGTCTGTGCTATGCAGTCATAATGACAGAGCTCCTGACTTCTCCCCTTTCAGTATTACTCACAGACCACCAGTATGTCCACCTCCCTCCACAGCCCGGATCGCAGTATGAGTGTCTGAACCTGGTACACAGCAGCAGCCTCTTCCTCTGCCCTGTCCGCCTTCCACGTCTGTTCTGCTAGTTCAGTCACATTGCTCCTCGTGGATTAAGACTGCATGTCCTCTTGTTTATTCCCCCTATTTCCTATATTACTACACAAACGCTTTCTAAAGTAGTCACCAGATAGACCCATTAACCTGCCCGTTACCCTATTAATTAAGCTGATTTCACTGTATTATTGCACTTATGCACAGTCCCCAAGGAAGTCTTGGCTTTCACCACCTCACGCACCCAGCAAATCCTAGATTGTCAACTTTATAAAACTTGGCAGCTTCAAAAACTTCAGTAAATTTGATACGAGTCCCTCTGGAACTAACTGAAAGCTTTCTACCAAGTTTACTGGGAACTGGTTTTGGTTCCAGAGAAATATAAATGCCCACAAAAGGAAGTCTGAAATATCTTGAACAAGTACAATATTTTACCTCTAAATAAACAAAATGTTCCTACCAACTTTTTTATGGCAACTATAGTATTTCTGTGATGTCTGAAATAAACTTTAGGGGGGGTTATTTAAATAGCAACAATAATAACACGCAAAGTAAGCATCGTAAGCCATCATAATGTAAATCACTACTTTGTCTGAACTGCTATCAGCTTCTGTGCTATAGTGCAAGTATGTGTACATGGAAATCAACAGATGTGTATTACAGGGTGCTGCTGGGTGTATAAATAGTCAGTCTCAACCTGGGGTACAGGGACACCCTATCCTTACCTTGAATAAAACCTCTAAGAGAAAAAAATTAAGCAAAATGGGAATTTAATAGCATTGGTGTTGTTATCACAGAATCAATAGGTCTCAGAGAGTATGGCTGAAGACTTAAGTCTTCCAGAACACATAAAAGAAACTGAATTTAGCCTCATCCATGGCCATCCTGATCCATCTTACCAGTTCCTTTCACATAGCCTCAAGCAGGATCAGAACAGAAAGAGAGGATGTACCTGAGGTTTTCCACATCATCTGGTGTCTCTACTCTAAATTCACTTTTCTCTGCTAGAAGCTCATTTAAGTCAGTCACGCTATTATCAGCAGATACTTTCATTAAATATTTCTTCTTTATCATTGATTACGTGCATTATATTTCTTTAATAACTGCAGTTTCTTCTGGCTAGTGTCCATCTTCCCAGATTTTAAAATGATTTATTCTTATCTGCCACGAGAAACTTCCCTTCTAGTTTCAGTTCTGTACTTATTTTGTCTTGGCTTATCTTTTTGCCATGATTACAGATGCATCTTTCATTTGGGTCACAATTTAAAGATTATACAAATGGTGTAGCTCTACAGTTTTAAATGTGCAATTTCTTTTCCTCCATTATTTCAATAGTTTGTCTTACAGACTTTGTAGTCCAGTAACGTATTAATTTCTGGGTGGAGAGCAGTAGATGGGTCATGGAAAAACTTTAAACATTTTACTTCTGTTCTTGAAATATGTTTTTTGACATTACTACAGTCCACTGAATTTCAGGACTTGAAAACTGGGGTTTGGTCCATTAGAACCCCAAGGATATAAATCATCCAGAACTAAGTAAGATGCCTCTTCTGAAGACATCCACATCTGCAGAAGTGATCTGGGTTCCAATCACAGTTAATGGGGAGAAGCCGTCACTTTTATGATGTGATTCATCTGACCTGTATTACATCCCCAGATTAAGAAAAGATTAATTACAAACGTGACTAACTGGCTGAGCTAAACCCTATCCTTCCTGAGATGAGTCCTGTTGTTTAGAGTAAGCTGCTAGACTGGTTTCTGCACTTCTCCACTTAGTCCATATTCTTTGGAAAACAAAGAAATAACTCAGCTGATGATGACAGGTTGCTCGTGCAATAGCACCCCTTCTTTATTCTTTTTGTATATTCCAGGGAGACAGTCTGTGGCCCCAGCTCTTTTGTCTGAGGCCTGACTGGCATCACAGACATCATTATTCTGAACCACTCCACTGCTGGTGGCTGCAATACTCAGAACGATTGGTGTTTCATTTTTCTGCCTCCCCAGCTCATTCCACATTCCCAAGAGCACACAGTACAGGCTGACTTTATCATGCTCAAACGCCCTGTCACATTTTGCTACATGTCACTGCTAAATTTAATATCCTACCATTGCTCAAAAAGCAGTCCTAATACAGTTCTTAGAGGCCCATTTCACCCATGCATAAGTACAGCTTTAAAAATAGTGATACAAACACTGCACGTATTTCCCCTTTGGCTGCTAAGCTTAACTAATTGAAACTATTTTTATTCATTTTTTTTCCTATGAAGAATTATTTCACATAATTCACCAAGATGGACACAAGCACAAACACATCAGCACAAAGTATTTGTAGGAAAAACCCAAATTATCTGATGGCAGTGTGTTATTAAAATACATGTGCACTGAAAACCACACACAAATCTAGATGGATTGCTTTGCCAGCAAGAAGAGGCAAGCTTTTATAATCTCCAACTCTTTAGTCCAAGTAAAATAAAATTTTTGGAATTCAGTTAATATTGTTTTACATTAAAAAAAAACAAACACCGGAAATAAAGTCACTTTAGATATGAATGAATTCTAAAATGATAACTAACATATAGTTAGTAATTGTAAGATCACAAAAAAATAACGTTAAACATGCTCTATTCCCTTGGTGTATCAGGAAGTAAGAAGCTATCAATAATGAAATGAATGAAAGCTGATATGTAATCATAAAATATTGTATTACAATGAAAACATGCAGGAAAACAACCAATGTGTGGACTGTTTCCAAAGCACAGAAACCCCTGGTAATAAAGCATGTTACAAATAATTTTACAACAACAATAAAACATCCATGGAAGTATTTCTTCTTCCCATTCAGGCCAAATCAAGACTACACAGTTTTGTCAGCACGACTATCAGGCTGGAATATGAAAACAACCCATCTCTTGCCACTGTAGCTATGGCAGCATGCCCTATGTCCCTACAAACATCCCAACTACAGCAGCGACGCCCACCCCCTCGTACAACAAGAACGTCACTTCACTGGTTTAGCCAGATGGAAGTCAAAAAGGTGACTTAATTGCAGGGTGAGATTTCTCCCCAGTTTGTCAGGATGTACTTCTCCATCTTCTAAACATAGAACAGAAACATGGTGCACAGAGACTCCTGGCACAGCAGATGCTAGTACCAGACTGGACTGCAAATACTGCTGCACCTTCATCAAAGTTTCTGACACTATTTGCCACAAAAATCTGTTTTTTAAACATATCACCAGTTCCTACCACTGCAGGAAGCAAGCAAACTCTGCACTCCAAAACCCTGCATTTCACAGATAGCTTTCATTGAAACAACAGCAATCCTGTGTGACGGTAGCAAAAAGAAATAACTGGTCATGGTCTCTGATGGTCGTGATTACCAAGCCCTGTGTTATTTCTAGAGATGGTTTTGTCGGGACCACATAGAAGACAAGATTGAAGAGCTGTAAGTAAACGTAGGGACTAAAGAACAACCCAGTGAAAGAAGAACAACTTTCTTCTCGGAGTGCACAATGAGATGAGAGAAATTTTACCTGGTTCCACACAGCACCCAGTGAGGCAATACCAACTCACTATCCTGCTGACATCCTCCATTTGGGCAAAACACTGAAACTATCTCAAGGACTTGCTTTCTTTAAACGCAAACTAATTTGGAACAAAGCATGATCACTGGGGCTATCGTTTCCTACGATACTGTCAAAAACAGAGCATCTGAGAAATGCCTACACCTGACAGGGTCACTAACTCGAAACTTTATCTAGGCACAATTAGGTGAATTAATATACACAATGCCTGAGACATTATAATTGTGTTATTACTGTACTACATATGGAGTATTTACATTACAAATGCTATCCAAACTAGAGTAAAAGTATGCATGCTCAGAAAAAAAGCTCTAGCAATGATAGAGACATGAGTATTTTTGAGATTTTCTCACATGAAAAAAAAAATAAATAAGAATTTCCCCTCCAGTCTACTAGATCTATGTGATATCTACTTTTGAGTGGTGCATCACTTAACACAAATGGCTAAACGCTCAGGACACCAGCCTCAAAAATTTGAAGCTAAGTAAAATCAGTTTGTCTCCTCTTAATTATTAGGAGGATGCCCTTCAGGTCATTAGGTGGGGACTGAACTGGAGGATTGGGACCACTGCCAACAAAATCTGTTTCAAGATGGACTGCTCATGAAGGACTGCCTACTCTGCCTTTCAGTAAATAGGCTGAGACTTACCAAAGACGGTATGACAGCTGTAAATACATACCAAACACGTGGTTTGTTCTCAGCTACACAGCCTAACAGCAAAACTTTTTGCCAGAGTTGGAAGACCATGCTCAGCCTGCGCTACGTGCCTGCAAGAAATCAAACACTTTAGAAGAACTAGCTCATTCAATCAATTTTTCCATTCTATTTTCTGTTGTCCATCTGCTGCTACTGCTATTTTAAATTAGTCAAACTTCAATATATTTCCTCCAGCAATGCTAAATAACATGAGGTGCCTAATAATAAGATATAGCATCTTGAATGAGATCCACGCCAACAGTGAGTCATAGATCCTCCCAAGGAGTCTCCATTCAGAAGTCCAAGTGAAGTTTATTCAGGTTACGTCAATCCTCACACCAAAGCAAGGATTTCATCAAGATCACACTGAACACCATTAAAGCCCATCTGAAGAAACCTGATGGCCCACACAAGGCATTTTCAGAGAACTAGTCGAGTTATTCATGTGTGGGTGCCTTTGCACTGCAAGTTCCTTAATACTTTGGAATATAACATGGAAAATTGTGACGTGTTAGACTGCAATATCTTCCTGTACTCCGCAGGGCAAAGCACTCTGCATCAAAGATAGCACACTCATCACTGGGGCAAAGTTGTGCACTCTTCCCCGAAATCATACTGGTTTGAATCGCTGGCTCTTCCACAGAAGCAGCATGTTTGAACTTCACCACAAGCAGCTGAAAAGACTTCCCTATTTTTAAACAGGGACATAGAAAAAGGCTTTAGTAGATTCTCCCCAAGGACTTGCATAGTCCTTAGTCCTATTTACAGTCCTATTTCAGCTCTTTCCATAATTGTGTCATTTGTCAAGATGGAGCTAAAAAAAAAAAAAAAGGCTTATGGTGAGGAGACAGCTTTGTGGGGCTTCTCAGGAAGTGCCTGACTTCATCTGTCTGGGTAGTGAAAACGAGCACAGACGCGTTACAGTGTCCAGATCACTGCAGGTAGTTATTAAACAACAAAATCATTACAAAACTAAGATGCACTTCCACTAGAAGAGTTTGCCAGTATATACTATACACTATAGCGCTTATTCTGTAAGCTTTCCCAGCTATAGCAGCATACCATGCAATGACATACTGTACTCTGATGTTGACTTGTATAACCTTCTGTTCCCATTCTCATACGGGTCCAAGCAGTTCATAACTCTACAGTGTGCTATTTGGGACAGAACTGAACTGTGTATAAATATTTGACATGTTCTGAGCAGACACAGAGCTCTTTGCATACATTTCAACTTTATATTTGCCAATACCAAAGCAAAAAAAAAAAAAAAAAAAACAAGAACAAGAACAGAGCTGCACCCAGCTCTTCCTCCCATATTATTTAGCACTTCACAGCCATCAACTACAGATTTTTCTTATAGAAAAGTCAGCAGTCCATTCAGAGAACACACCTTATTTTCCCACCAGAAAACTCGTCCCTTACATAGAATGTGCTGCAAAAGTTTAAAAGATTGTAGCTACAAGTGGTTTTTTTGTTTGTTTTTTGTTGTTGTTGTTGTTTTTGTCCCTGGAGCCTACATCCCAAGAACGTACACATTCACATTTTTAAAATAGCCACATAGTAAGTAGCACACTTTAAGGAACTATATACAATACAGAAAACCACAGCAGCAACTTAATTTTACCCAAAATGAGTTCTCTGTCCAGTCGACAGGGTTTGTAACTTACACTATTCACCATGTCAGGTTTCATAGTAACAGAGCCCCAAACAATAAAATCCTTGCTGTAGATTTTGACTGAACCATGTGAACTTCAACAAGAAACCACAGAGATGAGTTCTAAGACATTTCAATACACATTAAGGTGAGTCAATAGCATACTAACTACCTTAGCCATATTTTTCAAAATTGATTGCAAAAGTATATACATACACCTTAAAGAGGACACAGAAATAGACACTCAAATGAGTTTATCACTCATTCATCTCTCCTAGCCTCTCCTTCAGTTTCTCCAATCATGTCTTATCCTCAGTGTTGTAAAATATCTGAAAAGGAGGTGTTAGTTTTGATAACCAAGTTGGCATGTTTGGTGCTTAATTATTAAAAATAATTGTTTTTTAATGTGGATTAAATATGAAAGAGGCGTGCAGGAAAACACTACTGAATTTACAAATGTAGTAGAGTAAACCATGAAACTATTAATAGAACAGAATAAAAAATTGAAACCAGGAGAAAAACACGAGTCAAGAAATGCCAGAAAAGGAAATACTCAAATTCTGGAGTAGTAAGAAGACACTGAAGGTGAGATGTATGAATCAGTCAGCTGTAGGACAAGGTGGGTAGAAAAAACTGCAAACAAAGCAAAATTGGGAATTATTTGCAAAAAAAAAGAAAATGCTAAAATCATATTAAATAAGATACTTAAGAACAGACAGCAGGGGAAGCAGTAAAAAACGGAATTCCAAGGCCCACAACCTTACTGGAGAAGGAGGGGGAGCACCTATTAATGCTGAGCAAAGGAGCACCAGGAGAAGTAGAAGGAGAACCAAAAAAAAATATAAGAATCACAGAATTCAAGAGGGCAAAATGAATGGCAAAACTCAACTCTGCCAACAGGTCACGAGGTAAAATTAAGCACCCACCTTGATTTAACTGGACTGGGCCAAGAAGAGGGGAAAGGAGAGTGACTCATGTTACATATCTGCAAAGAGTTACAAAGGCTAAGGAACCCAAAATAAGATGATTAGTTTATGAAACCATGTATTTATGATTATCTTCTATGCTGGTATTTTAAAGAGTAATACAAGAATCAACTTGGTAGCTAAAGAAAAGATGTAGTGAGGCAAAGAAAATAACACAAAGAAAAGAATTGCTGATGGCAGGACATGTAAAGATATAAAAAGATTCAAGAAAAGAGAAAAAACATAGAACAAGGGCACACAAGAGAAGGTGACCTGTAAGCCATACAGTCGTGCAAAGGACTGTAGGGACGTTAGGGACAAAGCCAGAACTACAAGCTCTGACAAGCATGTCCTAGTGTCCTGCCAGCAGACTGGGCCCATTTGATCAAGACAAGGTGAAAAGCCTGCCAAAAGCAGTACGACCGTCCAGAAAAACGAGGAAGGCACAGATAATACTTAATCTAGAATACTCATACGAACCTTTGGAATGACGTCTAATTAAGTCATAATTACAAAATGGTAGAACTTTAAATATAATAAACAAGCCCAGAGGAGATTGGTTTAAAACTGTTCTTTACTGATGTGCTCAAACCTCTAAATAAATGCTTCACTTCGCAAAGCCTGTTTCTGTGGGTCTATATTCAGATTAACTGTGTGAACTCCTGAACTCAGGTGCAAAAACACTTAGGAATGTGGACTCCTCATCCCTGAAGGGTGTCCCCTAGCTCCTCAGAGGCACATGGCAAAAAGTGGGGTACACTTGTGTTGGGCACCTGAGTGAGTGTAAAGTTCAATCTGAGCAGGCTTCATAGAAAACCCTGTATCCATACGGCATTTAGAATAGCAAGCTGAGGACGGGCACCTAAAGAAAGAGGAGGAGTCATCCTTTGAAATTTGCCTTCGCTTTTCACAGCTATGGGACTGAGGGAAGGAAGCTTGAATTCGCCCTTCCCTCTTTTCCAGGAAAGTGCCCTACATACTACATTACAAAATAATCTGTAATGAGATGCACTTCATTCCTCCTGAGGCCAGGCTGTTAAGCAAGATGAAACACAATTATAAGCTAAAGGAGCTTGTCTCCTAGAATTTTAACACAATGATTTTTGCTTGAAATGTCATGCTCACATAATTCTCTCTCAGAACTCTGATAAACCAAATTTATTAAAAAGGTTCCAGATCAAACAGGAAGACAGGTAGACAAAAACAGATTCTGAAAAATACTTCTGCCAAGTTTTGAAAAGGTTGATTTTGAACATCTGGTTTCTCAACGACTCCAGAAAATCCATTTAAGACTTTTTGCTGACGGGATTTTCTTTAGATAGCCAAAGGAAGTGTAGAAGACGAATCACAACTATAAGGTAAGATATGCCGCTTTACTTTTTCCACAACTAAAATATAAACTGTTATTAGGAAATAGCACTGGCATTACTTACTAAGGTAAGAAAGTAAGCACCTGACACAGTGATCACTACGTGCTTGTCTACATCTGTAATAGTGTAGACAACAGTAACAAGCCAAAAGATGGTCTACAAATATTGTTCTTCCAAGAACGGAGTCTATAATCATCCTAGAAACACCAATTACCACACTGACATGCTCTAGTAGCAGAAGACATCCATACTTGTGTGACTACTTACCACTGAGAAAAAGAAAGAAGACACCAAGGTCTCACAGAACTAGTTAATCTTTTTCTAAAAGAGAAGAAAAAAAAAGTAGCCTCCCCTCACACAGATAATGAGCAGTCAGTACCTGGAGCTATCATTTCTCAGAACGTCCCCAGCCAAAGGTAAATACAGATAGTGTACTTTGATGAATGAAAAAATATTTCTTAACATAAATACGTCTGTATTGCCAACTTTCTAAACACCCTCCCCCCCCCCCCCCACACACACACATTCGGTACCATTAACTAAATACTACTCTACTTCCAGAGACTAAATGGCTACACAAACACACCGGTGTGAATCTAGCTTTTTCCCACATACTATAAAACAGCTTCATCTCTTCTATCTGTGGATCCTACAGATTTCCACAGTGCTCAGTTTATCCTCCTGTCATCTTCTAACATTACAAGAAGATGCAGAAAGACTGGAAGAAGTGCCATAAACCTACGGAGGACACTCCAAGTCATATCACTCTTTCACGTAGCCACCACCACCTAGCTCCATTTTCTCGATACCTACTTAAAATCGCATTGCACTTGAAGAGAAGCTAGCTAGAGGTGAACCAAAAAAACTGACATCATGCCTGCAGGAGATGAATACCTGGCAATGTGACCTCAGACAGCCTCAGACTGTCAACACAGGTGTTTTGGACTTCCCAGTCTCTCCATACCCAAGTAGTTGCTATGACAGAAACAGGCTCATCCCCACCTGCAACTGACCAAGAAAGAGTGTGTTCTTTCCACTTAATGAAGAAAGCGTCAGTGATCCATGCATGTATGACATCCAGACTCCTGCAACTAATCCCTAATAATTAAGCTATGTTATCTTGGACAAACTGACGACATCACCACAAATACCTTGCTGCTGTATGCCAGTCCCTGTTCTCCACTTTGTGTGCAGTTCCTTGTTTTATGCAAACACCAACTCACAATCTCTTGTCCTGATACAGGATCTTCTCTGGCACTGGCTCTTGTGTCCCTGGCACAACCACAACCTTACGCTGTTTCAGCAGGAGATGAAACTGTTAGGCAGCAGGGGAAAGCTCATGAGTGTCCATGCAGCAACTTTCTCAGAAACTGAATCTACACCAGAAAACACTGGCATACAAAGAGCAGAAGAGAAGTGGACTTGCCAGTTTGAAAACTAAACAAAATTCAAGCTTTCAACGCAGTTTCTTATTGGTCAGTTCTATATGCAAAACATACCTGTACTTTCAGGGAAAAATTACATAAACGAACTTAATCTTACTGAATGGAAGGAAGCAGCTATTTTTATTTTTACTTGATGAGATGCGAGATAACACATACCCCCCTCTCTAAACTACAATTCTTTCAAATTTGGAAGTAAAAAAAATAATAAAATAAAGATCCTCACCCAAGCCAGACACTTTATATTTCCTGACAACTAGTGACTAACAGAAACCAACACCCTGGGAAATCATGTATGTCAGGTGATCATATTTAAGACAATCTATTAAAATTACAGCTTAAGTTAAAAAAGGGTTAACATCTGGCTTTGTACGGTGTTAGAATTCAGGCTTATAGTTTTGTCTTGTTTTCCCAAGAAAGAAATTACCTATAGATGCTCTTCAGCAACAACACTGTTAAATATCAAAGGAGAATAAATGAACCTCTAGGGTAAGACAGAACTGCATCTAGCTTTTTCAACCAAAACCATCATTTTTAACAGAATGTTCTTATAGACAGAAAACTTAGACGGAATAATCAAGGCCACAGTGAAAGCTGCAGGAACCCCAAGGAAATTGTATTCCCTTATAAATGTCCTGTGTTTAAGCAGCAGTGTTAAAGAACTTGATTTAATTTGTATACAGTCCCCTTGACAGTTCTAGGCATTTCAGGTTTAATGATTAAGTAATCATTCAGTGAAAAGTTACCAAGATAGCAGCACAGCTGGGAGATAGCAAAATATTCTAGTGGAATGAACCAGACTATTTGCTGACTGAGGTACCCACTGCTAGTGTATTAAAACAAAGCACTCATAATTCTAAAGGAATAGAAAACAATAAAAAGCAATACAAATTAAAAGCTGCACATGTGAAAAATAAAAAGTGCCCAGCTTGGAATACTGTGATAAATGAATTTTAATGTACTACTTTTACTGTAAGTACTTATATATCAACATGTTTTTTTTTGTTTGTTTTTATATACTCTCAGGGGCCTTTCACTGTGTCAAACCACAAAGAAAACAAAGTTATTTACCATTAGTTGAAGACAGAAAAGATGCACAGTACACACGTCAGTGTATAGATCATTCAAGTCTAGTGAATGCTTTTCACCTTAGACTATCCTCGAAAGGGGCACATGCATCCAGTCACCTGGATAGCTGCATCATCATCCTCATGCTGGAAACAGCTCAGCTCGCCACTGCCTGCCTGGTGAGCTGCTCCAAAACAGTGCTGAGGGTCTTGGTGGGCAGCAGCTGACCACCAGCAGTGCCCACCAGCAAACAGTGTCCCAGCAGCAAGGTCAGACAAAAGGCCTCCTTGGCTGTATGAACAGGCAAAGTGACCGTCCATCTCTGCTTCTCTACTCCACACTCATTAGACCACATCTAGAGTACTGGGTCTCCTTTTGGGGCCTCCAAATACAGAAAGACATGGATAAACTCGAATGAACTCAGTGGGGGCCATCAGGGTAGTTAAGCACTTCAGAGGCTGAAGGAACTTGGCTTGTTCAGTCTGGAGAAGAGATGGCTTTGAGGAACCTGGCAGCACCGATGGGGAGATGACTGAGGCTCTGCACACTGGTGGATGACGGAAAGATGATAGACAGAGGCATGAGCTGAAACAAAAGAGTTTGAGATTGGTTACAAGAAAAGCTTTTTCACCATGAGGCCAGTCAGGTGGTGAAGCAGGTTGCCCAGAGAAATTGTTTTCAAGAACTCAGCCCTGAGCAACCTGGTCTGATCCAACAGCTGACCTGCTTTGAGCTGGAGGTTGGGCTAGAAACCTCCGACGGTATCTTCCAACCTGAATTATCCTAAGATCCAGAAGAATCTAGTCATTGGGAAACCTTGAGTTTATTCGTATTATCCGTAGCTCCAAGTTGTTTCCCTGATGCTATTAAATTACCTGGTAAAGGGTATCTGAATGGTTATCAAAAAGAGCAACGGCAGAACCAATTTAGAAAGTGCCATAAGAAAACTCAAGGCTTTTCTACCATCACTACATAAAGGACACATGATGTCACTGTTCTAAAAGACAGATGAAATAATTGGAGACCTTCCCTCAAAGATTTTAGCCTGGCCATGTCACAAAACAAGCGTTGCAGAAGCTGAAGAATAGTGGCCTGCTTGTTCCATAGGTTTACCACAAAAGACTACAGTGCCAGCAGCAGATCTGGAAATAAAATCTAGGATGAAATAGCACAAAAATTCAGCACACCACTTACCACGGGAGACAATGATGCTGAGCAGCTGACCAGAAGGCAACTGTTGATTAACAGTTAATACAGACTAGAATTTATGGTTCTGGATTCAACAAGTGGTCAGGTGAACTGTATAATCTGTGATGATACAAGATCTGACTTTCAAATGCTTGAGAACAGAGATGCACAAAGAGAAATGCACAGAAGGCAAAAAGGGTATTGATTTTAGCCCTGAGCATACCTGTTGGTATTTATGTACCAATGCTCCTAGCAGATTAGAAAGACCAAAGTTCATTACAGTTTTTCAGTGAAGAAATTTCTGCTTCTGAGTGGTTTATTTGATATTTTATGGATTTACCTTAAATTTAACCACCTGAAGCCTAATCTCAGGCTCCTCACTGTGAAAAAAAGCACAGAACAAAGCCAAAGTAAAAAATATTCAACATATCCAGCAATGAGCTGCAAATTTTTGAAGGAAACCAGGACATTTTCCTGGTGACTGAAAAAAGAGAAGCTATCAGATGAAAAATTCTTGACAAACATCAGCATGTTTCTATATAGGCCACAACTTTGAACAATGTCCTACTGTCTCAAGAGGATGTAGGAAAAAGATGATGAGGATGAGAGAATGCAGTCCTATAATAAGTTAAACTCATTCTCCTGAGATTCCACAGTGCTTTGTGTTACTACTGAGAACAAAGTGTCACTTCTACAGAGGTGTCCCCCAGTTGGTGCCAGGGGATCTGAAAGAGCTGTATGTCACAGTTGCTGAACTGGAGAAACCCAACATATGCCTCATGTCTTGGTGTAGTTTCAGTAAGCCATGGCTACAGAGTCAGTGCCAACATACACGCCTCACCCATGTCACAAGACTCTGTGGTAACTCCGCTGGTGGTCCCACAAATCTTCTTTATCATGACAAGTCTGGGGAAAGAGGCAGGCACCTCCTTGAGGGAGTCACCTCGGGAATGGCATCCCAGTCAGCCTGGTCCCAGGTGCGGGTCTCTGGCAGTGACCAGGAGGCTCACTGCAACCTCAGACGCCTGAGACAGGTGAGGCTTTTGTGGCTTTTTCAGATCCACTTTTGTGCAAAACAGGCACCCAATCCCTTCACTTGCTGAATTTAAATGAACAGCAAATAGAGCCCTTATCAGGCATGTGTCACTTACTAAGCAATAAAAAGACTTCACGTACAGATCAAATATGGAATTCAAACCTCCCAAGTATCACAGCAATGAACTCAAATTATAAAGACATCACTGCTCTAAACAAAAACAACTGGATATGGAATAATCAACCATGCAGAAGAAAATGTGTCTACGCAGAAAGTGCTTCATCTCAGCAGAGCGGATGGAGGAATGGCCACTTCCCTGAGCATGATACAGCTCGTGCTGTAACACACTCCCGCCTCCGAGAGTGAGGGAGGGTTGGACATTGAACCCCTACAGGTACTGCCAAGGGAAAACAATGATGTGGTCTTTGATGCTGTCAGTATACATACTCGTCACTAATGCACATGTAGAGTATCACTCAAAGAAAGGCAATTATTTACTGAGGATAACAAAACTAATTAAAATAGACACAAATTCCTACTGCTGCTCTTACACCCAGTAGGAAAAAGGCCTTTCTGTATTTTCTTCTATTCTTCTTCAAGACCAGTTCAGAATAAGGCGTTTGTTGTTACAATGTCACCACTGAAAACCTAACGACATTGGAAAGGCACCATACAAGAAGGAAGATAAATAAATAAGTAAATTTGGTGAGCTGATAACAAAGGGAAACTCTAGGAACCTCCAGATCATACCAACCCATTCATCAGTTTCAAGTAATTGTGCTGCCCAGCAAAGTGCAGGCATTCCCACAAAACAGCACCTGTGTGCTTACTTGCACAAACACGCACACAAACTCACAACTGAAGCTTGTGCTTCCATACAATTTGACAAAAGAAAAGAAGCTTTCTTCTGACAAATGTAAGAATAGTGACAGGGAATTATGACTGAGTGGTGGTTTAATGTCTGACACACAGAGTGCCTGAAGTTATCTCGAGGTAAACTTCATTGAGATCACAAGTTCAGTCTACAATATTTTTAAATTCAAAGGAATTCATTAAATCACAGAATGGTTTGGGTTGGAAAGGACCTTAAAAATCACACAGTTCCAACCCCCTGCCATGGGCAGGGACACCTCCCACCAGGCCAGGTTGCCCAAAGCCCCATCCAGCCTGGCCTTGAACACCTCCAGGGATGGGGCATCCACAGCTTCTCTGGGCAGCCTGTGCCAGGGCCTCACCACCCTCAGAGTGAAGAATTTCTTTCTGATATCTATTCCTCTTTTAGTTTAGAGCCATTCCCCCTTGTCCTATCACTGCACCCCTGACAAAGAGTCCCTCCCCAACTTTCCTGTCGGCCCCCTTTAGGCACTGGAAGGCCGCCGTAAGGTCTCCCTGCGGCCTTCTCTGCTCCAGGCTGAACAACCCCAACTCCCTCAGCCTGTCCTCACAGAAGAGGTGCTCCAACCCCTTGATCATCCTTGTGGCCCTGAATTTTTGAATTTTAAGAAGCAGCCACCTGCCTATTATGTTACTGATCAATAAATTTATTTTGATACTACTTTTTTAATAAATTGGAAATATTTGCTTTTATTATTACTTGATTTTATCACATTATTAAGTTTTCTTCACCACTCTACTGCAACTCATCTGGATACTGCACTGACCTTTAAAAATGAAAAAAAAAAAAAAATCAGTCAAAACTTGGTTTAAAAAAAAGGAAAAAGTCAAGTATTATTGCTGGTTTCAGTGGGCAGTACAGAAGGCCCTCAGAATATTTTTAGGCCCTCATGAAGTTAAGTATTATTAGCATAATAGACCCATAAGGATGAAGCCAGGTAATAACTACAGGACTATATACGAATTAGAGACACCACATAAAAGCACTGTACATACAGCATGGGTAGCCTGTGGGATCCAGAGAATGGCGGATACACCATGTACAGAGCCTCCGCTCCCTCATACTGGTGCATCTGTCCCCCGTAGTCCCCAGCCATTCCTTATATCTGTAAGAATATAATAGAAAGAGAAGGCGTAACAGGGTGCTTCCAGACCTGAGAGAAGACGGGAGCACACGGATCAGGGCCTCCACCCCCTCACCTCAGTACTAGCCAACAACTCTTGGCCTTCAGCTCTCCGTCATGGAGGACAAACTTCTCAAGTTTAATGGCCACAGGCACAAAATGCTTCTGTTTAATACAGTTTTTAGAAGGCAGGGGACCACTGCTTAGAGTATAGCAGTTACAGGCTCTTGTTCCGATCTGTTTTGCAATGTGTATCACTGTAATTATCTGTTCTGATAAGCACAAAAGGGATAGCTTGCAGACAACAAAACCGGTGATTAGAAAAAAAGCAAAGTAAATTTCTAACTTTTATTTCCCCAAATCCATGCCAGAGGTGAAGGGAAACAGCATGCAGTTCCTGAAACACGTCCTGTGGCTGCATCAACTAAAGCCCAATGACTCAACTAGAAAACAGAACTATAAGTACTCACTAGCCTTGCTCCTCCAAACAAATAAGACAATATGAAGAAGCAAATAGCCACACTGCTCTCACTTCATTTTGTGTAGAACACAAAATAAAACCATAGGTTGAAAAAAAAAGTTCAGATGCTAAACATTTACTTAATAGAGAAAGAAATGTACATTTACATCGCAGATGGCTGGAACAAAGAGCTTCCATTACTCCAGACAGCCCAGAGTTACATTATACTCCTGTCTGGTAAGCCACTTATGTATGTTCTACCCACTTGCATCAATGTGCAATTTCATAACCTACTCATTAAAGCATGTTGGTCTTGTCCTCAGAAGCCAGGGCAGCAGTAGTTTTAACTTCACAGTCATCAAATCGAGACAAGGAATCAAAATGGAAAAGTGCCATTAAAAAGGAGTACTCATTTAAAAATGGCAACCTGGGGATGTAAATGCAAAGCTCCTGCTGGTACCACTTGTATGATGAATGCACTAAGAAATCCAGTAGTCAGATGTGATCACAACCAGGCTATAAATAGAAACAATTCCCATTGCTCATATAAATAATGTCTTTGAAAATGATCCATCACTCACATTGTGCTCTGATTAAGGAGTCCTTCATGAAAAGTGTGTACTGAACAGAAACCTGAAAACTTCCTTCTTCTCTTGCACAATACAACTACGTGCCACCTCACTCTCCATCCAACTGAATGCCTTCATTCTCGTTAAAACTAGTGGGAGATATTTAGCACTTTTTAAAAATAAGGTCTAATTCCAAATATATAGGTATAATAAATTCATGGTAGAAAACATAACTCAAAATCAGTCAGTTCTAACTTCTGGCAAATAAGTTTTGTTTTGTTTTTTACACATTGAATAATTCAATTTTAATGGGGAACTTCTAACCATACATTTGAAAAGCTATTTTGTCACACATATGGTAGTTAAATTAAAATCCCATTACTCAGATATTGATTTTGCTCAGGCCTTGAAAATGTCACAGATATTGAAAGAAATTTGCTCAAACTTCAAACAAGAACTACATTATGGTCAGAGACAAACCGCAAAATATTACATCCTAAAAATGATGTGCCAGAAATTTATGGGTATGTTAGAATTATGGATACCACTGGCACTTTTTATAACTACAATTATAAAAGTCCAGTTACCTAAAGAGTTGTTGAATAAAGGAAATTATTTTTGAAATTCAATGAACCCCCAATTTTTATGAAAACTAAACCTAGTACATTCACTTTAGAAGAATCTGCAATTCAAACCAAACACTTCAAGTAAACATCAGTGCACTATACATCATGGTTTCAAGTGTTTTGAAAGAAAGCCAGTTAGCACCCCTGAAACATTGGCTGTCCTTCCAGAATGAAATAAAATTAAGATGTAAAACAAATAATAGAAACTGAATAAAAATAAATAAAAAAATTAAAAATAAAATCAGTAAATTTCTACCTGCCACAGCAGATGAAACAGAGCATTACTTTAAGAACAACAAAATTAGGACTCCACAAGAAGTGCTGAGAAAAAACATGTAATTCTACTTATAGAGTAAGAGTACACAAAAGAACAACAGCATAGGGAAAAATGTAGTACAGCTTTTAAGATAATTTAGCAAATAATATTACTTAGCATGTTGCTTCTATTATTTTTTTCATATTAATTTCTTTTTTTTTGACAAAATAGTAAGCATGCCCTATGTTCAAGTATCTCTTCATACAAATGGTAACACAACATAGATATTCCACTGGATTTAAGTAACTAAAAATCCTGGAAAATGTAAAATATCAGGTTGTGCGCCATGTATGAAAGTACACATTGCCATGTATACTGAACAATTTACTATTACACAGTTAGAATAGAAACATACACATGACAAAAGCTGCATGTGTGAGCACATGCATGTGCACGCCTGTTAGTCCTCCCTCTACTCCAGATGCTCTCCTCCATTCAGACACTCGCTGGAGCATTCTAAGGCATCTTCTGCCTCTCCTCTCACCACATACCAGTTCAAGCTCTTACACCAGAAGGGCATAACGCCACCATTCTACAAATCTGAGATCTTTTTTTTTTCTTGTCCCTGAGAGGCCACTCTTCTAGCTCATTCAAGGCACATCATTCACAATCTTTTAAAGAACAACTACACAAATTATATAATTTCTTACTTTTTATTTACTCAAGACACCATTTACAATTCTACACTATAACATCTAAACAGCCTGAGCTGCAATTCCCAGAGATGCGTGGTACAGTCACACACACATTTGTTTGTGATCTCAGTGTGTCAAGACCAGCTAAATGTACTCGTCAATTCGATTAACTGCTTCTCAAGTAAATTTGTCAGGGCAGCTTTTTGTTCTGTGCAAGGGAAAAGTAATGTTCCAGCTTTGTGGAGGCCAGAGCATCTGTAAGAATGAATTTATTGCTGTTATTGTCAACCTCAAATCTACAGTTTCTTGACCCTTTCACAGACAAGCTGCGTTCATGAGGTTTTAAGCAATCAGCATCCTGAGTCACGGCTGCTGGCAGTGAGGATAACACAAGCTGCGCAACTGCATCAGCAAAAGCAGTATGAGCAGAGCAATAAATCGAGTTAACACTTCTGCCATACTGCAGCAAATCACTCTGTAATACTAGGCAGGCTTTGTCTGCCCTGTGCAGCCCAGCTTTTATGTCATGACGCATTTTAATTACCTTTCCCTGTAAGACATGGTTCTCCGCAGAGACAGGAATTTGCCCAGTACAGGAAACAAGAATGTCTTACACTGAGCAAAAGCTGCTGCTGTGCATTTGGTGCTGGTGCTCCACAAAGAATTTGAAACCCCCCCTAAATCCTTTCTTTTTGACTCCATCAAGTGTAGGCTTCCTATTCTCCTCTTCCAGTCCCTTACTAGGTTTTATCAGCTACTGTCACACCACGTCACTCCTCTGTCTCTGCTTTGCTGCTGCAACAGGTGACTAACTACAGTTCAACAACCTCTTCTATTCTCCCATGTATTTTCCTATCATTTACAAGTGGATGGCATTTCTTGAATTGATCCATAGAAAAAGTACCACTTACCCTTCCTCATTCTTCCAGCAGACCAGTTTCTTGGATGATATATGCAAGAAACCAGCTGATTAATACATATAGGGCTTAATAAGAAGAAGTTTAGGGTGCTCCTTACTTGTCCTTCTCATGTGGTTTGACTTGTTCAAGTAGGAAATTTAATTAGCGAAATGTATAGTCTACATCAACATGCAACCATAACTTGGGGTCTTTGGGCACTGCTGATGGCAATTTAGATTCTACCCTATAACTACTCACCAACAAACTGACCTCAGGAGCACATGAGGATCTTCTAGATTAGGATCCTATTTCAAAGTAATTATGCTGAGCAGTAGGTACAAGTATTTTTTCTCTCCTTTCTTATCTGTTTTGCATCTGAAGCATTTCTCCATAATGACCATGAGAAAATGCAACTGACTCCATTTGATGTGCCTAAAAATCCTACAGGACAGCAGATGACTATCTTTGCACAATACTGAAGTACATTCCTATGATGAGACAGACAAAAAGAGAAGAGTAAGCGTATGCTGCCCTAGAGCCACACAAAATTGGTGTGAAAACCATTCCCAGATCAATGCTAGCTGGAGAAAAACACGGGAAGATGTCTTTCCCTGTTGTCCCCTGGCAAGAATACTATGGAACAGAAAGTAAGTCTTGATTCAGGACTCTTCCCTTTCAGTGTTTTAACTCTGCAGCTCTCAGAGAACTCTTCTGCTACGATATTGTTTCACTGCAAAGCTATATTTCCAAACTACAGTCTGAGATGGCAGGAAAAATGAAGGCTGGCAAGTAAGCGTTGAATTTCTGCCTTAGAAGATGCACTCTCCATTTAATAAACTGCATGCACAGAAACTGTAAGAGTATGAATTACCAGTTTTGTCGCTGTGTTTAGCCGACATTTGAGTGTACAAGATTATTTCAGAGGCTGAATTAAGCTTTGAGATGAGGCTGATGGGGTTCTTCTTGTGTAACTGGTTATTTGAAGCAATCTCTACATTTTCAATATTTCCTTGTGCATGGAGAGGTGTGCTTCCATATGCCCTGACATGTGACATGAAAAGTAAAGTAAAAGTAAAAGGTTTTAACATTTGCACTTAAAATGTATTCTTCCGACTAGTTCATTCGTCTTTATTCTCAAATCAAGTTCTGTTTCCTATTTTAAATATGTAGCAAATACATACATACAATTTTCTGCACTAGTGGATTGTGGCACCTGGCGGTATTTCACTCTGGCATGCTCCTAATAATTCTTCACAGTAATGTCAGGCACCAGCAAAGGGTCTCTGACTTTTGCACAAAACAGTGAGCAGAAAATGAATAGGAATTATTCACTCCTTTGTTATTGATCTACATCATTAGCATAACAAAAACAAAACCTTAAGGCGCATTGCATTAATACAACAAAATTTTATTATTTTTTTCCTCTAAAGGAGAAAAGGAATTTGAGTGAGACATATATAAAGAAGAAAAATATTTGTAATATTTGTTCAGAGAAATTTCTAAAACAAACTGAGATGTTCAAATTCGTGTTCAGTCCCTGTATAATTTCTATACGTTTCTTATACTAAAAGCTATGCATACGCTGTTTATGTGCACACAAACACCACTGCAGATTATTCTCCATTTGCCATGAGATCAAGCACCCATGGGAAGGAGAAGGACTCTTCCTGCCCTTACAAAGTCAATGTAAGATAGAACAAGAGTGAGAAATCCTGAGTTCAAAATCCATTAAGGAACCCCCTTAATAGGTAAGCAAATAATCATATGGCACAACTGGGAGTAGAAAAGGTCCACACGGAAGGATGGTTTTCATCCCTGGATGGAATATGCCTTGGAATGATCCATTGTAGTTTCATGCTCCTAAAACACAACTGTGCTAAGCACAAAATCTAGTTATTCATGCTTTGCTCTGCCCCAGCTATTCGTATGTAAGGGTCACAAAACAGTTTCCATTACTTTCCGTATACAACAGTAAAACAAAACAAATCTTAATCACGAAGAGCGACAAGCGAGGACCGGCAACTGTCAGCAGATTGTATATATAGTAGTAATAATGACTTCATTTGAAATAATTTATCATAGGCTTAAAAATTAGATCTCCAATGAGCTTTTAAGACAAGACTTTTCACACACTATCTAGAAGAGGAAGCAAGATCTGAAATGACAAAAGGGGCCTTGCCTATGGCTAAGGAAAGAAGGGCGATTCCAAGCTAATAAGTCTGGGTTAAATTCTTTTGTGACTGACTCCAGCTCCTACAGAATTTCCATCCAAAGTCAGAAAATGTTCATAAGGCCAAAGCATCAAGTGGATACAACAAAACCATTACTGGGACATTACCAATCTGCTTGGCTGGTAAATATATATGGATGTTCTACACAGAAATATGAATTACTTTGGGGGCATTTGCGGGACCCATTGCCAACAAAACAAATAGCAGTTTCTGAGATGCTATCTTTATCCATTAAGCTGTATTTTCTCCCAGGCTTTGAACTTGTCTGTATTCTCCTCCAAACTAGAGGTTGGAGAAGTAGGTCTGAGAGAGATTAATAATAAAGATGTATGAAGCAAAGACGCTGCAGAACAGGATTACGTGGCTGGGGGAAGTGGGAGCTGGAAGTAGGGAGTGTCTGACGGTGAGAAAGCTTTGGGCTCACACTTTGACAAAAGACATTTTGTTTAAATAACTGAAAAATACACCATGCTGTTCAAGACATCATGCTTCCTATGAAACATGCGGAACTGACACAGAACATTTAGGAAGCAAGACATCAGGCTGCTGTACGTTGCCAGTTTATGCATATTATATACAAAGATATTTAATTTTCCCCTTTCGTTGACTCCACAGCATTTAAAAGAAGCAGTGTCTGCCAAATATTAATCCAAACTTAAAGGTTAAAGGCCAAGCCATTTGTGTTATGGTGTTCTACCAGAAAACGTGCTAAGCAACATGTTCCATGAGTACTGTTATTCCATTTTGAACAACTTAATAAGCAAAACATACCTTGCCCTATTCATCTCTTATCCTCCGGAAGATATATGCTACAGCATGAAAGTCACACCACACAGAATCAGAGATGGAATGGATTTGCTTTAGCAGATGGCAGGCAAATATTACAGCCAAACATTATAATTCATACTCTATTACCTCTAGTGGCGTTGGCATACCCCCCTAATCTAAATAGAAATGTTAAAGAACAAAATAACGAGGCAACCAAAGCTGAGTTTATCATAGAAACAGATACTGAAATGCTTTAGAGAATTAAAAATCAGAATGATTAAATAATGACCATCTATAAAGGCCTGCTCCAAAAATCATTTAAAAAAAATACTTTCTACTTATTTCAGTAATGTGCATACTCATTCATTCAAATAAATATCAATTTTTTATTTCTTTCAAAATCATGAGTTACAAGCAACCTGATAAATTCACCAGAAGGTTATTAGCTTTTCTGCTCACGTTTAGATTCTGGTGTGTTATTGGGATAGCTGAGACTATCAATGGTGGAAGTGAACTTGGGAGCATGTTAAAACAGAAAACCCAGTATGAGCTACAGGTTGCCAGACACAGGAGGGATTTGTTGCCTGTCAGATTATAACTGGATGCAAGAAAAGAACGATTAACCTAGAAAACTTACTTATAATGAGAATTTAAAATACAAGAGAGAAAAATCTGTGTTTTATATCAACTAGTTTACAGCGTTCACCGCTGTCTGAGAGCATCCATTAAGAAATCTTAGTACATTTTTATTCAATAATCATCAACATTTGCTAACTACTGCTTGCAGATAAATAACAGCCATATTTATTAATATGAACATTTGGCATCATTTCTCTATTTATTTTGATAGAAAGTCTGTTTTGTCTGGAAAACCTGTTTTCTCTGGAATTTATTCACTACTACTTAGTTACATAACACGAAGATATCTTCTTTGTCCATATTGCATTTGTTTTGTCACAAAAGATTAGATATTGCATTAACGAATTCCAAGGACAAGTGCGTCAAATACTGTTCTGCCTAAAATAAGAGGAAAAAAAAATTAGCTCCGTCGATGGTCCCCTCTCTGGGCTTCCCACCTCAAGTGGAACACGAGACGACAGCGACTTTGCACGCCGGAAAGCAGAGGGAGCGCAGGCTCACGCGGGGAGGTTTCAGCATACAGACACAACCTATGCTGTGGCACTTCCCCTTACCCTACCTTGTTTTTACCAGTTACACACACACAATTAAAGGAATCGGTGTGTCGGTCTAGCAGCTCCGTACCTGGCTGGGATATCCGAGCTCTTTATCACACAGACTGGACAGGAATCCATTAAGACGAATTTCATATTTCAGCTGCAACCTCTGGTTTACGTTCCCTATAACTGAAACAAGATCAGCCCCAAAAGCAGAAAAAAATATGGTTCTTCATTCTACTAATACAAAACTACATGTAGAATATCTTCCAAAGATAATAGGAAAACAGCAGGAAAAATGACAACTTCCCACAGATGTGTGTATGCAGTAATTTCTGAACTTAAAACATATTTATAACATGCCAATAGTCTGAAGAGGTCGCTATCTATCTTTACCAAATCACGCAATTTTAAAATAATTGCTCTGTACATTTTAATCAGTCTATAAAGTGAAATCTAGAATGTGCTCTCAAAGATATTTAAACAGTCACAGAA
This sequence comes from Cygnus atratus, assembly GCF_013377495.2. Taxonomy (NCBI): domain Eukaryota; kingdom Metazoa; phylum Chordata; class Aves; order Anseriformes; family Anatidae; genus Cygnus; species Cygnus atratus. The sequence goes on along the minus strand of NC_066362.1, from coordinate 14,931,060 downwards.
ATATGAAACATGAAACCTGAAGAAATCATCTAAGTTATTGTCTTTCCTCGTCTTTTCTCCTCCCTTCCTTAACCCCGTTCAAGCTCTGCCTTATAGCAAGCACCTAATAAATCTCCTCAGGTTTTATTTAGTCCTAAAGTGTTATGACAAGCCAGTCTAAGCATAACCATACGTTAAATCTAGCATTACATTCATTTGCAACTGTTGGCCTATTCCCATACCTCTGCTACAATAGGCCCTGAAAATTTTGTATTCAGTCTCTGCTGAGGATCTATACAAGGAAATACTGACACGACCTGCTCAGACCTGTTCCAGACTTCGTTGGTTTTATAAAAGGAATCTTGAACAAACAAACAAACCTACAACTTAATGAATGCTGAAAGTGAGCCACTTAGAAGTTTAAAAGTTCCAGAAGAAGTGCACAATTAGACTAAGTTTTGTTTTCGTAGAATGGTTTGGGTTGGAAGGGACCTTAGAGATCACCTAGCTCCAAACCCCCTGCCATGGGCACGGATGCCACCCACTACATCAAGTTGTTTTTCTTCTGAAAAAGAACATCACTGTCCAACTATATGCTGTAGTATGGAAGAGTAAAGGCACTGATGCGATGATCTAGAGAGGATACAGTTTTGCAGGGAGGATCTTTCATTAGAGCAGCTAAAATAACTGCACAAAAAAGACAGACAACCTTCCGAGCAGGCAAGCTCTTCTTAAGATCAGAACCAAAAGGAACAAATCTCAAGGTAAAAACAGGTCAGGAACGAGCGTTCTAAGTTTAACTTCATTATCTTAATTCATTAGATTTTCTGAACAAAAACAGGCAGCATTTGGGAGTAAATGTGGATGCTCTCCACGCACATTGTTTTTCTACAGGAACTTTTCTCAAATTCCTAGAATTTATTAGAAGAGACCAGACAGCAAATTGAACTCTTGCTACCGTGAGCATTTCATTCGCTGCAGTAATTTGTGAAGTACACAGCAAACAAGGCACATAGGAGAAACTAAACGAGGGAGTTGGATCTTCTTTATGGACTGGGTGGGAAACAGCTATCTTAACATTTCACAGAGCATACACAGCGTGTGTGAGACAGGCCACCCAAATCAGCTCTTCGTTCTCGAGGGTAACACCTGTGCTTTCAGCAAGCACCTGCACCAGACTCGAAGAACTACATCAATAAAGTTCTTAATTCTTCTTCCATTGCTATGACTTGACGTGCTTCCACGACAGCACTTTCTCCTACCTGAGCTTTTAAAGGGGGGGGGGGGTTACAGTTACTGCATTTCTAACCATCATTTTTGGTACAACTCCAACCTCTGCCTTATTTTATAAAAGGAAATACCATTTCACTCCAGTTAGCATTCTTTCTCTGACATTTCTAACATGCCACAGGACAGTGCGTGACAATCTCCTTAACACAATCTCAGCATGATTCAAGAAGATTGAGATTACAAATGGAAAATCTGGTTTTTAAGTTTAAAACTTTAGATTCTTTCCTAGAGGCATATTCTATTCTTGGCTAACAGAATCAATTTGCTCTTCCTAAATGCTAGTTTATATTTAACGATTGAATTTAGTATCACCTACGTTCTCTCAAGCTTATAATTGCAGAAAGCAATTAACCATTCCTTCACTAATAAGCCTCACATGGTCTAAATTCAGTAAAATTCCTCTGTGTTCCTTAAGTAGGTTGTCACATTTTCTGTAAAAATCATTCAGCTGAAAACCAGCAGCGATATATGTAAATGCTACTGTGGGCATGACTAATCCACAGTCCGCAGATCTGCTCAGAATAATGAGGCCCCAAACTTTTATCTTGTCACTTTCTTCCCAATGGCACCTTATGCAAAGATGTAAAATGAGATAAAGGATAGATTAAATTGTTCTGGCAAACCTGCTCCCAGATTTTCTCTTTTATGAGGGCTGTGCAAAACCTTCCTCCTCCTATCTGAATGTGTGCTAAAATGCAGGCTTCTATCATATGACACGCAGAGGCGTGAGTCCTGTGCGTCAGCCCGTAGCAGCTGAGAACACCCATCTCTGCAGGCACATGATGAGGATGCCGGCAACCCATGAACGATGGGCAGGAAGGGCTGCATTTTGGTCATATGACAGGGAAAAACCACGTAACGTGACCCATGCGTGACATGGTATGCATGCATCTGGTCTGTGATGTGGTGACACCGTCCTGCTCATCGCTGGCAGCTAGTGGCTAGGAGATCCGACAGGTGACCCGGCACCGAAGACATCACCACAGCATGATTATAAATGATGGTGCTATAAAGTACTCACCACAACTAGCTGGTTTGTGAAGCAATTCACCATGTCTGTGTGTAGGTGTGTGTATGCAGTAGTGCAGTAGAAACAGCTAGCTTGAGGGGCTCAGTAATTAATCAGTGTGTTCTCGTTAAAATTTTTTCTTATTTCTGAAAAATTCTAAAAGAACTGAACCAGTTTCATCGGCTTCCTTTTGATCATTTTCTACCTGCTAGAAAATATTTCTGATCTGCAGAAACTTTTGCTGCATTTAAATAATTGCCAGGCCTGAGCAGAAATCAACTAAAATAACTTGCTCCACAAATTCAAGTAAATTACTGGTAGACATAATTCCATGATCACAGCTTTGGGACATATCAGACAACTTAGAACTATGAGAACGTTGCATCTCCTCCTTTCTTTTCAAACCATTGTAAGGTTAACGTTTACAATGTAGAGTCAAATAAAATGCATTTTGAATCGTAGAGAAACTTGTGTGCTGTAGGAGTATCTGAAAAAAAAAAAAAAAAGGCCACTAAACACAGCCCTGACTTTGTTAGAAATCACCATGGTACAAAAGCGATTTGCCTTCCATACCAAAATATCTAGAACTTGAGTGCTTGCTAAATGAATTAAACACACCCTTTTAAGAAGGCGTAAAAAAATGCTGCCTTCTTTCTCAGCCTTTCATCTTCGGTTAGTCAGCCGTGTACTTACAAGTGGCAGTTCTTAGGAGTGCATGGAAAGGAAAAAAATGCTTCCCAGTTTCAACTGCCACAAATTAAAAATAAATAAATGAAAGTTTCAGAAAGTCAAAACTAGAAAGTTATTTGTTGCACAGAGATCTCTAGTGCCATGTGAGATTTTCTTCTCTCTTTCTCACCCTCCCCCCTCCCAGGCTGATGACCGACCCAGGAAGTGTAGGACATCAGCCTCAATTTATTTAGGTGCTTCTGTCTTTTCTTTGGAGAGGTCCTTGCTGACATCCATGGAGAAGGAGCCTGAAAGTTTTTACCTTCCCTGCTCCCTTCTCTTTTGGTTTTTGTTTGTTTTCTCCTCCTCCATGACAGTGTTATTTGCTTGATAACAAATTTACTCCAACTATACCTAGGGCAGTTTCTCCTGATAGGTTCAGCATTGATGACTATATTTAAGTAATTTTGGTTTAGAGCTTTGTGGAGGAGCCAGTATAAATAAATCAATAAACTACTTCTCCTTCCAGCTTGGTCCAGAGAACAATATTTAAAACATCATTTATTTCCTTTCCACGGGGCTAAAATGGTATTTTGAAGTTCGCCATTGTTCAGGGGAGAGCGATGGGGAGGTTCTCTCTGTTGCTGATGCTCCACAGATGCCCTGGAGCCTACCTACCAGTTCTTCTTAGCTTAAGCAGGCTAACTCGTGGCAGCCTTGTCTAGGTTCTCTTCAGTCTTTCAGAAGCTAAAGCAGGTACATAACTGAAGTAACTTTATAGACTTACGTATTTCTTAATTAAAATGATACTATACATTTGTATAATAAACAGCCTTAGTAAATGGCATTACTAACTATAAATTTAAGTTCAGTCTGTAGCAAATTCATGCTGGTTTTGCTGCATTATTCTCAACTCCTGTCAATATTTAATGAGAAAATTTATCTGTTTATCTATTTGTCAAGATGCTGAAAAGCACAAACCCCATGCCTCTGCTAGCATACAGAACCTCATTAGCTTTCCAACCCTAAGTATCTCATGCTCAGATGGGTGGATGAAAACTAATCTAATCCACAGAAGGAAAGTATCTGTCTGTATTCAGAAATTGCACCTCTTGGCTACGTCTGCTTGTTCAGAAATTTCCACATTGTTTTTCACCTCATGAACATTCAGTTTTCTCTTCCACTTCATGCTGCCTCTACTAACTCCATGTTCCCCTTTCTTCCCATCCAAGTCCATTGATCACCTCAACATTTTTTCCTCCTGTCTCTTCAACTCAGTCCCACCAGATTTTAAACGAAAAATTAACTAACTTGTGGCTGTCTCATTGTTCATTCTAGCTACAGAATGTATCATTAATCTCCTCTCCTTGCTAAACTTATCTGTTTAAGGCCGTGATATCTATTATTCTTTGTTCATAATCTAAAACAATAGGGTGCATTATTAACCAGCCTGTAAGTAGCTATGTCATCAGCACTATGGTATACATACATCTGTGTTTTATGTATAGGAGACACATTGCATAAATGCAAACACATATGTGAAACACACAGAAGAGACATGCTAAATTATGTAGCTCAAATTTTGAGAAATGAAATTCAAGAACAATTAATTGATCCTAGCTTACTTATTCCTTTATCCTCCATATACCAATGACAGTACATTAGTACACTCACAGCATGTTAACAGGAACAGCTGTTAAATAATGAATGCCTTACTATACTGTTTTCAGCAGGTGCTTCAGCAATTAATCTCTGGCTGCTTAATTTCTGGCTGTTAGGAAAAATAACCGTATCCTATGCCACCAAGTAAAATAGTAGGGATTATCCAAGGAATAGCAGAAACATCAAAATCAAGACACCTACTGTACAGAATTATTGTTCTTGGTGAAGAAATCTGTGTCATCTGGCTTTTCTCCCTGCTTATCATTGCAAGAGCTCGAAAAGCAGCTTTTAGCAGAGCAGTCTAGGAGTCCTTGCTGCAGGTATCTCTGGATGTTTATCCTCACCTGGTGTCACTGTGACTGCTGCCAGTAGTGGCAGCTCAACTCTTTCTCCATTCCTGGTTAAATGCAGCCACTGCTGCCACTGTTGTGGATATGGTTATTTGGGACCCACAGTGTTGGTCAGCTGGAGGTCGAATGAGTATTAACACACCGAGAACAGCCGTGTTTCTACTTTCATTTAATCAATGCACTCTCAGGCAGCACAACTCCTAGATCTGTGCAGAGGAAGGAGAGACAGCCTATGGACAGAGGTATTAGGAAGGCAGGGACCCTAAAAGTCACTCTCAGAATCTGTCTGTGATATCGCTAGATCAGACAAAACAACACCACGTGCTACAGCTAACTCTCCAGCTACTTGTAGTTAATTTGGAGAAATGTTCATCAGAAGCAAATCTTCAAAAACACTCCAGAATCAACAAGCTTGAACATTTCAAATTTTCAAATAGCTCCTAGCCAAAAAGCCTAAAATTAAGAGACACGCATATTTGAGGAAAAACTGTACTTTTCACTGGGTCAGCCTCTCATTTCCTAAGTATTAGAATCAACTTAGATTACAGAATGCTATTGAGCTACAAAGCATTAAAACATGAATACTATCTGGGACCTCTATTTGCAAAGTAATCTTGACTATCTTAATGTATCCCAACAGTCATCCAACTAAAAAAGGTAACTACCTCAAAATATGGCTATGATTGTTAAAACATTTCTGTAAAATATCTGTGTTATCAGCATAGTTTGTTTCACATTTTCTATTTTATCAATCAAGCTTCTTAAATATACGCTGGTATAAATACCTCTCTGGTAGTCGTTTAGTATTTAAGAAGAAAAGTAAGAGCTATCACTTTCCATGGGCTTTCTTGTTTGAAAAATAATTATTTTGACAATTAAAGCTGCAAGAGACTTAATAAAACAGTACATATAATAGACTGCAGTATTACCTTGATGCAACTTGAAGCTGACTCACATGATTTACATCTGGACCACATAATACAATTTGACTTATTATTCTGAATAAGATAACTCTACTTTATCTCTCCACAAAAAGATCAATACACATTAAATACTAATTGCCAAAAGAAGTTATTTATGTGTTTTCTGAGTAAGTGTGCAAAAAATTCAGAATTCTCACACATTTTTAGTTTTAAAATACATTAATAACATTTTTTTTTTCCGAGCACATATTAGCTTTTCAAACAAAGTCTCCTACTGAAATGCAAAAGCTTATCACACATCTGTTACAAAGACTGAATTCATTAAAGTCAGCTATCAATCACTCACAGTAAGACCATGCTTAAAACGTGCAATTTGCATAAAGCCCTGCTCATTGTTACTGAGTGCTATTTACCAATCATTCCTTTTGTTTCATGCTACAGTACCTTATGAAATATCAATCCTTAAAATTGTCAGCATGAGTATATTTGGAATTAATTACTCTCTCTTACTGTGTGCTACATACCTACTATGCACCAATCCTGCAAATGTAAACCTCCATTTTTCTATACAGTTCCATAGTTATCCTTAGCAACTTGGTATTTTTATATTGACAAAGAAGGAACCGTCTGACTGACACTGCAAGAAGTAATGTTAGAAGTCTGGCTAGACTTTCTGGATTGTGAAACACAAAGTTGATTACATTTACTCACAGTGACCTGCAGCTGAAAACAGAAAGGGCTTTACAGTTAGATTGTACACTTAGCATACCGAGTTGAACAGGAACAGATCACATCTCCTGGTCTGCTGACTCTTACGAGTCTGTCATGAGTCTCATGACACTGAGTGGTGGCTTCTACGCCCCACTTCCACATTCACAGGATTTCACAAGCAAGTAAGAGTTAAGTTACAGGCCTCACGCTTCAGGAGAATGAGCTCAAAAATATGAGACCTCATGACTATATTGTAGGGAGACAATAAGGAAAGAGCAAGAACCTTAATTTTTAATGATACATAATTTGGAAGGACCTATTACACGTTGTAACATCCACTAGGTGAAGGTAAATGGTCCTCTGAGCTGGCACTAACCAAATTAATTTGCAGAACAGACAAAACGACAAACTAAGCAGGCATACCCTTACAGCACAACACAGCGCCACCATGGCAGCGTTGCTTTCAGGACCCAATCTGCCAGCTCTCCAGAGCAGAACAATGCACCACGTATATAAACCAGCTCAGTTTTGGAGAAATAAAAAATAGAGATTTCTAGCATGCTTGTACATTTTCTCATGCACAGATGACCACCAAATTGCTGTTTCAGGTTGTCTAAGTAAGCAAGACAACACTACCAGATTACAATCAGTTCATGCTTTCAAAGTTCAGTCCTGTTAGGCATAAAATTATTTTGAAGGAAATTATATTGAAGCAGAAAGGAAAAGCATATAATGTTCATAAATTTCACACCAAGAAGACGGCTTCAAGCAAGCTCTATGATCGTAAGCCTTGGCTACATTTTTCAGTAAACCAGATAGAGAATTTGAGGCAAATCAAAAATTTTTGAATAAATCTGATTAATGCCATTATATTTTACATGACAATTACAGTCAGCATTATGTTTCATTTATTATGTAGACCAATGAAACATGCAATTTTTCCAACTTACCTGATGCCCGTCTTGTGAATCGATTTATCACTGGAGCTGAAAGAAAACATGACATTTCAGTTAGACTTTTTTTGTAGTAATCTAATGTAGTTCACACATAACAATGTTAGACTTTATTCAAAGTGCGAAAACAACTTTGTCATTTGTGATTAACAAATAACTGTTAATCAATTTTTTGTATTTATAGAAACCCATGTTAACTTCATACACACTTAAACCTTTAAGCAGGTTTGCAAGAGATATGCTAGCAAGTAACCAGTAAACCTTCAAGACCATTTTCAGCTTCTTATAAGATACTGTATGCAAGCACTTATTGTTGTTCATGACTGGCTGTGAAATATTTAGTTCTGTATTTCCATTATTTATTGAGAGCACAGAAATTGGCATCTTGAAAACAATGATGCAGACATGGACTAAAAAAAATGTAAAAAACAACTTTATTTCTACAAATATACCTATAGGAAATCTAGCAACAAAGATACTCCTACACATTAAAAAAACACTAATTTGCACTTCTGTCTGAAAGATGAACTTCTGCATTGAGTAAATTTTAAAATTCTTTCGGTAAATCAACAATGCCAGCCCTAACCACCCCCACCAGCCGCCTCCTCCCCCAGCCCCTCAGAAAAAAAAATCTGTTTTACAATGAAAATTATTGTTTTATAGTGCCATCTTGGAACATCTCCAAATACTTGCTGCTAACATTTGGAATCAGATTCCTATCTCGGTTCCAACTGGGAGAGATCACAAAATACATCTTAGAGCACACAGCTCTGAGTTTTACCTCTTTCTTCAAGGGCTACCAGAGAGAAAACGAAGTTTCGTATGTTTTGCCTTCCAAATACAACCCTCGGCCTGCTTATTATTAGTATAAAACACTGGTCTTGAACTCTACTTGTATGTGATAAAGAGAGCTGGAATAAAGAGTAAAAAAAGATCTGAATGACCTAATTTCGAACATGGGCAACAGCTACATTAAAAATGTATGCTCTTACAGTGCTTATTAATATTCAACTTAAAAAAATTACTCTGAATGTTTACATGGAACTGAAAAATGAAAAATATTGAACTTCTTTATTTCATCTCTATTAATTTTACACGGGAGTTATACAGCCTTTCTCAAACATCTAAGCCAAGATAAAGGAAGAAAAATGCTGAGAAAACAGGAGGGAGCAACAGCCTGAGATGCAAAGTGATTTTTTATTCCTTTGGGCAGGAGAAACCAGAGCAAAGATACAAATTCTGAGCCACAGCCGCAGATGGTTTGTGCAAGCACATACCGCAGTGACAGGTCCAAGTGGCAAGAAATACACTGGGAAACCTAACTGCAGTGGTTCAACGTGCTATTCAGGAGCAAGGAAACCTCTTGTGAATAGGCTATCACAAACCCCAAACACGTATATAAGTAAACAAGGGATTAACATAACCAGCAAAGTTATTTTTAACCTCAATTTCCCAATTCCCCCCACTTCTTTTTTCTTTTTTTAAATAAAAAAGCAAGGTATTTAGACATCTTTTATTGGAGAAAACATCAGATTTTATGCAACTACTGTTTTGCAATAGAGGGAGCCACATAATTCCTCAAACTGCAAAAAGAATACGTTTCATTTTGTCTCTAGGGTTACAGGCCAAATTCATTTCAGGACACTGGTCATGACTGCACATGAGCAGCAGTTCTCAGCAGATGTGCTTATATAAAAAAATACAGTTGGAATCTGACATATTTCCATCAAGAAAACGTAAAATTGTGCTCTGCTACCATTAAAAAGCTTTCCCCAAACTTGGGGAGAGTATTTTGGTTTGGCTGTCAGTTCCACACATCATCTGTACATATAAAGCTTTAACTCCTCCTGACAGCCACCTCAGCACATTTTTACCAACACATCAAATAATTCAACTTTTAAAAAAATAACACCTAACACTAAACTCACACACCTTGGAGACTACTCCTGTTTGAAACAAGCTACTGGGACTGTCAAAAGAGCAATTCCTATTTTGGCTACTTCCAGCCACATAAACATTTAAAATCACTCTTTGGCTGCAAGAAGCTTTACAATTTCTTTTACAATAAATTTTAGAATTTATTTACTGTTAGGAGTGAGGGGAAAAAAGAGCAAGATTTTTTTTATTATTTTTTTTTTAAAACCAGAATCTCAGGACCCCGATAAGCAACTACTTTTGAATATTCAATGTCTGAACAGCAAGCAGACAAAGCCTTTCTCCCAGACTGGGATTTCGTGAGGGTCATCCAAATGTGTTAGTGGTAGCATCAGAAGCAGCACCCACAGCTCTTTGCTGTTTACCACGCTGAACTCCTCTCTGTTTCTTGCGCAGCAAATTGCGATATACTTTTGCCGCCCAGAAAGATGGAAACATAAGCTTACCAGGAGGTCTCAGAAAATCATCAGCCTGAAGAAATTTAGCTGATATTTTCACTACAAAGTAGATGCGTGAACAACCAGATGGTACAATGGCTGGCAGGATAAACATAATAAGGTGGGCAAAAGATAGATTAACAAGCATTTTGCTGCAGACGTAAAAAATAGTCTTAAATTATCTTTCTGATGTGTCAGGAGCTGGAAGCCTTGGCTCAGAAAGCCAACTGACAAATCAATAGGAGAAATATTCCACGAGCCATCTGTGAGTGGCTTCTCAGGACTTCAGCAACCTGACTATTGGGCTTTGCAGAATGCCCTCAGGACTGCCAGCTGTCCCATGAGAACAGCAGGAAGCACTGTCAGTGGCTACCCCATCCCTGGCAGCACCCTCCTTACAACACAGCTGGTGCACAGTGGCAAAATATTCCAGCGAAGCTAAACTCGGGAAGGGAAGGGAACAGACTTGAGGCAATACCTACAAAGCCATTGAAATTAACTCTATAGTGAAAATATACTTTACCTTAAAGGTTACAGTGACATTGTTCTGGGAGTTGGTTGCTCTGAATGACTCGATAAACAACTGACTGGAAGGAAAAACCCTGCTTACAGTAACTTACGGTTACACACCCCCGTCACTACCTTGTACAAAATGTAAAATGAACAAAAAAACATGGACAGCAAAACCTCACAGTTGCAAAATCGAGGATTTTTTTTCCAATAAAGGATAAACTGGCATGCAGATAAATTCAGAACATGTCCAGAGAGATTTGATCTTTTATTTGACCAAGAGAGAGAGAGCTGCACCATGACTGAGGAATACATTTCTGTGCATGGAGGACCTTATTTACATGCATGATGTCACTCCAATATTGGACGTGACTCTTCATATTCTACTTTGTCTCAGCTACAATCCTTTACAAACCTTCATAGAGGAAAATTTAAAAAAAAGGCAAAAAAAAAAAGCGTCAGGGGTCTTCTTCCTGACAGAGCTTTGACTAAATTGTCTCAGTTATCAGTCCTTATGTGACATACCACAGCGGTTTTGCTGTTAGCGCTACGCAGTGAGAGAAGCGCATCATCCAAGATGTTACCTGCTGGTAACTGAAATTCATGTTTGCCAATCCTTGTTTGGATGGCTGTACAAAAATTACAGTTTTTGAAGTATTCTGGCAATACAAATCAACCACACAAACAGAAATAACTGATAAATGATCAAAAGAAGCTAAGGTGGTTTAACATATTTACTTTGAATATACACTATAAAAATTTCAACTCACACGAAGCATGCACTAAAAATATTTCCATCACTCAAAAACCATCTAACCACCGCTCTTTTCCCCATTGTGTATTTTACTATTCATATTATTCTTTAAGAGCATTAAGCATTCATCACAGCAGCCCCTGTGAGATAGACAATAGAAGTAGCTTAATTGTTCAAGCAGGGGAGATAGAGACGGGGCTCGATGGGGCTGTTCGCAGAGTACCAGGATGAAGCTCGGTGCCCCAGCTGGCCACCCTTCCTGCAGTTAATTCGTTCTGATAGCGCTGAGCTGTCCCTTTTTCCAGACTCCCAGTTTAAGCCCTCAAAGTCTAGTTCGCTTCAGAAGCTGTCGTGAATGCGCCACGAGTGTCACCTGGAATAAGAAGCTAAACACATCGCGGCCACCAGACACGCGGCCTTCCTAAGAAGCCAGGGTCTGTCAGCCGGGGATTTAACAAGAGGCTACGCGGTGCCTGCTAGGGACGTGCTCGAGCACCCTGCCAACCTGCCCTGCACGCCGTGCCTTCTGCCAACAAGGACAAACACCCAACGTGGGTTGGGCCGCAGGACCCCAGCCCATGGTGCTGAGCGCACCCGGCTCCCTGCGGCCTGCTCCGGCGGTGGAGGCCACGGGAGCCTCCCCGCGCCGTGTCTGCGCAGTGCCAGCCAGTGCTCTTTTCCAGCAAAACAGAGCAAAAATGAGTGCTCTGAGTGATGAGGGCTGACAGGAGATTAGCGGCTAACCTTTGGTATTAGTGAAAATTAGAACGCTTTCCACCAGCCTCGCTTTCAATTAGCTCCTGTAATATCTTCATAGGGAAAAGGATAAGCTCCCTTAAAAATAAATAAATAAATAAATTCAGCCATTACATTTCTAAAGCTCTCAAATTTGGCAGGCCATAGCCCCCGAAGCCAGCTATATTTACAAAACAGGAGTATTGCTAATCTATCTTAAAGGGTAGATGCAAACAGAAGTATCTGCACCATAACTTGTCATGCTTGCGTGAGAGGCACAGATGCCCTGAGTGACGTTATGAAACAAAAGTCATAACCCAACCATACAGTTTTTCTATCCTCTTGAAGGTACAACACTTAAAACTCACAGATGTCACTGAGGTCAGTGGGTCAAACATAACCAAAATTTCAAGAAGAGCTTGAGAACCAGCTCTCAACACATCGCACTGTTTTGTACAGTCCTACTCCAGTGATTTCATAGGATCATTAGGGTTGGAAAAGCCCTCCAAGATCATCTGGTCCAACCACCCCCTACCACCAATGTCACCCACTAAACCCTGTCCCTAAGCACCACGTCCAACCTCTCCTTGAACACCCCCAGGGACGGTGACTCCACCACCTCCCTGGGCAACCTGATTTCAATGAGTTATTCCTGTTTTACTTATGTTTTGCTACATTTCCCAAAATCCCAGGCCAAGTTTCAACTGATAAGCCTCACACACACTTCAGGCTCCACCTCTTCAGTTCCAAGCTCAACCATTTCTCAGATGCCCAGCAACTTTCAGAAATACTTTGAATTATGCCTGTTGTAATCACATTCCTATATTATGCAAGTAAAGATTAGCTTGTCTTCTTCCACAAACATTTTATTAATTAGAATGAACTAATTAGAGTCAGAAAAAAATCAAATGTGTGTGGACTGCATGCCTTTCTAAAATACATGCTTTAGTGAGACTTTTGTTTTTACAGCCCAAATGAATGAAATACAGTAACTCTATCACCCAGAACAATGATAGACTGGGAAACCATGGAGAACAATAATGGAAATAATTTGGAGCCACTGCTATTTCTCTCCATCACTTAATTTCTAGATATTCCAGTCAGATTGATTATTTCAGAGCACTTCCAGGTTGAGATGGCCATAAGATAACACAGTGATATTAATGCACATGCACATTAATAAGACCTCATGAAATCTCAAGGCAGGCAGGACGTGCACTCCTGCCCCACCACCTTGGGTGCTCTCGCCCACTTTGTCCCTGCAACCAGCCTCAGCTTGGCCAAGTCTTCCTCTTCCAGCACTACTGTAGGTTCAACACAGCTGATGCTGAGCCCCAGGTAGTTCAACAGGCCTCCCAAAACAAGCTCTGATGTGGTGCTGGTGGAGTATGTTGAGTACTGCAAGCACATCATGGAGGCACCTGCATTGTCCCCGCGCAGCTATGAGGTAACACAGCTCTTTTTTTCTCCAGCTCAGCAGGGAGCTGGCTGTGAAAGCTGTGCTTGAGCAGCACCGCCGGCATGAATAGCAAGGGCACAGATCATCCACAGCCACAAGGGCATGGACAATCCACAACAGACCATTTACCAGTGGATAAGTAAGAGCTGACTGCATCAGAGGTCACGGTACATGGTCATTTCTTGCTTACAATCTCCACAAGCCCATGAAAATTTTACCAGAATATGGTTTTAGGACGATGATAAAAATCAAGCTGTTAACGTTAAATTGAATTACAGCAAATAGACGACAAAACTGTATAACATAGATCTCTATATTCACTAAGAAATTTGTTAGAGTTGGAATAACTTTAGAAATGGTCTGCTTTACTCTGAAGAGCTATTCTTCCTTCTTGCTTCAGACTGTGGCTGGTACGTTCAGTGACAGTTGGAAGAAGCAACTGTGACAAAGGAGGGAGTTGTTAGGTCTTCAGAGAGGGGTTCTCATCTTTTCTCTGTGAAAGGCCATGATGTCTGTGACAGGAATGAGGAGAGGGGATGAGTCCAGGGAACACGCAAGTTTTATTCACAAGACAAACAGCCTTTGCAGTAGGGTAGTTAGATACAGCACAGCTTTCTAAGAGTAACTTCACAGCAACAGTAATGTTTTAAGATATATCTTATTATTTCCCTCACCAAGTAAGTCCATCTAAAAAGATTATTTTTTTTTTTAAACTAGAAACAAAATTAATCATCTGTGCCTTTACACAAAGTGAAAAGGTAAACCCCAGCCACACAGGTGCACAGCCTAAGTAGCCTTCTGCCACAGAACCTGAAAGTCGGGGCGACAGCACTGCCACCACACTTCCTAATAACCAAACCTCAGCAGCTAAGGAGAATTGTAAGTCCACTCCAAGACACTGATTTTCCTTTGGAAGGAAAATCCACGGCTCCTTAAAGAGTAAGATGTGCACGTGGAGGGGTCTGGCTCCACACAAAGAAGGGTGCTTTGCTGGAAGGCAATACCAGTACGTGCTCGTCAGGAGGGCATGCTCCCTAAGGAGCCAGGGCTGCTGCGTACCAAAGGAGGCAGAGTGCAGGCATATACGGGCATTAGTGTACACAGGCAGAAGGCAAGCTGTAAGACACGAAGTATTAAGTGCCTGCTTTCAGGGAGTCCTGTAGGCAGAGACCAAGAACCAAGATGAGGTTGAAACAATGCCACAGTATTAGTATTTATGTGCTACTTGGAGAAAAACTGAGAGAATATTTTTGCTGTTGCAAGAGAAATAGATGTTGATAGTGGAAAATAGCTACATCAGAGGGGATACCCCAAAATAATTACTTGCCTTTTTTTTTTTAATGACATCTAGATATTTGAAAACCATCTACACCACAACATAATACAGACACAATTATTCCTCTCTGAAGACAACACATCTGTAAAAATATACGTATACACACAAAACCTGAATATCATGTTATGCCCATTTTTGTAATATGCAAGAACCTTACAAAAGATTGTAGTCCTAAATGCAGTTACCCATAACTGAATTTTGAAATTTTTATTAGCTCTACAGATGACTTAGCCTCTTGCCATTTTTTAGTCTGCAAAATGAATTCTATTTCATTGCACAATAGCTTCTCAAGAAATTGGGGAAAATTTTATAGTCAAAATAAGCTGAAAACTATATTGAATAATTTGCCTTATGCTACTTGTGATATAGCTCTGGAGCTCATATATCCAGAATTAAGCGCTAGTACAGTAAGATTGCCCCTGTTCAAACCCAATGCCATGCATTTCCAAGGGTTGCACAGGATTCTGTGGTCAGGATAACCCTCAAAGGAAACTGAGATGAAGCATCTAGGCATTTTTATTATTACAAATAGGGAAGGGAAGGGAAGGGAAGGGAAGGGAAGGGAAGGGAAGGGAAGGGAAGGGAAGGGAAGGGAAGGGAAGGGAAGGGAAGGGAAGGGAAGGGAAGGGAAGGGAAGGGAAGGGAAGGGAAGGGAAGGGAAGGGAAGGGAAGGGAAGGGAAGGGAAGGGAAGGGAAGGGAAGGGAAGGGAAGGGAAGGGAAGGGAAGGGAAGGGAAGGGAAGGGAAGGGAAGGGAAGGGAAGGGAAGGGAAGGGAAGGGAAGGGAAGGGAAGGGAAGGGAAGGGAAGGGAAGGGAAGGGAAGGGAAGGGAAGGGAAGGGAAACATAACATCATGGAAGAAAGTTGCTCTTCTTTCCATGCCTCAGTCCACATGCACGTCTCCCAAGCAATACACGAGTTGCTCCTTCAAACCAAAACCAAACAGCAAACTCTCCTACCTCACCTCTCCCTAGCCACTACTTAGTATCAACCCACAAATTACTTCTTCACAACCCTCAAGCCTGACTTGAGGACTCATGTCAAAAAAGCTCAATAAAATTTTTGAAAATTGATTCAATGGATTATTGAGATGTCGCCGCACAAGAACATGAATTAAATGTGCAGATAAATACATCAGTTTTTGCACTGCTGAACATGAAAACTCATTCTGTATATCATTTAAATGGATCACTGTGGCATCAGGAATGCAGCAACATTTTGAATGGCCCCTGAACACATGTAATAAACAGAGACTCTAATATATCGTTTTAGTGTTTGTTCCATTATTCCCAGGTTATAATTAGTGTTGATTTTAAATATATTTGTTTTTAAAATGCTACTACCAAGCAGCTCACTCTCATTGCCACATTTTGACACGTACATACAGCATTTGCTACACCACGAGCTGGCTAGTTATTTAGCCTGTCATAACACAAACCTTGAGCGAGAGGCAAAGAAATCTCTCCTGCTTTATCAGTTAAGAGATTTCAGCTGTTATGAATATTTGATGCTGTACGTAATTACTAACACTGAAAATAAAAAGATGAAATGCCTGTCTGATGTGTTAGACCAACAACATGATATCGTGAAAGGGGCTGTCACAGCCCACTAATGGGGAGGAAATGCTGCTTGGAAAGAACAGTTACTCTTCCCAAACAACCACCTCTTTTGAGATTTGGGCTTTTTCTTAAAAAAAGCATATTTCAGATTAATGTCCTATGCTAGGACATAAAAGTGTAAGTGAATATATTGCTGTATTGAATTCTCCTTATCTGAAATACACATCCTGTTACATAGAGCTGCATGCAACGCACAGCACGTCTTCCCTTACAAATTCATCCTCGTTATTGCTTGTGACCAGTACACTTAGTCATTACCACATTAAAACTAATAGGTCACCTAGATAGGAGAGAATAAATAACTAAAGCAATATTCACAGCAATATTTTTAATCCTTAGTTATGCCAAAGGATGCAACAAGTTAATTTGCACCAGAAATTACCCAGACTCAGGCTGAAAACTTGAACCTGCGAGGAAGCTCTGGCTGGGCGTACTTGCTGCCCTCAATCCCACGTTACTTGGTATATATGACAAAAACTAATGATGTGTATATGAGAAAATGTATGCCCAGCAGAGGTGATATATTTAGAAAGAAGAAAAAAAGTGTGAAATTAAACCTAAAAATACCAATGGAATAAATGTAAAGGAGTTCAGTCCTCTTACAGAGTCTAAGACGTAGAGTGCTGCTTTAGCTTGAACACCATCCGTAGACCCCTTTTTTCTTCCACCCTCTGCTTTTGTAGAATTCACTAAACTCCCTATTTCTGCCAAATAGACTGCAGGATTATTTTCTTTTCTTTTATCACCATACCCCACACAACTTGTGGCAACACCCCTCCTTTGCTGCCTAAGCAATTTATCATAACCTTCAAGAAATATTCTGCCATAGCCATAACATAGTTTACAATTGCCACTAAAGCCCATCTGATACAAAATGTCAGTAATGCTTTTATCTTCTTACCATCTGTAAATGGCTTTCCACTTGAAATTTCATAAGCTATTTTAAGAATATTATGGTTATTTGCTTTCTAACACTGTAGTGTAGGCGTTCAGATCCAATTTCATGTTCTTTTCTGCTTTCTAATTTTGCTGCCTGAAGCGTATTTACTAATGTATGCAAGTTTCCAATCAGGATGGGAGAAAAACTGGTCATCCTGCCAAAGCTCCACCAGCAATCCCCAAAACAGTTGGATAGCTCTGCTTCTCGGTAAAGCTAACAAATTGACATTTATATGTCACCAGGCTTCAGGATCAACACTGCAAGAGACAAAGAAAAACTTGCACCTCTCTTTGAATCAATGTTTCTATCAAACTGCATAGCCCAAAATTTTTACAAAAGTGACCAATTCTTGTTAATTCTTGAGTATCTAAGAGCATCCCTTAACTATTACACAACTGTGCTTTAGGCCTTCATTTTTACAAAAATTTGGCCCACTTTTTTTTTTAAAAAAAAAAAAAAATCTCTTGACAATACCTGCAAGTTATATTTATTACAAAGGAATCCAGTTGCAACCTCGTTGATGGTCGTGGGTTGAAGAAGATGTCATGGCTGTCAGGATTCTTCTCTGAGGGAGTACACCTTTGTGTGGAGTTTATAATTATCTCATCTCTTTTATGTAGTTTAACGACTGTGAACATCACTGATTTCTCTCCATACACATTTATACTACCTATGTTTAAACCAAAATCTCAAACTTTTTAAGACTCAGGCTCTCCTACTATTATTCATGTTTTTGTCACTTTGCCACTGGGTTATTACAACAAATCCTACATGGGCAAACACCATTAAAACTTTCTGAAGTTTTATAGAGAGTCTCTGCCTGCTTGCTAAGACTAGTACTACCAAAGTACCTTGATGAAAAAGTACATGAATATGTATGATCTGCAACCTGCATTGCTTGTATATTTGTTTCCTAGCAAAATTTAAGATTTTGGATTTCATGTGTATTTTAAAGTTTGTTTATTTAAGAACATTACTTATTTAAAGGGAGTTTCTCTTGCATTCACAATACCCATTCACAGCTGGTCAGAACTAACACAGTCAGTTTTGTTAGTTTTCAGAGCATGAACCAAAGCACTTACCCTGTCCTCATTTCAGCGCAGACTTTATGTACCCATGTGATATCTGCACTCCTTTACTCTTGCAAACATGCAGGACAGCATGCAAACATGAATCCAGGGAGAAGGTGGAACTCAGACTCAGCTTCATTAATAAGAGCCACCTACGTCCCTTTCAGATGGTCAAAGCCACTATCCACAGGACTACTGATGATGCACAAACTAAAGAGACCTCAGGCGTGGTTCACGTTGACCACAGACATCTTTATGAGTCAAGGAAGGGGTTAAAGAAGGTCACCAAAGTGATGGTGAATATCTAAGTGACTCTGCACACCTAACCACAAACACGCTGCATGCTGGCCTGTCGACATCGCACCAGCAATTCAGGTGCTGCTGAAGACAACATGAAACCTGCAAACCAGCAGGAGGACTGCAGGCAATGGCAAAAATGAATCAACAATGAGCTCACGATAACACAAATCATCGTCCTTCCTATTGATGCAGAACCATGCAGAGACATCATCCTGGTAGTAACGCCAAAAGAGCTGCAGAACTTAATGTAAGCAGAGCCCATTATCTAGTGTGTTTTCATTAGCCAGAAGTATATGGACTGAGGCTCTTACAAATAGCACTTCCCAAACTGCATTGCTGGCCATAATTTCCCCTGAACTGAGTGGGTAAATAATAGTGGAAACTAGGGATGACCACTTACAGGTGACCGGGGCAGCACTCATCCTTGTATTCTTTGGCTCATGCCAGCGAGCTGTTGAAAAAATAAAGGGCAAATGTAAGGCAGATCTCATCTCCATCACCACTGTCCTGATGCTGAAATTCTCCCCAAACAGCTATCCCCCTTCTCCCAAGCACAGGCATGCAGAACCCGCTGCAGCTCCCAGCAGCGCACGCAGCCAGGCACAGCTCGTCTTGCATTCCCAGTCTGGCTACAGCTGGGCCAGCATTTGTATGGCCACGACCAAACACAGACCCATGCACTGCACGTTACCGTCACGGTGCCCAGACACAAACAGCAGCAAATAACTTTGCTTAGATAAGAGTATAATGCCTCTTTTTTTTAGGTTCTTTTTCCACGGCCTGCAAACTCTTTTTCTCCTCCATGGGAACGATTCAGAACATCCCCAGAGTACCCCAGGATTACAGCCCAGAGCACACAGCTCAGTTGCCTAACTCGGTGTGGAGATTTTTGTGTCCTGAAGGTAAATTTATGCACAATGATACCAAACATTGTCACCTGAGGCCCTTTATAGATCCAGTCTTTGTTCTCAAGCTGCCCCTTACCCTGAGTCAGTACCTGAGCCTTGATTATGGAGCCTCCGAAACTCATTTCTGTAGAGAATGAGAGGTCAAAGAGAGCCCACAGTGTGAACAGACCTTACGGACAGGTTAATAGGATACACCTTGTCTGTCCCAAACCAACAGACTCATGCAAAAGAGGTGAGATGGGCCCAAAGGAAGCTTCAGATACCAGTTTACTTCAGCACTTCTATGGGGACTATTCGGTAGCAGCCGAACAACGCCTTTCAGCAGAGGGCTGTTCAAAGCACAAAAATCTCTACCACCATTTGCTTTCTTCTTATGCTGCAATACCAGTAAAAGCGTTCTGTGAGACGACTGAAAACTTTAAATCCCATGTTTTATGGCTGCATTGCCTTGGGATCACATTTAGAAATTTCTAGTGATGACCAGAAATGGATTTTTCAGTACCGCTCCATTTTGCTCAACAGTTTGGGCAGCATTTGAAAAGTTGCATCTGCTGGAAGTAAACTCTGGCATCACAGTCACTTTCACTCCCATTTTGCTCTGCTCCTGGCTAGCAAAGCTTGAGAATGTTGTCCTGACTTCCTTCTGTAACTATCTGTGAGATTCCTGCGAGGGGCCAACTTTCCATGACTCTTGATAACAACACCCTCCAACCAGCCACGGGCCGATTAGTCATCAGGCAGTGAAATAGCTCTTGGCACCACATCATGGTCTGCCACCAGAGGGCTTTTCAAAAAATAACCTATGGTGCTCCCAGTTTGGAGTCGATACCAAAATTACAATTGATAATGACACCGCTGCCTGAAATACTGCTAAACCCAATTGAAACCAATGTATGTGGTCATACGGCAAAGATCCCGTCCCTCCAGACCCATCCAAAAAGTCAACACACACTTCACGTTGTCTATTTACAGCTACCTACTTGGGCTGAGATTCAGATATTAACCAGGGAAATACACAGAATGAAGGCAGACCAAGAGGTGCAGGTGGCAATCTGGAGCCTTGCTCCGGCACAAATCGTTGAAGAGTGAAGTGACTCCACTTTGGGGACGTGACAGAAACTGTGTCTGGTGAAGTGCTACTTGTCCTGCCTTGTGTCCGCCCCCAGCCTCCACTGCCTTTGAAGAAATTTTTACAGTCTGCAAACAGAAAAGGTCAGGACTCTGCATTGGAAAGGGAGAGACAAAAACTAAGAGATGAGTTTGCTTGACCGGTTACACGTCAGACTGGCAACCCACACTTCCAAAAACGTGCCCTATCCCCCCGGCTATGCTACCCAGGGCAGGCACTGAAAGCTCATCTCTTGAATCCAAGCAGGCGTGCTAAAAGGCAGGTAAGAAGCCTGACTCAGACTTAGTGATCTCAGTAATCAAGTACCCACAAAGAAGAAAGACTAGAGTTTTTGTTTCCACTTGCTGGAATAAGTATGTTTTACAATATACCCTCAACAGAAAAAAAATAAATCAATTTCTGCAAATTACTTGTAACTTTCTAATAGTTCTTCCTTGTTTTCTCAACAACTTTTTAGAAAATACAGACTTCTTCAAAAAGCTTCTGAAATTAAAGGATATTCAACTTTGTAATCTTAATTAAAAGTAATGTTTATCCTACGTTCCAAGTACTCACATTGGGTTACCAGAAGTGACCATGAGGAATACTGCTGCTACTTTTTCTTTTTAAAAGGATTTTGGAAGGAAAAAATAATTCATTCTATTAGTGGATTTAAAAAAAATGTTTAAAACAAAGACAACCCAAAAACCAAAAACCAGACACAGGACAAATCTATTCACCCTTTATAATCTGTGTCTAAATAGCCCTGCATTTGCTCCATGAGGTTATGCTTGGGGCGGTCTGCTCCAGCCGGGAAGAGCCAGCTGCTGGGGCAGCAGCTACCCAAGGCCACCTCCAGCCCCTTCCAACCCCACAGCAGCACATCCCTTTGGGGCAGCTGCTGGCTCGGCAAGAGTTCTGTTCATTGGGGAATGCGCCCTCCACAACATTATGGTTTTTAACAACCTTACTGGCACTTTCCTATGATAGGCTCTGGAAAATGGCAAGCTGGCCTAGATCTAGTCTTACATAAAGACAATGATAAAATATACTGAAGCTTGTCACAGTTTTGATACTGCTTTTATAGGCAACCTTCGTAGTCTAAACATGTGGCTTTGGGGGGTATTTTTTAATACATGAGTTTTTTAAGAAGTCTTAAGTTTTCAGCTTGCCCACTTGGAAGTTGTTTCGGGGAGAGAAAAAGAATAAAACCAGACCAAAAAGAAAGGTAAAGAATGAAATAGCTCTTTACGTGAAGAAGTCTGGTATCTTTATGTCATACAGGTTTCATCTGTTTGCAACAGTTTTGCTGATTATTCAGGTATTCCTATACATTTCCAGAAAAATGATAAGCAGAAAAAGTGATGCACGAGAAAAAAAAAAAAAAAAGTTAATTCTAGCATCAGCCAGGCCCTGGCCTCCCGATATTAGTTCTTTCAAGTACTGCAGTGAAGCGATGCTACACAAGCCCCTTGCAACTCTCCATGAATGTATCAAGGTCCCTGAAAGAAGGTGATGGCAAATATTCCACTTTACGGAGTTACAGCATGTGCTCGGGCACACAGCGCAAGCTACTCAGAGGCACACAGCAAGTCTGTGACACACATAGGAGATTTAACCCAATTTGTCTCAAAGATTTTTAATTGCTGGCTCATTCTTCTTCCTCACAGGATGATTATCAAGGAATGATATTAGAAGAGACCAAACCTTAGCCTTCAGTCCAAATTCCTTTGTCTTGTGGATTTCATCCAGACCCACAGAATATTTAAATAAAATTCTGTTGCACATTTTTGAAGCATCTCTTAAGACCGGTAGAATATGGGAAAAGTTGCCCTCAGCTACTATATTGTGTCATATAAACACATTTTTAAATGAATGTATAACTAACTTGACAGACCATAAGAGCTTCATCAAGCCGGCCTGTAAAAATAGACATATGTGCATTTTCTAAAGCATGCAGTTTCATAGGCCCTGCAGGTGTTCCTGTATTACAAACTTTAAATGCCTAGAAGCATTATACAGGAAAGGCATCTAATTTTACAGACGTGCCAATAATTCTGATTAACGTGTCTCTTCCGTTTGTTTCACAGTTATAGATCAAAATGATAATTTGGCTATTAAGGCAAGAGGTTACTCGGACATATCATAAAATATGTAGCTGACCACTAGAAAACAGCATGGCATATATATTATTTTAAAAATCAAAACTACTGATCACCAAAACCAGTATTTTTGAACTGAAAACTATGATTAAACATTTCCTTTCAGTAAATTCATAAAAAGTGACAGCTTTATCTCCACCAGTGAGTTTCATCTCACAGCCTCACTGGAATTTGCATGACTTTTTACAGACTACAAAACTTCAACCTTCTTTCCACTCCCTGAAGCGCAATCAGTTATATGCATTCAATTCCTCACTACATAAACACAGAAACCGATGTCAAACATAAACTACACTCAGAGAAGTTATCTTTATAAAACATTGCAACTGCAGAATCTATAATACGCAACTTGTGTAAGAAAACCTAGGTTAGTTTTAAACAGAAAATCTTTATTACCTCAGACGTAATCCATAACAAACACTGAGACTAAAGCTAAATTCACCCCTTCATCCAAAAAAAAAAAAAAGGGTAATTCTACAGCTCTATAAACTATTTTGTCCTGGAACGCAGAACACAAGTTAAACAATGTCAGTTCCTAGCCAGAAGTAAATATAAAGTAGAGTTTCCGGAATGAATGCGTAAATCTTCTTGGCTCTGCCTTTACATTTTCAAAACAGTGCTTGTGTTTATATTCTGACCTTTGTATCTCTTCCAATTTAAAGCAAAACAAAACAAAATCACAAAGAAATACTTTTACTCAGCAATAACCAGACTCATCTTACCTTCCCAGTGCAGGTTACGGTAATATGTAAGCGCTCTGAAGTGTAACAGCAATTGTGTTTCTGTTCTGGATATTTAGGAAGAAAGACTGCCTTTTTGCTAAAACTGGCATGTCAAGTTTAAATTAGTTTCAGCACAAATCACTGAAACACTGGGAACAAGCAAATGTCATTTCATTTTGCAAATGACAGACCAACTCATAAAAAGGAGCAACAAATAAGGGCTACTGCATAATCTGCTGCCACTAATCAGGGTTAGTAATAAGTACCTCATTTCGAGAAAACTGCTTCCTGCTTCATTTCTTTAGCTTTTTTTTTTTTTTAGTTCAAGGAAAAGTTTGTACCGTGATATCATCCATCTGCTTGTTCCCGTTATCTTCTGAACTAGCTGAACGATTTCAATTGAATTTTACAATGAGGAAAGACCCAAAGAAAAGAAGTTCTTAGGAATCTGTAAATATTAACAGCTGACACCAAACCACTATTCACCATGAAGGAAAAGTCCCAAATTCAGTACCGCTCTGCCTCCTTTGGCTGGTCGGCCAGCTCAGCAGTACAAGGCAACTCCAAACGGCAGGACTGGACGGCTCTGCATCAGGCACTAAGGTGCTGTCCCTGCCTGCACGCTGTAATTTACCTTTAGTAATGTGCTTCCTGAATAAACCTAAACATTGCAAGTGTATGATGCACGCTCCATGTCATACGCCAGCTGGCTCTTTCGAGCCATGAAACACTTTCCTACTTTCCCCTGCACAACTGAACTGAACATATCCCAGCACCATACTGGCTGGTACAGCTTTACACAGTGACTGATTAAAAGAAACAAGAGTTACATGCCACTTCAGATGTTCAGTGCTGTGTAGTCAGATTCTTTAGTACTTCCCAAGCAACTGTGCATCACCTTCAGCAAATAAAACATCAAAATTTCAAAAAAAATAAAATCCCATTTAAGAGGAGTTTGCAATTAACGCTGAAGTCGAGACATGGGATTGTAATCCACCAGTTTCTCCCACAGCCACACACGGTAATTCCTTCCTCTGAAATAAAACACATCTCAGAAGGCACAGAGGAACCCAGGCCTCATTTACTCCTGGGTCGTCTTCCCCTATCTGGTGTCAGCTGTAACGACAGCGAGCGTTGTGTGAGAAGTGTAGAGCTCACCCTGCTCCTTTGGGCTGAGAAGTGTGATCGTGCACGTTTTTGTGATTTATCCTCCATTGCTGTCAAGGAAAACTGCAAATCAGCCTTTACCTCAAAGCAAGGAAATCTGACGTTAGCCACTGACTGAGTTTCGGTTTAAAAAGCCGGTCAATCTTCTTCATTTCCCATGTTACAAAAAGCAAAAGAAGGAAAACACAATACTTGACACGCTCGTAACAGCAACAAAATGTGACAAGCAGAAGTGTTACTGTATTTTAGTCTGTTACTGTATTTCCCTGTCTCTTCCTACAGTTTGTTTCTTTTCCCCTCTCTGCCCACCTAGTGCCCGAGAAGGTTCCTTAAACAAAAAATAAAGCTGAGATGGAGGAAGTAGGTTGCAACCCACTGCGTTATTCTTATGCTCTGTATAACTTCCCTAGAAAAACCCTTTCTGTGGTGGAAATGGATCAATGGCATCCAATTTTGGCATTAATATGGAAGTTGGCCTTTCTAGTTGTATTTACAGAAGTTCACATTACGGAACTTCTAGAGGCTGTGACACAGTACCAAAACTCCCCTAATACACAGTCAGAGAAGACAAACTACTACTAGCTGTATGGATGGAAAACAGCCCGCTGTCTCAAAAGCTCAAACTGTTCTGATTGAGACTTCCCCAGATCCGTAGACTTCCCAATCACTGTAAGCACCATAAAGTCTACAAATGTGCAGAACGCAATGACTTGAACAACAGAGTTAGAGAAAGCCTGATAATTGTTTTCCTTTGATTTTTAATTTTTTGAGACTGTAACTTGAAATGACAGACAGGCCACGTGCACATGACAATGCACAGACAAACAGCGAACTGGGGCCCACTTAAAAGAGCGGCTCCATTTTGTAAGTGTTCTAAGAAAGCAAAACCAGAAGAGAAAAGTACTTCTTTTTGGAAGGTGGGTAATGGAAATGAATGTGTCTACTCCCACCTCACCTGCCAGCAGCAGCTACATTCCAGTAGAAGGACAAAACTGATGTTAGCAAGGGAGACGTGCAGATAAATACCGCAGATTTTCCCCAAGAATTAAGGCTTGTAGTATCTGAGAATAAATAACCATCTATCTACTTTCCGAACAGTTTTTTATGCATGCATTAGCCATTAAATAATATTTCCTGTAGGTTGAAGCAACAGGAAGGAAGAAAGACTTATCTCTATATTTAAATTCCCTCCCAAATGCTTAAATAATGTAGTGGTGAAGGCTAGATCGGTGTTTCTTATGTTTTGAGTACCTATTAAAAACCAATAGAGACAGACAGATTATCAGCTAAACAATAGCTTTTAGAGAAAGATGCCCGAGCATTACTCAAAGGTATTGAACGAAATGGCTGAAAAGAGAAAACACCACGCATTAAGAAGAGAGAAGAAAAAAAGGAAGAAGGAAGAAAAAAACAGAACCCGAGATAAAATTATCTCTAGGTCTAGTACTAGAGATACATGAAAAAGCGGATCTGTAAAGGCACCTGGATCCTAATTCCTCGATTTCAATAGAAATGAGGCAGAACAGGGTAATAAAATAAAACAAAATAAAAATTTGTCCCTCTAATTATAGTGGTCTGTTACTGAAAACCTACATTTTTAAATACCTATTCATGACCAAAAAATGGTTTTACTAGAACAGTACAAAACATGTTCAAAGCCTTAAGAAAATTAAGATATGTCTATAGTACACTTTTTTTTTTTTTGACTGTAAATGTGATGAGTTTCACAAAAATTGTTTTGGAAAAGAACAACAAATCTCTGTACAATCCCAGCTCTGAATTAGACAATGTTTTGGTCCTTGTAGTTCTTCACTGTTGTTAATCTAGGAATGCTGTTTTAATGGGTTCACTAGATTCTAGACATTCATTTGCAGAACCTTACAAGGCAAAAATTTCTTGACCGACACCTATTTCAAGGAGTTGTGACATAGGTCAACAATTTCTACCAAAGGCGATTACCGGCATAACCACTGGAGTTCCTTAAGCTTCAATGAAAAGAAGCGTTACAGCTGCACTGAGAGGATCTAAAGGGGAACAGGGTCAGTGGTGGACGTAATGGGAACCAGAAGGACAAGATGACTGCATTGACAACACAGACTGATTTGTGCGGTTATCAAAAAGAGGCCACCACAACGCTCTCATGGACAGCTTGAGTTCCAGATAATCCATACGCTGCAACAGTTACAAATGCCTGGTAACTCGCTGCAATTGATTTTATGTTTTGCACTAGCATTACAAATCCATCATTAAAATCAGAATGGGAAAAAAAAAAAAAGCACTACACTTTGCAGCCTGCGCTGTCAGGCTCGCAGGTCTGAGTGTTTACACTGGCTTCCAGCTTGTAGCCATCCTGATAGTGAAGATTCTGTACATCTTTTATTTATAGCCTATACTGAGGCTTTGCAAGGAATGTTTTGTCTCCAGTGTTGGGCAAGGATTTCTTTTCTTCCTGTCTGGTATGTATTACAGCAGACATGTCATGTTAAAAATTATACTATGAAAAGACTACCAATATTTATAAAAACACGTTTTACAGCTGAATCACAGGGATTCAGAAAGGGTCAATGCCGTTAAAAAGATCTCTATAAAAGCACGATGGTCTCTGGAACAACTGTGAGCAGGAAAGATCATGTTACTTAATTTCCTTTCAGAATCTATTTTATGCAGCAATTTTCTAGTCCCTACATTAAAAAAAAAGTCTTCATAATATTTACTAATTGACCCTTTTAGCCCATCTTTGAAAAAAAAAAAAAACATTTCAGTCAAATAACGGGAACAGTATGGGTAAGAAAGCTGTTCTCATTATTAGCTTTCACCCTCTCAAGCTCTCAGCTTCAAATTCTTGCTCTGATTTTTTTTTAATATTAATATCATTAAGCAGAGACATTTAAGAGGCAAACAAAAGTGAGAACACTTTATGTTGTTAAAGCGTGTTTTTACCACGCTACCTTCCACCATCCAGAGCGTTACAATAAGGCAAGGCTGACTAAATTTAAATTTGGAGCTTTGTATAGTTTCATTCATTATCATTTCCTCATTTTACCTGTGGTCTGTAAATTACGTTTCCGAGCAGCGATGCTAATAGGATGCCTCTTATGGGAAGGATGGGAAACTGTCACATGGCTGTTGTTCAGTGCACTCCATTGTGCCTTCGACCTGCATTTTACCTCCCATACACTTCAGACACCTTTGCCTGGCTACATCCCCCTTCGTTTCAGATCTCACACTTCCTTGTGTGACATGGTATCATTTAAAATGCTGAACTGGACATCTGATTAACAGCAGACATTTCATCAACATCATAGCCTTGATGTAGCTCAAAAACTGTACTTCTAGCCTACTTGCTATATCAATCTATATCTGGATTAATGTATTACACTCCCCAGTGACTGCAACTAGAAATTCTGTCTGAATATGTCTTCTATTTTTACCATAAAATGCACTAAAAACTTGGAATAGAGCTCTTAGATTTTTTTTAGTAAAAAATAGAATTGACAAGTATGAAGCCTTTCTTTGAAGAGAAATGTAATTGACACCAGTCAATTAGCAAAGCAGAAAATAAAGAAAAAACAAAGGACAGTCGAGGACAAACAATTTAGCTTAACAACACCTCATTTAGTACTATGACTGAAAATTGATCCATAGAACAAAAATGTACTCTATATAGAAAAATATTAAATAAAACACAAAGTTTGTAATTACTTGTCATGACTGAAATTCACAATAAAAACTTCCTGTTTGGTTCCACGAAGTAAATAGTTCTTTTCCAGCAAGTAAAAGGGTTTACTGAAGGGGTTCCCTGAAAGGAAAGGGGCTGTCAGTATAAAACCTCTGCATAAAACTGTCTAGAATCGTCTGTTCCATCATCAAATGTCAAAGAAAAAGAAAAAAAAAAATATATATATATATATATATATCTCCCTTAGACTTATCATAAGACTGTTATCAAGCAACACCCAAACGCATGTTTATGGTAGTAATACCTACTTGTAGGTGTGCATACTCCTTTTAACACATTTACCTGGCATACAGTAACTCATGCATACACTGGTTTTATGCACCCATATCCATATAGCAACCTAAAATATAAAAATCCATATGATAAATGTATTTTTATATTAAATAATACCTCTATAGCAAAAAGCAAGCAAACAAAAATCCTCTTTTTCTTTTACATCATGTATGTCAAGACCTATTCTAGCAGCAGAGACTTCTCCACAAAGCCTTCTCCCTCCTCCTTTCACCTTCCTAAAATCATTCACCTTTTTGAAGTACCAAATTTCCCCATAAGTACACTCACTCAAAGCTCAAATGAAGAGCTCAAACCTGGAGAAAGAATAGTTCTTCTAGGGCATGACTTTAAGGCGTTCTCATTATCAATGTAGTTGGTGAAATAACCACTGCAATTTTGATTAAGCACTAATGAAAGGGACGTTTAAAAAAGGTTTTGTATTACATGTATAATTCAATATATAATTTTGAATTAAAATCATTTTCACTTTCTTGATGATGGCCATTAACTATTATTTTTTTAAAAACAGAAAACGGTTGAGAACAATCTCAATTCCCCATGACAAACTCAAGTTGAAACTTTCTTTCAGCTGTTCCATGTTTGTTGAATTTGTTAAAATGTTCATGTTAGAATGTAAGTGCACTGGGACAGGCTCCCCAGGGCAGTGGTCACAGCACTGAGCCTGACAGAGTTCAAGAAGCATTTGGACAATGCTCTCAGACACATGCTCTGATTTTGGGGTGTTCCTGTGTGGAGCCAGGAGTTGGACTTGATGATCCTTGTGGGTCCCTTCCAGCTCAGGATATTCCATGTTTCTATAAGCGTTACAAGTCTCCAGATGCGGTAGTAAGAGGACAGATGAAGATGCCAAAATATTTTAAAGATCTTTCACAGTCAAATGGGCAAGTTTACATTCATCACCTAAAATTAACGTTCAGTGTCTTTTAAGTTTGCATTTTTGCTTTTCAAAAATATATTTACAAGGCAACCAGAATTTCAATAGGAAAATCAGGACATGAGTTTAGGGTGTATACATGAGGAGAGAAGGGTTACATTTAGGTAAAGGAAATAAGAGCAGAGCATTAAATTCTCTTTCTCCGTGAGTGCTCTCTTTTCTTCCATCTTCTTCCCCTTACTTCACTTCTGTGCCTTCTCCTTCTTCTTGTCTTCAGCTTTGCATTTTCCTTACCACACACAGAATCCTTTTTTGCCTCTGCGCTTTGCCTTCTACCTTGCCTTCTTGTTTCTCTCATCAGTGTCCTGATAAATGAAATCTCCCAACCTAGCGGTCATCTTTGATACTGGAAGAACAGAAACAGGGAAGCTGCCAGTATTGTACCTTGATTAATCTGTACCTTGTGACCTGAATGTGCGGTTTCCAAACCATATGCTCCAGATTTACAGGAGCAGCTAAGGCCAGTGAGTCTGCAGAGACTTCGCTATTTAAGGTAGATTTCCCTCAAACCGAGGGAAACAGTTCTGGTGAACAGAATGCCATACTTTTGCGTAACAGACTGGGGATAAACCCTGAGATGTGCATGTATTAAACCAAGCTTAACTTATTGATAGATGCACAAAGCACCAGTCTGTGCAGGTTATAAACACTAGGCTACTACACTGGTTTTTATTTTTCTTGTTGTTTTGTTTTCATAACTTCAACAAGAGTACATTCTAAAAATAGGTGCTTTCTTAATGCCCATGAATATGTTTATTCTGCTTACTTAAAGAAAAAATAAATTGTTTTTCCACTCATCCAAAAGCATAACCAGGAGTACACATGGAGAACAAAGTGTAAGGTTTCTCTGGGAAACTGAACCAAAGTCAGTGACTGACACAGAACTCCTGGAAGATTGAGTGAGCCAGTTTTCCTTTAGAACATACATGATGCGTGCAAGAAACTGAATGGTGGTATGCAAGCGTTAGTGCTGACACTATTTACACCTTATCATTCTTAATGCAATCATTTTAAACTCACGCCAACAGAATTTTATGTCTTCCCATGCTTCCTGCATTAATACCGTTCTCTTTTTTTGAGCTGAGCAGTCAGCCAAAGGCAGTTTCAAGCTGTTTCCTTCAGAGGAAAAGAAGCTGGAAATACATTAAAATATTATTGCTATAGTTTTACTTCTTCTCTGTCTTTATGTCTTAATTTTTTCCCCTGCTTTTCTTAAATGCACAGAGAAACTTTAATAAAATAATAGCCAGTAGATACACCTTCACTCATGCATGCTTTTGTTTTAAGCAGGGACACACAGGTACACTTGAGTGGAGGTTGCTATTATTTCAACTAAAGTCTTATTAAAAACATTTACTTTAAAAAAAGTTGTTATAGCAAAAGTATGATTTTCATCTGTAATTACATACATACACACATAGGAGGTGGAGCCATGCTCCTTACTACGAAGGCTGCTAAACGCTTCCCATTACAAGATCACATTTCCAGTTGCTTATAATTTTGTCAAACTAAGTTTCTGGACTGCAGTTCTCCCAGGCTGAAGAAAACACCTGGGTCAGATTAAGGGAAGGAGAAGAGAGAAGGAGGAGGAAAAAAAAAAGACTAAACTGCCAACTTGCTCAGGCTTGCTTTGTGAAATAACTATTGGCAGAAAGAAGATATTTTAGTTTGCTCCCTTCAAAAATACTGGAGAGCAGTATTTCAAAAAGCTCCATCATTCTTATGATTTACAGCAAGGAATCAAAGGTTTGTGTTTTTGTGACTCTGCACACTGGGTAAGAGCAGGCAGTGGCCATCCGCCATGGCCCCCTGAAACAGCAAGGCACCCGCCCACACAGCTAAAATTCTCCTTCGCAGAAGCTCTCTGCATCCCAAGCATTTGTTTTGAATGGTCTCTGACGTGCGCTGTGTTCTGAACCATACCAGACACAATTTGGAAATGCCCAAGTAGGTATAACCTAAAATTATGCCAAGGAGTATGCCAACAGTGCCCGTGCTCACACACTTGCAACAGGGACTCGCCTGCAACTGGAAACTTCTCTTCTCTAAACTGCATCCTCAGTAAGGCTGCTCCAGCCCAGGTCTGACCAGAAAGAAAGAAGGCATTACTTGTATGCCTGTATTTCAGCTGAGAGAGTGCAGAAATGATTAAAACGTCATTCCTAGAGTTGGCTAAGCCAAGCTTAGACAGCAATGCTTTCAGCAACCACCCTTAATAGCCCAGATTTCAATTTGAAAATACACATTTTTAAGAAATTTACATGTCTTTCTATATGGCCTATGACTTGATATCCTACTACAACCTATACATTTTTGTATTGCCTACTTGCTCTCATTGACCCCTTCCATTACTCTAATCTTTCTCATCATTGCATGGCAGGCCTGGAAGAAGGTTACAAACTGTTCAGTGCTTTCTGGTTTTGTTTAATTCCGGGAAGAAAGCAGCAGGTTCACAGACCTGATGAAGCACCACAGATCATCACAAAGTTGTCATGGACACGTGCAAAGTTTTTTTCCAATGCTCTGGCTTCTACAGTTTACCTATTATTTCAAAATGTATCACATAATGTTCGTATACAATTCAGACTGAACAAAGAAACTAAAAGAAAAGACAAGCCTCTGATACTGTAAGCTAGAATACGTATGCTTTACCTAACATTCAAATAAGATTTTGCTGCTTATTAGTGGGTAAAACTGAGATTTACTGTTGCATTTTAAGCTTGAGTTTCCAGGGAAAGAGCTCAAAGCCACCAACACACCAACAGAACGACACGGGGGAGGAGAGGGACAGCTGAAGTATTTTCCTCTTAAAATACATTACTATCTGGGGAAAAAGCAACATAGTAAAACAAAAGAAAAAGTAAACAAAGGCTACACAACACCAAATGGTACAGTCAACCTTGCAGATTTTGAATTTAAAGAACAACATTTGTCCTAAAAACATCTAATAATTGATATCACGGCTAGACAAAATAGGACTTTTGGATATGAGCACATATTTAAACACAGCTGCTACAAATAATGTGGGTTATTACCCACCAAAACAAGGTACACACTGACAAGTGGCAGTGCAAAGAGAAAAGTATAGTGATTTGTAAATGAACAATTAACTTACTGAGTATTTTCAAATTTTGCATAGACATGGCACAACGCCTTTTAATATGCACTTTAAACTTTCAAAAATTTGGAAGAATTTGCTAAGAGGGGGCTCATTTTTACATGTGCAATGTAATTAAGTCCTATTCAATTTAAGTAATTGCTATTCATATT
Source organism: Cygnus atratus (assembly GCF_013377495.2). NCBI lineage: Eukaryota > Metazoa > Chordata > Aves > Anseriformes > Anatidae > Cygnus > Cygnus atratus. The sequence goes on along the minus strand of NC_066362.1, from coordinate 14,898,117 downwards.
AATAGGAATTAGTTGTGTTCACTGACTAACCCTACTACACCCATGTAGGGCAGTCTAATATAGAAAAAATATATACCTGAAGACCTAAAAATCACTTCCAAATTAAGCAATGTGTTCAGGAAGGGAAAATCTGAATGCCCTGAACTTAAAGAATGTCATTTCAGAGGTCACATTAACTCCAGGTGCCAATGCCAATACAACAAAGTTCCCCACATCAAACAAGGTAGCTGCTTTTTAATTGCATCAAATCAAATGATTTGGGGGACTGATATAACAGACACAGCACAGGACCTGAATGTAGTTCAATTTGTGGTTCATATAGGACTCTTAAATATGAGTACAGTATTATTATTTTTTTAAACAGCTTATGCCTCAGCTCGTCATTTCTAAAATGGAATAATGCTTAAGGACCTTCTGCAATGCAATTCAAGGACAAAATTAATACTGACAAAGCGTTCAACTGCAATGTTTGCAGGTATTTAGAAACATATATTGTAAGGAAAAAAATAAATAAAGAGTTGGACACAACAGCAATTCCAACAAGCTCTCAACAACATCCTGTTTGAATTGCCAAATTAAGGAACACTGTCAAGTTGACATTTTGAACACACTGCCTTAGCAAAAAAGATACTGCCACCAAGTCTGAGCTCCTTGCCAGAGTTTTTTATTTTACATTTAGTTATAAACTTTTCAAATTTGTTTTCCTCTGCTGTATGAGAGCAGTATACAACACAGAGGCAAATTGACTATACAGAAGCAGTTTGATTATTCACAAAAGCAAAAGAAAAAAATGCAAAGAAAGAAAAGAAACTTACATTCAAGAATTGCCACTTACAGAAGCAGAAATTAAAAGCATAAAAGAAATATGCTTTTAAATTGGTATTTAAACCCTTAACAATGATTTAAATACAAGGTTTTATGCCTCCGGTTATTAACAAAAGGCTGAATGGATGCATTGTTATGTCACCTTAAAAGTATACATATTCAGGGCAGACATAAAATTGGAATTTAAAATACACACTACTGCACACGATTAGTAATCACTTGCTATAACTTACTCATTAATTCACCTTCCAGGTGGTTTCACAAATATTTTTGGTTTTGTTACTTCTAATTATTAACTATTCCAACTGCCATGAATTACAAGCCAAAATATAATTTAAAATTCTAAATATATTAGGCTTAAAAATGTGATATTTTTATGCATTTCAAGAAAACTCTTTGGTCAATTAGTTAAACTAAGTCATGTCCCTCAATGAAAATATTGACGATAATCAATATTTTGTTTGTGATCTTGAAAAAATCACAGAAGAATGACTATTGAGAAAATCTTGACTGTGGGTATTGACTATGCTTCAAAAGCTTCTTAAAACGCCCTATAGCCTATGCGTATTACATACATAAAAGTCTAATAAATTCGAGCTCCTTTACTGCACTTCCAGCTCTCCATTCACCAATGATGAAGAGTCCGTTTAGCATTACAAACCTCATGTTTGAAAACCATGCCTAGTGTTAATGAATGGAGGTATTAATTTTATTCTTCCACATTATCCCTGCTTCAGTTTTCAAATACTGCTAAAATCTGGAAATTTGCTATCTCACAGATGATATAATCAGCATTAGAGTTCAATTACCATGTAAATCTGCAGAACCTGATTGACAGATTCAAATTCTCACTAAACACACATGGTATGGCTACAAAGAACAGATGAAAAGAATGCCAACTACCTCACAGCGTAACATAAGGAAAACTTACCCAGTTCTTAAACATCTATGTTTTTTCCTGATAAAACGCACACAAGCCATAATTTTAGAAACTGCACTGATACTCATCAAGCAAACAGCTGGCCTCTGTACTCTGCTAAGCAAATCTCCCTTCAGTACAACCTGGGAGGCTGAATGCTTCGTGGTCTGCTGAGGTATACTTCAATTTCAAGCTGCTCTCAAAAAAAATGCTCAAAAGATGCTCTGACACTTCCTCTTCTCCACCTAGCCTCACTGACTGACCTTTCAGTCAGCCTTCCCGCAACACAAAGACCGAGTGCTACACACCCTTCAGAGACAGCTGCTTCTTGTCCCGCAAATCACACCGATTAGATAAATCGGCGTTGTCTCTAAATAAAGCCTGTCACCCACACAAAGGCGACACGCTTTCAGCTGTGTGCAGATAGGTGTTACTCTGTTACCCTCAAATGAAAGGGGAGATGCTGCAGACGTTTGTTCTCTACTGTCCCCACAGCTACGTTTGCTCCACAGGCCCTCCTGCCGCGCAGAAAATTTCAGCCTGACTTCTAAGAAGAAATTAGGGGTTTAAAATATGTGCTTCATAAAGCAGAGCACAGAAGTACGGCTACGTAAGATGCTTAATCAAGCGTATAAATACAGCACCTCGCCCCTGAGAGGTGTACAAACACCAATGTGTTACTGGACTAATTACAAAACGCAGACTAGCGCTGTCGTGCTCTTCCAGAAGGGAAATGTATAGATGGCCCCTAGGAGGATGCCGTTTATCAGGAGTACTCAGGCCTATGCGTAGGAAGAGAACAGCCCCAGAACCGGGAGCTGCACATGGGCACCCCACCCAGCACACCTGAACAAAAGGGACAAGCCCAGGAGGTTAAAGTTTGGGGACAGCGCTGTCCCCAGCACCGCTGCTTGCTGCCAAAGCAGGGTGCGAGGTGACCCGAACCACCCCCCAGCTACAGAGGGCAATATGTGCCTCACACCCCCTGCTCCCTGGCCGCTGGGCAGCCGGCGATCTGCCCTCGTACCCCTCCATCCTCTTCCTCATCTTCCTCATCCTCCTCCTCCGTCGCTCGCCCCCTTCACACAAACGGGCGCTGTGGGGAGGGGGCCGCAGCCCCGCCGCCCACCTGGGGACACCCCCTGGAGCCCGGGGAAGGGGGATTAAAGGGGAAAACGACCCCTACCCGGGAACTTCTCCTCTTCCTCGCCGCTCTCCGAGTCGGTCTGCATAGGCTCCTCCGCGAAGTTGACCCCGCGGGCGTCCGGGGGGGCCCGGCGCGGCGGCTGGCTGCCCCTGTCATGGCCGGGCGCGGGGGTGCCCGCCTTGCGGCCGCTCGCCTCCTTCTCCTTCTTCTCCTTCTTCGCCGCCGCCTCCTCCTCCTTGAGGCGCCCGAAGTACTGGAGGGCGAACTCCAGCAGGTCCCCGGGCTGGCTCCGCAGCACCTCTACCGTGAAGCCCTGCAGCAGCTCCGTCAGCCCCGCCGGGATGGAGATGCTCATGCCGGGGCCGGCCGGGGGGGAAGGGGAAAAAAAAGAAAAAAAAAAAAAAGGGGGGGGGGGGAAAGGGAAAAAAGGTGGGGGATCCTAGGCAGCAGCGGGAAGGGGGCGGGCGACGGCGCAGGTGGGGGCGGACCCGCGGTGCCGCCCGCGGCTCGGTGCCAGGCGGTGGCCGCAGCCTCCGGCTCCGCTTCGCCCCACACACGGCACGGCGGCGGCGGCCCCGTCCCCGTCCGTGACTGAAACCTCCCCGCCCCCGCCGCCTGCCGCCTGCCTTCCCCCCCGCTCCGTGCCGGGGGAACCTCGCACACATGTGACCCGGGAAACCATGACAACCTCCCGCCGGGGACTGCGGCCCGCCGAGCGCCCCCGCCCGTGCCGCCGGGGGATGAGGGAGGGCGGCCCGGCCCGTCACGGCACCGAGCTTCGGGCCCCGCAGGGGGCTGCTCCCCCCCCCCCGCCGCCGATCTCTCCTCGGCGACCCTGCCCCTCCTGTGTTCCTTCTCCTCTCCCTTTCCCTCCCCAAACCCCGGTTCCCGCAGGGATTTGGGTGCTTCCCCACTGAGGAGTCAATGCCGAGGGCTCCTGTGGGGGGTTTGGATGTCTCCCCTCCTCAGCTAAGCCCCGCAGAGGCGTTTGGCAGCTAATTGCTGTTGTGCTTTTTCGTGGAAGCCTGGTGGGCCACGTACAGGCATAAAAGATACCTCCCGCATCGTTCATATGCATAGATACGCCATATATTCATATAATTTGGGATCGGAGGGATGACGTGGTGCCAGGAAACGCATCCTGTTTGTCAGCTGATTGCCTTAATGTCCATGAAAAGCACAGCCAGAGAAATAAAAAATCCTTAAAAAAATAAAAGTTCAATTTAAACATTGCCAAGCACCATGCTCAGCACAAACACCCTTCATAAGTTGTGATGCAGGGACTGCTTAGCGCACCGGTAAGTAGGTGCTGCTTGTCATCACCTGTGTGCTTACGTGTCGTAAGGAGCAGCTACGGGTCCAGAGTTTTTCCTAAGGCTTTGCTAAACACTTCTTGACAAGTGAGGTCCTTGGAAAGCATGAAAGCTGAACCACCCCCGGATTTGTTATCACCTCTGCAAGTTTAGCCACCGTGTCGGGGGTCCTGAAATTTGTGTTAGAGCCAAGTGAATTAAGTGCCATGAAGTCAGAGGTTGGGAGTACATTGCTGTTTGATAATTGATTTCAGTAGGCATCCACGATTACCTAAACTGCCTTGAAATATACTTCATAAGGGCTTTGGGTAAGATAAGCAGTCAAAATTTGAGTTTGCAAGAGCAAGGGGAATCTAAACAACCTGGCTTCAAGCAAGTAATGTGACAACAAAATGCAGAAATCCCTGTGATGCTTTTCATGCAAATCTGGATCTCAAAGCTATTTTTAGTTAAATTCATTTCCAAATGGAAGCCAATGTTTCCTGTAAAAGAATTTTCAAATAGAGTTTGGTTCAAGAGTTGGATATTCAAAGTGCTATAGACCTAGCAAATTAGTCAAGTGAGTGATCCATGCACGTGTGGGTGATATTACTGCTCCATAGCAGGTAAGAAACACCTCTACCAATGGAGTTGTGGAATGCTGCTCAGCAATGTCTTGTGGCTTTATTTGTCTCTGCAGGAAAAACCTACAGCAAGCCATTATGGAGTACTTATCTGAAGTGAAATTCACTGCTTTTTAGCACTGTCCAGCCTGAGAAATATCTCCATGGTCAAGCTAAGTCCTCTGGGGGTAGACCACAAGTGCACTCTGGGCTGAAGAAGATTGCTCTACCAGCAGGCCCTAAGAATCGCTGCCATTTCCTGCTGTTGGCCAGGCTAGCCAGCACACCCACGCTTTCATGCCATGCCCCAGTGCCGAGATTCCTGACCACATCTGCCCTTACAAAGCACTGCCAGCATATTGGGTAGCCACACACACTGCTAAGGCCAAGAGTCAAGTGCAGCAGGAGGGCTGACACCTGTACATTATGGACAGATGCATATCTTGGTCAGTCTAAAAGGTGTTTTAGCTAAAAATGCCACAGTGATTCATTTAAAATTCGAGGAGCTTAAAAGCCCTCTCACAACATTGAGAGGGCTCACCTGTTTGTGATCAGGTTGAGAGGAAACCTCAGGACTCTGAGGAAACCTCCAGGAAATGTTGACGCTTAGTCCAACTATCCACTTGGTGCCTATGTTCTGTAAGCGTACAACATTTCATTTACTGGAGTCTTCCAGGACTAAATGGATTGTCATCTCTGAGGTCTTGTCACAGCCAGACAAGGCTGTCTATTAATCTAGGAATTTACCAGCAACACAGGGGAGTCTTTCACCATCTATTCAAGGACCTCCTGTGCTTGCTAGAGCTTCCCATATGCTCAGACATCATTCAAGTGAAAGGAGATTCCTTCTCTGAGGACATCGTCAAGAGTCAGTCTTTGATGTTTGTATGCAAAACTGGGACAACTCGAATAAGAGATTCCTAACTGATGGCACCCTGAAGAATTACTCTACTTTAAATTTTTTAAAACAGCCCAAAATATATGTGTCTAGTGAGACTTAGCTTGAGTTTTGGTGTATCTTAAAGAATGGCAGTGAATTTTGTAGTTGAAGTTGGTGTCACCTGGTTTCCTTAGATACTTTCTGTTCCAAGGAGCTTGCCTTGACTTTTAAATTGCTTTCAAACCCTTGTAAGAGGGACAGCTGTCCCAAAATGTGCTATAGTCTAGCAGAGTGAGCAATTAGGTAATGAGAGGATCAGTTCACACCTCTCTGATAAGTTTGATTAATTTTTACTAATTTTCATGTGTCATTCAGCTGTGAGCATCATCTTGAAATGAAAGAGAAAATAAAAACTTTAAAAATCCTTCTGTATTGAAAAGGTATTGGGCAGAACCTTACCTTGACAATTACTGAGAAAATGAAGTAAAGACTTCTGTTGTTTCCTTCCCTCCTTGCCAGTAGATGCACTCTTCATAACACACTGCTTACCAGCTTTGCCAATCTGTCCCTTCATCTGGCTTGAGGTAATGGAAAAACTAGGAGAGTACAGGTAGCAGCCGAGAAATAGCAAGAGCTGTGTCTCCTACATGACTTTTCTAGATATCATGCTTTCGAAAACAGGCTGGGACTGCTCCTGTCAGAGATCAGAGAAAGATCTTGTCTGAGCATGCGGAGGATAATGAACAGAGCACAGAAGGGAGGACAGACTTTCAAGGCTTGTCTTTACCAGGATAAATGAAGATTTAGTAAATTTAATAAACTTGAGCTAACAAAGTCCATCCAACATCCAATAGCCATTTTCCTGCCAGCTTCCCACTGTTTGCCTGATAGAAACATCTTTCTCCAGTGCTTCCAAAAATGTTCTCTCAAGCACCTATCTTCTGATTAACCCTGGCTAAGCTCTGCAATGCAATACACACAGAACATGCCCCATACAGAAGATCAGACGTGCTTTTCTCTAGAGGGGAAAGTAACCACACTACCGGAGAACAGGCTTTTAAAGAAACTCACTTTGTCACCTTCCTGGAGGTAAGAAAAATTATCATTATCTTCTGCTTGGACCAGCTGCACAGCTAGCCCAGAAATAAGAGACCCTGATCTCTTCACCCATAGTATTCTCTGCCCTATGATGGCGACCTAACAGCTCCTGTGGTAGTTCTCAATGGAAAGAGAGTTTGTAGAGTACTGGAGAAAACAGGGTAAAAAGTGGCCCTATGCCTATTGCAACATATTGGAAGACTGACATTTGGGTGCATTTCCTGATTTATTATTATTATTTTTTTAAGATTCTTGCTTTGTGCTACCCTAAACCTTTTGTCCTGACTTTTGAAATTTTAAATGCAGACAAACTTTGTGTTCTGCATGATTAAAAGCTGCTACTGACAAAAAACTTGAATCCCTTCATGCCTTCTCTTTACTTTCAAATCTCTTTATCTTTATGCCTTTGCAAGCTCTTGATCTTGCAATAGCTGATTTGTAAGTTTTGAACAACCACAGTTTGTAACAATAATCACATATCAATTTCTGATCTTCCCAAATGCCTTTAAAATGTCACATATATTTACTTTTTTTTCTTCTTCTTCTTCTCTTCAGTTTACAAACCAGCTCACGCTGGCTTACTGGGCAAATTTTACTTACAAAATGTTCTTATTAACAGATTTTAATGGTAATCATTCAGCCATGGATTCTTTCAGCAAAAACAAACATGCAGCTGTGCAGGTTCATAGTTTCCTGTTTTTCTGTTGTTCTGATTAGAATGATATATCACTATTATTATTCTACCAAAGGCATTACCGAAACCAAATCCATTTGTCAGAAGAATGTTCAGTTCTATCAACAACATAAAAAACTAGTACCTGTAATTCATCAATCAAATTTAAAGATGTTGCTCATAGCTCGCTCTTTTACTGGATTCTTCTGTTCTCCTTCTTGTATGTTTTGTTCTGCCTGTTCTTATTGTTCTGTGGATTTGAAATGTGTAACTCTTCCTGTGCCTAAGTTTATCTAGAATACAAAGGACCAAGTAGCCATTTACATACTCAAGCAAAATTCTTACTTACGTCAATGAGGGTTTTCCATGAGCTAGTAGAAAGGACAAATTTAAAATGTGGGATGGGAGGAATCCACCTCAGAAAACAGAATAGCAGTGAAGTGTTGTAAATGAAATAGCCCCTGCCATTTTCAGTAGCAATTCCTAATGAGCTTAACCTGACCAAAGGTTCAAAGGGTTTTACCCCACCACCAAAATGGCACCCCTGCTAACCCTTCAGCAAGGTTTTCTGTCCTCTCCCTTGTATCATCTTTCAGCACTTGTAGGAGTATGTGGTCAATCAAATTAGACACCTGACAGATCTGAATCATCATGCTGACAAAAGAGTATCAGACCATTCTTTTATCATCAATTCAAATTTAGTTTGGCTTACACTTGCCATGAAACAGAGTCTTCAACCAACCTTGTTTACTGCGATAAGGTCAGAAGAATTGCAGAATATCATATTTTCTGACCTCAAGTCTCTTACTTCTCCACTCACCCTAGCCCTTTTTAGCCCAAAACTTGGCTTTCCAGGAACTGTGAGCTTCATGACTTATTGTGAACGCTGTGTACAATGGTTATTTATTCAGTGAATGAATGGATGTTGATTTTCTTTTAAATCTCTTGTTTTGTAGTCCTTGGTATTCGGAAACTGCTGAATACCCTCTCTTACAAAATCCATCATTTTATGTACCTCACTTTGGGCACTAACAATCACCTGTAATTTCACAAAAATTGAGCAGAATTTTTAGTCAGTATAACGAGTGCTGAATTTGCCATTAAAAGTAAACCTTCTTGTTTTAAAAGTCATGAGATAAAATGACAGCGTACATGTAGTAGACAAGCTGTTTAAGTATCTTATGCTCATACGGTGTCCTACTCTGTTCACAAAAATGGCATTCTACATTGTCAACACAACCTGTTAAATGGCTAACAGAGACATCACTCAAACTAGCTGTCAACAGAAAGTCATCAAATGGAGATGTTCCCCAGGAACTGACAGTAGGCTGTTTCTATTCAACATCTCCCACATTCACTTGGAAGTAAATACAAATGTTGCTGGTATAATTTCCAGGTGACACAAAACCCATTTGAATGGTGATATCAGTGAGCTCAGGCAGGCACAGAGCAGTCCGGATTGCCTGTCCATTTAAATGAAATCTTCCTTTATTCAGCTACATATTAAGTCATTGACTTGAGAACAAAGAGTGCAAGATGTTTCTGCAGAATGGGAGGACTTTATCTTGGAAAGCAGTGCTTCTGAAAGGGTTTAGGGATCCAAATGGAGAAACAGCTCAACTTGAACGCCTAGTATAAATCTGTAGCGAAATGAGATAAGGAGTTTCTTGGGTGTTTCAGGAGGGAGACAGTAAACAGGAAGGGGGGATTTTCCCTTTGTGAAGCTATTGGGACCAGTACCAATGTACAAGTGTACAGCCTATAGTTTTGGTGTTCGTATGTTCAAACGAATATTGAAAAATAGGATCTGTGCAGAAAAGAGACATCAGAATTATTCATAAGCTGAAGAAAATGCCTTAAGGTGAAAAGACTGGGAGAGTTCCTTATTATTATCAAAAGGAAGACTGAAATTATACTTAATTATAAATGCCTCCAGAAGGGGAAAACAAAAGGTACTGAAGGTTTTTCAAAGTAGCCAAGAAAGACAACCAGGAAACAACGGTTTGAAGTTGAAGGATAGCCTTCCAACCATAGTCAATGAGTCATGCATATTTAACAGCAAAGATTAAACAGTTGGAATCCAAGGTAGAAGAGAAGTGGTGCACTCTTTGTCCCTTGATGGCAGCTCTGCATCCCTGCTCGGATAACAGCCTTTATCCAAAAAATTGTTATTTTGCTCAGTAGAAGATGCTTATACGAGATGATCTGAGTGATGAAGGCTATTTTGAACATATGAACACAGTCTAGATAGTCTAATGGTTCCTTCTAGCCCCTTTAAGGTAAAGAATAGTATGGGTCTCATTTATCAGAAATGGTTCAACATCTTCTCTTGGAAAGTAAATCTGTTTACTGTCTCTGGAGGAACACTTGAAGAAACCAACAATTTAGTTAAGATTATGTCTGTAGTTTTAAAAATTCAGTGTAAAAAACTCTTCCACTCTTAATGCAAATAAAAACGGTGCAGTAATTGATGTAAGATATGACACAGGAGCTGCTGTACCACACAGCAAATTATTGATATCTCTGAGGTGAAATAAAACACAAATATCCTAAAATGGTGCAGTATTTCTTAGCTCTTATGAAATATGAAGTAATAGTGAGAAATTCACGGTATGAATATACTTTTAAAAACCTACAGTCACCACTGTGGATGCTTTGGTATTTTTTAAATCCAAAAGAGATGTACAGAATGGAGAATTTTGCTTTTTGCTTTCCTTGAGGGAGCGGGAGAATCTAATGATTTGTGAAAAAAATGAACCTTCTTGCTACAAAGCTTTTTCTCCTTTTACTTGCACTGCGTTTAGCTCTGAATTCTTCAGATCATCTGCTGTGTGGAAGAAACAAGGTCCAAAGGAGTAGAAATGGTTGTTGGATAGAAAAAAACCCAAACCCTACAATTCCATGCCTTGCATTGCTCAATAACTGCCAGCTTTCCTCCAAAAAATCTATTTATGAGAATTATTATACGTTTATTGGGACCTAACTTCCGAAAGGAGGGACTCAGAGCTGCAGTCTGTGGTTCTAAGTGATGTCGTCCCCTAGGGAAGAGGCAACCTTTTTTTTAGTAGTGGGTTTTGTTTTTTTGGGGGTGTGTTTTTGTTTTTTTGTTTATTTGTGTTTCTTTTTTTCTTTTCTTTTCTTTTCTTTTCTTTTCTTTTCTTTTCTTTTCTTTTCTTTTCTTTTCTTTTCTTTTCTTTTCTTTTCTTTTCTTTTTTTTTTTTTCCTGATAGATTTAATTGCTATTTATTATTTTCTTGAATAATTTAGTATTTATTCTTGGCAGGAAGAATAAAGCATCTGCGTAAGTATCAGTGCAACAGGAGATATAAACACTAGCCGAAATATTTTCCTGAGTTTGAACCTTAATGCAGTGGCAATATTCCTGCAAGCATTCATCCTGTGAAAACAAAGAATGGTTCTATTCTGACCCCAGCAAGGATGTGTTTCTTTCTTGATTTGTGTGTCTCTACACATCTACACCGAGCTTGAATTGAGTAGCTGGACACACTAGGCTGTATGACAGACATGCTATCGGGCATTAGTGGACATCAGATCACAGGAGTTCAGGTATTGCCGAGTCTGTGAAGGAAGGCATGTGCCTGTAGTTGGAAACGCTACATTTCAGAGAAAAACCTTAATTCAAAACAGCAGATTTTAAAGGACAAATGTGGACACTTCAGAGCTGTGCACTGGAGTGCCAAGTCTCCAGTTTGTCTCAGGATGGTTTGTTTATAAGAACTGGTAAGTGTGCATTTGATTAAAAAATAATCCAAATGTAATGACCTTTACAGATTCTGGAACAGAAGGACTGCCTTTCTCTCTATCTCTGTCATATGAGTGTATGCATGTGTACATGTGAAAAAATACAGGCTTATACATACATATAAGCCTGTGTATGACATTACTATTTCTATTTTGGCAGAACCTAGAGACCCCATCATATTAATCACTCTACAAATGCAATATAGGTATCTTAACTTAGTTGACTTGCAGTAAGTTAAAACTTGCTATTCAGTGTAGACTTATGGATCATCAAAAAAAGGGATGGGATTATTTTTGATACTTTTATAAGAAACAGAAATATTTACATTTTTAAGTAAAATTCATAATTGCACCACCCTTTCAATATTCCAGCTTTAGCCCCAGGAGTGGAATACAAACAGTGCCAGACATGCATTCCCATGAGTTTTTTTATCGTTGTTTTTGGCATGATCTATTTTAGTTGAATTCTATGGGAAATGCACACATTTTGTGCAGTTGCCAGAATGTGATTTCCCAATGCCCCCTCTTTATTTCCAAGTGTGCTTTTTTTCAGATTCAAGTCCGTTTGCAAGAGCACTTTTTCATGTTTGATCATGTAAGTAATCCTTGCTCATACTGAACCCATTTGCTGAGGACAACGGTTACATATGTGGAGCTGAAAGGTCAACCATGTGAGTTAACCAAAGTCCCACCCTGACAGTAACAGTTGGTTCTTCTTTCTTTTGCAGGGTCTGTCATTATTTGGGCTCACTCCACCTAAAGGCTGTGTGCATGTACCTCCGTTGGGAGCCGATGGGGCAGAATCTTTACTTTGTTCAGATTCGGTGGAGTGTAACAGACCCGGGCGGTTGTTGGGCTGATGGTCATGTTTTGCTGAAATCCCTCTCTCTGGGCCTACATTGCAGGGCTATTTGGAGGCTGCCCAAATTCGCAGCAGATTAATCCGTAGGAACCATCCACGAGCTGAGGCTAGCCAAAGCACGTCAGGCTTCAGACTGATTTACAACACAGCAGTTGCATAAGGAGCTATGGAGAGGTTAAAGCTGATAATGAATTTGTTGTACAAGAGAGCGGATTTGGCTGTGGAACCTGCCCCAAAAGGACAATTTAACGAAATAAGGACATGGTTCTTAGTCAGCATATCCACTCAAATCTACATAGTGCTTTTCAGGTCAGCATCATTTTCTGCCCTAAGATCACTTTCACTTGATGGTCTTTTTTCTCATTTACCTTTAGGGTTTCTTTGTGTGTTAAAATCAATCTGACAATGCCCTTACAGCCATACAACCCATGCTGTTATGTCATTACCACAGAGCCTGGTCAATGTCTTTTGTGTTCGAACACACAATTGCAGTCCCAGTGCAGTCCTTTCTGAAGCACCCTAGGCATGTCCAGACAACATATAAATGGTGCACCACTGCAGAAGACCTCTTCCAAGCTCCCTTGCACGATGCTGAGTATAAGACATTACTGGCCCCAGCCCTGCTTCATCTGCAGTGTGAGCTTCACAGCACCTGTACCATGATGTCCTGCATAAATGTCCTTCTCTTTTCTCACGGCATTATCCAGCAGAACCTTCAAGGAAGTAGGAAAAGGAAGAAATGTGGTCTCAAGGCCAGGTATTTAGGTTGGTAGTCTTTTCTACTTCTTTTACCTGCCTCAGTTTATATCTCGTAGCTCAAACGTGAGCTTGTTCCCAGAGGTTTGGCCTATCTGATTGCTTGAGGACAGGGTTATACACTTCCCCCCCACAACACATATAGCAAGGCTCCAGGTCCAGGCTACTCCTCTTGCCCATTGGATTTCTCCATCATCCAACTAGGTGATGACACAGCTTCTTTGCCCCTTAGGGACTTGGACCACAAGCAGCTGGGTTTGATAGGAAGATAAACTTATGAAGGAAGGAGAAGAAAAATTTTAAAATCTGGCACCAATGTGGAGCCAGATCTCCATGAGCTGGCATAGAAGTGGAGAGTCTCAAGCTGGCAACATCAAGCGGAGCCTCCGGGAGAAGGCCAGGACCATCCACAGAATTCATTGTGCCAAAAGCATCTTTCCCTGAAGAGCCCAGAACTCCCACTGAAGAAAGTATGCTCCTGTCCTTCCAGGTCAGCCTCCAAAGTAACTGTTTTCAAAAACTGTCTACTGAGTCTATTGGCCAAGGAAAATCTACATTAGGTACATACTGCAGAAGGCTTCCTTCCTCCTAAAAGAACAAAAAGAAGGAAAACAAAAAACAAACAAAACAAAAAACACAGTGTATCCAAGAGCCTCAAGGGCTTGTAGGCTTGTCCCTGGTAATGTCCCTGGCCTGTCAGATATTTCGAAGATGTGGGCTCTGAACACCTCAAACAATGGTGCCCATAAGAGATCTGGCTTTGAAAATGAGACGAGGCTTATTTTCACACAGGTTTTGTAGACTGTCATGAGCAATCACCTCAGGACCTCTGAGCTGGAAATGGGTCTTGGCAGACAGCACAGCTTCCTAAGTCCTTTTGGCTCAGCATGCTTCTCAAAATCTTATCTCCTTCTCCTAAGTGCAAGTGTTCAGAAGGTCCAAATCTCTCGTGGTAGACCCCCTCTAAAAGAGAGGCCACTGGGGTGGAATCACCAGCAGAGACTTCAAAACATAGCCTGGCTCCCTGAATAGGAAGAAGAAATGCAGTCAGTATATATCCTGTTTTACCACCATTAGTCTGCCAGATTGTCCTGTGGGAGCTGGCAGCAAGGTCCAGCCGGTCTTATCCTTGTTATAGAGTGGGATAATGAGAGGACAGATTCTCAGTGTGTGAGCAGTGCCCACACTGCTGCCTTGGCCGGCTCCCAATATGATACTCACCAGGCTGAGATCTTTTCCTTAATCCAGAAAGCGCTACCCTGGTTCTATGGGCCTCCCCTGGGAATCAGTTTTGCATGGATTAAGATACCTGGAGAAGCCCGGTCACAACTGCAGCTGCAGGTGGGAGGGAAGGATCTGGGATTGCACTGCTCTCCTTACCTGTCCTAGGTGGTCCAGACCAGGCCCATCTGCAAATCTGGTGTGCTCTTCCAGAAATGAGACTCTTCTCTGCGAGTCTCTACTGTTTCTTTCTTGCCCCTTCCAGATGCAGAGAAATACCTATTATTTTTAAATATCTATGATTTAGTAAAGCATTAAACATTATTTCATTTTAAAAGTGCAACATTTGATATTTTAACCTTTAGAACAAAGAAACATTTTTAAATTATTCTGTTGTATAAACAAATCTTTGTTTAGAAAGGTGATGTCTTGAAAAAGACTTCTACAAAAAATTTGACATATTTTAATTGATGGTTTTAATTTTCTTGTTGTGTCCCAGCCATTGGCATACTTCAGTTCAGATGTCAACATTCTTATGCCTGGAAGCTGGAGAATAAAAATAGTTACTCTCCAAAAAGAGGTGGTGCTGAGGGTGAAAGGTCCTGATCTTGCAAGTTCTTGCTCAAATGGAAACTCAATGGGACTACTAGGGTGTGGAGAAATTAGTCACCCGACAGCAATTGCAAAATGAGGCTGAGCTCCGCGACTAAAATAGTAATAGCTCAAACATGGAAAAGCTTAATCATTCTGCTGAAAAAGGGCAAGCAGGAGTGTAAAAATCTGTGACTTTTAGAGAAGTGACCACGTCTGAAAACCACTGGATATGTTTTGAAAACAGATGAGAACGTCCTGCTAAGTGCTTAGACTGCAGTGTTTTCTTAAAAAATTTTTTTTTCTTTTGTTTTTATGTTTAATATAGATGAGCTACAGTGACTGCAGAAGGGTTTTGAAGCCAAAAAATGTATTCATGTCAATATTAACAATGCTTTAGGCTAGACAGAAAGCTTGAAAACTATGTATTAACATAAATAAAAATCAGTGGATTTTTGGAATGACTTCATTCTGTGACCTTAAAAAGAGTTTCCTTGGCACAGTAAGATGACCTTATCCTTGAAAAAATGTACTACATGGCAGGAATGTATTATGTGGCAGAAATGTCTTTATTTCTATCACAAAGAGGGGTCCTGACACAGGACAGAAAACCTACTCCAAGCAATCCAGCTTGTACATATGAAACCCAGAGAGAATGAGCACATCAGGATAGCACCATACCGACTGTCTGACTCTTGAGATAAGGGTAAGTGCCTAATAGCTGCTTTCCAGACAAAGAGTACTCGGCTAAGGACCAGGGTACGTGTCAAGAAGGTTTTAAAGAGGAACATTACTCACAGCTCAACAGTGATTAAAGAATATTGAAATAAGCTGCAAAACCCTCTCTTCTTTCAGTGATCCAAGTGAAGGAAAAAATATCCCTCAACCTTTTTCTCCTCCGGACCTTTCTTACCTGGAGCACCACCAACTGTGATGCTGAACATCTCTGTGCTGATCTTCAATTTACGTTTGCTAGAAGACGCAGCCCCACTTCCAGGATTCAAGGACTGTCCAGATGGCATGCCCAGATCCTGTATGAGGACTCCGCCACACATGACCAGCTTCAAAGCCATTTGTATCAAAATGCATTTTCAAGAGGAGAAGATCCCTAATTCTGAATCCTTCAAAACATCATGGTTAATGTAGTAGCAACTTGTAGTTAGCCTCTGAAAGGGCGACTAACCTTCTGAATTGCTGGTCCCATCGCCCTTTGCTCCTTTTTTTGACATTTCTGAGTTTCCCTCTGAAAGATAATAATCTCATCAATAATTAGGTAACTTCATAATTTGCTTCTTATCTGTACTTTGTGGTAGTTACTCCCTAGAGGAAGGTAAGAAAAATGCGATTGATTCTCCTTCTCCTCAACCTTTTCTACAGAAAAACAAAAACAAACAAACAAACAAACAAAAACAGCTCTTTGAATATACTTATTATTGTTCCTTATATAATGAACTATACAGAGTCTTTCCCTTATGCATCTAGAGACAGACCCGTCTTTAGTCAATGCTGATTTCTTTCCTTAGTTCTGATTATCTCCAAAAGTACTTGTTGCATTTGGAATTACAAAGCAATTACCTTCTCCAGATCTCAGTGGTTTCCTCTATTTTTCTAGGTCTTGATGTTGTAAGTAGATGTGTGCATATGGGTCTCTGTGTCTGACCTGCTTTTGCTGTTGGATCAAAGTCCAACGTTTTATTTCTCAGAATTATTTTGTAAACAGTCCCGTGCAAGACCACAGCTTATTAATTTTCTGAGGGAAAGATCAGGCATCTTGAAAAAAAAAAAACATGGACATTTCATAATTTTGTGTCATTTTAAAGTTTGTTCTTGGAACTTGTTGATGCCTGAGCTACTAGTAACTAGACCAGTATGGCTCAGTTTGGGGGGATATAATCCATGATCTTCTCATGGATCCATGAAGAAGTTGCTTCTTTTTCCGTGATTAGCTCATTTCCTGAGCAAAGTAAGCCTTCACATTACATTAAGTAGATCTTCCACAGTTTGTTATTTATCAGAAGGCCTGTTCTCTGTAGAAGCCAATTCCCTCTTAAATGCTGCTCATTTTTCTGTGACCCACTCTGACAGCTGTGACAATCCGTTTGTCACAGACGTTAGTACATCCCAATTTATATGTTAGAAGTAACTGGCTGTGGAGCTTCTCATTTGTGGGTTTAGGACCTTAAACGTGGTGTGAAGATTTACCAGATTACTCTCTGTTTTTTAAAATGAAGTGTTAAGAAATTTCTCTTTAACTTTGCATTTCAATGAGTTCTCTTGGAGGAATGACATTTATCTGGAAAAATCTGAAATTTCCTGATTATTCTCTACGTTATAGGTACGATAACATGGCAGTGTGGGAATACAGCAGGCTGAGGCAGGTAGCGGGCAGTTTGCCATTCTGGGTGAATTGTTTCTGGCTTGGTACCATATGCCTGACGATGGCATGTGTCTTCTCAGGAAGGACAAATTGCTCTCCTTCATGTTTGGCAAGCTCCTGCTGGCAGGCCAATGAGGCCTATATTTAGTACTGGTCCTGTTTAGCCAACAAGCTGGGAAAATTGTCATGATGATGCAACCAGAGATTTACTGAGGCTGTTTTCCAACAGCTGAAGAAGACATGGTTGAAATGGGCTTTGAATTTCCAGATCTGAATCTTGTTGTTCCCATTTTCTTTGGGTACGGTACATCCTGCTCCCAAGCCCAGGCTCCAGCAAGAACTAGAGATCATTCCAATTTTGTAGTGCTGGGATTCCTACAAAGCTGGCTATTTTGATATACAGCTTGGCACCCAAAACTTTGCTCTCGTTTTTCTGTTGAGATCCAGCTGCAGCTTCCTCCTTCCCTGCTACTCTGGTGGCATGTTGCTCCGTGGCTACCTAAAGCATGCGTGCTCCCAGATGTGCTGTGAGCAGAGATCCAGAGAACAGCAACAATTTTCCTTATCTAAACCCTCTTTGTCTGTCATCTGCCATGGGCATGTATACTATGTACCACTCGAAAAGCTCCTGATATCGAAGGCAATGTAAGCCCTGATGCTCAGTGTTCTTTCCCCTTGTGAAAAAGCAACACCAGAAACCTCCCAGAGAAGTGGAGAGATACCATAGGCTTATCTTATTTAATTCCCACCCAGAATTGGCCACAGGGACATCCAGTATTCAAGCAGAGCATCTAATGTACCTTCTTCCAGAAGCCATTCCTATGGGAATGATCACCATACTGAGAGGAACAGTCGTACTGTTCTCAATGATTGCTTCGGTCTTGGATACGTACTGTTTGCATTTAAGTTACATTTTCAGCTGGAAATTTAATCTGTACTTAAGCTTTGCACATATAACAGTGTTTAGCAAAAGTATGAAAGAAATTACCTCTTGAGGAGAAAAAGAAGCAAATATCCCAATGTAAACATGATTTTATTGTCTTTGTTTAAGCTGTGTGAAGGAATGGAGATCCATATGGGATGAACTAAACTTAACAGTCCTTTTATTAACAAAACTTTTCAAACACACTCTGCTCAGCAACTCAAGGCACATGAAAAAAAGATTAAGGAGGACACTACTTTTTTCTTCCTTGCTTTAAAAATCCATACATCAGAATACTTGCTTGTGTCTTGCCACATATTCTCATACGCAAATGAATTTTGGAGGTATTTTTATAAGCGTTGTCAAGAAGTACCATAATACTTCATTTAAATCTTTTTTCATCTGAAGCAAGCATTATTTGGGGTCTTGTAGCTACAGCGAAGCATGAAAAGTTAGCTGTGCTTGGGTTGGCTCTGTTGGTATTTTCTCTTCTATATGCTAAGCAGGATGTTCCCAGGACTTGCTAACATTGCACGTGTGTTCTCTGCTTTTGCTGTTTCAGCATTGCTGGCAGCATCTTGCACAACTAAGAACACGGACTCTGCTGTTATCCCTGTGTGTCCATTCCCTGTACATAGAAATTAGGTTGGTCTGCTGATTTAGTTACTGTGAAGACAGGTCATCACTGACATTTCTTGTGGAAGTTTTCAGTGATTTGACACTTTTTGTTACAGTACAATTTCTAGCTCTTCTTCCAGTGAACAAATGTTGATTAATAACTCTTGGCATCAGAAATAACTCACAGCTTTTGCTTATTTTCAGCAGTTTAGTAAACTGAGGGAAGGTCTTGACAGTCTTCCTTTGCTTTGATTAGTAGCTGATTGACTGTTTTGTATCTTTCTCAGCTTTCTGTCCATTGGGCCAAGAATAATATGGAGAGCTGCTTGTGCATGAAACATCCATCCTGTACAAATCCCCTCAGATGTTTGTAGTGTTGCCTTAAATAAATTCATTGCAAACTCCTTATTTAGCAAATACTGCCACATAATGACTTGCAGGTATGCACATTCTCCAAGTCATAAGCCATCTCTACTCCACTGATCTGCCAGCGAGATACTTGCTTGCTTCTTCCAAAAGAGTCTTTCTTCCATGAATAAAGTAGTGTAGAGAATAGTGCAAGCTGCAAACCAATTCTTGGAGAGTAGGCACTCAGGAGTAATGCATGCTCCTACCTTTACAGGAATAGTCGTGCTGTATTACTTGCAGACTTAAGAAATATTGAAAAGAATGCTTTTATTTGGGCAAAACAGCCAAGAAACTAAGTTACAGTAAGGAACATTCGGCCCAGCTCTCAGCTTTCAGCGCCTTGCTGTCATTTGGTCTGAAAGCAGACTGTAGTAAGGACTTGTCCTGTTGCATCTCCTCTGCCAGCTGTCCCTTCTTTAAGGCCTTTTTGATCAAGAAAACCACTGAGCAGGGATGGATTCCCAGACTAGATCCTGACTAGTGACAGATGACACCTTCCTTTTATTTTTTTGCACTTACATTCAGTTCAGCAAGCCACCGTGTGTTAGTTTTAGGTGTTGGTAGAAGTGTTAGAGAAGCATTTTGCAAGTTGGTTTCTCAATCAGGCAGCCCGGGCTTGAGTGGTGCCAAATGCAGCATGTGTGCACAGGCTGGACTCTTCCACGGGCCTTGCTACTCCCATTGAGCTTCCTAAGCTCAAGGCTTTGTTAACCACAGATTTTAGGAAAAAGCACGCAGCCAATTAACAAGAAACGTCTTGCTCTGAGCAAATTGTAGAGACTAAATGGGATACATGGATGTGAACATCTATTGAAGGTTCTCCTGTTGTACACCTCTCTCCCTCACAACCTGGGAGCTTTGTGGTATTCTGTCACAGCCTGATTTGCTGTATTGCTGGCTCCCATGTTGTGTGACTGAGTTTGAAAAATTGCTGTAATAATCAGCAATCAGTGGGTAATGGTTTCCTCTGAGTTAAGAAAGAGCAGCTGCCAACTCCTGCTATGCTCTGTTGGATGCATTGGGCATCATCGTCAGGCTCCTTGGGTTCCAGCTTCTGGTATTTTGAATGAGGGAAACGATCTCTAACTATTTTTGATCGTTCTTGCTGGGGGAGAACATGGCCCATCTTTCCCTATGTGTACCATTCCAAGAGGTCTGCCGAGTATTTTTTTCAGCACTATTGAGGTATTTGAGTCACAATGACGATGTTCTCCATCTCTGTAATCCATACTCTAGAGTCAGCTTTGTTTCTTCTTCCCAAAAGTCTTTGGTAGCCAAGAAAAGCGGGTTGTTTTGCAAGTTAAACAGATCCCCTAGGTTCCCCAAAAGGACTGATTGTCGTAAGGGAGTCATTGTCTTGTTGATCTCTTTTTATTTCTGGTAGGCACTGAGAAGTTTTGGGGAATTATCTGTTTGTGTCTCTCCAGATGTCATTCTTTTTTTCAGCCTTCTTAAAATAAATTATTATTTTTTTCTTCTGGACTTATATTTATTTTAATGCCTTAGTTTTATGTATTTTTTTTTAAACCACACCCTTTATGGATTTGTGAAATTTTGGACATCTACAAATACTTCCTTTCCTGTTGGAGCAGAAATGTTGTGATATGGACATTTGTGCCCTTGTCTGCTCCCATGAAGCTTCCCCCCGTAACAGTGCTGTCCTAACTGAGGCCAGCAAGTTGTCTATTTCTAGTGGTGTTTAAATTGTTCCAGGGGTTGTGGTATCCATTAAGTTTTTTGGGAGGTCTTGCTGTAAACTACGTGTTATTTGCTGTATTTAAACAAATCCTGGCAGGCAGTTCCCATCTGTAGCGCAGTTTCCATTTTTTTTGGAGATTTAATTATTTTTAATTGCTTTCTTGTGATTCAGTCTCAGGTTTTATTCTCTTGATCTTGTAAATAACACTGATAGGTATTTTGTGGGCTTTAGCTTTGATGCTGTTGCAAATTAGGGTATTGTGATTATGGTAAAGCCTTTTCTATGACTCTCTTTCTTGGCCTCTTTCTTGTGAAGATGATATACAAAAGGGATCTCTCTGAAGTCTGGCTTAACAAGATAAAGATAGATAAATCACTTCTCAGTAGGTCCAGTCACTGATGCCGCTAGCTAGACTGGCTAATTTTGGGTAGATCCATACATGTTAGGACAACTACACTGTGGTGGTCCCACACTATTACTTTCTTCAAGCCTTAGTTATCCTAGAAACGGGCTTTTTTTTTGTTTGTTGCCATGTCCCTCTTGTTTGCTTGGTTTATTTCTGTTATTACTGCACTAGCTGCGTTAAGACTTTTCCACTTTTCTAGTCAGACGTGTATTTATTACGAAGTTCCCTCTCCACTTTGAGCCTGTTGACACCAGTACTCAGGAGGGAGAATACAGAGCATTATGCTGAGTCTTCCAGTGCTTTGCACCTTGAAGCATACAGAGACGTCTTTTCCTGGTTTCTTTTGCTGTCAGGTTCCTTTTCTGAAGGGATTCACAGTCAGGAGAATTTTTAGCAAGTCTGTCCCAGTGCAGGTGTTGCTGGTGTCTGCAGCTACTTGCGCTTTTGGCATTTGGTTCTCTTGCCACCATTCCATGGTGCATTTCCTGGCTGCTGAAAGTGGTCAGTGTAGTCTGGTTTTAGTTTTAGAGCTCCAAGCAAAAGCAACAAGAGCTGAGAATTGAGGCGAAGATCCTGAGCTGCAGCAGGGAATAATCATTCACATTATGGCTTTATCTACTGATAAAACAAACAAACAAACAAACAAACAAAATTTGTATTTTATAAAGTGTATTTACTCTCATTGCATAGTCCTGATAATACAAGTACTTAAGGATTGCTTTGTGAAAAAGTCCTTTTCTTTGTGAAAAAGTCCTTTTCTTTGTGAAAGGGAAAGTTTTGCAGTAAACTAAAGACCACTGTGACTAGGTTGGGTTTTTCCCAGCATTTATGTGGGTGGCTGATTCCATAAAAATATTCCTCCACATACAGGTCTTTGCAGCTCATGTAAATCTTTATTGAGACACATGAGGTAGCAGAATAACACACTATTTTTTCTTGGATGTTCACTTTTTTTTTTTTTTTTTTTTGGTGCACTTTGTAGGGCTGGTGTAGAAAAGGAATATGGGGTCAGATGGGAAAGCAGTCGAGTAGAGAACTAAGACGGCAGGGAATGATTGGTGGTTGGCTTCTTGGAGGGGAGATGGAGGGCTGGAGGATGCATGTATCTGTGTGCATCCACAGCCAGCTTTTCAGAGGAAAATACTTACAGGTACACACAGGGATGGAGCAATAGAAGGGCGTTAAGAAAGACAAGGCACTAAAAATATATCGATGAGTTAGTTTTTTTTGTTTTTTGTTTTTTTTTAATCATAGAATCACAGAATCATTAGGGTTGGAAAAGATCTTCAAGACCATCTGGTCCAACCATCCCCCTACTACCAATGTCACCCACTAAACCATGTCCCTCTCCAGTTTGGGGTGCAGGGCTTGGGATTGAGCCCCCTTGAAGACAGCTGGTTCTTTTCTTCTGGTGCTAACTCTGTGAAAACAGTGTCCCTTTCTTTCTTTCTCTCTCTCTTTATTTCTTTTTCCTTTCCTTTCCTTTCCTTTCCTTTCCTTTCCTTTCCTTTCCTTTCCTTTCCTTTCCTTTCCTTTCCTTTCCTTTCCTTTCCTTTCCTTTCCTTTCCTTTCCTTTCCTTTCCTTTCCTTTCCTTTCCTTTCCTTTCCTTTCCTTTCCTTTCCTTTCCTTTCCTTTCCTTTCCTTTAATCCTAATGCTATACATTGTTGACTGTGTTTAGATGGCTTGTGGGAATACAGATCTCCAGAGGACAGGGTAAACTAAACAAGCTTTTATATAAGGATAAATAAGGATTTTTGAGTGCACACTGATCTCTGAATTGCTCATGGTAGCATTTACTGAAGAAAGCAGAGGGAGAATAAGAAAAGGAGAACAGCAGGAATAAATGAGACTTTAGGAAAAAAGTCTTCCAAGAGATGCATTCTGCAAATCCCTCAGAGGGACGTTTAACTAACATTGAGTTAACTAACTACAGTTGTATGGATCCCGCGAAGCAGTCCTTTCAGTAATGTACCTTGTCTGACGAGGGAATTGGTTTGAATTCTGCTGGTGGTGCACCGGGAGCCCTCGAGGGGTGTGCATGGTGCCACTTGAGGGTCAGGAGTCTGCCCTTCTTTTCAGAAAAGCTGAGTGCCTGGTGCAGATGTCATAAAATGGCCTTGGTCTGGCCTTCGCTTCAATGTGTCCTTGCCTCAAAGACCCAGAACACACAGCTCATCCTGGCACTTGAAGCTCAACTGTTTAATGACTTCTAAACCCCCCTTTGCCCTGGTTTGCCCAGCTTTTTGCCAGGGTTGCTGCCGCAGGGTTCCTGAGGGCCTGGGAAGATGCAGCCGCACGCAATGACCACCGACTCCCAACGAAGCTGGTGCCAGACCCCACAGGACCTTCAAGTCTCCGGTCTTCTTGGAAACCACTCTTCACCCTCACTTCAGTGTGCCATTACAGTATCAGATGCCCAGAGAAGTTCCCCTGAGAAATGAACATTTGGCTAATTAACACCTCCCCAGAACACAAGGCCTGCGGCGGCGTAACGAACTGCCTGCCTTGGTGTGAGGCATTGTCCTGAACTGCAAGGCCCCTGCCCGGAGCGTTTCAGTTTCAGACCCCTTTAAAGTTACGGAGGTCTCTGTGTATTTTTCTCTCTAGGCAGTCAGAATTACTGTTTTGTAAAGTTTGGGAGATACATCATATTCCATGGGATAGAAAGAGGTTTGTGAAACAGAAATGCTGTCGTGAACTTCATCAAAATGAAGGATATCTTGACTGGAGGGAGAGCATTTCCTGAAGAGATCTGTTTATCTCACCGAGGTTCTTTTCTGCGGAGACATTTGACAGCAGAGCAGAAGAGCTGCCATCCTGCATCACAGCCAGAGCCTGTCCAGCCCGGTCTCCTGTCTCTGACAGAGGCCAGCTTCAAATGCTTCGGGGAAAAATACATTTCCATCACGATGGGAAATAACCTCCCCATGCGATGAGCTCAATGCCAATCCCAGACACCTGCTGGTTGATTTGGGGTGGAGGCACAAGACTGACTGTTCCTTTACAATTTATTATTTTAAATCTCAGGTAATTTAACAGTAAATATTCTTAGCAAAATTCAGCTCTGGCCCTATCTTGAATTGTTAATTATCTCTTTGTCAAGAAACTGCATTGCAGCACCAGATTTCTCAGGCTACTAAACTGTGTAGCTCTGGTAGCCTTTTGTGGGGTAATTAGTTTAATCTAGATAAAAGGAGATATGTTCAGAGGCATAGGAGGATCTGGTGCAAAGTCTGAGCTGTAGTTTTAAGACTGTTTTGCACTATGGGCCATTAACACATTTCTGTTTTCTTCTCCTCTCTCCTTTCAGGCATCCTGCCTGGTTATCCCACATTTATCACACCAGATTTTACTTCCTTTCTTTATCTTTTCCAGCAATGCTGCTATGTACAGTTTGCTTTTTCCATTTATTTCTTCATGCATTTATGCGGAGTGTCAGTAAACTCTGACCATAGACACTACAGCTTGGAAAGCACGACCAGCATTTGCAAACTGACTTGTAAAGCTGAACGCCAGAGAGATTGCAACAAAGTGTGGGATGTACCCGTACTTACTAGATATAGCACTTCTGCCATACACGGGTCTCTTTTGTTACCTAAAATTAACTGTGTTTCTGGCACGGTGCTGCTGCTGTTTCCAAAGTGACAGCCTCTTCTTTTGCATCCCCAGATCACCTGAGCAATGGTACACCTTTTTCTAAACACCGCCTATTTGTATTGTGGAGGGCTCTTGTCTAATGCTACCTTGCATGCTCTGAAATTACAAACCCCTGTTCCCAGGGGTAGGCAGGGACAAGGTTCTCCTGTGAAGTGCCCACCTGACAGGACACCAACCTTTATCTTCCTGGGTGAAGACTCATTGGTGCTAGACTGCTTTGAAAGCCTCTTTTATTTTATTTTATTTTTTTTTTAAATTGACTGTTGTCAAAAGCTAGGAAAAAACATGCTTTTCTGATTGTCTCCTCCTGTATGTATCACATTAGGACCAGCTGCCAATGCCCGGCTGCTCTCTGACACAATGATGCAAGAACTTCACATGGTGATAGCCCTGTCGTTTGTATCTTTTGATTAGTCTTTATTATTAATGGTGTAAGTGCAGGCAAGTTGCTTTCTTTTCTCTAGCATCAGTTTTGCTTTCTGTAAACCTGTCACAAAGTTTCATATCAGTACATTTTCTGGCCAATTCTGCCTCCAAAATGCAGACTGGGTTGAGTGTGGTTGAACCTCTTCCTGCAGACTTCTGTCCAGGAGAACAGCTGATTTCTGGGCTGCTATTTCCAATGTACTGTATAATTTACAGCCAGAAGATTCATGAAAGCACGTGGTTTTTTTTGGTACTTCACTGTTAATGAGATACTCGAAAGGCTTACTAGACCTTGTAGACATTTTGGTACCTTGGATTTTCACTTTAGGTATTATTTTCAAGGCTACATGACAAAGAGTAAGAAAGTCATTGGCACAGTTTGCAGTCTACATTATCTATGGCACTACTCGTGGATTTGCAGAACACTGCCAGTAGATAGTAATAAAGGTTCATCATGAAAAATACCCTAAAAGTTATAATTCCCATTTGTATTTTTCTCAAGCCAGTTGTTCTTATCTGTATTTCTGTATCATCAGATGTATTTTACAGGAAATTCTGCTAAGTATGTATTAATTAAGGCTAAATATTCTGCTAATGGTTAAATACCTCTAACAAGTGTATTCAAGGGAGATCTAAATATCATAATGTTGTACACCTCTGCCTTACAACCTCTCTTCCTGTCCCAGAATATATTTAGGCTGGAGCCTTGGAGACACACTCCTTGCTAACCAACACCTTTACGTTCCTGCTGGAGCCAAAGGGTACGTGAAGTCACAACGGAGTCTGAGGCACTGCCTCTAAGAATAGAATCAAATTGCCACTGTTAGGTGCGGCAATGACGTGAATTTACGCTACTGGAAAAATATAACGCATCTTAAAAGAACATAAAAAATAGACCTTAAAAATAACTTTAAAAAATAATTAAAAAAATCTTTGGGATAACAGCAGGAAAGGATGATAATTGAGACCTACTCAGAAAAATTAGTAATTTTCTCTCTCCGCATGCTGTGCTAGAGCCTGTGAAAAATGTATTTAGTGATTAATTTACACTTCCTGCTTTATAGCCCTTATGAAAAGGCTATTTTGAAGGGCTGGTCTATTTAGAGCGTGCTTAGGTGTTGAAAGACGTTAGGCCCACACTCAGCAAATTGTGGTCCAGCTCCCTGCTCGGGCAGCAGCAGCTGTCCTAAAGAAACACCTTTCAAGGTTTTGG
The DNA here is from genome assembly GCF_013377495.2 of Cygnus atratus. NCBI lineage: Eukaryota > Metazoa > Chordata > Aves > Anseriformes > Anatidae > Cygnus > Cygnus atratus. The sequence continues at coordinate 14,871,740 of NC_066362.1, read as the reverse complement.
GTGCGCAGCCACCACTGCACAAGGCAACAGCTGGACGCTGCACTCTGCCTCCTGGTACCAGCAGCTGCAGAACCTGGCCTGGGAAGAGAAGACCCATACTTGTGCCCAGCCTCCAGCGTGCCCCATCCACCTCCTCACCTGCAGAGCAATTCCATCCCACCTTGAGGCCAGGCTGCCTCAAACCGTATCTCCACTTTTTTTTTCCCCCCTTGGCCAAAAAACAAAGTCTGTTGTGGGTGGAGGTTAAGAGATGCATGTAACAGCCAACAGATCATCAGCCACATGAATGCACGGCTACTTGTAAACGAAGCGGCAGCAAGCTAATAGCTTGTTCTGTAGGTAGAAAGGAGACTGAGCAGCTACCGTTGATCTCCACGATGTCAGGCTGGCAAAATCCCAATGCACTGCAGAGGGGTGCTCTCCACTGCCTGGCAGCCCAGCCGCACGCTTCATGGGCAAGATGAAGAAAGAAGCCTGCTAATTATTTCAGCACAGAGGTGTTTCAGATGTCAGTAACAAATACTGTACCTAATTCAGTGTAGCACATTGTAAACTGTTGCTAAAAATGACTGGTGTAAGCTTAGTGCAGGACTAAACAGTCTTCCTCTGGGTGCAGGTTTCTTGTAGACCTTTATCTGCATATGGAGGCTGATTTAGGAATGCCCTTTCCCTTGAAGTTGTGATTAGCATTTACTTGACCATGTTGCATTTGAATTTAGCAGTAGATTTACCTGTTCTTTTAAAACCAGGAATTTACTACAATCTTTAGATTTTTCTTTAAAGAACAGAACAGGAATGAATTAAGTGCTCCTATAAAGCGGTAATATTCTCTTCACACTTTACAATTATAGTAATTGGAATTCTAACACTACAGACTCTTAAAATTGAAGATATTTGATAGTCTACAAAGTTATTAATATGGAACTAAAACAATTCCTCTGAGTGGGACTTTGAATATGATTTCTTACTGAGACTACACAGTCTTGAAATGACTGGGTGACAATATTTACTGATATTTTGGGGAAAAGTGCTTAGTCATGAAGGAAAATCAAATGAATAGAACATGTCAATTTATTTCAGATCTACAAAATACAAATCTAAAAATATCATTTTACAGACAATATTCACCATTTCATTTATATTTTAGTATGTTCTTAAGCCTATCTTGTAGAGAATGATAATAGAACAATAAAATATTCTACATTTTAACTTTTTAGATTTCCTTAACTAAGTCTATCATATACATCAAAAATATTGCTGTGCACAGTAACCAACTAAACATCTATATTTCAAAAATAGGTTGCCTGTGTCTCATGACAGAGACACCAATTACAGTACATTTATTAAAAATCCTTCCAGAATACACTCAGTAGTAATAGTGGCAGCAGTAGTTAAAATCTTAACAGTTCTGTGAAACTATCGAAGCAAATGATAACAGAATTACAGAATTCAGTTAATCACGTAAATGTAATGTAAAACCCATGTAAAACTACTATGAAAGAAGAAATTACACAGGCACAAGTGCAAAAAAGCAATATTGTAAGCCATCTTCTCTCTTTGGTAAAAATCAATTAGGAGGAAGTATACTATAATAATTGAAGTCAAAGACTAACTCATGCTATTTTTATTCCTACCGTAGGCAGACCACATGATTTGCAGGTATCCTACAGCACACAAGTTAAAATTCTACTTAACACTGCCCACTTTTTCCTCTTTAAAGTTTAAATATTGAAATTAAAGATAAGGATTTTTTTTTCTTTCATAAATAGCTTCTCAGTAGTATAGTCTCTTCAAGAATTTAAAAATAAATAGCAAAATATACACAATTTCAAAGATTATATTTAATTCCTTATGGGTATATCCTGAAAATATATCTCCAAAGAATAAATAACTTTGGGTTTCTCGAATATTTGGTAAAATGTCGATTACTCTTATGTAAGGACTTTTCTCTGAGAAGTAAGGAAGTACCATTGCTTTTTCTATAAAGCTTTTACTATACAGATGGAATTTTAGTAAATTTACAGTAAGAATATGATCTGTAATATAATATGGACCTTCCCCATTAAAAAAATACAGTAAAAAAAACTTCCAAAAATAAACCTTCAGAATTTCAGGTTCAAACCTGAGGAGCCTCCAGGGAACTCTGAAGTTCTCCTCGAGCGACAGTCACGCTCAGTTGTGTATGTCAGGAGGCTAAAATAACAGTAAGGTAATTTCTTCTAGCAGTAGAATCAAAGCTGTTTCCTACTGACGACACATTAAAAATCCCAAAACAACAAAAAGTTAGGAAAGGGACAAAGGGGAGTGACGTGGGTGAAGAACACTTGAGTGTAAACCATCCTGAGAAAGAAATACATTTCCTACAGGCATTTCAATGTATTTTAAATAGACTCTTTTTTCCCCATTTGAAGGGCTTGACCCTCATGAACAATTAAGGTAATGCCACAGAAAATTTCTATTTGAGTTTGCAGGTTATCATCTTATTCAAACTCCTCCTTCACTACTACTAAAGAAAAAAAAAATTGCAGGCCACATCAGCAAAGCAGCTAGGTAACAGAATCCAGCAACTTGAAACGTCATTAGACATTCAGGAAAAAAGAAGATCTTCACTGCAGGAAGATCTTCTGGAGCAGCAAAGCAAAAGCCCCTGCCTTTTTGAAGATCCATTTAAGCTGCCAGCCAAGTAAAGGCAGTTTCGACTGCTCATTTATTCGGAATGCATAAATAATAACATGTAGATTTGCTAACTTCCTATTCACACCTACAGCTGATTTACATAAAATGTTAAGCAGAATGCTTTTCTACTCCTTGCTTGATTCCAAGCACAAGATGTAAAAACCAGTTAAATTGCACAGTCCAGCCCTTATCTCTGCAAACCTCTATCTGATCAAGAAAATGCTTTTTGGCATCTTCTTCGCTTTTCCCTACTGTCAGTGCATCCCGGATATATTCGATATCCTCTTTGCTGGTTAACTGGGGCATTCCAGTCATTAGCATCATGGAGAACAGGATGATCAGCAGGTTTGTGTGGTGTCGAAGAGCTAAATAAGCCTTCACGCATACGTCCTACAAAAGAGAAGAATTGTTTGTTAATTGATGAGGTCAACTGAAAGGGATGGCTTAGGATTTTCATCACAGGAACTCAGGTATGAAGTGCTCTCACTGACCAACACTATTCAATTACTGGCGTACATCAGACAGAGGAGACCCAAGGGAGCTGTTCATCTGAGCAGAAACACTAAACTGATGTCTGCATCCCTTGCTCGTTGTTACTTCATTCATGAACACACCTTAGGGCAACAAGTCCTCTTCTGGTGTACAAACAAAAGGCACTTTTTAATAATATTATATTAATTGCTAAAGCGTAAAGCCTTAGCTTCACCACAATTTCAGATTAATTTCCCTGTTGTATAATCCCTTTCTGTGACTGTTAGAGACAGCAGTAATTCATTGTCTTCCTCTACAGCTGGAATGTTTCCATTTAAAGACCATGGGACAGCAAGTGATACTGAACAAAGCAGCACCTCCAGGGGTCTATTCTTCATTTTATATATGCGTCTATAAAATTTGCAGAGGTGATGGCTTGCTAATGGAGAAGATTTTTCAGGCTTGGCGTTCTGAGAAATTTTTCCAGCTGACAGCTCTAGTTTAAACTCAGGCACACTGCCTGGCTTTAGGACTGCTATGTTTATGTACTGCCATACTGGATTCAATGGATTATTGTTCTTGGTGTTGTTGTTTTTTTTCTAAATTGCATTTTCACTTCCATATATAAATAATTTGTGCTTAACAGCATAAACTTTAGAGGAATGAAATTTCTGCAGTTTGGAAAAACATGAAATGCCTTTTAAAAGAATACTTAATGATAAGTGACTAATACATAAATTGAAATGATTATTTCTTATATTAAATTTATTACTCATTTACTTTTAGAAATAACATTTTAAGGAAAACAATGCAATGAAGAAATCAATCAAACATTACAAAGTTAAATTGGACTTGCAACGCAGAAACGTAAAAAGATGAGAAATATTTCCAGGAAGGCTGCAGCTATTAAAACCTAAGCTGAACCAATGCTGATTTTTACCCAACTAAATATTCATATTAACGTTTCTAGAAATTTATATGAACTTATTTAATAAATATATATGAAATTTAAGTGTTTTGATGTAAATTCTACCAAATCTCATTAGCTCTCTAGAATTCTGTTTATTTTTCACATGGTATATGTTTTTTTTTTTGTTCCTTAGAAACAGGAAGAATTGCACAAATAATCATAACATCTATCACTGTTCACATCACCATCATCAGGACAAACAATCAGACAGGTTAGGAAGATACAAAGGAAGAAAGATGATACTTTGAAGATCTGTCTGTAGGGTTTCTTTCTTTCCTTTTTTTTTTCTCCTCTATTGCCTGAGCCCTTAAATCTTTCACTCTAAATTTCAAAATAAATCCTGTCCTGAAATAAGATGAGAACTTACAAACTCTAATGTCAGTTTAGTTCTTGCAAAGCAGAAGATGAATTGCAATGGTCAAAGCACAATTTACAATAGAAAACACAACCATCTTTTCACAGGGATTAGTTTCTCTCCGTGACACTAGGAAAAAAAATTCTACTTATGTGTATCAACTTCAAACAGGGAAATCATGTCACAAGAGTTAGCGTGTGTTTTGTTCCTCTTGAAAGAGATGAAAGCTCTTTATAGTTATATCAAAGAAGGTTTTGCATTTCTCTACAGATGATGTATCTCGCTACTGAAGGTGTCTGAAGACAGAGAAACAATTATGCAGTCAAGAAACTGGCATCACTACATCTCAAATGCAGTCCTTGTAAGAATTCAATAGATTAAAAAAAATCTGCATCTACTTGTTACAGTTATTTATTCAGGCATGAATTGAATGGAGGTTTGAACTAACATCTTTCAAGAAAAGTCATTTTTGTGCTTCTGAGAAAGGCAGAGAGAATCAAAAGTAACACAGATGCATGTGTGAAGGGTTTGTGAATACCACGGGATTAGGAAAAAAACTGTTGACTAATATAAAGCCACAGGCAAAATGAGAGGAGCTGAGGAGAAACCAACAGCCCCTTGGCCAACAGATAACAAAGAACAATTGATTAATTTGACAGCTTGAAACCGTCAGAAGTGTTAGCATCCTAAAGGTCAAGCATTTTTTTAATATAAACTGTCCAAGTTCTGTTATATAGATCATCTCTTTCCTGTACAGTATACTACAGAAAAAGTGTTTTTCAGTGATGAACTGTACATCCTCCTTCTTTCTGTCACCTTTATCTGACAATCAAATACATGTGATTTTGGAAACAAACAGTACATCCAGAAGAGATTATGAGATTAGTAATGAAAATACAGATCTCTGTATTATCAAGTCAGCAGGGTAAAGTAATGAAATACGAACTAATTAAATAAATGAGATATAATGAATAAAAGTTCATTCATAACCCAGTGGAAAAACTAGTAAATATAAATTGAGGGTAACTAAGGACAGCTATGTGGACAAAGCTCAAAAGACCAGGAAGGTCATCCTACTGAAAAACTTCAATCTTCTAAGTGAAAAACTTGTATGCACATAGGAGTAAAAGAGTTGCATGGGTTTCAGCCAAAGGGTGGAAAGGAAACGCCACCACATTTGACACTTACAGGAGGAGAAATCTGGACAGTACTAAGGCATCTGAAAAATTCACAGATGGTACAGAAAAATACTTGTCTTCTTGGATTAAGTCATGCCTATCAAATATTGTTTTCTGCTAAACATTTCTGTCATGTCATTAATAACCTCTGGCATCTATTTTTTTAAACCATTGTGAGAAAAACAAACAAAAAGGGAATCAAAATTTAGACTAAGAGCTAATAGAAGTGAGCTTTGCTGCCAGTTTCATAAGGGCTGCCATGCCACTGACAGCTTTAAAAGTTCAGCAATAACTAGCTATACTCTGTTGCAGTGGATTTAATCAAAGTTGCCTGTCTAATTAGCCTTCTCTGTCGCCTGCAGTATGAGCTGTGGCTAACACATCTGTAGGGACTCTATCCAATAGGTGACAGAGAAATAAAATCGAACAAACTCAAAAGATATTTTCAAATATTAAAAGACTGAAGCCTGTAAAAACAAAGGATTCCTCTAAAGTACAACATATTTAATGTAGCTGAAGTACAAATTAATGAGAGATGCTCTTAAAAATTAATGAAGGATAAATGCTGAGACTTTTCCATTAATACTTGAATGAGTCAGCAGGCACAATGAATGAATCCCTATTAGGAAACACGATAAAACCAGCCAGTTGAAAAGCAAAGCTATCATTTTGTTTACTTTTGGTACTCTGAACATATAATTTAAAAAATACTTTTTTTCCAGCAAAATATGTGCTGCATGTCTTGCTCCATGTTACTATTTTACTTGTATGAAAGTATTTTGCTTTCAGCTTTGTTTTTGATGGTCTTTGACACAGAAAAGCCTTTCTTAGACAGAAAAGCCTTTTAATGTAGTACCAGTATAGCAGGTTATAAACAGTATGTAATGAAGCAGAACTGTACATGAACTTACATTTTTTTCAGTCAGCATTACTGTTGTCTGTGTCTAAATCACCCCACAGGTCACATATCACAGTCACAGTTCACAAAGGTAAAGCATGTTAAACACTGTTCAACTGGTTAATGACACTATGGAACTGATACTGGCACTATCACAGCATTTCTAAACAGTCAGAGTAAAAATAAATAAATAAAAAAATTGTATTCAGTCAAAACCAGGACTTGCTACTGCATTGCAAAGGCATTGCTTACCAAAGAAAGGCTAAGACCAAAATCACCTCCTGTTACTTCTGGTATTTGAGCTGCTGCAGTAAAGGTCAGACATTCTCTGAAGAGCTGGATGATCCATATACACTAACACAACATCACCTCACTGTAGACAGTAAGACGTTGCTACTCTTCCAATTCTCTATTAGCCCACTTTCATATTTTCGATTTTTTTTTGCTTCCAGAACAGAAATATTCTACAAAATGAAATATCCCAAATGGGTATTCTGGTCCCACATGTGGGCATGGCTTACAGCTGCTGAATAGCCATCCTTCTTGTATGCACAGCTCGCAGGCTTCTTTAAGAGCACAGGCTCAGCATCCCCCACTTCCAGAGCAAAACCTACCCTGCTTTTAAACCACTTGAACTACAAGCCCCCTTCGAAACACCCACACTGTAATAAAGCTAGGCCTTGTGCAAAATAAAGATTCAAAAATAGCACCTGGTTGTTTAGTCATTTTCAGAAGTTTGAGCTCAAGGATGACAATTGCCTCGATATTTGCTGTACAATAACGTATATGTTCAACAGGATGTATTCACTATCCAACAATAGGTACTCAAAGTTTAAAAACAAACTCTTTACCATGTCAGAGAGACTGGTTCATCCAAAGAGAATCCAGACATCTGATTTAGTCTTCTGCTCTGATTCTAAGACTGGGAGAGACTTTTTCTTTTGATAATATATGGAACCTTCTTTCTAATCAGGCACATATTTAAAGTTCTTGAAGACGTGCACAGGAATACCACTCCAGATATCCATTTACCTCTGCTCAGCCACGCTCTCAGACACTTCACTAAACATACCAAACAGCATTTTGCTTTGTTCCCTCCTTGCCCAGGTCCCACTCAAGTTAACAAAATCACAGCTGTTTTGGAGGGGCTCACTTTCATATGGAAACAGCAATAGAACAGATTTTTAACACTGTTCTTCTCTTTCAGAGCATTAAGTCCATCCACTTCACAACACCAGAATGTGACATAGTTTAGTGCCACTGTAAATTTCTGTCCAGATGCAGTAAGCTGAGCCCCAGGACAAGAGGGCAGATGCAGGAGGGAGTAACACTGGCACAACCAGATGAGGAACACCTAGTTGGACTACACAGAAGACTCTGCTTAATGCTGTCACTCTCTACTGCCACAAATACTGATGTCCCCTACAACATATTTTCGATCAAAACAAGAAAGGACAGCCTGGCTGGTCTGCTGCTAACTGAAACCCTTCAGTGTGGCTTTGCGGGTGTTTGCATCCTAGTTCCCATAATCCTACAGATAATGTTTGCTTTTAGTTGAAGCTAAAATATCCCAGAATTGTATTATGATTCGGTAAATTTTATTAACATAATACCCAGGAGCACAGACCTTTGAAATCTAAGGCACTAATGTTCGTTCCAGAGAGTAAAAAACACTGCTTAATTGACTTACAGCTAAATATTCACTTTACCTGAAATTTGTGGAAATGGAGACTTGTCTTCTTTCCGGAAGTCCCCATGACAAACAGAAAATCTGGAGTCAGCACAAAAGGAACTCTTTCCTTATTAATTCCAAGGAAGCTTTTATAATTCCCAAGAATATGGCCGAAATCGATATGAAAAAGGTTACCTTCATAAAAAGAAGTCACAGTTAGGCTCAAATACAATAAATTGTCAAGAACACTAATTTGTATTCAACTATACTTCCAAAACCTCTTTTTTTGGGGTAAATATGATAGCTCTTTAGCTCAGCAGAAAACAACATTTTCTCTCTTTTTTGAAATACATAATCATGTCCTCTTGGCAAAGTTACTTTTTGTTTGTCTTTGGAAGTTGTTAAAAACCAGGCCCAACTGCTGTGTTTTCTAAACATACACTTACAACTTTTCAAAAATGAAGCAAGGAAGGCTGGTGCCTCAGATCCGTAACAATCAGATCCCAGCACATCACTACATGGAACAGGCTTGCTGGTTACCTTACAAATTCCCAGGGATTCTGGTGCTGTCCAGCTCCTTGACTAATGCCAGGCACTAGAACATGCTTGTTCCTCCCAGAGTTGCATTACCAGTTCATGTACCTTCCTGAACTGTACTGAATAAGTTTGTCTTGCCACCCCCTGGATAACTTTGAGATTGTAGTACACTATCAGGTCCCAAGAAAGTGATGAAAAAATCCATTCTTAAGACTGCTACACCTATAGGACCAGAGTGCCCTGCTGCTCTTCAGATTACTTTATTATTTTGTTTGTTTGTCAGACAAGATGTAAAGAGTATGTTTACTTAAAAACATATCTGTAATAATGGTGTATGTATACAAAAAGATGAAACATCAAATGATGTAGGATGATACTTGATAGTGATCCTTAGGGGGACCATCCTTAGATGTTCCAGCATTTCAGGCAGCTTTTGAGTCCCCATAACCTACCCCACATCCTTCTGGCTTCTGTTGTTCAAGACAGCCTCTGCTAAAGTCTCTTGCTAACCTGCTCCTGATTACAAATGAATAACCTTTCCTTTACTGTCTCCCTTTCTACTGACCTGTCCCTCAATTTTCTGCCAACAGGCACTTACACTGAATTACATAATACTTATAGTACTATATATATATTCATGTTGAATTTAAAGCCTTTTTCTTCTTTTCCTCAAGGACTTCTGGTGAACTTTTTTTTTTATTGTAGTCTCCAATTAGCTCATTTCTGCCTTCAGGGTACTTCCTTTCTCCAGCCTTCAACTGGTAAAACTTTAACTACAATATGATTAATATTAAATATACAGTCATCTAACTAAGCCCCAAAGTATTTTCTGTCTCTTCGCATTATGTAAAGACTAATTATGAAGTAACAAGCTCATGAAACCAGAAGTAAATTTCTTGGACCAAATAAAACTCCCTCATATGTACTGCTTGATCTGGAGTCCTTTCTGGGACTTCCATAGAGAAGTAAAATTGGGGGTGAATCAATACACAGACACAGAAATAATTCCCAAGGTTTGTAACACAAAAAATTTAGGTTCTTTCAGGAGACTTGCAACCACATAGTGAGATGCTTCTTTCCACGGGTATGGCGTGGGACAAAAGGAACACAGAATGCTCATGTAACATGCTTGCACAGCCAACTTACACAAAGAAATCTGTGATTTATCACGTCTTTAAAGATATCAATGGACTATTCACAGCTGACACAGTTGTGTTGACCTACTGAGTCACTTGTGAATGGTCTAGACAATGTCCTCCTCTAGACATTGATGGTAAGTAGACAATAGTCTGGTATTCACGGACCAGCAACCTTCTGGAAACACACCTGGTGCTCTTGCATCAGCTCGTCAGTCAGATGACCGAAAGTAGCAACCCTGCAAGAGTAGCTCCCCAACTCAAGCTCAGGGTAGCTCTTGTTGGTTGGTCCGGGGGTGCCGCCCAGCGAAGATCTCCGATGTTGCAGAGAGTATGAGAGGTTGATAATTTCCCCAGTTTTAGCTCATTAGTGGGTGTGATTAATCTTAAAGGTGCCAATCCCTTGTCAATTGTCAAGTGTGCTTTGCCCCCTGCTTTAATATGCTTTAGCATGCTCATATGTAAATTGCTTGCTCTTTTAGTATACTCACTTTGCTGAGTACGCTTATGTTTAAAAGGAAAAATAGAAGTAGATGTTTGTGTAGCTAAGGTTCACTGCTACTATAAAATTACTGCAACCTGGCATTCAGTTTGTTGTCACTTTGTGTTCTGGTATACAGGGAACCCTTTTGTCCTGGGACAAACCATCCCACAGACTTCAGTAGCAAAACCACTACACTCCACGTACACTTTCTAGGATTTTCTACTGGTATATAAACCAATTATATTCCTCCAGTAACGCACAGTCCAGTAACATCTGAATTCTGACAGCAGATAAAACTCCACTGGACACACTCAGAAACCCATCCACACTCCAGACAGGTGAATAGATGTCTCCTTTTTAGAGTTTTTTGGCTTTTAGATCTTGTATCTAGACATAAAGATTACTTTTACATTCCTCATGACTTAGTTTGTAACAAACTCGTCCTTGGAAAAGAACAGCATCGTTTATGATAAATATCTAGAGCTTATAAGAAGGCCAAAAGGGGTGATGATAGGCTTCAATGTCACACAAGTACCTGAATTTGTAAGCAATGCTGACAGAACTGGATTCTTTTTCTTCATTCATTGTTACATGAATTATTTACTAGATTAAAATATAAACCTAATGAAGTGTAGACAGTCCTCGCATCTCCTATGAAAATCTGAAAAAAAACCAACAAGCCCAAACTCACCGGTTTCTGTAATCATAATGTTATCGTTGTGCCTGTCTCCTATTCCAAGTACAAAGGTTGCCACACAGTATCCAGCACAGGAATAAACAAACCTTTCCACAGCTGCCTGAAACTAAAAATAGATTTTAGAGATGTTAAATGCTTCAGTGCTAGAAACTAACATTTCTTCAGTCATTCTCAAATTCATATGCCTTTCTGGTGATGCTATCAAGCAAAAGTTAAACAAACTGTCTTAAAAAGAACACTGTTGCACAGCAGAGATTAAGATCACAACCCTGCATTGCACTGCCTGTGGCTCTACACCTTAGCTCAAATAAAATAAGTGTGCAGTTGTCCGCACCTTCTGAGAAAGAATAAGGGGAAGGGGGGGGGAGAAATGCTGCACAACAGCAGCTGGGAGAGAGAGGAGAACCAGCCCTGCAGACCCCAAGGTCAGCGCAGAAGGTGGGCAGGAGGTGACGGATGGACCCAGTGGTACGGAGCCATATTGGAGCAGTTCTTGAAGAGCTGCTGCCTGTGGGCAGCCCCTGCAGGATCAGTTTGGGAAGGATGGCATCCCGTGGGAGGGACCCCCTTTCGGAGCAGGGACAGGGAGTGACCGTGAAGGAGTGGGGGAGATGAAGTGTTAGGGACTGACCGCAGCCCCCATATCCCTGTTCACCTGTGCTGCTTGGGGGGAGTTATGTAGAAGACAGTGGATGGGGGGGGGGGGGGGGGGGAAGGTGTTTTTAGTTTGCTTTTAGCTTCTCACTGCTCTAGCTTGTTAGTAACAGGTAATAAATTACATTAATCTCCCTACTCTGAGTCTGTTTTGCCTGTGACAATAATTGTTGAGTGATCTCCCCATCCTTATCTCAACCCTTGAGCCCTTTGCATCGTATTTTCTCCCCCTTTCCCTTTGAGGAGGGTGAGTGAGAGAGCGGCTGTGGTGGAGTTCAGCTGCCCAGCTGGGTAAAAACACAATGGGGCATCCACAGTTCCTCTGGGCAAACTGTTCCAGTGCCCCACCACCTTCTGAGTGAAGATTTTCCTCCTAACATCTCACCTAAATCTCTCCTCTTTTAGTTTAGAACCATTTTCCCTTGTTCTGTCTTTGTCTGCCTGCGCAAAAAGTCGTTCTCCATCTTATTTATAAGACCACTTTAAGTACTGAATAGCTGCAATATCTCCCCTGAGCCTTCTCTTCTCCAGGCTGAACATCCCCAGCTCTCTCAGCCTTTCTTCACAGGAGAGGTGCTACAGCCCTCTGATCATCCTCGTGGCCCTCCTCTGGACCCACTCTAACAGCCCCACATCCTTCTTGTGCTGGGGGCCCCAGACCTGGATGCAGGGCTCCAGGTGGGGCCTCACAAGGGCAGAGCAGAGGGGCACGATGCCCTCCCTCCCCTGCTGGCCACCCCTCTGTTGATGCAGCCCAGGACGCAGTTGGCCTTCCGGGCTGCAGGCACGCACTGCTGGCTCGTGTCGAGCCTTTCATCCACCAGAGCCCCCAAGTCCTTCTCTGCGGGGCTGCTCTCAGTGAGTTCTTCTCCCAGCCTGTGCTCATGTCTGGGACTGCCCAGGTGCAGCACCTTGCACTTGGCCTTGTTGAACCTCATTCAGTTCACGTGTGCCCATTTCTCAAGCTTGCCCAGGTCCCTTTGGATGGCATCCCTTCCTTCTGGGGTATCGACTGCACCACTCAGCTGGGTGCCACCTGCAAACTTGCTGAGCGTGCACTCAATCCCACTGTCTATGTCATTGACAAAGATATTAAACAGCACCGGTCCCAGGACAGACCCCGGAGGGACACCGCTCGTCACTGGCCTCCACCTGGAGAAAGAGCCATTGACTGGAACTCACTGGGTGCGGCCTTTAAGCCAACTCCTTATCCACTGAATAAGAATATGGAATTGGCCTCCTAAACAAAGGAGTTGTGAGTATCCAAACCTGTATTTAAAATACTCTAAAAACCACACTGCCTCTCAGCGCTCCTAGATGTCCTTTCAATCTGCTCCTCATGTATCACTTCTAAATAACACTGACAAAGGAGCCATTTCTAAAGCATTTTGTTACTCAGGAGCCCGGCTGCCAGCTGGATGCAGAAGGCTCTTTCACAGACACTCACAGCTGAGCACAGGGAAAATGAATAGATTTTTCAAACTCCCTTAAGTAACAAAACCGTAAACACAACCGTGTTATGGTTAGGAACCCTCAGTTAGTAGGGTGCATTTTAAAACCCCGTGTGCTGGTTTAGGCTGGGGTACAGTTAATCTTCTTCATAGTAGCTGGTACGGTGCCATGTTTCAGATTTAGGAGGAAAATAATGTTGACAGCACACCAATATTTGAGTTGTTGCTGAGTAGTTCTTATACAAAGTCAAGGACTTTTTGGCTTCTCATATCACCCTGCCAGTGAGGAGGCCGGGCGTGCACAGGGAGCTGGGAGGGAACAGAACCAGGACAGCTGGCCCAAACTGGCCAAAAGGATATTCCATGACATCCATATGGATGTCATGCTCAGCAATAAAACTGCGGGAGTTGTCTGCCGCGGGGGGCTACCATTGCTTGGGGACTGGTTAGACATCAGTTGGCTGGTGGTGAGCAACTGCATTGTGCATGACTTGTGGGTTTTTTTTGTTTGTTTTGTTTTGTTTTTCTTTCATTTTCTTTCCTAATAAACTGTCTTCATTTCATCACACAAGTTTTACATGTTTTTCCCCCGATTCTCTCCTCTATCCCACTGCGGGGCAGAGTAAGCAAACAGCTCTGTTGTGCTTAGCTTCCTGAAGGGTTAAACCACAACACCCTGTTTAAAAATTCAAAGAACTCACCTTCTCCTCAATGACGCATCTTTCCTTCAGCCACTGGTTTAGTATTTCATCCTTAAACGCACCAGTATTACCAACTGTACTCTGCTGGATTTTGGCAATTGTTGTAGCATCTTTCACAATTTCGATCATTCCTACAGAAAGGAAGGGAGAAGCCAGAACTTATATTAAATGTACATCAAAGCATATACAATATGCAAAATAATATTTTAAACTGTATTTTTTTATATCAACTGCATAATTTCATTGCTTGTGAGCAGCCGTTTATTTTACAAGCAACAGCGGTTCTTGCCCACTCCCAGCTGAAGCCAGCCAGAGCTCCGAACTACCCTGGCACCCTAAACTCTTCCATGAGAATGTAAAACCTTTTAAAATGGTAAGAATCACGCGATGAGTGTACATGAAGCTGCATGAGGCTTTTCCTGAGCAGAGGAACTACCTCTCCTGTCTTGATCCCCTGCTGGAGCCCAGGTACCATCCACTTTCTGAAAAGCTTCTCCCCAGCTTCACTGATTTGAGGAGCTGAAGAGAAGCCACAGTGTTGGGGTAGCCTGGAAACAAAAGTGATACTGGAGGAGCAGTGATGCAGGCAGAGCTTTGAGGGCCCTCCCACAGTAAATCCAGTTTAAGCTTACATGTGCATATACACTAAAAGGTTCAGGAATACCAGCGTGCCAGTGGGTTGCTGGTGGAAAACTCTTGCTGTTGGGGCCTACATGTTGGTACAAGTCAGTAAGGACACGCTGTTCTTCACCAGGAGAGAAACACGATCCAATAACCAGTCTTTTTCCCACTGGCCAAGGGAGGGTCAACAGCAGACAAGGGTGAAAGTCCCTAAACTGAACAGATCCTCACAAAGGCAAATCAGTGCATCACAGCAATATGTGCAGAAACGTGGACTTTTACCGTTCATACTAACAAGTCATGTGAGAAAAGGGTACCCTAGAGAGAGAAAGCAGAAAGGGAGGCTGCCAATACAAAGCTGCACTGTAGCCAAGACCAGCATATGCAGTCTCCTCTTATATTCTATATGCCTGTATGAGGGAAGGTCGGATTTTAGTTGATGTTATTTGGTAACTGGAAATATATTTTCTTCCTCCAGTTCAAGTTCAACGAAGTCTTCTAGGTAAAAGCTTGGCCTCAGTTCCAGCTGAACGATAGGCAACCAACAGAAATATCCCTTTCTGTCAGAAGTGACTCAAAGCAGTTTCTGATCTGGATTCAGTTTGACTATCTGAAACAGATGAATTTCTATCTATTCATAGTCCTACCCTTTTGCAAGTACTGAATTATGTGCAAATTTTTCAGTAACAGAAAAACAAAATAGTAATCTTCTGCTCCATGCATAGATAAATTCTCTTCTGCCTTCCATGCATAAACAAATTCTCCCCTGGTGGAATTTCCTCTGTCATGAAAAAGACGTGTTTTTTTTTGTAACTAAACTATTGTAGAAATATGACCTCCGAAAACCACCACCACGAAATTAAAAAACTCGGCATTTTGGTTTGTGCTTGTCAAGCTATTGCTTTCCTCCTCAGTGAGCTCCAGATCACATTCCAGCTGTTGAAAGGCTTCCCCCGTCTGTGCTCACAAATCTCCCTCTACCGGTCAACAGCTTCTTGATTCCAGGGGAGTGGAGCTGTTGCAGGAGGCATCTTCTGCTTTCATTTTCATTTTCAACTTCTCCCAGCAAAGCTGTATTGATTAGCAATGTGAAAAGTCCGCAGATTTTAAAGCAGATGCTCATGAAAACCCTTTACTGATCATTCTCCACTGTAGTGCCAAAAGACTGATACAAAACCTACACAAAATGTTGCAGTGATTATTCTGCCTGAGTAAATACTTTAAAGGCACCATGGTAAAAAATAAAAAAAATGCTGAAATAGTAAATCTCTACTGGCAAATCCCTCTGAATACAGATCTGTCTCAGTAGGTATGGTTAGTCTTAGAGAAGGCTTCAGTTACTGGGATAGAGGATCTCAACTGAGCTGCATTCAACTGGGAGGAATCCACAATGTTTCTAGGGACCTGTGGTACTAAAGCAGGTGACTTTTGCATTATGTGCCAGCTTGAACTTTTTAAATTTGGCAGTGATACAGCTTAGTAAGTAGTGATAATTGCTCTGCAGAGCCAGGAACATATGGCAACGTCAAGGGGAGAGATAATAGGGTATGATCTTTTACCGGTGATACATGGAAGAGAAAGTTCTTCCCCCTGAGGTCTATTTGGCAGCAGCAGTGGAGAGGGCAGATGTTTCCAAAACTGCAAACTGCATTAAATGCAGATGTCTTCAGCAGACTGAGAAAGATCTATACAGGAGGGGATACCAGCCAGGTGTCAGGAAATCTGTAAGACACTCGGCTGTTTCCATATACTCAGTGTAAAATGTGGTATTGTCCTTGTGTAAATACACGGAAAATGCCCCAAGTTTCATGGAAATATTATGAGGTAGGGAAGAAGCAGCTTGGAATAAAACCACAAATGAGTACCATGAAGTAATGTTTGCATGTCACCACTCTTTGGTTTTGTTCCAAACAAGCATAAGCTCTACATCAAAGTGTCCCAGATTGGGTATTACTAATTTAGGCTGCAGGTATTCTCAGCAAACTGAACAGAAGCCTTTATGTGATTAACCATGCCCCTACTGTGGTGCTGGGGGGATGCTAAATTCTTACATCTCCACCATGCAAGTAGGAAAACAAACAATTATTTCCTAATCAAAGATCAAAGAATGGGGAATCAATTAAGAATTCATGAAAGAAAACTGAAGTCTGTAAGTTGAATATGAGAATGCTATGATCTCTAGCAGAATCCTTCCACCTTCCCCAATTATTTCAATGTTACATTGCCTTAGGATGATTTTAAATAAAATTAAACAAAATCCTCAAATCTGTCTAAAAGAAAATAGCTTTTTTTTTTTTTACAACCTACATAAGGGTAAAAAAAAAACAAACACACAACTCCCTGTATTTACAGTCAAAGTGTAGTTAGTATTTTGATATATTGTGTTCCATTTCCTATATTAGAATTCTATCAATATGATTTATTTACTTTTAAAACACTTATATTAGGAAAAAGAAAACTTTTATGTGTCATGAAACCAATTATTTTATCAGTGAGCTTGGATTCTCTGCATTGCTGAGAAATCTTGAAGCCAAAAGAAAGGATGATAAAAATTTTATGTGGCAATGTATTTTAGAGAGGAAGTACATTGCAGATATTTATTAAAAATTCTTAATTTTATTGGGACTCAGATCATCATTCTTCAAATCCATAAAGCAAAATATATTGTAGAAAGAAAAAAAGCAGTAAAAAGCTGGAGATCACGGGAGATATGTGGCAGAATTTATATTATCATTACTTTATCTATCCATGCAGTTACTATCATACTGCTAACTACACAGACTAACAACCTTACTAATTTTTACACATGTCCAGGCTTTGAGTAAATGGCAGAGCAGTACTTGTTAATCCATCTCACTGATGCATGATTTATACCTGCCAAAGCATTCTTTTCAGCACCATAGCTTCATTTGGACATGGCCAATTTTTCTACACCAAGGAGGTTTTTCTCCAGCCAACTGTTCAGGAACTGGTCAGTAAAATTAACTCTACAAACAATTCTGTATTATCTGGGTACTAGGAAACTGTACAAAGTGGATGTGCTAGGATACATAATATATGCAAACTCAATCACAATGAGTCAGCTTGGAGCCATCGGAAAGTACAAATTATATATCAGTTTGGCATTTCTGGGTGTAAATGGACTTTTCTCAAGCTGATCAAGCTGCTCTACACACCATCATGTGGTCCTCCTGGAAGCTTCAAAAGCAACTCCTTGATTTCTCCCAGCATAAATTCTAGAAAATAGATGATCTGTGCTGTGTTACCTAATGCCCAATGAGGAACACTGACTGAACATCCTGTTAACTAATGTTGTTGCTTCTATGTAGTACAGGGTATGAAGTTTTAGGTCAGGAAAAAACACAAATGTTTTGTTAGTTTAACCCTTTTCTCTGTTTCATTCTTAATACATTAAAAACATCTGGAATAAGTCATTAACTTTCACCATTTCTTCATACCAAGTATGAATATATGACATTTTAAATTTCTAATTACAGTAAGCATGATCTCATACCTATTTTGTTCCCTGTAGAAATACAGCCATATGGTAGCAAACAGAGGTCCAATGATTCTGCTTCCCAAATGGATTCCATAATTCGAAGAATCTAGTAAAACCAAAATGTATACACTAAGTTATTTCAAGCTGTTTGGGCATTATTTATTACTCACACAAATAACACCACCCATACGTCTGAGACAGGGCTGAACTTACTTGTCTTATTTTGCAGCTTGAGAGATAAACACAGAAAGTGTGCAGCCATTTAAAATTATCACTTACAGAACCAGGCTTTATATTTCCTAACCTGTCCTATGCTCAGGCACTCTCTAGTGTTTTATAAAGTATTAATAAGTATCTTGTATGATTTCTACATGATATGAGATTGAACACATTAGCAAGTATACCCATTTTCCCCCATAAATATCACCAAAAGTGCTAACAAGCCAGTTTGTCAGAACAATCGACGAAATATTACTGCAGCAATAGTACCTGCCAATTTCTTTTTCATTTGTAACTTCACCCATTGCATAAATAAATCATAAAAATTCTTCAGAAAACCAGGCCATCTTGCAGGCCATCTTGCACTAAATAACAGTTTCCTTCTCTAGAACGCTAAAATGTGGAGTATGGATGGCATATGGCAGGAAAAAACAGGGTAGAAGTAACATAAAACACTGTAGTACAAAAAAGAAGATCCAGGTTTAATATCAGCTTGTCATACAGTTTAAAAAATGAAAGACGGCCTCCTATTTTATGTGGACAGTAAAGAAAATGTGTACGTTTCTGAAAAGTAAAACAACAGTCAAATATTCACATTATTCACTTTATACCTACAGCACAGCATTTTAGCTATCATACCTGTAAAATAAGCATGTCCTGGCGGAGGTCATCTCCATGTTTGAAGATGATGCCTATGGTTTCATTCGATAGAGCGGTTGGATCTGCACATTTAAACTCAAGCCACAGGGGCTTCTTCTTAGATGCCATTACTTTACATTTTTCTATCTGTGAAAGACACATTTATTGCTAGGCATTGTACTCCAACATAACACAGCTAACCTTTTCATACGTCAGCTACAGAGTAGTTCACAAACCTCCAACCTGTTATACCACACGAAGTACACCGAAATGACATGTAAAGAATGGTACTCGGCTGCCACAGAAAATCTCACTGAACCTGCAAAGCTTTTAACACTCTCCGTGATAAAGGGAAAAGCATGATTTGATGCTCTGAAACTGGATTTAACTTGTAAATCTGCTTCAGACAGAAAGAACTTTTGAACCAGGAATAAAAGCTTCTGACATAATTGGCAAATACTGAACTTCCCAACAGCACTCTGAGAGCTGCTTTGCAAACCAGGAAAATAATAGTTGTCCAATGCAATTTGCCACATCATCTACCCTCATGACTTCTAGTCACCTCGGTTATTCCAGAGTGCTTGATTTAATTCAACTTCCTAAGCAAATCATTCAGTCAAATTTATGTGGAAAATGGCACTTGTGAAAGTAATTTAACATAATAAGTCATAAAATAACAGAATAAACACTCATTTAGGCTTGCTAAGTTTTTAATCTTGAGAAGTTCAGCAATGAAATTACATAATTTCATAAAGCATACAGAAATGCATGCTTCATAAAGCATACAGAAATTACATAATTTCAAATGTTTTCTCAACTAATCATGTCTAATACAAGGTAGTATTAACACTTTCCATTCTGGAATTCCTAGTTCATTGTTGGAACACAACCACGTACAGTAAAGGCATCGAAAATCTAGGATCTAAATCTAGATCTAAGCATCTAAAAAAAGCATTTGCACACTAGTGCTTGAGAGCTGACAGAATTAATGTCAGAGAAGAGTATTTTGGGATATTCATGTTTTGTAGATTGAGGTTCTGAGCTTGTAATTTGAAATAAAACAGTTTTTACATATTTTTTTTTAAAGAAAAGAAATGCTTATCTTTGAATGTACTAGAAACACTGATTTTGCTCCTAATATCTGGTTTAGAATGTTCAAATTTCAGGCTAAGAGGATTTTAAGCTTATGGACAAGTAACACTTGCTAGAATGAAGATGAAATTAAAGGTTACCAATGTAGCTCATTGTATCAAATGTGTCTGTTCATACAGTTTGAAGGAAAAAAAAAAAAAGGCTGTACCCTATCTATTTTTGGACATAACTACTTTCCTTTGTAAATCAATTGCTTCCTGTATCTAGGAAGGTCCTGATAGGGCTGCACACTTCCTATTGTTAAGGAAAACTAGAAAATACGTTTTATTTTGAAGTTTATTTTTTGTTAAAAAGTTAAATAAATGAAGTTTAAAAGTTAAAAAAGTATACAAGTATAAAAATTGATAATATTTAAATTAAGATTTTGAAGAAGTCAGAAATTTTATATTCTTGAGTAAATAATGTTTGAATTGACTTCTGTTCTCACAGCACCTCTGTCATGCCCAGCTGGGAGGTGTTCAGCTCTTTCAGTCTGAAGATAGACTAGGTTGTAGCCTGTCCACAAAGGCACGGGTTCATTTAACAGAAACATGGACAGATATGGAGAAATAATATCAGTTACCCAAATGAGTACCCTACTGACTGGCTTGTGGGCTCCCTCTCGCTGCACATCAAGTGAATCCAAAGATCTTCATTGTGCTTCTTCACCCTAACCTCACATCGCATAGTAGGTGCAAGAGCAAATCGACTTTCACAACACATCTGTTGTTTTATTAATCATGTTTTTAACTTCGCAAAACATGCAAAGGCATGAGCCTTCATACTCTCACCACAAAACTGTAGGAAGCAACACATAAAAAAAAAGTGTTTCTTAACATATTTCTAACAAAATGCTAATTTATATCCTAATCAACATATAGATATTGAAAAAATCAAAATAGCTAAGGTCAACATTTTTGTCTAGTAAGACCATGGTCTGGACCTAAACCTTAATGACATATGAAGGTCAGAGACATCTTTAAGGTAAGACAGAGAAAGTAAATGTAGGAACAGAAACTGAATATCCCAAAGCCCCTGAAGTGAACTGAAACAGTTTTATACAGGTATTTAGTGTAAAAAGAAGTCAGTTACCTGGTTAAATCCTCAATTTAATTGACATTTAATGATTAGGATTCTATGGTGTTTTTGTTTTAGTGCATGGTAGCATGTAATTACATTTAGAAATATGCTATTAGCTACGGGAATAAAATCTTTCTGAAGCCATGAAATATCATCATATTTCATGCAAAAAAATTTTTACCAAATGAAATATACTTGCAGGTAGGAGATTCTTTTTCAAAAAAGGATTTGTACTACTTACCACTAGGGCTCCTGCTCTTAGCCCAGGATCATATGGGACTCTAAAACTTTCTGGAAGTTTGCTGCTCTGTAGTTTTTCAAGCTTTTGTCTAAGCTGTGCAATAACTGCAATTGCAAGTAAGAAAAGTTATTGAAATCAGAAGTTGGAAGGAAAAAAGTTATAGCTAATCAAACTTGTTAAGCAACACGATTTAACTAAAAGAGTCCCCATTTAGTTTTAAATTGCTTTCCTCAAGGATGTTCTGATTTGAGGAATGAAGGAAAACTCTTTAACTTGCTTTATGAATGGGGCTGTTTCAGACACAATGCTGAAGTCTTCAAGCACCTCACAAATCATGAGCCCTCTACACAGTGTTGAAAGTACTACACAGTGCTTGGTGTTCTTCTGAAGACTATCTCTAGGGTTTAGGAGATTACATTAAAATGTCACCCTTCAATTAAAAAGAGCAAAAGAACACAGCACAACACACAAAAATACATTTTGACCTTATAACTGCCAAAGAATAATTGATATATCTACTTCAAAGGCTCAGAAGGAAGACGCAACTAAAAGCACCCTGCATTTTCCATTATTTTGACCTATCTCACTGCACTTACAGCCAGACTCATGGCTTTTGAATTCTTGGAGTATTGTGTACTGTAACCATAAGGTATTCAACTACAGAGATGCTGAATTTACCATCCAAGGTTTCCTGTTGTAGCCTGGTTAATCTCACATTCCAGGAAGAAGAAAATTTGCAGTTTATTTATTTATATGAACAAGATTTTTTGTTTACATACAAACTGAATCTCTTCATTCATAAAACCTCAAGCTTTTGAGTCTTCAGCTTAAAGCAGTATGCATAATACCGTGCACTTTGCTCATCTCAGCTAACAGACATGAGCAATATAAGCAATACATTGGATATTACCCTTTGTTAGGAGAAATACCTGAATGCTACTCCAAAAAAAAAAAAGAGTTACACAATAGAGACTGAATATACATGTTCAAGAACTTTTGATGCTAAAAATTAAAAAGCAAAAAAAAAATATTTTAATGAGAAAGCTTGCAATGGACCTGGATATCTAATATATACAAAATTATGACATTTCAAAAGCTGCTATCAAATTAAGAAAGTCAAGCCAAGAGAATTCACAGAATACACATGGGAAACCTATTCTAAATGCTTTTAGAAAAGAAGTACCTAGAAATGCCAGGTGATTGATGTGACTCTGGTAAAAAAAAAAATAAAAAAAAAATAAAAAAAAAATAAAGATCTGACAGCAAGATACAGGAACTAATAGTAAAAATTAGGCATTAGCCGATTTTAAAACACAAGTGAAAGCACTTGCTAAAACAATTTCCAATGTTGACCTAGCTTAAGAACAAAGTACTACGCATTTTAAGAAAAGAAACAGCTGCAAAGGCACATACTTGGAAGACAAATCATCTAATACAGTGGTGATGAAAGCAGACAATCCTATCTAAGCTGGTAATGCTATGATCTTAAGAACTTATTTATTATCACTTGTTATGTTTAATTAAAAACAAAGAGATTACACAAAAAGTGAAAGAAAGTTTGATGGCATAATTGCTACTGGAGTACCACAGACCTAAAAGCAATTTAAAAAAATATATAATCCACAAGCACTCTAGGAAGAAAAATATATACAAGAATTAGAGGAGTCTGCATGACGGAATGAAATGAAACAGTCTAAAGCATTCAGGCTTAAAATATAAATAAATAAGAGCATTAGAAATGATAGGGCAAATAAGCAATAAGCTAAACAAGAAAGTTTAGGAAATACATTTTTAAAAAATTAAAAAGTATAGAATGCCTATAGGAAAAATTATATCCTCAGTAATCTGAGAGTAAATTAAACCAGATATGTCATTAGTAGGACAGTCTGAATGGAAGCCTTATTCAGTGGAAATGTCAATTATGTAAGACTTCTCTAACTGTTCTGCTGTAGATTAAACACAGAGATTCTTTAATTTCAAACTCTGGTGGGTGTTAATGTGATCGCTTTCTCTTGAAACTTTTCTTCTTTTCCCACATACCCTTCACAGATAATGCATTATGGAAACCACTGCTGCTACAGACGTACATCTGCAAGGCTGTAAATTCCTTTCTGAAATACTCAAATCTGACCAAATGTGTTTAGATTATATAGCACTTTCAGATAAATTTAAAGTGCTGTTTACAAAGAATACTTCATATGCATTTAGTAAGTCTTGTAATTCACATTATGTGGCAATGTAACTGATATCACATATATTGAAGAATAAATGCATATTTCCCTTTAAATTTCTTTGTGATTTCATGAAGTGTCTTTTTCAAGTGACATAAACAATTTTAGTAACAAAGGCAGTACCCAATGCTCTGTGTTTATACCATGCTTTTGATAGAGAAATCTCCAACCCCAAACAATATCTCCTAACAGCCAGTAAGTACAACAGTCAGTTCCTCAGAGGACTCCTACTTCTCCAGAGAAGGTCTGCAAGAACATCTGCATCCTGACCACCACCCCAGCCACCTCTATGTAACCAGAGCAGGAATGACTTTCTGAACCAAGGACTTCGTGGCCTAGAACATACTAGGCTGAACAAACAGGAAGAGCTGGTCTCTCTCTACTGCTTTTAGAATTTGAATATTGTCATATGTCTCATGCACTTAGTCCCAGCTCCAAGCAACTAACAGGAATGATGACAAAAAAGCTTTTAAGGAAGTCAGTAAAACAAAACAAAACAAAAAAACCCTGCTTCCAAAGCAGTGCTTACAGGAACTGAAAGCAACAATACCACATTTGTGTCTCACAGGACTCCTATTCATCACATCACAAAGCACCAAAGATGTGCTCTGATTCAGGGCTGATCCACCAGCTTCTTTGTGACCTAGCAGAGACTGTCCTCAACTCCTCCATGGTCTTGCCAAGGGTGTTGGAGTGACTGCTTAGGATAACGCTGTGTTTCTTGGCAAGTGTCATTTTTTGTTCGTTTCCAGTTAATGTTTGTGTCCTGGGTTGATTCTTTTTTCAGTGCTGGCATTGAACTAAAGGATATGTTCAAGATCTTAACCTCCCAGTTGCATGGCATGAGGTTCATGAAGATAAGTAAAAGCAGCATGAAAATGTACATTCTACAATATTAATATTCCTCCTTTTTGGGGTGGAAAGAGCAAACAAATGTATTATTAGTTCAATCACTATCAACTTACACTGGCATTTTATAACAAGTAATAACAGCACCCTTTGACTGTCTATGTAGACAGATATCTACAGTATCATCTATCCATGATTTTTTTTTTAATAAACAGTACAATTTGATGTCTATATTTTCACACCCAAAGGGAAAAACAACACTATTGCAAATGTAGAAACGCCTGTTAGTGCATACCTTGAGAAGTGACATCATATTTTTCTGCAGAAACCGATTTTATCTCCATTGTGACTTTATGCAGCAATTCAATTACTTGAACCTGTTTCATGAAATCATGTAGCATTGCTTTTCCACAGCCCCTAAGATAGGCTTCTAGGATCACAGCGAATCTCTGTTGGTAGTGCATGGACTGGGCAATCTCGCTTCTTAAAAACCAAAACAAGAAGTGACCGATTCTTTTGTTCTAGAGGTGAAGTGAAACATTACAATTAGCACATGTGACAATTTCTTGACATAATGCCAGGAATTTAGCATGAGTTGGCTGTATTTTAAAGTACTTACTCTCAAACCCCGTTTTAGCAGAAATCTAGCTAATGCACTGTCATGATACGGCTCAAATTTCACAGCCTGAGTAACACAAACAGAGAAGACATGTTAGTAACATATTTAAGGCACTTACACTTTATAGTTGCATTTAATACTTTACAGATGACATACAGAACACATTGATGTAAGAGATGAAACTATAATAAAACAGGCCTTTGGAGAAAACAATGTTGAAGAACAAATAAATGCTTTTTTTTGTGCTTCATTCAGCAAGCGCCTTCTATCTGCAACAAGTTCTTTTCAGATTTGTTATATATGGAACAAATAAAAGCAAGGCAGGGGCTGGCTAACCAGTGAGACCAATCTGAGCTCACGAATGCCAGTGAAACAACCCAACACCATTTTCAGGCCACAGCAAAAACCAATAAAATCAGAACAGTCTGCAGTCTGGCTGACACAGGGGGCACTTGAAAAGATTATTGCCAAATGAAATTATGTGTTTATAATCATTCTTTAATTAAATTTTTCGATTTGGAAGCACCATTTTTTTGACTAAATCCACCATGTCAGGACTCAGGCACTAGGGTTCATGGCTGCGATCCCCAGCACTAAAAGCAGCAGCAGAGGATGCAGGAGCAGCTTTTCAGTGCACCTCATCTCAGGCCCTCTGCCCTTCAGTCCCTAACGAACCCACAATGGAAGGAAGGCTCTGATACATACCCTATTCTGGTGGAGTACAACTAAGAGGAAGACTTCACCAGAGCTTTTTTTTTTTTTAAATGACTCTATGAACACAGACCTTTTTTCTCTTCCAACAGCCACTCCCTTCCACCCAAGCCCGCAGATATTTCAATGCTGCTGCCAAAACAGGGTGGAAACAAGAAATCAACAATTTTTTTGAAGTCTCAGGACTGGAATTTTTTTTTTTTTTACTGTTATTCTCACCCTCGCCACAATAACCAAGTGTCTACAAAAAAAGAAAAGACGCCTGTCACATGTTCAGGCACTGGGCTGTGGTGGGGAACTTGTCCACCTCACGTGGGTTTTCCAGCAGCTTCTTTCCTGTTGATCTAAGGAGTCAAGATCCAAGGAGGATCATATTAAGGCTAATGGGGAAGAAAGGTATTAAGGCAAATGGGGAAGAAAGGTAGGCATGTATATCCTGTGACACAAAAAGGGAAATAAGAAGCAAACAATCTCTGAACAGTCACAAAATCCCTCACGTGGTGAGAGCTGGTTGGTGAATGGCTTCAGGTTCTGGAAACAGCGAGCCAGGAAGCAGGGAGATTAAGGACAAAGGGATGTGCAGAGAGGCTGGTGCGTGTCCTATGCTCAGCTTTCAGAAGCATCAAAGTATGCCAACATCTAGCGATAGCTATTCAACGCAATATAATGGCTCTTTCAAGACCACTCTGCTCTACAGCTTGCAAAGAAGCAACCAAGGCACCAAGAGAGGCCTACAAAATTCATCAAACAAGTCACAGTGTCCTATGAACTCTTAAAAGTATCGCAGCACACAGCTGTATTTTTATTAGTAGTACTAAAATATCAACACTATTTCTGAAATGTAAATATTTTTGTGGGTTTATTCAAGAGGAAAAAAAAAATCAAGCTTTTTCAGTCAACCTTCTAGAATGAAGCAACCCATAAAAAGCTGTGAAGACTTGTTCCTTCCAGCTGCTAAATGACATTCAAGAAAGCCAAGCACCAGACTTGCCCTTCAAGAGTCTCATAATTCTGCAAGAACTGTCTTGACCACCTCTGCAATACTGTTTTATTTCCCCAAGCAACAACATCTTATTTAGGAAAGATAATGAGAGCTCACAAGCATAAATTGATTATAAGATACATACAACCTTTTACTTTGTCTGTGAGATTATGGCTATGAGATTATGGCTATGAGGTTGTTTTTGTGTTTGTTTTTTTTTTTTTTAACAAAAAACTCTTTTCACTGCAATAAGGCACCCAAAAGCAATGATTATTGCATAAATTCAGATGGATTTGCTTACAGGTCCAAGAAAGGCTATCACAAACCTCATTCTGGTATACATTTTGCTGAATGATCGTAGTGCATATCCCTGAAAAACAACTTCAGAATGAAATACAGCCAAACAACCAGCCATTGTTTCCAAACAAGACCTCCTTATATTAAGGTTGTAAATGTATTTTAACATAAAAGAATACTGGAAAAATGTATTATGACTATCCTTATTATGCTTGTGTTTTAGAAATAATTATTTTTAAATATCAATCAAATTTTTCTTTTTTTCTTCACAGAGGCAATTATCAACACTTGAATACCAATAATAAAAGGTAGCCATTAAAAAAAAGTCTGCTGGCATTTCATCAGGTCCCTGCATGTCAATGCCTTGTCGATTCACCAACAGAAAACCTTTGCTCACTGCCATATACAAGCAGTTCAATCTTTTTTTGTTGGTATTTGTTTTTCAATTGATTTTGCTGTATTTTAACTACCCCGACCATGTTTTATCAACTGCACAGAGAACCACAGACCTTTATAGGAAGTTCAGTGGATTTATTTAGGGCATGACTGCTTCTGTTTGGGATAAGCTGGTCGGTAAATAAAATGTTTGATTTCTAGCTGCACTGGGAGGTAGGATGGGAATATCCTGTGCTCAGTGACATAAGCCATTAAGCTTTCACAAAGGCACGCATGTGGAAAGTGATGACCATTTTCAGAAGAGACGTCTTGGATGTGTCTATCAGAGCAGAGGAATGCCTAACATTCATTCATTCTCTGAAAAGCGTGGATTTTCAAATATGCTGTGGTATCAATGCTCTGCTGCAGGGTGCTGAAGGCCTGTGCTCTGTAATTAGCTATGGAAGAAAAGACAAGAGAGCAGCTGAGAGATGAAAGTTGGGAACTAGTAATTTTTTCCCTTTTGGGGATGACAGTATTTTAATTTCACTATAAGTTTCTTACTGAAAATGGCACTGTAACATTAAACTACTATGACTTCATGCTACACTAATTTAATTTACTGTTAGAGAGTGAGATTCTCTTTAAAACTCTCCAGAATTGTATTTTCTGAAAGCAAATCATTTAAAAAACACATTAAAAAAGATTATTTCCACCCCCTTTTCTCTTAGGCACTTTGATATGAACCAATCACCATCCCAAACCCCTCATTTGGATACAAAAGCGAATAAAATTGCAGAGCCACACGTGGACTGCAAACCTTGCAGCCAAGCGTATATATAGCAGCAGCTCCGTGGGAGGTCCAATGAGGTAACCACAGCGGTTCCTTTGGTTAATGTATAAGTGCATAAATTCTGCCTGGGGAGCCTAATCTTCAGACAAGCGAAGACAAGGCTAAACAGGCTTGTTTAAAGCATTACTGATGTGCAGCAAAGTCTGAAAACCTAACTGCATTTTCGCAGTAACCAGGGCTCTCTCGGAGCACACATAAATTAAAAGCCCAATCCCACAGGCTCCCAGGCTGCAACATTTCCCTTTTTTTTTTTTTTTTTTTTTTTAAATGCCAATTCTGTCCTCTGATTCTTTAAAAAAAAGGTATTTCCTGCTCTGCAGGCTGACAGCCCTTCCATGCGAACCAGAGACCTGTCAGCTCTGGGAAGCCTGCGGAGCCGCCGTGCTCCAGGGGATGCGTTTACCACGAAGGGCTGCGGGGTTACGCCTTTCATCAGCCATCAGACTTGACTTCGCCGCTGACAGCCTGCCCAGCTCCAGCACCACTTTGTTGAAAACAAACCGACCAGTTTGCTTGGATAACTGCTATAAACTTTCCAGTCATTTCATCTAGCAGATCGCACACAAAGCACTGCAAATAAATACAGTGGTGATTCATTTCCATTAAAAACATTTTTTTTTCACGCAACTTCCCAGAATGAATTAATTTTATGTATAGAGACATAACATCCTTTTATTTACAGTAAAAATTGTTTAGAACCTTCTAAATAAATTTTCCCCCCTTAACAGACCAAGACCATTGCCACATATTACGTAACTACACTGTCATTCTTGACCTAAAATCAGCCTGTTTTTTATTTTGCCTTCACTGTGTTAACATCTGCTTTTGCTTTCTTTCTCTCTACTTTCTCTCTAGAAATTGGTAAAGCTGATCAACAGTTTGTCAGTGCTGTGGGATTCAGACCTGACGTGGCCAGGGTTAGAGAACACAGTTGGGATTTCCTCCCAACATATGCCAATGTTGACAATTTTCAGAAAAACACACTGTTGTAGACAGGAGGCAATGGTGCTACGAAAATAATAACATAGACAAAAGATGAAAGTGGAAGGTATGTTTTGGGTTAATTTGGTTAGTACCACTGCTTTGATTAAAGACCAAAGACTTCAAAACCAGGGCCACTTGCAGGCATGGGAATGGTTATGTGGTAATGCAAATATTCTCAGAAGCCAGAGATCAAGAATGCAAATACCCCTTACCTGCACAAGTTGCAAAAGATAATGAAGAACATCATCATCTTCTAAACTTTCCAGTTTTTGAACTGCCATTGCTCGTACATTTTCATCAGAAAAGTTACAGTCCAGAAGTTGCATTGTGAGTCCAACATCTAAAGTGCTTTGATCCCACGCCTCCTTTTTAGCTAGCAACTGGTACGTTTTGGCCACTATTTCTTGTTGTCCCCATTTGACAGAGCTAAGCAGCTTAGGATACGCCTTGGGGTGCTTTATGCTTTCGTATCTAAAGTGCCACAACAGTTCTTTGTCCTCCGGAGAAAGTGGGTTAAGTGGGTCAGTTGCGATGATCTCTTCAAGTTGCTTGCGAAGCTGGTTGGGCATTTCAGCTCGAGTCCTGTCCCCTTGGGAGTCAGATGTTATCCTGTGCTTGGGCAAGGCAATTGGGTGACAATACTTGTCCAGCACAATAGAGATGGCCATGGAGTTTTCTTTATCTGGATTAGTTGCCGATGTGAGTTTGTCTGCATTGATACTTCCTTGTTCTTCCCCCTTGCCTGGGATTTTCCACATGTGGAGCACATACTCCCCGCTTCGTAGCAGGAAACGGTGATCTATCAGCAGAAGATTTACATAATAGAGAAGCTGGGTTTTGCATTTCGAATCGGAGTTGGGGGAGTCATGAGACTGAAGATTCGTCTTTGTGGACAATCCCTGTGCTTTACCACAGTATATCTGAAGATTCAGGAGTGCTCCCTTAGGCAAATCCTTGATTTTGATATCAAACTCCAACCAGATATTCCACAGAACCTCCTCAGTAAAAGGCTTCGAGGAAGTCCTCCTCTGCGAAAGGAGCTGTTGCCCGTGTTGAATGTTAGCCTCAACAAACACCGTAAGATCAGTATTTCTTGGTAAAACTGGGATATCAATGCCAATTATTTTCACCCTAAATTTCCTGTTACAATCCCACAAAGAGATAGTGAAGACCCTCTCGTGATCTTTTCCGTCTATCGTCAATTGCTCATGATACCCTGTAACTCCTGTACAGTCATCCACCAATGGCCACTCCTCCTTCTGAACCTCATCCTCGCTTGGGTCGGGGGGGTTGTCTAACACCAAGTGGATTTCTTCCCCATTCTTAAGGCATTGTCTTATCCAGTGAAAATCTTTGATTGGTGTCTCTCCAGTAATGTACTCATCCCTGCCACAAATCCTGAGAACGAAATCCAATTCGCTGTGATCTTCAGGAATATCCATCAAAGATTTCTTCTTTGCCATTTTTGTGAAAAAGCTATGGAGAATCATATCTGGAGTGTCATCTATTGACACTTTAATTTTTTGGCTAGTTGTTCCTCTATGTATGATTATGAAAATGTTATTATTAGTGATCTTCTTAAACAAATATTCTGGGAGTGGCTTAGATGTAGTCCATGGGTGCATCGCATACAATTTAGGATCCCTACAGGCTACCTCTATCATTCGTGGAGTGACTAATCTGCGGCGGGTAAATTCTAGTTCATCATCATGCACATTGCTCACATCGGTAACATCATACCCAATTAAATTGTTAAGCTGCCGCTGAAATTCCTGAACTTCTTCTGATGGTTTTTGTTTCTGGACAACGTATATCTTGCCTACCTTCTTCTGTAACACTTTCCAGTACAGTATGCAGTCTAAGGTCTGTAATACTTGATGCTTATCATAAATTTCATACCATTGCCCCTTCTTCTGATACTGGAGAATGAACTGATCCGGGGTGAATGCATGGTAGAAGTCTGTGGTTTGGCTCATCTCTATTGCACGCATCCAAATCTGTGCTTTCATTTGCTCAACTGTACAGTTTCCAGCTATTTCGAGTAACATCATTTCCGGTATTTTAGTATGTTTATTGCTTGTAGGTAAAATGAACTCAATGGCTATCAGTTCCATTGAAGACAAATTACTCGATGTACAATAAGGTTTCATTCTTCTTCTCCTTCGTTTGTTTTCCTCTCTCATAACAACAGGCTGTTCATAATCCCCCAACTCCATGCCAGAAGAAATCTAGCAAAACATAGAAATATTTGATTATTTTCTCATCTACATTTTTCTTTACTGTTTTTTTTTTTTTTAATTCTTCGTAATTAAAATCACAGGCCAGTCCGAATCCTGCTATGTGTTTTTTAGGTTTCCTCTTCCCCTTAATTTCTGGTCATAAAAACTTGATTTATATAAACCACTCCAGATGTAATCTATTCAATTCAAAACCAAATATATAAAAAAAAAGACTAAGTAATTAAAATAGAGCTTTTAAACAGCCTTTCCAGATTTCACTAAGAATAAGCGGTCTGACTGTATATTTCTGCCATACTGACTTGCTCTTGCTTCTCTTTAATCAAATTGATTCTTCTGCTGCTTCTTCTGTTTTGATGTTGTTGGTATTAACATAAGTGGATTTTCATAGAAATCAAAAGACACATTAATGTGTACGAGCACAACACTATCCTCACTATCCTACCAAGCTCTAGGAAAGGCTGAAATGAACAAAACAAACACTTCATTTGCAGACTGGACAGAAGTGAGCCTACTCCCATTTTCCTCTGCCTCTCTTCTTAGTGGTGAGGAATAAGGATTTACACCCCAAAAAATCCCTTAAGATTCAAAAGTCTAGTTCTTCAGACAATTATTTAATATGCATCTAAATTCACGCCTAGCGTCCTTAGATGTGCTTTTTAAAAGTAAATCAATTCACCAGACTGGTAACACCCAACCATTTCAAAAGCTAGGACTTCGATTATAAACTATTACTTTGTTTCAGAAGAAAAAACTCCTAAGCGGAGGGTTGGAACTAGATGATTTTAAGGTGCTTTCCAACTCAACCCATTCTATGATTCTATGACATTTTATTACCCTATGCATCCCATCACACCTAAACCAGCTGTAAAACAATTCTGAATGTCAGTAGTTTACCGTATTGGGTTTCGGTAAAAAAAAAAAAAAGTTCACTGTTAATCTCCATTAAACGATATTAAAGTGGAAGTTATTCACCAAGAGCCTGGGAGAGGAAGGCAGCGTTGGTCGGATGCACTCGCACAAGCTGAGTAAAGTTAAGTTACAGCGATGCATGAACATCTTTTTCAGATAACGTTTTTTACAAAAAATCTTCCTCTAACTGCTGCAAAAACTCAAATATGCCATCGTAACGATGCCCTAGCAGATAACAGAAAAAGAAGATAAAAATATCTTAAACTGAAACAATATAACGTGCTAACAAAAATTATTTTTTCAAGTCCCGGAAAGCAAACAACTGTGGACACCACCTTTATCACTAACAAAACACAAGGAAATATTACCTGCTTATCAAATAAAGGCTGAATTGCTGAAGACGACTCATTTGTTTAATTTCTGAAGTTCTTTTTTTTTTTTTAAAGGAGGATCATTCACACACAAAAATCTTTGTTTAAGCTGTTCTGCTTTTCTTGCTCGCCCTCCTATCCAGATGCAAAGGAAGTGCTGCACTTACCAGGAAGGAAGTTTTAACCAAGTTGATTATACATACGATTGCTCATTTTTTAAAAAAGTCAGAATGCTTTTCCTGTTACAACAGTAAAAATACATTTGCAGTACAGCAATTTAATTTTAACACACATGCATACAAGACATGCTTACAGCCTGTCTTTAGCACGGGCACAGACTGCTAAAAATAATTTGGGTGGTAAAACTGATGAATCTAAATAAGACATTTTTAAAATAGTGTGAGGACAAAATATATTTTAGGGAACCTAACTACATTACAAGAGTCGAATAAATAATACTAGATAAAAGAAAGCAATTTGCAATGTTTCCTTATTTTTATTTGCATGGTGGTCCTTGAGGACCTTTGAGGACTCCCAACTTAAATTATTTACAGTTTTTTAAGCCAATCTTTGTACAAACGTCATATGAAGATGGTATATTCCCAGGATCTTGCATGGTAGCCTCATTGACAGAACCACTGGGCAATCTTCCTCCTCGTACTTTAACTCATCCAGTTATGATTACAAACACCCAGTGAAACCCATTGGAAATTATGACTTAAGATTCGGAAAGAATTTAAATTATGGACTTTCAACCTTAATTCTTGTGATGAACTACAACATGAAGAGCTGTTCCTTTGCCAAAAAAAATCCCTACAGAAAAGGATTTGGAAAAGCAATTTCAAATCAGAAAGGAAAGACAGAAAAAACTCCAATCTTACTCTTTTCCCTATGATTTTTCCAGAGAAATACTGACTATTTTGAAGAGCAATAAGTAAATGCATGCTACAAAAATGATGACTTTAAGAAAAAGAAAAAAATACAAGACAACTGAAAGATATTTTAGCAACAGTGAAGTGATGGTGTCTTTTTTTTTTTTTTTACGATACACTTTTTTTTTATCTCATTAGACACCACCCTTACTAAAAAGAAAAAAACAACTCCCTCTGTACAGGCAAAAAAAATCTGATAGCCTCTTACCACCTCTAATGTGCCGTGCACAACCTCTGAAATTACCACTTTGCCAAGGTTAAGAAAAGAAAATACTCTCCAGAGTACGTAACTCTTCTCACTCCTAGCACTGTTTTGCTTGGCAGCTAAGACTGATTTCTTTTTAGAGATTATATTTTCTTTTCTACAATATTTCTGGAAGTGAGTTTGGGGAAAACACACCCTGTCCCAGCTACCTTTATCTTTTAGAGTCATTATTTGAAATTTCTCAAGGAACTTGTGAAGGTGCCCTGGATATTTTGCCACTGCCACGAGATCTACCAGTTTAGGCAAAAACATCTCCAGAACTCATCATTTGGGCACGTGCAGCCCATTAGCTCTCATCAGCTGCAGCCTCCGCAGGATCCCAGCACTACATATGACTTTCCTCCCCACTGTGCCTCCTGGCTGAAAAAATGTGCTTTGTGCTGGAAAACTTGAGCACTCACCCTTCAGCCTCAACAGCAGTGCCCAGGACGGTGGAGGAGAAGGAGCAGCCAGTATGAAATACAAAGGAAATGGAGCTGGAGGTGTAGGAAAAGAAATGGAGCAATGTTGAAGGGGGAAACGTGTTTGCAAAACCTACGTTTTGACATTCCCTGACTTTGCAGCACTCTTGTAGAGTCTGTATTTTGAAGTATAATATCTAAAACGCATAATATAGTCAGGAATTTCACGTAGGTTTCTTCATTTAAACATAAGCTATCAGCAGTGTGACTTTTCATGCCAACAGGTAACAAAGTTTTATCACAAATACCCCTCATTCCAGCAGTCCCTGTGCTGACCTTTCAAGTAAACCTAGACTCGTTACAGTTTCATAGGCTTTTTGCCAGCGCTAGGACAGAATGCCTGTTTAAAATGTCCTAATTTTGCCACCATATGATATGCACATAAGGAAAAACTTATCAAACACATATACAGATATATTCCATCTCCTGCTAAACTGTTCTAGTTCTTCTCCATTGATCATGACTATCAAGATGTTCAAATGAAGCATCTCTACCTCAGGCAGCAGAGAATTACCCTGTACGCTGCTCATCTGCTCTAATTATTTGACAGTTTCATCCACTTAAAAAGTCCAGGAGAGCAATACTGTGAGAGGATGAGATATTCCCAGCAAACTGCATCAGCTACAATGCAAAACGTGTGATGCTTGTGCAACTGCCCATACAAGATGCTCTTCTCCCACATTCATTTGGATTGTGACCTGCCGTGTCTAGTCCAATCCAGACGTCCAGCTCCATCCCCAGTCCAGCTCTGAACCCTCTTCGTGAGCTTCAGAAGCCAGTTTTTGGACCAGTGACCATCTCTAACCTCTGTCCCTGTCAGACCGGTGACCATCTCTAACCTCTGTCTCTTCAATGACACACAGAAAAGAGTCCCCATTCTTACAGTGACGCCGAAATTGTACCTATTTCTTGCTAATCCATGTGTGGGCAAGGCCCAAATGTATTTCCTCATTCATATGCGTCAGAAAACTTTTATAACTGAAAATCATTTAAAATAACTTCCTAAAACCTTTGTCATGCCGAAGCATAACTTCCAGTATTGACTTTTGCATATGCCTATTGCAACAACACCAAGAAAAAGATTTTAAAAAATCAACTTTTTTTTTTTTTTAAATTCTTACAAGCCTCCACAATTTTGAATTTCCCTGTATCAGGAGAAGCGTCCCACCGCTCGCCCATGAATCCTGATGGGGTGCAATGGAGTGGGAGGAGGTGGGCCTGTAAAAGGTAACAAAGAAAAGCAAACAGGCTCGCCTTCGTCTCCCATCACGGTCCTATCTCACCACTCAGCTCAGCAAACTGATCACAGCGGCAACAGAAAAAATTGGTTAATTTTCAGCTGGATCAGTTCCTTGATCTTACTCATCACTTGCAGGAGTGGTAGGGCACGGAAGGGAAAAGAAGGGAGGGGAATGGAACCAGCGCTGGTGAGGGTAACCGAGACTGAAACATTCGCAGCGGGATTAGGAGATAAATTCATGAGTAAACTTGTTAAGTGATTTGAGAACACTGGTTGAAAGGTGCTTTAAAAAGACAATGTGGTATTATCGTGGGTTACTTCATACATTCTGCTACCAAAAATTTTTTTTAAAAATCAATGGATCTTTCAAACTTCAATGCCTGGTTAGGATTGTGTTAGATTTTTACTAGTTGTTTATTCTTTACTAGTTACTCTAATGCTTTTTTTTTTTTTCTTACTAGTTTCTGCTTGTGGTTTAATCCACCATGTGAAAAACATAAATTAGTGTTTTGATTTTAGTGTTAACTCCTTCCCAGACAATATAACCTACAAGAAAACAGGCGCTATCAGAGAAAGAATTACCTCATGCACACGTTATGCAAATATAATAATAATCCATTTACATTCACGCTTTCAGATAAAGCTAGCTTTCAAGATAAACACAGAAAAAAGCAAGCATAAATGACATGACCCAAAGGTTTCCAAGTAACAAACTACATCTACTTGCCAGCATTGTTCTGTAGGAGACTGCTTTGCATTTGCTAGATAAGAGTAAAATTTATCTCCCTAATGTATGTATTATGATGCAGTCCCAAACTACACAGACAGCACACAGCACTAACACATTAAGCATAAACACAACTACAAAAACTGTTTTGCTTAGTTTTTTTTTGTCAAATCCGCTAGCAACTACTAACTTTTAAGGGAACTAAAACAACGCAGGTTCCCATTAGCTAGTAAACTTCACCAATAATGTAGTCGTGTTCTTCATCAGAAAGTATACTAATCAGCAGACACGGCTTAACACCTCCGTCAGAAGTCCGTACAGTGAAGCAGACTGCAATATTGCTAGGGCCGTAATATTTTCAGGACCCCCCTATCTTCACTACAAACCTCTGCATACTTCGGTTTCTTCTAAAGGTATCTATTTGGGATAGATACCCCAAATCAAAGAAAAACTTCCAGCTGGTTCCAAAAATTCGGATAGGGAGTTTGGCAGAGTTCTGGCTGTGTACGTGACAGGTGATCTAGCTTTAAACCAGTACTTTACGGAGCCCGAAAGCACAGAGACCACAGCTATGGTTTGCGCAGTGACCCTGTTAGGATGCAGCCTATCCTTTAAAGTTGTGCTCATTTTTCCAAATACCGATCTTTAACTGCATGATCTGATTTTTTACACTGAAATCCAACTCCTGAACGCCCTAAGCGACACCCTCAGACATTTTTTTGGTCAGGGAAGATTTTATGGTCTACACGAGCCAGGCAGACGCAAGAGATTCTTATTTGTGAGATGAGGAAATACAGTTATTTATTGTCTAGGAGCTGCGTCGCAGTAGAGCTGACTCAAGATCTTAAGACCAGAGGGAACAGCCTCGTTCAGCTCGCACTGCTCGGTTCAGCGTACGAACAGCTGTTTTTAGCAGGCTTAGCATCAAACCTGTGACTCCTCTTTGGGCCACGACCAAGGCCGCGACGAGCGAAGCCCCAGCCGACCTAAGGCTGACTCAGCCCTTTCCTGGGAGGCTGAGACGCCGGCTGACGACTCCCCACACCCTCTGCAGGGGGTCTCGGGGCCAGGAGCCTCCCCTGCGCCCCGGCACGGCCGGGAGCAGCGGCCCGGGGCTGCGCCTTCCCCCGGCCCCGGGCGGAGCGGGGCCCCCGCCCTGAGATGGCGGCCGGCGCCGTGCGCCCGCGGGGGCCGCTGCTGCGTGCGGGGCAAACCCCGCGGCCGCCACCTCCACCGCCACCACCTCCGGGGGCCGGGCAGGGCCGGGCCGCGGAGCTGCGAGACCCCGGCGGTCCCCTGCGAGGCTCGGCCGCGGCGGGCAGCGCCGGCCTGGGGCAGGGTCCAGCGGCGCCCCCCGGGACGGAGCTACTCACCGCAGCGGCGGGGCCGCGGCCCGGCTCCGCGCAGGTGCTTTCCTCTCAGCGGGAAGCGGAGCGGGCCGGGGGCCGGGCGGGAGGCTCCATGGCCGGCGGGAGGCAGCTCCGGAGCCGCCGCCAATCACACGGCGGGCGAAGAGGGAACCGGCGCTGAGGCCTCCCCGCCCCGCTCGGCCCGGCCCTGGCCCCGGGCGCTGCGGGTTCCCCGTCCCGTCCCGTCCCGTCCCGTCCCGTCCCGTCCCGCACACCGAGGCGAGGACGAGGCTGGTCCTTACCGGGGCTTGCCTGGGCTGTCCTCGAAAAGCCCTGGTGATGGTGATCTGCTCCACTGCTCCGTGGCCTTGTCCTTTGGAAAGGCTTTCATGCTGTCTGATTAGATGTCTACTTTTGCAGGATTAGCCTCTTACTTGTCTTATCCCCCCACACCCCCTCTTTTTTTTTTTTTTTCCTTTTTTTCCAGCTTCTTTTTATTTGAAGGCGCTGGATTCTTGCTTTTATGCTAGCCTCTCACCTCCAGGCCCCGCAGCCCTGTCTCTCTGCCTTTTGGTCGTCTTCCTCAGCCCCCTGGCGATTCCTGTAGCCTGCCCCTGGGCTCCTGCCAAAGGGGCCGCATCGGTTTTGGAAGGCACTGCTCTGAACTGGACATCGTAGTACTCCAGCTACGGCCTTGCCAAGGCTGCCCGCAGCAGGAGTATTAATTCATCAGCCTTCCAGAGCCAGGACTCAAAATGCAGCACAGGCATAACCATTCACTTCCAACTCAAACAAACAGCACCCCGTCACAACCCATTCGCTCCCCTGGCTGCTGCCTGTTCGGCTCTGAAAGGAGCTGAGCATTTGTATCTCCTCACCTCTGTTTTGAAATGGATAACAAAATTATTTCAGTGGTTGTACCGAGACCTTTTCTGACCTTGATCTTGCAATGAGACTCAGAGGTGAACCCTGTGTGGCAAAGAGCCCACATGCTTGCCCTGAACGACATGCTGACAGAAGGTGACATCTTCAGGGAGTGCTTGACAAAATCATAGATTTCCACACAGACTATAAAAGGGAATCTGAATTTTCTATGTGCACTGTGTTAACCTCCAGAGAGCGAAAAATATCAGAAGAGAATAACTAGTGTGTTCCTGTGTGTTCCTCGTACAGATGCTATTGTAAAAGTTTGGATAATTGTCATTATAACAGTGGAGTTCTTTTGACTTAAAAAATCATTTGCATGACAACACTAAGAGTTGTAATACCAGCCTGAAGCAGAAAGTAATTCAGAAACAATAGTATAAACATGGAGTTTCAAAATTAATGTGTTACACTGAACAGTGGCTAAATGAAAGCATAACTATTTCAGCTTCAAGTTCCCTTTTTACAAAGCTAGAGGCAAAACGAAAACCTTTAACAACCTTCACACGACGTGCTTGCAGCACAGGGGAAACACGGTGAAGATTCACTGACTTTGTGCTTGGTTTTCCTGATACGATTGGTAATATTTGTCAGAGAAGTTCAGCTTTGCAGAGCACGTGTATTGCTGAATGCTTTAAAATAGATTAGAAAACCTTATCAAATAGGAAGCCTCTTTTTTGTTGTTGTTGGCTGGGTCCCCAGATGGATCACTCCAGGAACAGAAATACAGCCAGTTTGGCTACTAATCCTGTTAAAATCCATGGACTTTATTTGGGGATGCACAAACATATGGAGATTTGAGCAGATGAATAAAGAAGACCTTCATTTGTCAAAAGACAAATTCAGAGGGAATAATTTACAGCCTGAGCAAATGACGCGTTTCATGTGTCACTTCAGCCAGAATTGTATAAAATATTTTTAAATAGCTATAAATCAACATAATGCTATTTGAAATGAAAGAATACATTATTTTCTATATTCTATTTGAGAAAAGGAGGTAAAATATTTTGTAAGGTGTTATAGAAAAACTGAAAATCTTTGTCATTTCAGGATTTAGAAGCTTAATAAATTATTTTTTTTTTCAGTTAATTTTCAGCTCCTATATATGCGGCACACTTACTACCCTTTGTGGCGAGTACGGGCTTTCCTGTTACCAAGCGTGCTCTCTTTATAGTTTGCATAGTCTTTAGAAATATATATTTTAACATTATTTTATTCCTGTTGATTTCCAAATGTGACTTTAACCTCTTTCCATAATCTGTCACTTTCCATTTTTTCATTGAATGACAGCCTGTACAATACACTGAAATGCACATTTTACCATATAAAAATGGAGCTCTAAACATTCAGAAATACCATAGCTTAATGAAGGAAGGTGAAGAATACAATTTGGTATTTAAATGAAGCTGATTTAATCAAAATTAGTCATGCAAAGAAGCAATCATTTTGCTAATATAATCTTGTGGGGTGCAGTCAAAATGCAATTATTTCCTTTATCTTTCAGCTGTAATAAAAATATGACAAGCAATTGCTGTCATGATCTTTAATGGGAGTTTTGGAGGCTGGAAAAAATGTAAGACGGTATCTTTTGTGTCCTCTGCACAGTCAAACATCAGTTTTTATGTTGTTTCATGGAGAACTGAGATAAAGAATAACAACCCCATTAAATGCTCAACAACAACTTTATGTACCAACATATGTTGGAACTTGATGTGAATGTTCTATTGTCATTGACAGACTGGGTTCATTGCAGTTTACAGAGTAGTATCTAATCGTTTGTGCTTTTTTTTTTTTTTTCCTATATTGCTATCAGAGAAACAATTTTAATTGCAGAAGCTTTGTAGGTCAACACCAATAAAGCCAGAGCCTGGTCACCTCATGCCAGCAATAGCTCCACTCACTTTTGTAATTGCTTCCTTATGTAAAGCAAATTGAAAAAACCATTGTGGGATACGTTGTGCTTTATGATAGAATCACAGAATCATAGAATGGTTTGGGATGGAAGGGACCTTAAAGACCACCCAGTTCCAACCCCCTGCCATAGGCAGGGACACCTCCCAGCAGACCAGGCTGCCCAAAGCCCCATCCAGCCTGGCCTTGAACACCTACAGGGATGGGGCATCCACAGCTTCTCTGGACAATGGTATGTAGCTTTCTCCTTTCTTGCAGAATTTATAAGTTGGAGTTTTCTACGTGAGTTGTAAGCACTTTATGATGCATTCAGTTCAGGACTGAAAATAAATTGACAAAATGCCTTTATTTTACAGCTCTGCCCTGAAAACTGATCATGTAAATATCCGATCAGCTCTGTTAACTTCATTGTAGTTGCTTTGTCCTTATGCAAGATCATATGTTAATTTTGGTATCAAAAGTAAGTTTTTGTTCTTGCTATAACTTTGCAACAAGCAGAGGAGTGAGCTGGACTTTCTTTGGCTTTTGCATCACGTTCTGGGTATGGTGGCTGCTCATGTAATGGATGGAGCTGACAGCTAAGCGTTGCCTGCAGTTCTGTCTACCCCTCACAGGTTTATTTCATGGGAAGGGAAAGGCAACATCTCTCTTTTTATGCCAGTTCTTGTGCACTGGCTGGGGAAGCAGTAGAATGCTGTTTCCTGAAGCAGTGAATGAGAACTGGCATAAAAGCCATAAAAGACTCTGGGGGAGAGCAGCGGGATCCAGAAGAAGAGCAAATTAAGGTTGTGCTCTTGCTGCAGAACCCCTCTCTGAAGGGATGCTAACAGGCAGTTACATCCTCTGTATGTCTTTCAAGATCGGTTGAATATAACCCTGTGGCCTGGTGGAGAACGGCCTCTGTGAACCTCAAAACAGAGGCAGGAAAACTCAAAAAAGGAAAAGAGGAGTCTTGTCCATCTGTAGTCCCTTCTCCTCCAATAAATGCCTGCTCCTTCCTTTTCTTGTGCTAGGTCTGTGCTCCTGCCGATCTAGATTCTGCCTAAAATCCCTCATTTCGAACACCTCAAACTTTCAAAACAGGAAGCAGCAGGTGTTCAGAAGGCTTCCGAGATACATCTGCTGAAGGCTTTGTCTCCCAATTTACTGATTTAGGCTCTTGCCCTTCAGAAAAGGTATTTAAAGCACAGGGGTGGGAGTGCAAGCTGTTTCCTCCCTATAGCTCTGAAAGTTACATACACACAGCAGTTGAGATGTAAAACTCATACCTCTTACTGGCTTGAATA
The DNA here is from genome assembly GCF_013377495.2 of Cygnus atratus. NCBI lineage: Eukaryota > Metazoa > Chordata > Aves > Anseriformes > Anatidae > Cygnus > Cygnus atratus. The sequence continues at coordinate 14,829,914 of NC_066362.1, read as the reverse complement.
CATATTTTATCTCTCTGTATGTCTGCGTGGGTTTGTCAGACAGCAATGTTATTCCTTATGGCACCACAGTGTGTGTAAGCAGATCTTTTAGGACCACTGTTTATTCATAAGAGGTGGGTAAACTCACAAGGAGTTTGCAGCTGCTGTCAGAGGTCTCAGTATTAGGTGGTGATGCAACATTGCATCATCTGGGACTTGGCAGAGGAAATGAAAGAGGATGGAAATAGAAACGTAAAGGAGTGCACACTTTAACAAGGCTTCTAGTCTAATAGAGAGCATTATGTTAAGTACTCCTAAATATAAGGTACGGATGGCGTTTGCTCAGTCTCTGAAACTCACTCTCACCAAACATAATGAGCCTAATTGGCTGCCCATAGGTTGCAGTGCGAAGCTTCTCTGCGTCAGCTCTCTCAACTGCATTGCTATTCTCACTGGCCATTATCCTACTGTCTCCATATTTATTACTTTTAATATCTGAAAATTTGCTCTGCTCCATGCTTATTTGTTGGTGCATTCTTCTGTCTGTGAGGGGGTAAATGTATTAGAATTACATAGGAGTTATGTGATGGGAGACTTTTATCAGAGGATTTATGTATTTCTGTTGTTGTAAATGAGCAATGTAAAATGTTTTCCTTTTAAATTGTCTCATTGCATCCTTCTGTGTATTTAAATAACATGTCCTTTACACACACAAGTATTTCGTACAGGAGTTCTAGGCACCCTGCCGGCTAATTGATCTGCTGTCATAAAACTTGGAAGTACTAAAAAGACATCCACGTAGGAATATATTTGGTCCTCACAGTTTAGTTGGATACAGAATCAGTGACAAAGAAAGCTCTTTCCGAGCCTGATCTTTTCTGGAAACATACCCTTAACCTTCTCCAAAAGCCTTAGCAGATGGCCTTAGCAGACTGCCCAGAAGATCACCACATTTGGGTTATTCTGGACCAGAGATGAGGATTTAGTTCCAAAGTGCTGAGTCCCGTGTGTGGGGGCAGATCTGTTTCTTTTATGAGGAGGCTGGGAATCCTGTTTGGGTGCTGCGGTTGCATCTGTGACAGCACTTCACATTCAGGAGACAGTACCTCATCGCAGTGAGGTACTTCGGTAAACAAATACCTAGCCTCACACTGGAATACAGAGCTTCTTTCTTTACAGACAAATCAAAGTCTTGACAGACAGACTAGCACAACTAAAGTTAATAAAAGGCCAGATTCAGACCTGGAACTTTATATATGCGCTTCATAGAAATGAAAAGGTAAGAAAAGTGGAGAACAGTAGGACAGGAAGGATCAACCCTTACATGCAAAAGGAGGGCAGTGTTATGCTGTGGGTTCATATTCATACTTCATCACATGGCAGTCTGTCCTGTATAGACAGTCCTCCATTGAGTATGTCTGCGAGGGCTGGAGACACATGGGAGCATTGCCCAAGTAAAACAGCTGATACTGCCAGACATCATGTGTATTTTAGGATTCCTCAAGTTACCCTCACAAATATTACATTACCTATGAAATGCATGTCCCATACTTTCCTACCTACGGTTGAGAGCCAGGGTTCTCCAGCAAGCTTTTGTGAAACCTCTTTAGTCTTTTCCTTTTTGCAGCATGAAGCCTGAGCTGTTCAGTGGGGGAGGACATGGTACCTCAGCCCAGTTTGGGTGGGACTGTCTTGGTCCATCTTGGAAGGCAGTAATCAAAGTGCTGGTCACAGTCTGCTCTTCACATCACATGCTCCCTATGCCGCAGCTCCACAGGAAAGGCAACTGTGCCCTATTCTCCTTTGAACTGCACTTCTGCACCCCTAAGCACAAGGGGAATGTACCACTGTCTGACTGCTCCATGGCTCAGCTGCAGCCACACCACCTCATGTATTAGCTAGTTAGGTGTGTGATACAAATTTTTAATGTCTTTTATTTTTTGCCCTTAAAATGTAGCAGGTGGCCAGAACATGCTTTCCAGAGCATGCAGGACACGGTGATCCCAAGTACATTGTTCAGATTAATGTACCTCCAGGCTTTGTCACGCCAGCTTGCCAGCGTGCAGCTCTGTGGCTATAAACATGAAGGGCATGGAGTTGGATCTCTTCAAGGTAGTTCGTGTGGTTGTCTATCAGCTACTGAAGAGACATAGCCCACAATATTCATCTCCTGAACAACATTCAGAGTCTCTTTGAAGCATTTCAGAAGCTACAGGAAGTCCTCCTAAATTCACATAATGAGGCAGACATACAGGAGCCTTGTATTTCATCTCAGCAGGAAGCAATTGTTCTTCCCTGTGAAGCTGATGCTCTTTCCCAGTATTTTTCCTGTGTACCTCCAATAACAAAATGCTTTGGCTGAGATGGTATAATTTCCCTTGTTGAAGAGGGTGACTGAACACTAGACAGACCAGATGCTGCAGTGTTTCCACAGTATACCTCAGTACCCCAAAAGCATCAGGTAGGTGGACAACAATAAGGATATAAATATGAGGTACACATGGGAAGAGACTAGGAGGGTGTTGCTTCACTGGTCTCATGATCTAAAATACTCCAGATAGTCCTTGGACTCTTCCTGGATTCCATTAAAAAGAAGAAAGTAGATGGGTGGAAGGTGAATCCTTGCTATGCCTGGAGGAGGATGCTTTCATCTAGGGAAGGCCATTCCATCAGGAATGCCCTTCCTTCATGGGGGAATGATTGGTATTAGGGATCTGTAATGAACCTGAATGAATGAGTGACTTTGAGGGCTATATTTTGATAATCTCTTAAGAACAGGCTATTCCCCTGGTGGGCCACAGAAGCTCAGTTGGTCTTAAGCACAGAAGTTGCTGGTACTGGGATAGCACTGCAGATGTGGTAGGAAGCACATCCTTGAGAAGAAGGATGGTGAGGATTGGGATCGGTGCGATGGAGCTGCCCTGAGGAAGGGAGGTCTGCTGGCACAGCACTGTGTGATCTGTTGATTGTCAGTGCCTGCACAGAAGATGGGGCCTCTCAGACTTTCAGCACCTCAGAAAGCAAACCCCAGAAGTGTCTAATGACCTGTACCTTGACAGGCTGAGCACTGGAGATGGCAACCACGCTTTGGTTCATCCTTATTTTTGCCTCTGTTTCAAGTAATAGATGTCATAGTGTCTGAGATGAAAGGGACCTTTGAAAAGGTTTTTATGGGAGTTTAGGAATTGAGGGTGTGGATCCAGGAGAATCTGAATGAGGAGAAGCAGCCCAGAAGACCATGGCCTGTGGTGTGCTCAATACACGAGATGCTTGTGTTAGCAGCACAGGAAAGAACAGGATTTGCTGAGCTTGTTTAACTCTTTGAGTGCCACTTAGATCTAACAAGATGCTCAGGGCTGCGTCCATCTGCTGTGAAAGAAGGCATGTCAAAAGCTGGTTGATCTGAAATCCCAGATTTAGCTTACAAAATGTCTCCGCTGCTCCAATTGTCAGATGAGTACCATGAACTAACCTGTCTGAAACCTATGGCAGATAAAATGTTACGAAGGCCACTGGACTCTACAAGCTGTCCTTAACTAACAAGAACATTGTTTAAGTAATTCATAGCGAATGCACAAAAAATAAATAAATAAATGGTCTGTTTTTGTGCACACATGGTGCATGTGCGACAGTGGCAGTGTTGTGTTGGCAGTCATTTCAAAGGGACTTGGCACTACCCCATTATCCAGCCTTAATTCCATGAAAGAAGGAATATAAAAAGCAAGGATTCTCTCCACTAGTGATTGGGGGGGGAAATAAAAGCTATTTGAATCTTAGTCTGATAATCCCGTTTAAACAAATGATGTATGTTGAAACTGGATTTCTGAGATAAGCATATCTGCCACAGGTCCTGCAGGCAGGGGGAGGGAAGGGCTTGTGTTTGATGTGCTCAGGGAGACATGTGTGCAATTTCTGGCCCTGGTACTTGCCAGGAAATTGAACACGAGCCTGGATTCAGTACATGGAGAGGGTGTAATGACTTTGGAGGTGTTCGTCTATCCACGCTGAGTCTATCCATGCTGACTACGAGTCCGTAGTGTGCCTAGGCCAGGAGTTTCTGTTTAGCTGTCATGAGCGTAGGCATTTCAGCAGCACTGTTGGCCACAGAGGTAAATTAAATTAACTCCCTGGGACTCCAATGGACATAGGCTTTCTGCACTGCCATCCTGTCAGACGACGTGATGTGCCCCTTCTGCCCTGGCAGTGCAGAGGGTGGCTGTGGGGCGAGCACCTTGTGCTCATGGCCGCAGCGGGCCCTTGGTCAGGTAATTAACAGCACTGACGGCCTTTCCCTGCTGCTCCCGAATGGAGGCCGCTCCCCTGACGGGCCTTCGCTCTCCAGAGGCCACCCCCCCGCCATTTGCCCGCTCGCTGTGCCTGTTTGCGTCACAGCCGCGGGTGTGACGCCATCAGCAGCCGTGGCAGTGCTGCTCTTGCGTCACGAGGCCGGGCGGGAGGCGAGCGTTGTGCTGTGGTGACACCTGCCGGGCCGGCGGGCGAAGCACCGGGCAGGCGCCATGGCTGTGGTGCCGGTTTTGTTGTGCCCTCGTCCCGCTTGGTGCTCGTTTTCCTGAGAAATAAAACAGGAAGGCGAAGAGTGAGGAGAGTCTGGCGTCAGTGGGGCTGGGGTTTTCTTCAAAGCCCCACCACAAAGTTCCCATCCGATTCCAAGGAAGGTCTTTGGCTTCTCCTTCGCCGTGCCCGTCACCGTCACTTCTCTGGGGGCATGGGCAGAAATATTGGTCTCTGAAGGTGTCCTGTAGGTTTTTGTTTGTTAATGTCTGAAGGACTTAAAGGTCCTTAGGGTATGGAAATGCAAAATATTCGTGTGGTTATGGAAGAAATTTGGCAACGCGATTTTAGCGCATCTGTGCTGCAATTACATGTGTCATCTGCAATGAGCATTGGCAGAGCTCTCGCATCTCACCAAGTCACCATGTAGTCACGTAAGCACCTAGAGCGGTTCTGGACACAGTTGACAGGAGCAGAACGGGCACAAGAGTGACTTCTCTCTTGTTCAGACAAGGGAACATGCCCAGGGCGAATGCTTAGTGCCAGAGGTACTGTCGGCTGCCCACCACGTTTTGAGCCGAGGCACTGCTGGAGCTGAGCCCACAGCTCATGCTGAGGAGGTCAGATGTGGACCACAACTCTCACAGATGATCAGAGGGCTGGAGCACCTCTCCTACAAAGCCAGGCTGAAGAGAGCTGGGGTTGTTCAGCCTGGAGAAGACTCCAAGGAGACCATATTGTGGCCTTTCAATACTTAAAGGGAACTTATCAGAAGAATGGAGAGAAACTTTGAGACTTTTTACAAGGGCATGTAGTGATAGGACAGAGGGTAACGGCTTTAAACTAAAAAAGGGTAGATTTATATTAGATACAAGAGAGAAATTCGTTACTCTGAGGGTGGTGAGGCCCTGGCACAGGCTGCCCAGAGAAGCTGTGGATGCCCCATTCCTGGAGTTGTTCAGGGCCAGGCTGGATGGGGCTTTGGGCAGCCTGGTCTGGTGGGAGGTGTCCCTGCCCATGGCAGGAGAGGTGGACTAGGTGATCTTTAAGGTTCTGTCCAACCCAACCCATTCTATGATTCTTTGATTCCCAGCTTGCCTCTTTCAGGGGTTATGGCTGGGGGTTGCTAGCAGAGCTCACCTGTCCAGGGACTCCACACAGACCAGCGAGACTGCTGACATCTTAAGGCTGCTATTACATAGGTCCCTCACATAAGTGGCCAGTCTGAAACCAGCACTGAGGAATGTGACACGGTGGCTGCTGGTGCTGGTGCTGTGTCAGGCCTTCTGGCTGCTGTCATCTCCCCGCAACATGAAACTCCCCTACTCGATTTTCTGCAGAATGTTTCCCTACCTTAAGTGTGTACCTTGCATGAATGCTGCCTCTGCTTTGTTCTTGTTTTCCATCAACTCCATTATCTCCCTTGTCTCAGGTGTAAATTGTCTGGATTTGAGGAACTTACATACTTTATTTCTCCTGCTTTCTAAATCAGACAACTACCCCAAGCAGCTGTGTGAGTGGTATTAGAAATACAGAACCTGCCATGTGTGATGCATGGCATCAACTCAAAGGTGTTAAAATCTGACATCCACCCCTGACTCACCCTTTTCCTCAAACCCTCTGCCTTTCTGCAGCCTCCTTCTCTCCACAGCTTCTCAGGTGGAGACCTTTGAACACTCTTAAATGAAAGCTACTGACATCCCAGTTATTAGACTGAATACTGAATATTATCTGCCAGAATAAGGAGAGGATGGTAAAACTCTGCACCTTCACAGCACCAGCAGATCTGATTGGGGGTGGACGGATAGACAATGAGCCAGCTTCTGCTCAAACTCATAAGCTGACAGTTATCCCTGATGCAGGAAAGCAGAGTACAGGACAAGGTTATTATTAAATTCAGATACAAAGATCCTGGTCAAGATATCAGCAAAAGAGATAGAGAAAATACTGTCAACTTTAGTAAAAGAAGTCACATGATTATGAACATAAATATTCCCCCAGTAATGTGAGAAGGGATCGAATTATACTTGATTCAAAAAAAAAAAGAGAAAAAAAAAAAGCATACCAATAGAACTGCAGGGTGACTTATGAAAATTGATATTTAAAAAGGAAAAGTCACCGTTCCTGGAGAACAGTATGAAGTTGAATGGTATGCGGTCAGCGATGTCGTTTGGTTTCAAAACATGGCTTTTCTCGAGTGAATGGAATGTTTTAGGAAACCTTTAGCTTGAAGTTGAAATTAAAAACCCTAGACTTCCATTAATAAATTGTAATTAAATTTAGAATAATCCCGTAACTCAAAAAAGCCACCTTGGATTTAAAAGTTTCCCAGGAAGTCAGTACGGGTGGGGAGAAGCATGAATTGCCCTTTGGGAGCTGGCGATGGCACTCCCCTCCCTGCCTCGCTGTCCTCAGCCTCTCTGGCCTTAGGCGAGGGACCATGTTTGCCAAGTGGCAGGTGGCCTCAGTCTTTCACCGATTAGGAAAAAAAAAAACTACCAACAAAAAAAGCAATTGCCAGCTCTAGTGAGGGCAAGACAGCTTGTTTCCAACAGGGAGCGCTGGAAGTCCCCGGGAGTCTCAGTGCAAGGGACTGCTGGGAGGGGCACTCACTTTGTGGTCTTAGGCTGGAGACAATCCTACTGTAAAAGTTGTTTTATTGTTGTTGGCTTGTTAGTTTGTTATTGTTTGTTTATTTTGTTTTTCCTAGAGAAAAGGAAGAGAGAGGAGAGGAGAGATGCTGGTTGTTTTCATCTAGAAACAGAAAATATGTGCCCTGTGACTTGGTTTGCTTGGAGTGGGTGTAGCTTGCTGACATGTTCAGCCAAAGACCCTCCATATGGAGTCTTCATGTGTTCCAACCTCCATTCCTGCCAGTCACAGGGCAGCAGAGGCAGAGGAGCTGCCTGGTGTGTGGGAATGAGTCTTGCCATGCTCTGCCACTCTGCAGTGACAGGAGAGGGTATGGATGGGCCAAAGGCAGGATGGCTCTGCCCACAAAACTGGTGAAACCAATGTCATTTGTATTGCTGCTGCATGCAGTGACCTCCAAAGACCTAAGAGAAGAAGGAGGAAATTAATGCGCAGAGGTGAGGTTACAGCATTAGTGATGTATAACAGGCAGCTAGAAGGCAAATGACTCATGTGGGCTGGGCAGAGATGGTGACACAGCAGGGAAGGTCTCGTGCTCATAGCCATGCAGTGACGACTGGTAAGAAGTCAGGTGAGGACATTTTAGACTGCAGGGGAGGAACGCAGTGCCGTGCAGTGAAGCAGGGCATATTCCTATTCATTCTCAGTCAGCTGTGTTGTTTGTCTGATGATCATTTTATGGAACTTGAAAATAGTTTGCTATTTTATGGCTTCGTTTCACTGTCTTGCGTCTTTTGCAAGCTCATTCAGCAATGTATCACGCAACCAAATCCACTCTTTAACAAACTCAGTGTTAATAAAATAACCTTGATATTACTGGAATCTTTGTAGGCAGGCAGGCAGCCAGCCAGCTGCAAACAGCTAGCTACAGATGCGTATGCTGAATTCAAAACTGGATTGCAACAACTTGGCATTAACTGAAGCACAGCACCTGAAGGATGGCCTTAGTTTTGGAGCAACGCTGAGTGGAGGGAGGTTTGCTGTACAAAACCCAGGACACTCCTGCCTGTCCTGGCTCACAGGATGCCCAGTTCCAGGATTTTCCTGTGGCCATGCTGACCACAGCAAGTAACAGCGCAGGCAAGGAATGGAGGTTGCTGGTACAACAGGGACAAGAGGGAGTGTTTCCCACAAGTATCCAGAGCAAGTGTCTGTACAGCACCAGCACTGCTTGGCCCCCATTCTGTCAAAAGTCTTTGGGAAAGTGGCAGCAGTATCTGTCCTGTTCTCCCTTTGCTTCATAGTGATCTTGATGTCCATTTATCTTGGGCAAAGGGTGCTCACTGTATCATTTCTGGACTTCTTTTTTCTGCTTGCAGTGGATCCAGAAAAATTCTCTTGTGTCACCTCAGTACATCTAATGCTTGGACAATGGAGGAGTGCATTGTATGTCAGTGCCTAGAAAAAGAGAAGTGCCATCCTGGGGCATGCACACCACCTACTTTAGACTGTTTTAAATGCATACATTCAAAGCAACTGGAACTGGAAGGCCACTTTTTTTTTTTTTCTTTAATTGAATAGTTAGGCATTTTCCATGGGCATTTTAGCATCAGTGTCAGATGCCTAAACTAAGTATGCAGTTACGTCCCTTCAGTTTCTGTATTAGGACAAGTCCAGAAGATATTTTTATCAGCCTTCTGTGTTTCTTGTGTTTCTGTTTCTTCTTGTTAAACTTCTTTGTCTGGTAGCTACTGCCTTGTATTAACATATTTCCAGTTAAAATTGGTTATGGTGAGAATTTCCTTTTATTCTTGTTTTTTTTTTTCTTTTTTATTTCTTATAATTGTAGTCTTTGAGGTCTGCTTATGATTACAGCAATCATGAGAGATGCCTTTTACCAGCATTTATTCCTTTTAAAATTAAGTGCAAAGCTTGTGAGCAAAAATCACAAGTTTCCTTATGGGCTTTTCCCTGCCTTAGTTTTCACATGCTGTAAGGGAAACTTGGGCCCCTGTATCTGCCATGCTTCCCATCCTCAAATTAGGTCCATGCTATTGCAGTATCCTTCAGAACTACAGTCTCTGTAGTGTTAATTATTATCTTCATCATCATCAGTAGACCAACTACCACGTATGTACCTGGAGGAGGACTGGCATCTCCAGGCTGTTCTCTGGGCATGATCCTGGGGACACAACCAGGCTTCTCACTAGCACATCCAAACCAAGATCCTGTGGTATGGCTTCATTTAATATAGTGCTTGGTAGATTATTTTCAGCCAGGAATTTGTCTAATTGTACTTTGAATCATGTCAGCTTTTGAAACCCATGGCATCTTGCAGTCAATTCTACAGCTTAACTGTGCACTGCATAGCAAACTGTCCCTTTTGTTTGCCACCTGAGAATTTGATTTTATGCCTTCTAGGTCTCGAATTATGAGCAACAGTGCATAACCATTTCCCATTTGTCTTTCCCATGCACATTTCATATTTCTGCCATGAACCTATTTTTCATAGGCAAAAAGTCCAAGCACTCATTTCTTGCACAGAAACCACCCTGTTGCTTCTTCACCCCGTCACATTTCTTCCTCACAACTTTCCTAGTTCTGCTATACCAAAGCTATTGATAAGGACTGTATATTGTGTTCAAAGGAGTGCATCATTTATAGTCACAAACTGATATTTTATATTGCCCTTTACTTTATTCTCTTTTCTTTTACTAATAATGCTTATTTTCTTAAATAATGTATCACCAGGACTTATTTGGTCCTTGGAGAGAGGAGGAGGATGGATCCACAGCTTGCTAAGTCTCATCCAAAGACTTGTGACAGTAGATTCTAGAGAAGAGGCACTCTCAGCCCACAGTCCAGTGCTACACCAAAGCCAAAGAATTCACACAAAGGCACACAAAGGGTTTGCTCCTCACTGGCTGGCTATGATTAATCTTATTTCAGGAACTTTGCTTGCATGCTTTGCAAATACATACTTAGCAAAGCGATGATAGCAGTGTATATTGCTGCCTAGCGGAAATTACTGCCAATGGTGATTTCCAAGCTGTTGCAACTGCAGTGTAACGAAGACTGAAGACTTTTAGAGGTATCATAGCTTTTGTACAATGTCTGTGGAGCTTGGGAGAATGTTTTTGCCAAGAGCAGCTACAACTATTCCTTCCTACGTGGAATGATTGAATCACAGGTTTCTGGTTAACCCAGTGCAACATATCTAGTTCCACTCTTTATCTCCTCCTTTCTATAATGCCTGTGGCCCTGCACTGTGCACCGGATACATCCAGGCCTTGAGTTTGTGGCACTAATAATGCCTCAATTTCTTCATGAAATTAGGTCCTTCTGGACTGTTGTTCTTAGCCTTTCAGCACGTCTCCTTAAAACTCTTTATGTTCTCCTTCTTGCAATTCTTTCCAGAGTAATTTAAACCCCACCTGCTGGTTTCCAGAATGTGTTTGTTGCATAGCAGACCCCCAGAGCTCCTGGCCAGATGATGTTGTAAATGCTAAAAATTTGTGTGGGTTACAGGAAGCCTGAGCACACTCACGGCCAAGAACTTCACCAAAGGTTTCAGGAATTCCCAAACTGAAAATAGTTTGTGGTTAGAGGTGAGGGTAAAGATGGGGGAGCCCTGTGCTAGAGGCAGGATGCTGGGGTGAGCTTAGCTTCTGTGGTCTTGCCTCTGGCAGGTTTGCTTTTGTTTCTCTGTGGCCTCTTGGTTGCTTCAGAGCAGCAGCACTCCACCTAACGTGGATGCTAGCCCAGCTCCTGGCCGCTATTTTCCACCACTGAGATTAGAGGATCCTCTCTGCACCAGCATCCACTTCTGTTACCACTGCTGAATCTACACCAACACCACCATGAAGTACTCAGAACGGCCGGACCATGATTGTCTGCAGTGTCAAGCAGCAGGAGCCAAGAGCTGCGCTCGATATAATGCATCTCACCCTTTGCTACAGAAAATTGGAAAGGAATCACAGGGATTGGTGACAGGTGGAGAAAAAAAAAAGAGGGAAAAAAAAAGACAAAGGAAATAAAAACAAATTGAGAGAAAGAGGGACGTGCGCAAAAGAAACCACATTCTAGAGGGAGGAAATGAAAGGTGAATGGTTTTTGCTTGTGAGAAAAAAAAGGAGGCAATAGGTGGATGGGAGGGAGAAGCATCAGCTCAGAAGGGTGGTGATACACATAAAAAAATAAGACAGCCCCTTGGGGCCACGGAGGAAAATTTGGGAATGGTGGGAGCCAATTCTTCGGGTGGCCATTTGTGGGTTATGCTGTACTAAGGTGCTGGGTGCAGCGATACCACAGAGTGCTTGGCTCTTCCCAAACATAATGGGAGATGAAACTTCAGAAGGTGGTGGTGTCAACGGTAGTGATTCCCTCACTGTTGACACTGGTGGTGTTGACACTGGGAGCTGCAGCCACTTGTTCTTCACTGTGTTTCTACCTCTCTTTTTTTGTTAGGGGAGAAGAAAACAGCAAGACAGCTAGGAGCAGGGCTCTTGGTCCGCAAGTGTGCCTGGCCTACAGAACAAAAAGAAGTGGGTGAAACCAGTTATTTTCTACAGCTCACCACTACCACAGACGGACCTCCATTCTATCCCAATGTAAGTCATTTGTCAGAGCCCTCAGTGCCTCCCCCAGCTCCTAAGAGTTTATCTGGCTGAGTCAGGCTCTGCTTCTTCACTGATAAGAGCTGTTGTGAAGGAAATTAAAAGGGTGGGCCTTCCCCTCCTTCCCCTGGGAGCCACTTTTGACTTGATGCTCTTTTGCCTGGCCCTGCGTGAGCTCCATTGCAGCTGTGCAGCAGCTATATCTGCACTTGGTCTCATATCTCCTCAGTTCTGACCTGGACCCACTGACTTGACTTCCAGTCTTCCCCTCAGACCTCATCAAGCCAGACTTTCCCAGGTGATCAAATGGCCTAAGGAAGACTCTCATCATTGTCTCCAGACTTGTTTCTGGTCTGGACTCACTGACTCAGCTTCCTGATGCCCTGTTGGTGAGGTGCCGCTCCTGTCACCCTCAGCTCCTGGCTCACATTCCCTTGTGGACCAGCCCGCCATTGCTGCTCCCTGACACCATTTGTTGTCTACTAGAGTTCTGCGTTTTGGATTTAGAAACTGTTAGGTATGGTGGAGTATATTTTGATGTCAACTAAGCTTGGCAGAAAAGAAGTTTTTTGTCCTGAAGATATTTTGAAAATTTCAAAAAATATATTCTCTTCCTGCAGACCTCAGGATTTTCAGAGTAGTTCTGTTGGTGCCAATGAGCTATACTAATGGAATCCTGCACTATGCTTGCCAGAGTCTGAGAGAACTCAGCTGAAAAGCAATAATGAGTAAGGTAGAGTTGGAAATCAAACATAGATGTGCCAAGTAGTTTTTGTCTATACTAGGAGCTGTATATCCAAACAACTTCCCAGTGAGAACTCTTACCTAGCTTTTCTAGGTTCATTCATCTTGAATATCAGCCCAAGCACATGCCATGCTGAAAATAATGCCTTTTTCCTGGCCATAACTGAATGGTGCATCTCTGGATCAGAACATGGAGATGTTATTGAAAGTGGAAATAGCTAGGGATGTGAAGAAAAATACGAACTGGTAGGGAAAGCTAATGTACTAGAAGATAGTCCATGGGGAGGGATTAGAGAAGGCTGCACAGGAGCTGAACTGGTTCGGCAATAACCAATTTCTTTTTGACACAGATCTCTCCGCTTCTACTGTAAGCATCACATAACTGATGGAAGTTAATTTAAAGAAGAGGTTGGCCAAAGGAAACAATCAGCCTTGACTGAAAGCATATTTACACCCATGGCAGAGTTAATTTCACTATAGTCAGGACTGCTAGAGATTAACTATCTAAAGTAGTCATAAAATCAGTGAGATAAATGAATGAAATGCCCAAATCCACCCTGACAACTAGCTTACAACAGACAGTTTAGCAATTTAAAATGTGTCCAATTTAGTTCACCACCAGGTGAGCCAGTTCTGCCCCTGCAATCTATTTGTATTTCTCTGCTTATTTTCTAATCCCTTTCTAATCCTTCCACTTTTCTATCATTGGCCAACTCTCCATCTTCCTGTGTTCCAACCTCTCCTAGCACAAGAGCTTTCTGCTAGGAAATTCCTGCCAGTGGGGAAGGCCATTGTGTAGCTCTCTACTTTGTTGAGATAGAATGTTTATTTTTTTTTCCAAATTTCATACAAATACAGATTGTACTTGGCAAGATCAGCAGTGATTCAATTCTTCATGATTGACAACTTTTACAGTAGTCTTACAGTCTCAGCTTTTCAGTTTTCTCTATTGTTTCTTTCCTGGTTTATTTTTCCTTTGCTATTACTGTGTACATGACCTGTACATATCAAGAGCTGCATATTATCATAATCAATCTGTAAGTAAATTGTTCGATTCTATAACCATTGTGGGACTAAACAAGTCACACACCAAGCAAAGCAAACTTGTGTTGTAATGTATTAGTCACTGGAAGGAAGCGCTGCTTTTGGAAATGCTGGCTTGTTTTGGCAGGAAGCAAATGAGCAGGAATTTCAGTGATTCAGCTTTCAGTCTGGGAGGGACAATCCGGAAGAATTTGGATCAGGAAGAAGCTAGAAAAGGACAGGAGAACTCAAGGAATATGAAAGGAAAAATAATTCTAATGCATGTAATATGTAATGTTTAGACTAAATGTAATATTTCTCTGTTACACTGTGTTCAATCCATCTTTACAGATCTGAGATTAAAGACTTTGTTTCTTAAGTAATTTACTGCATTTCTGAAAGACCATTTTCAATTACTTGTAAATGAGCCAGTCATCCACCTGGAGCCATTGAGGTTCGCTGAGGATGAGCCTGCCCTGAATATCAGTGTTTTTTCGAGACTTTACAATAATTCAGATCATGTAGAGAGACAAGACCTCAGCTAGCATCAGTCACTATATCTGTATTGAAATGAAGATTATCTACAGCTACAGAATACCTTTTCTTTCATTTTAAAATGTACAATCTTTTTAGATCTACCCGTTCTCAAGGTAGTCTTTAAGGTTCCAAATTTTATATCAATATTCTCGAAATTAGTCAAAATAATTAATGTATTCCAAACATCCAGTTTAGATACTTATTTTGTGCTGAGGTGAATTCACAATATTTTTAAATAGGTTACAAGGAATGGTGTCAACCAAGTGTTAGCGAACTGCAAATTATTAGAATATTGTGGGAAATGGATACAAATCACAACTCGGACTTTTTGAACTAGAAGTGCAATGAGTAGAAAATGGTACAACTAAAAATAACATGGGCACACTTCTGGCAGGCTTTAAGCCGCGGAAGGATCTTAATTGAGGAAACATTCCCGGAGCGAGGTGGCGCCTCCCTTTCAGCCGGGTATCCTGGCTCTGGCTCAGGTCTGTATGCGTGCTGGCAGTGCCGCACTCCAGAGGCACCCAACTCCTTTTGCCATCTCGCCGCGGGGGTAGAGGTCCCTTAGCAGGAGGAGCTGGAGGGTGTGGAGATAAGCCTTCCAGGCTTTTGAAGCCCATGCCTAACTCCGAGCACAAAAGAGAAATTCAAAAGGAGGTGTTAGGCTAACAACCGACATCTACATACTAATTGAGTGCTTACAACACATTCACTGAAACAGGGAGATCAAGACCCTTTTCTACCTAGGCGTTTGAAGCTCACACTCCTCATTCCCGTGGAAGTGCCAGGGACAACCTGAAACAGGATGGGTTCCTACCACCTTCTGCTAAAACAAACACGGTGGCAGTGAGAGCGGCAGGATTCGTGTGGACAAAGAGAACGACGAAGAGGGTGCCTGCCTAAGACGTGGTTCAGTGACAGAGTAAAGCTGCTCTAAGTATCCATTTAGTAACACCACGACCGTGTCACATAAAGAGCTGAGCCAGTGTGGATTCCCTCACTTATTTCATTCCAAGCAGTCTGAAGGGTAACTTTCTCTCCATGGGCTTTATGCTGGATCACGTAGCGGGTCCTCCCTAGGCCAGCATAAAACATAAATCCAATATAAACATTGCATTGTATCCGGTGGCAAGTTCAACAAAAAAAATCAATTGTGTGCTCACACTGTTCTGGGCTGAATTTGTGCAGTCAGATAATCTGGCACAGTGCAAATCTGGTAAAGGGGAAGCACAAAAAACATCATGAAAAGAATTCTTAAACTGACATGTTCACTAACACTTGGCATCAAGAAATAACATTTAAATAATAAGGTTATTAAATAATTCTTCATAGACTTTAAAAATTGTCTGCTTTGAGACAAGGAAGTGAAATTCACATTTGATTTAACAGTCTCAGTACTTTAAATCGAGTGGCTCAGGAAACACAGCGTGACCGATATGATAAAGCTGTGAGGTCTACAATGTGTGAGAACCATGTTCTAGAGCAACATATTTCTTATGTTGGAATTACATTGAGTAAGTAACACTAGACTGATCCATCATTTAATAATTTTATGCCATTGATAGCATACATTTCAAGAGTGAAAACACACCAGTTTGGGAAAGTACTGCAGAGCATTTTTGGTTTTATAAATGAGGATTACGACTTGAAGGATATACAGTAGGACCATATTTTAGACAGGAAGTAACTGAAGACATAGAAGAAGATGAATGTTCCAGGATATATTTTACTATCAGTAAAGAAAAAAAAAAAGAATAAAAAGAAATTTAAAAAAAATGGTCTGCCTTTTCTCAATCAGTGGAGAATTGCAGAGGTTGGCAGGGAACTCTGGAGATCATCTAATCCAACCCCCCTGTTCAAAGCTGGGTCAACTAAAGCAGTTAGCTCAGGACTGTGGCCAGCTGGGTTCTGAACATTTCCAAGGATGACTCAAGAGAGTCTGCAACTTCTCTGCGCAACCTATCGAATGTGCAGTCACCCTTACAGCAAAGACCTTTATTTCTTATGTTGCTGTGCAGTCAGCTGACATCCTTTGATAGCTCCTTTACCCATGGAACAGTGGAACATCTCCTGTGGGCTAAAAGACCACCTCCTGCTGTCCCAGCCTCAGTGGGAGCCCCCCAGGCACTCCCTGCAGCCTGCGACCTGCACAGCTGCATCCTCCCCCTGAAGCTCCATCTGGAAGCTGTCCTAGAATAAAATGAGTGGGAACAGAAAGTGGAATACGTAGTCTTAAATAATGTCATTTATGGAAACATTTATTCTAGAAAAAGATTTTTTTTCCCCCTCCTGGTCTAGTACATGCAATTTCCAAAAGCTGCATGCTGTATCTACACTGCTTCCCCCATTTGATTTCTCACCCTACCAACTTAATTGGTGAAGGCAATACAGTGCAGCTACCGCGATGTCTCTCAGTCAGCATTGGCTTTCCACACACGGCACCGTGGTTTAAGAACTGCTACCTTGTCTACTGTAAAGTTAACATCAGGTGAATAACTTTAGACATAGAAAAGACAGCAGATTCGGGAATAAACACAAAGCCAACATGACTGATTAAGCAGATGGCTAAGTTGGACTGAAGGGAATAAGGAAAAAAACAAGATGGAGTAAAAAACAGGATTAACAAGAAAAGTTTTCACTTTGGATATATAAATCACGAATTTTCTAACATTTTAGACTAAGAGAGCATTACTGACCCTCAAGACTGCAGTGACCACCAGTAGAGCTATTACCAGCATTCATTAATAGCAGGACAATGATATGTGACACACAGTTCATATGGTTACGTGCACTACATACAGATTACTTTCCAGAATGTGGAAACAAATGTTAAACGGCATCTGCTGAAATATGTTCTAAGAGAGCTTTCTGTATCACAAAGCATGCTTCTTTGTGCATTTTTATGTTTACCATTGCTTGAGGGGTTTTTTGAATGTATCAAAGTCTTCTGCTAAAATATGTTTGACATTTTTTCCTCTTCCAAACATTATTGCCAACGAATGCTATTAAAATAAAATGCTTATCTGAAAAAATATCCTTTCTTCCCCTCTGCATATAGTCAGTCACTATTTTAAAAGAGTGTTTACTGAGGCTATGAACAAAAGGGAAAAATGAAGATGCAATAATCAGAACCAGCGGAATACATTTTACCTCAGGCTCCATCTTTGCTGGGTTTCTACCCTAGCTGTTGATGGACTCTGTAACCTCCGTACCCTTTTCTCTACAAATGCTTCATAGCTTTTCAGTTCTATAATATGTTCGTCCACTCATGTTCACCACTTCAAATGGCAAACTCTGTAATGTCTGCAACCCCTTCTCATCTTTATGCTCAGTATGGGGGCACATGTTTCCATGTTGGCACCCAAAACTTTGCTGGAAAAATGAACTCCACGGAGTAATTGTAAGTCATCTGAAAAAAAATACTTCTTTTTGGTCATTTAAAAATTATTGTTCTGTAGCTTCATGTGCTCCCCTTTCATTCTTGGATTATGAAAACTAAGACATAATCATTTCCTATCTGCCTTCTTTTTACCGTCACAGTTTTATAAACCGTTAACATATTCCTCCTCAGCCATCTGTTTTTCAAACTGAAGAGCCTTAGCTTATTTAATCTCTCTTCATAGAGAAGGTGTTCCAAATTTCTGCTTATCCTAGTTGCCCTTCTTTGTATCATTTCTATAACCTTTTAGAGATGGTAGGACTAGAAATGCATGGTATCCAAGATTTGTGGAGGCACAATGGGCATATTCAGCAGAATGCTGTTTCTATTTTGCTTTCTTCCATTTCCTTTCATAGCATTTCCTAACATCTTATTTCTCTTTTTGACTGCCGCTACATTGGCAGTTTCTTAAAAATATAGACAGTGATCCCCCCTCTTTGATTGAGATCCCCCCTCTTTTGATTGAATCTCAACTGACTGAGAGACTATTATTGTAAATTATTTGCTTTTGCCTCTCTCTAAAAGTACATCAGGAATTTTGCCAGTACTTGTCTGGGCACAACTCAGACCAGGGAACTTGATGACTGTTGGGTAACATCTGAAGCTTAGCTGCAAATATATGTGGAGTCATGCTTGCAGTGTCACCCAAGGTCTCCTGAAAGTGTGCTAAAGACATTCAGGGAACAAAGTGACTGAAGCAGTCTGCTAGTTAATGCAACCTCTCAACAGCAGAGGAAAGATAGTGAAAAAGAGTGATTAAGGGTGTCAGACAGTAAAAGAGTGACCTTGCTAACCTGGGTAGAAGAAAACGAGTGTGCTAGAGGAAAAGCCCCAGCAGCAGAAGTGGTGTGACTTAATATCCTGAATATTAGGGCTATTGAGCATGTCTCAAAACTCAGTGTGACCATATGTACAGATAACATTTTAACAGTTACCAGCAGTGTTTGGTACTAGGCAGGAATTATTTAAGAAATACAATGTCAATGCAGTAGTGTGTCAATTAATACTTCATTTCCCATTCTTAAGAATTCTATAAAGAAATTCTAATAAATGGAACAAAGATTACCAGAATTTTTTCTTCTGTTTCAGTGTAGGCATTCACTATATTTTTAGAAAGATTGTTAGAAATTAAGGAGATCTACAGAAAATAAAGTCATTGTGTCCATACACCTTAGTCAAGTCATTTTAATCCACTTCTTCATTCTATTCATCTGTTACAGAAAGGCAATATTTACTTACATAACTCAGGAGTGCTGTGAGTGATAATTAATGCTTATAGGCAGTGGTATGATTGAAATGAAGATGTACTTCCAAAGCATTATTAATTTTATTATCATCATTATTACTCTACTGGGCTATTGTAAATTACTGAAAGAGCCAATTACCATGGATTTTCCCGAGATGACTTTGTAACGTATTAAAAGGAGAATGTTACACTGCAGAAAACTACAATGAAGTTGTAAAGCTGAGATTACATTCTACCCTGTAGAATGGTATCATCCATACTGGAAGCAAAAAAAGTCAAAATAATTTGTAAATGCTGATTAAAACAAAAATGTACTAATCTGTCCTTTACGTTGTGGATACAGTGACTCCTCTACTGCTTGCTGAAAAGTTCCCACCTCCACCGCAATGACATTTAACTCGTATGCCAGAAATGTTTGTAATTTCAGAAAAAAGGTCATGGTCAATGATTATAAGCAACTGGGTTTCTGAAGTTTAATGAGGACCCACTTACCAAGTGAGCTGCTGAATATGACAGTGAGGAAGCTCCCACCGCTGAGAACACAAGCACAGGTCAGCTCCTGTGGTCCAGCTGGCAATGAAACTTGTGAAGCGGTGGCTACCCCATGGCTGCGACCAGGCGCTCGTGCCAGAGTGTGATGAACTGCAGCACAGCTGGATCAGGAGATGCCTGGCAATAAGGCTTCCAGCTATGGGTTATTATCCTCTGTGTTATAGGATACCTTCCTCAGGTAAAGCAATCTGCCTGCACCACCGTGCTCTGAAGTGTGCTGTGAAATTGAATCTAATTAAAAACTGCACTAATACCATCATTTGGGGAAAGGGCGTTTTTAAAAAACAGATCATTTATAAAGCTGATTTGGAATATGGCTAAACCTCAAGATTGTCTCCATGAAGACTTAAAACAGTTTTGTTAATACTTACTTTAAGTGGTTATTTGGATTAATATTCTTGAATTTCCCATGAACACAAGCCAATTTATATTGTGAAGAAAATTCACTTATTTCCACTGGCAGTAAGAAATAATTTCTTATGCATAATTTCTGCCTCTTATTTGAGTAGCTTCCTAGACATTCCAATTTAGGGATGAGTTGAGAGTAAAAGATTTCCCTATTCTAAACTGAAAGATTAATTACAGAACAAAGACTGCATATGAAGGAAAATGTTATTCTTCAGCCTTTACTGACGCTGAGAGAAAGTAATTAGTTAGGAGCCTAATCAAATCCCAAGTAGGGTTTGTAGGGAAGGTTAAACCACCTCAGCTCTTGCTGACACTTTGCTGTTCTGGGTGCTGGGAAGCTTTGATTTAATTGAAATAATCCAAGAACCTGACAAGACACTCTTCCTGTGACAGCAATCTCCGAATTATCGGAAAGCACGGTCTAAAGAGACAAGAGGGCTCACGGCAGCTAACAAAGTTGTCCTATAAAGCTGCAAGCATAGCAGTGTCATGCAGGACAAAATGGAGGTGTGGACTCATTGAATTGATGACACTCATAAAGAGCACAACCAACACAAGGACTGGGTTTTTTGGACTTCCTTACAGGACTGCTTTGCTGGGATATGAAGCCAATCCCAATGACGCTGTGAACATTTCAATGTCTTGTTGCTGTTGTTGAGTTACTGACCAATGTGTTGATGTTAAAAAACCCTTCTGCAGGACCAGGATGGTTGTACTTAAAGGTTGCATGGTGGACTTCATTGTATCATGCCTGTTCACCCATTTTGAGTCAGGCTGGATGTTGGGAAGATGTTACTTTTAGGACGGTTGCACACAGGAACAGGCTTCCTGAAGAGTTGGTTGATGCCCCGTGCCTGTCAGTGCTCAAAAGGCATTTGGTTAATGCCCCCAACAATACACTTTAACATTTGTTTAGCCCAGAAGTGGTCATGCAGTTGGACTTCATGATCACTGTCTGGCCCTTTCAACTCAACTACGAGATTCTATTCTGTTTTGTTGTTTTACTCAGCCTTTGTTCAAGCTCTGGGACAAGCCCACCCTTCGAAGCCTCTAACCCTTGTGTGCAGAACCTCGCTCTTGCAGCACACGGCACAGAGGTTGCGTGAGGCCCACCAGACCCCGCCACCACCGCTGGCCAACCAGCAGGGCAGCCCAGCCTCCGAGCACGAAGCTGCCGGGAACAGTCCCCTGAGGGAAGCAAGAGGCCGCCAACTGGGCACATGGCGGCACATGGTGGCACATGGCGGCACATGGCGGCATGAGGAACCCGCCCGTGCCCCGGGGCTGTCCCTCAGGGAACACACAGTCCCGGGGGACCGCCACCACCCCCGGGCGGGTTCTGCCCTCGGGGGTGAAGCCCCCCCGCACGCCTCCAGCTCGGTCCCCCCGCGGGGAAGCCGCCGACCTCCCCGAGGGCCGCCTGCAGCGGGCGGAGGGCGGCGTTTCGGCCCGCCGCGACGCGTTTCAAACGGGCCAACCGCCGGGCGCGGAGGGAGGGCGGGCCGGAGCGCAGTCCCCGCCTGGGACTTTAAAGCGCCATTTTGTGCCGGGCGGCCGCGATCGATCGTCGCTCCCACCCGGCGAGCGGGCGACGGCGGAGCGGCGGGCGCCCGGCGGCGGCTGGCTGAGTGGCGCCCGTCCTCTTCCCTTCTCCGCGCCTCCTTTTCGCCCCCCTTTCCTTGCCCCTCCGCCTCCATGACCCGCAGTAGGAAGCAGGCGGCGCTGGAGAGAGGAGCCGGGAGGATGAACCAAGAAGCGGGGAGCGCCGCAGAGGGGGCCCGGGCGGCGGAGGAGGAGGCGGCGGCGGAGGCAGCGGGGGCAGCAGCAGCAGCAGCAGCAGGAGCCGATGGCGGAGCGGCGGCGGCCGCTTGGGGGCCGCAAGGGGAGGCGGAGAAAGTTGTGTACTCGCGGTCGCAGGTTTCCTTCGCCGGCACCAAGGCGCTGAGCGACGCCCTCAAGCTCTTCATGCCCAAGTCCACGGAGTTCATGAGCTCCGACTCGGAGCTGTGGAACTTCCTCTGCAGCCTCAAGCACGAGTTCTCCCCGGTCATCCTCCGCAGCAAGGACGTCTACGGCTACGCCTCCTGCCGCGCCGTCGTCCCCGACCCGCCGCCGCCCTCCTCCGAGCGGCCCCGCCGCCGCCCCGGCAAGCGGCGCCTCCCGGCCTCTGCCGCCGCCAAGCGCCGGGCCGTGGCCGCGGGTGGCAGCGCCAAGCGGCGGCGGCGGCGGCGGCGACGCAGGAGGGGACGGGGGTGGCAGCGTCAAGCGGCGGCGGCGGTGCCGGTGCCTCCGGGCGGGGAGGAGCAGGAGGAGGAGGAGGAGGAGGACAACAAGCGGGGCACCCCGGCGGAGGGGCCCGCTTGGGCGCCCTTCGGCGGCAAGTCGCTGGAGGAGATCTGGCAGGCGGCCACCCCCCGCCTCACCACCTTCCCCAGCATCCGGGTGCGGGGCAGCGTGTGGAGCCGGCGGAGCCTGGCGGCGGCGCTGCGCCGGGCGCAGGGGATCCTCGGCGTGGACCTGGCCCCCGTGGTGCGGGTGCGCCGCCTGCCCGTGGCGCCGTCGTGAGGCCGCGGCCGCCGCCCGGCTCTGCCCGCCGCCTCCGCTCCGCCGCGGCGCGGACAAAGGGACCGATATCAGTCACCTGTTTACATTGCTTTCGTCTGGATCATGTTCTTCTGCTGCACTTTACGGCTCGCTCGGACTCGGGACGGGGCGCCGGGACCCCCACCACGGACCCCTCCCCCGGCCGCACCGGGGGCAGCCTGCAGGGCCCCGGCCTCGTCCCCGCGGGGGGCGCCGGGGACCGGCTGCAGGCACCGCGCGTGGGGACCAAGTTCCGCTTCCACTTCTCCCCCTTCGGGCTACCTCACTGGTCCAGAAGTCCACCCAAGAAGTTATTTTCCAAAGGAACTTTTCTTTCATGCTTGTATAATAAAGCACCATCCGATTCTTGCTGTCCGCCCCCCCCCCCTCCCCCTTTTCCGATGGATTATGTATGCTTTGTGGTGTTGCACTAGTATGTGCTCAGGGTATTTTGAATCCCAAGCATTCCCAAGTTTCAGTTTACTCTGATCAAGGATGCGTAAAGAATGGAGGTTCAGGACTTGTGGCTGTTCTTGATGGTGCAAAAAAAAAAACTTTTTTTAATTTCATGGGCTTAGTGATATATAAAGATGTATTGCGCAGTATAATTGTTACACTTTTGTATCTAAAGTCATTTTTAAAGTTTTCTAGTTGAACTAAGTATTTGTTTCTATTGAGCACCTAAAGATAGAATCATCCTGATATTTTATAAACCTGTTTACTTTAGGGAAGCTCATTTGGTCAACCTAAGTGAACTTAATAAAAGGCAAAGAACAAATGACGTTTCAGTTCAATGAAACTGGATTGCACAGGGATGGGTTCTTTGGTGGCGTACGCCATGTATGCGCATGGTGAAGGCACCAGGGGTGTCTCCAGAAAACAAATTTAGGGTTTCTGAAGAATGTAAGTACTCATCAAGGCAATGCCTAGGTGTCTGAAGGTGAACTGTGATACAATCTTGGCATTAACAGCAAAAAAAAAAGTCCTCACATGACCCAAATACCACACTGAAGTGCCTGTCTCTGCAACAAGAGCAAGACTTCATGCCTGATCGCTTCAGCACTGGTTGTCAACCTGGAGCTGTTAGATGATTAGAGGTTGATAATCACATCCATGTAATTACTTGCACATAATTATTTTTATAAACCTCTCCTGGGTTTCACTGTGGACTGTGATAAAAGATTCATAATGTGGCTTGACTATTTTGCCTGAAGAACACCATCTTGTCATTCTGTCTGGTGGGCATTCTCTCCTGAATCTGATTTTTTAAGGGCTTTCCCTAGGTCTTGCCCGGTGTGGTTGGTGTGTGAGAGGCAAAGGTATGGGGGGACTTTGTTTTTTTTTTTTTTTTCCCTCTCCGAGCTTGGAGAAGAACAAGAAGTGCTTGGTGAGAGACAGTTTGTGTCCCTAGTATCCTAGCAAACAAGAAACTTCTCAGTTTCCACAGTGGAATGAATGACTTCACAGCTTGTTTATAGAATGGTTTGGTGACTTTAAATTTCTTTTCTGACTGCTGTTGACTCCGTGTTGCCTGCTCTTCATGGCGGTAATAAGACAGCTAGATGGGTAGAGGCTGTTTGCAAAAATTTGCTAGTGCTAACCTGAAGCAACCAGCTTCTAAAACCTGTTTATTTTATGTAGTTCTTACCTAGCAAAGCTGCCAAGTTCTTATTCTTCCAAACTAACAATCTATTCTATAACCATTAGGCTTTTGAAATTGTTTACAAAACGTTAGACTGCCTGCTGATTGCTGCAGTAGTGCCACGTCACGTTTCAGAAGGGAATTAGGAAATGAAAGTTCAAGGGTGCATATTGTTGAGCTATTTCTCTGGCTATAATACCTGCTCAAATTTAAAAGCAACATTGTGTTGATTTAAAACAATATGACATACTGCAGCATGACCAAATGCCAAGGCTCTGAGTATTTCAGTTTTGACTCTAGAAATGAAAGTTAAGAGGGCTGTTGCTAATACTTGAAGTGTCTAGTTGACTTCACTGATGTTCTGCTGATGTTAGGTTGATTTTTTAAGTGTATTTTTGAAAAACCTGTGTAGAGAAATCATAAAATTTACGCAACTGTCTTGTGCAGATTTTTCACATAACCCATAAACAGGAGTGGGACAGACTGGGTCAAATTTCAGGGGCAGAGTTAAGGCTGCCAGAGGTATGATATGGGAGATACCATATTAAAGTTTGTGCTGCCTTGTTTTGAGAGTTATACTGAAATGTTCTTTGTGGGTACAAAATAGTGTGAAATATCTCTAGCTTTGTTGAGTGACTCTTCTGGCGCAGGCTGTGTGCAGGGGTGTAGTGTGCTTTGCTGGTACCCTGTTAGGAAGTTGGATTAAGATCTGCCAGATGCACTTACAGGTTCTCAGCTGAGCTATTTCAGTCTGTGAATTCAGTTGGGGGAGGGGGGGCGGATCTTTAGTCAGGTTTTCTGATAAATTAGTGTGCTGAAATAGCTCAGTAAAGGACTGGTTTACAGGAGAGAGTGTGAAAGCTAACAGCTTATGGGGAAGCTAGTACGGCTTAAGCTCATGATTGTATTCATGACAGTTTGTTGCAATCCACTGCAGGATTACCTGTGGTCCAGTTCATCCCCTCTTTTCCCTCTCAAAAGAGCAATTCCTAACTACTTCTTTGTCTTTGTGCACATCTGAGGAAGCTAATCACTCAGAAACCTGTTCTATTTTAGTTTTGGGCAGATTGATGTCTGATGGCTTTTTTTGGTTCTCCTAGCTGCAGAACAGAGCTGAGGAACTTCAGAAGGAAATATGCAAAGCTGCTGCAATATTGAATTAGACAATTTTAAAGCATAGAAGCCTTAGGTTTTATATCATATGAAGGACTAATAATGTTATTGTACTTTATCTATACAGATGCTGTTGGAGAAAGTGTAATGGATTAGATGGATTTCTGGTCTTACTTGGTGTGGCTGTTCGTATGCACAGTGAGCAGCGTGAGAGGTGTGACTTGCCTTATTTAACTCAGTGGGTTTCATTATCCTTTCATATGGGGATGCTTCTGAGACTGACAAAATGCAGGCCCAGAATAAATCCAGTGTACAATGCCCGTTCAGTCAGCACGGCTGGTTTCATATTAAACAAGAATCTTGTGGTAGCCTCTGTTGCCAGACTTCTGTTGCAGTAGCTGGTTCCCTCCCATATGAGCTCCCCTCATACAGTGACTTTGTGTTCTGGAAGTTGTGCTATTTCCTTTACCAAAATGTGAATTTTTATCCAATCATTCAAAGGTTATTGAATTTCAGAATGCCACAGTGCCAAAAAGAGTTGTGTGATGGCCCCAGACATCAAGAGGAGGTTTGAGACGACCATTGTGTCTAACACGTTGCATAGTGTAGGCTTTGGATTAAAGAGGCAGTGCCTTCCTCTGAGTCATTGTGCAAGCACATTGTTCAGGACTGAAGTTTATAAAAGGAGAAAGCAGTGCCTTGCAAAAATTTTGCCCTACTATACTATTGCGTAGAAGTTTTCACATCAAAAGAATCAAAATGTACAACTGGTCCTTGAAACCATCTGTTGCCAGCTTGTAAACAACAAACTCTGTATATGACCAAGCCTCATGCAGAGCGTTGTTGTACGTATTTGCCAATGGCAAGGCTTGTGGTACTTGGATTTTGCTCTGAACAGGTAGGGCATGTTGTGTGTGTCTATATTTCCTTGCCTACCAGAAGCAAAGGGCAAAGTGAATCCAGTTTGTAGATTTGATTCCAAACAATTTTTCACTTTACTGCTTAGCAAGGCAGAGTCCTGGGCTCTTCATGCTATTTAAAGGAGTTGATTTGTGCTAATTTACAGGTGATCAATGCTGTAGTTTGCATGCACAGGAAGCAAGTAGTACCGAAAACATCTGTATTTCTTTTGGCCCAGTGGACTGGAACATTAAGAACGTTTTCTGATTTATATACCTGAACCAAAAACACTGATTTTAGGTTGAACAAAATGTGTTGTTTGACTTCAAATGCTATGTTTTTAATTGTGTTTACAAATACAGGAAATCTGGAAGTGAAGGACTATATTCACAAGAGGTTTTAGACACTACCCACAGAAAGGGTCAATTCACATCAAGTAACATAGTAGATAAGGAATCCTGGACTTCTAGAGACCCAAGTCCCGATACCCTCTTTGTCTTATTTGGAGGAGGAACTGGGAAGTTCTGTGTCCTGAGGACTAGTTTATAGCAGCTTGAAACATTTCACTCTATGTAATAAATATTCACTGAGCTAGAGAAAATTCCTGGATATTGAGGATTTTAGAGTACACCTTGGTTTTTCATCCAGTATTTATTCTAGGTGAGCATAACTACCTTAAAAGGGAAGAGTGAGGCAGACCCATTACAGAGTGTTCTGTGGTAAGGCATCTGCTCAGGCAGTGACTCCAAATGTGCACTGCTCGTGACCATTTATTCACAAACTATCATGAGGCATCCCATATGTATGGTAATAGGACAATATAGGAGCATTCTGGAATATTTCTTATCCCCAGTCAAGGTAAAGCCATTTTTCCATTCTGTAAAAATAAAGCATATTTCCTTAAAATTAGTGTCTAAATATCTTTATAGAACTATGAAAAAGTTCTTTTAGTCCTTTTGTTGTTGCTGCTACTTTCTTAAGAAAAAAGAGCCAAAAATATTTCCAGGGTTGTTATCAAGAAAAGAGTCTTCATTTATCCACTTATTTACAGTGAAACTCCACAGGAAACTGCTGAATAAGTAAGGCTTGACATTATAGGAGATGGAAGAAATGAGCCTTCATTCATGTAGTTCATTTTTGCTCTAACAGGTGTGCAAATTAGCCAAACAGGAAAGTGTGGGGTTCCCTGTGCTCTCCACTGGGATTTAAGAAAGCTTCCTTACCAGTTCTCTTTCAGACTCCTTATTTCAGATTATAGAAGATGAGGCTCAATAGTCTTGTAGTTAAAACGCTGCCAACAGGAAAACTTTGTCCCTTGAACTGCTCTGATCATTCTGTTTTTTTCCCCACTGCTACTTCAGGAATGCAGGCAGTCTGTACCCGCCCTCTTTTTGTAGGCTGGTTTAGAGGAGAGAAACAGAGATGAACAGTCTAAAGGAGATGGGAGATGAAATACATGCACTGAAAGACAGCTTTTGATTTTTGGGTGTTTTAGTGTCTTGTGTTTAGTTGGCTACTTCTTCCCACCTTCACTCTTTACTCTGCCTTCAGCCATCTCTTTGCTTGTGCAATTGATTACTCTGCCTTCAGCCATCTCTAATTACCCATTGCTTTGCTTGTGCAATTGAACTGCTTATTTGTCAGCTTACGTTTGGTCCGTGCCAAATCAACTTGCTATAGAATGACCTGTGAAGATAGGACATGCTTACAAGTATATATACTGGTAACAGGTATTATCCTAGCCTCATATTTGGACAGCACTGGACCGTAGTCAAAATACCAGATGCTGTTTCCAAATGGATGGTATTTCCTGAATGAGAGGTAAGAAACTCGACTGAAAGATCCTGATGTGATGATTCTTTGTGATTGAGTGTGCATGTTCCAAGATGACTTTTAGAAAAGGACGGAAAATTTCTTTCCATCTACCCATGAATACATATGCTTAAACACTAAGATGAAGGTGCTATGTTATTCTAGGTTTTTTCTTCTCCAGTTGAGCAGTTTCAATAACAACCACCCACTTTGTTCATCTCAGGGTTGTTAAAATCATTTATAACAGAAATTGTCCCATGGCTCCATAAGGTACCTGGTGAATACTGAGCACATACTTCTAAATTAACTGTGCAGTGTCAGGTTGTGTAGGTAGCTGACACAACACATTCACCCCCTCTAAGGATATGTGCCTGTTCAACTGTTAGTACAGGCTGGGACCAGTGATGCAAATTTTCTTGAAAAAGAGCATAAAGAGGGGGTTAGGACATGGTCTGAGCTGCTCTTGTTCTTCATGTTAGCCAACCTCCAACATAGGGGTTCTAAATATCAATGATTTCCTAATTGCACAAAGCATAACTGAATGGCAAATACTAAATTTTATAGAAAGTATATATAATAATTTGATAGCTTGTAATTTGTATTGTATATACACACATCCACACACATAACAATGCAGTTCACTTTCAGATGCTTTTGTTCTTGATTTTATTTGTTCAGCGCCATTGTGTTCAATATATGCCCCACACTTGTGTGCTATATAGAATCAGCAAAACTGTTTCAAGGCCACAACAATCCTACCTGGAAACTACCTTGGATACTTCCTAATGGTTATCCCATTCAGAAAACCCTTTCCAGCATGGTTTCTGTGGACTTCTACCTTATGTGGAGTCCACTGTTAAATTGTGGCATAATCTCCGTTTAGCACTTGCAATCTTGGGCGGCTGTGAGGGGACTTTAGCTCCTCCAGAAGGATGAGTATCTGATCTATCTTTTACTTTTCCAGTAATGGTTTAATAGAGGAAGCAACAACAGAAAGAAAATCTTAAAATCAATTTTTGTCTTAGGTAGAAGACTGAGAAGTGCCATTCCTGCTGCTGTTGACTGGCCTTCAGCAGGAAGGGTCAAAGAGCTCAGACACAAAGTACCTTCCACTTAAGTACTTTTTCCAGGAAGAAACACAGAGCACCTCTTCCTGTGAAGGGACAGAAATAATGCTGTGCTGATTTTGAATGGCTTTTGATGTGGCTGTAAATGCCAGGTGTGATTTTTTTTTCATATAAATTCTCAGTACTTTGTACCTTAGCTTATATCAAAGGTTAGACAGCTTTTCTTTTCATCCCTTTAAGGAACCCAAAGTTTAAATCTTTAAAGTGCTGCCCCCACTCTTTTTCTTCTCAAAGATGCATCCATTGCTCAGGAAGTTGTGCTGGTAGAACATAGAATAATTTAGGTTTTAGGGCCTGACAGAAGTTACCTGGTCAACAGCATCCTCCACAAGCAAGCACAGATTAAAGTTGTTTTGAAAAGTAGTCCTTCAAAGATATCCTATATACTCTTCTTTAAAAGACAGAGAAGAAATAAAGAAGGAAATAATCAGAAGCAAGAGTGTAAGGAAAATATCTGGGGCTGAAACCCACAATGAAAAAATAAGGTTCCAGTCTTTTATGTTGTAGAATCTGTACAGTGTGACAATAGTGCCATTTGGAGCTTTTTCTCCTCTTTTCATGGATGGTTACATTAATGTTGCTGAACAGAAATGTCCCAATACTTATTTCTGGAAAAATGGGAAGCGTTAGAAGCTAAAGTGGATGAAATTTTGGACAAATTCTGTTTTTTGAATTCGTTCCATCTACTTTACTGCCCTTGCTTCAAATTCCACCCTTTCAGTGCAATTCTGTAATTTGACAAAGTTCCGAAGAGCAATAAGTTGTGCTACAGATTATACCCTAGCTGCTCTTAAAATACATTAAATATTTGAATGCTGATTAGATCCATCAAATGTGCTCATTTATTAGCAATAAATAATGATCCTTTATGTAGAAGATGTACATAAATTACTTTGATCTGCACATAAATTTCATTTCATTGTCCAGTATCTAATAGAAGCTGTTTCATCCAGCTTTCCACCAGACCAGGTGTCTTTAATAATACCCTGATGTTTTTATTCTTCTGAATTGGCTTAGCATTTTTGTCATTGTCCATTTCCTTACTTTTAGCTTCCTCTTCCATATTTCCAAAGTATGTAAGAGTCTTCCTGAATCCTTCCTATTAAAAAATAATAATAAAACCCAATCACGGTGATCACGTCCCACTTGGAACAACTTGAATGAGACAAAACCTCAAGGTTTTTGGAGAGCTGCCTGCAATTATCTTGAAAAATCAAAGTTTAACTTCATGAAAAATGTCCTATTTAAAGGAAAAGGAAAACATGAAGCAGCCAATTTTTTGCATGATTTATTTTGTTGACATTTTTATCAAAACATAGATTTTAATTTTGCAAAATGCCTTTCATTAAATATTTAGAAAATTCAATTTTTGACAAAAGAGAAAATGTAACACAAAGGTGGAAGCTGCTTAGCTGTTTCTTACTTTATTTTTGTTATTTTTGTCACTTCAGTGTTTATAAATGCAGAAAAATGTGCCAGTTGAGCACTGGGAACTCACTTATTTTCAGATTTTATCCACTGCTTTCTTGACTCAAGTGCCTAGTCTAGGATTTTGTAGGTACCTATCTAGATGAATCAGTGGTCGGATGAGCTGGTCTGATGGGAACTGTCTGGGCAAGAGGTCCTTGTGTTAGGCACACCTCTCACATGCATGGTAGGATATAGGATCAGCATGGGATCAGGGAGGACCCTGCCGATGCTTAGCATCCCCACTCTCTCAAGGCACTCCTCTGGATGAAGGCAGTCTGAAACCTGGGTCATTGCATGCTGTGCAGGTTTTTCTCTGGGACACAGGGTGTAAAAAAACCACCATTTCAGAATTGCAGTGCTCTGTTCTGCCTCACTGGAATTCTGTATAATATCAGGAGCACTAGACAAGGAAATAATATATCATGTCAGCAGTGTTGCTAATTAATGTGTAAATCATTTTGCTCACTTTTCCCCATCGCAAGATTGGCTTAAAAAAAAATTGAAAGATTTTAAAATGATATATGCGCCTGCAACTTTTGTGAGTCACTAAATTTCATGCTTTTCAAGATTTTCTTTGCCTCCAAGAATGGAATCTCATTTTAATTTTGAATGATAAATAAGTTTTCTCAGTCTAGGAATGGGGACACTAAGAAAAACATCAAATAACATGATCCTGGCAATAAAATCCCAAAGAGTTGGCAGCCGTGGGTCAGAGAAGACAAGGCTTGGGAGGGAGCCAGAGCCTGTCTGTGAACAGCAGCAGCAGGCTGGAGACAGCTGTCTGGAATCTGTCTGGGCAGCAGGCACCCCAGGAGATGAGAGAGTCATGCAGGGAAGCAGTTTTTTGCTGCTATGGGAGCCATAACATCAGAGCTTGTTTCCACTTAAAGGGGTTTCCTGTTAAAACTACAACTGGCAAACCCTGCCCACGAAGATGAAATTTAGGCAGCTTCCCAGAATGGAGCTACATGAGCAGAAAGGAGTTGCTGTGTGCATAAAAACATCTGTATTAGAAGGTTTGTTGGCATGGTTATGTGGTTTGAGAATGAGTGCTGGGTTTTGTTTTGTTCTGTTTTGCTTTTAAATTAGTGGAGAACAAGGCTATAGGAAAGGGAGAGGAGAAAGTTAGCAGCAAAGGGATCCTCAAGTTACAAATCTCTAGTAGTGACCTTTAACAATTGCAATATTAGGTCAGACCAGGATTCCCCAGGTCTTAGGACCTGTGAGGAGGTGAAGATGGCTGTTGAAAGGAAAGAAGTCTTTTGCTACTCCCATGAAACCTGGGAATGCTTGTGGAAATTTATCATAAAGTCTGTAGGTTTGCAAAGCTTGGAGCACATCCCATTCTTTGATCTAGGCTCCTTGTGCACAAAAGTCCCGTCAAATACACTAATCATGACCACTAGTTGGAACATGGATCTGAGGACATGATTGAACACGAGGACATGTTCAATCATATTATCTATCTGTTTTCTGCTTGTCTTGGTGGCTGCAGTCTAGACATAAATCATCTGGTTTGTGCTCAGGAAGACCTAAGTTTCAGAACATCTTCTGGTGGATAATTTCATAGAATCACCTAATTCTTTTCACTTCAATTCACTTTAATTCAATTCATTCCTGCTGATGTCAGTCTGTCTAGAGTAGAAGAAGGAAAGCTTGGATCCATGTGATAGCATAATGCAGGTATTTAAGCTTTCACCACTCCAGACAGGCCTGGAGGTGCTGGGCTTGAGTCCAAACTCAGTCCTAGGATTGATGAACGGTTAGGCAAAGCCAGGGAAAGGACTGGCTGATCATGGAAATCACAAGATCTGAGGGTGTGCTAGGCCTGACGAGGCCTGGTGCCTGCTGCGTGTGCCCGTACAAACTGCAGGGTCAGGCCCAAAGGCAGCGAGTGCTGCTCAAGTAGTGACCTACTCGGGAGGAAAGCAGCATGTGGATGTGGTTACTAACACCACAGCTGAGTGTGAGTGTTGTGCGAGAAGAGCTGCAATTCCTCCACCTGTCTCACGACCTGCCCACGCTTTGACCACGCACTTGCTCACTTTGACTGTCCTCCCTCGCACCCGTCAGGAGGATCCACACCATCCAACTCAGACACATATAAATGGATAGCATCTCCTTCAGTAGGTCTAGAAAAGCGTCTGCTTCTCTTCCCTAATATTACAGTGAACATGGGCATTTGCTTTCAGAGATTTTCACATGAATTAAGTGCCTAAGGCTATGTCTGCGGAAATGTTTTCCTTCAAAGCTATAGTAAGGTTTTGAAGTGAACTCACTGACTACTCCCATTTACCATGCGTTGATTTGGTATGCAAAGCAGTCTTGGTGTCTGTGAACCAGCTTCCTTTAGGAGGAGACTTAATCAGAAACTCAACACCAAATGCACACGTAATGTGCTCCAATGCCTAATGAAGATACAAGGATCTGAAGCAATGAGCAGGGTGCACTTGTACAGAGTCCTCCAGCATGTACTGCACATGCACCAGCTACTGGAAATCTCCTGAAACCACTAAAATTTTCTGAAACATCCTCAGTATGTGTTCTGCCATACAAAGGGCCTAGTGTATTTTCAATTTTTTTTTTTTTTTTTTAATTTTTCTCAGTGCACATTTATATCAAGAAAATGAATGCCATGACTTCAGCGAAAAGGAATCTCAAATTGTACAGGTGTATATCAACAGACCCTGGGTGACTATAGGTAAAGACGGGAAACATGACCGTACCCTCTGGGTTGCCTTGTTGGAAAGGGCTGAAAGATCTCCTCAGTGCATGGCTGCTTTTTGGTGTGGATGGCTGCAAAGAGATTTTTGAAAATGGGTTTTGATTTGGACATGCAGGAATAGCAAGGGCCCGAAACTGGGGAAGAGTTGAATGCTAGCAGTCCCTACAGAGTGGATGAAAGCAGGAGCTTTCCCTTTGCCTTTCAAAATCCCACAAAACCAATAGCAGGGCTATGGCTGTGTCCCAGGCAGAATATATGCCCCCATAAAACTCTGCTTACAAGCTCTCACCACTATCAAAAAACCACTGGCATGTTAAAACACCTTGTTACTAGTGGCAACCATCTTCTGCTAGTCTAATTTCTGTCCTTTCAAGGAGTGGGAGGGGATAAAGTAGCATTTCTTGTTTGCTTAGGAAGCTACGGCATCCTTTGCATTCCTGCACGGGTCAGTCCTCCCTCGGCTGCTTTTGCAGCCCATGGTCCATGGCCAGGCACTTACAAGCTTGGCAGCCCTGCTGTAACCCAGTCTTCCCCCACACTGGTACCTGCAGGCACACCAGCCCCACCATCTCTTGCCCTCTCCTAACTGGTCACTCACCCATCCTCATTTTCCCTCTTCGGAATTATTTTGTCTAGTTGGAAGATAGAAATAATTCAGTGTTTTCTAGGGACAGATCCTAAGGAGACATTCTCAAGGGAAAAGCACTAAGCAGCAGAATAAATAAATGAAGAGTACAATTCTGTGATGTTTCCCTGTACTCTGAAATAAAATTGTCAGAAGTGGAGAGCAACATTTTTTTTTCTCCACCTGTGTTCTTTTTGCTGTTCCACCTCTCACAGAATAGCTACATGTTGTCTCAGGACTTGTTTCCCACAGGGCTTTCAGCCATAAAGCACAGGGTGTAGTGTGTCTTGTGAGAAAGTTATGGCCAGTTTGTAGGTCACAGACCAAAAAGACCCAAACCAACATCTAATATGTCCTGAGAGCAGCTAGAAGGCTGCGTTATGAGGAGATTATATCTCTTCTGTGTGACTTGCCAGGGACATCTTAGCTCTTGCCTCCTGTAGTCTACTGCTACAATAAACTGGAGCCCTGTTGCCTAGGCTGAGTTTCTAATAATTGGGAGGATTTAGAGAGAGCTGTGGGAATGCACTGAGGTCCTGAGCACTGCTGGAGAGCCGAGTGCCTTAAAACACTGAAGTGACATAATTCCCATTTCAGGTCAATACATATTAACACCAAGTGTGAAAAGTGAGGCACACCGACAGACAAAAAATATTTTGAAGCTGCAAAATTAGTTACTGGGAGCTATGGATACACTAAGTTTAGCCATCAAGCTTTTACACTCAATTTGGACAATTTGGTCTCTGCAAATTAACATTTGCCCATCTCTGTGATGTGCTGTAGAAATCCTGGGACATCCCAGGGGTTTGCCCATTCCTTCTCTGCTGCTGTGCACCTCTGGTGCTTGCCCCTGGCTGGAGCAGCATGCTCAAAGGGTTTTTCCCTCTGAACTCAGCCAGACCTGCTCACACCCCAGTCCTAGCAGGATGACACAAGGCACCCAACAGTATGCCACAAGCACTGGGTCTCCCAGCATGGATGTGCAGCTTATGGGACAAATTGCTTCCTAACATGGAGTATGAGTGAATGTTTTCCATCTACCCTGACCTCACTTCCAGCATCAGCTGAGGTCATGGCATCTGGTTTCAAGATTGGAAGCAAAATTATTGAGAGTAAATGCAACTCTAAATGCCATACTTATATATCTTTAACAACAAGGGACCTTTCCAGCCTTTCAGCCCTTCCATGCTGGTGGCCACTCCAGAGCCTCTTGCTGTTGAAGCTGCCAACTCCAGTGCCCCTTGGTTTTACCTTAAATCTGAGTAAATCCTTAAATCCAACTTTGGTTTTACCTTAAATCTGATCTCTTGCTCATTACTCAAGATCAACATGTTTATGCTGTGGTGATCAAGCAATAGTCCTATTCTGTTTCTTCTAAAATCCTGTCCCTTACCATATATCAGTTTTGCCCTCTTCCATTTCACTCAGTGTAAATGCAGTTTTGATGAGCCCTGTCTCCACAGGTTCAGAAACAGAAAAGCAAATGCAGCCTGGGGGCCTGTCCTCCTGGTTTGATGCTTGTGTGCATGTCTCGAGTTCTTCAGCTGCCAGACTCCTTCCAGCTGAGACAGCACTGGTATTTGTTCAGGAGGCTTTCTGGGTGTTGCTGCACTAAAGACCATCCTACAAAAGATTTATCACTAAATAATAGATCACCGTCCTTTTGCTAGACCCAGGTGTGGGCTTAGGGCAGGCAGCCCATCTTTGGCAGGGCCCATCTGTGTCTGTAGCAATTCTCAGCTAACTTTTGGCTGGCTGGGGCTGCCGTTTGGTTTTCTCTGTCAGCTTTGCCTTGTGTCTCCAGAGAAACAACACGGGGGAAATTGCTGTGTGCTAGATATGCTGCCCTGGTCAGTGTGACATCGACAGATAGCACTGGCTCAAAGGAGGCATGAGAAGTTCATCTGATTTGAGTGCTTGTAGTGTCTCTCTGAGCTTAACATGGGGAAGATGCTGTGATCACTGCACAAGTTCTGGGGCCTGGGGACACTGCAAGGAGGTGGAGAGGAAGGGTTTGTGGCTATGACAATGTTTTTCCATAATTTATTACTAAAGGACTCAAGTTCACTTCTCAACCAGTTTACACAAACTAGAGATGTGAGGGATTTATGCACCCGTGGCATCAAAGATCACAGTTGTTCTCTTCTGTCTTGATTCCCAGACCTTGCCCATCATCCTGGTGTGACCCTCACTGCCTGCTGATGCACATCAGCTCTCTGTGTCCAAGGCTGAATTCCTCAGCACCAGAGATAAGGTGTCCTTGATTGCTGGCCCATGCCCATGTAATGCCTTACAGGGAAGTCATCACTAGGTATGACTGAGCCAAATCTGCCCTTCAAGAATATGTTTTTTGAATGCAATAACCCGAAAGAAAGGAGAGAAAAAAACAACACAAAAACCAACAAGCAAATAGGACAAGGACCACAACACTAAAATACTTGCCAGCACTCAGGGTGGTGAAAGGCAGGCTGCAGTGAGGAGAATCCTGAGAGACAGCATTGCATTTGGCATTCAGGCAGTTGTGTGATCTGCATCTTGGGAATCCCTTAGCAAGATGAGGAAAGAGTTTCCAATCTAAAAGGAAAAAAAAAATGACAGAAACTGGGAGTGAAAATTCACCTTGTTTAATTTATGGTGTGTCCATGCTTATATCCTCCATAAATCTTGGAGAAGAGGGGGCCAGTCAGAGCTCTCCCACTCACCTTTAATGCACAGTGCTGTTTCTCTGCAGACTTGAAGTTCCAGAGAAATAGGATTTATCTTTGGATTTTATGTTTGTTTTTGTTGGTGGGAGAATTTTTCTGCTTTCTTAGCTGAGGGAAAATGAATCATTGTGCAGTGGGAGGCTCAGACACAAGGTTGAACAAGAATGAATTTTTTGTTGTTGTGAACTGGAAAGCACAAATCTCAACACCTTTAAGTAAATATTTGTTCACAAGCTTTTCACAGTCTTGTGGTAAGGGAAACAGAAATAATCTATATTGTCTAAAAATACATTAGAAACCTGTAAAAATTTTACTTTGTAAATACACAATCATCTCAAATATAACAATGTATCTTCTTCTATTTGATATTTTGATATTCTGATAGTTTAATTATGAAGCATTCAGAATAGCATAAAATCTCATTTATTTTTTACATGATATTTGAAAAGGTAGACATTTTTATATACTCAAAGCCTAGAAAACTTCAACATATCTTTCACATACCATCATACAAGCAAAGCACATCGTAGAGCCCTTGTTTTGTGTGAAATGTTTTGACTCAAATAGCTGGTGATGAATAAAGAGAGACAGA
Source organism: Cygnus atratus (assembly GCF_013377495.2). Taxonomy (NCBI): domain Eukaryota; kingdom Metazoa; phylum Chordata; class Aves; order Anseriformes; family Anatidae; genus Cygnus; species Cygnus atratus. Next base: position 14,792,972 of record NC_066362.1, on the reverse strand, counting down.
CATATATATGTGTCTGTGTATGTGTGCATATATTTATATATATAAAGACAGATTTGATATGTGGTGACTGTGGCACCCCCTTAATCAAATATAATTCAATTGCAAGTTATTGTACATCTCCTATCTGAAAATAACATGTTGTTAAGAAATGAATGCTATAAATGGGGAAAGAAAAGCAGGTTTTGGATTGTTTATGCATTTGACAAGATGCTGTGCATTGTCATTTTCATTCTTCTTTCTCTATTAGAAAATAGTGAATTAATTTCTTCTTTCCTTATAAAATCAGAGAAACAGTCCTATATACAGAAAACAAGATTGTGAAATTCCCAAAATTTTCAAGGAATCTGGAAGGGAGATACAGGACTTGTAAACATGCTGAGCTGGCTTTAAAAGCTGACAAATTTCAATTTGCATGTGCCCATTCAAATCCATGTATAACCTTGCTATGGCAACAGCATTGCTGGAGAGAATTAACATAGAGATAGACTTGGTATTACTTTTCTTCTTGTTTCAGACTGCTCAAATAACAATAGCAACAGAGTGGAAGTGCCCGTTGTGCCAAGAACAATAAAGTGGATACACAGAGTCTGAGAATTCCTGGCAACAAATATCTCAAACCAATTAGGCCCTAATATGAAGTATTTTTAGATTTGGATTCCTTTCATTGGATGTGCAAAGGATGAGGCTCCTCGGAGCAATTTGCTAGTTCTCTTTTTCCCTTTCTGGAAATGCATGCAATTCTTGGAAGTAGGATCTGCTTTTGATTCCGGGAGAAATTCTTATTCGTTTTGGCAATTTTTTACTTTTTTTTTTTTTTTTTAATTTTAGCACACTAACCCAAACTGCATTGCGTGATATAACAAAAAAACTGCAAAATGTAGTGAGGGACTAGTGAGAGATAAGACTTTCCTGGAAGTCTTCTGAGGAACTCCAGTTTTCTGAGGAAATCATGGTGTTCAGTGTTTTCTGTGAAACACGGAGCACCTCAACCAGCAGGTCTATGGGTAGTCATCATGTTGCTGCCTCTAATAATGCCACCTCGAACCTTGAAACACTTGTTCATACTGTAGCACCATGAGTTCTCTTATAATGTGGGACTACATTTCCATTAAAAAAGGGGGTAAAAATATATGCATAACTCTTAAAACTGTAGAGCATGTGAATTCCAACCTTTTAAAAAATAAGACAACTCTAATATATATTTGCTTAAAATTCTTACGAATAGATCAAGCACACAATTTTCAGGATCTGGATTTTATTTTTATTTTTTGCATGGCATATTGTGCTTCTGCTCCTTAAGAAAACTGTCTGACAGTAGAAGCAATAACCACAAGGTAAGAGCCTGGACTCTAACATGCAAGGATTTCATTGGCTTCATTTTCTAATTCTCAGCTTGACCACAGCACAGCCATGGTTCTTGGGTAAGAAGGAGGACAATTTTGGTTCTGCCCCACACAGAACTCCATTCTTCTCCTGCTGAAATCAGTGATGAAATCCCTCTGAATTCAGTGGAAGCAGGGTTGAACTAGCAACTTGCAACAAAGGCGGCATTGTTCGGCATCGCAGGGGTCTGGGATGCTGGTGATGCCTTTCCTCTTTGTGCTCACTTCCTCTGCCTCATTAAGGCTGTGGCTTTTGGTTTTTCAGCTCTGGGGTGTCTGTTTGCCATTGGGTGTCTGCAATGTTTTGTGGTCTCTGGTGTCTACTGCACTACAAGGCAGACTACAAGACTACTCCCAGTTCCTGGGAGTCTTGCACACATGATATCTATTGCAGGGGAATGGGGTCTCTGCTCCTACTTTAGATACATAAATTCTAAGATAGGGCTTGCATTACATTCCAGATAATATTTGCATGACTGATTGATTATTTTTGCCTTTTTTGTTTGTTTTTTTAATGTCAGCAGTAAAAGGTAACTTAAACCCCAAGAGGCTGACTTAAGTGCCTTGCGTTGCTTTTGCTTTGTTGTGTCGCTCAGCAGTGTTTCCTACACGCAGGACTTCAGCAAGCTTGATTTCCTGCACTGAAGTGGTAGCAAAACAGCGTAAAGAGAGCCTGGGAAATTGAGAATTATGAGAGGTATCAAGACCTCAAGTCTTGTAAGAGGTCCCTGGAGGAGCACTGAGCTGTTGTTCCAGAGATCAGATACAGGCACTAACAGCCTGGTTAAGTAGGTGCAGGCAAGCCACAGGGAGAGTATTCAGGCAACTGCAGTAGAAAGAGGGGACATTCAGTGTCAAGAGGATAGTAGGTATTTCTGTAAGTCTATGCTTTCAAAATGATACTGTTTTTAAAATTTTGATACATAATGATACTGATTTTACAGGCTAAACTATTAAGATTAATTGCCACATATTTTCATTCTAATTACTGTAAAGGTTAGAGAGATATATTTGTTCCAAATTAAATTTTATTCTCATGCTCAAGTACATGCTTAGATTAATTCTACCTGAAGTAGGTGAACTATTTTGGTTTTATGAAGCAATCTGGTCAAATTTCCCTACTGGGCATTTTAAAAAGAGAAATCTGAGACATCAAATGTGCTGGCCATCCCTTGATGAAGAGACCTTTCCCCTGCAGGGAAATCAGCATTTAATGTTGTTCACTCCACATTTCAAAAGCACTTCAGCTATAAATTGCAAAGGTGTAGTCCAAATACATTTTTAATTACCACTAGTATTTCAGAGGCTCTCAGAGGTGGCAGATAGTTTGTTAGAGTGATGTCATATCTGGGTGCATGTGTTTACTAGTGGAAGATAACAAAAAAAAACAGTCTCTCTGCTCTGGTATTTCCAGGTTAGAAAACATTTTCTATATTTAATTCCCAGTTATCCCCAATCCCTCCTGTCTTCTTGCTGCAAGTCTTCAAGTCAGCTGAGGAGGATTTGTCCCCAGCTTCTCCTGTTGCCCTTGGGAGCCAATGCCACAGCCCTTCCATCGCACCCCGACCCATGGTCCCCTAGGATGTGGGACAAGGCTGGAACATCTCCATGGCTTGGGAAGAAGCTCCCCATGAAGTGGCACAGGTACTGCTGCCCACACCTGCCATTTTCAGCTGCACACTGACGCCAAGGTCAAGAGCCACCAAGCTCTTCTCTGTTGCGGCCAGCGTTACAGAGCCTGTGTATTGTATCCTGCCTTGGGAGACCTTGAGGAAGCAGCGTGAAAACCGTGTTTATAAAAGGATGTGAGATATAAACTAACACTCCCTTTCTGATATCTGAGGATTTATCTTGCAGTAAAATTCCTCCTGGGAAAGCGGCAAAAATTCGACCCCGGTGTTAATTAGGGATCCCATAAACCCCATTTATCTGAATTTACATACAGAAAAGAAGGTAGTATGATAAAAGAGAAATTTAACTATTCATCCCTCTCTGCAACTATAAACACAATTCTTGCTGTGTTTATGCTAGGCTGTCTACAAAGGCCCTGTGATGGAGAAAAGGGACGCTCGGTCTCTGGAGCACAGCTCTGCCAGGGCTGAGCACTTGGGCCGATGCAGTGGATGTAGCAAACCCAGCGATGGGAACTGCTCTGCAGAGGAGGGCAGGAGCTATGGTCATGACATGGAAGGCAAATCCAGGGCAGGATTTTGAGTGGGAAGAGCTGTGGTCAGAGACAGCAGTCAGGAAGGAGGATGTAAAAATTTTCTGAAAGAAACACTGCCCGAGCAGAAAGGATGAGTAAATGGGATAATTACCAGGAATTTACAGAGGCATTAGTGCAATCATGGGATGGACTTTACTTGAGCAGAGAGGGCAGTGGAGGAGCCAGAAGTAAGCTTCAGGTTAAGAGCTGTAATGATAGAGAATTTGCTGGATTTTAATAGCCAAGGAGAAGAATGTGAATTTAGTTTTGAGATATCAGGAGACCTTGCAGGAGAAGAAAATGAGGGAAAGACATGAGTCTGGCCATTCATTCAGAGTTACTGGTGCAGATGTGATTATAACTGGGGAAAAAAAGATTTAGATGAACAGGTATAAAAGGAAAGCAGGATAACACCTCCATCGAGTATAACCCTGAACAAAACAAAAGGGATAACAGGAAGAAAATGTCAATGTGCAAAGGATACACCCGGTTGTTGAAGGCAAGGGAGAGGTAGAGAAAAATGGAAAAGCAACTCTTGTTCTTGAGAAAGAGGTGGAGGGGCCACTTCAATGCACCAGGGAGTGAGAAGCTGGTAAGAGGAAGAAAAGGAAATCAAAATACTGGAAGCAGAAGCCTTGAGGTTTTGAGAAGCCTGGAGATGGGGGGAGGAGGGAGAGCAAGCAGTGAGCAGAGAGGAGGTGGAGCTGGGCAGGCAGCTAAAATGCCCTGGGCTCTGGGGGACAGGGAAAGAAACCTAGGGAAAGACTGGTTGGTGAGAGGCTGAGAGGGTGGGCCAGGGGGAGCATGGACACATGAGCTCCAGAATAACAGCTGGGTCAGGGGGTTGCACTGGAAAACGAGCAGCAGAGAAAGTTTGGTAATTCATCCTCACAAAGCCTTTTCCCTTCATATCTGAACGTGCCTCTTTCTGTCAGCTTGATTAAATCAACCGCTTGATCTTATTATCCAGGTGATGGGTGGGTGCTAATACATAGCCCTCAGGAGCACATAGAACCTATAGGAAGAACTGATTTATGGGTCAGTGGCCAAAATTACTAAAATAAAATAAAACAAAACAAAATGAAAAAGAAAAAGCAGTGTGGTCCCAAACAAAAATTATGTTCCGCCTCATTCTTTTTTGTTGTTGTTGTGATGAAAGAACGAGAACAGAAACTAAATTCTCTGCATCCAATGAGAAGAAAAATATCTGATTTCAGGTCTTTGGAAGAAACACTGGAGGAACAGAGCAGAGAATTTGCCCTCCTGTTGATGCTGCAGGAGCTGGAGGCTCGCTGTGCCCCACAGCAGTGAGGGGGAGCACAGACCACATGTGGAGAGGCCACATTTCACTCCTGGCAGTAGGAATTTGACCCTGCCGCTCCCTGGTGACTCCCTAAGCCCTGGACTGGCAGTCCTCTGCCCACCACATTTAGTACAAGGCACGAAGTCCCACCAACAGGGACTGGTGGGTGTCACCTGCCTGGCTGCTCTCCTCTGTGGGAAGGTAGGCAGATTCACATCTACTTGGTGCTCAGTTCAGGCCATGGCTTTTAATAAAATTCCTCCATCTGTCACAAGCATATGCTGAGGGGTGATGTTAGGTGCAGCTCTGTCAACCTGCTGGCAGCCAAAGCTGGTCCACGAATGAGTTAATGGGGCAGGAAACAAGTGAGGAAAACAGTGACTCCATGGCCTGAGCTTGGTGTGACGTGAAGACCAGGGGAACTAGTTAAATTTGCTTTACAAAGGCTCAGTTTTTGAAGGCGACATAATGATTTGGGATGACCTAACATGTGGTCATCCCAAGATGTCCCTGCCCATGGCAGGGGTGTTGAAACTAGCTGAACTTTAAAGGTCCCTTCCAACCCAAACCACTCTATGAGGCTATGACTCTACATCTGGCCACCCTGGAAGAGGCACAGGACTCCCTCACAGCTTTCATGCCAAGCCCAATGGGCACAAGGTGGCCGAAGCATTACAGTTAGCAAACTACAGGCAGTAAGCAGCTGCCACAGGTGGCACATGTGTTTCCAGAGGCTCGGTCTCCCCCTGAGCAACAATTACTAGCAAGGACCACAGGCTCATTTGCTGAGCTCATCGTGCTCTGGGGCAGCGAATATACCTTGTGGTCTAAATGTGGTGCTCAGGAAAGAAGAAATTAAAGGAGATCTTGCTCTGTGCCCTGCCTTCCTCACTGCTCTGAAGATGTATGGCTGATGGGGGTCAGTCTGCTCCCAGCTGCAAAGGGGTGCCTGGTCCCACTCCCCAGAAAGGGCTCCCCAGTTGCCAAACCTGTGCCCATGACTGAGGCGGAGGGGGTAAAGCTCTTGGCCAGTTGCTCCATTTGGAGGTACAAAAGCCCGAGCTCTCTGGCTCCCACCATGGTCCCGGCTCAGCCGAGCTCCCTGCACCTCTCCCAGCCCTGCAGCGGGACTCGGCCGGTGCTCGCCGCAAGCTCAGCATGCTCGCGCCGCTGAAGCGAGGTCTGTTTAATTCTTGTCTGTGCTCGATGTGTAAATATTATGAGGAATATGTAAAAGAATCTCCTGAAAGCCACTTTATGCTGATGTTACCATGAATAGATTATTGTCCATTTATGGCCGAGGGACAGGCTTTGTAATTTACAGTGCATTTTATAATCTCTCCGATTTCTCTGGCACCGGCAGTAGCCAGCAAATATCTATTCATAACAAAGAGGACAGCGTTAGGATCGCTGTGTAACAGGAGAAAGAAGGACGGTAGAAGGGTGATTTATGATTGCTCAAACCAAACAGTTTTATCTGCTCACTCAAAGGCAGACTGCCTTCCTAAGAAAAAGTTATTGCTGTGTAAACAGGTGATAAATAATCATTTATAATGAGACAATTTAAACAGGTGATATGAGTTATTTCATAAAAAAGTACAATAACTTTTACCCATGCTTTGGCAGCAACCTCATTAATGGTAAGGGTCCCATTTAATTAACCCTTGGTTATGCTACTTTGGACTTTCCTTTACCCGTTCTGCACGCAGTGTGACCTCCTCCCACCTGCTTTATCTTGGAGTGCTTTTTGTACGACTGAAACTCCAAAATGCTGCCAGCATTTAAAAGATTTGCAGCAGAAGAAAGCCCAGAGGTTTTCTGTTAACCTTAAAAGCAGTGGGGAATGTGGGCTAAACCCAGACATCCAAAGCGGTGTGAGATCCAAGAGAAGCTCTTGGCTCCACCTCTGCTCATCAATTTTCCTGGTAGCTGCAGGCTGTTAACTCTATGTGAAGGGACAAACATGAACACAGAGCCATAAACCGAGGCTGCCTCGTCTCTGGGAGTATTTCAGCACTCGCAGAGGAGCATCAGAGATGTTTTTTATTGTGGGCTTGGAGGGCTGAGGACACAGGTGGACAGGTGGGATAGAGCTGGTGGAGAAGGTCCCAGGCTCTGATGGATCTCATCTGCTCGGGGTGTTGTGGAAGCAGCAGCCTTTTGGTTTGGTTCTTTATATTTACTAAAGTCCCATTTTACGAACACCCCTGGCTGGAGAAAGCGTATACAACTAAAAATAACTTGAAATGAATTTAAGCCAGAATCAGCCCACCTGGCGGTCACAAACAGAGTTATCTCCTGTTCCTTCCTTCCTTCCTCGCCTCCTGCCTCTCCCCAGCTCAGTTTAACCAGAGCACAGGTGTCTTCCTGTGCACCAGTGCTGGAAGGATGAAGCGACTGCTCTCCTCTTAAACCAGAGTGGGTTGATCACTGGTGCTGATTTACTGGTGAATCAGAGCAGAGAGATGCTCATGCACTGCAAATGCTTCCCTTCTGAGCCTCAGCAAACACCCAAATGCCAGAGGGAGCCGGTGCGATGGGACCCACGGGATGGCTGTCCCACCTGAGCTGCAGAGGTCACCTCATGGTGACTATGAACAGACCTGGTGGAGGAGGAGGCAGCACCACGCTGGCCAAAGCCAAACACAACCACGAGCAGTGTCAGCACAGCTTGCAAAGTAATAGAAAGTCCTATCCTGGGGTCTCTGCCTTCCCTTTACTCCTTTCGAATTCTCTTTGACTCTCAATGGTGACCAGCTGAGATCTTCCTCCCATCACAGTTGAAGGGGGATAAGCAGATGTAGACACTTCAGTCATTTTATCTAGCTACACTTTTTTTGTGTAAAACCCACCTGCCTCATGTTCCTTTGAAAGAACATTTTCAAAGGCAGCAATTTCTTAGCACAGCAAAGTTGATCCAAACCTAGACTGAAGGAGGGATGAGGCAGAGCTGCTCAGCCAGTTCTGCCTCTGGACGCAGAGGATCCAGTCACCAGCCGCAGATGTTTTCTGGAGATGGGGCTGGGTTCAAAGAGCTGTCTCTCACATTTTTCAGCAACGCCTACGTGGACTTGAGCACATCACCTAAACTATTACCCTCTGCATTTGCATATGTGAAATGAGGGTAAAGATGCTCACTTTTCTGAATAGCCTCTGGATCTACAGAAGAAAGATGCCACATAGATGATGTCTGAATATGAAATCAGGACCAAAAGATAGCCTGCAGGACAGCACTCAAACCATCTTCAAGGTGTTCATTCTAGCAGTCCTCCAAGGACATGCTACTGCCCTTGTGCACGAGCTGCTGCCTGGACCTGTGAGACGTGGGGGACATGTAGGGGGGGTTCCCAAAGAGGGGCCACCCCCCACTGCTCTGGAGGACGTCTTGCTTGCTATTTGGATTGACAATGGAGCTGCACAATGTTAGCCCACTGTTTCACCACAGGTTTTATTTTTATCTATGCATGTGAAACAAGTTCACATGCTGAATGATAATTTGAAATGTCAGGTTGAACTCTAAATGAAAGACACCAAATACGTTGGAAAGAAAGCAAAATCCATGGCTGCTGTCATGCCGTTTGCTTCCTATTGATAAGCTTTGAGAAAAGGCAGCTGTGGTGTGTTGGTGGCAGCCCCAGCTGCTGGTGGTGGGAGTGGGGTGGGAGCAAGCCTGTGCTGCTGTCCCCTCTCTGTGTCCCCCCAACTCATCTACTGATAGCCTTCTTGGCACCTCATTGCTCAGCCTGCCCCTTGGGAAAGTAGCACTGCGCCTACGCAGGTGGGAGAGACGGCTTCTTGCCCTGCTCATCCAGCCCATCCAGCAATGGGCATCTCGCTGATGGATGTAGGTCTGACCCTAGGGTAATGCCAGCATGTTCCCCTTCCCTGGACAAATGCACTCACCCCCATGGCACTGAGGGGAACAGGGCTGGAGTGGCCAAAAGAGGGAAAAAAAAGAGAGACAAAAGGAAATGGAGCAGAGAGCAGGAGTGTGGTAGGGAAGGGTGCACCAAGTGCCCCTGTCCCGCTGTGAGCATCCCCTTTCCAAACTGCATTCCCAGCATTATCCCCTTCCCTTCTCCCTCCTGGCTCCTGTGTGCAATTTGACTCATCAGGGCATGGGACTCAGCCAGGACAGGACACCATGGCCTGGGGGAGAAGATGATGAGTTGGGGGATCAGGTCCAAAAGACAGCCCTGCCCTACCAGCACTTCCCTGCTTCCCAGGGGCCACCACAGCTCCCTGTGCTCTCTGGGAAGGGAAACCATCATCCTTGACTACCTGTGGCACGGAGATAAAGAGGGGAGGTTACAGTGGGCTGAATTTAGGAGGCATACAATAAAACTGAAGGATGTCATTACTTACAGTTCTTCACCTGATTTCCCAGCCATGTTCATGCCCAGCACATTTCTTCAAACAAGTATCTGGCCCTCATGTGAATCCAGATGAATTATGTCTGTGTTCTCTTTACTCCCTGTGTTCATACTTCCATAAAATATGCAATTGATTTCATACAGCACAAGGTGCTCGTTTTAAGTCCATGGCTGCCTGCTACATGTAGAGACTCTTGCTTTATTATTTGTTCTCTTGCTTTTCTCCCGAGTGTGACTAGATTTGTCAAACACAGCAGCCACCAGCATCATTCTTACTCTGTCTTTTGGAAGTTTATATTGCTCTCAACTTGCTTTGATTTGATTCTTGATAGCTCAAGAATTCCTCATGACTATAGAAAAGAAATTATTAGTATTTCTGTTAAGGGTTCATTAACAAACTGCATCAACTCCAGAGGAGGCCAGACATGGTGCAAGGTTCAAATATTTCATCCACATCAGTTCTTTCCCCACTTTTCCTTTATTCTTGTTTTTATAAACTGCTCCTCATTTTGTTAATGCGCATAATTTTCTTACTGAGCACAGGCTGAAACAAAGGGTTTGATATTATTTAATGGGATTTTTTAATGGGACTGAGGCTTTCAGCCGAGATCTGAACACTACCACAGTTAACATGGATGACTAGGGTAAATGATGAAGCCTGAATAGGCAAAGAATACATGGAAAAGAAAGTGTTTTCAAATCTCCTGAGCTTGCAATTCATCCTAGAGGTAGTGGGAGCTAGCAGAAGCAACTGCAGGGCCATTAGTCACTGTCTGTGGACACTCATGGAGGATGGTTGTGTTTTGGAGGACTAGAAAAAATATGCACAGGCATACACACAAACAAAATATATAGTAAAATTATCTTCAGAAAGGGGAGAAAGAAAGTCTCAGATATTTACAGACCAGTCTGCCAAGATTCAGTTCTCAGAAAAATATTATGAAAAAATAAGAAAACAAATAATAAATAAAGCAACAGCCAGCACATATCTGTCAAGAACATATAATGACAGACCAATTTAATCTGTTTCTGAAAAACAGGACGAGACCTTGTTGATAGGAAAAAAGCAGTTGACTTCACATTTCTTGTAACAATTGTCCACAGATTTATTCAAACTCTGATGAACAGGCAACATATCTCATGGTTATAGTCCTTTCCAGCCTAATCATCATCAAGCGAGTGCATGCCCTGTCTCTGCCCCGTCAGGCTACATCTGTACAAAATGTAGAGTTTGATCATTGCCCCTACACCCTCAGATCCCCTAGCACATCTAGATAGAGCTCTTTTTACAACTGAGGCCTTCTTTGATCTACCCTTAGTTCTTTGACTTGAATCTTAGCTTGACTTACACCTTTCATTCACTCTCCCCCTTTTGGCATATTTCTCCTTGAAAAAGGCAAGACGTTTTAATTTAATCATTGATATTCAGACCTCTGGAGCTGCTGAGCCTCCAGTCTTCCCTGAGCCCTGTGCATATGGACGCAGTCTGTTTTTTGAAGCTCGCTTTGAAGTCCAGACTCAGTGACCACACCCTTAGCAGGAGGCAGTATGGTCACCCTCTGGGATGCACATTTTAGATCTACAACCCATTTGATGTAGGTAAACCTACAATGCTGCCAAGAGTTTAGCCCTGGGATTCAAAACCAGTATGTAGCAGAAAGCTCTGGAGCAGAAAGTCTGCAGAAATTTCTCCTTGTGAAACTTCTGTGTGTCTTAGAAGAGTTTGGCATTTCCAGCCCAGTCTGTATCAGCACCAAAGATGTCATCTATTCTAGTGAACTAAACAGTGCCTGGGTACAGACTTGAGTGCTTGCCTGCAACCATCCCAGATGTTTAACTATCGACATACTGCCTGGCATGGTTTTGTGCCAGTTGGCAGTCCCCATACAATTCCCAGGCCCAGTTTGGGAGAGAGCAATAAGCCTCTTCCTTAAAGGCAGTACGTATGGAGATAAAGGAGTGTAGCCAAATGGATGTGCACTCTGCCACACCATTTGTCCCTAAGGCAAAAGAACAAGTCCTGGGCCAGTTTAATTTACCCGTATAAGCAAAGAGACTGCATAAAAACTGTGCAAGGACTTGCTCATTGGCCAAGAGGTAACTGGGTGAGAGGTCTTTGAGTCTAACTCTGGCACAGTACAACCCTGTTCCAGATTTCCTGGAAATCCAGAAGTGAAACTCATCATCAGTATTCCAGACTTCAGTGACGCTTATGGAGCCAAAAATTGGCTCAAACAGCAAAGCTAAAGCTTAAGGACAAGTAATCCACAGCAGCAATAAAATATGGGGAAGCAGGAAAAATAGGTTCTAATGGAGACTATGTTCCCTGTGCCCCTTGCCAACATCAACTGAAATAGCTGCTTGGGTTCAGTGGGGTGGCATCCCTTTGTAGGGTCATCATGGAGCTCCAGCTCCTCAGATCTCTTGGAGAATAGACAGAAAGCTAAAGACTGAGTCTATTCCTTGGAATTCATGGGGGCAAATCTAGATGTGACTCTGGTCAGTACTCATCTTCCCTGAACTGTCAGGGGCGGACCACAGCTCACCTGGGACCCAGCTCTAGTATGGGTCTGCCTGTCTCTTGGGGGCACGTGTTACTGGACTCTGCAAATAATACTGCCCTATGCCAGTTTCTCAGGAACACATCCCCTCCATATGACAGGGTCTGCTCTTCTGTAGCAGAAAATGTGTTGGCCTGCCATGCCAGTCTTCATCACATTTAACCCTGTCATGATTTATCCTTCCTTCCCTGTTGGAGTGGGAACCCTCTCTTGGAAGACCAGCAGGCCCACAGCCTTTGGCAGCCCTAAGGAAGGGGTAGACTACGTTTCAAGAATTTAGATCCCAGAGCAGCAAGGAAGGTCTCTTGATGCTGCCTTGTCTAAGTGTTGGCCAGCTTCATGATATTCTGTTGTACTGTGCAAAAAATGTGCATTCATTTCGGGGTTGTACATGAAGCATCAGATTTTCCTCCCAGTCCCATAACAACCAGAGAACCAATACTCAGAAAGGTAAAGGCAGCTGTAACTGTGGTGAGCACAATCTTGTGGATGCAGTTTTGATCCCAGGATATACAGATGTTGTTGGTGAGGGACCATCTTCTTTAGAAAGAAGCAAAATATTTCACAGCAGGAAAGATCTTTTATTATTATTATTATTATTATTGCTATTATTATTATTATTATTTTATTCATGTGGATCAGAAGACACATTTTTGTCTGGTAGTTTGAATAGGTCTGATTTGCCTTTGTAGGAATTGATTCTGCTCAGGTGAACTGTGTGAACTGAAGGACATGAGGTTGCCCGTTAGTTTGGCTAAAACCAAGTTTCATCACTTGGAGCTCCTTTTGGGCCTTCACAGAGCCCTGTGTCCTTTCAGAGCAAGGGTGTGCTGAGATGCCTGTTCACTTGAAGAAATCTGAAACAAACTTCCATGCTGTTGTGAATACCTGGGGCACTGCTTGTGGTCACCAAGGAAGGGTTGACAAGTGGGCAATCTTCTTCAGGATATGTTGGTCCATGTATAAATTCACTTTATTTTCTCTTTTTCCTCTTCACAGCAGTCTAGTAAGTGTCTCCATGGGCTCAGACTGAAACAGTCTGTGAACCTATGAACTTATGGCCTTTATCTCTACTTGGATTGGAGTACCCCCGTACATACTGCTAATATTGATAATGTCTCTAGTGCTTATGAGACACATCCACCCAGAGATTGGATACACATGTAAGGCATTCTTGAAGAAACACTGATGAGTCAGAGAATAAACCTACCAGTGACTTCAGCAAGGTTTTGGCATCATTCCACGCAACAGTCTCATGAACAATCTAAGAAAATATAGGCTAGATAAGGACAAATCTTCTGGAAATATTTGCTCAAAGGATAGTTATCAGTAGTCCATAGTCAGACTTGAAGTGTTTTTTAATAGATTCTCTATGGACCAATTCCAGGCCACACAGAAGCTAATATATCCATTAATGGTCTTGACACAGGAATAGGCCATACTCTCACTGATGTTTGTGGATGATCAAATCTGGGGCAGGGAGAAATGTGAACCCTTTGAAAGACAGGGTTAGAACTGAAAACGTTCCCAACCAATTACAGCAAGAACCTAAAATAAATAGCCAATAAACCCATAAGGATAAGGGCAAAGTATGATGCATGGGTAGTAATAGGCAACTGCACAAATACAAATTGGGTAACTGCCTAAGCAGCAGCTCTGCAGAGATGGAGCTGGTGATTAAAGATGAGTATGAGTCATAGGTTTTGTGCTGCTATGAAAGAAGGCAGATGCCTCACTCAGATATGTAAAGAGGAGTCATAAGTAAGATGCAGTCAGTATTTCTTCTTTGACTTTATTCATCCCTTCAAGACTTTGGTAGTTTTGTCCATTCTGAAGGACTGCACTTCACCATGCCAACTGGACATTTCCCTGGAAAAGGCAGGGAAGAGATTTTTGCCTGGAGGAAAAAACCAAAAACAAACAAACAAAAAAGAGAGAGAGAGAGGAAGAGAAAAAAAATTGGATAGGTTCATCTAGAGAAGATAAGACTGAAGGAAAAAAAAGTATGGTAATACTCTTTGTATGGTTATGATAAAAGACTGCTACACAGAGTACAGAGCAGCAAGGCATATGGAAAGACATTAGAACAAACTTAAGGAGAAGTGAGTTCTGACATAAATGGCCTAGAAGACCTCAGTATTTTAGGAACAGACTGTAAAATACCAGTGAGGACTCATTAGACATAATCAGTCCTGTGCTGAGGTTATGAGGTGAGACAAGATGGCACCTCTGCTCCCTATCACTCCTGTCACAAATGATTCCACAATCCTGTGATTTTATTTTAATTCAGTACCTGAATTCGATTCAATGAATTCCACGTTCTGCCTGATTTGTTAACCTATTTACTTTATCTCCAGTATTATTTTTTTCAGGTAGCGTCCGCCTCTTCCCTCCCCTGCTCTCTGACAGCCTTATCTCAGTGCCTTTGCCGTCCTCATTTGCCCCGATAGACAATCTTTAATATCATTAGTTTTTCTCACAACAACACCCCATAAACAGCAATTTTCTTCAGCTACACATTCAAATGTGTTGATTCAATGTGTTTTTGCCCTCAGACCTTTAAGCATACAAAGGTGAATCATCTTTTTTTGTTCCTTCTTCTTTGTATTCTCGATGGGTGATGGACTGTGTCCTCCCAACGACAAGCATTTTTCTCTCACACCCATGGGCCAAAATCTCTACATTAGGGATCTAAACAAAAGTGTGGTTCACAAGATCAGGAACAAATGGAAGGGTAATAATAATAATAAAAAAATCTATTAGAAAATTGAGATTATTACAGATACTTAGGCCTGTTTTCACCCCAAGTTGGACATTTAAGCGAGAGACTTGAGTGGCAAACGTAGCTGGCTCCATGCACAGCGAACTGGGAGAGTGAAGCATTTCTTGTGGGTGATTCATTCTGACTAACACTGAATTGCCTGCTCAGGTTGCCAACAGCAGGACTCAGGGGAGGATCTGGCTTCTGGCCAGGGGCTGCAGTATCTGGCTGGGGGGCAGGAGGCACTCAGGTGGCACCAGGAGGCACTGTAGTGAGCAGCAACCATTGAGCCTGCTTATGAAAAGGAAAAGGACAGTAAGTTGTTCAGGAGAGTGGGAATTTCAATTTGAAATGTTTTCCTGAGATGGTGGGAAGATATTTGCAGCAACTGATTTTTTATTTATTTAATTTTTTTTCAGTGCTACACATGGCTATAATACGTTCCAGGAACCTCATTTCAAGAACTCTGATTTGGTTGGTCTTAATATGCTTGATGTTTAATTTTTGGAGTTTTGGCCAGTTAACAAATTCATTTTGTGTGAGGAAAACAACTTGGTGAAGCTGTGTGCAAATCCTGCCTGTTTGGTGAGCTCGAAGTGGTAGAAAAAGAAAACCCAGCTAAGCTGTGCTGGGGAGTGGTGCTTTGACTCATCGCTGCTTCCTGTAGATCCATATCTCCTCTCCTCTGCTTGACCCTTAGCTGTAACTTCTACCTACAGGTGATCCAGGTTGATTGGAGAGCTCCTTCTTGCCTGCCTCAGAGGGCTGGATAATTTCAGTTTTCCACTAGATACCTAAGGGATCCAAACCACAAGTCCAAGTGATTCAGCTCTCAACTTTGTGTCATGCTCTCTGTTTGATCTTTGCAAGACAGTGTGGGTTTGTTCATCCAAGGAAAGGACTGCATGCCCTGTCTGAACTAGCAGAGCCCTCTGAACATCACCCAGGAGCAAAGAAGTAATTTCCCAGCTCTCTGAGCTGTGTTTCTAGCACCTCGCTACTGACCCTTTCTTTTCTATTGCATAAACCTTATCTTCACTCACAAGTCCTTCCTCAAGACCAGTGCTTCTTATCATCTCCCATCTGCCCCAGAACATGTCCACCACTCACTGTCCTGTCATCATATCTTCCAGAAAACACTTCTGAGTGTCAGCCCATAGCCAGCACTACTGGGGGGAGCTCCCCAAAGCCAAAACAACCTCCATGAGTTCCTCAGGAAGCCATCCCTGGATGACAGCCACATCAGGCTGAGACCACTGCCTTGGGTGTGCAGGACTGCTTGTCCTTTTACTCCCCTGTTAGTCAATACTTGCCTGTTGTCTGTGGTGCTATATTTAAATGGTGAACTGCTTGGAGCACACCCTGTCCTTTCATTTTGTGATTGCACTGTGCCTCATATAATGGGGTATTGCTTCATGACTTGTGCTGTTAGGAATGGATGCAAAGCAAATAAATAATATTAATGCTAATAAGAACCTTTCCTTACTTCCTGCTTTTGTCTTTCTTTCATTTGTTTATTTTATCTTCGCTGTTATATTTGTGCTTATGTCACTTAAATAAAAGAGCTACTCAAATGCACCTTGTTTTTTATTTTCCCAGAGAATGTTCACTTCTTTGTCCAAAGTTAAAAAAACTGAATACCGAATCAACCAACATGGAGGTTGTTTTTAATCAAGTAATTTATCTTGGCGAGCCCTGCTGCTGTTTGGCAAAATAATCCATTTCTGTCTCAGCAGAAGCCTGTGCATTCTATTGAAGATAATCCTTGATTCATTTGATTTTCTGTTTAGTTTGATCAGTACCTCAACGAACAGCTCTTTTGTATTAAAAAAAAATAATAATAAAGTAGCTTACACCTTTCTTTTTGATCACTTTAAGAACTGCTTCTGAATAATTTACTTCGTTGCTAGAAAATAACCTCATTTCCCCACAAACACATCATGCAAAATACAGGACATTTACAGCTGTGGCTAGATAATTTTTTATTTTTTATTTTTTATTTTTCTGCAAAGAGTAGATTTGTCTTCAAATGTTGTTTTAGTTATTCCCAAGCTATTTGTATATCTGAGAAAAATGTGCTAAGTAGTTTTGGCTAGGCACTGGATTCCGAAGTGTGTCAGAGTGAAGATATCCACATTTTATGCAGCAGTCTTTGGTCAGTGATATCCAAGCTGTAGAAGACTTGTACATGATCCTGAACTTGGCATGCAGGATCTCAACCCTGCTTCTTTGGAGAGTGCTCTGTGCAGCAGCCCATGGGTATTCATGGGAAAGAGCTGACCACAATGTTCTTCTGAAGTCCTACTCAGGATGGGATGTTGCAACATCCTTTACTATTATCAAGTGTTAGAAAACAGAGCTCCATACATCATAGCAAGATATAAATTGTTAATAAAGCCCTTTTTTTTTTTTTGGTGTTGTCTTATTTCTTAGAAAAGAAAATGTTACTAGATAATTGTACTCAGGCAAGCAAAAGAAAAGACATACATTTTAGGTACGATATACCGGATTGTCATTAAACCACAAGGAATTTCTGCTTCTAATGTGGTTGGGCAGCAGCCTGATGGAAAGAATGGGACTGCATTTTTCATGTGAGCAACTGGGTCCCCATTTGTATGTTCAGTGCATCCCAGAAAATTAATGGATCTGCAAATGAACTACTGAAATGGTAAGAGTTATCTACATATTTCATTTATTTTATAATAGCTGTTAATCTTACACAGCCTGATTTGATAAAACAGATCATCAGATCTTGATTTTTGTGTGCTTAATTTAAACTGTAATTAACTGTGCATTATACATGTAAATTGCAACGCAGAAGTAAATGAGGATGGGACTACAGTCCAAAAACAAGTGTAAAAAGCTGAATTGGTAAATTCCTGCCTGAGTGAGGAAAAAAGCACCAGATTGTGTGGACAAAACAGAAAAGCTTCAAAATATAGCAAGCCAACCCTTCTCATTGGGTTCCCAGGTACACTGTGAGGAAGAAAGGGAGAGAGTAATGTAGGGGGCCATGTCCATCAGAGCTCCCTGCCCAGTGTGTCCCTTCTAAGCAAGACTTGCTGTGATAAAGCCTAGCTGCTTCCACAGCTCAAAATGCAGGCAGCCAGGAGGGGGGATGTCAGTGGGGAGTCAATGGTGTTGCACAAATTAGCTACTCTGTCAGTGAAAGGAATAGATATCTGAAAGGTGAAGCATAAGTACGCACTGAACTCAGGCTGACAAAATTTGGCATGCTGACCCTTGGTCCAAACCCTTCATGTAACTCTGAATTTGAGTAAAAGCAGACATACAAATAATAGTTTTTGTGTGATGAAGTTCAATGACAAACCAGATCTATAATGAAAATAAGAACCTTCCCTTACAGTGACTCCAGTGCCTTAACACCAACTTACGTTCTTGTTCCATGGTCACATTAAGCCAGCTTGAATCCTGGTGCAGGTCAAGTCCTGCTCCCCGCTGCTCCAGGACATGTCCCACCTCTCCTCGTTCCCTTCTACCAGAACACACACTAGTGTGGCCAGGCAATACACAGGCTCTGGGAATTCATCTGGCTTGAAACAAACCCTCCACTCCCCCAAAAGAATTGCCTCCATTTCCCCATAGGACCACCCTTGGGGTGAGCCAGTGACAGCAAAACCTGGGGTCTGCTGGCTGCAGCCTGCTATCGCTCTCTCTTCTTTTAGGGGACCTAACTTCTCAGGGTCAAAAGCACTCAGAAAGAGAAAACTATCCAAAAATATTCCAAACTTTTACAGAAAAGATTTGAATAAATTGGTTAGTCCAAACCTCTGTATTAAGGCAATTAATTGCTCCTTGTTCTTTGCCTGAGATATGTTTTTTTTTTTCTTCTACCCTGTTGTTATAAAGCTTCAGTGAAGGATGTGTTCTTGGTTTCAAGATAAAACAAGAGAAAATGCCTCTCTTCTATCTTCCTGACACCATCTGTTCCTTTTTCCCTCCCTCTTTTTCATTTTATCTTTACATATATATTTATTAGAGCACCTTCATATAGTTGTGAAAGAGATTTGAGTGATGTGTTCTCCAAGACTTGCCTATGATCTTCAGCGTAACTAGAGGAAACTGCACATTAATATGCCTTAGGTGGAGGGACAAATACCTCAGCAGGCACACACCTTTAGCAGGTATTTATTTTTGAAAATAGACCAGTAAACAGCCGTGTTAGAGCTTGCAAAACTTTTTGGTGTGTAATTATTATTGCCCTATGACTCTATCCCTGTACAATGAACACTCTTCTATCAAATGCAAACATTTAATGAGTTAAGAAAATGCTTTCCTTTGTTGGAAATGGACTCTTTATGGGATTCCAGTGCTAAAAGTCCTTGGTTCCTTGACATGTCTGGGGAATAAATTTTTTACATTGCTAAAACAAAAAGTCTAAGAAGATTATTTGGTTTAGGTTTTTAGGGTAACCAAATACGAGTCTCCCCTTTGATTTAAATGCATTCCAAATCACCGCATAGCTTGCAGAAAACAAGTATTTTCCCGTTTCTGTGAGGGCAGATGACAAAAGGTACTATCACAGTTGGTGATACATGGTGAATTCCTTGGCACATTCAATAGAAAGCAAAAAACTGTTTGAGTTGATTGTACCTGAAAATCTTTTATACTAAGCACACTGTTATGCTGAAAGTGAGATGTCCAAAGCAACCGTTGGCATATTTACAGGCTTGCCATGTGTAAAGTAAGGAAAACAGGTTGTGCTGTCTCCAGTAGAGAGCATGAATTCAGCCAGTGTCTTGACAATTTGGGAAGACCCCTGTATCTGTGCTGCACCTGGTTCCTGTACAGAGAAAACTTCAGCATATGGGGGTGCTGTAAGGCAACTCACCCCTCACATAAGCTAGGACATAAGGTAGAGGTCATTTGCCCCTAACTAATCCTATCATAGATCAGTACTCGTAATGTGATCCATCTGCTGATCTGCAAGGTCATTTCTTCAGTTCCTCATGTCCTGCAAAGTCATTCCTCCAGTCAACATCTTTTCCTCTGGACCTTGGATCACCTAGCCTGTTGTTCAGTATTGTCAGGATACGGCCAACATGTTCTACATTCTTATCTTTACTTTTGTTCAACTATAGGTAGTTGTGTATACCCTAAATTGTCATTGTTCTTTACCTCATCATTTAATTATGAATACCTGGTGCAGCTCTCTAACTGAAAGTTGTTTAAATGGTGTTTGATAAACCTATTTCTTCTCCATGATCCACAGTTTGTAAAGACTTTATTTGTGTTAGACAAGCAGTCCTTCCGTTGCCCATCTGAACCCTGCACCGCAGACAGAGTCACAAGGGCTGTGAGACATACTGCCTGGGTAAATAAATTGGACAACAATGCTAGCAGTTACTCCTTCTAGAACAACGGTGCCATGTAAGGTCATATTTATTTTCATAGCCTTTGTTTTTTGACCTGTTGATTATAAGACCTTATTGTTTTGCAGTTCTGACTAAGCCATTTGTCTTTTGTTGTATCTCATCTGCTGATGAATAGATATCCCCAGCAAACCGAGGCTGCCAAACACCCCTGGGACTCCAGTCTCCGTGCCAGATATTTGCTACATAGCAGTACACGACACTGCAGGGAGATGATGTACCTTTGTCTATGCCGGCAGTGACATCAAAACAATCATTTAATTTCTGGTGTACTGAGAAAGCCATTGGAAAACGTGAGTGATTTTACAATGAAATCTGTACATTTTCAGTGTCATGCTATAGCAGCATCACTGTCAAATGCTTTCTTACAGTCACTGAAGTGTAAGAGTACTAGTTGCCATTAATTTATTTGTTCATTAGCATTATGTAGTGTGAAGGTATGGTCAATGAACAAAGCAGGAGGAAGGAAACCAGATAGCTTTACTTCTCGTCATGGTAGCTTCTCTTCAGAGTAATTGTACAAAGCCCCTTCTTGGACAGGAGCATTATTTACCTCCCATTGTTTCAATCACTTACATCTTTCTTAGGCAATTCTGTCATGGTGTATTTCCTTCTTTCCTTTGAGGTGAATTTTAGTCCCTGTTCACTACTGTAATTTCATTCTTCATATTACTTGCTTTGAGTGGAAGTACACTTATTTTCCTGGCTGACAGTGTTTATAGCTCTGCAGTTTGCTGTTGGAAATTTTCAGTTCACCTTTGGCAGTCTTTGTGAATATCCAGCTCTTCTATCTTACTTACAATACCATGTTCAGTCCTGTTTCAGTTGGGGATCTACTTAGTGCACAATAGAAGTGGTCCATGACCTGCATTGACATGGCCTGCCTTCCCCTTTGTTTTCTGTGCTTGTAGTGATTCGCTTATCTTTGCTTCCTTTGGAAAGTCCCGACAGGTTCTAAGCCATATCAGGGAATGTGCTTCTGATGGGTGTCCAGGTCTAGTCTACGTGATTGGAAAGGGATTTGAAGTCCTTCCAGGCGGAAAATTCATTTGAAGGGGAAGAAGTTGGCAACCATCCCACGATGCTTCCTATTACATGACTAAACTGTTGACTTTTGGTGACCATTTTTAAAGGGCCTTCTAATCAGAAAAGCAATAATTTCAAAATCTTTCAATTTCAAAATCTCAAAATTTCAATCTGACCATATAATTATAGCCTTCATTCCACTAGAAATCCTGCAGTTAAAATAAAGAGAATAATCTTGCTCCAACCATGAAATACTTGAAATGTGTAAAATATTTCTTTTCCTTTGCTTCAAGAGAGCCACATGGAAGAATCTTGATGTGAGATTATCATTTTTTCTTGTTTCTGTGAACTACCATCAAATGTAGTGATTTGTTTTATATGTGAAATGTGAACTCAGGCACTCTGCTCCAGCAACTTAGTTTGTGTAATTATACACTTTTGTGAATAATATAAGTCATATTACTGTGATTAACATTTGTAAATCACCAAGTGTGTAATAATCACCTCCAGTTATTAAACCAACAACACAACTTATCTGAGCAATTTTAGCAGATATTAAGCTACATGGGCTACGAAAACAATTGATAATGCTGGAGAACAACTGTTTCTGTGCACACTTTTGGAAGGCTAGCAATGCCAAACAACTAAAAAAGCTTAGATAGGCTAGGAAGTTCTGTACGTAACTGGTCTTTGCCTCATGTCAGAGGATAATGATGGCTTGCTTCTTTGTGTGATTAGTTTATGACTTTTTTCATTAAAGCCAAAACCTTTCTGTCATTATTCATCATCTGCATATGCTTTTCCTTAGGCTGGTACATGCACTTTAGGCTGGTACCTGCACTTTGCTGAAAACCTCCATGCAAAGACTGAGATTCTTGTCAGGACACCTTCAAGAAAACTGCCGTACTGAACCAAGCTCAAAGTTGGCTCGAAACCTCTTGGACAACACGGTGGAGTGCACTGCCCTTGCATCTGACTCATGGAAAAGAGCTGCCCCGTACCACCCAAGAGCAAAGTGCTTTACAAACAGCATGAGACCACGCCTAAACCCTTAGATAGCAAGAGATGTAAGACCACAGGAAGCATTGACTTTTCCACACTGGGAATGTGGAAGCTCCTCCATTTGTTATGTGCTGTGAACCAACAGAGCAACAGACTGCTGTCAGTAAATCCAAATGCTGTCATCACAGCAGCTGCCCAGGAGCACAGATGTGTGGGTTAATAGAACCTGCCAAAGCCAAGCACATAAAGAACTTCATCAAAATACATCAGTGCATCAGACATCCCTTTGCTTTCAATACTAAGGATAAACAAAGGTCACACTGTCACCAGATCACAGAAGCTTGCTGGGCTTGATGCTATTTTTTGCTGAGTTGCTCAAGAATTAGAGAATAGCTGGCAATTTCATTCACAAATATTTGCTAATAGTTCCTAATATTTGCAATAGTTCCTAATGGGGCAGTGGAAGCATGGAAGACTGGAAAAGACATGGCTGTTCTACATCTGGGGAGGAGACAAATGTGCTCTAAAGCTACCAGGCAGCATTTTTTGCTGTCTCTTTGTTAGGAAACTTTCTGTTAGAGTGACATACAGAGCTGAAAGCCTCTACTAAAATGTGTTTGGCATCCAGCTCCAACTTCTGGGTCTATGGTCCAGCATGGTCCACCTAGAAGGTGGCTACCAAAAGGAACCAGAGGCAGCAGCTGTGCTGCCTGCCTGCTCAGGAGCTCTGTGCACTCTGGGGCAGTGCCTGCTGCATTGGGAAGTCCCGTCCTTTTTCTCATCATCCAAAAGTTCAGCAATAGCAATCTGCATGCCTTGCTTGGCAGCCGTCCCAGTAGCACAAGAGCACTCTGTGATGGACTCTTTGGTTTCTAGGCTTAGATGACTACTTCTTAGACTTTCTAACAGCAACATTTCATGCTGTCATTTCAAGCCATTTCATGGCTTATAGACACAATGGCACTGCGGATGAAATAGTAGGCATAGTCTCTTCAAGGGTCCCTTAGACCTGATTAGGGGTTTTAAGCTCTCCTTCTTTAAGATATATGGATCCCCCCAAGGAAGAATGGATTTTGAACCTCTGCTCTCAGACATATCTCCTTTTAACATGTGGAGTTCCAAAAGCAATGACAGATTAGAAACTCATGCCAAAGTCGCTGAAGCATTTACTATAGCCCAAGGAAGCTAGTGTCACTCTTTCCTTTGTCCAGAATTACTTTAACAGAAGTATGCGACCTCTTCGAACTCTCTCTATGGCTCGTGTGAAATGAAATCTAACCTAAGTGCGGTAATCTGGGGGCATTAAATTACGTTTAACCTAAATCGTTAACAGTTGTTGATTCTCCACGTTGTAATTACATTGGCTACAAACGGGATCGAGTCCACAGCGCGGAGGAGACGTCAGTGGGGTGACCGGGAACTGACAGGCAGCCGCGCCAATCCCCGGCGCCGGGCTGGGAGGGCTCGGCAAGGGAGGGGGGCTCTGCACATATGTCCAGAAATTGCTGCAGTGGATGGCTTGGCTCGGCTCTCGCTGCTATTTAAAGGCACATGAGCTGCATGTTAAATTGGGCATTAGTATTTGCCTGGCTCGCCGGCTTACAGCTGGTTTGGTGGCGCTGTACAGCTCTCTTGTTGGGGGGCTGAGGACAAAATGAAGGCAGGAGCTGTAAGCACAGAAATTTTAGGGCATAAGGGGCTAATTCCTACTTCTCATCTTGAGTGTTTCATCAGGGCAACTCCCTGAAACAGAACAGCATTAGCAAATTAAGAGCATAGTTTGCCACTGTGCTTTGAGTTGCCAAGAAATGCCTGGTTTCTTCCACGAAGAGCCTGCTCAGATAAACCTCTCTACTTTTCGTGGAAGATAAGGAGGAGTGTTTGCAAGCAGAGGATTTGCCTGTTGCCTAGCCTGACCAGCCAGCCGGGGTGCCCGTTGTCAGCAGTTATCCCAGTGCTGCAGGAGGCAGGTGTAAAGCCTCAGGACACCTTTCCTACTTACTGTAGGAAGAAAAAAAAAAAAAAAAAAAAGAAAAGAAAAAGTGGAATCTGTTAAATCCATAAATTGCCGTCTAAAATACCTATCAGCTCACTAACAAACTATTACCAAAAGGTTTTAAAATGCTAGTGAATGAGACAGGAACCACAGCACAAAGAAACTGAAGCTGCGCCTATACTAGCAAATGAAATGTGCCTGGGGCCATTCCCTGGCACTGAGGCCGGTTGGCAAGGAGCAGCCTGCATCCATAACATTAACCTCTCTTACCCTCCAAACAGGGTGGTCGCATGGAAACTGGTGCTGGGAACAGTCCCTGGCCCACAGTGCTTCTGAACCCTACCCAGAAACAGGGCAGGGGAGAGGTGGCTGGCACTGGCCCACGTGCCAAGAACCGTGCCATGAATTTCACCGTGGGGAGGATGGGGAGTGCTCGGGGCAGCCCGGTGCTGTCAAACCTCCTGGTGTTGAGTGAATTCCAGCCTCTGCTATGGACAAGAAAAATATCACAGTGAATGAGAGCAGCTCCACCCTTTTATGCTCTTGGTTAGGAGCACAAGAACATGTAAGACATGTACTTTGCCCTGAAAGCCTTGCTGGCAGGAGTCACAGCCCTCGTGCCATGGGTGGGCGCACACCTCCTCTGCAGTGCAGATGTGCCTATCTGTGCCAAACAGGAGCTATTTAATTTAATTTTATTTTATAAATATAGTTTTTCATATGACTTTTGTGGGTTTTTAAGGCTTTGTGTTCCTGTAATTGTTACGTTAATGTTTCTCACTCTGAAATTTCTGATCCGTACTTTCTCCTCTCAGCCATTTCTAATACAGTTTTGAATCCTTGAATTTCATTTTCATGATAAAAGATGTCAATCATTAGCCCTAAATAAGACAGCCGCAATATTTGTTGTGACTGGAAGACAACAGTACTTATTTATTTAAAACAAAATAAATAATAATAATAAAAAAGTCCCAGGCAAGAGGAGTGCCAGTTTCTAATGGCAGATTTACTCATAAATCAGAACAATGCAGAGCTGCCTGGCCGGGCTGGCCATGTAGCTGGGGCTGTGGTTTTGTAATGCAACATGTTCAGTGGCAATGCTGGTTTCAATTATTCTCACTATCGTCCGTTCCCATCACAGAACTAACATTTCTTGGCAGGATTTTTTTTTTAATCGGATCAGTTCCCTAATCCCGTTCAAAATGCAGTGCTGCAAACAGTTGTGCTGTCACAACCAAACGGGCTGAAGACAAGCAGTCAGGAGAGAGGAGATGGAGAGTGGGAGCCAGGGAAGGTACCTGATACTGAGTTTGCAGTGAGTTTATATCTGTTTTCTATTTTTAATGCCTGCTGCGTTTTGCTTTCTGCCTCTCCTGTGGGTGAAAGCGTAATCTGAGGAGATGGTGAGTTCAGGATTTCATGGTTATCCACTCCTTGTTTTCTGTGCGCCTTCCTTCTCAGGCCTCACTGATGTTTTGTCTTGTTCTCCTTTACTGCTTTGGTAAAGTGGCACTTGGGCTTCCTCTTTCCAAGAAGGGATCGCTCAGAAGGCAGGATGTGTTTTCACAGCAAATACCAGCTTCATTTACCTGTATAAAGACTGGTAGATATGGCCAATGTGACTACCCCTTTCAGAGTGAGTCCCCATTCCAGCAGGACTTCATGATCTTTCAAGTTGCTTAATACTTCAGTAAAAAAAATATAACTGCTATCAGATGGTTAATGCAGTTAACAGCACTGACGAAAGGGGAAGAACTGAGCACAACAGAAGGAACAGATTAGGGAGAACTCCCTCAATGA
Source organism: Cygnus atratus (assembly GCF_013377495.2). Taxonomy (NCBI): domain Eukaryota; kingdom Metazoa; phylum Chordata; class Aves; order Anseriformes; family Anatidae; genus Cygnus; species Cygnus atratus. The sequence goes on along the minus strand of NC_066362.1, from coordinate 14,767,169 downwards.
GATGTTTTCAGCTCGGTTGGGTCCAATGAAAGTCACCCTGGAGTGCTTAGGGACAAGGCTGAAGCAATCCCAGAGGTTTTTGCAGCTAAACCCAGCTCTCTGGCATCTGTGGTTGAATTATCCAGTTTGGAGATTATCTCTGCCACATATGCAGAGATAGGTAGTGTCTGACATGGCTCATTAGCATGACAGCCACATGAATGAAGCGTAGCAGATTACAGGGTCATGTTGGGCCTAGAAATAGTCTAACAATCTCCGTTTGAGATAAGGCTCTCAGAAAGTCTGTCTGGATGTGAGCTGACTGCACTTGTACCTGTGTCATATCCCCTGCCAAGCTCTGGGAGAATCACCTGCTGAGGCACAGAGTGAGGAAAGTCGTGTGGGTCATTTCCAGCCCACTGCTATGCCCATCCACAAAGCCTTGTTCAACATGAGTCCAAAATAAGTCCAACTGGATCTGAGGTAATTCCATAAAAAGACCTTGGATCACCTCTGTGTTGTATTCCCACAGACCTGCATGGTTTTGTGTATCCATCACCCAGCAGGTTTCAGCCCTCCTGGGGACCCAGCAAGGCACTGACAGTACCTTGGAGGATTTGTGATGCTGCAGAAGACTGGAAAAGGGACAGACTTAAAAAAAATAAAAAAAAAAAATGGAAAGGAAGAGTCAGTATGGGTCAGATCAAAAGGCTGAATGCAGAAAGTAAGCCATAATGTCTAAGACCAGCAGGCAAGTTGGCCTCACCTGCAGCCCTGGTGGCACAGCCCCTGACCAGAGACCAGAAGTGGTCCAGCTTGCCCAGGTGTGCTGCCTCTGTGGCCCTTCCCCATTGGCTTCCCAGAAGCAGAGGCAAGCCCTGTGCTGCCTGTTGGACTGTGCTGGGGAGAAGAAACTCAAGTATGAAGGTAGCAGCCCACAGGGGCTTGCCAAGTGTAAGTCACATCAAAACAGCTCAATATTTTCTGTGCCTCGTTACCATCCTGTTTGTGTCTGTGTCTTTTCCTGCTGTCATTTTCTGGTGCTTTCCAGCATTTCCCAAGGACGCAGGTGATGTCACCAACCCCAGTGCTGGGGAGCTCCTCATTGCAGCCTTGTTCCTGGGAAATGCAGCAGCTCGATGGCACCGCTCCTGCCCAGATCTGTGCTTCGGTGGTAGCCTTTTCCCAGCAGCTTTTCCCAACAAAAGGGTCATTTAGCCACTGATTCTTCTTCTAGACTAAGTGAATGTCAGCTGTTACTCCAAGCATCAAAAGGTTTTTACCGAAATCACAACAACGTAAGAGGAGACAGAAATGTTTAGATAAGGTATCTAAACAACCCTGCACCAATTACACTAGAATAAGAAAGAAAAATAAATAGCCTCCTTAAAGCATTTTAAAGTAGCAGTTTAATTCTGAATTGGATTTATGTAGATGTTACAGTTCCTCCACTACAGCTGTACTCACTCCTTCACTACGTCAGTGCATGGTACCTCACTGGAAAAGGTTGTGCAGGTGTCCTAAATGTCTACTTCCATACCCCGAGATATTTTGACATCTGTTTAGATGAAGAAAATCTGCAACTCCAGACACTGTCTGAAAGAATCTACTTCAAAATAGCAAGGATGAAATAAGAGAGATGTTTATCTCTCTGTGAAAACCACTGCGAAAAATTGAGCACTAATATGCTGTCCCACATGCTTTTCAAACCACTTCTCCATGTGCCACATCCAAGGAACTTCACTGTGTGATTCACCTGCACTGAGCAGTGATCGTTTCAGTATTTTCCAGCCCCTCAGCTGCTTAACACCTTACGTATCACATACCTGACAGGAGGCTGCATTACACCCGTGACTCAGATTTTTCTCCTGCAGTAATTATACTCCTACAGCAGAAGTGGAGGTTTCGTGACTTTGTCACTGTGGCTAATGGATGTGTCTGCATGCTGACATCGGTGTGAGTTATCCACCCGTCTCCCGGCTATCGGAGGGAGATCGGTGTGACTCACCCCTGGGGTGCCAACTCAGACCAGCAAGGAAACAGTTCCTCCTTGTTTCTTCATGTTGCTCTGTATAAATAGCGAAATCTGAAACAATCAATCCCACAACCGCATTTTATGGCAGATAAAATGACTCAGTTGCAGGATCTCACCTCCCTGCTGATGCCAACAGCACAGCCGTCTTTGTCAGAGCTGGTCGCTTTAGGCTCCCTTTCATTCAGTGGGGGGAAATAGGCACTTCTAGGGCACGACTCATCCTGATGAGGTTAAATATCAGCCTTAGCACGAGGTGAGTCATCTCCTAAAAGTGCTTCTTCCACCTGCTGGCTCCAGGGACAGCCTGCACAACAAGTGGCAGCACCAACAGCTGCACTGCCGATAACCTGCAGCGATGGGTGATGGAGTCCTGCTCCCAGAGAGTCAGAAACAAGTGCAAATGCATCTAAATATCTGAAAAAGTATCCTGCCATGACATCCAGATGTAGCCTCCCACCCTTCTCTACCTGACTTCTTTTCCTTTTATTATATTTTTATTGCATTGACAATATTTGAGCAGATCCACTGGATTAAATAGTGTAGGGCGGTATTGCTTGCCAAGTGCAGGACAAAGTTGAGTTCTTTCTTTCATGCCTGTAAAACTTCTTTCTGTAGAGATAAAACACCCTAGATACCCTTACCACCACCCCCAAATCTGTACAGGTTTCTCATAATGTAAAACCAAAATCTGCACTTGAATCAGAATAATCTGGACACCTTTCAGCCCTGGGTCACCTTGGAAAGGCTCTCAGAAAGGGGTGGAGTGGTGTAGGCTGCCAATCCTCCAGTGCAGGGGCAGTTCTCATTGTTTTCCGCTGGGAAAATCCCAAGAGCACCAGCAACATAAAAGTCTGGCACCCACTGGGGAAATGGGACACCCAACCTGCAGGTGACAGAAGCTGCTGTTCCATATGGTGGCAGGAGGTATCATGGGGTGGTGGTGGGACCTTCGGAAACTCTTCTGCAACCATCTGGACATGGATTTGACTTCTTGCTTCGCTGTGTTTTCTACTTCTGAGCCGGGAGCTCACATGTTGAGCTGGGTGCCCACCCAGATTCATTCTTTAAAAAAACTAATGGCTAATTTACCAACCTACCAGTTTGCAGACCTAGTTTCAAAAGAGGCAACACAATGTGTTGGGATTCTTTTAAGGATTTGAAATGCTCTTTTGGATGGTTTCCCAGGGCACTTTTCATTTTATTTTGACTTATATATCCAGTAAAAAGGATCATATCTAATCCCAACTCTAATGCCATTGGCTATGTTTTAAGCACAATGCTAGAATGAAACACTTTTGCTTAACACTTCTTTTGGGGAGGGAGAGAGAGTGTTGTGGTTTAGCCCAGCTGGCAGCCAAACACCACACAGCCGTTCGCTCACCCTCCCCCCTCCCTCTCCGGGATGGGGGAGAGAAACGGGAAAGTGAAGCCTGTGAGTTGAGATAACGACAGTTTATTAAGACAGGAAAATTAATAACAATAATAATAATAATAATAATAGTAATAATGTGTACAAAATAAGTGATGCACAATGCAATTGCTCACCACCCGTTGACCGATGCCCAGCCTATCCCCGAGCAGCCGGCCCCCCCACCCCGGCTAGCCACCCCTATATATTGTTCAGCATGACGTCAGATGGTATGGAATACCCCTTTGGCCAGTTTGGGTCAGCTGTCCTGGGTCTGTCCCCTCCCAGCTCCTGCTGCACCCCCAGCCTGCTCGCTAGCAGGACAGAGCGAGAAGCTGAAAAGTCCTTGGCTTGGTGTAAGCATTGCTCTACAACAATTAAAACATCAGCATGTTATCAGCGCTCTTCTCATCCTAATCCAAAACATAACACCCTGCCAGCTACTAGGAGGAAAATTAACTCTGTCCTACCTGAAACCAGGACCGAGAGAAAAAGAAGGGCCTAGCAACAAGAACGAAATCCATAACATTTAACAACAAATTTTTAACGAGTCACGTTATCAGTTCTTTCAGGATTATAACGAATTTTAATGAAAATAGATTTAAAGAAGGATTAAGCCAATTTGTACAGTTATGAAAAGTAGATAGGTGAAAAAGAGAGAATGAAAAGGCTGCAGAGTTTACAATAACTTTGTTGTGATGCCTTGGACCAAACCAAATAACAGGGATGTTTACCAAGGAAAAACACCTGAAAACCTCACCTGATGTCATTTCTGAAACCTGGTTGTGCATTTCTGCTCTGAGTGTGGTAAAACCTGACAGTGATGCTGTGCAGAGCAGAACAGGTGCACAGCCAGTGCCCCCCTTCTGAAATGTGTCATCCCACACTCATGTATGGCCATGCTGGTTTTGAGCAAAGGGGTGTCCAAAGGGTGTCATGCCTAACTACTCTTACATCCAGATCTTCAGCTAATTGTGATTAATTTTATTGAGTGCCATTTTATAACCATTTTATGCAGGTTTCCTTGCTCCTCGTTCATTGACAGCTCCATCCAGAACTCAAAGCTGCATTGCCCAGCCTTCTGTCCTCCCACTCGTGTTCCTTATCCACCTTCATGCTCCGAAATAAAGCCTTTTTCCCCGTCTTCCTCACCGTCTGACACAGCCCCAGAGGATAAGATATCCAGGCACTGGTGCTCTCCTCCCAGTGATAATGAAAACTCCTGGCTCTGGCTGGCACTCGGGGCAGCTGGGCAAGTTGTGCCCCCCCAGCTCCCAGCTCCTCTTCGCCTTCCCAAGAGCCACAGCAGTGCCTGATAACCACGCACTTTCAACCAGGATCAAAATAATGTTGTAAAATGTGATAAGGCTCACAAAATGTTTTGGCTGGCTGAGGCCATGCATGAGAAACACGGAGGTGTCAGGCGGGAGTGGAGAGAGGCAGGAGGACGGGCTTCTTCCTGACCCCACATCCCCCCAGCCCCCTGAAGTCACACCATGAACATGGCCCCAGTGGCAGGGGCAGGGTCCCATCCTGGCAGAAAAGGCAGGGGTTCGTGCACAGGGTTTTTCAGGACTGCCTCCAATTATTCTTAATGATCAGGCATGATTGCAGCACATTTTGAACCAGAGACCTGGAAAGTTTTGACAAGCTTTATCAAAAGTTTTGCAGTTCATCTCAAGGACTAGCATTACAATTAATGTCATTTTCTAGTTTATAGTCATAATCCTGGAGCAAGAGCTGACAATTGTTAATTTTATGCTTTCTTTCTTTCCGGTTACCCATTATGTCAGCATATTTCATTTATGCTAGGCTTTCTGAAATCAATCTTCATTTTAATGTATAGTCCCCTATTGCCTTTTTTTTCAGTAAACAGCTGAAGATTTAGTATTGGCTTCTAACACTGAATCCATTTATGATAGTTTACATAATCAGATTTTCATTGCTCTATAAATCTGTCTTGAAATGCTTGGATTGCTCCAGGACTAAACTGGTTAACTTTCTGAACTGTTTTTCATCATTTGTGTACATTTCACCATTTTAAGAAACTGTTAAGATGCTATTTTGGTAGGGCTTTAGCATCTTCTATGTGTCATTGATTTTTTTCCCCCAATGGGGAATTTCTACAAATGAATGTTTTATTTTAAAAGAACTGCTTCAGTCATAAATATCTCTTAAGCTACTAAACATCAAACTTTCTTGTGGCAATAGGGTAATTCATCTCTTGAATATAGTGGTTGGCTTTTGCAATTAAACATAGTGATGAAATTTCACTGCGAAGAACAAGCAAAACTAGCCAAAATATTAACATACAGATGGGCGGTGAACCTGTGAAGCAGCTTTGATGGGAAGCAGGAATGTGTTTCCAGAGGCTGCCCAGGGGTTTTCTTACTATGTACAATGTCCTGCTTTTAACTGCTGAGGAGCATCAGGGCTACCAGGAGCAAAGTGGACATGGGTCCAATGTACAGCAGTGCAACCAGGGCTTCAAAATCATCCCTTCTACCCAGTGGAGAACCAGGAGTCCCTGAACATGGTGGGTTGTCCTTCAGCAGCAGGACACAAAAGCAACTGGTGAGCTGAACTGATGGGCCTGGGGACTGCTGGAGGAAGCCTAGGCATTACTCAGAGATGTGTTGCTTCACCACCATCGGTTTTAGGAGGCTTCAGCTGTGTTGTTGCTCAATATACAGAAGCCATTTTCCTGAGAAGGAACTGGAGGGAGAAGCCCCTGAGCTTCAGCTGGCTGGACTGGAGCGTGGAGCCACAGATGGGATTGCTTGCATTTGCAAGGTGAGTTTGACCTGCAGCTGATCCTTCCTTGAAGCTCGGTGTCTCTTCCTCTCCAACGTGAGGCCAGCTCTACAGAGTTACAGCCCATTTCACAAGCTCAGTTGCTAAATTGATCGCATTAAATCAGAGAAATTTTCTCATGAGGAAACACACTGACTTGGGTTCACACCTCCTCATATAAAGTTGGCTCAAAACATGCACTTTGAACTTGGTTTATAGCTGTGCACACTGGGGTGTTATTAAAACCTTTTAGAAGCTGAACCGGTGTGGAGAGTGGAGAAAATTGCATTTGGATGTATCCTGTGAGAGTGGACTGATGTTAGATATGAAGTGCCTGAGTTCAAGGCTGGGAGATAACAGCTTTGCAAAGGCACAGCTGGCTTGGGCTCTTCCCTGTGATAATGTCACCCTGCAGCACTAAGGGTAAGTAAGCAAATGAGAACATGGGGTTAACTGGAGCAAATCCACTGTAACTCAGCTGCAGTTGGATAAGTATCACTTTGTTTACCTCATACTAATGAAGAGGATTTAACCAAAACAGTCAAATCAGTGTCTGGTTTAAAACATTCTTGTCTTAGCCAAAACCTAGATGTTGGGAAGTATATTTCTGATACACCGATCTGCCCAGAGGAGAAGAAAGCTGAGAAAAGGAACAAGCAGTGTGGAAGGGACAAAATAGAGGACAGAGCTAGAAAGGGTCAAGTCTAAAGTGAAGTCTTGGGAAAAATAAATTTTCCAGGGCAGGAAAATTACCGAGGAGGTACCTGGTAAATTTATGGTGCCTTCACAGCTGCACAGCCCCATGGCTGTTGAGTGCTAGATTGCTCTGTTAGACAGAGATGTAAATTCTGCCTAAGCCCTCCAGTAGTTTCTTGTGATGGTGTCCTGGACTTTGCCCCTGAACTCAAAAAGAAAAAAAAAAAAAGAAAAAAAAATCATGTTGCTTAGTCAAGAGCATGTTATCCTTGTAAACAGGGTGGAGCAGCAATGTGAAGTGAAGGAGAGGGTCAGTGCCCAGCAGTCCCTGTGCCACCTGGTATAGTCCTCTGTGGCACATGTTGAGTCATAACTCCTATGTGGGGACATCCCCATTTCTCCCTCACGCTGACCTCTCTGGGGCCTGCAGCTCTCCAGGTGCCCCCTTGGGGCTGGGCGCAGCTTTGTTGCCCACCCTGGACAACACTATGACTCGTATATATGACCCTATAGTGTCATATCAGGAGGACTATTCAGTGTTTGGGGTATAGCAGGTGGACAAGACCATCTGCCCACAGAATGGTTTCTCATTCCAGCAGGGAGATCAGAGGAATGAAGATCCTTTTTACCACCTGTTCATGTCAGAGATTGATCTGGGCTAGGTTCCCAAATTCACGTATGCTTAAACTTCAACCTAAATCAGGCTGCGTGGTCAGGGACCGAATCCAGAGGGCTGAATGTTCAATTCCTTGAATCAAGGAAGAAGAGAGATGGGCTGGGATACAAGCGCATGTGTGTGCAAGAGAGAAAGAATCATTGATGCAGGCGGAAGCTGCATTGTGCACCTCTGGGTTTGCCTCTGTTTCCAGCTCCAGCATACACAGAAAAGCTGTTCCCGGCTTTCCAAATCAGGCAGGCACAGTCAGTGTATTCATGGACCTGAATCAAGTTACTGTGTAAAGGTGCTCCAGCGGAACATCAGCAGGGTCAGGCTCCTTCTGACGAGTACTTTGGTACAAGTGGTGGAGGGTCTCTAACAAGCGATGTTTACATATAACATGTATAAGTCATGTATGACATATATAAAACATATTAGGCTGCTGGTTGCAATCTAACTTGCACAGATTTGTAATGAAATTTGTGCATGAATGTTCATGGGATTTACATTTTTGCAAGTGTGGAAAGGTGGAGCACACATTGCTACGCAAGGCTACCCATGGTAATCAGAGCTGTTAGGGAAAGAATGCAGGAAGGAATTAGTGCTGATGGGAGAAATGTGGATTTTGATAAGGGAAGCACCATCACTCATTCCTAATGAGCATCAAATGTATTACTGGCAGTGTGTAAATGTAAAGGGCTCCCTGGTATGATGATCACAAAGCAATGGCACACAGACCTTGGATCTGAAGCACCTGGAAGAATCACAGAATGGTTTGAGTTGGAAAGGACCTTAAAGATCCCCTAATTCCAACCCCCTGCCATGGGCAGGGACACCTCCCACCAGACCAGGTTGCCCAAAACCCCATCCAGCCTGGCCTTGGACACCTCCAGGGATGGGGCATCCACAGCTTCTCTGGACAGCCTGTGTCAGGGCCTCACCAACCTCAGAGTAAATAATTTCTTCCAAATACCTAAGAAGTCTGCCCTTTTTCAGTTTAAAGCCATTCCCCTTTGTCCTATCACTGCACCCCTGACTAAGAGTCCCTCCCCAACTTTCCTGCAGGCCTCCTTTAGGTACTGCAAGGCCACTGTAAGGTCTCCCTGCGGCCTTCTCTTCTCCAAGCTGAATAACCCCAACTCCCTCAGCCTGTCTTCATAGGAGAGGGGCTCCAGCCCTTTGTGGTCCTCCTCTGGACTGGTTCCAATAATCCCATGATGGACTGAGGCTGCAGCCCCTTGGCAGCTTGCTGCCAGGGGAGGGGAGCCCTCGAACCATGCACTGGGACCCCACGTTAAATGATCTGCCTCCAACACACGGGGGGGCATCAGTGCTGAGCCAGGGATGTGCTGCTGACATACTGGCTTTGGGGCTCTTTCCCACCATGCACCTGCTGAAACACCACATGCCCCTATCAAAGAGAGACTATTCTACTTAAAAAAAAATAAAAAATAAAATTAAAAAAAAAATAGAGAGAGAGAAAAAAAGAAAGGTGTAAACTGGATGTCCTCCACTTGCACTCTATTAAATTCTCTGATCAAATAACACAGTGGTCAGCAATAGACTCCCTGTTTGTCCGTGATATCCCAGACTTAATTTAGCTACTATTAGGTTGTAAATTTTAAGGTAGACCACTGAGATAGAGTCAGGATTGGCAAAGCAGCTCCCGGAGGTAATCAGTCAAAAATACATCTAACAAACAACAAACTCATGGCATGGATTTCGAAACAATGAGATAAAACAGAGATGGTGTGACAGTGTTTGTTCTCTTTCTGTTTCCTGAGTGTTCACGGTTCATGTCTTCTCTCCAGCCAGCAGAGTCTGAAATAAAACTTTTAAAGTGGAGGTGCTCCTGTAATTTCTTGACACTTTTCAATGCATGTATAAATGCGATTTCTTAATTAACTATGAGCAGTTGGTTGAAGATGTATCAGGAGAAAGCTTTTCAAATCATATTTATAAACAAATTGCTAATCTCTTCAAATCCATAATTACCCATCACAGCTGATGAGCAGTGCAAATACCTTTCAAGACACAGTTAACCCCTTATAGCTGTTCAAAATGTGAGTTGTTACACCTTTGTAACTGGTGTTATATGGAACTTCTGTATGAAGTTTGTACTCTGAGCTGGGATTTAAGATAAAGAGCAAATATTGCAAAACCGATAAAATCTGGAGAACTGGCAGAAGCATACTGGCACGGAGAGCCAGGTGTGAGACACCCAATACACTCCTAGAGGCTTGTTCTTTAACATGAACAGAAAGCTGAAAGCGCTGTTTGGCTGCCTCAAGTGCTAGCCGCGCCCGTGGTTTTGTCTCTCAGCACTTCCTTTCCTACCTCGCAGATCTCCAAAATATGCTGAATAAGCTGTGGGCATCACCACTTCTGCTGCTGGCGGGGAACTCAAGGGGTGGGGAGATGGCTGCTCCACCCAGCTCCTCCACACGTTGGCTGTGCTCGGGGCAGTCCAACGCAAGCCCCATGCATCCCCCATCTCCTCCAGTAGGTCCAGCAGGAAAGTGCATCATTATCTACTTCATGCTCATGGGCAGATGTCAAACTTCTGTTCTGGTGCATGATGAAACCATGGTGCTGAGGACTCTTCTGGGCACAGCTTGAAGTTTTCAACCCCAGTTTCCCTGGAAGGTGCTACAGATCAGCCTGGTACCCCATACCTCCCGGCCCTGTGCCCTGCTGCATAAGGAGAGATGTCAGCCACTGGAAAGCTGCTACACAAGGTAATGTCTGGCCCACAGCTTTGGGGAGCAAGCTGGGGGCTGGCAGAGCCAGTTGGTGCCCTGCTGCCCAGGGCTCATCTTTTCATAGTGCTTGGTAGCCCCAGCCTTCTCTGAACAGCGGTGATACAACTGCCAGGCTTCTACCCAGGGGGCTATGCTAGTAAATGCAGTTATCATAAAATCATAGAATCACTGAATAGTTTGGGTTGGAAGGGACCGTAAAGATCACCCAGTTCCAACCCCCTGCCATGGCAGGGACACCTCCCACCAGACCAGGTTGCCCACAGCCCCATCCAGCCGGTCTTGAACACCTCCAGGGATAGGGCATCCAACAATGACAACATCCTCTCATTTACAATTTTATATTATTGTTACTATAGCAAGGACAAAAACCTCATCCTAACTAATTTGAGTTTTTTACTTACATGAAGACTGTGAGAAGGGTGGGTGCAGCTATTCATGGGGTCCTGCTTCAATGCCCCTCAGCAGAGACCATGTTTGTCTCCATTGGTTCAGGATGGATATTTGGAAGATATCAATCTCTCTGTTTTGCCTAATCTGGGATCTGAGCATCCTTTCTGCAGGAACATTGTTTCAGGAGCTTTTTCATGGCTCACACTGGTCACACTTGCTTGTGCAGTATGGAAACCCATTTGAAGGCACTTGAAAACAGACCCTGCAATGTGCTGCTCTATATTTAAGAAGGCTGACACAAAAGCTTCAGGAACAGATTGGAATAAACCAATGACACCACATAACATGGATATTTCCTGCAGATGTATTCCTTGATTTTCCTATTTGGACACGTGGTAATGAAGTAAAAATGTCAGCAGAGTCTACCTCCACTATCTCATTCTTAAGACTTTTGAGAGTAAAATAAGGGAGCATTTCAAGAGATTCCTGCTGCATCCACCAGCTAATCCTTGGCCTTGAGTGTGCTGTGAAGCACATTACAGTGTGTCCAAATAATGAGAATTACTGCTGGCAATGAGAGGAGGAGCTCAGCATCAAGGACAACATCCAGCCTTATCAGGTACCCATGCAGTCTGCTGAAGATAACAACAAGAGACTGCTCCAACCAACAATTTTTGTGCATCTCTAGTGTTTAATAGTCTCAAAAATGATCCCAAAGGCTCTTAGATGGCAAAGACCTTTGCATACAGTAAATATTTTAACAGCTCGTTTCCAAATTTGTTCCTGGCAGACAATACTTACATTTTTTTTTCTAAGTTTGTTTTGAACCCCAGCTGTATTTATTTTGGGATGAGGAGGACTGCTAGATGCTTTTTTCCATTCCTGAGACTGGACTCTGATGAAGCTGATGAAACACTAGCAGTGGTAGCACTCTTTGTTCATCTTCTGGTTTGTCTCCTGCGCTAGGCTGAGCTGAAAGTTGACTACAGGCTTTACCTTAAACCTTCCAGGTAGCAACCAACACGTGGAGTCCCAGCTTTCTCAAACGGAGCCCACAGCCTTTCCCAAGGACATGGTGGCATCCCCAGCACTGCACAGCTCAGCGCACAACAGCAGCAGGAGGAAAGGCAAGGTCTCTGCAGTGCTGCAGCATAAAGAATTTCTTCCATGAGGCATCTGAGGTTTTGTGGTTCAGAAAAATTTTCAGGACCTGGTTTTCTATTCCCTGGAGTTGCTACTCATAAACCAGTCATACGCAGAACTGCTTGGAGAAAAGAAGCTGAAGCCTTAATTTTAGAGTCAAAAATGTATTTCCGGATAGAGTTTGTAGATTCATGTCTAATGCCATGTTGTGTATTATTACACCCAAACTGGTGCCATGGCTTGCTTTGTGGAGACAACGCAAGGCAGAAGGGAGCCACCATTGAAGCCAAAGCACCACTCCTGCAGGCCTCAAGGGAATTGGGATTTTCTTTAGGAATGGAGGCAGATGAAGTCCTTGGTCAGGTTTCTAGTGCAGGTATTGCATTCCCACATTGTTTCTCTTGGGGCTGCCTCTCCTAAGGGAAAACTCCTACCATTGCCTGCTTCCTGTTTCACAAAATGAGGGGGCCAGCTCAAGCCTCTGAGCAGGTTTGCCTTAAGGCTGTTCTTGCAGAGTAGAAGCGATGGCTCAGGGGCAGGCTGAAGCAGGGGAAGGCCAGGAGCTGGGCAGTGCGTGCACAGAGGAAAACCCAGGGTGCCACAGCTGCAGAGCAAAAGCTGGTTTCTGCAGGAAACTAATGCTTCCCTCATGCACCTGTGAAGAAGTTCAGCAGAAGTTCAGCAGAAGACAGCAGAAGTTCCAAGCTGACCATCAGACAAAATCTTTACTTTCTCAAATTTTTGACTAATGATTCTTGAACTCTTGCAATTGGTGGTGCTGCTGTTTGTATGTCTTTCACACGTAGCTTTCCAACCTTTAGTTTAATGATGGTTCCTTCAAAGGGACGCCATTTGCAGAGCTGGGTAAATTCACAGCAAAACGACTGGGGGTGAGTGAAAGGCGGTGCATTCACCGTAAGCAAACAGAACCAGGACAACCCACTGCAGGGCAGACCTTGCCCTGAGGGTTGTGGGGTCCATCCCCACCACAGCTTCACTGCTGAGCCCTATTCCTTGGCGGCACGGCACGGCGCAGCAGGAAGTGCTCACTGCGCACCAGCCCTCTGGGGATTTCCCTGGCCGTCCCCGAGCATGTCTTGTCAGCATTATCTGGGAGTTCAGGACTCAGGGTGAAGCTGTCTCCTTGTTTCCTTCTCCTTTCTTGTGCGTCCTCTGCCTGTGCCCTAGATTTACATTTACAGCTTGATAATTCCAGGCAAATTTCCCTGGTCAGGATGCAATGGTGGATGGCCATGCACTTTGATACCTGAGATAAGAGCTTCCACTGTTGGCTGATTTCCATACATGTAAGATTTTAAATACTCGTTCTGCCTGTAGGGAGTGCTGACATTGCTTTAAATGGGATATGTGACCACGTCCCAAGCCTGGTGCTGGCCCACAGCCACTGGAGGGTTTTGAGAGGGTCTTTAGCATGATGGGATGGGGCTGAGCCTCCACACAGGCTTGGTGCAGAGCCCACATTCAGCTGGACTCCAAAATCTGTCCTCTGTCTAAACCATCAGTGGTCACTGATGGTTGTAAACAAATGCAGTGGTGCAGTGGGCCTAGAACATGGAGGTATGCTGGTAAAAAGAGGGTCTCCAACCATGATGGGAAAGAAAACAGAGTTGATGTGAAGCAGGGGCACAATCACACAGTGGCACTCAGCACATCAGTGCCCGGGTGCATGCACGCACACAGAGCAAAGGATGTACATGGAGCTGGGCTTGGGGAGATGCCCCCTCCCTTCACATCTCAAGGCTTTTCAGCCGCAGCGTCAGCGTGGGGTGTTTTGGGTTTGGTGGGTCAGCGGTGGCTGGAGGGCTGTGGGTGGTCAAGGGGGCTCCTTCTGCCCCTCTGTGATTGTGGCCATCAGCCCTGTGACACTGGTTGTGGGGGGAGGCTGAACGCACAGCGAGGGGACCATCGTGGTGGGGACTGAGCTCCAGGCACAAGGAGCAGCATGGGGCCGGCCTCGGCCATCACCTCCTCTCATGTCCTTTGGCTGATTTCAGGACCCAGTCAGGAGTTTTGTGTATCGTGCAGGAGCTGGCAGACTTTGGAACTGAAGCTTCCCCACTTGGGTGGGCGATGAGACGATGAGGAGGACAATTGTGCTGGAGGGAGGGATTTAGCACACCCCAGTGACTCCCAGTGCCACATTAGTCACGAAGGTCACAGCTATTAACGGACAGAGCCCTGGTGTGTGCCAAGCTGCTCACGTTACCAGCTTCTTGTTTCCACCCACCAGTTTGCACTGGAAGGGAAGTAATTGAGTGTCAGACATTTTCTCTGGGACCCGAAAGTCTCAAGGCTGAGCAGAATGCTTCTCCCACCCACTGGCTAATGGGAATGGGGAGAGGAGGAGGAAAAACTACCGCAAGGCTTTGTCTTTATAAACTACCTACTTAAACTCCCCAGGGGGGTTCAAGAGCAAGAAGTGAAGCAAGAAGCACCCAGAGAAATGCTTCTCCTACTGCCCTTGTGTTTACAAGGAGAGAGTGCTGGCAGACCCAGCTCCACACAAGCTTTCTAACAAGATCTCCTCAAATGACACTCTGAGCATCCACACACAAGCTAGAATTGCCTGAGCAGTGGAAATGAAATGGGAAAACCTGATTCCTGCTAGGGAGCACGTCCATGGGGCGAAGGCTAGGGCTGCTGCTCGAGGAGCGCTTGGCAGCAGTCGGCACAGCTGCGGGAAGCGGTTACCTCCCTGGTGCGGATACAACCCTTAGTGCTGCCGTGTGGTAAATGAGATCAGAGAAATGAGCTGGCTGGAAAATTACTTTTTTTTTTTCTTTTTTTTTTTTTTTCAGCTGGGTGAGTTTTCAGCCAGATCAGTTCCCCAGGCCAGTTCATGGTGCAGCTGCACGTCTGCTCGTGGTGGCATGGCATGACTGCAACACAAAACCAGGCTGAAGGCGCAGACAGGGCAGACTCCTTTCAAAGGAAAATGCTCAAATGGCTACAGCCTGAACAAGCTCTGAAGCTTCTCCTTCCTAACCATTAACAAAAGCTGTGTTAGGCAATGTCCACAGAGATCATGAGGCTTTGCACTGGGGTAGGTCTGCTCTTCTTCCAAATATCTTTCTTTGCATGCCGGCTCCCCCTCCCCAGCGAACATGTGCAAGATGAGCAGATGTGATAAGGAAGTCAGGCAGGAGGACGGATACCAAAGCGCTGGGTGAGACCCACCGCGGCAGCTTCCTGCTGCCGAAACGCTTCCACAAGTGGTGGGGACCATGCAGAGATGCCCAGCTTGGCAAAGTGGGTGTCTGAGCAGGATGCAGGGGAGCAGATGTGAAATGGAGGTGCACACAGAGAAGTCAATCTGCAATTCAGTGTTTTTTCTTCCTTTTTTTTTTTTTTTTCTTAATGATGAAAAGAAGTTGCTGAGGGCTAATGGCATTGGGTGAATAACAGATGGGCAGAATGGGACACATATCTATAAACCTCGCCAGAAGGATACTGTGCCATCATCTATGTGAGCTGTCCTAAGCACACTGAAAGAAAAGTGAGAAATCTTAATAAATTGTGTGAGAAATGACATCACTATTCCTTGTGTCTGAGAAGCTGACTTCATCCCAAATAACATTATTTTACTGTAATCTTTTCAAGCCCTAAGATGAAGGACGTTTTTCAGTGAGCTACTTCCTTTCTGCATTTCCCAGTGCACAGCTGACGTGAACAGACACGGCACGTCACAGCCTGGAACAATTTCCAGCCCTGCCGTAGGTCAGCTGCTATGCCATGTCTGCAGAGCAATTTGGCACATTTCAAGTTTAACCCAGCAAATCAGATCAGCTTCTTAAAATGATTTTGTTTTCTGCACTCCAAGAAAAGCAGTGTACTTCAGCTGAAAGAGTGAGAGATTCTTTTCTCAGAAGACTGACTATAATGTGAGCATTTATTGAGAAATTGCATGTGGGAGTCATAAAACAAACAAAGATCAGTCCTACAGAAAAGCGCAACCACACAACAGAAAAGGGTAATTTCAAGTTCATTGCCCAAAATGATTGTTGTCTGTATGAAAGGGAATTGTGATATTTAGGATGTCCACTGGAATGTGAAGCATTCTTCAGTTCTGGGAAGAAACATATTTATTTTGCTGATTGATTCAGTAATCTGTGCTTTGGGTAACTAGTGAATACTGGCTCCTTCCATTTAAGAGGAACACTCTGAGGCTGTATTTCTCAAACCCACATATCCTTAAGCCCTTTTCGGGGGGCTTTGCACATTGCCTTGAGGCCAAGACTCTGTAACTTCTCACCACTGGATTATATCACAATTGGAGTGAAGTAGAGGCAGCACTGCTTATGTCAAAGTACCCACTAAAAAGATTTCAAAAAATAACAGTGCTGTGGGCAATGCCTACAGAATAGGTCTTTTTTAGGATCATGCAGACTCTGCAAAGGAATATCTTTATACTCCAAATTTACTTGGATCCTATCAGGAGTGAAACCATTCAGATCTGGCAGATAGATAACAAAGAGATGAATTGTAAATTCTGCCTGTACAGACCCACCTGTGCTGTGTCTCTTGATATCCTGGAAATCTTCTTTGACCCTGAAACTCCTCACTTGTGTGCTTGCCTTTATGACTTTAGGGCTTGATCTGCTGGAGTCAGGGGAAGCTTTGCTCCTGATTGCAGTGGGGCATGTCTGGGCTCAGCCTGAGCACAGATGGAGCTGAAACTGCAGCTTTTCTCCTGCCTGCTTATCTACACCTTTGGACTGCAGTTTAATTGTGCCAATTTCACCCAACCCCCTGAGCTCACCTCATGCTTTACTCTATGCTGTCACCTTTGCTCCCTTTGGGATCCCCTTCTTTACCCAAGTCCTAGCTTACCTATTATTGCTCAAGGTAAGAGCAGCTGTGCTGGTTTGGGCCATCTAACCTGTCCATCTGTTCTGCCTCCAACACTGGCAATATGCAGACACCTAGGAAAAAGTTAAGAACAGAACTAAAATATCACTTCTCCCTTAAAACTACTGCAGCTTCCAGCTATTTTCAGTTCAAAGGATTTCCTGAACCTGCTGTGGTTTGTCTGTGGCATGAACCCCTCCAGACACCCTAGGAGAGCTTGTAAGCTCCTTGCAATCCCTGCGTCCTTCCGGAAGAACTTCCTTGGCAGGTCTACTGCCTGCTGCATGACCAGCCTCTTCCTTTTGTTTGCTTTGGATTCGGCTCCTAGCTCCATTAGCTGGTGCCTCGTTCCTGTCCTGGAGGCACAATGAACACACAATCCCTATCCACCCTATGCTATTAATGATTTCATAGCTTTCTGCATACAGTAACACCATCTCATCTCCTTTCCAGCTTGAGAAGCCCCACTGTTCTGCATGGTTCCTTGTACAGCAGTCAGGCCTTTGCTCATCCTGTTACTCTTCTCTGAACCCTTCCAACTGCTTTGCTAACCTTTCAGAGGGGCCAAAACTGCACACAGTATTCAAGGTATGGCTGAAAGACGGATTTATATAGTGGCACAGTAATGTTCACTGTTTTGTTGGCTATTCCTTTCCCCGGTATTCCATAACAGTTATTTGTTCTTTGACTGTTACTGAGCATTGATTTGATATTTTCAAGGTAGTGTTTTCAGTAGGTCTACCATGGCCTCCTTCCTGAGGAGCAATTGTGAGCAGAGACAGTGTTTTATACGTGAAGCTGGAGCTGCTTCTCCCTGATTGCATTCATTGCTTTACATCTGCCTAGGCTGAGTTTCCTTTGCCATTATATGGGCTGCTGACTCTATCTTACAAGGTCCTTCTTGAGTTCTTCACTGCCTGACCTCATTTTCCCTCCATATACCTCCATATTGTCATTAAAGTTTGTTACTTCCCTCCTCACCTCCTGCAGCTCTCTGCTCTGGCTTTCCTCTGCTGATAACCTCTCTGACCTTTCTTTGCTTTCCCCTCTGTGAGGACTCAAAGTATCCTTCAAATTTGTTCACTTGGACTCATCGTTCCATCATGTGCTCATCTGCAGCCTACACTGTCAAGAAAAGCCATAATTTTCTTTATAGTTTTGGACCCTACCAGCACTCCCCTTTGCCCAGCGGTTGTAATTGTGGCCTGGCCCCTGCAGAAATGCCCTGGGTGAAGCCTCCTGCCCTGTACTCAGCTTCTGGATTCATGTTCACACTTTGAACAGAGCTGTACCAAACCTTCAGTGTCTGCAGGGAGGCTGTCTCTGCTGCAAGGCCCGTTGTGAGAGATGCCGGAGGAAGAACAGACAGGACAGGGCACTTATGCCAGGCAGCTGAAGGAACATTTAGGAATCTTTAGAATTACGCATGATGTCATTTCTAATTTTTTTAAGTCTTTAATGAATAACATTGTGGGTTTTGTTATTAGGTAAAAAAAAAAGGATTTATTATCCTATTTTGACCCCAGTGGTTAGCCAAAGTTTGGATTGTTTCAGTTAATTCTTTAGCATCGGGTTTGTTTTAAAAATGAGCTGCTTATTTACAAAGAACAGGCGCTGCCTTCTTTGCTTAACATGAGGAAACACTTTGTTTGCAGCTCCAAGCTCTTTTCCAGCCAGTGGCTCATGCCGTTTGTTTTACCAGGCAATACCTGGCAAGGCATTTTGCCGACCTTGCTCAGCTCCCTTGGCTCCCTTGTGTCATGTGCCTGCGTTTTGGATGGTGGCTCCTATTGTTCCAGACAGTTGATTCCATAAAGGATGTTAATTGTTCCTTTTTGCTTAATGGGAACTAAAAGAGCTGGAATACCTTCCATTCCCAACAGTCTGGAACATGATCCATGACAGAAGGAAATAGTGGTCTTCCAGATGTGTTTGTTTTTCAAGAAGTAGCATTGTCAGTCTGAAAACTCAACATTTCTTAACTGTTTTCTTTTGTCTGTAAAGCACGATTCAGTCATGTAGTATCCTCATCACATGGATACCTCAATTCTGTGGAAGTCCTGGCAAAGTCAAGCCTTTCAGTAGCAATAGCATAATTCAGTGACCACCAGCATAAGCAATTTTAGCTAGGCACAAGACTTTTAGAGATTAACCTGCTGGTTAGTGTTCCCAGCTGACAATTATAAAGTAGTATGCTGTATTTTTACTTGTTTTCAAGAACTTGAAAGTAGGCTGTCTCTAATGAGAGGGTCAGGGAGACAAGGAGTTAATTTGGAAACTAGGGTTGGCCTCGCTGACATTCAGAAATTGCCACATCCTTTTTGCACGACACAGAAAATTTTCAATAGGTCTGTGCAATTCCAGCAATGCATGTGGCAACCACTGACTCCAGCTCCTGGCTCCAGAGCTTTGTTTCTCCTTGTGGGAACATCTCATGGTCTTTTCTGGTGATCTTTCTCCTAAGGATGGTGTGGTTTTTCTTCCCTCCCTTCAGACTGGTCCATACTACATGAACATATCTCTGAGACTTCAGGTGACAAAGTAGGAGACACAAACCTCCCACAGCCTGGTACAAGTCCCATTCTTTATTATGTTGCCCAACTCCATTGCTCATAACCACATTTAAATGCAGCTAGGCCTTACACACCATCCAGGCACTATCACCGTTATTCACCACTTGTCATTCTCTTATCACTGTGTGGTGTAACACAGCTCATTGCAGTGATGCTATTCTACACAACAGGAAGACACCCAAGGAGAAGACAGCATTTTCTTTTCTTTCTTTCTTTCTTTCTTTCTTTCTTTCTTTCTTTCTTTCTTTCTTTCTTTCTTTCTTTCTTTCTTTCTTTCTTTTCTTTCTTTCTTTCTTTCTTTCTTTCTTTCTTTCTTTCTCTTTCTCTTTCTCTTTCTCTCTCTCTCTCTCTCTCTTTCTTTTGTCTCTTTCTTTCTTTCTTTCTCTTGCTCTTGCTCTCTCTTTCTCTTTCTCTTTTTCTTTCTTCTTTCTTTTTCTTTCTTTCTTTTTCTTTCTTTCTTTCTTTCTTTCTTTCTTTCTTTCTTTCTTTCTTTCTTTCTCTTTCTCTCTTTCTCTCCCTTTCTCTCTTTCTTTTTATTTTTTTCTCTCTCTCCCACTTTCTTTCCTTCCTTCCTTCCTTCCTTCCTTCCTTCCTTCCTTCCTTCCTTCCCTCCTTTCTTCCTTCTCTTGTTTTGTGCGTCTGACTGGGCATTTTCTCAGCTATGTGCTAGCAGAACATGCTCTCCACTTTGTTTCAGAGAGAAGAGCACAGAGGCCTTGCTAACTACCACCTTTTGGTGCCCATTCTCCACTGCAGAGGACACAAAGGTTTTTCTCAAGAGACAATGCTGCTTTTCCCATTATGGCTGCTTCTTGTCATGCTCCACTTTACAAGAAGACATATTTCCAGCAGAATGTGTGTATAAATAGCAAAACCAAAGAAGCTCTCCAGCTGTGTGAGTTACAGTATGTTACCCACCACGGGTTTGTTCGCTCTGGTGCATGTCAGCACAAGTGTGAAATGCCCGTGGGCAGCACGATGGACTGTTACAGACATACAAGAGTCTTCTGTGACTGTAACTTTGGTTAATATTATTTCTTGTGTTTCTTTTGCCTCCAGCAGCTCAAAGAGCTGTGGACTGTCCAGAGAGAGCCTGTCCAAGCCTTCCTAATGTAGGACTGATCTGGAAACACAATGCATTAGGACCCTTTTCCATCCTTTTCTCCAGCAGTGAGACACGGACAGCTTTCTGCGTGCATCCTACATGTACATTCATGGCTAACACACTCTGAGACAGGGTCTGGTGTGTCAGAGCAGGTCTTCTGCGTAGCTGGAGGTGATCACATGCAACCTTGCTGAGTCCCCAAAAGCTCATGAATTTCTGTCAATGGCTCTTCCACTACGCCCAGGTGAATGGAAGCAGAACAGGAGCTGCTGCCTATAGAAAATGCACTCATTTTGCAGAAGCTGTGTGGCTGCAGTTCTCGCTTGTCTCACAGAGCACTCGCATGGCAGGAGGAGCCTGCATCCTGCTAGGCCTGAGGACTTCAGGCAGCATGGTCTGTTCCCATTGAATAATTCTCCCCTAGCAAAGCCCCGATGTTTTTAGCAGCTGAGCACTGAATTCAGCACAAGGCACAAGTGGGTAGGGATGAGACCCTGGACAGGCAGTGTTTTTTGAGAATACACCAGACAGCTCAACATCCACAGAGGGAAGCAGGCTGTGGTGTTACCTCCTGCTGTTAAGCTCCAACTGCCGAGAGAAGAAGGGTGTTGGTGCCAGCGAGACGCCCTGGTCTAGGAACAAATGACACTTTTTAACCAGGCCCATGTGAGATGTCTCTGCAACAGAAAGAAGGACAAGGGCTGCTGTTGCAATGACTTCTGCTGGTAACCATCAGCAGTTAATGCTGAGACAGCATTTCTGTAGCAATCTCAGGCTTTCAAGTATTTGTTAACTAGGCAAAAATCCTTTATTTGGGAGAAATTTGGCATATGAAATAGGAATTCATTAGGAACCCCATTGCTCTTTTTTCACCCAAAGAAGTCTGGTGATTTTCTATTCTTCTTTTTGAATTCCTTCTGGCTATTTTAAATGTAAAAGCAATTTAAATTATATTGACATTTTCTTACGTTTTCCCATCACTGAGAGCATTTTTATGGACTTAGAGAGCTTGTCACTTGTTAATCTATGTGTCATACAAAAAATAGATCAGTCATTATTTGTAGTTTAGTTTCTGTTTGCATTTCTTGCTGACTTATCTCCTCTTGAGCCTGGGCTTGCAACAGCTGCTGTAACAGGCTTGTTACCCATAACCTACATCTACACTTGCTTGACAAACTGGAATCAAAGCAGCGGGTTGAGCATGTCTTTCTGGATAACAGTGGACTTAATTGTCTACTGCCTCTTAGCTGGGTGGAACAAGCACAATGTCACCATATCGTTGTATCGTGCCACATCAATGTACATCACGTAAGCAGCTCTATGCGATGCAGAGCAGTGGAAAGGAGAGTCTGATGGCAACATGCAGCCCCTTTGACTATTTATGCTCTAAGACTCATTCAGTTCTGCCTCAGATCTGAGTGGCATAAGCTTTGTTTTAAATCTTCATAATAATGAACAGAAGCTACACTTAAAAGAAAACAACAACAAACAAACAAACAAATAAAGCTGTCTTGAACTGATGCAAGCCAATGAATTATAATGAAACCATTCTCTTATATTGGCTAATGCAATCCTTGCTGCAGATATGAAAATGCAGAATGGCTTGTTATGTGTTTAGTTTGGACTCTAAAATATTTTGTTAGAAACTAGTGATCTCACCTCTCAGATGCAATTAACAGCAACATCCTATATAGCATATGCGGTGTAAGTAATTGCATTTCCCCAACAATAAAGCAATAATGCACTACATGTTTATTATTCATTTCATTGCTGGTTAGTCTTGTTTCCCTTGATCCAATAATAAAACATTAGTTGCAACTCTGAGAAAATCTTTTTGGTGGCAAAAAAAAAAAAAAAGACAAAATTAATAGCATTTGTGAGCGGGGAAGTAGCTCTGGACTGGTACATTTAGACTCCATTTATGATCAGCTCCTGGTGCACAGTAACCTAGATCTTGTCCAAACAGCAGTTCTTCCAAAGGAATCTGGCCTTGCATTGCATCTATAGCCACTCTCAGCCCAAAAATATATATACGTCTACATTTTCCTTAGACAATAAGTCAACAAAGCAAATCTTCTGATGCAGTTGAGCAGCTGCTCAACCTGGAAGACAGAAGCCTGGCAGACAGGTGGGCAGGGTGAAGGACTGCATCAAGCACTGCAGCTAACCAAATGCTTGGTAATCTCTGTCCTTAGCATGCAGCAAGCATGAGGGAGCAAGCTCCGATCTGGAAGAGGATTTGGCAAGGAAGAGGAAACATGCTATAAATTAACACCCTTACTGACATAATGGAAACCTTCCTGCATTAACAACCTGCTAGACAGGGGAGTGATGGATCCCACTGCCCAGCAGTGCCCCCTACACAGGGGAAATCTGCATGCTGTGATGGAGGGTGGAGATGAGTGAAGTGGGAGCTGCTGTACCAGATGAGACCTGACCTGGCCGCAGCCGTGGCATTCCCCACACACAGCACTGGACCACTGGGTGCTGCACCTGTGGTCCTGTTGCAGTCACAGATCTGCCTTCAGCAAAGGCGCAGCTGAGATTTGTTAAATAAAATCTCTGATTTAAGAATATCATGAACATCCTGAGTATGCTGTGGTTCAGCTGGACTTGGCTCCTTCACCTCTGAAGCCTCCTATTACCAGGAGCCCCCAACTGAGGACAGAGATGCAGGCCCTTCCATGCGATGCCCTGCCAGGCTGTGTCACAAGGGCACTGCCAAGAGCACGGGTCTGCTCCTGCACCTCCCACCGCATCCTCCCCTGTACCTCTGCAGGAAACACCAGTCCCTGTTATTTATTGTGGGGAATTCTGCACAGCAATTTCCTAAACTGCCCAGGATCTCAGCCATCTGGGGGAGGACTATAGAGGCAACTGCTCTGTCAGCTCTCTTCCTCATGCCTCTTTTGTGGATGTGTGCGTGTAATCCCACCGAGGGCTCTGGGCTAGCAGCTTGTGTTGTTATAATCAATGACAAGTTTGCTCAAAACAAGTGTCTTGCTGTTGTCATTTTATATGTGTTTTTGAGGGATGCTGTGTGGTGTCTGAGAGGCTGGGGTTGGGGAGTAGGGGAACACCATGTAGCAAGGTCAAAAGCTTTGGGTTTCCTTTAACACTGGCCTGAATCTGCCCTTATTAATCCTGACAATAAACTGTTCCCAGCAGTGGGGGTTTCAGGAATGAACTGGGTGGGTCAGTCCAAGGCTGGCCTTTTCTATCAGGAGAAGATGTTCTATGTTCAAGTCTTCTGGAGGTAAAAATGCTGGAGGATGGTTGTTTTCTTCAGCCTGGCCTGAACAGGGAAAGAAGAGGGAGGTGTGGTGGTGCTTGACTCGCTGCTGTGCCTTTCAGGAGGCTGTGACCAGGATCCTATCTTTGCATCATATTTTATACCCCTAATAGCTGTCACATGCTTGCTGTTGAGAAAACAAGACCTTTTCACAGAACAAAGCCTAGCATGCAGTTTCCAGTGTCCACAAGGCTGGGTGCTCCCATGCTGCTTCTGGTACAGGCTGAGGGCAGGCTGGCTTGTGGAGGCACAAATAAACTTGTACTTAGGTAGCTGGCCTTTTGAGTCTGCTTTAATGCATTTTTGATGGCATCCTTTCCTCTCTCCCTTGTACCTCTCTTGCTCTTAAACAGCAGATTTCAGCGTGCGTGACTGCTGGGCTCAGACCTTATTCACTTAGAGTGAGGGACCCTGACTAAGGAGGTTGTTTTATGAAGATCTGATGGAATAAAGGGATAAATGAGAGGGACTGGCAAGCAGGTGCATTGTGTATGTTGGTGCTTCTCTATGTTTGACAGATACTTCTGATAGGAGGGAGTTATTAAGTGGAAAACATCCATCAGAAACCTTAGCACCAGAGAGGCTGCAGGGAGATGGAGCGGGGTGCTCAAGCAAGAATGATTTTGGTAAATGAGTAAAAGGGAAGAAGCCACCACAGTTTTTCCTCTCTTGAGCAAGAGGCAGCTCAGATGTCCACGTAGTGTACAGGCCCTGGAGCCAACATGAAGAATCAAGCAATGGTGCTGGTGGAAGAGCTGAGGTGGAAGTGGAGGACAGTACTAGCAAAGCATGGCACATGGGCACCATCACACCTCTACCTGCCTGGCCCGTTTTTATGTTTTTCTCCCTTAAAAACAAACAAACAAACAAACAAAAAAACTGGTTATTTGTCATTGGTTTCATATTTGAGTAGGGAAAATCTGTTCACTGAGCACCAGTTTAGCATAATATTCTTCTTTGCCAGCTGAGGGCTTGGGCCATGACTATTTACAATGACGCTGTTAAATCTGAGGTCAGGGCTTGCTGCTGGCAGGAGGTTTGCCCTCTGGTCCTACTTCTGCTTTCGTGTTTCTTTCATCCGCACAATTCAGGTTGAAATGTTCCCATTCTGTTTGTGGCTTGGTTTACAATTTGGTTAAACAAGAAAAATAAATGTATTGTGTAGGGGTGCTTGTTTGTTCTCCACCAGATGTGACCTTACACATGTAGAAAGTGCTTTAGACAAAAAAAAAAGAAAAAAGAAAAAAAACGCAAAAGAAAGCTGGAGCTGGAGCAACCCAGAGGCAAAAGCTACCAGAAAGGTAAAATGTCATCCAAACACAGCAGCAACGGAGCCACCGGTCACGTCCTGGAGCCACTCCCTGGCTGCGGCATCCTGCCAGGAAATCAGGTGCTGTGGCCGCTGCTGGGAAGCTGTTGTTTTTTAACCAAGTCCCTTGGAATGTGGCTGTAGGCACAACTCTCCTGCGAGACTGTCTCCTTGCAGCTCCATCTCTGTGTCACCTATTCATCTGCACTTAAACCTCTCTCACCTATTCATCTGCACTTAAACCTCTCTCTCTTCCTGTCTTCTGCTGGTGTTGCTTCACGGAAACCTCTTCCTGCTCGCTGGTGAACATGGAGAAGGATGGCACTTCTTTTGTGGCTTCCTCTATTTCCAAGGACCGAGGCTCTCTGAGCCTCTAACAGCATCCAAATTCAAGTTCAAATTTCTCTCAAGCCTTTCTCTATTGAAATGAACAATACCTCCAGCATTAGATGGGTCTGAGGATAAGGCGTCTATGCTAGCACCATGAGGATTTGGCCCTTGCAGATAGGAGGAAGTGCAATTAAAGGAACCGTTTCCTCAGTAACTATATTTATTTGAAGTCTGGCTATCCCATTTCAATCCTGTGCAGCGTGCCACCCATACAAGACTCTTGATTACTCCAAGTCCCCCAAATACGTTTGCTTCTTAAGATTCTGCCTGTTGTTTTGGAGGGCAGCAAGCATGTGCTGAGAGCTGTCAAGTCCTTCCCATGCCCAACACAGCGTAATCTCCCCGTCCACACCAGGATCACACTGCCTGTCCTTTCTGCAAATGCAAACCTCTCCCCCTCTGTACCCATCATTGCAGAGGGAACATGCAGCACAGCTCAAAATCCATCCCTGTGTGTGGTGATGTTTCATAGGATGGGTGCTGCAGACTCATTTCTGCAATGTAGCTAACAGACAACATTTATTACCAACAGAAATAAGCAAATTTAAAATTAATGAGAAATCCTTTTGCCCCACATAGTTGTAATTTATTTTCTGCTGGTGTGGAGCCCCGAGGACCTCGCTGGGCTTTTCTAGCAGTTGCAGTCCCGGGGCTGCTCAGGCTTTTTTATTTTTTTTTTCTGCCTATCTTGGCACACAGTTACAGTGCTTCTCTCCTGCTTGCCTCTCATGCATGAAACCCTTCTCCTGACACAATACCCGGCAAGCCCTCCAGCACTCGTGTTTGGGAATGGGAGAAGCGCTTGTGTTTCACTACAGGCTTGTTCCATCTGAGATCCTGAAATGATTTACAGTAATTATGCTCATTTTCAAACACCACTTTTAGGGTTATTTGGCCTAGTCCCTAACTGTATTAACAGTGGGATGGCAGTGATACTAGACAGTGTCAGCAGTTTCTCCATATGCCTCAACGAGGATGTTTTTGCTGCAGAGTAGCACTATGACAGCTGATTTCTTCCAGTGGTTCTTTTAAGAAGCAAGAAAGAGAAGAATTTGTCTTTGAAGATACAAATCTGTCTGTACTGTGGCAGAGTTGATGCCCTTGTGACAACAGAGCCTTGACTGGGTGCATTGTGGCGCAGGAGCCGGCCTGTTTCTGGACAGCAGCTCCAGTTGTGCTCACTGTTACCAGCCCAGCTCCCAGGACCTACAGACACAGAAAATACTGGAAAATTTTACGTGATGGAATAAATAGCTCGCCTGAGACAGAGCTCTGCGGAGGCTGCTTAGCTCACGTCACGTTCTCTGCTCTTGCAAGCCCTTTTCTGAATAGGAAGCAAATAAAAAGGAAGTTATTGAGTGCTTTGATGAGAGCTATTTGTAAACCCTTTCAATTAGTTTTTCCCATCATGGAAGCTTTGGAAGCCAACATGTGCTCTTCGCGGGGTGTTTGCAATGAGACGTGGCTACATCTGTGAGGTGTTCCTGCCTTGGACACGAGTCCTGCCCGGCCGCTGTCAGGAGCAGGCCTGGCTGGCAGAAGCCTGGGCTGGCAAAGCAACCAGAACGTTTGTGCATCTGTTAGTTTGCTTTTGGGTTTGTGTTGGTTCTCCCCACCACCCAATTAAGACAGAAGACTTCTCCAATTAGCCCTGAGTGGCTTACAGTTTAGTCGTTCTAACTGAACACTCTAAAACTCGCTGCGACTGCGACAAAGCGTTCACCAAGTTTTACAGGAAAATGAGCCTGCCCTCTAGCTGCTGAGCGCACACACTTTAGGCCTTTCTCTATTGCCTTTTCTGCAGGAGGCAGGGGTTCACGCCAGCTTTGCTTCCTCCCGTGCTTCCCAGGTCCTGCTGCTCCTCACTGAGCCCAAGGCTCCAATTGGGCCTGCTGGGTGCCTTGGTGGCCCGACATGGCCACCTGGGGCTTTGGCACAATGGCACCACTTCTCTAGGCTGCAGGGCAGCAGTTCACGACATGCATTTGTCTGCATTGCCCTCATCGCGGTGATGAAACAGATCCTGAAGGGCAGGAACGTTTCTTGCAGGCCTCACCATCGTCACAAATTGTAGTGATTTTGTGTAGTCACAAGGTGGAATACTGCTGGTACATCGCACCTAAGGTCAGCACCTGAATTTAAACCAGGTGTAGGATCTGAACCACATCAAACATGGGTTCAAGTGCAGTTCATATCTATATATATATACTCTGGCTAAAACAATCTTGAAAATTGAGAAAGCAACAGCCACCTGTGTGCCAGGGGGTCATTACTCTAAAATTGTAATGCCTCTGAAATGCTAGAAAGGGTTGGCATTTTGGAGTTTTACACAGTGAGAAGACAAACTAATGCTTATTCTTACTTGTATATATTGGTGTAGAGACTTGTGGCACTGTACAAACAAACCATGGTACAAAACAGAGATGGGGCTGTAGATTAAGAAGCCAACAGCCTGAGGCACGCGTTGCTTCAAGAAACAGGGTGGACCTTGAAGATCTCTAGTGTTTCGGGACTGAGTAATTAAAAGGACTGCAAGTAGACAGTAACTCAGAGTGTGGCTGGATAGAGAGTTGGCTTAGAAAAAATAAGAAGAGGTGGCACCATAAGGATCTTTCTGCTGTATTGCCTCACCTTCTGTTTGTTGCTCTGGAGTACGTCTAGAAGGTCCAGAATACAAAATCAAGCCCTGAGCATAAAATTATAGAGGAAAAAAGGAGAAGAAAGTAAGAATGGAGAAGGGGAGAAAAAGGAACACTTTTCCCCCTCTTATACTGGGCAGATAGAATCATAGAATCATAGAATCATAGAATATCCCGAGTTGGAAGGGACCCATAAGGATCATCAAGTCCAACTCCTGGCACTGCACAGGTCTACCCAAAAGTTTAGACCATGTGACTAAGTGCACAGTCCAGTCGCTTCTTAAATGATGCTATATGTAATCTCCTTTGTTTCATTGGCAAGGGGAGAAATGCTTTTAGGGGTGCTAGCAGGTTTCCTTGTTGACCATGGTGAAGCCTGGCAATGGCCGTATGTAGCAGGAAGATGTGCCAGAGCTGGACAAAAGCTCTTCAGATAATTTATGGCCCCAAAAACCACTTCTAGAGCAGCCCAGACATTCACAAACACAAACTTCTCCAAATGGCTTCGAAGGAAATAATGGAAAACCATTTCAGAAAAATTGGGAGTCTATTTCTGAAAGGTCTAAGAATTTATTTCAGAATAAGGGAACTTAGCTGGCACTTTCAAAATGAATTATCCAGTTTCCAAGCATTTGCAATGAAATGCAAAGAATGAATGTTTGGGGAAAGAGGCTTCTTCTTTACTGCTGCCGAAAGAGGCTTCTTCTTTACTGCTGCCGGTGCCTAATGCGGGTGCTGGAGGTAATGTGGATCAGTTCTGGATCCTTTCTTTTCCCCGAGTGACTTAGAAACCCATTGCCCAAATATGAGGATGACAAAGCCCTTCCATTAGTAACTGCAAACGTGCTCTTGACTGTGACAAGATGTCCTGGCTGGTGCTGGGCTCATCCTAAATGACCGTGGTGATGGCAGTCCTCCAAGGGGTTTCCGTCAACCTCTTCTGCAGACGGAGTCTCACTTAAGGGCTGGCTGAGGCATAGAGGTATTTATTAACATAGTGGCTAGGCTGCCATGTTGAGAAGTGAGAAAGAGTAATTAAGTTAACTCTTCTGGAGACAAAACATAGTTCTTAGTCAAAACTTCCTGTTTCTTGGAGAAATGCCCCAACCACAAGGCTGTACATTGAATGTAGGGCACTCAAAGTTTAAGTGTTGAGCTGAACAACAAAGTCCTCCCTGGCCCTTGTAAGAAGTTACTTGGATTTTATCCAACCTGTGAATTTTGTGGCAAGTGTCTGCCATCACTGAATGCTTGGAAGTAAAAACTACAACCTCTTCTCTTCCAGACATTTAGTTAAGGTGGTGAGAGATAGGGGTATGGTGAGCAGCTGAAGGAGCGGGGCTCTGGGACAGCTTTGAGAGTGGTAGGCAAACAGGAGAGCCGTAAACTAAGGCTAAGGTAGTGGAAATTTCATGTGGGGGGTCTCAGTGTGCAGTGAAGAGCGAGAACTTGCTGCAGCTGATGAAAGGAGGCCCTTGGGATGGGCTGTTATAGGGGACATTCGCGACGGTGCTGGTGCACGTTGTGGTGTCTGACCACAGTCGCATGCCAGTACATTTGCGCACCATGCATGCCAGCATTGTGCCTAAACTTGCTTCTTCACCAGCAAGGCGATAAATATCTAACTGGCAGAAGCAGTGAGTCTAAAATAATGTTTAATAAGGAATTTCCCACTTCAGAAGCCACTAGGTGGCATATGAGGTGTAGCAGAAGTGAAGCACGGTAGCTGCCGGCAGAACAAGCTCCCCAGCAGGCAGGCATGGCTAGAGGGGCTGACACCTGTCCCGAGCACAATTGCACAAAAGTCAGCTCGTTTCAGTAATTCGGTATTCCAAAACGTCACAAATATGTGGGCGGTTTTTCTTTTTTCTTTATATAGATATAAAGAAAAAAAAATGATGTAGGCCTTAGCAGGCCAAGTGTGAGGTGTTGTAGCAGCTATCAGTTACCTCTCACTGTGTTTTCACTTAGAATTTATACACAGTCTTATTTCACATGAACATTCACTGGCTATGAATTTATCTTGGGCCCAATATATTTCATAAAGGTCATTGAACTGTCACCATTAGTCTGCTACTGCAGGGGACAGTTTTGAAGCAGTTGCCCAGCTCTGTCAGCTCTATTGTGTATTGAATCAATTTGGACATTTTCTTAGATTTTTTTTTTTATATACTTTTTATTGAACAAATGCCAACCAATATCCAGGGCAAACCTATCTGACTACTCAGGGCTAGCTATTTCTAGTGATAGGTCACAAATACATCTTTGTTTCAATAGCTGAAAGCATCTCCTACACTGTGCTTTTGATTCATTCCTCCAGAGGAATTTGCAAATAATGCTACAGAAGGCTCTTAAATTCCCCCAGTGAAACATTGGCATACGCCTGCTTGGAAATAATCCTCCGAATCCTGGCCCTCTGAATCACTGAGTGACAGCACAGAGTGATATTTTCTCCCAGCTATTCAGCTTGCAGGCATATTGTCATTTGGAAGACAAAACTTGGTTAATCAACTGATGGAATAATGTTAAATTATATGAATATTAAGGAGCACCTCCACAAAAATGTGGAAGCAGAAGTAGCCCTCCCTGTATGGGGGAAGATACATGGAACCTACCAAAGAGTCCTGTATCTGCAAAGAAAGAGGAACAGAGGTATTTTAAAAAGCAAAGATGGAAATTAAACATGACTTCTACACGGGACATACTTTGTACAGCTGTCCCATGCCACCGTGAAAGCTGCTGGCTGGACTTGTGAAAGGTGAGGGCAGGGACAAGCTCCCACGCTATTGCCTGCAATGATAACCCAGGCTCTAATTTGATTATGAATTATGGGACCCGTTATTAGCCCTGGAGATGGCTTCCTGCATTCGTCTTTCTGCCCCAGCCAGTATGTGGGTAGGGTTGGCTGGATGGTGGCCACAGACATCAAGGTCCAGCAGGATTGTTTGCTTTCTGCCACTTGAAGTCTTGAGAGGATTGATAAATAAAGCAACATTTTAGGAGTTTTAGGAACTACTTGCTGGATTGACCACGTGCTTTTTCAGCAGAAACACCACCTAGGGCTTTTCAGAGCAAACTGAAGTGGTTCCTGTTGTAATTTCAGCATTAGTTGTCAAAACATCCCTCTTGGTGGCTCTCTTGCTCCTATGGTATGTAAGGCCTGTGTGAGAATGGCTTTAGGCTCCGCAGTTCAGAAGAACCTGCAGAACTGAGCAAAAGAAGATGGAGAGAATACAGCCACTTCAAACAAACAAACAAACAAACAAACCAAACCAACTAAACAAACAAACAATAACAGCAACAAAACAATCCAAACCCAAACAAACAAGTTATTTAGTAATTTCTGGCTTATTTTTTCCCTTTTGTCTAGGACTCAGGCTGTAACAATTTGAACGGGGGAGCTCTGTATGTTTTGCTGGTTTGAAGCTCTGTTGTGTGGGAGCAGTGATAGACCTATATGGTGTTATTTAGAACAGCAATAAGTAAACTTGAATAAAAATTTTGAGGAAACATTGAGTTTACTAGGAAGAGAGAAGGCACTAAAAGAGCTCAACCTGCCTGTCTCTGATTA
This sequence comes from Cygnus atratus, assembly GCF_013377495.2. NCBI lineage: Eukaryota > Metazoa > Chordata > Aves > Anseriformes > Anatidae > Cygnus > Cygnus atratus. The sequence goes on along the minus strand of NC_066362.1, from coordinate 14,735,557 downwards.
TCGTTGTCTCCTGTGCTTTACCTACTTCTGGCATAATGCCCTCTTCCTTGCTTTTGCCAAGTGCTTCAGCTTATTTCCAGCTCTGTGAACAAGTGCTTCCCCAGCTGAGGTCCCAGATGATGAGCATGCCCTTGGCATTTAAGTTCATATAAATGAAAGGACAGCTCACTCACCAACTGGTGTCCCAGACCACGCAGTAAGAAATAGGTTAACTCTGTATTGCCTAAAGTAGAAGAGGGTTTACTATTAAATGCATTTATTTTTGACATGCTGATGTGGCATGCTGTAGCCACACAGGTAGAAAGACCTTCCTGTAGCAAGGACAGGTCTTGCGGCAGAAACCGCATGAGCAACACCCAGATGGACAAGGCTATCCCACAGGTGTCAGAGAAATCAGAAATGTCCATTGTCGTATTTTAGGATGAACCCAGACTCGTGGGGCTTTGCTGTTTAATAGGAAGGTCACAGAAATCTTTCTCATCTCCATAATAACCTAGAGATCACTAAAAAGACATTTATGGGCAATGACAGACCAAGCATCAGTCCCTGCTCTGACATGGTTTCAGGGCAGTGCTCTGCACCCTTTTGCCTGCACCCAGCAGGATGGGATAAGGCATGAGGGGGATCCTTTTCCCTGAGAAGAGCAGTTCCACCTTGTTCTAGTTAAAGATTGTTCGCAGGAAGCTCAGCCTTGCTTTCCTGCCACCTGGCTGCCATCCTACCTGAAGGCTGTTTGCTCTCCCAGAACTGGGGATGGTCTCTCTCAGAGCAGAGATTGTGTGCCCACATTTCTGTGCATTGTGGCCTTAGGTTGGTTGCCTGGACTGGTACCTTCAAGTTTTTGACATTTGTCCTCTAATGATGAGCTGTATCAGTTCCCAGTAGTGCGCCTTCAGCTGAGTTTTGACAGCAAAACAGGCTATTGGCTGGGCACTAGCAGCTGAATTTGGACTAGGGAAGGAACCTTGAAACCCCTTTCCTCTTTGCTGTATACTCTGTGGGATCGACACCACCCCGCTGATCATAAGGTTGCTACAAAGGACTAACCAAGACCTCAGGTCTGAGCTGTGGCCATATCATACCTGATCTGTTTTGCAGGGTTCTGGCTGGACAAACTGGGCTTCCAAACCTACAGTGGGTATGAGCAGTGGGGTTTTCTGTTGCTACTGCAACACCACTTCCCCTTAGTATTTTAGCTGAGCTCACCACTTTTCCACCCGGCCTCCTTGAAAAAAGATCATTTGGCCTCACTGCTGGAAAGAGCTTATTTGCTCACTAAAAGCTGGTGGCCTGATCCAAACTCAGTGATGTAAGGCACAGATAGGGAGGAGCCCTGGTATTTGGGCTCAGGCCATGCTAGCAATGAAGGCATGCCAGCAGCATTCCTCCGTCAGCAGAGATGGTTTTTCTGCAATAACCATGTTGACTGAGAGAGTTGTATTGCCCTACACTCCTAAAAAAAATAGTTAATCCATAAAAACTTTGCAAAGCAGATGCTGATCCAGGTTTTGTACTTTGCTACTGAAGTAGAAATACCTACCTAAGGTTTCTTAGGACAGTGGAAAAAGAATGTGGTTCCTCAGGCAGCGCTAGTTTTGGGTGGCATTTCAGGGAAGAAGCTCATGATTGCATGTGTTTAATTTTCAGCTGTAAGCTTTTAGTGCATGTTCCTAGCTAAAGTGTCAGCTTTGCTGACACTTGGCACTGTGTAGAGCCGTGTGGTACAAGCCATGACACACGCAGAGGCAGTTCACTCGCAGAGCATGGACCTCTGCAAAGGCACACAGGTCTTCTTCACAGGAAAGTCAGTAATTTAAAGAATCAACATGACATCACTTCACAATTAAAAAAAGGCTTTGATACATTCAAATCTTGCATATCGAATGCTGAAATGTTTTGAATGTGAATATTTTGAATGTTGAAGTATTTTTATTAGGCTATGAAATAAGAATGTTCTCTCCTGGGGGTGCCACAATACAACTTTCAGCCTTACTCCAATGGGTGTTTACATTATTTCTTATGAAATGTCATTGGAATCATCCTGTTTCATGGGGATTCTGAGTTTCAACATGACTGTGGTTTCCCATGCACGGCTTTCTGTTAGAAAATTTTCAGCCTTTTCTAGCTATGTCCCTGGCTAACTCAGAATCAGTACATCTACCTGCAGTACAGTTGTGCTCTAAGAAATTCCCTCAACTGCAGTGTTTTATTAAAAGCTGCACCAATGTATGAATGTTTGAAATCTGGCTAGAAACATCTTACCTCCAGTGCAGTATATTCTGAAAGAGCATTACGATTACAATAAAACCTCCCTTCTCTTTCATCTGTGACCTACTTTACAGTGATTTCTACCAAAAAGCATAAATATCTGCTGAATAAAACTCTATACATTTTCTTTTACCCCAGGATCTTAAAACCTTTTATTAACCTTCACAGATTAACCTCTCAGCGGTCCTGCTGCCCCCCTAGGTGATACTCATTGCATGTTCTGGGAAACTGAGGAACTGGAGGCAGAGGTCTGACATGCTGAGTTATCACGCAAGCCTATGAGACTGTCAGCAGCAGTCTCATTTCCCAGAAACTCAGGACAGTTTCGTTTCACTATGTGAGTGTCTGCCCCCGAACTTGGTCATAAAATTAACTGTGAAGAGGAAAAGCTCTTCTGGCACACAGGCTGTGGAAATCCTTAGGATGTTTTGCTCTTCCTCAGTTCCCATACAATCTATTAGTACACATGATGCAACGTTTTACTGTAAAATTTAGGGGATTCAAATTGCACTCTGCCAGGAAGCAAAGCAGTAAGGAGGAAAAAGAGGGGAGCCAAAGTCGTTCCAGATCCTATGCTTGTCCTTGAGATCCTCTGCCAAAATGTGGTGCCTGCGCTGCCCTGTATTTTTAGTTTCCTTTATCATGAGACTGAAGAGCTGGACAGATACCAGGAAAACTAATGGACTGACTGACTATGCAGAGGCGCAGTAAATGGGAGTAGTCATCATGTCCTGACAGCTGCACCAAATAAACAAGGTGAGGGAGGGAAGACGTCTTCTGAGCTACGGTTCTGTAACCGCACATGAAAGAACTGAGAGAAGAGAAAACATTTTTCCACCTGGAAACATTATTCTTTTGGGGGTCCTTATTCTCCTCCTGCAACAGCCTGTTATAAACATGGACAGCACCATGAGTAATATGTCCTAGCTAGAGGTTTGGGAATAGACTTGTTTAAGCTACAGTACAGAAATGCCTTTTTGAATGCTTTTATACCATCTCATTGCACTGTTTGCATTTGCTGGCAAAAATTCTGAAGGGATTTCATTTTATTTTATTTTATTTTATTTTATATTTTATTTTATTTTTTATTCTATTCTATTCTATTTATTGCATTCTAGCAGATGCAGTTGATAGTGATGGTAGCAGCCACACAGTGCAATTAGCACTATTGCTCTTCTGATTTTGGCTTAAGCTACTTGAAGGCAAGGCTTTTGTGAGATGAAAATCAAGGACACTCTTGTGAGTGCTTTCCTGGCTTCTGGAAGGTGATCAGTAGTGACAGCTAAAGATCCCATCTATTATTTATCAGCTTTATCATAGTTTTGAGTTTTGCCCTTTATATCATGCAGGAAGCGGAGTCAAGTAATAAAACACCTCTGCATAGGAAATGATTTAACACTGCATGGATTGATCCAAAAATAAACCAGACCAGAAGCCAGGTACAGGGAACGTGGATGCTAGAAGCTTTATGGAAGAGGCAGGTTGCCAGATGCTGGGCCTTCTTTAGTGACAGCTCTTTGTGATATCTTTCATTTTTAAAAACTGGAGCATCCATCCACACTGAAAATCAGAAAATGAAGTTTCATTGCCCGTGTCTGGAAAGGATGGTGGGCAAGCGTGTGCCAAAGACTGCTGTTATTACCCAAAGTGCAATGCCAGCTCTGAAAAATGACCTTTCTAGGACTGGTCCTGGATTAAATTTCCACTGAGAAGCCTGGCTGGTCCCTTGTCCCTGCAGGATGCCCTGTTCCTGGGCGCGTGCCTCTCCCAGCCTGCACAGACCTTGCCTCATGTTCTGCACCAGGAGGTGCTGCTGCCTGGAAGTCTGCATAAGAAAGTCACTCAGGCTCTGAAAAGTATCATTTAAATGCCGTTTGTTAGAGCTAACACTATAAAGAAAGAGAGAATAGCACACATAATTTTACATCCCTTTTGATGCCGGGAACCAGCTGGAGAAGTTTGTCCTGTGGCCGAGGGATGCGCACAGTGCAGCATGGCATGGGAAATGCAGTGCATGGGTGCATTGGTTGCTCTGCGAGTAGACCACAGACAGCAGTGCTCTGCTCAGGACCACTGCACTTGGCCATGCTGAGGCTTCCTCAGACCCTGATGTCTTGCAAAACTTGGCTCCGGTCACACCAAACCCAGGCAGCGTGTGTCCTGCGCTCCAGCCAGCAGCACCGTGCAGGTGGTGGGGGCTCACAGGAGGACCTCAGCGCTGCAGACCCACTCTGCACCAGGACATCATGTGCCAACGATTTTGCATTCATGGGCTGGGCTGCCAGCAGTGGTAATTATGGCTTGGGCATATGGGCTAATCCGTTGCCTCTTGCTGTGAGATCACTGTCCTTGTAGCACATCTTTCAACAAACCTTGCTAGGGAGGCTTAAGGCACCTGTAAAAAACACTTAGCAAGTAAAAACTCAACCTCAATTCAGTGTTGCCAAACTCCTGTGTGTCACTAAGTAGATGTGCTTAAGCCATTGTAGGTTTAGGCTTAACTGACCCAAGTAGGATAAACCTCACTGCCATGAGTGTGTTTGTCTTTCTGCACTGGCTGATTCACCAGGCTTGGTTTTGGTTCTGCAGCTATTGTAGAAAAATCAGGTATGGATCTCCTGTCACACACCCTTGCTTTGATTTCTCAGGCCTTTGCTAAGGGAGTAGAAAATGCCACCAAAGCAGAAGAACAGTGCTTGTGCTCCTTGGGACTTGGGCTCACCACTCCAAGCAGGCACAGGATGCACTCAGACTGAGTCCTACTGTCAGTGATGAATATTTAAGCAATGACAACAAGTCCATGGTGGAGATGAAGCAGGGCTCGGTCTAAGACCTGCCCATCTCCATCCCTACTAACCCTGCATCCTGCTGGCCTCACTGGTGGGTTACCCAAGGAGCTTGCCCCTGGAGCTGGAGGCATGTGGGGTGTCTCCCAGAGGAGATGGGGAGCCCTGCGTGGGGTGCTTGGAGCACGGTGCTAGCTCTCCCCGAGCACCCGATGGATGATGGAGGGTTTTTCTTTATCCCTTCAGCTCAAGTGGGGGAGAAAATGGGCACACAGAGGTGTGTGGGGACCCTGAGCTGATGGGAGTGGGGACCGTGGACCCATGGGGCCATGGGGTGCCTGGTGGCTGCCTGGACCACCCCTGTGGTGCTGTGTTTGGTGGGTGATGCTTGGAAAGCACTGGTCCCTCGGCTCACAGCACTGTGCAAGGGCTCTACCACAAGGAAAATTGGTTTGGCACTCCTTGCTCAGTGCTTTACCACCATCTGTTTGGCCATGATAAGTTCATTTTTCTCTGCCTGAAAGCAATTTTTTTTTTAATGGAGTTACCTTAACCTCCACAGAGGGTTATTACAAGTTATTTGGGCGCATCTGGAGTGCACAGTGCAGCTGCTCAGGCTTCAAAAGTCAGATTATCCTTTCCTTTTAAAACCTAGAGGAATGTGAGCTTGAGTGGTGAGTCACTAACTGTGACGTAATCATCTGGACTGTTTCTGCTTAAAAAAGAAGCTCTGAGCACCAAACAGCAGTGCAGGGCACTGGAGGATGGACGAAAGCCTCTGGGCACTTCGTTCCAAGGGAAACCCAGCAGGGAGAGTGCCTGGACCTGGTGGCAAGGGGCTGTGTCCCTGTGCCTGCTGGATGCAGTGTGCAGGATGCCTGATGTGGGGTGCAGGATGCTGGATGCTGGATGCGGGATGCAGAATGCAGGAAGGGGGATGCAAGGTATGGAATATGGGCACAGGCAGATGGACTCAGCCTGGAGCTAGGCATGCTCCTGCCCCACAGCACGCGGTGCAGTGCAGGAGGAAGCAATTCAGCATTGTGGAAATTGCACTGACCTGAAACAAAAGCAGATACACAGCAAAAAAAAAAAAAAGTGTTTTCCCTCACATCTGTTAGACAAATCCCCGGGCTGCAGTGCTTGCAACCCTAGCAGGGAGGAAACCTGGGAGAAGGGCTCTTCTCCTGCCCTCCCACCACTTCTGCCTTCCCTCCTGCATGTGCCACCAGTGCGGCCCCTCCTGTCCCCATCAGTGCAGCCCATCCTGTCCCCAAGCCCTGCAGCAGGGCTCTGTGCCCCAGCCATGGTCCCATGTGCAATGGGGTGGTGAGGGCAGCACCAGGGTCCAGGCTTCCCCCCAGACCCCAACACAGCAGATATCAGGGAGCACAGTGTGGATATGGTCGGAGAGCACCAGCCTCTCGCTTGCTCTTTCATTAGTCAATGAGTAATAAAGGCAATAAGCTGGTGAATGTCCTCTCGTTCCTGGTGGTGCCCCTGGACTTCCAAGTCCCCTGCTTGACTTCAGCAGAGCCTTTTGCACTTGTGTAACCCGGCCGTGCTGTTATACAACTAACTCTGTCTACAGGTGTTCTGGTTTCACTTGTGATTCATATCACGCAGGGGCTGAAACATGCTCGCTGGCTCCAGCAGAACAAAAGTCATGCAGCATTATGTAGGCTAAGGTTCATAGCACTTGGCCTCTTGAGCAGCAATAGCCATATCAAACAAATTGACAGTGGTTAATATTTGCAGGACCAAAGATCACAGAAAATCAACAATTTGCGTGAGGTGACCACGAAACAAAACTTTGAAGCCAGAGCTGATAACGCTAAGGCGAAACTTTTCAAATGAAAGGGCCAGCAAAAATAACCATCAGTGTCTGGAATGTGGTTTGCTTCTTTCCCTCCTACATCCCCTTGTGCAACCCTGCACGTACAGCTTAGACTGAAAGCTTCTGACCCCAAAACCAGGCTTTATATCACATGCTTCAATAAAAGGATTTGTGATAGGCAAAGGGAGCACCAGGCTAATCCCAAAAGTATCTAGTTCATGTAATGCTTTCTTGGAATTTGTGTAACAACCAAGTATTGCAGGCTGGGGCTCCCTAAGCTGCCTCATGGTCTGTAGGACGTTGGCCAACTGACATTTTTTTTCTGGACACACTTGCAGACCAATAACATTGTACACTCCCAGATTTTGGCGTCATGCAGTTTAGGACTCTAGGAAATATGTCATGAAAAAAAAAAATCTGCAGGAGCAGGGTGAGATAAGACACAGAGAGAGAAGCAGGCAGAAGAGCGTGGCCTCCCCTCACACCAAAACAAGGATCTCTGGATGTTCTCTCTGGATACTCTCTGGATGTTCACATTCCAGCGCCTGCTTGGCAGCCCCAGCATAAATCCAAGTAGAGAGCAGGGCAGCAGTCCCACACCTGGGGACAAGGGCTCCATTAGTTCCATTTTGGAAAGCATCCTCATGTGCAGGGCCTGTCCCTGGCCAGGTGTCCAACCTCGGAGTCACAGCACAAGCCAACAGTGTACAAAAGCTGGGGTAGAGCAGTGGTGCACCACATTTGCTGTCACAGATGATGCTCTAACTGCAGGCTTTTTTTGTGGAGGCAGGGGTTAAGCTGGGGCTGGATGCAGATCGGGGCTCAGCCCCCTTGGATTGAGCTTAGGAGAGAGCCCACAGGAGTGAAGGCAGGCAAAGATGGCATCTGAGGAGGCAATGTCACAAGAGAGGTGCAGAGGTGACCAGTCGTGGCCAGCAATTATGCTAAAGGCATCTAAAGAGGACCAAGGAATTGTGCCCGTGGCCAAAGAGCTCAGGTGTAATCCCAGTAAGGAGGAAGATTTATGGCAAAGGGGTTGTGCTGGGGCTGCCCAGCACAGTCCCCAACGGATTCTTCTCTGGTCTTGCAATCCCTCAGCCCTGCATCCCAGAATATCCATGAAACAAGAAATCAGGGGAAGGAGCCTCCCATAACCACTGAAGTTAACCCTTTTACTCCAACCCTCCCCGCAACCTGGAATGGCTGAGATATTTCTCCCATGGCATCACAAACGCGGAGAGACCCCTCTGCACAATTGAGTTGTTTGCTATTTAAATTGGCAGTTTTCAACCTGCATCCCATGAAATCCCAAGGGCAGGAGGTAAATAACCAACAAATGGGAAGACTCTTGTCAGAAGGCTTAAATTTGCCCCAGGGGGAATCCCACATCTGTTGAGGAAAATATCTGGGCCCATAAATGTAAAACGGTCCACAGCCTCCCAGATGCGTGTTTGCCCATAAAACATTTAGTATTCTTGTGGAGCGGCATTCCTGTGGAGTTAGAGTTTAGCCACGTGATAAAAATAGCCAGGACTAGCATTTGGAAAAGTTGTCTATGTTTTGTAAATTTGTAAAAAAAGCCATTATGCAAAAACAGTTGTGTCATGCCCGTGTCTTTTAATATTGCAGGGATTTAAATCTTGGCTAACCCGACTGGCCAGGCCAGTTCTTTTATAATCCTGAAGAAAAAAATGCAAAGTCATGTGTATTCTGTGTGGGGCTCTATTTTTTTTTTCTCATATGCTTCTAGCTCTTTCTCCATTGCTAAACTGCTTGCATAATACATTGCAATTTTAATTCAGGTAGAAAAGCATTCTGTGGCTCTTGGTGGCCTAGGCAGTAGGAAATGTTTTACCAGCAAAATTGGTCAGGTAGTTTTACTTGTGACTGAGGAAGAGGAGGGAGGTTAAACCATGTGAAGCTGGCAGTATTTCTATATTCTAGCATTTATTAACGAGACAATGCAGGGATTTTATTTACTCTCAGAGGGATTGGTTTTCAATGCTGTGAGGCAATTTCATGCCGCACATGGGAAGCTCTGCTTAAACCCTCCGAAGGGTGCAAGTGAGTTAAGCAGAGACTGTCATTTCACCCGGTCGCATTAAACAGGGCATTCAGCGTATAAAATGCTTCTGGGCCGTGAGCTCATCTTGCCACTTCCATATTTATTGAAGATAACACAGAATTAGGCAGCACTAATGACACTAAAGGACATTTAGCTCTCTGCGGCACGATTGCAAAAGGCTTCATTGAAGTAGGCACGTACTGCTTGCTGTGTTTTGCAGACATGGAGACTGAAGTGCAGAGGCAAGCTGCTCAAGGTGACAAAATGCTAACTGGCAGCTGGGGCTAGGACCCAGTCCTGCTTTATTCTGGAGTGCCCTTGTGTGACATGTTTCCAGACTTTGCATTATGGACCAGCTCCGGCTTTGCCTCTGCACTGCCAGCCTTCTGACCTGTCAGCCACTGGGATATCCCTGGGGATTCAAATGGTTCATCTCCTCCTGGCCCCAGGTATGAACTAGCTGTACTCCTGATCTTTTAGTCCCAGCAGCACTTTAAACACTCCATCCTACATCTACATCCCTGAAAGTTACGTAAGAAAATATTCAGTAGCTGTTGTTCCAAAGCATTATGTGGGCAGCTGTGCAGTTGGATTAGAGGATCCCCTGAGATCTGCTCCAGTCCTAACTGATTTTACTTCAATGACTAAGAAGTGTTGCCATCCTGTTTTCTGGCAGAAATGTGCTGCAGCAGCCCCGGCTGTTTATCACCTGCCATCTTGTGAGATCTGTGGTTGCTCTAGTTCTCATCCTCCAGAACCTTTGCTGAGGCCACCAGTGCCCTGGGACAAATATTACCTGGTTTGCTGTCTAACCAATGGCTGATGGTTTGGATCTTGAAGTTGCAGGTCATGTGTCAGCAGCAGAATCCTCTCAAATTAAATACCAGCTGTCCACAGTACGCTTGGTTTTCATGCAGCTGGCTTTCTGGCACCTTAGCCTAGTTGGGAACAGCCAAGGAGCCCAGCTAGGCCCCTGCCTGTGGTACCACAACACTCTTCATAGAATCACAGAAAGGTGACGGGCCCTCTGGAGCCCTCTGGAGGCCATCTTCTCCAACCCCTGCCCAAGCAGGGACACCCAGAGCAGGCTGCCCAGGACCACGCCCAGGTGGCTTCTGAAGGTCTCCAAGGAGGAGACACCACAGCCTCTGTGGGCAACCTGTGCCAGTGCTCTGTATCCCAGGTTGTGCCTGTTGCCTCCTGCTGGCACCAGACAGCACTGATAAGTGCCTGGCTTCATCTTTTTTGTACCCTCCCTTCAGGTATTTATAGACATTGATGAGATCCCCCCGAGCCTCCTCTTCTGCAGGTCCCAGCTCTCTCAGCTTCTCCTCACAGGAGAGGTGCTCCAGTCCCTTCATCATTCAAAAATGGCCCTCCATTGGACTCTTTCCAGTATGTCCACGTCTCTCCTGTACTTGGGGGCCCAGAACTGGGCACAGCACTCCAGGTGTGCCCCCACCCCCCACACCCCCCACCCCAATTCTGAGTAGAAGGGAAGGGTCACCTAGCAGAGGGGATGGATCACTTTCCTGAGCTTGAAAGACACCGATCCCACTCCATTACTAAAATATATCTTTCACTAAAATATGAGTTTGCTTTTTACAGGATGGGCAAACCCTTTCATAACTTGACTGGATTTATCAAAGCCTTTTGACTATGCTGTATAAGCACTTCAGCAACCCCTGAAAAATTGCTTAGGTCACCACTTGCAGGGGATCTCTCACATTTTTATGCCTGCCCCATACGTACACATGCACGTAGTTTGCATTGTATGTTCAACATGTATATATGGAGTTTGATTCCCATTGTCACAGTACCTGAGCACCTGCTTTTGCACTTTTGAGAAGGGAAACACTATTATCACTGCTTAATAAATAGCAGACTGAGGCATGAGGGGCGTAAAGCCCAGATAAGGGGTGCCTGCACCCTCCCAGCCTCTTACTGGAAGTCCAATGGGAATTAGATAAGAAAATGCTTTGGGGTTGTGCAGCTTAATTACTTGTCTGGGGGCACAGAGCACAGCTACCAAGAATTGAGCTTAGATTTCAAGCTAGCACGTTATCTACTAGACCATCTCCCTTTCCCTATCCATGGAGGTAGAATTATAACATTCACCTAAGATGAAAAAGTTGCTGTCCTTGGCAAGTACTTATATACTTGATTGAGTAGTTTTTTTTGGTTTCGTAATTTAATTCAAATCCAAATATGAATCCAATTATTTCTCAGCACCTTAGGAATGTGATTTTTCTATGACTGATGGTTTTGAATCGTCACTGCTTTGAAATCCTTTAAGCTAGAACTCTTAGACATTATACACATTTATACCTGTCACATTGCATTCTCCTGCTTGCTTTTGAAAAGGAGGAATTATTAATGTTGGTTTTTGTTTGTTTGCTTGTTTGTTTCTCATGGGAAAATTTATTTTCTCTTTCTAGAATTACATTGAAATAGAGAATGAAAATTGAGCCTTTGTGCTTTTTTTCAGTTAATTGGCTACTGTACACTATTTTTCTCTCAAAACTCTGTGTTGACTTATTTAATGCATGCCATTGTCATTTCCAAAGCTTTCATTTTGCAGGGAATTTAGATGCACATCTTTGGTCCTTTGAAAGTGACACATCGTATTTCTACAAGTGTTTGCTTTCTCTTAATTCCTCTGTTCTTTGAAGGCACCCTTCTCTGTGGTTGAGATGCATTGCAGCTTAAAATTAAGTTCCCTCCCAACATCAGCTGGTTTCTTCAATTCCCTTTGAAATAGGAGCCTGTATGCAAGGGTATGAATGACATGTGGCAGGTAAAATGCATTCTCCCTGGGGCCAGCTCTTGCTAAGAAATTGGGTGCCTACAAGCCAGGCGTTTGCCCTGTGAGGTGAAATGCAGAACCCTGCACACTGTTGGGCGCCCACAGACCCCTTTACAATGCACTCAAGTGCACATGGTCTCAGGATCAGACCCAAAATGGTCAGTACTCCAGGCAAGTCTCACAGATCTGGTACGCTGAGGATAAGGCAGGACTTAAACGCCAGTCTTCAGGCAGCTCAGCCAGCTTTGGGGGCTGGCATCCCCAGAGGTGATTCATCAGGGTGGATGCTCAAGGACTTTTATTTCACAGAACCAGGCAGGACTCACTCTTCTAGAACTGGGCTGGATGGCCCACATGTTCCCCTTGGCATGAAAGTTTGCATTTTCTAAATAGTCCACAACAAATTTTCCATTTCTAATTGTACTGTGGGACAAATTTGATGGCATTACCCACCTGCAAGCACAAAGAAACATTTCAATTTTTTGTTGAAATCAAGTACTTTTTAGGGCATGCTGGCATTTCTTCTGGTTCCTGATTCCTAGTCAAGAATAGAGAGATGTGCCAACTCGTATCTTACTATGACTTATAATGCCTCCAATTTTTTATCAGATGAGGTGATTCAGGAGTTGTGATTGACTTGTACTTTGGTAGTAAACATTTACCTTCTGGGTTGGGCTTTTTGTGTGTCTGTTTGTTCTTAGATTTGCTATATAAGGTCTGAATGGTGTTACCGGATCGGCTTCTCAGGTGCAAATCTGCAAAGTCAGTGCATAAATAGCATGACTGCAGCAATTTTAGGCCTATCAGCCTGACTCAGGGAATGTATCTGGAAAAGATCCCTGCTCAGGTACGCTTCCAGAGTGCAGTTGTAATAATCGTGTCCAGGGTTGCAAAAATTACCCTCCACACTTACCCTGGGAGGAACCTCAGTTACGTCTATCCCTGACCTGCAAGCTCTGTCCACGTGTAGAGCTGCAGGTCCGTGCAGCCCCCTGTCTTGGTACCTTGAAGTTGCATGTGCCCAGGGACGGTCTGCCCAGGTTTGACCACATCTGTTGGGCAGTCCAGTCTAGTTGGCATTTCTGAGGCTAAACCCTTCCCACCTTGGCCCTCCTGGTGATGCTTCACCCCTCTCCATGAAACTGCTTGGAGTTCACTTAGCAGCCAGGTGCTTAATGTGCTCAGATGGGTTGACCCCAAGCAGCAGACAAGCATCCACACATCCACACACTGGATCCCCCTTCCCTGAGCACAGTGGAGAGAATAGGATGAACAAAAGCAAGAAAACCCATGTGCTGACATAAAGGCAGTTTAATGGGTGAAGGAAGGGGGGGACACAAGTGGTGCAAAGCCAATTTCCAAACAGCCACCTCAGAAGCCCCAGACCTCCCTTTCTGCCTCTCCCCCAGATGCTGAGCGTGATGCTATGTGGTATGGAACATCCTTTTGGCCAGCTGGGGTCAGCTGTCCTGCCTGTGTCCCCTCCCAGCCTCTTCCCACTTACTAGGGGGGCAGAGTGGGAAAAGGAGAAAGCCTTGGTGCTGTACAAGCACCGTTCAGCAAGAGCTTGAACATCGATGTGTTATCAACTCTGGTTTAGCCACAAATCCAAACCACAGTAGCGTATGGGCTGCTGTGAAGAAAGTTTACTCTGTCACAGACAAAGCCCGCACAAACTCCTGCCCAGGAGGGAGAAAGATGGTTTGAGTCCCATTCCCCATGCTTCTTCCTGCTTTTTACACCACAGCTTGGCAGGCAACCACACAGGGCCAGCCTGGGCAATAAGGAGAAGAAACAGGGGCTCCCCTGCCCTGGTGAATGCAAGGTCCACCAGACCAGTACAGGGTACTTGTGTCCCCCTCCCTCCAGGGGTGTCTGATACCCATTTTTATGCCCTCAGACAGCTTCAGCCCTAGGGCTCTTCCCTATTCAGCCAGTGGGCCTCCAGGTTGCCCCAGCTCCTGGAAGATGTGCTTCCAGTTCCTCTTCTGGCATGGGAAAGAATTCAATTTACCACGTTTGCCTTAGATAAAAGAGCCTGGTATTCAGCATTTCTGCACCTAGTGAGATGCCTGATGTTGCTGGGGTATGCTGGATGCGTTATGGGATGCGCAACTGGACAGACTCAGCCCCCAGGTTGCCCAGTCTGGAGCCGTATCTGCATCTGGGCTGGGACATGGGCACTGAGCAGTCCATTTCTTTTTATTTTTTCTGTAAAAATCTACCGTGATCTTCAGTCTTTAAGTAGTTAATAATACTGTTATTAGCAAGACACAGGGAAGTGTTCGACTTGAGATGAAATGCATAGTTATAATTGCCTTTGTCCTTTTTTTGATCTCTTGGTGCACCAGAAAAAACCTGAACAACCTATATTCACCAGGATAACAAAGGCAATCCATATGCTGCCATGTGCACATTGACTGGTGCCAATAGTAATATAATTTGAGTGTGAAGGGAACAAGACAAAAATACTAACGGCAGGAAATCAGTTCTACTGTTTATAATACACTCAATTACAGCTGTATCTATTATGAGGTAGGGAGGCAAGGAGGAAGTCTGAAGCCTTAGGTACTTCATAGGCCATCAAATCGCAAAATGGAGCCAGGTCCATCCACATAAATATTTATACTAGAGAGACAAAGCTGCAGCACGTTCTTGGCTGATGTGAAGAGTCTTCAGCTGATGTGAATTTTCAAGGCTTGTTCTTTTCAGCAGGGCTGTGACAATTCACATCAGCAGAGGAGCTGCTACTCTGTAATTAGTCAAATCTTGGAACAGGAACTGCTGTCACCTTCCCATCTATCCTGCTCTCTGTGTACGGTTGCTACTTAACCAGCCGCAAAAAATGCTGCATATCAGAGCATCTCAACAGTGCACTGAGCAGAAGAATATCTGGGATTCAGGCTCTCTGTCAGACAGGCAGAGCCACAGACAACAACAGCATTAATTCAGGATCTTTAGTTGTATTAGAAGATCAAAGATCAGCAGATCAAAGGAGACAGTTTCTTTTCAAAAAGCCGGATGCAGGAGTCGGGATGAAGATGCTCCCGAGCCATCACCGCTGGGTTATGGTGAGGGAGCTGTGCTGCTCGTGCAGTGTGGGCTGGAGGTGGCTGAGCTCTCCCATCTGGGCACGAGCATCTTCCTCTGGTCACAGCCTGGGTCACTCCTGCACACATCAGGTCTGCAAGATTGGCTTTTGCCCTGAGTGCTGCATCTAGCAAAGCAGTGTGTTAGTGCACACAAAGTAACAGAACAATTGCTGAGGTGACATGGACAAGAGAAGCCATTATAAAATGGAAACAAAACAAAACAAAACAACAGCAACAAAAAAGATAATGACATTTCACTGTATAAAGCGAACACAAAGCCCAAGACAAACCAGGGTTTTCCCATAGGCTGTGCAGGACACCTCTGGCTCCAGTGCGGGCCTGGGCTTGCGGGGCCTGCCCCCTGCCATCACCAGCACTACCTTGTCCTCCTCGCCAGGGAAGGCTGCTTCTTCAGGAGCTTAGTGCTATTTCGAAGATGTGTTGCCCTTCAGGAAAACCACCAGAGTGGGCGTTTTGTTTCCAGAATTGACTTTTCCCGAGGCTTTCACAGCAGTGCTGTCTGCATGGCCTCCCACGCTGTTCTCTCTGAAACAACCGAGGTTGATTCTGTTTTTGGCAGCTTATACAGAATTTGATTGCTTTTGCTCTGGACCATGACTATATTTCTGCTTCTGGCCTGGAGTATTTGCAGAGTCAGGGCATGCCCTGGGACATGCTGTCCTTAGGGATGTCTGAACACAGAGCTCATCCCCTCTTCTGGAATCAGCCCTGGCCACCTCTCCAGAGAAAATCACAAACCTGCAAAAGAGGATAACCACAAGGTGCCTTCACACACCGGTGTTGATGACAGAAGTAGCATGCAACTTCTTAAAAATAGTGTAAAGGCAGTGGGGTAGGCAACATTCACCTTGACATCACCGCACTATGAAGACGGACACCTCCTATTGCTCTCCTCTCTGACTGCACCTTCTCACAACTGGTTCTTTGGCAGATAGACATTGACTTATCCCTGACTGAACATCATACAATTTATCAGAGAGTAGATGAAAAGGTAAAATGCTTTCTGACCACAGCTTTACATCACCCCCTTCCTGCATAATTTGATTGTGGAACCTCCAGCAATCTGTGAACATAATTTCCAGACTATTCTTAGAAAGGAAATGTGTGTGTGTGTGAGAGAGAGAGAGAGAATTATGTGGGTGTGTTTATATATATGAATATATACATGTTTTGCTCATTGCCCTTTATCACCAAGATCCCCAACCACAGCTCCATCTGGTCAGTCCCCCAACAAGCAACAGCTTTGAGCGTGCAAGACCAGGAACAGCACCAGGCCTGGCTGGGCTCTGGAAAGCGCCAGCGTGCTTCCATGGCCGGCTGCACCACCAGCCTGACCAGCAATCTGGCCACAACTGCCATCCCTGAGAAAGCCCTGGGACTGCTGGGTGTAACCAGGGCCTTACATGGGAAGCTGTGTTTGGGAACCACAGGCAAGGTGTGTTGTGCTGCCCCTCAAATCTCAGCAGTGCCTTCTTTTGGCTTTGTATGGGAGCTCAGTTCGTTGGTTGCTCAGTGCTTCAGATCCCCGTAATTACTGACCTGTCAGTCTCCAGTAATATTGGAAGAACTAGTACAGCCTGCCATTAATAAATAATTAAAGGAAGGGAATAAGCTTAGTGTTGCATAACCTAGATTTATGAAAGGTATTATAGTCTCATTTTAAAAGTAATATTAAAATAGTTTGAGAAATTTGGCTAAACATGTAGCAATATGCTTAGACTTGTGTAAGGAAGCTTGCTTCATCATAAAGCACTCTGACTAAGATAAAACTTACTAAGATAAAACTGTATTCTGACTAAGACAAAAGATAAGACAAAATTGACACTGGATCTTTGTCTTTTTCAGGAGAGATCCATAAGAAAGCAATTATTATTGACAATGTTAGAAGAATAGGTAAAAACAAAACAAAACAAACAAAAACCCACAACCTAACAAGAGCAAATAATGCATATATTGGTTTGGTAAAATAGATTATGATATATCTAGGCACAAAAAATGCAGGTCACATTGGCCTATAAGGCAATCTGTCTTGCAGAGCAGTAATTCTGGAAGAGGTTGGGGCTCACTAACTTCTTCCAGAACCAGCTCATCAGTTGTAATGAAATTGTAACGTGAAGTTGGGACCTTCAGGGTAAATGCTTGTTACTGAGCAGAAGCGGAGAGGTTTGTCGCCTCCACATTTGGTGCTGGTGCAGCTGGGATATGGTGTCCAGTTGTGAAGTGCACACTCCAAGAGGGATATCAAAAAATCAGAGAAAGTTTAGCAAAGAACAATACCATCTGATGGCCCAAAGAACCTCTTACATGTTCATCTGCTTGTCTTCTCTAAGCTGTGCCAAAGGGTTCTGATGTTACTGATGATGATACAACAGCCTTCTGTACTTACAGTTGATAGAAAATTTATGTGAGAAATACAATTTATTTTTTTCACTAATGAGGGTGATGATTGATTGTCATAGACTTGACATCCCTGGAGAAGTTTTTAGTCAATGTTTTTTGAAAGATATCCTCAAATTCAGCTATAGCTACTGGGCTTGATGGATAGAGGCAATCACACAGCTCAGCTCTATGCAGATCTGAAAATCAAAGTTTGAGTTCAGTTATCTTCTCTTCCTTATGTGTGATGTTCAACATCTTGATGAATGTCAGGAAGCAACTAGATTTGTGTAAGTGAGTGCAGGGCAGCCAATAAATACACTCTTCCTTCCCTCTGGGGAGAGCCAGTGCTTGTGGTACCTGCTGTGTCCCGGTGCTGGCTCTGCTGCTCCCAGCATGTACCCGAGCAGCAGAGCAGACTTCTATGACATATCTAAGACATGTCAGGTGTAAACTGTAGAGTCCCAGTGCTTATGTATCTTGGTGAACTCTATCCTAATCTCCAAGCCTGTGCTGTGTAATTGCAGGGCACATCATGACTGATAAATTCACATGAAGTCACCTGCGTCAATACTGACCTCGGTGCACTGGGAAGCTGTGCCAAAGGGATGCAGGGTCCTGCGAGTCCACCTTCATGAAGCCCTGATCCTCCTCCTCCAGGTCCTTATGCTGGCACTTGGGGCATCTCCACTCACTCAGGGGAAACTGCCAACTGCAGATCTCTGAAGGAGAGCTGGAGAGGAGACAGCTAGTGGCAATGCCTAGGGCAAGCTGGCAAATCCAGCTATGTACGTGAAGCTCATTGCTCCAGCACCTTGCACCAACTATCTGCCCAGTCCCAATTGCCAGTAGCCAACACTTACTTCACCTCTTGTCTGTGTGGGCTGTATCATGCTCTCATCTGATTGAATTAAGAGTGAATGGATGTAAAGCTCTGATCTTCAAAGCTTCTCATGGGTGGCTTTAAAGCAAAGCATAGTGATCATCACCTGCTACAACTCCAGGTTGCCAAACCACCCTCAGTGCCTGTTGGTACTTGCAGCCTTGCATGTAGCAGTTCACCTGGTGGCCTGTAAACAAGTGTTCCTGAAGGTGCTGAGTGGCTCTGCACAGCACACGCAGACGGTCTGGCTGCAGTACTGTGTCCTTCTCATCAGTCCCTGGAAACAGCATCTCTAGAAAAGTGCATTTAAAATAATACTGGGATTATGTGTGTGTGTGCATAGACAGATATCCAGATAAGGAGAGCTATATATATTATATATATATACTACAGACCAAGTATAATACATAACATGTAAATAACATAATTATGAAGTAGTACAGTGTATTTATATAAACTATATATGCACATACACATATATATGTCTGCATGGAGCAAGCAACAACATGTGTCTGTGAGTATAATCGAATGCACAACCACCACACACGCCTGTCACTTTTTCTTAGCACCTTAAGCCTGGTGTGAATACACAGCTGATAAGGGCACTCAGCTGATAGCTCAGGCGTGGAAGCTTCTCATTCTGCCCTGTTCAATACTGTCAGCAGCCCTGTGAGCCGCTTAATCCTGTCCTGTTGATGCACAGCAATTTAGCTTGGATGAACCCATTTCTGGTGTGATAAGATACTGAGGCTGGCTGCAATTAAAAACAAACCTCCAGGCTGGATTTGCACAAGCAGTCTTAACTCATGGGCTTTCTCCTCTGCAAGGACTGTCTGCGAGCACTTCAAACCCATTTTTTCCTCTTAATTATTCTTTTGAGAAAACTAAGGCTTTGAAGAAATCTTAGAATGAGGAGCAAAAACTAAAAATCTGCCACTCGGTGTGTTGTGTTTAGCACAATTCTTTATTTTGACTTGGAATGCTCATTTAAAAGCAGGCAGCCAAGAGCACAAGACATTTGATTTTTCTGTTGTTATAGGCAAGAAGGTTCAGGAAAGAGGACAACAAACCAGATGTCATCACTATTACATGAAACTCTTCTTTCAAAGGTCACAGATGCTAGGAGGCCGGGTTGGTGAGAAATGCTAGCTGCTTCCACAGGTTTCTTACTTCTTTGTTCTTTCACTACAATTGTATGTTCAAATACAGTAGTTCATCTCCTTTCCCAGCTCAAACTATTAAAACTTTGTGCATATATATGTTCATCCCACTTCTGGTTTTGGATTTGATCATTGTTTTTAGTAAGGTGCAGCAGTTATTTTTGCAGTATAATCCTATGAAATCCAAGAATCATTCTTCCAAGGCTTCTTACTCTGTGTTTGAAAAAAAGTATCTACTAGATGTGAACTGCTTCAGTGCTATGGCTTGGTTTGCTGACCATATTGTAGCAATGAAGTTTGCAAAGCCTCACCTGACAAACTGTTAAAAATTTCCACACTGTCTCATTCTCCACATTGCAATAAATATCAGACACCACCTTAGAAGCAGAGTTAGAAGTCAGGTCTTTGGGACATCTGATACTTCATTTTTGTATCTTATGTATCTTACACTACAAAATATGTCTTCAAATCACTTTTTGATTTGTATAAACAAAGAATGCACAACTGCAGGTGTAAAAAGGCACCTGAGATGGTTTTGTAAGTCCTCTTTGACTGGTCTTAAGAGACGTGTGTAATACAAGCTATTTCTAACTGACTCTTACTGTGTAAGGATAAAGACTGCAAGCACAGAGAAGTAAGTGATTCTTTGCAAGACCAGTGCCTGGTGCGTAGGTGCACCTGCTGGAGTCATCCCTTTGTCAGGCAGGCACAAGGGATGCAGAGATCTTTTTAGTCTTTATACATTTTTTTTTCTTCTAACCCATGAAGGACGGCGTTCTGGGACAAGAACCACGTCATCCAGTGAGTCACGAGAATTGCCTGTAGGACAGTTTATTGTTTCCAGCCAGCGTGCAGCTTGCCAGGAGCACAGACATGCTTTGCTTCCCATCAGTTCTCAGCAGCTCAGCCCTTGGCTCATAGCGAACACTCTCCCCTTGGTATTTCAGCAGAAATGCTCCTCAGTCATGATTTTTCCATTGTCTTTTTACAGGTGCATCTTCTGTTTTTGCGCCAGGGATTCAACCATCCTGTTAGAGGTATCACCAAAGTGATATTTCGGTGATATTCCACATCCAAGTGATATTTCGGTGATATGCCTCCACCAGCTTGGGGCAGAAGTCAGCCTACAGTTGCAGCAGGTGTTCAGCACGAGCCTCTCTGCTTAGCACTTCCCAGCACGGAGACAAGCTTTTCTTATTTATACTTTGGTGCCTTCCTCAAGGCTTTCTCCCCAGGCCATCTCAAGCTGTGGAAAGGGAGCACGTGCCCTCTAAGCAGGACAAAGCAGGGCAGTTATCCCTCCACCCATGGTACTCCTACAGCTCTTGTCCTCGTTCCCTCTAAGTGCTTGCCCTCAGACCACAGTCCCTGTCTCCTTCAGCCAACAGACATTGTCACTCAGTCCATAAAATCCCTCTGTGGATGTTAAATACCCTTTGGTTTTGTTTCTCTATTTCTCAGGCAATGTTACTGTGGGTGGAAAATGTTCTTTTATCTCCTCTCTGTCCTCTCTAGTTTGGTTTCTCTCCATTTGCTCCTTTTGGTGGCCAAGTTGCAATCCAGGACATATTACCTCCCACTCTTCTCACTTTCCTGCACCTGTCTGCAAAAGCACCTCATCTGCTTTGAACTGTTCTTGAAATAAAGGTACTGGTTTTGCTAGCAAAGGAGATGCCAAGTGAGACTTCTGCACAGCTTATGTCAGAATGTGATTTAAATAATGCCTGCCTTTCCTTGGCACCAGGTTTCTTCATGGGACTGAGCTTCCGAATGCAGAGCTGGGAAGGATGAAATATAACACTAACCTTTAAGGCATCTCCAGAAACTCAAAACGTGTCGCTGATCAAATGTCAAGAGCAGTGCTCTTAGATACTTTATCTAGGCTGTATGAATTGAAAATCCAAGTGCTTTGCTACATGTGTTAATCGATACATATCACTGAATCAAATCATTATGTAATACGTATGCCTTATTCTCCCTGTTCTCCATATGCACACTTCTAGGTGTTATCATTTTAAAATGAATGACATTTATTTGAAAATATGATGAGGGATACGTGCATGACTGTAGTATACGGCTTTGGACTCAGTCATCTGAGTGTGCGTGAACAGAAAAATGTCAAAGCTTCATTTAAAAGTACTCTGAGACATTTCTCTTGTGAGAACCCCTGAATTAGTCAATGCAGGGACCAGGAGCCACATGCAGGATGTGCTTCAAGAGCCCCCGAGAAAGCTGAGCAGAGAGCAGTGCTGACAGCCAGAACTCCTTTGGCACCAATCTATGCAGGGCTCAGAAAGGTCAGGGAAGAGATTGTATGACACGCTGCCAGTCCCAGAAAAATGAACTCAATGGTCAGGAGGTGTCTGTGTTCCTGAACGGCTGTATCAAGCACAAGTGTATGATCAGATTAACAGACCTTTTATGGTCCTAACCAAGCAGATTGCATGTGTGTGTACACTGATTGTCAGCGTGGGCAATTCCTTTGGCTTTCTGGGGCTACTTAAGTGCATGAAGTTAAGCAAAGGTGTGATTGCAGTCTTCACAGGGGTTTTGCAAGGCCTCCGTTCCAAAACTGAGTTAATGCAATCGGGTCCTTGAATCCACATTGAAATCGGATCTTCAACTGCTTCTACATGTTCACACTCTTGTCATACAACTTGTGCAACTGGAGAGGTAAAAGCACCGCTCACACAAGCAAAGTAATGGCCAGATTACACCTGGGAGAGTGAAAGGAACTGAAAAACGTGTTATCATGACAGCACCATCTTCAAATCATCAGCAGCTGAGAATGAAACATTTTCTGAAAAGGTTTATTGTTGGTTTTCCTGGATATTTGCAAAACTGTGTTTGAATCAAACACCGGATCCAATGGTTAACCCAGATTACTGTGTAGCAGGCTGCTGTAATTTCCATCTCTTCCTTTGGTCTCATTCTTGGACTTTGTACATCCATTACATCCAACAGCCCAAACTACAATTAGCACTGATGGTACCTTTTCTGGGTATAGCACTGAGGGTCCTAGGACCAAAATGTGGCAAGGACAGAGCTGAATTTATACTGGTCATGTGAGATCTCAGTTCCCCAGGACAACTTACAAAACACCTGAATTTCAGTGCATGTGCTTTGTAGACATCCTGATAGTCCTTTAAAACTCACCAGTTTAGTACCAAGGACTGAGGGTAAATAGCTTGTATTGAGGAATGGATGGTAAAACTGCTACAGTGCTGCTGCAAACTTTGAAGCAAGGCATCCACCTGACAGGTCCATGGAGAAAAGGTAATTTTTTAAAAAAATTTCTAACATCTTGCCATCAACAGAAATTCATGTATTCAGCCTCTAAAAACACCAGCTTCTCAAACTGGCTTCTTCTCCCATAAGTGCAGAGACAGTAGGAGTAAATAGCTATATTACATGGAAGAAATGTGATAGGCAACAGTGTTTGTATACATATACGTGTGAATACGATGCATATATAATAAATGTATACACTGCATGTGTAAACAGCAGATTTGGAAACACTTAAATGCAGCTAGCATTCTAGTAGAGAGCTACCACGTGTCATTCATGCATGCATTAAACTTCATGTACACACCTTGGCTGTTTACTGAACTGATGCTAGAATAAGTTCCCAGCCTGATTGCTCGGCTTCACAGACCAGGACTGAAACCTTGCTCTGCTCCTTTAGAGTAAGAGATGCCCATGACTCTGCTATTCTTTAAGCAGAATTTGGAATTGACAGTCGTAAAATGTGGTGCTCCTAAAATATTTATGGAAACATTTTACTTCAAGCATTTGGAGGTTGGTCAGGCTTCTGAAAACAAAAACAAAACAAAACAAAACCCTGAAAGAAACTAGTGTGGTTTTCTGTTGTCTTTTATGGCTGCTTTTTTTCCTCTTCTAGCTACAGGAAAGAAAATACCAGGAAATGTTTCTAAACCCCAAGTTTAAACCCCTCACATAGTCCCCAGGACTCTCTTTCCCTGTGGATGAACAGATTTGACTACAGCATGTCTTTTGAAAAGCCATTCTTGAGACTCATCTTGAACATTGATGTCTGCTTCTGTGCTTTAGTCAACAAATGGTGTTCTGAATGCAATGGAAACAGCCTCTTCAAACAGATTTTACAATAGGTTTGGGCAAAGTTTTCCTGAGACCATCTTCTCCTCACACCCCTTTTCTTTTTGCCGTATGAGCAGGGCACATTTTTTTTTGAGGTGGTTAAACTAATTTGTGGAGACGAGACTATAACATGTACACTGGAAGAGCCAGCATTTAACTTTCTGGTGGAAACATTTCTCGTGAAGAACTGGCAATGCTTTGGCAGATTTTTGGGTAGAGGAAGGAGAGGGGGATGGAAGTGAAAAGAAGGTAAAAAGGGGGGGATTTTTTTTTTTTTTAAATACTGCTGTCAGTAAATATGTGATACCCACTAATACTGGTTTCAGACTAGATACCAGTGAAACAACTTGCTGGAGAGAACTTACACCAACTTGTATTTGCTCACTTCTTTCCCTCTTTTAAATGCAGGTATTGAATGAAGGCCTTTGGTTAGAGGTGGCTGTATTCTGGCTGCATTTTTGTGTTCTCTCACAGCACAAGCGTTGATAACTGACGCACATTAACCACAGCCAGCATCACTGAGGTGAGGTGAAGGAGAAGCTTTAACAGCTTTGTTGTCAGACAGAAACCATATGAAATAATGATGGTTTTCCACATATACCCAGCACAATAGCTCAGAATAGATCAGAAATGAGCCTCACTGGCTACTCTTTTACCTGCCAGGACTAGTGCTGACTGCCACGATGCCTTAACACTTCACATTCCCAAGGACACCAAGCCTGTGGCCCCCCAAATTTAAGGTTTTACCGTTGAGTGTGGACATAGGCAGTAACCTGAAAGCAGAAGACACACTGCAAAGTCATACACTATTTATATGGCAGTAACATATCCCGTACCCAGATCCGAGCCATTCCCAGCTAATGCTGGTTTTATAACATGCAGTACCACTCAGGAGCTCTCTGACAGCAGACCCCTGGAAGTGAACTACTGACGTGGGAAGCCACAGGAGGAGAAATCCAGCAGAAACATCTCTTTGCTTTGTAGCTGAAAACAAGAAGCAGCCCTTAAGGGTGCAGCAGTGCGTGGAGCCCAGCGCTGTGCTCTTAGGTGTCTCTTTAGTTACCTTGACTGCAGTGAGCTCTGGATCCAGCCTCAAATGGGCCCATGGGAGAACAAAAACAAGAAAGCATCAACCCCCTACGCAAAATCTGCTGCTAGGGCATGGTATTTTCCAGAGATTTACATTCTACCCTGATTTATCTGAAGCACTTAAAAGTTCTCCTGAAGGAAGAGCTCTCACTCGTGCCAAGTCTCAGATTTCTGCTCCCTGTTTCATCAGCTGTAGAGCTATTCTAAAACACATTTCAACAATTATTTTATAATGGAAACTATATAGTTTTTTCCCCTTCTTCACGTCTTGCTAGGAAACTGATTTATTTTTTTTAAGGCTCAAGCTGACTCTAGGCAGTTTCAGTATTGCTATTGAAGTTCACCACTCTGCAGTTGCCTGAGGTTTTATGTGGTGCACCCTAAAAGCCGTAACAGGTTTTCATTTCAGACTCTCATCCCACGGTGTTCCTCATTATTGTTTCATGAAATACTTTCTCACAACAGTTGCAGAGGGCCAGTAAGTATCACTGCCGTTCACTATCTTTGCAAAGGAGAGCTATCTGTCATGACCAGGAAGCCAATGGCAAAAGCAATGAAACAATCCAGGTACTCCACGCTCTATCTACCAAGCCATAAGAGCAGTGTCCCTTTCCAGCAGGCCCCTCACTCTGTACATGTCACAAAACTGAAAGTTTCAGATAGCCAATAAAACCCCTTTGTCATTTTGCCATGTCCTGCTTGGTTAGGCGTTGGTACAGGTTGCCCAGGGAAGTGGTGGCATCACCGTCCCTGGGGGTGTTCAAGGAAAGGTTGGATGTGGTGCTTAGGGATGTGGTTTAGTGGGTGACATTGGTGGTAGGGGGGTGGTTGGACCAGGTGATCTTGGAGGGCTTTTCCAACCTTAATGATTCTGTGATTCTATGATTCTATTCTACTTCCAAGCAGAGCATGGAATGAGGTAGGCAAACCAATAGCAGTAATCATACATGAACACATAACAAAAGTTTACTACAGCAAATGCAAGGTAGTCTGAAATAATGCTGTGCTTTCGTGGATGTGCTCTGCCAGGAGAGCAGTGCCCAGCAGGAGATGGCACCAGGGTTAGACTTGTGGATTACGCTCCAGTTTCCTTCCACGCGAGCCCTGACGTGGCTCTGTACCTGGAGGGCTGGGGAATCTGGAAGTGAATCATGAACTTTAGGAAATCTGTTTTGTGGCAAGAAGGCATGGACCTCTGCTTGGGGATGGACAGTGAGCCAGCTGAGAGCTTATGGGTTAGACTAGAGAGCTGAACAGAGTGGGTGATGTTGTGGTAGGTGTCTGCTACAGACCACCCGATCATGAAGAAGAGCGCTTCCCACTGGTCGCTGGGGCCTGTGATCCTTGAGGGCAAATCTTACCAGTAGGGACCAAGGCAAAAGGGGTTATCTTGACTTTAGCAAGGCTTTAGACACTGTCTTCAAAAAAGACATGAAGTAAGGGCTAGACAAATGCCCAGTGAGGTGTGCTGCATCGAGGGTTGCATTACGCAGAGCTTCGCCAGCAGGTAAACATAGGTGGTCCTTCTCCTCTGCTTGGCACTGGGGTGTTGTGTCATTCTGGGCTCCCCAGTACAAGACAGGCATGAACATACTGGAGTGAGTCCAGTTATGGAGTGACTGAACAAACTGGAGCAAGTCCATAAATATGATGGACTGGAGGATCTCACGTGTGGGGTGAGACAGAGAGAGCTGGGACTTTTCAGCCTGGAGAAGAGAAGGCTCAGGGGCATCTTGTCAATGTCTATAAATACCTGATGTGAGGAGTAAAAAAGACAGAGACAGTCTTTACAGTGGTGCACAGTGACAGGAAAAGAGGAAATGGGCACAAACTGAAATACAGGAAATTGAACTTAAAAAAAAAAAAAAAACTTTTTTACTGTGAAGATTCTCAAACAACAGAGCAGGTTGCCCAGAAAGGGTGTGGAGTTCCCATCACTGGAGATTTTTAAAGCCAGACTGGACACAGCTGCGAGCAGCCTGCTGTAGCTGACCCTGCTATAACAGGGGAGTTGGACCAGATGATCTCCAGAGGTGCCTTCAAACCTCATCCATGCTGCAGCTCTGTGTTCCTATAGCATTGCTTGAACATGCCTGCTCTGATCCTCAGCTCCTGGCCTGTGGCATGGGCAGCAGAAGAGCAGCCTGCCCCCTCTTCAATGAGGCTAAACTCTCATCAGTTCCAGTCACACCACCCACACTAATGCACAGATATGATGGCTGTGAGCTCAGCGCACAATTTCATCTGCTGCCCTTGTTTAGCGACGGGAGTCTCCATAGTGCCAGAGCAGTAACCCCCTCAAATCACACCAGCCCAAATGCTCAAGAATATGTTAGAGTATTTCTATCTGCTTTGAACTGATGCACGGAAAATGGCTTAATACACTGATAGAAAAAAAAAAAAAGTTATTTATGCTTTTATCAAGCTCTCTTTCATTTGTTGAGATAAGGTGGACTAAATCCAGAGGAACTGCAAGTTTTCTTTTATTAGTGATAAAATCTAAGTTGTGGTTGGAAACATCAAGGGGATTGAATAGGCTTAACAAAGAGACTCCTAAATTCCTCGGGAGATCTGTGAGTGTGGAGTCCAGATCTGTCAGAGCTAGGAAGCGTGTGGCATGTTGCCAGCAGTCAGCTCAGCAGCCTTTGGAGAAGGAAAATCACCTTTTTGTTCAACATCCCTTGGTAGCTTGCCAACCTCCTTGTTACTCACTAAGTCAACTGTCTCTAGAAAATACACTGTCTGGTCTAAGCCGTGAGATTCAAAACACAGCTTAGTAAGTAAGCAGCAAGGAGATGGGAATTACACCATATCAAAACTTTTCAAGGGACAGAGGTGGTTCAGCTCCTTGAGGGCATGATGCCCCAGCTAGTCAATGAGTTTTGCTTGGTAGGGCCACTACCTTGCAGGCACTTGAGTCCTCCTAGTTAAGCAGTCTGACCTCTTCCCTTCTGGAAAGCAATGGGCAGGCAGGGACACAGAGGGGTAGTACAGAGGGAAGGACCAAGGGGAGAAAAGCCAAACAAGGGCAGCAGATGGAAGAGCAGCTGGCAAACAAGTCTGAAGCCATGAAATCCCACCTGTTTTCCAGGCACCTCTGCCCCAGGGGGATTCCTGGAAATCACACGGTGCCTCTGTGGAAGAAGAGGTGGATTTCTGCAATCTGACAGAGGGCCGCTTGCTGCCAGGTTTCATGTTCATGCCCAAAAGTGCAGGGGAAGCTGAGCGCCCACACCCTCCCCCATAATTTCTCTAGAATTTTTCTCAGAGAGGTTGAAGCATCCCGAAGAATTAGCTTCATTGTGACCCTGGGTGTTTCTGTACAGGTGGCTGAAGATTGCTGAAGATATAGGGCTCTGCCAACAAGGTCATTTCAATAAATATAAACAGTCTCCAAATTCAGCAGCAATTAGTACCATTTAAAGAGACATAGGCTAAAATGCTCTTGCACCAGTAACTAGCAATACTGAATTATAATCATAGTGATCACGAGTCTCCTTTCTTTCCCTTCAAAAAAATCCCAAATTTACATTTATTCTATTGGCGTCCATGCCAGTCACTGGAGAAGCTCAACCATGATCACAGGTAACAAAGCCATGTCCAAAGCTAGCCAGAGACCCCGTGGCACACACCACAAGGGGTGGGAGAAGACAGGGATACAAGGGCAGAGGAAAGGATGTTCCCAAACACATTGCTTGCTCTGAAACATTAAATAATTTGCAGTTGCCTTGACCATTTGCAGAGTGCTCTCTATTAAACATTCATCATTTGCTATCCCATTAATCACAGCAAGTGAATCAGTAAATAGCTGTGATGAATTTAAGATATGTGTCAGCAAACACTGATAATTTTTTTTCTAAACAAAATTCTGTCTAGCTCTAGAGGAAACTCTCCAAAAAAAAAAAAAAAGTCTGCATGCTCACACATCTCAGCAAAATGTGCACGAGAATCCAGGGCTTGGCTGGTTCTCCTGCGTCTGGGAATTCAGTGATTTGCGATGCTTCACTTTTTTAATTTCAAGTAGCAATGTGAGTTTGCTTGTTCTGCAGCGCAGAGTGTATTGGCGGTGTCATTTCCCTTGAATAGCCTTTTCGCCTGAAATGCACCTCGTGTTCCCTTCAGCATGACAAATAACACACTTCATATCCCCCTGGAGCCTGGAAAATCTGAGATGAGATTGGCAGTGCAATATAAAAAGAGATACCCTCAAAAAGGAGGAAACAGAGGCAAAAACATTTGGCCTGGGTGGAAATAATCACTGGCACTTCCAGCTGCAAACAGTCCTCTGATTTCAAGCTGCATTTCAGTGTGAAATGGCTTTCCCTCACCACATTTGTGCAGCACCTAGCACAGTTGCACCCTCGTCTTGACTGTGGGTTTCTGGCACTGCAAAAAAACAGACACTGAGCTTATAAAGAAATACACAACCGCATGCCTTCTTGCTTGAGATATCCACTGACGTCAACAGAACATGCCCTCATCAAAAAAATAAATCCAGCCATGGGTCTTTGTACAGCTTCAACTTTGAACATCACAGAATAATGCTATGTCCAGAGAAAAAAAACTTTCTCAACCAATCCTGCATTTCAGAGCCAGGCAAGTTGGGAGTTTCTTTTTAAAAGATAAAACACGCAGGTGGTCTACCATTTGCTGTGGGTACATAAAAGGAGTATTACACAGATATCTAAGGAGAAATGGATGGATCTGGCAGATGGCATCACGCTCAGGGTTAGCCAAATCCCCTATCAGGCACAGGAGCCCATATGGCCAAGCAGAAATGCTTTCTGCCACAAACCCTTTGCATGCCTTTGTGGCATTTCTGTGCTGGGAGTGGAAGCATGTCAGCTCACAGTCTCGCTGTGATAAAACAAAAAGACACATTTTGGCCAAGCATGTTCATTCTCAGGACCTCCTCAGCCCTGAAACTTTCCTCCCCTCATCTTAGTCTCTGCTTAGTTTGAGTGCTAATCATGGCTCCTGCAGAGCATAGAAGGTGGTTATCAGTGGTTTTGAAAGCCACATTTGCAAAAAGGGAGAAACCCTGCTCCTGACAGGTTTCTGCCTATGCAGAAAATCAGCAAGGTGTCTCTGAGAAGCTGGGAGAGTGCTGACCATCTGGATACAGCTGCCAAAGGGAGCCAGCAAAAGTGACCAGTGCTGATGGTTGTGCTTTGCAAAAAGCTCAACACTTCTCCTTGGTCGTGACACTGGTGGTGCCTCTGATAATTTTCAGCTTGTGGGATTTAACGTATATACATATATATGTTAAATATATATATAAACATATATATATGTTAAATCCCACAAGCATATATATATATGTTAAATATATATATAAAAACTTACATTCACAAACAGTCATGGTGTCCATATCTTGCAGTTGTCTCCTACCCGCTGCTTTTCACACTCAGCCCAAGTTGCCACATGCTTGTCTCTGCAAGCTTGCAGGTAGGCAGGGAAATCTGGATTGGGGGCCACTGCAGAGACACGGTGACCTTCCAGTGCCATGTCCCCTGTGCTCTGGCCACAATTAGCCCAACAGTGAGATAAGGTTGGGGGAAATTTTAGTGAGAGACCCCACACTTGCCACTGTGTCCCCAGGCTGCCCCTGCCTGGTGCATTTAGTATGTGACCTGCACATGCAGAGACCGTGCAAAAGGGCTGGATGGCAGGAGGAGGAAGGGGAGAAAGAAAAGTCAAACATGGGAGAAAAAAGTGAGGCAGGGCAGGGAGGTAAGAAGCATGTTTTGGTTTAAAGATAAGGGGAGGAAGCACCATAAAATTTTGATGGGGAGAGAGGATGAATTAGTAATTATTTTCAATTTCTATCCCCTTTTTGCCTTTCCTGAGACCTGACATTGCCTCCTTACCATCTTGTTCTGCTCCAGCCTCACTTGCAAACATCCTCAACACCTTGCAAAAGCTGCACTGGCTTTCATTTTCTCCTCCTCTTGTCCCAGCCTTCCCTCCAGCTTATGCTGTGCTGCAGCCTGCACAGCTGGGCACGGGGGCTACTGCCCACTGCTCACACCAGCTCATTTTGAGCCCATCCAGACTCGTCTGTGGGACACCTTAGGCTTTAGTCTCCAGCAATAAGCCAAACAGGGCCAGAACCTAGGCCTCAGCACCAGCTTGTGATGAGCAAATAAATCAACAGAAAGGTCCTCAGCACTGGTGAGCCCAGGCCACCAGCACCATGCCCAGCCAAAGTCAGAGCTGGCATGAGCTGGGGGCTGTTCCTTGCAGGGTGTTTGGATGCAGCCATCTGCTTTGGGAATAAGAAGGTTTGGCTATATGAACACCAGCCAAAACATTCCAGGGCATCTGGGACAGAGCAGATTTTTATTTCCTAGCAAAAACAGCCTCATCATCAGGCAAGTCTTCAGTGTGGCCTTTCTTTTCTTACTTTCTTCTTGTGGCCTTTCTTTTTCTCCAGTAGAGGGGGGACAATCACCTCCCTCGCCCTGCTAGCCATGCTGCTTTTCATGCAGCCCAGGAAATGGCTGGCTTTCCGGGCTGCAAGCGCACATTGCTGGCTCAAGTTGAGCTTCTCATCCACGAATACCACCAGGTCCTTCTCTCCATGACTGCTCTCAATCCATTCTCCACCCAGCCTGTGTTTGTGCTTGGGATTGCCCCGGCCCAGCTGCAGGACCTTGCCCTTGGCCTTGTTGAACCTCATGAGGTTCGCACAGTCCCCACCTCTCAGGCCTGTCCAGGTCCCTCTGGATGGCATCCCTTCCCTCCTGTGTGTCGGCTGCACCACATGGCTTCATGTCATTGGCAAACTTGATGAGGGTGCACTCAATCCCACTGCCCATGTCAAAGACAAAGATGTTACACAGAACCAGTCCCAACACCAGTCCCTGAGGAGTGCCACTTGTCACTCCAGCTCTTTGAGTGCAACCATCCAGCCAATTCCTTACCCACTGAATGGTCCATCCATCAAATTCATGCCTCACTAATTTAGAGACAAGGATGTCGTGCAGGAAAGTGTCAAAGGCTTTGCACAAGCCCAGGTAGATGACATTAGTTGCTATTCTTTTACCACCAATGCCGTAACTCCATCATAGAAGGCCACCAGATTTGCCCTTAGTGAAGCCACATTGGCTGTCAACCAATCTAGCACAGTTTCCAGAAGGATCTGCTCCATGATCTTGCTGGGTACAGAGGTGAGACTGACTGGCCTGTAGTTCTCTGGGTCTTTTTTCCTGTTTTAAAAATGGGGATTATGTTTCCGCTTTTCCAGTCGCTGGAAACTTCACCAGACTGCCACGACTTCTCAAATATGATGGACAGTGGCTTAGCAACTTCAGAGTCTAAATGCACTTCCCAAAACAAGACTAGTAACTGTTGCATCTCCAGGTTTCATATTCAGGATTTTATTACTCTGGAATAAGCACCTCCCATATCAAGGAAGAGAACTATGCATCTCTATAATTCCTAGCAATAACTTTGCTCTCATTATCAGTCAACCCACCACTGCTGCTCACCTCAGTTTTTGCCTCTCTTCCCTCCTTGTACCCAGTCTCAAGGGTCAGTCTGTCAGGTTCTGGCAGACCATAGCAGATCCTGACTGCCAGACATGTCAGGATTCAGTCTAACTTTATGGTATAGGTCACTGAGACAGGAAAATGCTGAATGGAAAGTTCATGAAGTCTCTGAGAGAGTGGGCCTTGAAAGGGCACCACTGAGGACATGGACTGGAAGCCAGCTGGGTTCCTGCTGGCGTGCTGAGCTCAGCACGGGGCATCTTGAATATCAGGAAGCACTCAGAAACTCACAGGGGCTACACCGTATGCCTGGGCTTTAAGAGGAATCCCAGCATGGAAGTGGGATTAAATTATGATAAAGTTGACTTTTTTTTTTCTTTCTCCACATATCACCTGGGAGTGAATTTTCATTCTCACTTAAAAGTTGTCTGCCTCCATGTAGATAGTGCTGGAAACCTAATATTAGAGTACAGATGGGAAAATCCCTGTTTGTATAATATTTATTCTGGAACAATAAGCTTGTATTTGCCACTATCAGCACAGTCCGCTGTGTCTGAACAGCACTGCAAAGCAGGGGATACTTTTACTCCCCAAATCCTTCTTATCCCATGCTCCCGTTGGAACATGCAGCAGCCTCACCACCTCAGCGTGTTTTCATGGAGGCTGCTGCGAAGGGTGAGGTGGCGAAGGCTTCTTGTGACCAGGTCGCCCATGGACACAGGGTTCAGTCAGCATGGGCATGGCTCTGCCAGCCAGAAGGGCATGTGCAGAAGGAGGATGGCTGCTCACACCCCGCTGTTGCCTTGCTGATGGGAGGAGCGGCGTTAGCTGGAGGATTGTGTATCTGGGAGGGTCAGGAAAACAGCCTGCAGCCTGCACTTGTGCAAGGCTGCGCGTTAAAAAGAAACGCCCCCGATTTACAGCTGGCAGTCTGACAAATGGCCACAAAGTGCCAGGGAACCACTGTGGTGCCTGGCTGCTCCACTGTGCCCTCCCTTGGAGCTGCCTGGCTCCAAGCCCTCCCTTGAGCTGGCCGCCCTCGGGCAGGTCAGCCCACGCTGAGCCCCATCTCACCTGTGTCCATTGACCACAAGCTCATCTCAGCATGACACTGCCACCAGCATTTCTGAGCCACTGAGGCATAGGTTGGCCTGGACTCCTGTTTGGTTGTAAGCACAAGAAAGGGAGAGGGTACTGTTATATTTGGAAAAAAAATGTAGAAAATTGGTTTCATTCACACCATTTCATTGTTTTAGATCTAGTTTGGTTCCAGGAGCTTGTCACCCCTCAGCAGGGATGGCCCTGTGACAGAAACAAAGTCTCTTTGTTTGCTCCAGGTCCCTGGGCCCCTCTGGGAGCAGTCTCCCACTGAACTGTCTCAAATGCTTTTTCCTGCAGTAAGATTTGAGGTTGTTCCATTTCATCCCACTTCCTTGGGGAGTCATCCTGCATAAAAAGGCTGTAGCTCTTTTCCCTGACAGGTCCTTAAGATATATTGTAACTGTATTTCATATGGATGTAAAGAGGCTGGCAGCATTAAATTCAGATGGAGCCATTCATCACAAGAGGTTAGCAAGGATGAGTATAATTTAATAACATGACGAAATTCTTGTTCTGTTTTTGCTGGAACCCCAAAGCTGTAGGGAAGAACATTCCAGGCCTGGGATCCAGACCTTGTCACTTTTGAGTCACAGCGGGCACAGTCCTGGGGGCATTGCTGGAGGGAAAGACTGACATAAGATATGACAGTTTTGGGGGTAGCTACTATTTTCTGAAATTTTTGCATCTATTTTATTTTCTGTTGATCAGGAAAGCTCCGAGTGGAAACCAGATGGTACTAATTTGCTCAGGGTTATTGCTGGTCAAAATTAAACAGTGTTGTGCTACATTCCCACAGACAGCTATTAAAATGGAAATGATTATTATTTATTCATTGGTATTTCAGTGGTGTTCAGTTCAGAGTGAAGCCTGTCTCAGCTGGGCAGTATTCACAAATATACATAGGCAGAGTTACAGTTCTTTGTCCCAAGAAACCTAAACCTGAAGTGAAAGCCCCAGATGCAGAGTGCCTTGACCTCAGGCTGTTATCAAATACTTCTCTCTACTATTTCAAAACCCATTTCTCAGTAATATGGTTTCCTTTTTTTCCTCCTCAACTTGAGAATAAGACTAGATGCCATATTACAGCAACTGCTAGCTGGGGTGACTGTGAAGACATGTTTCAGTGAACTGCTTAGGCTGTTTCAGCTCTGCTGCAAAGGGTTGTTGATATTGGTTGCTTTTCCCTATCAAAACACCCTCTGCCACATTCTGAGCTAGCCTAGGCCTCCTGCACCCATCTGACAGCTGCTTCAATTGGTAAAACACAGGCAAAACTGCCTGTGGATGCTCTCCTGGAGATTTGTCCCTGGGACAGCTTTTTTCTTCTTGCTGAAGAAAAGAGAGACTGCATGATGCAGTGCTTGTAACAGAAACATTTTCCTGAAGCAGTTCTTGACAAATCCACTAGCTTTCTTAAAGTCTGTATTTAAATAGTGGTCTAGCACTAGTGCACACCGTGGTCGGAGGACCTCAGCAGCTGGGTGTCCTACTTGGCAGGTCTGGGGCAGGCTGGCACAATTCTTGGGGACGGGGGAAAACAGCACTTCAGAAAGACAAAGTGTCTCCAGGGACCTGGAGAGCAGAGGAAAACAGAGCCACCATTCAATCCCCATTTACCTTTGCACAAGAAATCAGCCCAGTTTAATCCCAATAGGTCTGTGAGGCCACCTTATTTCCCCTGTTAGCCTGAACTGCTTTGATGAACGTACCTGTTGTGTTCCAGAACATGATAGCATGCAAATAGTGAAATCCACTGATGGCAAATATCAAAACGAAGAAAAGTTTAAAGTTAGTGTTACTGTTATCCTAATAGTTTACACCCAATTAACCCATTATAAACTGGTCTTTTACGTTACAATTGCAAGGTAGCTGGGTGTCAGGGCTGTGGTTCTCTGTACACCCAGTGCACCTGTCATCAGTTCCCTGGGTGGCCCAGGAACTCCACAGCTTGCCTTCAGAACAGCTCAGTGTGATGGTTTTACCCAGCAGGGCAGCTGAACTCCACCACAACCATTCTCTCACTCCTCCTCCTCATAGAAAAAGGGGGAGAAAATACAATGAAAAGGTCTCAGGAGCTGAGATAAGGACAGGGAGATCACTCACCAGTTACCATCACAAGCAAAACAGACTCAGCATAGGGAGATCAATATAATTTATTGCCTTTCACTAGCAGACTAGAACAGTGAGGAACTAAAAGCAAATAGAAAACATCTTCCTCCCCACCCACTCTATTCTATGTCCTCCCCCCAAGCAGCAAAGGGGAACAAGGAATGGGGGCTGCGGTCAGTCCCTAACGCTTCATCTCCACTGCTCCTTCTCGGTCACTCTCTGCCCTGCTCCATGTGGGGTCCCACAGGCAGCAGCTCTTCAACAACTGCTCCCACATGGCTCCGTACCACGGGGTCCATCCCCCAGGAGCAAACTGCTCCAGCACGGGTCCCCCACGGCTGGCAGCTCCCCCCAGGCCCCCTGCTCCTGCGTGGGCTCCTCTCCACGGGCTGCAGCTCCGGCCCGGGGCCTGCTCCTGCGGGGGCTCTCCATGGGCCGCAGCCTCCTCCAGGCCACATCCACCTGCTCCACCGGGGGCTCCTCCACGGGCTGCAGCGTGGAGATCTGCTCCATGTGGGACCCACGGACTGCAGGGGGACAGCCTGCTCCACCAGGGGCCTCTCCACAGGCCACAGGGGAACTGCTGCTGCGTGCATGGAGCACCTCTTGCCCTCCTGCTGCACTGACCTTGGGGGCTGCTGGGGTGGTTCTTACTCCTCTCTCCCAGCTGTTGTTGCACAAGAGTTTTCTTCCCCTTTCTTAAATCTGCTCTCACAGAGACACAACCAACATTGCTCACTGGCTCAGCTCTGGCCAGTGACAGGTGCCTTCTGGAGCTTGCTGGAACTGGCTCTGATCTAACTTGGGGCAGCTTCTGGGCCCTTCTCACAAAGGCCACCCCCGCTACCAAAATCTTGCCATGTAAACCCAATACAATCAGATATTAGGGCTGCTTTGAGACAACAGTCTTCCTTGAAAGTAGGTCTGAACTCCTCGCTACCTCCATAATTAAGTACTTGACTCATAGGAGTTCTATGCATGGGAATTTTGGTCATTTCTACAGATTCTCCCAGATTGCTCCGGCTGCACCTCATCTCCTTTGTATGCCTAAAAGTGCACGTGTTGATTATCATCCTGGGTGGAGTGTCCTTGAGCTTCTCACACAGTTCTGCTGCTTCTGCACTTGCAAAAGTGATCAAGCTGTACATAGATAAGACATTTGCAAATAGTACGAACTGTTCCTGCAGATGCAGAAATAGTCATGTCGGACAGGCTCTTGTACATGGTTAAGAAATTTAAAACATGTTTTGTATGTAGCTGTCATGGACAAAACAGTCTGTAGTTGGGAAATTTTACTTGAATGAATGTATTGCCAGGCCACACCAATTTCTGATCACTGATTTGCAAAGTGAGGGAAAGAACACAATTGGACAGACACTTTCATGAATCTCTGTCCTTCCCAGCCTCAAATTCCCTTATTTCTGCCACAGTTATAACCTATGGCCAAGTGGTGGGTGGCATAGGAAGTTGAAGTAGTGTCTATAATGTTTTTCTGCTGCCCTGTGTGTAACAGTTTCTGCCACACCACACCTAATGATTCCTGACAATCTTAGTGAAATGATTTCTGCCACGCTGCACAGGCTTCTGCTGCTCTGTCCCTTAGAGTCCCTCCTCTGGAGCGAGTCTCCCATGGGTCACAGTCCTTCAAGCATGTCCTTGCCCCAGTGTGGGTCACCCATGGGCTGCAGACCCTTGGAGATGGACATGCCTTTGGGTGGAGTTTCCCCCTCTCCAGCCTCCTGTAGCTGCCAGTTTCTTTCTCACATATGTTTGGATAGGGGGATCCAGTGCTCCTCTGGATGGGATTTTGGCACATGACGGCATAGTTTGGGTACACAGTGTGTTTTTTCACCATATTCTTTTAATTTATTTCTGGGCAGGCTGGAACCACCCACACATGGAAGGTCATAACCTCACCACTGCAAATGGCTGCTGCTTTCAGATGGCAACATCTGCTCACTGCAGATAACAGCAGTGCAGTATGCATTGTCATGCAGGACACAGGGTGGCTTGCAACCGAGAACTTGCATAACCCTTGTAGTTGGGAATCCTGTTGACACTGGACAGTGACTACCTGCTATGAGAGATATGGCTCCCCTTGTGAGAGTTACCGTATGATAAGATGGGGGAAAAGAGGCTTTCTTTTAAACACTCTGCCATTGAGTGTCTCTGCAACATTGGGATGCATGAGAAATGGTTATTAAAATACCTTCATAGCACTCTCTTTGAAAGATGCAGAGCTCAGTATATCCCCAGAAGTATGAACATGAGAGTTAACTCTGCCTATCAGCAGTTGGTTCACTTAAATTAGAAAATGCAATAACTGTCTTAGAAGTAGAGCCAAACATTATCAGAGCTGATTTTTTTTTGTTTATGCTGCCAAGTGAAGGCAATTTGAAAAGCAGCTGTCTGTCCATCCCTTGGAAAGCATTGCAAAGGGGGAAACCTGGCAGCCAGGTGTCTGCCAAGTACTGTTCCGACTTTAGGGTGAATTCCAGCCCTATAATTGTGCTATCTCTGTGTATACGTGTACACGCTCTGTGTACACGCACTCTGTGTGTGTATAAGGGGGAATCTGCTGAGATTGCAGAGTGGAAGTCAAAGCCCTACCCACAGCCAGCCTGCACACAGCCACCATCCTCTGTGCTCTTTAAATAGAGATCTGGGACCACTGAGGCTTACATAAAGTGTCTCAAACAATTCGTCTGTGCAGTTACACTCTGAGCTGGGAAAATAGTCTCCTGCACATCACATAAGAGCTATGCAGGCCAGCTCCAGCTGTGCCTGTTTGGGGAAGGGATTAAAGAAAGGTTTAAGCACATGGGGACAGCCTGCAGAAGTGCTGCATTTGGTTGGACTCCATCCTTGTTGCTTCTTCTGACTTACTCTGGATTTTCAGTTTTCGTTGCTTTTAGCACCAACACTGCTGTATCTGAAGGTGCAATGATTGCTGTAATTCAATCACTTCAAAAAATGCTATGATCTAAATAATTTCTGACAGCTGTATTTGTACTTATCTAAATTTATAAAGAACGATGTAGACTCTGGTAGTGGTTATAAATCCCCCAATGCCCTCAGATGTTACAGTCTATGATTAGTGCACTGTGAAATCTAAAGATTCTTTTCAGAATATGCTTTTAAATGAAAAAAGCCGTGGCAGCTTCTCGGGGAATGCTGTTTGCAGTGGCCAGGCACTTAATTTTAATGCTGATCCCTAATCCTACTTCCAGTAATTCAAAAGTGGAAATAAAATTGTACTATTACACAATTACAAAGGCAGTTAATTCTGCTGTCAGCAGATGTGGTGGCTAAAGATCCCCTTAATCACAGACACATGATGTCTGAATGATAGAACCCTGGATGAGAGGATAAATACCAATGTGAAAGTGAAACATTAGCAAACATTTCACGTAAAATGGAAGTTACGTATTGTACAAGAATGTCTGAGTCACAGATACATTATATTGTAATATCAGATGTTGCAGGCTGTGAAAATGACACTGTTGGTATAGGAAGAAACTCCTTCTGGACCCAGCAGGCAGATATAACACACATAGATCAGCTAACCTGCAACAAGCTGCGTGTGTTGACTATTATGACAATAGTATTTTAATTGAATTCCTATGTGTAATTTATCTCAGGAATACATAGGTGAATAAACGGTTTTGTATATGTGTGTCACTATTTCGAGAGTGTTGCAAACTTCTACAATCATACAATAAAGATTTCTCAGAGGGACTCACAAGTTAGTGGTGTTTACCCCAGGGTAATTACTGTCACTCCATATGTTCCTTTCATCTGTCAGATACAGTAAATCGGGACAAGGTCTGCCAATGATGAATTCCTGCTTTCACAAATTCCTTTAAAGATGCTCAAACTTCAACTGTTCTGAGACACCAGATGAAAGTAGCTTCAGCTATTAGACAGCTGCGTTTTGCTGCATATATTCTCCCAAGACCAAGAGAATGGAGATTCCTTGAGGACATGTGAAGGTGATCGCTGACAACATCTTCTCAGCTGGCAGTACTTCAGCACATAATAAGTAGCTGGAATAAATCCAGCTATTTTGGGGGAGTTGTATAAAGACTAATCTAATTCAGAATTCCTGTGCAAATGTTAATAGGTAAAATGACTTAAGATCATTTTAAATCCAGTCTGTCTTCCTCCCTCCTTCTGCACTCTCTTTTATTTTTTTCCTAAAGGTTGTTTTTTTTTTTCTTTCTTGGCTTTAAAGTCCTCAATCACACTTTCATTGTACGTAATTACATATGGAAAAATCTGGAAACCGGAGGGTTGTTTAAATTCAGTGTATGTGTATGGGCTATGCTGAAGTCCATGTGAGTTACTATATTCCTCCTAAAAGCATTGGAAACGGCAAAGGACAGTATGTTTCTGCAACTTGTGAAAGGCTGCAGCTGTCTATTTAATTAGTCTGAGATGGCATTTTTTCTGGAGTCGGTTGAGTTAAGAAGTTGTAAGCTGTGGACTGCTAGCTGTCTAGGCTGGCATGCAATAGCTTCAACGTATTTGAACCTCC
This sequence comes from Cygnus atratus, assembly GCF_013377495.2. Taxonomy (NCBI): domain Eukaryota; kingdom Metazoa; phylum Chordata; class Aves; order Anseriformes; family Anatidae; genus Cygnus; species Cygnus atratus. Next base: position 14,695,815 of record NC_066362.1, on the reverse strand, counting down.
GCATTCACAGAGGAAGATAAGAATTTTCAAGGCTGCATATGAGCAATATCCTCTTATAAAAGAATATTTAAAACTGTGCAGTTGGAGACCTTATATTCATCATCAACAAAGCATAATTTTCTATAAGAGACTGAGTGTCCAAACTTACCTAGATATTTCTCTGTTCAGCACTTGACGAGTAAAAAAAAAAAAAAACATGTACAGCTTGGTCATACCCCTGTTACAAGGCATGTGCTGGAAAAGACCTGGCTCAGATTTTGCTTGTTGCGTAATTTCACCATTACAGTTATCCGTAGTTCAAAGCAGGTTCCAGGCAATGTCAGATGTCTCGGTGTTACGGAAAAAAAATGTTCATCTACACGTACGTTTCTCTCTGGGTGTGTCTGCAGAATGCATTTACTGTATGTTCTGGAGTGAACTCCTGGGCCAAAACTGCTGCTGTCAAATTGTTATATCTCACTGGCAGCTAGGATCAGGCCACGGAGTGGCAATACTCTTTTAACACATTCAGCTCAGCAGATGTCTGTGCTTCAGATCACAGAGAGAGGAGTTGGACAAGCATAAGAAAAGGGAGGGAGCAGAAGAGTTAGTTCATGCACAGTATGTTAAGGATACAATAGGAAATGCCGTTCTCTGCTGAGACTTTATAAGCAACTCTAATTAGTGAGTGAATTGAGCACCTCTTGCTGGTTCAGGTAGTCCTCTAGGAAAGCAGATTCAATGGCTTTGAATACAGAGAGAAAGCTCTTTCCATGCTTGCTGAACACTTTAACCAACCCTTACTGGCAGTCAAGCAGGGATTTGGCTTGTACAAAGACGGGACCATCTTTGAGGATTAGAAGTGGTACAGAGAGACAGAATTCACCTGACGAGCTGGGGCAACAGCATCTTTGTCAAAAGGCTGGACATGCTTGTAAGAACCAAAAAGATTAGGAAATGGAGGTTATGACCCACAGTTAAGTGAGGAAACAGAGGTTAGCAGTAGGAAGCAAATGATGCAAGCAGGTGGGAATCAGAGAGATGTCAGGAATGATAAGACCGGGGAAAAGGACACATACCCCAAGTGTATGAACACAACCTGAAAAATAAGCATGAAGACCTAGAGCACTACATGTAGAACTGCAACATCATTGGAACAACTGAGATGTGGTGGGACAGCTTGCATAACAACAGTGATGGGAGGGATGGATAGAAGCTCCTCAGGAATGAAAAGAGGGAAGAGGATGAGAGAGTTTTGTCCTAGACGTGAAGAGAAAGCTTGGATGTATGGAACTCTTCTATGGGGTAGATGACATGTCGGTTGAGAGCTTGTGGGTTAGGATCAGAAGACAGGCCAGTAAAGGTGACATTGTGGTCAGACTTCGTAACAGACCACACAATCAAGGTGAGAAAGTGGATGAAATCTTTTTCTAACAATTCATGGAAGTCTCTGGATCACAGAGGTCTTGGTTCTTCTAAGGGGTTTCAGCCTGACGCCTGCTGGAAGGGCCACAAGGTGGGATGTAAGCAATACAGATTTCTGGAGGATGTGAGGAATAATTTCTTTATACAGGAACTGAATGGGCCAACCAGGAGTGACATACAGCTGGATGTGATATTCACAAAGAAGAAAGAACTGCTTGTGGATGTGATTATGAGTGGCAGTCTTGGCTGCAGTGACAATGAAAATAACAGGGTTTGAGATCCTAAGGGGATAAGGAAGGCAAAAAGGACAGTGTAGACCCCGTGTTTTAGCAGAGCAAACTTCAGCTTTACCAGACAACAGGCAGGTGGGATCCCATGGAAGACAGTTAGGAAGTAGCTCAGGAAAGCTGCCAAGGCCCTTAGTACAACATCCTCCAAGTACAAGTGCCATATACAGGATGTCAAGTAGCTCTGTCAGGAGACTGGGTGGTGTAAATAGGGAACTAATGACTAAGTCCCAGTGCAATCAAATAGCATACAGGAAGTGGAAGTAGAGATAGGCACCAAATGAGGAATTTAGAAGGCACAGAGAGATGGGGTTAGGAAAGTCAAAGTTAAAGTAGAGTTGAATCTTGCCAGAGATGTGAAGGGTAACAAGTACTTCTACTACTACATCAGTAGTTGAAGGCTGAACAAGGAATATATGGAACCATTGCTGAATGAGGTAGGCTATTTAGTGAGAGTGCACACAGATAAAGCTGAGGTATGTAGTGCCTTCTTTGCCTCATCCTTTGTTAACAAGGTCTTTTGGGCATCTGGACTGAAAGGCCAGGTTCAAGGAGGAGAAGAAGACCGGCCTGGCTGAACAGAGAGTTGTGGCTTGAGCTTAGGAGAAAAATGAGAGTTTATAATCTTTGGAAAAGAGGGCGGGCCACTCAGGAGGACTATAAGGATGTTGCGAGGCTGTGCAGGGACAAAATTAGAAAGGCCAAAGCTCATCTGGAGCTCAATCTGGCTACTGCCATTAAAGATAACAAAAAATGTTTTTATAAATACATCAACACAAAAAGGAGGACTAAGGAGAATCTCAATCCTTTACTGGATGCGGGGGGAAACTTAGTTACAAGAGATGAGGAAAAGGCTGAGGTACTTAATGCCTTCTTTGCCTCAGTCTTTAGCGGCAAAACCAGTTGTTCTCTGGATACCCAGTACCCTGAGCTGGTGGAAGGGGATGGGGAGCAGAATGTGGCCCTCATAATCCACGAGGAAATGGTTGGCGACCTGCTACAGCACTTGGATGTACGCAAGTCGATGGGGCCGGATGGGATCCACCCAAGGGTATGAGAGAACTGGCGGAGGAGCTGGCCAAGGCGCTTTCCATCATTTATCGGCAGTCCTGGCTATCAGGGGAGGTCCCAGTCGACTGGCGGCTAGCAAATGTGACGCCCATTTACAAGAAGGGCCGGAAGGTAGACCCGGGGAACTATAGGCCTGTTAGTTTGACCTCAGTGCCAGGGAAGCTCATGGAGCAGATTATCTTGAGTGTCATCATGCGGCACTTACAGGGCAACCAGGCGATCAGGCCCAGTCAGCATGGGTTTATGAAAGGCAGGTCCTGCTTGATGAACCTGATCTCCTTCTATGACAAAGTGACACGCTTAGTGGATAAGGGAAAGACTGTGGATGTGGTCTACCTTGATTTCAGTGAGGCTTTTGACACCATTTCCCACAGCATTCTCCTCAAGAAACTGGCTGCTCATGGCTTGGACTGGCGTACGCTTTGTTGGGTTAGAAACTGGCTGGATAGCCGGGCCCAAAGAGTAGTGGTGAATGGAGCCAAATCCAGTTGGAGGCTGGTCACTAGTGGCATCCCCCAGGGCTCAGCACTGGGGCCAGTCCTCTTTAATATCTTTATCGATGTTCTGGATGAGGGGATCGAGTGCACCCTCAGTAAGTTTGCAGATGACACCAAGTTAGGTGCATGTGTCGATCTGCTCGAGGGTAGGAAGGCTCTGCAGGAGGATCTGGATAGGCTGGACCGATGGGCTGAGGCCAACTGTATGAAGTTCAACAAGGCCAGGTGCTGGGTCCTGCACCTGGGGCACAACAACCCCAAGCAGAGCTACAGGCTGGGAGATGAGTGGTTGGAAAGCTGCCTGGCAGAGAAGGACCTGGGAGTATTGGTTGATAGTTGGCTGAATATGAGCCAGCAGTGTGCTCAGGTGGCCAAGAAGGCCAACAGCATCCTGGCTTGTATAAGAAACAGTGTGGCCTGCAGGTCTATGGAAGTGATTGTCCCCCTGTACTCGGCTCTGATGAAGCCGCACCTCGAGTACCGTGTTCAGTTTTGGGCCCCTCACTACAAGAAGGACATGGAGGTCCTCAAGAAAGTCCAGAGAAGGGCAACGAAGCTGGTGAGGGGTCTGGAGAACAAGTCTTATGAGGAGCGGCTGAGGGAGCTGGGATTGTTCAGCCTGGAGAAGAGGAGGCTCAGGGGCGACCTTATCGCTCTCTATAGGTACCTTAAAGGAGGCTGTAGCGAGGTGGGGGTTGGTCTATTCTCCCATGTGCCTGGTGACAGGACGAGGGGGAATGGGCTAAAGTTGCGCCAGGGGAGGTTTAGGTTGGATATTAGGAAAAACTTCTTTACCAAAAGGGTTGTTAGGCATTGGAATGGGCTGCCCAGGGAAGTGATTGAGTCACCATCCCTGGAGGTCTTTAAAAGACGTTTAGATGTTGAACTTAGTGATATGGTTTAGCGAAGGACTTGTTAGTGTTAGGTCAGAGGTTGGACTAGGTGATCTTGGAGGTCTCTTCCAACCTAGATGATTCTGTGATTCTGTGAAGATCTATCAGCAGTCGATGAAGGACAAGTCAGGGATGATTTGTAAGAATTCAACCCATCCAAGTGCATGGGACCAGACAGGCTGCACCCATTAGTGCTGAGAGAACTTGGCAATATTGTAGTGAGGCCCCTTTGTCATTTTTGAAGGTTGAGTAGATTGGGAAAGGTCCCCAATACATATAGGGAAGGAAATGTTTCACCTATTTTCAAAAAAGGCATGGTCAGCATCACTGTAAGTTACAGGATAAGACAATTTGGAGTCAGTTTATGGGTACATGAAGGAGAAGATGGTGATTTGGAACAGTTAGCATGATTTTTAGAAAGGGAAAATCATGCCTAACCAATCTGATTGTCGTCTGTGATAAAATGACTGGATTTATGGGGGGGGGGAGAGAAATGGATGCAACTCACTTTCACTTTAGCAAGGTTTTTGACATGCTGTCAATTTGACATCAAATTGACAGGTAAGGAGAGGGAACTGGTCAGTATCCTCAAGGGCATGGCAGTCATTCAGAGGGACCTGGTCAGCCTTGAGGAATGGACCATGGGAATTTTCCAAGAATCCACGAGGACACATGCAAAGTTCTGCACCTGCAACAGAAGAACCCCATGCAACTATACAGGTTGGACACTGGCTGGAGAGCAACTTCACTTAAAAAGACCCGGAGGTCTTGGCAGATTGCAAGCTGAACATAAGCCAGTGGTGTGGCCTGGCAGCAAAGGCTGGCAGCCTCCTGGAGTGTATGAATAGGAGCAGTGCAAGTAGATTGAGCCAAGTGATTATCTCTCTTGGCATTCATTAGACTGCATCTGAAATACCGCATCTGCCCTCCAATACAAGAGAGATGTTGATCAACTGGAATAAGATGAGTGGAGGTTCAGAACAATCAAGGGGCTGCAGCAGATTCTCCAGGAAGAGATGCTGGGCCTCTGTAGCCCGGAGAAGAGAAGGCTCTAAGTGATCCAAGGCAGAAGAGCAAAAGATAATGGGCATAAATTGAAATAATAGAGCTTCAGACTGGATATGAGAAAAAAAAAATCATCATGAATTTTCAAAGTCAAGCAATAGAACAGATTGTCCAGAGAAGTTGTAGAGTCTCCATTCTTGGAGGATTTCAAGACCCAACTGGATAAAGCCCTGAGCAACATGGTCCAATCTCAAAGATGACTCTGAGACCTCTTAATGTCCCTTATAACCTGAATTTTCTGTAATTTTATGCACTTCATGGAGAGCTCATTGCTGTTGGAGCTTGCCTCTGTGCCCCATTCTCAGTGGGCTTAGATGTGACACAACATGGATTCAGGTAGGGACTGGAAGAAGTTCTAATGGCTTTTAGTGGAAGACACCTCCAACATACACTGGCCTTACAATTGTTTGTGCATGCTGGGGATGGTCAGTGTGAAGAAGTAAGAGGTTCCTATTCTGCATAGTCTTACCAGAAAGTTCCTATTTCTTCCAGGCTTTCCTCCTTCTTCTACCATACCACTGGAATGGTTCTGCTGATGACTGCTTAGACTTGTGGGAATGCCAGTGGGACCTGACAACAGGTAGATGTTTTCCAAAGAGATGGAGAAGGAGACATCATAGTCCAGGAAGTTCTGGAAAAGGAAAGGGAAGGGGGACAAAGTGCTGCACTGATTTTTACCATGTAAGGTGAATAAACGTAACTGCAATAGCACTGACAGTAACACCACGACACCAGGCCAATGACAGGAAAGGAAAGCAGATGCTGTTCAAAGGAGTTTTCCTCCCAGAACTGTAATCACAATGTACATAACCAACACAACTGTTACTCTTAACCACAGTAACTGATGTGTTGTAACTGATTTCTGAACGTAAGTCCTCTCCAGCCGATGCCAAATAGGGGAAACTCCTCTTTAACAAACCCAGTACACTCTACCATCTGTAGGTGGTCTGAAGCAACAAGAACGGCTGGGACAGCTTTAAAAAATGCTTGCATTCACTATTCATTCCCTTCATATCCCCTTCTCCCTTCTCTTAGGATTGAAGCTAATGCACAAAGCAAAGCAGTCAAATGTTAGGTTTCTGCGTAGTCAAGAATCATGGCATGAAGACTGAAAATGGTGTGACAGAAGAAGTGGTTTCTTGATTCTGAATTCCATCCATTTCTTGATTCTTGCAGTCCATCCACTGGATGGACTTCACCTAGATCACTGTTCTTGATGTTGGATGGGAATGACAACAGAAGTGTCCCAGGTTTTCTCTACCATAACAGACTTTATATGCAGGCCAAACTACACGCAGTACCGTGATGAATGCTCAATCAAAGTTTTCATCTTGATCATCTTAAGTGAGATCATTTTTGACACGCTCTTGACCATAGATTTACTGCCCTAAATCTCAAAAAAAAAAAAAAAATAATAATAGCAAACAGCAGCAAAATTGGCCTGTGCCAATGGGTCCTGCCTGTTGAGTGCAGGGCTTCTTCTTTGAACTACATTACAGGTCATTGAGTAACACAAGCAAAGTCAAGTCAGAGTGAGGTATGCAGTGACAAAGGTACAACAAAAAATGGTCACTCTACCAGGTGAATACGTGGAATAGAAATCAAGGCTAAACATAATTAAATACTAGAAACTGTTCTGAACCCAGAGCCTGGGACAAAAACTTTGCCTCCCCAAAAAATCAGTGGACATTTAAAAAATGGTTACAATTCTGTATGCTTTAGTTTCCCAATTTGTTAAATGAAAATAATGCTGCCTACTTGGTATATTTTATAGGCTTCTTTCCTTCAATGTTCAAAGGGCTCTAAGATCTTAAAAGGGTAGACTGATGTCGAAGTATAAAACATATTCTTTTTGACTGCCATCTTATTGATCAAAATCTCTCATATATTTGGAAATACTCTCTCCCTGAATTGCAGTGACATTTCAAAACCACACAGCAGTGTCTGACAACATATGAAAAATAACCTGAAGACCCTTATTCCAAATAAGCTGAAGAGATGAGAAATTTATTCAGAATGCTGGATTAATGTTCTTATGTGTAAAAAATCTGTAAGATTCTGTAAGATAATAAAGCCACAAATAAATCAAAGTATAAATTATTACATCTCAGATCTCTTTGGGTTTCTGATCTGGCGGCAGCAAAAGACAGAAAAATGTTAAATTTCAGATCCTGCAGGGGAAAAAAAAAAAAAAAAGAAGAAAAAAAAAAAGAAATCTGTGTGTTGTACATAAAAAGGCATTTACCAAGGAATGCATGTGTAACCAAGTTTCCATTAGAGATGTTTTCCAATATCTGACTGCATTGATGACATTAACAAAACCTTCCAACAATTTTTACATGACAATATAGTGATGTGGACACTTTTATTTTCATTCTTTAATGCACGACTTGGTGAATATTGCATAAACAATCAGTGACTGATACTTGTAAAGTAAAAACGCAGTCCATTTTAATAAGGGAGTATACCGTATACCTCTCATCTTGTCCACTGATAGTCCGTTGAAGGTAAGAATCTACAACTGTTCCTGCTGGTGCTTTTAATACTGACAAACCCAGCCCTTGGGAGCTTAATCAGATTTAATTTAACAGTCTTGATTTGATATACAGTCACACTAATGTGAAATACAGCAATTTTATTTATTATTTAAAAGACATAGAATAATAGAATCATAGACTATCCCGAGTTGGAAGTGACCCACAAGGATCATGGAGTCCAACTCCTGGCTCCACACAGGTCCACCCAAAATTAGTCCATGTGTCTGAGAGCAGTGTCCAAACACGTCTTGAACTCTGGCAGCTCGGTGCTGTGCCCACTGCCCTGGGGAGCCTGTCCTAGTGCCTGACCACACTCTGGGTGCAGAACCTTTCCCTAACACCCAGCCTGACCCTCCCCTGTCCCAGCTCCATGCCGTTCCCTCGGGTCCTGTCGCTGTCCCCAGAGAGCAGAGCTCAGCACCTGCCCCTCCGCTCCCCTCGTGAGGGAGCTGCAGGCCGCCATGAGGCCTCCCCTCGGCCTGCTCTGCTCTGGGCTGAACAAACCAAGGGACCTCAGCCATCCTCATACATCTTGCCCTCTAGGCCCTTCATCATCTTTGCTTTATCAAGTATGTAAAAAGAAGTATGTTAATGGTACAGGTCTCTGTTGATCTTTGAAGGACTTAATTGTTATGATTTAACCAAATTGTGCATGGATCAGAAAAAAAGGGGGAGGGTGGGGATTGAAATGCTGCACTAATTAAGTCTTTTGCCTTTGTTGAATCAGAGTTCACATGCGATAATATACTTTACTTAAACCATAAGGGAAGGAAATTTCAATTTAAATTTGCCAAATTCTGTAATGATTACACCAGTTTTACATAGCAGTAACCACTACTGAATTTAATATGCTTATGCCTCATTTATATCAATGTAACAGAGTGAAGCAAGGCCAAAGTATTTTAATTTGACTCTTCTTAACCTTTCCTATTCACACAGCAAAGTGTATGTAATTAGAATGTATGAAAGGAGTAAAAGCTTATGCTCCAGTAGTGCCCTTAAGAACTGGACTGTCTGTATTTGCTTGATTGCCACAAAGTTCGAGGTAGAGCCACGCAGACCTGAGCTGTAGAAGATTAAAGCACTGCAATCCTGCTGCTTCTGTGATAACTGCTAGGTGTTGCTCAGAAAATGTTAAGTGAAGTTCAGGTTTTCCCTAGTCACCTATAAGCAAGAGCATTAAATCAACGCAGGAATTCACTATGGCTTTCTAGATAGCCCCGATGATGATCAGAAATTTTAAAGAAGATAAAATACAACATAATCTTTTATTCATGAGTAATTCACGGTAGTGTTCAAAGAAATATTGGAAGTTCTTGGCTCCTTATGATAAATTTACAGACTTCTAAATCTTTCTCAAAAAGTAAACAGAAATATCTACATGGAGAAAGATTTCAGTATGTGTTGCATGTACAGACTCATCCCACCATCTTGAGCTCACTTCCTGAACTAGAATAACTGATTTACTTTCACATGAACTACAACAATCAGAGGAAGTAGTAACTATAGCAATTAGCCAAAGGTATTTACATTGCTTGTAGTGTCCTTCAAAAGTGTTCTTCAGGCATGCATTTGCACACTACACGCCCTGATCTGATGGGTCTTCCAGTCAGCTCATTGCACCCATCAAGAAAAGAAGTAATTATCTTTGTGAGGTTATTGCCTGTACACAGTAAAAGGGGAACAACTGATTCATGTCCCACATAGTAGTCATCTTCCTCCCTTGCTGGCATAACATTCAAGTCTTCCACAATCCTGCTTGTGGTGACAGAGATCACCATTTATTGTGTTGCCAACGGCCTTTGCTGTAACCTCCACAAGGAAGTTAGGGCAGGTGCAATGAGCTAACTGTTCATCACAGAGCTCACAAAATGCCTCCAGCTGCCCACCAAGCCTGGAATTACTCAGATCTGTATGGTTACAGTCCCTCAGTACTGTATTGTCTGAGCAACTGGTTGGGGAGTTTTCTGATTTAACAGGTATGAGCCACTGAGTAGCTAGAACCAACAGAGCTCATAAATAAATGCAAGCTTTAAATAGTTATTATTATTATTATTATTATTATTATTATATTTATATTTATTAAAGAGAAGTTCAAATAAAACCTTTTCTTGCTCGCTGCCGACTGATTTATTATTATTTTTGCAAGAGCATGCTTGGACTTCCAGGAACCCCCAAAGGAATGGAAGACCCAACTTTTTTTGGTGCTCCAACACAAAGTGAGGACCCCAGAAACCCTGCAGCTGCCGAGTCTGAAGCTTCCAGGTTCATTCAGTCTTCCCAGGGCTTCCAGTCTGCTAATTCACTTCATCTTTCTGGGGCTCCAGGCAGAGCATCCAGGTTGTGCACTGTAGCTGAAGTGGGTGTCTGGAAGCTGAGCTCTCTGCTCCAATTTCAACATTTTAAAAGTCTGTTTTTAACAAAATATTTGTATTTGTGTTAAAAAATTATTAAGAAATCCCTCCACATCAAATACTGACATTTCTACCTTTGTTTCTAACAAATATTTTTCATCACACACAAATTTCCCACAAGGCAGATATTTCTGTTTTCACCAGCTCTGCTCAAAATTTTTTCATGTATCTATCATTATGACATGCCTGTAAGACAGAAAAATACAACCACCCTCATGTTACAGGGAAGAAATAGGCAGCAGGCCTGCCAGCTGGTAAAGAAGACTTTAAATGATACACCAGAGAACAGTGATAATAGCTTGCAGTTAAGCAAGGGAGGTCAGGTTGGTAAGTACATGGGACAAGCTGATGGGAGCAAGAAAGCCCTTGGGAAGGATAAAACAGATGTAAAGGGGCCACCTCAGATGCCTATACACAAACATATGCAGTCAGAGAAACAAACAGGAGCAGCAAGACTCCACATTTGGATACAGAGCAATGACACCACTTGAATCATAGAGACATTATGAGATAAGTTATACCAGCAGAATTCTGGCATGTTTGGATGGATGGATGGACGGACAGAAGAACAGACAAAGGAAAATTAAAACACCACTCAGGAACTCAAGGATGAAGTCAGGAAAGACAGAGTTGAAACTTGTGAGGGACATCAAGTGCAACAAGAGCTTCTACTGCTTCATTAGTGAATGGGATGTATGATTTACTGACCGTGGGCACAGATAAGGCTGAAGTACTCAGTGCTTCCTTCACCTCAGTCATCATCAGCAAGGTCTCCCAGGCCACTGTGTCTAGAAGTAGGAGCAAAGGAGAAGAACTTCTTTCTCCCTGGAAGAGGATTGAGGCAAGTACCTCTTGAGAAATCTTGTCTTATCCAACATGATCAGATCGCTCATACCCTGTGAGGTAAGGCTGAGCTTTTTTAGCCTAGAGAAGGATTTAGGGAGCACCTAATAGCAGCCTTCCAGTGCCTACAAGATTGAAACAGGAGGTTCTAGATGGATATAAGGGGAAAATAATTACTGGGAAGATAATGAAGCATTGGAACAAATTGTCCAGAAAGACTGGGGAACCTCTGTCCTTGGAAATTTTCAAGACCTGACATGATAAAGCCCTGAGCAATGTGGTCTGAATTCCACATTCACCTGCTCTGAGCAGCAGGCCAGACTAGAGATCTTCAGAGGTCCCTTCCAACCTGGACAGTTCTGTGAATTATCACAGAGAGTTGAAGTGAGTTGCCTGATATCCATCAGGCAATGGTGGTGTTGTGGTTTAGCCCGGCTGGCAGCCAAACACCACACAGCCGTTCGCTCACCCTCCCCCCTCCCTCTCCGGGATGGGGGAGAGAAACGGGAAAGTGAAGCCTGTGAGTTGAGATAACGACAGTTTATTAAGACAGGGAAAATAATAACAATAATAATAATAATAATAATAATAATAGTAATAATGTGTACAAAGTGATGCACAATGCAATTGCTCACCACCCGTTGACCGATGCCCAGCCTATCCCCGAGCAGCCGGCCCCCCCACCCCGGCTAGCCACCCCTATATATTGTTCAGCATGACGTCAGATGGTATGGAATACCCCTTTGGCCAGTTTGGGTCAGCTGTCCTGGGTCTGTCCCCTCCCAGCTCCTGCTGCACCCCCAGCCTGCTCGCTAGCAGGACAGAGCGAGAAGCTGAAAAGTCCTTGGCTTGGTGTAAGCATTGCTCTACAACAATTAAAACATCAGCATGTTATCAGCGCTCTTCTCATCCTAATCCAAAACATAGCACCCTGCCAGCTACTAGGAGGAAAATTAACTCTGTCCTACCTGAAACCAGGACAGGTGGTAAAAGAAATGGGCTAGAGATTTGCCAAGAATTCAGCTCACTTTTTTTTTTCTTTTTTTTTTTCTTCCTTTTCTGATGCATGTCCTCTCTACCCAGATCAAAATAATGCAGTTTTCGAGACTATTTAGTACACCATTGCATCCAGGAATATCTTCTAAGTCCCAGGTCTGAATCTAGAACCATACCTCATCCTGATTGTATCTGGAGCTCCCATATCACCCTTGTGAGACTGGAAAGTCACAGCAGTCCTCCTTGCCCTGACCCTACCTTACACACCATGCAAAATAATCCCAGGTACATCTCTTGGAAAGTTGATCTGCTAGAATAGATGCTAAGGTGGATAGTCAGCAGCCAAAACACCCATGTACGAAAATGTGAATCAAAACATAAATCAAGATTCCTGATTTAGTGGAACTGCTGAGAACCTCCCCATAGCTATGACTCATCAGAGGGGTGGGGAAGATTACTTCAGTGGTGTTTGCATAACCAAGGATCACTGACCATTTCTTCTACATATATACTCTCGTTGTTGTCTTCTGGATCATCTATTTTCAGTCTTTAATTTCACACCCACTCTTTTCCATTGCTCCAGCCTAGATAGTTTATCCCTCACTGTTCTCTGTATATTTCCCTTGAGGAGGAAAAGTTTTGACTCTGTAGTAGTTCAGCATCGAATAGAACATTGCTTCTTGAGCTACATACTCAGATATTCCCCCACCCGCTCCAGTTTCCATTCTCTATAAAAGAAACCATTGGAATTAACAAATGTACAATATTTATCAGGACATTGTAATGTAAATCTTGAAAGCCTCACAAATGCAAACCTTTTAATTGGAATCAAGTTGTTATCAAATGGAAGATCTTTGTGACAGTAGGAGTTAGTTGAGTGGATAATGCAAAACCACTGAGAAATGTAAGGTGAAACAGAAATAAATCCTCTTAAAAGGAATATGGATTAATTTCCACTACTATGATCAAGTTATAAAAGAGAGAAAAGAGTACTGTGTAGACCACAGAAGGAGATATCTGCAGAGAAAAAATAGATCAGGTATCAGAAACCTGCCTCCCCAGCAAGAAGAAAGAAACTGTTGCCAGAAGCAGGAAAGGGGGTGCTTTACATAGAGAAAATGAATGAGAAGATGAAAATATAAGGAAGGGACTGATTCAATATAGTAAAATTAACAGCAGCTATAGGAAGTTTCACATTTCATTTGACACCAAGGATTGTCTCATAAACCAACTATTCACCTCACTGGGTTTGTTGGATCACGATACCCGAAACATTTGTGGAATGAATATTGCTTGCTACCTGGTCAGCTAGAGACCTGACTTTTAAATTTGGTGCTAAAGATTATCCCATTTCCATGTCTAAAAAATAGTACTGCCAGAGAGCTGATCATTGCTTCATCCCAAGCAATAACCTCACTGCTGGTTTGACACATAACTCCTGCCTCTAAAATCAGCAGTCTAAAACCTCACGCCTGTTTCTACTCACTTGGAGATCTCAGGATCTAATCTACAGAGACATAAATATTAAAAGTCACCTTGCTAATGATCCCAGAGGAAGGACTAGCTATAAACGAATGGGATTTCAGGGGTGTTTTTTAATTATTTGGTTCATTTCTTGAGAGCACTGAGGAAGAAACGAGACTGTAGGCAGGAACTGAGTTCAGGGAGCTTGGCAAACCAGGGTGAGAAGAGAAGCTGGCAAGAAAATACCGTGTGCAGGGGGGCATGCTGTAATTCAGCTCCGTGCAATTTATCGGATTGACAAACTCTCCAAACGTTGCCAAAGTGAAAAGGAAAAGCCAGACCCTACAGGTACTTGTTGGGAAGGTGCAATCCAAATAACATTGCTCAAACTGGGATCCCGCATTGATTCCCGATGCAGCACAAGCTGTTACATAGCATGGTTGCCATCTCTCTCCCTCCTGGGCTCAGGCAGCTTTTCCTTCCTTTCCACTGCTCAGCACCTCTTGTAGCTCCTCATAATTTGAGGTAATACGGTGGTTGTCTTTTTATTTATTTACAGAATCAGAGAATGCCTCAATCTGGCATGTATTGATCAGAAATCGATGCACAATCTGCATCCCTATCTCCTCCTGCCACACAGCAGTCTCTCATCTCCATTTTTGATTTCATGTTTAAACACAGTCCTGAAGGAAAATTAGGACAAAGGTGAGTAAAGTAGAATTTAATAGGAAAAAAAAAAAAAAGACCTAAATCCAAAAGTAGCATTCATAGAAAACTGTGCAGCCGTATATAACGTAGTAGGTGCGTTTCTGTTTAGCCCAAAGACTTTCCTGGTGCTGGGCAGTTTGCTTCTGTGCACACCTGCAGCTGTCCCAGCACCTCAGCCTGCCAGAATCCTCAGACAACATCCCTCTGCTTGCATCCAGCGAGCATTTCTAGGCCACGCTTCATGCACGCTAATGGGATTAAGGTCTTTGCAAAATGCAGCTGCAATCTTTTCCTTCGTGGAGAGCGAGAGCTGAACACTGCCCACCCATTTAAATGACAGCCCAGCAGAAAGAGGCCGCTGCTCCCAGCATGTGTGTGCCCTCCAGCAGAGCTTCCTGGCCAAGGGAGCCCAGGCTGCCTGCCAACCTGCTCAAGGTTGTCTGCTGTAGAGAGAATGGAAGATGGATTGGGTCTGAAAGGGAGCAGAAGAGACCTATGTCTAATCTATACCCTAAAGTCTGTGAGCACTGTGCTGAGAGCCCTGTCTGCTGCTCCAGTGACTGCGTTTTGCATAAACCAGTCAATAGAGATCTTGTGAAGCACAGCGTCCCGTGCCAGTGCAAATATTGTGTAAGAGCGCTGTTTTTTAAAAAAATAACTTTTTTGCCAAGATCATTTCTCTCTGGGACATCAGAAAGAAAGATCTCCAGCTCCACAAAAGCGTGCACACAGTCACACGCTGCTTCATCACTTCTGCGATTGCTCACCAAACGTGCTGACTTTAATCCTGCGCAAGTCAGTAAATCCACTAACACCCTAAATTTAAGCACACAAGGTGGTTTTTGCAAGTTATGGGTTTAGGCTGTTATTCTGAATTCCTCTGTTTTCCTTCATTGTTACCTTCAGAAGCAACAGAATGCAAACCCGAATATCAATTTCCATTATTTCAATTTCGAATTCCCTGATTTGAAGGTATTTTCTTAGACAATCTCCACCTCTTTTATTTTTTTTCCTGCTTTCCACGTCTGCACAGGAGAAGCACAAGCCATGGCACAGCCAGCAGCAGTTCAAATGCACCAGCACTGAGTGAGCAGAAATGATTCTGCATCCGCATGCAGGGCTTGCTCACCTAGAGCTAGGATGACTTAGCAGAACAGCCCTGCATCTGTATGCAGTATCTCAGCTCCAGCCACAGGTACAAATATCCTTGCTGACTGCCTGAAAGGGCTTTAATTTTTCCCATAGCCAAATCCTAAAGCCTGTGATGAGCTGTTATGAAATGGACATTACTTGGGGCTCAGTCCTGGTCCCTTTATAATCTAAATATTCGCACTCCTCAGGAACAGGAGGAGCGAGATCTTGTTCCCATTTAGAAAGGGTGCAAGAAAAAAAAAATCACACATTTCTTTAAACATGTAGTGCAACAAATTTTGTAGCCTTGTGATATTTTTTGCCAGAATACTCTCTGCTCAGTACTGCTTGCCCTCCATACCATTCTTCTAGAGAGCAGAAATAAATTATTCATTATTTTTTCTCTTTAAAGAAACAGTATGCAAGATCCTGAGCTCACTGAAGTCAGTGGTAGCTTGGACTACTGACTGGAGAAGTGCTGCCTGTTATGGGATCATGCCTAAGTAGAAAGTGTCTGAGTATGTTAACACAACCCCAGTTCAAGGCTGAAGTTCATGTGAGGAGACTGGTTGATGTCACCAGCTGTGAAACCGCCACTCCTACAACTGACAGGTTGAAGCACAATGTTAAGTGTCAGGGCTGTCTCCTGTATTTTACAAATGTGTTGATTTATCTCGTTTTTCTGAAAAAACAGCATGAATGTTACAGAAACTGGGTGATCACCACGTACATATAATCTTCCATGTTGCCAATACAGCAAAACCAGAAATTTTGGGGAATCAGAGTTTCTAAGGTAATACAGGTTTTTCTTCCTGAGTATGTAGAACTAAAATATCGAGAAATATAACCTTCACCTTGCTAGAATGAGTATGGAGGCCTGGATCACTGGGAAGTCATCTCTGGGCTTTCTAAACCTGACAACTGTCCTTTGGTGGTCAGATATATCTGTGGCAGTGTGGCTGAACTTTGCATGTTTTGCTAACACAACAGCGCATTGGGTGTTGTCAACCATGTATTCTTACCTGGACACACAACTGGACAGCTCACTCTCTTTGAAAATGGTTCTTTCAAATACACAACAAAAGAATAGCTTTGTTTGAGGTCCCTTGTCCCTCCAAACCATACAGAACTCAGTCACACTCCATGGACACTGCAGTTGCTGCTATTGTGGAAATGCAGAGGCTCTGTTTTGAATCAGTCCTCACCACATTAGGCAACAAACAAACACAGAACTAGAAGTGGTCTCAGCTCCAGAGGACTTAAAATTTATTGTTTTACTCCAGAGCAGTAAAAAGTGATTAAATTACAAATGTTATTCTACAGAAATGACTGTAAAATCTTCACACTGTACCATAACAGCACAAATTCTCCATCGGCCAAACAATGCTGAAGAAACTGTTTAGAAGTACTTCTGAATCCTGAAATAAATTTACTGGAAATAGTTCACTCTTCTTCCTGTAAAAGCCAGACACATTAATTAACATGAACTCTATTTGCCCAAGCTGAGCCTCAGGGCACTCTAATGAAGTGGAGGAAATTTGGTTTGGGAGGCAAAGAAAATACTCTGTGCTTACTTGATTTAAAAGAAAAAGAAACTGAGCTGTTCGGATATTTGGGAACCTTGACGTGTTGGCAAAGCACAGGTGATCCAGTCTAATATTCATGACAGCTACCTTCCTTCCTCCCACAGTCCACAGATAACATTTAACTAGCTGTGGAGGGTGATTTCAGCTGCACATTGTGCCACAGACACACTCGGTATAGCTCAGAGGTTATTAATACAAAGTTCATCGGCTCAGGTACAGCGCTGCACAAACAAGGTTAAATAGCGTTCAGTGTCGTTTCAGATCTGGATGTGGCTGCGCCTTTTTTATGTGATCTGGGACGTGATGAGTAAGCTTTACTGACCGAGCTAGCTCCATTCACTGTATATCTGAACCACACTACAAAATCAGGAAGACTGAGACGTGCAGCACAGGAAACTTTACTCATGGAGAGACATCAGGTCCAGCAAGCCCCAGCTCAGAAAGGTCTGTCTTGATCCAAGCTGGTTCTAGGCAGATGCGCTCAAATATCCATGCACAACACTTAACTTGTGAGGAATCTTGAGCAGTGGCAAAACACAGAGCAGAGACACCTGAGCGGCCCTTTGTGGAGGGAGCCTCAGGACTCAGCCAAAGCTGCCAGACTGTGGTGGATCCACAGTGACTATGCAGAAGCAGACAAGTATCTCAGTACCTTCAGAAACTTCAGGGGATCCTGTGGCATTCGTACATCTGTGTGGCAGCATTTTCAAGTTATCTCACCTTCACAGTACTCTGGGCAGTAAAGTGATTGAACTTTTACTCCCTGAAGAACTAGCAAAAACCTCAGTACGGGTTATGCATTGCATGCCAAGAAATAAATATTCATGTGCTGAATAAAGGCATAATCATAATCTGAAATGAGGTTAGCCTTATGAACCTGAAAATCACCTCTTCCAAAAACCAAGGCAAGAGGTCTGGCAGCATATCTGGAAGGCTAGGAATCCAGCCCCCAGCTGAAAGACATACATCTGCTTCCAAAGATAAGACCTAACTGCGAGATGGAGCTCTTAGGAAGGTATATAGAAAACCTGACTTGCTGTGATCCACACGTGGAACCACAAAGCCCGATAACCATTTGAAGGCTGGTTATCCTGAGACGTGAATCTTGGTGCCCCAGGTCCTGCGGTCATATAAACACCTCTTGGTAGGCTGCAGTTCAGAAAAAAAAAGATGCTACACCATGGACTGAACAGGAACTTCAGCAGACAGACCACCAAGCAGTATTTTAACAGAATATTAGTTTGTGTATACACACACACACATACATACAGAGAGAGACAAAAGATCTGAACATCAAATTACAAATAATCTAGTGTGGCTGCCCACCAAAAGGCTCTGCCATCTCCTGTAAACAGAGCCTTGCACTGGATTTAACCTTGTCCTATAGCGCATTCCTCTTATTTTCATACACATTACGTTCAGTTATTTATACAGCCTGCATAACACAGAATTTTTAAAGAGTACTTTGAGTTATGATTTAATGAGGCTTCTACACAAGCCTTTGATAAAGTACAAGGGAGAAACACTAGTGCTTGCTTCATTCACTGACTATGATTTAAAGTGACGTGTCAGGATTTTCTTTTATTCACTTCTATGCAAAATAATCTACCTCTCCATGATTCCTTGTGATTGCAATTCTATTTAAAAAGACTATTGATGGATACTGTTTAGCAATAAGAATAAAATTCTCAAGCCTAATGAAATCTACTTAGATGGCACTAACATCTTAGCCAATTGTGTGCTGATTAACTCCGGAGCCCCATCCATGGTGAAAAAATGCCTCGAGAACACAGAGGGAGCACTGCAGAGTGGTGTAGGGTGGGAAGGTTTAGGAAGGATAAAAGGAGATTTAGCAGACTTAGTCTTGAAAAAAAAAAAAAAAGTCTCCAGGCTCCACTCTTTTCCTTATAGCTCCAAAATGAACAGTGGTATGCACTGAGGTGGAAAGACACAGATGTCTGATACCATCCAGCAATTCCAACCTGTCTGTCAGGCACAGAGGCATTTGGTGCCAACCATTATAAGCTGCACCAACCCATACAAAACCTAAAAACCTAAAGCAGGGCAGCTAGAACTCTGTTCTTTTGCCTGCATATTTGAGCAGAAATGATCAGTATTTAAAGATAGTCTGTACTCGGCTCTGGTGAGGCCACACCTCGAGTACTGTGCTCTGTTTTGGGCCCCTCACTGCCAGAAGGACGTCAAGGCCCTGGGGCATGTCCAGAGAAGGGCTATGGAGCTGGTGAAGGGCCTGGAGCACAAGTCCTGTGAGGAGCGGCTGAGGGACCTGGGGTTGTTGTGTCTGGGGAAGAGGAGGCTCAGGGGAGACCTTATTGCTCTCTGCAACTGCCTGAAAGGAAGGTGTGGGGAGATGGGGGTCGGCCTCTTCTAACTAGTGACAGGACTAGAGGGAATGGCCTCAAGTTGTGCCAGGGGAGGTTCAGGCTGGAAATGAGGAGACATTTCTTCTCAGAAGGAGCAGTCAGGCACTGGGACGGGTTGCCCAGGGAGGTGGTGGAGTCACCGTCCCTGGGGGTGTTCAAGGAGAGGTTGGACGTGGTGCTTAGGGACAGAGTTTAGTGGGTGACATTGGTGGTAGGGGGGTGGTTGGACCAGGTGATCTTGGAGGGCTTTTCCAACCTTAATGATTCCATGATTCTATGATAATGCTGACATTCAGTTCATTGATATGCTTTGGAATTACCACCAAGATAAACAGAGCACAAGGGATTGGTCTGGGCTCAGAATTACCAAACTAACCAGAAATTCTTCAGGTGAAAAATTCACACTGTGTGCATAACCACGGTGTGTGCAGAAATTTCAGTCATGCGGATCTTCTGTGCAGCTGTGACACGACTCTCACAGCTAGAGGAAATAAATACCTAGTTTTGCAATAGTGACCAAAGTGATATGATCTAATCTCCATCTTAATTTGGCTGTCCTTACACACCTCCCAATACATCAACCTGAGAACGCATTTGCAGGAGAGCTTTCCTCCAACTGCAGCAGCGGGCTACATTATAGACTTCATATACATAAAATGCTGACTGGACACTTCTACTATGAAGAATATCACTTCTCATCAGAAATCCCTGGGGAGAAAAACACGTCCCTGGATTAATATGGCTTTATTAAACCCACCATTAGGGCTCTGTTTATTAAAAATACCTAAAATGAGTACCTCTAATAGCGTCTCATATGTCAAAGGAAAACGTTAAAAGATAGTTAGTGAAGATGCCCATCTCTGTCGGTAGGCTGAACGGTGTCAGAACCGATTTAGCTGAACGTGCATTTAAATCGAAGGACAGTATTTCCTTACGGGGTGCCATCTGAAACGAGAAGTTACGCCCCACGTAAATTACAAATCCTTGTTTCAATAAGCCAGATGATCAGCACGAAGTCAGGTTCACGGATAACATGGCAAATACAGCACAGACATCAGGTGTTTGAGGTCCCGAGGATCACCCCTCTTCCCCCATTTAACTATACTCCCACTGCCGCAGGAGCATTTATTTTTTTCCCAGATATAAAATATGTTCCCTTAACCAGCAACGCGTGATTTAATGCGGCGCTGTTCAGCATAATACTATTCCCTATTAATACTCTGGCGCCCTGACTTTACAATATTTCAGTGCAGATACGGCTTCAGATATGCTCACGAGAGCTAAATGAAACCATTCTTCAGGTTCTGGCACGCCGTAAGACACAAGAAGGAGCCAGCAGGAGGAGTGGGAAGATGCTGACAATTAAAAATTCCGTCTGAGCACATCATCATTAATTGTGGTACTGAAGGCTCGGAGGTCCAGCAGCAGCGCTCTGCAGCCAGGAACGTCAGGGTTTTAAAAAAGGAGCCCTGTAGCATGGGTCTGACTTTTTGCAATTTAAAGGACTGATCTAATTAATTCATTTTTAATTAGCATGCACTATTGTTTTCTGAACATAAATGAGGATTTCCCCTTCGCTGCCGGGAAATGTCGCCGTGCAGGAGCCTAAGGGGCAGGGAGAGGAGGGAAGCTCGCCTTTCGCTTCCAGCCACCCCCCTGCCGGGAAAGCCCAGCAGGGCCTGGGGCAGGAGGAAAGCGGAGCACCCCTCCCCCGCCCCCCAGCGCGCCCCCGCGGCGCGCGCCCCCGCCGCCAATCCGGGGAGCGCGCGCACGGGCCGCGCGCTGACGTCACCAGCCCCTCCCAAGCGATCGCGCGGCGCCCCCCGCGTCACGCCGCCCCCCGCCCCCTCCCCCCCCCCTTTCCCCTCGCCCAATAGCGAGCCGCCCGCCCCCCGCCCACCGCGCCCTCACCTCGGGGCCCCGCCCCCGGCGGCCGGGCGGCGGGGCCAATCAGCGCGCGGGGAGCGCCGCGCCGAGGCCCCGCCCGCAGCGCTCCCGTGCCCGCCCCCTCCCCTGGCGGAGCGGCGGCGCAGCCCAGTCCGCGCCGTGCCCGCGCCGCGCCGTGCCCGCGCCTCGCCGTGCCGTGCCCGCGCCGCTGCCGGGGCCCGGCGCCATGGAGTGCGCGGCGGCGGGGGCCGAGTTCAACATCCTGCTCGCCACCGACTCCTACAAGGTGCGTGGGGACCCGGGGGGCACCTCCGGCACCGGGCGGGGCACCGAGCCGGGCAGAGCCGAGCGGGGCCCTTCCCCCGGGGGGGAACCGTTACCCCCTCCCCGGTACCCGTTAGCGGGGCCGGGCGGCCCCGGGAGCCCCGCGGGGGGGGGGGTTCCGTCCCGGGGCCGGTGCCCCGAGCACGTGTGGGCCGCGGCGGGCGCAGGGCTCGGGGAAGCGAAAGCGCGGCGGGTGCGGGCGGTTTCGTATCCGGCGGGGAGCCGGGCGTGCCCTGCGGCACCGGCAGCCGGCCCCGTAGGTTAAGGGTCCGGGGCTGCCCTCGCAGCCCGCTGCCCCTCTGTGGAGCCGCGCGCCCCGCCGCCCTCCTTCACGCGGCTCCCCAGTTCCATCATTTTTGACCCCAAAGCGCCGTCAGCGCGTCAGGAGGTGAGTGCGGCCAGGCCCCGGTCCTGCGCTGCTCGGGGCTGCCCGAGCCTGACCCTACAGCCCCTAAACACTGGGCCTGTGAGACCCCGAGCCCGGTCCTACACACGCTCCCTCATCACCTAGGCTGAAAAAACTTAACTTTTTTTTCCCTTCAGGAGCGGAATTGTAATTCAAAGAGGTTGCTGGGGCACTAAGCGCAACGACGGTACCACTTCCTTACTTTATTATAGCCCCTTACAGGTTTATCCGCTCATGGGGGCACGCTTCTACAATTCGTGCCCCCTGCTGCCGCTATTCGCAGGAAGGTGAGCTGGAAGCCTACAGGATGCTGATACAATCTCAGAGCATCTCGTTGAGGGCTTGTGGAACTGCTTTCATTCAGGGCTTAATCTGGCACCAGTGCTCTTTAAGAACCACGCTTAGTGTTCATTGTTATCCTTAATTCAGATGTGGAAGAGCCCCTTCTCTTCCATGTTTGAGACTAATCACACCAAATGCTGTAGGCGTGGGTTTAAACAGCATCTATTTTAATTCTAACGTGCCGCTACTCTTAAATTCACTGCATCTGGTCAAGGATTAGTATTAGTGAGGAGAACTGGGATGACAGACGACATTTACTTCTGTCTCATTTGCTGTTTTATAGGCAGGATGATTTAGTAGCAGTCTATGAGCGGTAGAAATCCTAAAGGAGTCAAGTAAAGGCCTGAGTTTTTTCTAGTTCAGATTTAATTTGGATGAAGTTGTCTGTGGCAATTAGGAGCATTTTGTACTGTATCAAAAGCAGTTGGAGTTGCCTGCTTTGCTTTATTAGGGCCGTTCAAATTGTTTATCTTCCCATATACTTTGTTCCAAGTCTTAAAAGCTCCAATATCGTTGAACAATGGTTTTACAAGTAGCTTCTTTTATCTTGTTAGGTAACAGGAGCAAGCATCACTTACCTTCTCCCTGGATGATACTGTCATTTCCTAATCAATGAAGCACACCTAGTGGAAGCACTTTCAGTAACAATCGCGCTAAAATAGCTGGTAGTCTACAACACCAGACTTCTTACAGGAGTGTTACCAAGTGCTCTGATTAGCAATTAGAACAAAATTGAGAGTTGATGTTGTGTTTTTCTTTTTTTTTTTTCTCCAATATTTCTGCTTTATCCACAATCGCAGCATCTGTTTATGTGCAACACACAACAATCAAACCGTGAGGCAGAAACACGTAGCTGTGTTGGGAAGTTTGCTCGGTGATCCCGACGCAGATCCATACGAACTAATGGCGGTGGCAAAAGCCACGTGAAAATAAACAGCTCGGGGACAAAATGTGCAGTGTCCCAACCAGTACAGCCCTAGCTTAGGCAGCTGTCCATGAGTAACAAGTTGTGGTGTCTCCAGCTCATATCTGTCACAACTCATTAGTTTGAGGCAGGACAGCATTGGCTCCAGTGTCCCACTTCTGTGTTGCTACAATGGAAAATTTGGGATGGCGAGAAAATTGGTGACTGGTGTAAGTGCCTGTCAAAACCCAGGAACAAGTAGCATAAAACAAAGTAATTTGGTGGGCAAAGATTTTTCCACTGACAGCTGATCTAACCTCCTCCCTCCCAAACCGCTTTCCTGCCTGGGTGTGTGTCACAGGACATTTCATCTCAAGTCACAGAAGATTATCAAACACCCAGTTTCAGTATTGTACTTAATTCCTGTGTGCTCTGTTTTCCTGGGTAGGAGTCATTCCCAGCAGGTGAATTTCAGACTTTCTACGCCCCGAAGCCAGTACTCAGCTTCCACTGTGAACGGGGCTTACAGATCTGTGCAAGTGCTCCATGATTTTGAGATAAGGTTTCAGATTGCCTAGTTTATCTCTAGCCCCAATAACAATATAAATGTTTTTACGTCAGATTATTTTTTTTCTCCCTCAGTACTTTGCATATTCTTAAGCTTCTCCAAGTCCCCCAGGAGTACAACTCCCCGTGTGCTGGGTATTCTGTGCCATCCCCTCTAGGTCTGGGCATGGGCATCTGGTATGGTTTGTATGCATCTTGCTAAAGTAAAAACGCATTTTTTAATTCTTTGGGTCACAAGACTTTGAAGAAATTCACCCGCGCAGAGTTATTTGGGGAACTGCTTTGTGCTGAAGTCCAACACAGAGATGAGCCTTTTAGCAGTGAAGCTTTCTGCTGGTGACCCGATGTTGCTGAAAAAGACCAGCACGTGAAGTCAAGATCCTCGTTGCTAGTTTGAGAGCTGCAGGTGGGGCTATCAGCAAACTCCTTGAAGTTCATGGTTCCTCATGCAAACATACTGCATGCTGTCTTGTTCTGTCTGTACCAGGAAGTTCCTCAGTCTGGTTTTTCTTCTTTTTTTTTTTTTCTCCTTTTTATCAGAGGTTAGTGTGCCCTAACGTCGCCCTTCCTCCCAGCAGGGCTGTACGGTTCCTCCCTGTGGCTCTGCCTTTCTCATGCCCCTCTCTGACAGGTTTGCTCCCTCATGGTGCTTCCCAACGAAAGGTCCCACGTCCTTCATCCATTCTCATCCTCCTCATCCATTCGGTGCTGCAAACACGCTGCCCCTCTTTCCTTCCTCTTTGATTCCCAGTGCTCTGTTTATCCCACATTTATTTGTTTGTGTACAGGCATCAAATCTTCCAGGGAATCCGTATCTGAGACCGTCCTGGGGGGCAGCTTGGCGGAGCTGTGGGCCCGGCCTGGAGAGCATGAGGAGCGAGGGGAAAGGCTGTCGGAGGGAGGCAGGAGCCTCCTTTGCTAAAGCAGTGATAGCTTCTGTTGTTCTTACCAGTGGGCTGCCTGACTGCTGCTCGGGGTGGTTTGTAATTAAGCTGATAGCTCTAACAAGCTGCGATGCAATTACTCCATAAGAGGAGCCGACTTGCCATCAGGACTGTAAATGAGATCTGTTTCTCTTTCGGGATGGTCCGAGGCAGCTTAAAGATTTTTGCTTAACTCTGTCCGTCTTCCATGTTGAATCTTAATAATTTGTCATTGCGACTGACTTCTTACGCTCTGCGTGGATGTAGAAGAGCACTTGTGAAGCATTTCACACCAGCGTATGTTTATTCTCAGGCGCTGGCAGGCTGCATGTGCTTTATTTAGAAGGCTGTAGGTATGCGAGGAAGAGTCATGAGTATCCTTCAGCTTATTGGGTTTGATTAGTACTCAGTGACGGCAAATTATTCTTCTCTGTGGCACATATATGTATATATATTTATTTTAATTGATAGGAGTTGGACTCAGTGATCCTTGCGGGTCCCTTCCAACTCGGGATAAGCTATGATTCTATGATTCTAATTAAAACCTTTTGGTAGGGGTGCAAATGTGTTTTGTTACCTCCTGTAATTTTGGCAGTGGCAGGCATCGGAAACTTCTGGGCTGGCATTCCTCGTAGAAAGCAGCCTTTGCTCTGTCAGGGGCTGTTATCCTCCAAGTTTTGATTCACAGCCACGTGGTGGTGTCCCAGCCCCCAAGTCGTCATCGCTCCGAGGGAACGCTGCAACAGGACAGGATTCGGATAGTTTTTAAATGAATGGGAAGTACACCTCTACTGAGTCATTGCAGCTTTCATTCTCAGAAAGTTAAATGCGTTGTCTTTATGTTTAAGGATCAGGAAACTTGTAGCACTATGTGAAATGCTACAGAGGACTACTCAAATGTGTAAACAGCAAACATAAGGTGTTTTGTCATCTTTGTTATGATAATCTTGGATGCAAAACACAGGAATTTTGGGAGGTAAAGAAATCTGTTGTGAAGTGTGACCTTTTTAAATGTAGTATTTTTTTTTTGAGCATTTTAGAATACATTTAGTTACAGTGCTTACACTTGACCTTGTTTTTTAGATGAATGTGAATGTGGTCACTTAGAGCATCTCTTGCTGTTACGAGCAGCTTCCATAGAAGTTTGGTTGCGTACACGTGCTCCCCTTATTTTTCATAGTACTGGCTGATCTGTTAACTATTTCTTGCTCACTTCTACCGTCCTCTTATTTGTCAACCTGTAAGTAAGAGATGATGGATGAACCAGAATACAGAGACATTAAAAATGGTACAGAATCAGCTTTCAGTCTCGGTCATAACCTGAACTAGTTTCTCCTCATCTATAAGAGCAGATACCCCAATATTCTCACTTAAACACTGCCTTAATCTGTGTTTGCTACACTTGTGCCACGTCAGGTCATCTGGGGTCACTCTAAGGCTATTTTCTTACGGTAATTTGAAGCTCATATATGATAAAAATAAGAAGATTGTACTTGACTATTAGTTTTTGGGGTTTTTTTATGCTTTCCTGCAAGCATCTTGCACTTAACCTACTACTGTCGAATGCCCTTTTTGTTAACTTCTTAAAGGTTGATTCTTCTGTGATTGCCTTTTGTGTTCAGATAAGTTTATTGTTTAACCACACCAACTTTGGATTTGGTTTTCATTTCTACTTTTGTTTATGGTACATGTTCCTTCTGTGACTGCTTTGGAAGCTGCAAAAGCATCCTTGTTGAATCTAATTGCTAGTCACAGGTTTTTTCTTCCCAAAGAGGGTCAGCAATAACTGCTGTTAGTTATGTCTCATCCCAGTGAGATATATTTGATAAAGCATTTCCTTTGTTCCCAAGTCCGGGTTCGCTTCCTCTGTTGTTAACCGTGTTTTCCCCAAAGGTTACTGGCAAGCTTTGCTTTGAACCACTCCATGGGTTGAACCCGATGAAGGGTTAGGTGAAGTGGTCTTTCAAATTGTGGCCTCCCTCTCCCTACACGAGGTTTTCAACTGGTAAGTAATACCAGCACTAGTGGGGGTCTTACAGGTGTTTCCTCGAAGTCTCTCCAGCAGAAATGCCCGAAGCCCCACTGCAGTGAAGTCACCTAGCTCCGCAGGTTGTATGTGGGGGCGAGGATCCCCCAAACACATCTCTTCCAGTACAAGTTAGTTCAACAAGCTGTTCTGACACCTCATCCCGCAACTTCGGCTCTCCTTTTTGTCACTTAAAACAATTTTTGCCAATGCTGGCATGGATATGGCCCATTTTGGTGTATGAACAAGGCTTGTAGTGCAGTGAGCAAGCCCTAATTTGTGCCCTAATAACTTTCTGCAGATCCTGAAGTGCCCCAGCCGAGCAGCCCATCTACTAGCTTCCAGGACCACGCTCCTTCAGGCTTATTTTCTCCCTGATTCTCCCTTGTTTTCCACCTGATTCTCTGTGTTTCCACCTTGGTTTCAGTAGCTGGGCTGTTCTGTACCTATTCTGCAATATTTTTCAACTAACTCCAGAAAGTTCAAGTACCTTCTTGGTTGAGCTGGCGTTATCTTATCTCTCGTGGAGTTACAGTACAGGCCTGACCCTGCTGGTAGATGTTCTGCATTTTGTTTTCTTTGCTGCAGGCAGGGCTCAGAGGCATCTTTCTGATGGTTTGTGGTTACAACTTGCTGAACACCAGGAATAAGCCACTGCTGGAGAATTTGGCCACACCTGACTCCTGTACTTACATCAGACCTGGTTTCCCTCCTGTTCTCAAATGGTTGATGTGTATAGACTTAAACAACCTTTTTAAAGTAGTTTCACTGCAAACTCTTGTACATCAAAGGTTGTAAACACAAGCTGTTACTACAAAGGGTTTATCATCTAGCCTACAAAAAAAAATTAATACATCCTTTGCCTCAGTTCTCCCTGTTTTGTTATGAGTACCTATTAATTCATTTCTCTTAAAATCTAACTTTTAACATTGGGTGTTTTCTTGGATGCCTGACCTAAATCTGATTTGTGCTGTATGTTCCTTTCAAATGGCTGACTAGATTTAGCTGCACAGATGAAGTCCTTACAGAGGTATTCTTTGCCCAGCATGCGCCTTTTCTTGGATTAAATTTGATAAGGAGCTATCCCAACTGGAGGATAGGTGCTCTATCTCAGTCATAGTCCATACCCTTGTTGGAGATGGCTGGTTGTCAGACCTGGAGTAGACAAAACCTGAACCACAGTCTTGAACTAAGTACCAAAAGGCCTTAGAAGATATTTTGGAGTTCTGTGTTTTGTTTTGTTTTTTTGTAAGGGGTCGTTTAGTCCCCTACTGGGACTTTGGTTAGGTTTTTGTTTGTTTCTGTAGAAAAGGGGGTTTCCTATTGAGTTTCTAGTCACTTCTGCTTATTGAGAGCCTGTCTGTACAGGTCCAGCTTCTGTCATCCCCTACCGGAAAGCATGGGTTTATCAATGCTGTCTCAATCTGTAAGTCACGTAAAACATATTTCAAATGCCATCTATTGTCACTGTCTGTTTTTTCTACTCTTAAGTAGAATACAGAAAGAAGCAAAACATCATCTGACAACAAGGGCAGTTCTGGCATTTTTCAAAGTGTACTTTTCCTTGTACAAGCGCCTTGCAGTCGTCTTGTTTGGTTTCGTGTGGTTGGTTGTGGAGTTTGTTTTGATTTGTTTTCCACTGGCACTCTGTCTCTTCTGTGAGTGTTCCTGCTCCCTAGGGCTTGATCCTTCCTCATATTTCATTTATTTTTTTACCCCAGACATTTGATTACGTTACCCAAGTGCCTGCCCATCCCTCTGGTGGATGGGTATTATTTTCCTACCTCCTAGACATCCAGAAATCCCTGCTAATGGTCAGAGCTGCAGTGATGCATATTAGGCAGATGTGCCTTCTGGGCACCTTTTGTGCCCTGCCTAGTAGCTTGCAGGCACAGCTGGGGCCGGACGAGTGCCCTTTGGCTGATGGATGCGTGCTGGAGGCGCAGAGTGACACCGTGACTTAGCACAGCACGGACATGGAGGGTTGGGAATGGATCCAGAGATCTGCAGCTCCAGCTAAACCCATCAAGAACAGGGGAAATGGCTCTTGTGATTGGCTTCTTGCACACCTGGAGTAAGCAGTGGCTGGAAGATTTGGTCCTTTCATGCTGTGCTTGTGCCTTTTAATACCGAGAAGTCTGTGAGATCCTTGCAGACACCCAGTGGGTGTTTTGATTTTTGTAGCTAAAACCAATAGCTTTGTAGAGCATCAAAGAAAAGCACAAGTTATTTAAGATTACAAAGGTGAAGATTGCTTAGATGTGAAATATGTTAATTGCCAGGGGTGTGTATTTTTCACTGTCCAAATAGATTCTAGTATGTGAAGAATAGAATTAAGTCTTACACATATAACCGTTGGAAAATAAATTATCTTTCAAGTACTTGATGAAATTTAATTGATAAACTGACATTTCTTTCATAAGCAATTTTTATCTAGGTTTTCAACCTTGCAGATAACATTTCTGGATGCTAGCGGGTATATATTTTCAGGTTAAGATCTAATCCAAAGTCAGAAAAATTATTTAAATCCGTGATTTACTGTTTGAGGAACTCGAGGATATTTTTTCTTAGGTTGAAACTGCCAGCAAGGTAGTCTGAAGGAGCTGTTTCCCCAGGCGTGCTCCGTAAAGGATAAATTGGGTTGTTGGCTTTCCAGCTGGGTTTCAGCAACTTCCAGTCTACAGCCAGAGCACCGTGTTTTGGGATCGTGCTTCAAAGCACAGCTAGAATGGGAAGTCCATGAGGAAAACAGCATTGAAGTGCACCAGGGAAGTGTGGCACCAGCTCAGCGTGTGCACTGCACACCTTAAGTGAATATGGGGCCTGTAACCCCTTGACAGAGAGAAATGTTTAGCTGGAGGAGATGCCTTGGAACAGCAAAAGCCAGAGTTTTTGTTTTTTTTAAGCTGGTAGCTGAGGGTCATGCAAGTTTTCATTATAATGTAGGTGCTAACTTCAGCAACCTGCCTTTGTAACTTGGATAATTAAACTTTGTTAGAGAGACTTGATTAGGCAGTCTCATGTGGATGTAGCTTTGTTTCTTTTTTTTTTTTTTTTTTACCATTGTGGGTAAAACAACATCACATCTTTTTGTTCCAGATCGTATTCAAGGAATTCAGGTATTGGTTTGGGGAATTGTTCCTGGAACGCTGGCTCTGTGCATGTGAAGCTGGTGGGCTCTGTCGAGTGTTTCTGAAAGCATGAAGCTGTAGCATGCAAATAGGAGGGAGAATGTAAATGAAGTTAACCAGAGTTCCCAAGCGATATAATCAAATGAAAAGCCCCAGCTTAAAGTCCTGTCCCATATGTGGGCACAAAAAAGAACATAATTTTTCATGTAAGAGGATTGTGTGGGTGTCCATACTCCGGTTAGTTAGGAAGACGTGTCAAACAGCGTATTGCGTTAGACTGCTCCGTAGTAGGTTTTTTGGATTGTTGTGTGGTTGTGGTTTTGTGCGTGTGGTTATGGGGTGAGCAGAACTGCCTGGGCTGGCACTGGGATTCACTTCGTTGGGAGTTCTGCCTAGAACTGGGACAGGGCATGGTATAATTTGTGGGGTGAGACTTTTCCTAATAGCTAGAAACCAAATCTGTCGGGCAGTTTTTGACTTGGGTTTGACATGATTAGCAGTAGGCATTCTCCCTGTGGAGTGGCTGTGGAATCGGAACGGAGCAGGTTGTGCTCCGTTCAATGTCTCTGATCTGCGGTGCCTTGCTTGAAGTAAAGGCAGCTAGCTTGCAGTGACAAGCTTGGGTTTTATTTGATTGGCCTCGAAAATTTCATACAAGTAAAGATAATGGGAAGATCAGAAAATTGACCTTCTGGTTGTTTGACTGTTTCCTTGCAGCATTGGAAACCCAAACACAACTGCTGCTGTAGGAGAACCAGACAGTGCAATTGAGCAGTCTAGGTCACTATCCAAGCTGTGTGAAATACTAAATAGAAATGACATTTAAGAGGGAAAAAAATGACTTTAAATCCTTTAATAGACAGTTTTAGCAATACAGGTAAGGGAAACTTTCAAATGTTTTATTTTGAAAGTGTCAGAGGTACATTTTAAGAAGACAGGACAATGTTAAACTAACCTTTTTCCAGTTCAGTGTGATATTGAAAAGGACACTTCTTAGGATGGTTTGGAGTAAGAAGTTACAGGAAGTATAACTCATAGCTGAGCCTATAAATGTGGACATTTCAGAAAAATCAAGACGTATTTCATGCCTTTTTCGAGTTTTGTTCTGAGGTATGATGGCACTTTGCTGTAGGAACAGTTTTCTCTTATGGAACGTATAGACTTGTTCACAGACTTTTCTTAATAATTTTAGAAAAATGTTGATGCTTCACCTCTGGGTATACCTTAAGCTGATTTATGTATCCTGTAATTTCAACATTCAAATTTACAGTATCAAATTTACATCACTTTTTTCTGTGTGTGTAATATGGAATTAGAGGTTTTACATGAGGTTTGCTTTTTACATACTAGTAGATAACAATTTTGCAGATTTAAGTTGCTAATGTTTAAAGTGCAGCTGTTTCAAACGACACATTACCCTAAGTAAATTTCTGGGTAGGTTTACTAATTACCAGTAGCTAATAAAAGCTGGTGTGGCTGAATCCAGCTTACCTGGATATGTTCGTGTGACCAATTTCGATGTGATACGCGCTTTCAGACTTCAATCTTTTGTGCTTCCTCTATGCCAAATGTGAACTTTTACAGAAATTGGAAAAAAGTACAAAAGGGGAGGCACAAACCTCAAGCAGATCTCGTAACAGCATTACCAGCACTAACAGGTTTGTAAGCTGGCTTTAACATAATCTGAGCTTGAGAAACGCACTCTGCTTATGGATAATGGGACGCTTTGGTAGGTGCCATTGTCAGTGCCTTCTTGAGCCTTGAGGGCTTTCATTCGAATTACGTGATTATAGCCTTCAATGCTTCAGCTACAAGCAGAGACCTTCACATTGGTAGTGGCAGACAGCTCTGTGCTTCCTGCAGCTCTTAGGCTTGGCCAAAGCACAGTGGGGTGAAAACTGACTGGGTAGGTCAGTGCCCGGTGCTGCTCCTAAAACCCCAGCCGGTGTCCTTCCCAGTTAGTCAAAGCAGAGGTTTGAGAGCTGGCCGTGAAGGTTACTGGGGAAAAAGGCCTGTTATGGAAGCAAAGAGTAAGATAAAGGAGACAGACCTCTGAACTGAAAATTGAGTAAGTGGGAAATCCCCCAAAGACTTGCTGACCGTAGAGTGTGAACAGAGAATAGTCCAGAAAAGCTGGAGTTACTGTAAGCTTTAACATACAAAGAGCTCTGCTGGAAACCCTGATATTGCCCAATGACTTTTGATTTCTCTTTTTTGTAGTGTTGTTTCAAGTATTTACTGAAGTTTTTCTTAATGTAGGTTACACACTACAAGCAATATCCACCTAACACAAGCAAAGTATATTCCTACTTCGAATGTCGTGAAAAGAAGACGGAAAATTCCAAATTAAGGAAAGTGAAATACGAAGAAACTGTTTTTTATGGCTTGCAATACATTCTGAATAAATACTTAAAAGGTAACTGACTCAAAAGTAAAATTTACCTGTAAATAAATACCTTAATTTTTCTGAAGTCTTGCTGGAGTTGTAGAATTTTAAACAATTCCAGACTATTTTGGTACAATGCAGGTAGTGGCAGGCATAAGATCTTATTTATGTGATTTTGAAAATGAGCTGACCGCCCTTGTTAAAAGGTATTGACTTCTAAATTCAGGCACCATTCTACTGATTCTTTATGACAATGGGTTACTAAAAATGAAGACATGTTCATAACCCTACTTCAGGGGGTTAAATTGAAATGAATTGAAGTAGAGGAAGACTTCATAGAACCACACGAAGGTACGCTTCACATTTTGAACATGAATTTTAGTCTATTTGCTGATTTATTTAGTGTGTAAGGCAGTAACGTTAGTTTCCCTTAGATTTTTGTTGCCACTCAGATTGCTGAACAAGGCAGCTACATGTGAACATGTTTTCAATATTGACAAATTTTAAAGTAACATCTGAAAAATCCATGGTGGCATTTGAGACTTCGCTTGCTTTTTTGCATTGTGTGTGAATGTCATCTGTTCTGACCCAAATGCAAATTGCCTTCTGCCAGGCTTTAGAAGGACAACTTTAGCCATATAGCTTACTTGTCTTTTATCTCGAACCAGAATTCATAAATCTCTCTGCCAGTTGTGCCAGATACTGGAATTAGACTAAAATCAAAGCGCTTGATAATCTTTTCTGTAGCAATCTGAGGATTGTTCTCTAACATTGCAAATAGAAGATAGGTCATAAAGCAGCAGCAATACTTATTCAAGTAATGCGGTTAGTCTGTCTGTATCACAGAAGTGTTTAATCTGATTTTTAAGGCCTCTCCATAGGGATTCTTTCTGGAGCAATGTAGCTTGAGACCTGGTCAGGTTGCGTCTTGTGTGTGCTGAGTTGCACAATCATCACACTCCTCCAGGAAAACCACAGATAAACAAAACTCTTGACAGGTTATTAACCATCATAAAATAGAAAGTTGAAACTTTTCTTGAGTCACCTGCTGACCACAGCTTCCTTAGCATCCTAATCTATATAATAAGTTAAATTTGGTTTGAGCATAGACGATTTACTGCACTTGACATGTTTTCTGTGTTGTTTTTTTTTTTTTTGAGGCAAAGTAACTTTTCTGTGTCTGACTCTATTTGTTATTATTTCCTAATCTTTCATTTGTTTCTGGAACCACAGGTAAAGTGGTAACCAAAGAGAAAATCAAGGAAGCCAAAGAAGTGTATAGGGAGCACTTTCAAGACGATGTCTTCAATGAAAAGGGATGGAACTATATTCTGGAGGTAAAAATTTATGAAAGTAATGCAAGGTCATCCTGAAGGATTTATGTATAAACTGTAAAATAAATTCCACAGTCTTTTCTTTAAATCAAGATATTTTAACCATAATACCAAAGTGTGGGTAAATTTAGCTTTTTCATACAGTGTACAGGGAATAGAAGCAGTCAGAGAATAATCATAATTGCAAGTCCATAGAGGAAAAACAATTTTCATCCTTTTGGATGCCAAATATGGCTTTGCAGGTAATAAGGATTTATGGCTGCTGTCAGCCAGTTAGAATAAGTGGGGGCTTATTGGCAAGTCTCCATTTATAATATAGTGCTTAGTGGTTGGTTGCGTCATTTATATTGCTTTCTGTAACTAATCATAACGATTTTTATTCCAATGCAGGAAGCATTACAACTTCTTGTATGTGTAAATAGTTCCAGAAAATGTTTCGTTCAATTGTTTCCTAAATTTTCCGGAGATAACTTAAGTTGAACTTCGTTATGAAATACAAGGCTTGAGCATTTGACACAAAAGTCTTTCCAAGTATTTCCTCAGTTTATCCTCTTTCCCCTTTGTTTAAAAAGGTATCAGTCTTCAAGTAATTGCAAACATCTCTTCTGTGTAAAGTCAGCAGATTCAGACTAGTAACGCTCAGAGTTGTTCTAATTTCTGCTGGTGAATTAAATACCAAGTTTCATTGTGGATTCTTATGAATGGCATTTGATGCTTGAAAACACAATTTTTAGCCTTTTGCATTTATTTTCATGTGCATACCCTGACTGAATGTATTTTACGGTGGCATCTGTGAATATATCAGGATGTCATCTTGCAATAAGGGTGAGCCATAAGGAGTGCAAGAGAAAAGTGAATTTAAGTGTTGAAAATGGCAGCAAGGTAAATAACATTGTCTTCTAAGAGGTACTTAAGGAGATGTTTGTAGAGGACTTGCATCCATTTGAAACAACTACAGATGTGAATTCAAGCTGTATTTTTAAGTTACATTATACATTGTGGGCTACTCTAAGCTGTATTTAATCTTGACACCTCTTTGACTAAACTGAATTAATGCCTTGTTAATGCTGCATGTCTGTCCACACTGAGTTTTGACATGGTTTAACTAAACCTGTTTCAATGCATGCTTTTGGCTTATTCAAAATAGCCTTCCCACGTACCCTCTGTATACATTCTTTATTCCTTGGTCATATTTTCTTGCTAAAACAGTGCAGATATAAAAACAAATACGATTTCTGTTTTTTTCTTAGATGCTAATGGTGCTCAAAGTGGAATGGTTTGTTCCCTTCGGGTGCTTGTCTGCCCTTATGAGCACCCAGAGATGTGCTTCTACCCCTCTGTACTATTGCCTGCTCTCTCTGGCTCCGTTAACTTGTATGTTGTGTTAGGTAAAGTGGAGGGATCAATGGCTGTATGAGTGACATGCCAAAAGGAACTTGAAATGTATGTACATGAACTCGTACAGAATAAATGAATGAGTAAATACCTATAGGATGGAGGGGGTAGAAGTGAGGAATGGAATTCCCGTGGAATGAGATGGGGTAGAAGCTGGAAGCAGACAGGAGCTGGTGAGGAGCGTTAGAGATGTAAGCCCTGAACATACGGAGTTGATCTGGGCTAAAAAGGGTGTAAATGATGCATTTTGCCTAAAATGCTTACCAGACACACTCTGCGTACATTCAGGAGATGCCTCATTACAAGAAAGCTGACTACCTGAAAATTTTGAAAGATGCTATAGTGTTATGATGAATTATAGTATTTTGATGAATGGTGCTATAGTGTTATGACACGACCCTGTTGCTTTTTCCATGGACAAAATCAACACCTTTACCAACTATTAAATCTGTTTTGTTTTTCCACTAAGTATACTTTTGCTTTCATTGAATAATTAATACATAATTTTGAGCCTTTTTGAAGGCCTCATTGTCCTTTATTAAACCAGAACTGGCATCTCCAAGTCAGACAACTAAACCCTGTGTGGTAGGTAAACATAACTTGCTTCAGCATCTTACACTTCAGAAGAAAACTTTTAACTGTACTATAGGAGAGATCTTTGTGTTTTGGGCACTGGAGAACATGTATTGATGCTACTTAAGAAATCTGTGTAATTTCTCTAAAGTGATGCAGTTTTTGTTACCTTTAAAGAAGTAATATATCACAAAGATTTCTGTCAAAAAGTATTAATGTGCAAAATGTTTTAAGTATTGTCAGTTTAACTTGCAAAGTTATAATTACTGTTTTAGAGCAACTGTTTGCAACTTACTCTTTTTTGCAAGGCATACTCCACAGACTTATTTATTCTTTCAGGGATGAAAGACTGAGTTTGACAGAAGAATGACACTTCAAGATTGGATTTCATGTTTAGTGAATAGTTGAGATGATAAAATATTCTTTAAAATAGATGCTAAATAGATCCTATGTTAATAAGTTAACAAAGCACGCATCTAGACCAAGCAAAACTAGTGATTTTTGTTTAAGGTCTAGATAATAGCTAAACAGTTGTGATTTTTTGCTTTCTTCATGTGAAAGCATGGAAGAAAACCGCATAGCAGATATTTCTCGTTCTGTGAATAGAGCATATTTCTTTTTATTGACTATTTAAGCTTGTATGCATCAAGGAATGAAGGTGATAACCAAAATTTGGATTGATAAAGATACTCTATATAATTTATTTATTTTTTAGGTTATAGAGTTTTACTCCTTTTTTGATAAATGCATTTTTCTTACTCGTTTGGGTTGGTCAGTATATAAACAAACTGATTTATTTTAAGGGTCGAAAGAAAGAACTAAAGAGCTTTATCAATAAACTCACAGACTGACTTTTATCCACTGCAGTTAAGTGTAAGAAGTAGATTCCAACCTTCCTGTTACCTAACAATATTGCTATTTCTCACACAGAAATATGATGGCCATCTTCCTATTGAAATAAAGGCTGTTCCTGAGGGCTCTGTCATTCCCAGAGGAAATGTTCTCTTCACAGTAGAAAACACAGATCCAGAATGCTACTGGCTCACAAATTGGATTGAGGTCAGTTTTGGAAAGCTAGTATGCTTTTCTAAATAAATATTAACACCCTTAATTTAAGGGTTGAATCCCTTAATGGCTTAAAGCAATTCTGGCAGCTTTCATCTTCTGCTTTAAGTAAGCCTGGATTCTTTCTTCATTGCTCTTATATAGAGCTTTTCCCACTACCTGGCAAGTGACTGTAATAGTTTTTACAGGAAATTCACAGCAGTACTTTTATTAACAAGGAAAAGAGGAGGAAGGGAGGTAAATGTCTGTAGCTTGGGAGCGATAAGTCCCAAGATGGCCAGTACTTACCCTACCTTATAAAGGTATTATAAAGGCAAATTACTTTAACCAAAAGCAAATTGTTGGAGACATCAGTACTTTTTAAATGGGTGATAAAAATAAATAGCCCTTTTTGCACCTGATTAAATACTGAGTGGGGATTTTTGGAATCCTAAGCAAACTTGCACCTAATAATGTGTTGGGTTTTGTTTTAGACTATTCTTGTTCAGTCATGGTATCCAATCACAGTAGCTACAAATTCTAGAGAGCAGAAAAAGATTTTGGCCAAGTATTTGCTGGAGACTTCTGGCAGCTTAGAAGGACTGGAATATAAACTGCATGACTTCGGCTACAGAGGAGTTTCTTCACAAGAGGTAATGCTACTTTTCTAATAGTTGGAGAAGCCTGATTGTTCTTACCTGTAAGGGATAGTAGCATGTATTCGTTAACAATTACGTCTACATGCCACGTTGAAATTGTGAATGCATACAGCACTGCATTTGGACTAAACATGGAGGGGGTAGATCTGGGTGGGGGTATGGGTCTGAACTGTATCTGAGTACTAGGCTGAGAGAGCTTTCTTCCACATAGAAACTGTCTTTCCTGTGTAAATGCATAAAGAGTGTATTGGTAAAACAGGAACTGAGTCAAAGTTTTGCTTCAAGCTAGTGCTAGCCAGTAACTGGTTTTAGGCTTCTATATTTGGCATGGCAACTGAGAGCTGCATCTTTTTCAGACTGCAGGAATAGGAGCTTCAGCTCATTTGGTGAACTTCAAAGGAACAGACACTGTAGCTGGAATTGCATTAATTAAAAAGTACTATGGAACAAAAGATCCGGTTCCAGGATATTCTGTTCCAGCTGCTGAACACAGGTAAGATTTTTGGCTATCAAAACTTTTTTTTTTAAATAAAAAAATTACATGTTGTTAAACTTACTTATCTTTGTATCCAGAAATTTTTCACTTAAAAGGATGAGGCAGGCTTAAACTGTTTCATTTATACCACACAGTATTAGCCATGACTGACCCAGCTATTATGGCTAAAGTTTGATACTGATGTCTTCTGTATGTTCTAGGGGCACAGCAATGGTATGTCTGTTTTTAACTCGAAATGCTTTTTTTAATGTTTTTAACTATAAACTTCTTAACACAGTCTAAGTAAAGTAGGAGTTGGACTCGATGATCATTGTGGGTCCCTTCCAATCAGGATATTCTATGATTCTGCGAATCTATGATTCGAAACGTAGATGATTTTTAGAATGGACTTGAAGGCCTACAGGCAAACGTAGATATTGAGGATCCATGTTATGAACTTTAAAATTGTTCTAAACATAAAATAGTAACATGAAAAATTGTATGAGATGCACCTTTAGGCTTTCCCAGATCATTTTCTCCCTCCAAAAGAGGCAGTTGTTCTAAAGCTTCTATCCACGTAACTAATTCAGCCAATTGATCCTTAATCTCACACTAAGATTTGTTCACAAGTTTGAGAGTAAGGAACTGGTCTCAAACAGGTAATTGAGATGAAGAGCTCTTGGTTTTGATGTAGGAATCATGTACAAGGTCAGGAGTGAGGGCAAATCTTTGGATTTCGCTTGTGTGTCTCTGCATGCTGAAATGAGCACAATATAAAGGAAGGGCCAGTTGTGTTTTTTCTCCTAGCAAGTACAAAGACAGTTCTTTTTAATAGGGTTATTTTCACTCAGAATTGTAAGATGGATAACACAAGTTCAAGTGACTAGTTCTAACATGATTATCTTTGAAGGTATATTACTTCATATAATTTTCCGGACCATTGCAATAGTGCTGTTCTAAAACTGCTGCTTGATCAGTAGAAGTAACAAAATTTGTCTGACTCATCTCTGATTAGCTTAATACTACAGTTAAATCAAAAAATGATTAATAAAGTGACTATAAAATTCTTTGTAACGAAAGGAAACAAGTGGAAGCATCTTTTGTACAGCAAGTTGAAGTGGTAGTATGAGAGCAGACAGCTTAAGTGTGTTAGTTTGTATTGCCAAATATAGACTGCAGTCACTCTTTTCAAACTAGTACAGCAAAAGGGTCTTGTGCAAGAGAGTTGAATTGTTCCAGAATTGTTCTTCTGTTCCACAGCTTCCAATCTAAGGCTGTGTCTTGTGTGTGGTGCTCACTTCTGGCACACCACCAGGGTGGTCCCTGTGACTGCCCCAACCTGCTGGAAAAGAATTTTTTGTCTCTTCATTACCACGAGCTAGGGCTCGTATACACAGAAGTTAATGCTAGTATTTTATGGTACAAGTTCAATGCCCACTAGCTCTTACTGCACACCTACACTTGGTATGAGTGCATTTAGTGTTCATACACAAGTTATTGATGTAAGTTACATCTGCTGCTCTGCGACAGCCACGTACAGACAGCCGCTGCAGATCAGCTAGCATTCAGTAACTTATTACCTCTCATAGCAGCTCTGTTCGATATGCTTGCCTGTACCCTTGTACCAAGGGTAATGCTCTGAGGTTCCTGTAGAAGAACCTTTGTATCAGTCAGCTTAATGGCTTTAAATCATTATCCGAAAAAAGGCAAATAAATTGTTTTTAAGTTTTTTTCTGATTTATGCTGCTAGTTCTCAACTTCCCTTTTTATGGTCTGAGGTTGCCAGAGCAGATGGTCTGTTCTTGTATTTGTAGTTCCCTAATTGTCTGAACGTCAGATTTAAGAGAAACTCTAACAAAAGTTTTTTAAAAAAAGTTATATGTGAAAGAAGTTTCATGTGTCCAGTGCTTGTCTGAGTTGCAAAGATGAATCCAGGTTGCTGTTAATACATCTACTATCAGTGTAGCACAGAGCTGATAAACATATAGTTTGTGCTCTTCTGTAATCACACTGTCTATCCTTATCTTGAATTATTTCTTGTAGAAAGTACAGGATATGTGATTTAATGCAAATGCTCCTCTAATATGTATTTTTCAATTGACTTCACAGTACCATAACAGCTTGGGGGAAAGATCACGAAAAAGATGCTTTCGAACACATAGTGACACAGTTTTCTTCAGTGCCTGTATCTGTGGTTAGCGACAGCTACGACATTTACAATGCTTGTGAAAAAATATGGGGTGATGACTTAAGGCATATAATTGAAGCCCGAAGTCCAGAGGCACCGCTTATTATTAGACCAGATTCTGGGAATCCTCTTGACACTGTTTTAAAGGTAATGCTTTCTTGAAGTCATTTGTATACAAGATTGGGAAGGACAATTTTTTGTTTTGTAATGACAGGCTAGTAAACGGAACATTTTTTCGTATAACTTAGTATGTTTATTATGCTTTGGATGTTTTTTTAATCTGTGAAAAATCTAAATGCTTGCCTTATTTAAATGTAGATATGGCAACTCTTTAGCAATCTCAGTGGTTTTATTGTTTTCTTCAAAACCATTCTTGCATACCATTCCTTGAAGCCTTTACAGCAGTTACCAGTTTTGATGGACTAATGATGCTGGAATGATTCTATAAAGAAGTCTTTCGTCACTTAGTAACAAATAAAACGGGGAAAAAACTTGAGTATTGATAAATGCCAGGCAAGTAAGACTTTTTATCTCCAATATTAGGTATCTTGGAGTCCTAGTGTAATTCACTATTCTATGCTGCAAATACGTGCTTAGTGCTCTTCTCCCTTTTGTAACACTTGCATTTAAGTCAGTGACATACGACCTTTAAGTTGAAAACTATTTCTTGCCTTCTAGCTGTATAGAGAGCATGATGATTGTTGCGGTTTTATACCAAAAACTGTTGATGCCTTCTGAATTTGAGGAGCTCTCAATACTGTTTTAATAAGAAAGGAGGGGAGATTTTAGATACGTAACACCTTTTTTTTTTTTTTTTTTTTTTTTTTACCTTTGGGGCAAATGACATAACAAATAGGAACTTTGAATAATCTTTCTCAGAGCTGATAAGAAAAATCCCATCTGGAGAGTTTAATTTTAATTATTAATGGCTAACAGAATCTTAGAAAACTGAAAGCCTCATTCACTATCTTAATGGAGGTCAAAAGAAGAGCAGAATCTTCAGCTGACTCATGAATAGCCATAAATGACACAACCAAAGAGAGAAAGGAGGGAAGCACGGATCTGATTAGCTTTTGCGTACAAGTGCATAAAGGCTACATATTCTGTGACTGCTTTAATCTAACAGCTTCTGCTACAATGGCTGGCATGCTTTTTGTTTGTGTACCTACATGGATATATTTAGAGCAGGATACGTGGGTATACTCATGAATTTGTGCTTGGGTTTTTTTGTTTGGTTGGTTTGTTGTGTTTTGTTTTTAGCATGAATCAGATGTGGAAATTGGTTTCTTTACTGGAATGGCAGATTTTTATTTTCATTTTTATTTTGAGCTATCTCCCTTCTCTTTCCCATAGGTCTTGGAGATCTTAGGGAAGAAGTTTCCCATTACAGAGAACTCTAAAGGCTACAAACTGCTGCCACCCTATCTCAGAGTTATTCAAGGGGATGGTGTGGATATCAACACGTTGCAAGAGGTAGGAGATCCTGTTCATGTATAAGGGTGACACTGGTTATATTGCTATTTAATCTGGAATCTGTTATGACTAGTCAGGTGTTGCAGCTTCTCTACTGACCCCACCCTGCCCTTCATCCTAGACATCGGCAATGATATCCTAATGCATAAAACACATTCATTAAAAGCCCACAGGGAGTTAAAAAGATGCATAAAAAACCATATGCCATAAGAGGCATATCCTAATCTTACTGTCATAACCATTCTACTCCCACTGTCTCTCTTTTTGTTTGCTTTTATCCTGCTTGTCAAGCCTAATTCAGATCA
This sequence comes from Cygnus atratus, assembly GCF_013377495.2. Lineage (NCBI taxonomy): Eukaryota > Metazoa > Chordata > Aves > Anseriformes > Anatidae > Cygnus > Cygnus atratus. Next base: position 14,654,193 of record NC_066362.1, on the reverse strand, counting down.
AAACCTGGCAGTGTTTGGTCCTTTCATTGATACCTAAAGCACACTGCATGACTGCTGTGCTGTAGCAATAGTAGTAATTAACTGATTTAGCTCATTAGTTACGTATGCTCTGAAGAGTGCTTGCACTCAAATTTTGAAGGTGTGTTTTGTGAAGGTGACTGTTTAAGAACTAACATAATGGAGGTAAGGAGTCTACTGATTTGGCAACTAATGGAATAAAGATTGTTGAAAGCCCAGGAAATGTGAATAACAGGTCTGTGGTCTGAATCAAATTGGACTATGTTGCACCATTGATGTCTTGAGTCTAGTAAATACACAAATTATTAGTAATAATACAAAAAGGGCAATTTCAGTAAGATCAAAAAAAATAGGTTTTTTTTAGGGGATGCTGTGTGCTAGAAACTAGTTACAAATTGACCACTATTGGCTAGATAGAGATACTAATATAATGCAGTTATAAAGGTACAGGCTGCAGCAACTGCAGATGATGAGGGGAAGAAGGACTTGACTTTATCAGGCTTGTCCTGGCTTTCATCATTAGCTGTACTAGAGTTCAAAACCAGAAATAAGTTGGATAAGGTTAAGATGAATTTTACTGGATTTTATTGAACCTTGTCCTAGCTTCCTAGACTGGCACACCTTTAGACTCTCTTAACAAAGTTGACTTTTGCTGCTTCTCAAATTAGGTAAGAGAGATAGCAAGCTTATTTTCTCGCTGGCTTGAAACTATCTGCATATTTAACATGGGCACATCATGTTAACCTCAACCACGGAACTCCAAAGATGTTTGTCACTCAAATCCTTAGAGAGCAGTTAATACTGACATTGTTTCCTGATATGCCATCTGTAGTGCAGTTATACACCATAGTTTTGTTCCTATAGCCTTTGAAGCAAATTTGTTTTCTTCCTGTGGCTTCTTGAGAATAATTTGTGCTAATAAGCTTAATGAAACACAAGCATGAGAGGTTAATAACTAGAAAGGAAGTCTTATGGTTAGGTACTAAGGGAAGAGACTTATTAATAAACTTCTCAATGACTGTTAAACAGGATTTAACCATGACTTGATGCCCGTCTTAGGCAAAATATGTACTTGTAGAGATTTTCATGAGTCTGTGACAGGGAAGAAAAATGGAACATTAATCCTTTCCTGTAAGGCACTCAACATTTTCATTTTGTAGGTTATACATAGCAAAATTTGTGGAGGTAAGCTCATATGGCATTGATTGTGCTCAAACAGAGAGCCACAAAGATCAATGAAGGGACCAGAGCACCTCTCCTATGAGGAGAAGCTGAGAGAGCTGGGATTTTGTTCAGCCTGCAGAAGAGGAGGGATCCCTCAGGGGGATCTCATCAATGTCTATAAATACCTGAAGGGAGAGGGCAAAGAGGATGAAGCCAGACTCTTTTTGGTGGATGCCAGTGCCAGAACAAGAGCCAGTGGGCATGAGCTGAAACAAAAGAGGTGCTGCCCGAGCATCAGGCAGCACTTCTGTGCTGTGCGTGTGACGGAGCACTGGCACAGGCTGCCCAGAGAGGTTGTGAGTCTCCTCCTTGTAAATCTTCAAAAGCTGCCTGGACGTGGTCCTACGCAGCCTGCTCCAGGGTAAGCAGGGGGGTTGGACCAGATGGCCTTCAGAGATCCCTTCCAACCTCAGCCATTCTGTGGAAATGACAAAACTATTGTTAAAGTATTTATGTTAGAGGATAAAATGCACTCCTCTCCAAGTTCTACATCGAGCAGGAAATCAATTCTAGTAGCTAATGGGAGAGGATAAGAGGCAGAAGGGAGCAATTCTTTGCTCAGATGATCCGCCTGTTCATGTATCTTTCTCAGTCAAACTGTTGCTGATTAAACGGAAAAGTCTTATCTGTAATATGTAGAAGAGGGTTGAGGATTCAGTTCCTCAAGACTTATGGAGCTGACAGAACTCATTGCTGCTTAGTGGCCACCTTCTGATCCTTTCCTGATTCTGTAATCTTGCTCTGCACTTCGTCAGCTCTGGTCACTAAACTGCTGAACATTAAACAAATTTAGCCCACAAATGTAGCAGCAAATTAACTTGGCCAAAGCCAAACAATTTTCTTTTGTTTTAATGAAATTGGCCCATAAAAGGGGCCAGTAACCACCAGTACAACACAAGAGTAAAACCAAACTGTTGTCTTGAGTTGGGGGAAGCAGAAAAGGAGGAAAGAGACACTTCTCATTTGGCAGCAACAAGTTATTTTGGAGCAAAAAGGCCAAGAGCTTGCAGCCTAATTTTGGTCATGTTTAAGATGTCATGGATTTCTTTCCTTTTATGTCAGCAAAACCCAAGTTTTTTCATTCTTTTCGTAAAGGAGTTTACATGAACAAATCTGAATGCATTGTCATGGCTATCCGTTTTTCCCTCTTAAAACCTATGCAAGTGATTGTTCTAATTACTCTGTATCAGCCTTAGATTGACCTGTTGTTATGGATCAGGTGAAAGGTAACTGGTACAATGGGAAAACTTAGAATGAGTAATGACAGATCAGTCTCATTTAAATATCAGACCTAGCTGAAAGAAAAATACAGAAAACAGAGTATAAACTGGATTTTAAAATTCTTTGTTTCAATAGGGATTGCTGGTAGAACAGGTAAGGAACCTTTTCTGACTTTCTTCTAGCATTTTCACTTTTAAAAATCATTCCAATCTGCTAACTCCACAATATACTACACTTTCAAAGGATTTTCTTTGAACATTCAATTTCCAGATGTCTTTAAATGGTTATAAAGAAAAAAAATCCTCTAACCTGGACTCACAAATGATGTATTAATCATGTTCATAATGGTCAGGGCAAGCTAGTCAAAACCCTGTCACTGAATCTGTTGTCTGTATAAGTTTGGAAATGTGAGACAATCAATTGTTCTGCATTGTTTTTCCTCTGGAGGAGGATTTAGTTGTTTGGGATCTCCTCCTTTTCTTCCTCCCCATTACTGCTGCTGTTTGCCATCTCTTCTCCGTATCTGAGGAAGCTGTAATCTGGGGCAACTGTGGGTCACTGGTAGAAGTCAGAACTGTCTTTCAACTCAGGCTCAATTTCCCTACCCTTCTGCCCCTCACTGACCAAAGATCAGTCTGGCTAAGGAAATCCCTTGATAGAGAATGGAAAGGTGGAAGCAAGTTCTTCACCCAGGGTAAGTAAGAAGTTGTGCCTGTAGTATAAGATGAACAAACTCTCTAAATTAGAGCAGGATTTCCAGCTGAAAGAAGGTTCCCATTTCTTCTCACCTAGGCAAGGGGGCTGAGAAGCTATGTCCCAGCTGTGTTACACTTGTACCCATAGAATATGTTATCCTCCAAGTATTGAAGAACGTGAAGTCTAAGCATGGGCACAGGATGTTGCTTATACCATGTAGTTTATGCTGAATCTTGCAGGCATATTCAAGTGAATTCGGTGTCAGACCTATCTATAAAGCTGGATAAGTTGTGGGGCAGAATATATTGGCTCAGGCTTGGCCAACAGTTTACCTGACTTCAGGCTTGGTCAGTGTCTGGACAGACCTTGCTCAGAATCCAGGTAGAGCTTACCAACACCTGCCTTTTCAAAAGACAGTGTAGATAAGCAGAGCCGTATCTGGGAGTCAAGGCTAGCTTCTTTCTGTCTTACTTGATCTTATGCTTGAGAGGGTATTCAAAATGCCTTTTCTTACCCTTCCTTTATCATGTTCAGTAACTTCTGAGGTGCTTAAGGGAGAATCTCATTAGCGCTGTGATGGTACTAAATCCCTTGTCCTCCATGGATACCCCTTTTAAAACTGCTTCCAGGAGAACTTAATCTCTTGAAAACATAGATTCCTTTCGTAGAGGGTCACTGTCTGAAAGGGTGGAATGGCTACTACTAAAATCCACAGGACTTTCACATATTGAAGCAGTATTTGTTCAGGACAAAGTCTTTCCCAAGGGTTTCCCTAAGCAAAAGTCATGGAGGTGGGGACAGAGATTCCATTTGCTTGGTTTGTTGGATGAGGCTGAGTAAGCAGTCACCATTAGAATGAGGAAGACTCACTGATGGTATCTCTGCTGGGGAAATCTGCTAAAAATCTAGTGGGAAATTGTTCGAGGTGTGCCCTCAAATTATGGCTCTCCAGGCCACCTTTTGTGTTGGCTGGCCTCTGTCAGGCATTCAGTCTTTGAGAGTATCCTTGAGACAGGCAGTCTCCATGTGACTAAATGGATAAATAAAAAGAAAACTACTAGATATTTTTGTTTACATTAACTACCCATTTACCATTGTCTGAAATTGGAGTGGTCTTTTTTTTTTTTTCCTTCCATATAAAAGTTTGATTTTTGCCTTGGCTGTCCTTTGAAGAAATGACTTCACATCAGACATCAGTAACTCCTAGAACAGTTATGTTAAGTGCTACCGTGGTGTTTTCCTTTGCAGGAGGACAAAAAAGATTACCCCATTTCACATGACGCTGATTTCTGAAACTCTGCACTGTTCCACATGGATTTTGTGCTTCCATTTTGCTCCTCACCTTCCTTTTTCTGGATGGATGGGATTTTGCTATTTCACCTCCTCTGAAATTTTCTCACCCACTTTTGTTAGTGAACTATTTAGGAGATAGGAGTTCAAATACTTTTATCGGGGCCATAGTCACCTTTTCAGTCCGTAATAAGAATAACAGGTCAGGGAAACAAATCTTGCTTGCTTATGAGCATGACTAAACTAGCACCCATGACTCCAGGCTAGAGGATGCTATGTTTGTGTGGATAGAATGTGGTGAGGAGGATGGGAATGCTGTAGTAAGTTTTAAATTGACTGTTGATACCCGTGCAGTTCACATTGATCTGTATCTGCTTGAGAAGGTGCCAAGGCAAACTTTTTAAGCAACTTTATGTATTTCCTTTTTCCATCCTCTAAATTGCCAATCTTAATTCTAGATGTGATTTTTTTCAGAACTGCTCTGCTGAAGTCATTGGTCAAAGTGGGTAATATCTTTCTGGAGTTGATGAGCAAGATGATTGCTTTGTTTCAGGATACATGCTATGCTTTGAGGACTGCCCATAGTTCTGAAAAATCAGAAGGCTCTGAAATAACTCCCACGAAGTCTTTTGTTTTCTCTAATTGTCTGGGCATTGCATTGCTGTGCTACCCTAGTTTGGAAAGGATATGTGCCAGCATTATAATAGTTTTTCAGCAAAAACTTTCTATAATTATCCTGTGCTGTAATCGCAATGAAAAACGCAAACAGTATGCTAAGTATTGGCAGCATTGTTACATATATCTCCTGGAAACTGAATGTTAGTTGGTTTAATTGTCTGTAAAAGCATCTTGTTTAAGTAGTAGTATATTTTTATGGAAAAAAGTGGCATGGTCTAAAAGCATGTTCCATCATAGTTTTCTTTTTATTATTAGATTGTAGAAGGAATGAAGAAGAATAAATGGAGCATTGAGAATATTGCCTTTGGATCTGGTGGAGCGTTGTTGCAGAAACTAACCAGAGATCTCTTAAACTGTTCCTTCAAATGTAGCTATGTGGTGACCAACGGTCTTGGGGTATGTCTTTTACTACGTCTACCGTTATGCTGTCAGTAGAGGCCTCTTGAAAACTGTTTTGTGTTTCCTGTTACATTACCACCGTCTGCATAAGGTACACAAGTCTGACAAAGCCCAATGTTCCTTTCATTTTAGGTAAATGTCTTCAAGGATCCAGTAGCCGATCCAAACAAACGGTCAAAGAAAGGCCGACTGTCTTTGCATAGGACACCTGCAGGAGATTATGTAACACTTGAAGAAGGCAAGGGAGATCTTGAAGAGTATGGACAGGTATGAATTGTCAAGATTTATTACATCATTCTTCATGAAAAAGTAGACTGAAAAAAAAACAGGTTATAACTTCATTTCACAACTTGTTTCCAATTGTCTTTTTGTTCAGCTCCTGTCTCACTACCTCAGAAGTGTCCCCGGTGCCAAATTCACTAACAGTAGAATGCTAGGATGTTAGTAGAATGTTCAGACTTGAAAACTAGCGCTCTCTTTTTTGTTTGTGTTTGGAAACAAGAGACTGTTGCTTCTTTTTCACAAAAGTAGTGTCTCATAATGTAGCAGGACGTAAAAACTATTAGAGTGCCCAAAGGAGAGCAACAAAAATGGTTAAAGATCTAGAGGGCAAGATGTACAAGGAGCAGCTGAGGTCCCTGGGTCTGTTCAGAGCAGAGCAGGCTGAGGGGAGGCCTCATGGCGGCCTGCAGCTCCCTCACGAGGGGAGCGGAGGGGCAGGCGCTGAGCTCTGCTCTCTGGGGACAGCGACAGGACCCGAGGGAACGGCATGGAGCTGGGACAGGGGAGGGTCAGGCTGGGTGTTAGGGAAAGGTTCTGCACCCAGAGGGTGGTCGGGCACTGGGACAGGCTCCCCAGGGCAGTGGGCATGGCACTGAGCCTGGCGGAGTTCAAGACATGCTTGAACAATGCTCTGAGACATGACACTTGGTCTGATTTTTGGGTGGTCCTGTGTGAAGCTGGGAGTTGGACCCTCGTGAATCCCTTTCTACTTGGGATATTGTTATGAATATGTTAACGAAGTACTTTTGTATGAGTCATGTATTTGAATAGTAGCTTGAAGTGGAAGGAGAGGGACAGGCTTAACTAAACTTGTTTCTACTTTCGCATTGAGATTTGTAAATAGTTCCTTCAGGTGTTAATGCTCTATACCTGGAGTAACTTCCCAATTTTCGAAGGCATAAATTAATCTACAAAGTCTGTTTCCTTGTTAAGTCTTCACAATCACAAAATTAAGTGCTATTTCAGTAGAATAAGTACAATCGTTAGGCCAATCTCAGGTTTTCAGATGGAGATCTCTTAAGTATTCAGTGAACTGGCAACAAAATGCTTAACTGTATGTTGAGTCTCTTCCTGAATTAAGAGGATTGAAAGTAAACACATTATCAAATTGCACTTCAGCCATTAAAAGCTCTAAGATTCTTGAATTTTCTGGTATGTAGACACATTTCTGTGCTACAAGGCAGAGGGATTTTTCCAGGTATGCTGTTTAACCATAAAAGTGAGATCTCTGAGAAATTGAAACATAGAAAACAAACAGTTATATACTCTGTAGTAATGTGCTCTGGATGCAAAGACCTAAGAACAACAACAACAAAAAAAAAACTAACTGGGAGTGTAATAATAGGGCAAAGCATAACTACTTCAAACAGAAAGAGGGTAGATTTAGATTAGATATAAGGAAGAAATGCTATATTATGAAGGTGGCAAGGCACTAGAACAAGTTGCCCAGAGAAGCTGTGGATACCCCATCCATGGAGGTGTTCAGGGCCAGGCTGGATGGGGCTTTGGGCAGCCTGGTCTGGTGGGAGGTGTCCCTGCCCATGGCAGGGGGTTGGAACTGGGTGATCTTTAAGGTCCCTTCCAACCCAAACCATTCAGTGTACTTTCAGAGTTGTATATGCACATATACATGTATATGTTTGTGATGCATGTTCATATATATTTATAAATATACGTGTGTGTGTATGTATATATATATATATATACACATAAAGGGGAGTTAGTGGTAAAAAGTTCTTCCAAACAACTCAATCACAGCCCTTGGGGTCTGAATTAAGTTGATGTGTGGTTCCTTCATTTTTGACAGGTGAAAGAATTCATAAAGTAGTTTCCTGTAATGGGATATTAGAGAAGGTTGTATATGTGCTACAGGATCTTTGGAACTTGGGGAAATGGTGGGGAGATGTGCTCCTTTGTGGGTCCTGATTATCTAAAGCCATGGGTCAGTAGGTCACCAGGCATAGCAGCTGTCCAACATTGCTTTTGTGCTAACTTTTCTGTGCAAAGCTATGTTTATTGCCCTTTCAGTGTGCTACTTGTGAGCACTTCTTGATGCATTTTTAATAGATTTTCCTAACGGTCCACATTACATAAAGTTTTTTCCATAGTTGATGTAGAGAAAATTAAGATTTAATCTAAACCTCTGAAGTTCAATTGTACTTAAAATTTGGCTGATTGTCTCCTTTCCCAGTAGCTGGTCTAGTAGGATATATTTAGCTTATTTTTTTTGTTTGCTTGTCTTTGGCCTGATGTGGACAACTTAATGAAGGGATTTCTCAGTCCAAAACTTCTGTCTGCACACAGGATGGGCTAAATCCTTTCTTCTGTCTAACCTTTAGTGAAAGTTACCAGACAGAGCTGAAAAGATCTATTATGTTGACAGTCAAAAGCTCGTCTCATCGGTTTTGATTTGGGTCCTTGCCTTTTGAGTTTGTGTGTAGCTTGTGTAATCTGTGTTGTTTGTTCATTTGGCAAATGAATCTTGCTAAAACAGTGGTGTTTCTTGCAGGATCTCCTTCATACAGTATTTAAGAATGGAAAGGTAACGAAGTCATATTCATTTGATGAAGTAAGACAAAATGCCAGGCTGAAGAACAGTGAACTAGAAATGGCGTCTCACTAAGTTTCATTCCTTGTCCGTGTATGTGTGTGTAACAAGTATGTACTGCATAGCTACTGGGTTTACTGTACAGATTTGTGTGTTTGTGTTTTATGACATTGTAGCCAAATTATTTGTTGGTTTATGGACATACTGCCCTATCTTTTGCCAGTCTTTAGAAAAGATGAAATCAGGAAATGGTACTTACAATGTAAAACATATTTAATGCTAAAGTGTGCTTTTTAGGGCCCTTTGCCAGTAGTGATTCAATCTGGTATTGATCTTTTCACAAATGAGACAGAGCTGAGAAACTTTTTTATATATAACAGAATATCACAAAATGGATTTACATAAAATTATCATGATTGCTTTATGTTTATATTTAACTTGTATTTTTGTACAAACAAGATTGTGTAAAATATATTTAAAGTTTCAATAATTAAGTCTTTCCAACTTTTCATGATTTTTATGAGCACAGACTTTCAAGAAAATATTTGGTGGGGGGGAGAATCCATTGCCTTTTGTCCATTAATCAGCAAATAAAACATGGCCTTAAAGTTTGTTGTGACATTGTACCATTTGACAACTAAATCAGGACTTGTATCTCCTTAAGATCCCATAGAACTGCTGACCTCACCGTTTCTTGTAGTTGTCTGTATTAGTTAATCTACATTAAAGAAAGTTACTGTTCTTACTAGAAGGTTTAGGTACTACAGACCTTGCTGGCATGGTAAGGTGTATAAATGGAATGCCAAATTTGAAAGGATTCTCTACTGCAACTTAACTTGCCAAGTCTATCCCACTTGGCACATGCACCTCAATATTTTAAGAGTAAAGTTTTTAAGAGATCTCCTCTTCCACTATAGAATATATGTGTAAAATACTGAAATATGGAAGCGGTGTATTTTAAAGTAATTACACTTCTGGGTTTATTTTTCATATACTGTAAGTGACATGACTTTAAAGCAAAATACTGGACTCGGTAGTGCACTTTTTTACTTTTTTGTATTTTTTTCATTGATTTGCCTTTTGTCAGACTGGATGTTAAATTGTAAAAAAAAAAAAAAAAAGTTTAACTATTTTTGTTAACAACTTTAATAAAACTTTATGCTAGCCAAACTCCTACATGAATGGCAGACCTGTTTCCCCTTCTCCCCTGTCTCACTGGGGCAAGGAGGGGCTTTTATTTTGCAGAGGGTAACTGTAAAAACAAGGTTTCAGAGAGAGTTTTGAACTGTCTGCACTTGATTGTACTTGCTCTCTGCATATGCTTGATTTGAATATCTGCTAGAAAACAAAACTGTTGAGGATTTTATTTGAGAAGCTATGTAGTAACCTCTGAAATGTTTGATAGTACTGTAGGATGGCTCTCACTAGAAAAGGAATACCTCCCTTATTTAAAGAAAAAAAAGCAAAAACAAATGGTTTCTGTATTTTGTTTATGATCAACTGTCAGACAATGACTTAATATACTGATGTAATTAATGCTTCTAATTAGAAAATGATGTTACAGGAAAATGTTAGGGGTCCTCTAAAATCACTTAAGCCTACAAAAATTATACAAAATATGCTTTTAAAGGAAGATTGAAAAGCCATACTTCATTGTTTTTATTCTGTCACCAAGGACCACATCAAAGCATTCATAATGTTTCCAGGGTTTGTGGTTAAGACATTTATGCCCAGTCTCAATAGTTCTTGTTAATAAAAACTTGTTTTCCACTCTTAGTGTATGTAATTATACATTTAAGTGATGTCTTGTTTCAAAAATAGTGCTTTAGTAAAACTTTAAATGCTGACCTTTCACACTGAGGAACTGCCTTCCCTTTGCTATTAATGATATTGTTTGTATTTGGCCAAGAAAGAATTTAAATCTGGACTTAGGATCAATAGCAAGTAAATAGTACAGAGCCTATTTTACTCCTCCAGATATGTACTAGGGAATTTTATGATGTACGGTTTAAAAAATAAGAGTAAATGCTGCTTTCATTCTGTACCAATAAAAATTTTGATAACTATTAACTACCCATAACTGATATTTTTGTACTTGAAAAGTGAGGATATGCTGTGGAAGCACTGTTTTCTTGTGTAACAAAGAAATGCATCAGTAGTTGTTCAGTGTTCTCTAAAACTTAGCGTGTTAGCTGGAGACTTAAAAGCAAATTCTCTACCTGTGCATGTCACTCTCAGAAGGTTGTCACATCACTCATTTTAATAAATGCTAATATATTTTTAAAGGGGGAAGAGGGGGTCAGAACACCTGGTGCTATTCACACCTGAATACATGTCTTTGTGTTTCTGGGCATCAAGGAGTTGATAAAACTTATTACAGTGCTTGAACCATACAGTATCCTGATTCTTCCACATAAAAGCAAACAGCATGTTTAAGTTTGCTTTAAATTACTAGATTTGTAGTCACTGATATATTTTAATTATCCCCATTTCATAATATAACACAGTATTTGTATTTAAAAATAGGAATTGGGAGTTTTGTGTTAATACACTTATTTGTAACCATATTTAGCATAAGAAACGGATTTTATAAAACTATTTTTTCTTAAGCTGCATGATTATGAAAAGATGCTTTTTTCATACTTTGAAAGGCCTGAGGAGAGAACAGAAGAGTACTTAACTGTTTGGTTTGCCAAAGTCAAAACAACATTTAAACATTCTTTTTGTGTAGGTTTTTACATTCCTTCTTAAACTGTTTAGTGAAGAATAAGTATTCCTCACTTAAATCCTCTGTTAAAGTAATTTTAATGTATTTGACATCAAATACCAGTATGTAATACACATGGAAATAAAGTTTAGTTCTGGCAGTGAAAATAAGAGCCATCTGACTGTGTCTTAAAGTTGTGATGTTGGGCATCAGATTCCGTTCATGTGCTCTTTGTTGCCAAACACAGATTGGAGTACAGCTGTGCTGTCGTTGTAGTCTGCTGTCGGAGAACTGCCCTGTTGGCTCACATGCAGTTTGTGGTCAGCTTAGTTCTAAAGAAGAAAAGGAAAACTGGATTCTTTTTTTTTTTCCCTTTTCTATTTTTCTCTTGCAGAGTGTGAGCACATCTGTACTTCAATATCTGGTGTGCTTTTGCTTAAAAATGGAGCACTTGCCATTGAATTTGCTATGAGGTCATATCCTCCATTTACATTTCACATAATCCTTTCTGAAAGATTCATTATTTTTACTCAGATTTTTACCTCTAAAGCGGTTAAAAACGCTTCAGTATCTATCAAAAAATATCAGCTCTTTAATAGAGAGAATGTCTCCAGTCCCTTTGGACAGGATTTTCATAACTGGAAGAAATAACACATTTAGTTCCTACATAACTTTAAATTGTACCTTAAGCACAGTCTCTAGTACACGTGTAAAGATTACTTATCTTTGTTGCCAGTCCCTTTAGGTTGTGCTGGACTATAAAAAAGGACACCTGTAGCCTACAATAATGGCCTTTAACACTTGAAATCAAAGTCTCTGTTACGTTATCTTTACAGAGAGCATACACAGCATAAGGTGTAGGTAAGCAGGGCTCTTCCTCCTCCTTTCCATGCTGGTACAAACATCCAGGTGCAACACTCCAGCTCTTCTTACTCTAGGTAGCCTTGGTGCAAGTTAAAAGTGACTGCCAATGGTGAGTGTGCTTTGGTGGGCTCCCAGATCATCGTGCAAAGGAGTCTACAGGGAAACTTCAAGCCTCAAATTGCAGGAGAAGGCAAGGGACTTACAAATGTCTCTCTGCCATCCCCTTAATTCTGCTGTAATGATTCAAATAGTATCTGTGCTGAGTGGCTCAAGGCTGGAGCTATGAGTTTGTGTTTGAGCAATGGTAATTACCTTTCCGTGCAGTAATGTGTGTTTCTGCTTGTCCGTGAGAGTCCCATTGGGATCCCATAGGTACACACCTCTGTGAAATTTGTAAACAGCTTAGTGAAAGGTGATCCCCTTGTTTTTAACCTGACAGATAGAGGCATGTTATGTGGGGAGCTGCATGCCTTCTAAATAACTTGGCCATCATAAATAAGGAAATTCTGAAATTAAAGCTACTCCATAAAGTCAGGCTTAGTGAAATCACAATTGTTAACCCTAGATAATTTTTTTTATTGCTTTACTGATAGCACAGCCATCCTTGCTAATGATTTAAAAACACCCATTTTGTTTATCTATTTGTTTTTTTATGGTAAGGGATGAGAAGTACTTAATAGAGCTTTACTAAAAAGTTTTTTTCTGTGTCATTATTTTATCGATACATACCCTGTTTTCTGCTGTAAGATAATAAAGAGCAAATCAAAAGATTTGGGAATGAAGTCAGTAGGATTCTTCTCAAGTAACATATTTTGTTCAATGTTGTTTCCTTACAGCTCTTTATCTCTGCTTTTTGAAAAGAATTTTTAGACTTTTCAATTTCTGGTGAGGTTTCCTGGAACCAGAACTGTAGTTCTCTCTCCTGCTCCTGGCTGGAGCAGGGAGGTCTCCTAAGGAGAGGGAGGTAGGGAGGAGTCCCTCATGACTCTAGCAGTGTTTTTACTTCCCTCTTCTACAACTCTTCTGAGAAGAAGGGCAAGTTTATAGCTAGTTTATAGCTAGTTTACCATTAGGTCAAAAATCAGAACATTTGGATTTTACTACTTTTTCTCCAGCAGTTTAGATTGTATCTAAATCAATTGACATTGGTTCTAGATCTCTAGATATAATCAAACAAGGATACTTTATTACTATATGCAATACTTTACTTTTTTGTTGTTTCATTGATTAATGCTGTGAGACTTGGAAATCCAATTCTTGGTGGTTGTTCCTATGCCTGTATCAAGTACATATATTGGATAGAGCCAGGGAATTATAAATTATTGAAAATGGTTTCAGCATTTTCTGAAACTACGGTATTTAAGAAATTCAAGTACATGGATAAAGAATGCATTGAAGGATCTGAGGTGTGGGAATTTTCACTTCTTTGTCACTAGATTGTGTAATTAATGTAGCTATTTAAAGCTTTCACATCAGCTATTTTTATGAAAGAGGATGTGGAAACACTTTATAATGACTGAGTATTCATACCACCAAAAGAGTAATAAAAAATGTCGGGTGAATTGTGTGGACTACACCTTATACCTTCTAAAGAAAAGTGATTATTAGTCTTGATCTTTCTTCTTTTTCTTACTAAAGGGAAGAGAAGAAAGCTTTTTTGTCAGATTGATTGGGATGCAATTTCCTCAGCTGACTAAAGAAAACAAGCTAGCATGCTCTGCCCTTTGAGGGAGTTTTTCATGTTTTAAGAGATGTTGCCCTAGTTTAAGCCTAAGGAATTGTGGCTTGTTTTTTGGTGTGTCAGAAAGATGACCTATCCAGCAATTTAAGAGGATAATCTGTAGGTTAAATGGCTTTGGGTATGGATATGTCTGTAAGTCACAGAAGGGTCAGAGCATGACAGCTAATCTCCCTCTGGTGAGGGTGCCTCCCCTTGATTTCTGTCTCAGCTGAGGAGGTTCAAGTCTATCCTATAATCTGCTGCAAAAAAGCATTGAGGCTGTTCAGCCAAAACTGGGGGTGGTCATGTCCATGTGGTAACAAAGCAGTGGTGTGCTAATGTGCCCCAGTCTAACCTTAATCCATTTTTCAGGGCTTATAGCTACTTGTTAAGCCAAATGCCAATGACAAACTTCATTAAAGCTACCATTCTTCCCACACGCTGTGTTTTTTGCAGCCTCACCTCCAGCACTCTTGCCTGAAGACCATTATTTGCTTTTATTGCAGCTATAAATCTGCACAAGGTAAAAGGAAGATTTCACCTCTGTACAAGGTTTTGCAATCTTTACACCTTCAGACAAAAGCAAATAGATTAGCACAGTAAAACCAAAAGAGAAAGCTGTCCCTATGCAGCCTTTCATGTCCTGACTTGTGACCATGAAAATGTTAATATACATGAGCCTGGCAAAATTCAAAGAATTTGTTTTCTTAAAAATTATACATGCTGTGATGCCATATACTGAAACATACAGTTACAGTCTTTCTAATTACTAAAACATAGCTGAATACTCAAACATTTTAGCTTGATTTCTGCAGCTGCTTCCTGACTCACCAGTCTCAGCCAGATTCCAGAGGCTTTGCACACATAGTTAATCCCATCAGACAAAGAGGCAGCACTGCACACAGAGCAGCAAGACAAAGTGCTCAAGTATAGGGAGTGCAATGTCATGTCTTGTGTCCACCATGAAATTCCAAACACTGTATGAAATACACACCCTGCTGCTGTCCTGATCACCTGAGGGGAATAAAAAAGAAAAAAAATGCATTTTTGGTGGGTCTAATTCAGCTCCAGCTCTGCTTCTACCTGTGGATGCTATTCCAATGGCTATTTTGTCATATGAAAGTGTGTGCATGTTCCATCCCTGATTGATTTTTTACAGCCTGTATGGAACTGGGAAAGACAAAAAAGAGTTTCATCCGCTTCTTCCATGCTACAACAACAGTCCTGCTGAAAGGCATTGTGAGACAAAAACCCATATGGTTATTGAATATGTGGTGTGCTGTAAACCAGCGTGAGAAGAACATGAAAGTGACTTTGCAGGTTGTGATGTGATTATAAGTAATAACTCCTTCCCTAGTCAATCAGTCAGACACAAATACTGTCACTCAGGTGATTGTTATAGCATTGTAGGAAAGACGAGAGGTGTGTTGGCTAAGGCTGCCTCTAGTTCTTTTTCAGCTTTCTTTATCCACCACCCCCAGCCTGCAGATCATGGATTTCCCAAGGCACAGGAAACACATTGTATTTACTAACTTATCAATAGTCTTTTATTTCTTGAATTTTTCCAGTCTCTCCTTAAACACCATGTGAAGTTTAAGCATCTGAAACAACCTATCGTAATAGCACAGCTTAACTATACACGGTGTTAAGAGCTAGTACTGTTGTTTGTTTTCATCCTGCCAACAGCTACTTTCTCGCTCTAAGTCTTCCTTTCAGAAAAGGAAAGAACATATTTCACCTTTTCTAAGCCATTCGTGTGTATATAGATCTGTATTGTTGTCTACTCCAGGCTGAACTGTCCCAACCTACGTACTTATTCCTTGTACAGAAGCTCTTCCATGCTCTGGATCTTCGTTTTCATCTCTCTCTAAACCTTTTCTAATTGAAGTCCATCCTTTTCTGTAATGGGACAATATATGAAGGGAAATGCATGCTGGATTCAAGATGCAAGAGAACCAGGGCTTATACAATGGCATAAAGCTCTGTGTCACGCTCTCTGTTCTTTCCTAACACTTGAATTGCTTAGTTTGCTTGGTTTTAGTGCTACTGAGCTTTGTACTGGCATTTTTATTAATCTATTGTTTATAACTCCAGGATTTTGTGTTTAAGTGGTAGTAGATTATTCATAATGCATCATTTCACGTGTGAGGTAGGATTATGTCCTATGTGCATCAGTTTATGCTTATGTACACTGGATTTCATCTCCAATCTTAATTTGCTGTCATGGTGTTTCATAAGATCCTTTAGCATTTCTTCACAATCAATACATGTCTTTACTACCTTGAATAACAGCATCTCCAGCAAACGGTCCCCTTGTTACTCATCCTTCTCTAGACTGTTTCATAATATGTTGAGCAGCATGAGTTCCTGCACAGATCACTAAGAAACTCCACTCCTCTCTGTGAAAGCTGAGTATTTTTCCTACTGTTTCCTATCTTTTGATCAATGCTGTATACATGTAAGTACCTCCCCTCATATCACAAAACTTCTTAGCTTCCTTGAAGATGTCTGATAAGCAAACCTCATTGTATGCCTTTCTGGAATAAAAGTAGGTTATATTAAAAGGATCTCCCTTACCCACACACCTGTTGTTTCCTTCAAAGAACTCTGGTCTGTGAAACGTGACTTCCTCTTGAGATGTCATCTAGGGACATTTCTTTCCCAGCAGCTTAAGCTATTTCCTACCACCGCAGTTTTGGAGTTGAGTTTGTCCAACTTCAACCTCAGCCACGTGGCCTTTCTATGCCTTTCTCAGCAAGGTCAAGAATCCTTTGAAGATTTGGAAAATCAAACTCTTTAAAATTCAGGGCATTTGGGAAGCCGATCCTTGTTCTTCTGCTGTCTTTGCCATACTGGAATAAAATTCTCAGTGGCAAAAAGTACAATGCTGATAAGACTCTGCAGTTTTATTCATATGATAACAGTCACCTGCTTCAGCAGAGCCCCTTGGGACAAGATAATTAATTGTTCTTTTATACATACTGACTGTATAGGGATCACATACATCTAAGTATATATACATATATTACAGACATACATACAAATCTCTCGATATAAATAGATAAATGAATGCACATGCATATATATTCTATATAGAGAAGGAAATGCCCACAGACTAAAGACATTCTAACAGTGTTCTTTCATGGGCTGTGATCTTTCACGTGCTATGATTTTTCAAAAACAGGAACAGGGATCCTTGCCCCCTTCTTCCTGATAGCTTCATTTTGTAGATGAAAGGGTTGTGTAATCAGCCTTTTCAGCTGCCAACTGACTGGTAGCTTATGCTGAAGTGTTCATCTATGATTACTCCTAAATCTGTCTATGAATTATTGCTCGCCAAGACAGTCTGCATGTCTGTCTCTGGTGTTCTATAAGTTGGTATTTAGCTACCTGCCAGTGGGTGTCATGGGACTGTGACCGGGCAAGGCAGGTTTGCATAACCCATCTTTCTCCCCCTTCACTACCTTCCAATTTGCATTTTCCACAGACTTTGCCAGCAGAAGTTTTATGTCATTGTCTAGTTCACTGATAAACAAACTGAATTTTAGAAAAAAGACCCCAACCCTTTGGCATCCATGCTAAAAATGGTCATGCTTGTTGGTGGCTCCTAGTGACCAGTATGAATCAATGATCAGAGGTCAGTGAAAGAACCAGTTTTTAATCTATGTAGTTAATTCCTTGGTAACTCCATATTGCACAAGTTTTTAAAACCAAATACAATGGTGTACTAATGCCCTGGAGAAATTAACATGTTACCACAATGTTTTCTGTTATCCAACAGATCTGAAATCTCATCATAAAAAGGACTACAGCATTCAGATCCATGCTCTAGTAATTGCCTTTGCCACTACTGGCCACTAAAGTGCTTTGAACTGGAAGGTTATAGATACCTCCTTCTCCATTTAGGACCTCCTTCTCCATTTAGCTTTGAGCAGGAAGTGCTGCTGGCCAAATCCTCCTTTCTGCTGCAATTCCTAATTACGAAAGGAAATACCTTTAGGTAAGGAATGTGCTGAGAATATTTGGCTGGCGAAAACACTGCTCTCAGGGGAGAGGCAGGAGCCAGTGTGTTAGCTTGGTAAAGTCACACAAGAAGAGGAGACCATCGCCCTGGGGGCTGGCCTGCCCGGCACACCTCTCATCTGTCAGTTCTTCCCTCCCTTGGGCCCATGTCTATCAGACCAACCTGGCCAAGCCACAGGACTGAAGCCCCAGCTAGGCTGAAATGGGGCTTCTGGGCCATGGGCAGGTCCCACCTAAGGCTGGACAGGGCAGCCAGAGGCTCTCAGCACCAGGGCAGAATCAGCAGACCATCATACAGCTCGCAGCTCTATTTCTGAGAAATTAAACCCATGTACTTGGAGGATATGGAAGGTGGAAGACAGCTGTGGTGGACCTCAACCTAGTTGACGCTCTGTCCCCAACATGCTGCTTCAGCAACATTTAAAGGCTCCTGAAATGAGCATAAATGTAGAGTTCAGCAATGTTTATGTGCCAAAAGTCAGCACAAAACAGTGAGCAATGCTGATGAGATTGAAGAAAGAAGATAGTCGAGGAACAAAATTTGTAAGGGGAGCGCAACTTCTTGAGATACACAAGGTTCAGCAGGTGCCAGTGATACCCGCTGCCCGGTGGGGAAGGGCAGCCAGCCCCCAGACCCAGTTACACCAGTGGCAAACAGTCAAACACACAAGACAGCCCAGGCTGATTTTCTGTCAGCAGAAAGAAGATAATGCACAGAATGAGTCTGGGGCTTGCTTGCCTGTCAAGGAAAGCCAGGAATGCCATCATTTAAATGCAGGAGTTTTGTTGAAAGGGGAGGCAGAGCTCTGGGGGGCTCTGAAGCTGTGGACATGGGTGGGATGAGCACGAGCAGCAGCAGGAACACACCACAGGCACAGTGTCTGACCAGTGATGGACTCTTCCACAGAACAGGCCTCCACACGTGTCTGGAGAAGAAAGTCCCGGCCCTTCCCATGCTCACAGGTGCCAGGCAGCTGCACAGGCAGCAGATCTGCGAAGAAAGGAGCTCACTGACTGGACTGTGTCAGCCAGGGCCTGACCACCTGCGGTGGCACCAGAGACCTCTCTGGGAGGTCTCTGCGTTTTTAGAGCAGTTCAGACACAGATATGTGCTGTATTTGGGGATTATCTAAGTGTGGCAGAGATAATGCACAGGAATATGCCTTTCAGAGCCTGCCCTGATGGCCTCCCTGGGTTTCTCCAGTCCTGCTCACTCACCAGGAGTTTTCCTCTTCTGCAGACGTGCTCACACACCCACCACAGCCCCAAAATGCAGCTCCTCGGGGGCTGTGAAATTCCTTCTGGGGTAGCAGAGGGCTCTGCTTGGAAAGGTTTCCAACTGTCCAGGACAGGCCCTGACGTGGAGCAGCCCCTCCTCTACCTCCTGGTGGAGCCACCACACTGCCCAGCCATCCCCCGAGCTCCTGTGGCCTCTGGGCA
Organism: Cygnus atratus; assembly: GCF_013377495.2. Classification (NCBI taxonomy): domain Eukaryota; kingdom Metazoa; phylum Chordata; class Aves; order Anseriformes; family Anatidae; genus Cygnus; species Cygnus atratus. Next base: position 14,635,083 of record NC_066362.1, on the reverse strand, counting down.
GCAGTGTGCAGCTCTGGGGCCAGAGAGGCCACCGTGGTGTTGGCATTGCTAGAGCAAACTATGGCTGATGCTGGTGTAAAATTCAAGGTGGTGAGTTACATCCAAACCATGCCTGGACCAGAGAAGCACAATGTCGAGAAGAGTGTGGGGAGGCCAGCAAACTGAGCAAGGATGAAGAGGACACTCCCCTCAAATGCCCAGCATACCACAGAATGACAAAAAGGATTTGTTACGCGAGGCGTTTTCCTCTTTCACATCCCTCCTGCTCATTAGGTGTGAGCAGGGAAGGGAAGTCGTCATCTGGCATGCACACACAGTGTCCCTCCGTGCTGAGCCATCCCAGTGGGATGCGTTTGTGTGTGGAAGCTGAACTCCAAGTCAGCCAGGCTGTAAGCTGGGGGACAGCACAGTCATCCAGACCACGGCACTCTGCAGGGAATCGGCAGCTCTGTGGATGCTGGATCCCTCTGCCTGCATCTAAAATAGCCAAAGGAATGGGCGCTGCCACAGGAGTCCTGCACAGGCCAGGGCTTTTTTTACCAGTGACCTTTCAGCTTCCAAGCTGGTGACCAGCATGAGCAAGAAGCAGCCCCTGAAGTGACTCTGCTCCCACCTCCAGCGATGGCAGAAGTGCATCAAGCCTTCAGGCAGCGTCAGGCTGCTGGCCAACACTATTGAACCCGCCGGGCATCTTTATAGGGATTATTTCCTTCAGGGAGCTGCCTGCCATCCCAGAACAGGGTGTGGGTTTCTCTGACCTGTTAGTGCAGGCCTGGGATCAGGTAGGTGTTGGCAAAGCTGGTGGCCCATGTGCGATGTGCCTTGCACGCTGACACTTCTTCTGCATAAGGTCCTCTTCAACAGGCTCCGTGCTAGTTTAGTGCTGGTCAGGACAGGACAGTAGGCAACAACAGAAAGGAAAAATTATTTCAAAAGTGGAAGAATCCAGGATTCTGTGATGCCTTCCTCTGCCACTTGAATAATAAACCAGCAGACCACAGTGTTTGTAACTAGAGTCTTCCCTGTATTTTTAGCAACTGATCTATGAGATCATTTTGCTATTTTGAGTTGTTTGTGACTTGGGACTTTTCTGCTGGGAACATGCTGAGTGAGGAGGAGAGCATACCCTGAGCTCCCAGTGAGGGTCTGAACCCAAAAGACTGGACTCGTTTTCTGAGCTGTTTACATCTCCAGAGCATCAGCAAGCCAGAACACGAACAATAGTTTTGGAAATGCCCTCAAGGTTGCTCCTCCAAGACACAGGATAATAAGCACACACCCAGGGAAAGTCCAGACAGTCTTCATTAAACTGAACTGATCGCTCCCTCACACAGGCAGAGTCTGTTTGTCCATCTGGATGCCATCTCTTGTGCCCTGTTCGCAAGCAAGCAGCTTCTTGCTTAAAGCAAGGAATACAGTTCCCACATATGCTGTCATTTGGTGATGCATGGGTTTCAGTGTGAAGTGTCCCATGTGCTATATATTTTACATGAATCCGAGTGTTAACAAAATGCTTGATGCAGCACCACACACTCCTGCCTGCTGCTTTAGGCACAGCCTTGGCTGCTTGCTCTGGTGGCTTCCAAAATGCAGAGCCCTCCACCTGGGCTCCAGGCACCAGAAAGTGCCAGACCTCTCAGCCTCAACAATTCAGTATTTTCAAAGCTTCAGGATCCCCAGCTCAGCTACCAAAGTTTTAAGCTACTTAATTACTTTTTTCTACAGTATTTCAAATAATAAAGTGCCTATAGAAGGCCAAAATGGCATTTTACTACCGTGAATGTTTATCTATTTTTATTTCCTATCCAGTTAAGAGGAGAGTAGAAGAAAATAAGAACTTTCTTTCTCCAAGAAAACAAACTGACCTTTTGACTGTTATGAAAGCCTTTATACAAAAACTTCAGCAAAGAGAACTGGAATTCCTCCTGTGAAGCACATTTTTCCTTTAAAAATGCCAGTTTGTTAAAACCAGAACTGTTGGCAGAAAGGCTTGGTTTCAATAGCTCTGCCCATTTGATGCATAGCAAAGTTTGGAGACAACTGCTGAAATGCTGAGTTTGTCAGCAAAACTTTTCAAATATTAAGTTTACCTACAGTTTGAGTTAAATAATAGAATGAGTCAAAGAAATAAATAGAACTGAAATAAAAAATGTTTGCATTATTTAAAACAAAGATGTTTAAAGTGACCTAAGCAAAAAGATGTTGTGAGCATCAATTCATAACAGTTTTGTAATTTAAATTTTTGGGGAGCAGGAAAGTCCACTCCCCAAGGAAGAGCTTTGTAACCAGCCCCAGGAGGAAAGTGGCGCCTGTGGGGCTGCGGCTGCACACCTGTGGTCTCCAATAAGCTGCCAAAAGTTACAGCATTACTTTCCGGTACACTGATGCAAAAATAAAAGAAATAGGGCAGCCCCTTCTGCCTCATTTCCCCCGCCCCTGCAGCCAGAAGGTGGGACACAACCACTGGAAGGTTTGTCTGAGCCAATACATGGCACAGGGAGGACAGGTGAGATGTTGGCTTGTCCTTGTTTGTCCATGTTTCACTGATCTCCTGCTATTTGACGGTTTTGTTTTAATTTGTTTCTTTCAAGTAGCGCAGCTTCAAAGCAACAGAGGAAGCATTTCTGTCTCTCTCCCTTTTTACCAAAGGAGTCTAATGAAAAAAAAAGAAATAAACTTTACACTAAAGGCATGTCTTGCTTCTCTAAAATAGCTAGAAGACTTAGTACTGTTTTGCTGCTGATTTTTATCCCAAAAAGGATGTATTCTTGGCTCAAATTAGCATGAGGCATCTTTAGAGCAAGATAAAGGTCCGGTCAAAACCCTGTCCTCTGCTAAAGATATTCTTTTCCAGGAAATACGGTGGGTAGGGGAAACCAAAGGAAATAATTAAAGATAGGTAAGTAAACTGCCTTTCCATTTTTTGTTTGTTGTTTTTTTTTTTTTTCCCTACTTCCCACACCAGAGAAAGATTTGAGAAAGCACATAAAGCCAATTACATTCACTCTAACTTTGGAAAAAAAGTGCCTTTTTTTTAATGGCCAAAAAAGAAAAAGAAAAAAAAAAGAAAAAAAAGTCTTCATCCTGGAATGACACCCTCCAGATCCTGCACTGGCAAGGTGCTAAATGTACTTCCCAGCTGGGTGAAATGACACTGCCTTTGACCTTACGCCCCACGGCACACCAAAGCCATGAAACAAAGGCTCCTTGCAGATACCTTTTATTGTGGCTCAGGGCCAAAAAGTCGATGCTAATGACTTATATTTGCAGTGCGTTTCATAATCCACCGGGGTTGCAGCAGAGCAGGTTGTGTGCAGCTGTGCCCTTCTTATTCAAATTCCTAACAAATTAACGTGCAGGTTCGTGGTTGTTAGAGAAGACGCTAAGTGCCCTATCTTTTCCCCTTGTTGCTTGATAACACATCCTGCTGCAATTCTTCCTGAGAGCTGCTGCCGTTGATTTTTATCCTCCAGGGGCTGAAATGACATTTTAATACCAGTCAGTGTATAATCAGTGCAAGCCTGCCTTTGCTTAGGTCCCCAGCTGGAGCAAGAGATGTATTTATTTGAAACCAAGAAGGACAAAACCATTCCCTCTCTCAGATGATCATTTCCAAACTGCTCTCCCTGGCAGCTGTACATGAGGAATCTTCATCTGGAATTAATGTTTTCTCTTCAAAAAATCATCCATCATTTTTTTTTTGCCCGCTTGCAGCTTAGCCAGACACTTTCCTGAATAGCCAGGAATAAAATGGCATCATGGTTGTCTTTAAAGTTCACAGCACTGAGTCTGATTAAAAATATCCAAGAATTGAAAATATCAGGCTTAAACATATCTAATAAAAATAATAAAGAGAGAGATACGGAGACTTTTCTACATCTGAAACAGGTAATTCAAGTGTCATAAAAAATCCCAGCCATAAAGAAAGTCCTCGGAGTTCTTGCAGTAAATCAAGTCTGAACCCTGGAGGCTTGACCTCATCCTGCAGGAGCCACAAAACTCCCAAGGCAGCTGAACTGCTATAAAAACACCTCCACAACTCCAGACCTAACCCAGCAGCTTTGGGACTGATCTGCTTTAGTTTTCTCAGCTTGGAGCTGCTCAGCTGTGACAGGTGCCGTGTCTCACACCTGGCTTTGCCTTGCCATTGCAAAGCCTTCTGAACAATGGTTATGACCCTTTTCTGCTTGTTTTTGTTGTTGTTTTGGTTTGGTTTGTGAGCTTTCTGTTGTTTTGTAACCCGTAAAAGTCAACCATTCTCCAGATGATATGGTGAAGATGAGGACCGCTCGGTGGGTTAGGAATTGGCTGGATGATGTCACTCAAAGGGTTGTGGTCAAAGGCTCGATGTTCAGGTGGAGACCAGTGACAGGTGGCATTCCTCAGGGGTTGGTATTGGGACCAGCACTGTTTAATGCTGACACTCTGGAGGGAAGGGATGGCATCCAGAGGGACCTGGACAGGCCTGAGAGGTGGGGACTGTGCGAACCTCATGAGGTTCAACAAGGCCAAGGGCAAGGTCCTGCAGCTGGGCCGGGGCAATCCCAAGCACAAACACAGGCTGGGTGGAGAATGGATTGAGAGCAGCCCTGAGGAGAAAGCCCTGGGGATGTTGGTTGATGAGAAGCTCAACATGAGCCAGCAAAGTGTGCTTGCAGCTCAGAAAGCCAACCATGTCCTGGGCTGCATCAACAGAAGTGTGGCCAGCAGGGTGAGGGAGGTGATTGTGCCCCTCTGCTCTGCTCTCATGAGACCCCACCTGGAGCTCCAGCATTCAGCTCTGGGGCCCCAGCACAAGAAGGACATGGACGTATTGGAATGAGTACAGAGGATGATCGGAGGGCTGGAGCACCTCTCCTATGAAGACAGGCAGGGGAGTTGGGGTTGTTCAGCCTGGAGAAGAGAAGGCTCCAGGGAGACCTTACAGGGGCCTCGAAGTACCTAAAGGGGGCCTGCAGGAAAGCTGGGGAGGGACTCTTTGTCAGGGGGTGTAGTGATAGGACAAGGGCGAATGGCATTAAACTAAAAAAGGGGAGATTTAGATTAGATATAAGGAAGAAATTCTTCACTCTGAGGGTGGTGAGGCCCTGGCACAGGCTGCCCAGAAAAGCTGTGGATGCCCCATCCCTGGAGGTGTTCAAGGCCAGGCTGGATGGGGCTTTGGGGAACCTGGTCTGGTGGGAGGTGTCCCTGCCCATGGCAGGGGGTTGGAACTGGGTGATCTTTAAGGTCCCTTCCAACCTGAACCATTTTGTGATTCTATCTACTTTCTTCAAGGTAAAGTGGTCCGAAGAGCCCCTGCAGCCGGGCTGACTGAGGTTTGCCACAAGAATGGCAAGAGCTCAGGTGAGAGGAGAGTCCTTGGAGGGTGGGAATGACAGAGCAGCTCTTCAGAAATTGGGATGCTGGTCTGATCAAGATGGGACAGAAGAGAACATGCTGATATCACGGCATGAGGACCTTTGAAGGACCTAGTGGCAAACCAGGCTGTTTCTGATACATGCAATAGGACTGGGCTGTTTTGAAATCATTTCATTTTGAAGAATGCACTTCCCATATGAAATACCTCCTGCTTTATAGCAAACTGTCTGGCGTGGGCTTGCTGCTCACGCCCGTATTGCTAAATAAAAGAGGCCAGGGATGGCTGCCTCGCCTCAAGGTGCCGGCTCCGGCCCCTGTTCAGGGACTTGTGTGTGGTGGAGGCTGCAACGCAACAGCCATTGCCACGGGCATCACAGGCCAGCGTTTCAGGCTGCTGCATGTATTAGAATAGACAGAGCCTTTCTCCCCCCCTTCTTCTCTCTTTTTATTGCCTTTGGCCCCAAATCTTTCAAATGAATGCTTTGTGAAAGCAAGTACATTTAGGCACAAATATTTGGCCCACATATAGCTATGAAAATTATAATGAACCTTGCCTGATTTCGCATCAGAATCAGAAACTAGATAGAAAGCTACATAGGAACCCCGCAGTTAGGATCTAGACATGCATTTTGCCCTGAGCCAGGGTTGACATCTCCTGGAGCAAAAGACTGGGTTTGTCCTTTTGAGAGGACACCACAGTACAAAGATTTGTGCCACCCAGTGCTACCTTCTGCAGCAAACCCCACGCCAGTGATGGGTTCGTTCAGGCTGGCGTGGACTCACAGAGGCTTGCATCTGTTGGAGTAATCCCATGCACACAACAGCACATCTATGTCTTTCGACACGTAGGTGGCAACCAAATGCCTTCACGACTGGGTTGAGCAGTACGTTGGAGCTAGGTCACTTGTCTGACTCAGCACTGCGGGATGGGATCATGCACTGTGGAAAAAGCTGGTGTCTTGGACAGCACGATCTCAGTGCTGGTAGCTCCAGCCTCAGTTACATGAAGGGCCACGTCATTCTGTGAGCACCTCCCATGTCCCAGCGTGGCCCAAGCAGGTTCCTCGACTGTCTCCTCACACCCATTCTGCGGGTGTTTGAGGAAGGCAGGGCAGGAAACAGAGACTCAGGTTAATGACGACAACTGGAAAAGTTACTAGGGCAAAACATAGCATCTTGGAAACGAAATGCTGCGAGTGCACACGAGGCTATTGAGCTGTTTTGATGGGGAGCATTGATTTTCCTCTGCAGTCAATTGCTGCCACACAACGCACAAATACTCCCTGTTCCAACTTTGTTCAAAAGTTCAAATTTGCCTGTGGTGCTGGGAAAGGGCTGATGAAAACAATAGCTCTTTTTGACTTGTCTTTTCTTGGCAACACAGTGAGAACAAATTGCAAGGGAAAAAAGAAACAAGACGAGGTTGGTCCTTTTTGCTGATGATAGGCTGAGCAGGGAGCACAGCATCTTCTCAGAGGAAGCACAGAGGCTGCAGAAAACCACAGCAGAGCCAGGAAATCCTAGGTTCTCCCTCATGAAGTGACCTGAAAAGGTCTTTTGGTCACTGAAGACTGTTGTCCTCTTCCCCAAGGCAGCGCAGGAGTTAAGAGTGCAAGCAGCTGCCATTGAGTGACAGGACAATAAATCTCTGTCTCAAGGGCAATGGGAATGAAACTGCCTCAAGTATTATTGGAAAAACCCTCCTCGTTTCTTACTGTGTTCAACCAAACAGAATTAAATCACTATTTTTTCCCTTCTCAGAGCTGTGCATCTTGTAGATAAAGGAAGACAAATGTATAACTGTCCACCTCTGGCAGCTTGCGTGGTTGATGCTCTGTGCACAGGGCCTGTAGAAAATCACCTTTCAGGGAAGGTGACGGCTTGTCCTTACAGGAATCAGGCCCTATTTTGGTAAACTTGCTTTTTTCTTTTAACTAGGGAAGATCCAATATCAACATTGCTGCCATAGCAGCAGCACAAGGAAATAAGTGATTTCCTGTCTGAGCGTGTTCCACCACTCTGCGTTTTATTTTTGTGCTAAACCACAGCCATGCATATCACCCCACCCTGCACTGGGACACTTCACCCCATTCCCTGCCATGGGGAAAACATCACAGAGGCAAAATATGCCCCAAAATGCTCACTCTGTACTTGCTCCAAATGCCTTCCCCAGAAATACACTGCCATGGCAGAGTCTTCTGGGGCCTTGGAGTAGCCAAGGGCCCATCTTGCAGTATGTGCCCCTCCATTTTGGAGTGGTCCATGAAAATGGGGCCAAGAAATCCAACCTTTGGCACGATCTTCACCCAGAAATTGCTCCAGAATCCAGAAGATAATGAAACCCTCTATCTGGCTGTGCAAATCATGGAGAAAAACAAAACAAAACAAAACAGCAGCAATCCTTCTTCTTGCTTTTTCTTTCCTTAATAATAATAATAATAGCAACAACAACAACAAGACAAAAGAACTAACATATCCCAAGAGAAGTAGGATCTGCTTGGGTATGGTGCTGCTGATGTCCATGGCTATTGGCAAGGGTGTTCAGGGGTCTTACCATAACACAGAAATACAGAAAACATACTGCTGGCTGACTGCAAATCTCACAGTCATCACCTGCTCCCTCACAAGCTTTTGCACAAGCTCTGGCTCCGAGCAATGTGCCCTTGCACCGGCTGGAGCAGAAAGCGGCAGCTGGGTGCAATGTGACCGCCTCTGCCCAACACAGCTCTCACAGCAACAAAGTCATTATTGGCTTTGCCGCAGTGTGGGGCAGCTCTGGGGGCTCTGCTGCCTCCAGCCCTGGCTCCCTGGAGGCACCTGGACAATCTTCTGCATTGTCAGAGTGTCGGAGATGAGTTCCAGGCTGAGGATTGATTTTCTTAATAGAGCAGTCGCAATAAAGAACATTTTATTTACACACAGTTGAAATATTTTGCTGGACCCAAAATACTATGTTTTGTGTCTGTTTAGCTTTTATTCTATTCTCATTATCAAATTGCGAAAGTTTCAGAATAAAGCCTGCCTTCAAAATGAAAAATGACAACATTTTAATTGAAAATGTGTAAAAATGAAATCTTTTTATTTCTATGTATGTATGTAACACACATGTAATGCACTAATCAAAACTTTTCATATCTCATTCACTCTCTTGTATATACTGTGCCATTACCTTTGTCCAAAAGTTACTTTCTGAATTAGATACAACTTTTTGGTCAACACAAGAGAGATTTGGGGGTAATAAGATATCTATCAATCTATATAAGACATCTATATATATCTATATAAAAGGAGGTCCAAATCCCAAGCCTTTTTCTAGTTCTGAGATTTTACATCTACTCACTTTTGCAACCACCAGCAGAGCTGTTGGCTCTTCTAAATGCACTTTGAGTGAAATTCAATCCAGTGTTGAGCTCGCCATGAAAATCAGCCTAGCCAAGGTGTAGAGGTCCTACTTGAGAGGTACGTGATCTATCGGCTTGTGATGGTTCATCACGCAGGGCTGAATGTGACCTTTAGATCCCTCCTTCTGCTCATCTGCCACCTTGTACATTATCTTTGGGACATTAATCACGGCAGGATGAGCTCTCCAGGGAAATGCTGCAGTGTTGCCAACATGCTGATTGCTGGTCCCATGGTACACAATGTACTTCTTAAGTCCCCAGCTTCTGTAGTCATATGATTAAGTGAGGATCTCAGCTTTCACACTAAAAAGTAAGTTTCTAGCCATTGAGACTGCAGAGAAAAGCTGGAGAATGTCACCTCCTAAAGGTAAAGGATCAGAAGACAAATGGAAAGGAATCTCAGCTGTATTAAGAACCTGATTTTTAAGTCAACTGCATGGCTTGAAAGCTGCATGGTTTTGAGGGCTAACTAGTGACTATTCAATACTTTGAATAAGAAATGTTATCATGAAATTCTTGAAGAGACAAAAAATTGCTCGTTGCTTTCTCTTCCTTCTCTCCCTGCCTTTCTTCCTTCTTTTCTACAGCTCTAGCCTGTTGCTTACTCTCCTTGATGCTTCTCAGTCTGGAGATACCATTTGAGGAGGATGCTCTTAGCAGTCGGACAGAGTGTGAGTGCTGGGGATTTTCCAGGGTTACAAAATGTTTTCCTTGCATCTGCCAAAGCTAACGGCAGCCGTCGCTGAACACGTGCCACTGGAAAATCACAAGCAGGCTGGCTGCCAACTATGCAGAGTTCTTTGGACGGAGGCATGTCAGGGTCTTGTGAGTGAAAGGACGCTGCCGTACCTGAGCTGGCCAGGCAGTGCTGCGGGCTGGCCATAGGCACATGACAGCCCACGGCTGCATTTCCAGGCAGCAGGGCTGGGGCTGAGCCAGGCACTGCCTGCAGATCCCTGCTGCCAGCCCTTGGGCTCTGTGCTGAAGCGATCCTGGTGTGATGACGGCCCGCTTGCTGTCAGATGAGCAAGCTTGGTTGTTAATGGAGGGCTCTACGTGGAAGCGAAGTGCTCAGCCTGGGACAAACAAAATGGCAGCTAACGGCTTGCTGACAGTTCAGCGGGTACACCTGCAACACGCCTTGAATCCTGTGCCAAGCTGTTAAAACCCTCTCACGTGGCAATGGGCATTTGTCAAAAAGAGGTTAAAAGAAAGCTGCTGAGGAATTAGTCTACTGTGAGCATGTGAAGAGAAATGTGGGGAATTTTACATTTACACTTCCCATATAAGACATGGGCAGAAATCAATCAGGCACATCAGAACAATATCCATACTAGATCATTCCTGGGGCCTGTCTGACCCCACAGTCTGTTCTCCTGTACTGGCCAAAACCAGGGGGAAAACACCTAACACTATGGAAGGGTTTCTCCCAGCCTCAAATGAGTTGTGACACATGGGATACTGTGCATAGTTTGGGGCACCACAGCATAAAGACATAAAACTATTAGAGAGTGTCCAAAGGAGGACTACAAAGATGGTGAAGGGCCTAGAGGGCAAGAATGTGTGGAGCAGCTGAGGTCCCTGGGTTTGTTCAGCCCAGAGCAGAGCAGGCCGAGGGGAGGCCTCATGGCAGCCTGCAGCTCCCTCACGAGGGGAGCGGAGGGGCAGGCGCTGAGCTCTGCTCTCTGGGGACAGCGACAGGACCCGAGGGAATGGCATGGAGCTGGGACAGGGGAGGGTCAGGCTGGGTGTTAGGGAAAGGTTCTGCACCCAGAGGGTGGTCGGGCACTGGGACAGGCTCCCCAGGGCAGTGGGCACAGCACTGAGCTGCCGGAGTTCAAGAAGCGTTTGAACAACACTCTCAGACACACGGTCTGATTTTTGGGTGGTCCTGTGTGGTGTCAGGAGTTGGACTCAATGATCCTTGTGGTTCTTTTCCAACTCAAGATATCCTGTGATTCTATGACTCTATGAATTTGGTGGGGACCTCCATTTGCTAGGGGTACAGCCACTAAACAGGCAAAAAAGAAGCTCTTTTGTACATCCAAATGAATCCATCAATGTCACAATGTATGATCCAGAGAAAAGCTGGCAGGAAAGGCTGAATCCATGTAATTGCAGGAGATCATAATTTTGGGGAGTATAGGTGAGACTCTTGTGTAACACATATAGAAAAGAGCAGGATATTCCCACAGGCACACACACCTCTGTATACATCTGCATGTTAGGTTGATTCTACATTCATGCTTTTGCATTGAAGCCAAATTCTTCAACTAAAGCTCTATATTTCCACGGAAGATGCTCAACAGCACCAATTTTTTTAGGATATGACTTCCAGGGAGTTATTCTTGATTTATACGAGCTTAATGAAATAACAAATGAAGCTCCATTTCGCAGAAGGTTCTGTCAAAACACTCAGGTCCTAAATTCTGTCTTCCCTTAACAATATGCATTTTAATCAGGTAATTGAAATTTACAGCTTAATGTAAATTATGTCTAAATATGTTATGTGCCAAGCCTATATATACCTGTTTGAGGGAGCTCCAAAAAAATCTCTCTTGGATGCTAACAGGAAAGTGTAGAGAAGGTAAAATTATTAGGTACTATGTATAGCCCAGAATTCGGTGTGTGCTCAGTGCAGAAGGGATGAAGAGAGGAAATAACAGTGGATTTATGCCTTTGCAGCAGCAGCCAAGCCAGGACAGCCTCACAGTGTGCTGCCTGTGACCCTCTGAGGTTTCTCCAGCTTTATGTTGGAGTAATACACACTGCTGAAATGCTGCCTGGGGCCAACAGGCCAGCAGCAAGACTGATTAAACCAGCTACTGAAAAACTCCCCAGCAAGCTAGTCAAAACATAGCACTTCCCAGCACTGAAACAGGACTCCTGGGTTTGGTTGTTTAAATTTTATGCACACACACACATGCCAGTACAGCAGACCATGACAGTGAGGTGACAGCACACCAGGCATTGCCTGCGGCATGTCAGAGCCAGAGGTTTAAAGTGCTGTACACAGGTAAAGCACGTTACTGTCTGTGCTCTAGTGACATGCAGATATTTGCTGAAAGACATATTGCAGAGACAGTGGCACCAGGACACCCCAGAGCTACCACGTAATTAGGCAACCTAGACTTCCCTTCCAGGCTTTCTATTCTTCTACAAAATATTCTCAGAGCAAAGGGCTCATTTGTGAATATGATGAATGGCTAACTAAAATGCCTTGTACAGCAGGATGCTTACAGTGAAATGGGCTGGGAGCAGACACAGCAGCATTATTATTGCCCTGCCCACCCGGCTTCTTGCTAGCCTCTTGCTGCCTTCCATCTCCTGTCTCCTGGAAAATTCCCCCAGGACTGATTAGCGTGAGATATCCCAGAAAAAAACAGAGGCAGAAAGAAAGGCAGGTGATGGTTGAAGGGAGGAATCAGCCCTATGAGGACCCACACAAGCACCTAAGTGCCTGGCAAGGTGCGAGAGTAATGCAAGTCACAGGAGCAGGGAAGAAGAAGGAAATTCCAGGCAACCTCTTGCTCTGTGGCATGATGGTGCTCCAGCCCTCCCACAAAAATGATGTTCTGTTTGGAAAAATTCAAAAGTTGCAAGGAGAGCTGCCTGCCCTGAAGCACTCTTGGTCATCTTCTGTGATTCTGTGATCCCAGCAAACCAGTGAAGCACTGGAATTTGGATACATGGACTTGCTCCTACATATTTTCCAGGCACATTTCAGGACTGAGGGCGGTCAAGGGACAGTTCCCACCAAGTCACACAGCCACCATGGTTTGGCGGCTAAGACTGGAGGGTCCCTGGCCATGCTTAATTTACCATAGCTGAAGCACTTCAGGATGCTAAGGTTTTCTTCCATATTTTATGTTGTGTTTGTACTGCCACTCATCATGATACTGATCAAGCTCCAAAAAGATAAGACTTTTTTTTTTTTTTAATTACACTGGAAAGATTGCCAAAGCAAATCTGAAACCTGATTTTTATGACCTTACTCTGAGGGCCAGTTTGTTTTTTCACAGCCCAAGTATTTGAAGGTCTGGACCCTTCAGCTAGCCTGTAGGAAGATAGGCTTTTTCTTAAGATTTCTCTGCAATACCGCTCTAGGATAATTTGGCAGCATTGCAACATCCTTCTCGACTTGTATCCTCATTTGCTCCACTTTCTGCCAAAATCGTGCTTCTGTTTCAGGCGGGCAGGTATTGGCAGTGTCTGAATGCATTCCCTGGCTCTGGAGGCAGCAAGAGAAGGGCAGGGGTCACCATGCGCCTACTCAGTTTGTTTCTGTGGAATGTCAAGTGCTGAAGCAGCCTTGGAGGGAAGATGTTAAAAATGCAGCTACCAAACTGCAGTGCCAAGAGTACAGTTTGCTTTTCTACATGAAGCTGGACTTTGCCAAACTCTTGGCTTGCATGAGAGAGAGCTCAGCCTTGCATTTTGCGGGCTGTGAACTTTTGCACTACGGATTTATGAACTATTTTCACTAAGCAGCACTTGCATTAATGACATTGAGAGAGGCTTTTATATTTATACAGGGTGCTTGAGACTTGTTTGTTTTGTGTTTTGGTTTCTAAAAAATTTAATCCTGTCAAATGATAACTGAATTAACTACATAGCAACCGTTTAACTTCATTATGCCTTCTATTTCATTTTTTCCTTTATTTCTCACTGCTGCTTGCATTTTATTTAATCCATATGTATATTTGCAATTTGTGAACTAAAACACACAACCTACCCAGTGCATTTCATTGCTTCCAAATTCTTAACAGACCCTTTAAGAGTATCTATTGTGTCTCATTTGGCAGACAAATAATACCTGTTGGCCATCTGTATTTGTATACAGTTGTTCCACCCAAGACTTCCTTTCTCACAGTTTAGAATGAGAAATATTTGTACTGTTGAATAGATTAATTTTTATTTTGTGGCCTCACATCCATGACCCGGATTTGAGTTATAAACCTGTCATGTGTCAGGGCTCATTATCCACTGATTTCATAAGCTATTGTTACTAGGATAAATTTAGAATTAATCTGAAATTCACAATTAATAATTTGAGCAGCTCTAAAAATAAGGTCAGCCAACATCTACTGTCTTTAAGTTCACATATATTTAAGTTTGCTGACCAAATGACTTTTGAGTTTTATCTGACTTTCTTTGTTTTATAATCCAAAATATCTCATTCCAGATTCATATTGCTTTCTATAGTTTTCTCACTAACTTGTGTATCAGCATGTTTTTTAAAGAGTAGCATATACTAAATATGTGCACTGGCAATAAAATACTAAGATCTGAAATAAATACTCTTTATAACTTTCTGGTGTTTTTTCAAAAAATATTATTTTATACTTAGATATTGTTTCAAGATGATTAAGCTGAGTCCTAAAATGTTTGTCTTAAAATGTTTTTGTTTTTTCAAGTTCAATAATGCTTCAGGACTATTTCCATCTGGTAGTAATAGCTCTGTTTACTCTGGAACATCTTGGTTTCTATTATGCCTGTGTGTCACAAAATCTATTGAAATCATGCAAAACACCGATGTCTCTGCCAAAGTCAATAAAATTACTACTTGCTGAAGAAAACAGTAAACAACAGAACTTCATAATGATGACATTAACACGTCCTTTGTCAACAGTTGGGAAATCTGGAACCTTAAAAAAAATAAAGCAAAGTAATGTGTTCAGCTTGCTTGTATAATTAATTATACAAAAACTTCTAATGAGATTTGGTTAGAAATGTAAACAATTTTTGTAACAGCACTAGCTGCACAGCAGCATAGCAGTGCTCATTCAGGATTTAGAGTGGATGATGCATTTTATTCATCCATCAGATAAATGGGAAAGTTCTAAAGCTGCTGCTAAAGCTTCCCAGACTCGGTATGCTACAACAGGTCCTTTGAAACTTAAAACTGGTTTATAGGTCTGAGCTGACCTTGAGTCCCGTTTGGGACAGTGCAGTACATTTGGGAGCTCCCTAGGAAGTTTCTCCTATCCCTGTGTTTTCAGCCGGGAGCCCAATTCTCCTGCTCTTTGTGTTCTGAACACTCCTAGGATACTGTTCTGAAATGGAAATATCTTCTGGTTTTGTTGTTGCAGTGGGACACCTGATGTCTCCTGTGGCAGGCAGGTTGGTTTTTTATCACTTAGTCTTTGGCTAAGGAGAAATTCCCAAAACAAGGTAGCTGAGAAGAAGGTATTTCCTGCCCCCAGCTGCATGTTCCTCCCCAAAAACTGCCCCTTCCTTTGTGCATCTGTTTGGCACAAAAATAAATAAATAAATGGACATTAAAATAAAATAATTAAAATAAAATAAAATAAAATAAAATAAAATAAAATAAAATAATAAAATAAGTTCATGGGTTTATCTTTTGTCTCGATCAGTTCAAATGTGTGACAGTGCAAACTTCTGCAGACAGCCATGAGTGGAGAATGTTTTTTTTTTTAACTAGCACTGCCAAAAGTGAACATACTAGGTTGGTTCTCAGAGACTGGTGTGAGAAAATGAAGGAGGGGAAAGGGAAGGGGTTCTCTGATTTCCAGATTCATCAAAAAGTAAATTATTAGTAGCACTACAGAGGCGTGCTTTGGCATAAGATACAGATCATATGTATTTGTGGTAGTTTTACTTGGGTGGGCAGCCGAGATCCACCACAACTGCTCTCTCACTCCCCCTCCTCAAAGGGAAAGGGGGAGAAAATACGATGCAAAGGGCTGAAGGGTTGAGATAAGGACGGGGAGATCGCTCAACAATTATCGTGATGGGCAAAACAGACTCAGAGTAGGGAGACAGTAAGATTTATTGCCTATTACTAACATGCTAGAGAAGTGAGAAACAAAGGAAAGAAACCAAAAACGCCTTCCCTCCATCCGCCCTCTTCCACCTCCTCCTCCCGAGCGGCGCGGGGTAACAGGGGAATGGGAGTTGTGGTCAGTTTATAGCGCTTCTTCTCTGCCGCTCCTTCTCGGTCACTCATCCCCTGTGCTGTGGGGTCCCTCCCACAGGATGCTGTCCTTGCCAAACTGATCTGGCGTGGGCTTCCCACAGGCAGCAGCTCTTCAACAACTGCTCCAGATATGGGTCCATACCACAGGGTCCATCCCCCAGGAGCAAACTGCTCCAGCACAGGTCCCCCACGGGCGGCAGCTCCCCCCAGGCCCCCTGCTCCTGCGTGGGCTCCTCTCCACGGGCTGCAGCTCCGGCCCGGGGCCTGCTCCTGCGGGGGCTCTCCATGGGCCGCAGCGTCCTCCAGGCCACATCCACCTGCTCCACCGGGGGCTCCTCCACGGGCTGCAGCGTGGAGATCTGCTCCATGTGGGACCCATGGGCTGCAGGGGGACAGCCTGCTCCACCAGGGGCCTCTCCACAGGCTGCAGGGGAACTTCTGCTCCTCCGGCGCCTGGAACACCTCTCCCCCTCCTTCTTCACCAACCTTGGAGCCTGCAAGGCTGTTTCTCACTCCTCTCACTCTCCTAGATGCTGTGTCACAGCGTGTTTGCTTTTTTTTCCCCACCTTTCTTAAATCTGCTCTCACAGAGGTGCAAACAACATCACTTATTGGTTTGGCTCTGGTCAGCAGCAGGGCCCTTACCTGACATGGGGCAGCTTCTAGACTCTTCTCACAGAAGCCACCCCTATGGCCCCCTGCTACCAAAACCTTGCCACATAAACCCACTACAGTATTGACTGTTACGCTTTAGTGAGAGTAATGTATATCAAGCGAAGCTTCTGATGCCCATACCAAGCTTATCTGGCTAGCCACACTGGTCTGCATGAAGCAGAATATGTTCTACCTCCTTTTTTCCACGCTTTCCGCTTTAAATCAGCACCTATGGCATTCTTAATATCGTCCCTTCACCCAAGAAATTCACAGTAAACTCCTTTCTGTTGGGTTTCACAAGTAATTTTAATAATTAAAAGTTTCACAGGTTTAATTTTAACAATTAAATAATTCACAATTTTAATTCCAATAATTAAAAAATAAACGTATCAACAATAACTGCTTCATTCAGAGGAAGGGCAATTTCCACAGGGTGCGCTCTCCCAGCAGGCCACTAGATGGTACGACAGGATTCTGTCTGCACGACTGCAGCCACCCAGCGCTCCCAGGCAAAATCCTCCCGTCAGCAGCTAACATTCTTCTGGCTGAAGATTTGTAACTCTGCAATGAAATTTAGAAATTTTAATACACGCGCATTCATCAACATTTTTGTCGTTTACAGTTAATTGCTATGTTCCAGAGCTCCATCTTCAGCGGTGACTTTCTGAGGTGCGTTCACAGAACGCTTCACATAGCAGCATACTGCACAGACTGTCTCACAGCTGCCTGCTTAACACCTACAAAATGATGAGCTATGAAAATTAAGCTACAGGATTCACGTGTAGATTGTGATCCCACGTGGAAATCGCACTGACTGAGAGTCAAGAGCAGCTATGAGAAACTTCTGCTCTGGAGCATCCTCCAGAGGAGCCACCACATCTCTGGGCCTTCCTTGCCCTTTGGAAATGTACAGAGAAAGGTGGGGGGTAGGGGACACGACAGCGTGCCTGCTTCCACAGGGATCAAGAAGTATAACAATCATTTTTACACATGCAGCAGTAGGAAAACTCAAGACAGAGAGGGTACTAAGAAGCAACAAAGAAATTCTGAAGTAACTGAGCTGCTATGAGTGGATGAAATAAAGGCAGCATAAAATGCCTAGTTTTTATTTTTTAAAAATTGATACTGTGTCTCAGAACATCTAAATTATTTTAACCACAGGACTTAAAACTTTCTTGGCTTTGGTAGATGAACATCACATGTGGTAAAAATGTCTCAAGGATTTTAGCAAAGTGCAAGACTGAACAGTGATTTTCAGAGTTTTGGAGAAAAGGCAAAGGGGTTCCACAGAAGTCAGGAAAATGGAACCATGTAACATAGTGCTGTTATTAGAGAGCCAAAAGAGGAATACATGGAATAATAGATATACTAGCAGTTCTAAAAAGGAAAGGTTTAAAATATCAGAATGCACAAGAAAATAAAATGATACAAAGATATTAGAAAACAGACAGAAATCTAACAAAATGGACAGAAAAATGCAGCCTATTGCAATTACCCATAGACAGCTATTTGGCAGGGGAGATTTATTGAATATGGGAGGAAGAAAAGCACTTTCCCCACCTGAAGTTTCTAAAGTTACAGCAAATCTGCTGAATAGAGAATATTGCCGACAGGGCAGTCCCGTGTAACGGTGTCTCCCCTGCCACATCAGTATTAAATTAATCATTCTCTCTTGCTTTATCTATAAAACACAAAGCCTAGGACTTCCCTGAATTAATCCTTGCTTGGGTTGTGTAGGAGATTAGCATGGGAAAAGAACATCATGAATCATCACGTTTTTTTCCGCTGCTGTCACAAGCAACAATAACACAAATATTCTGACTCCCTCTTAAAACAACTTTTAGAGCATGCCTGCTGCTGGAAGACACTTCCAGAACCTCTCACTTAGACTTTACGTTCAGCATAAACTATATTCTTTGATTATATGCAGTGATCCCTGTGGTAAAACTGTCTTTTAGTATAAACCTCTGTCTTCCCTGTTCCTATTCTCTTGTGTACTTCAAGACAGCAGTATCTTCAGTTACCCTTCACTTTGATAAGCTAAACCATCCAACTTCTTTCAGTCTGAGAAAATGAGCTCTCCATGTAAATCACCCAGGTACTTTGAATTAATCTTCCACGAGCATCAGTCAGTGAGCCTGCAGCTCAGTGTTCCAGACGATGCTCCTTGCACAGTGGCGCTTTGCTGTCCCTGTTGCAGATGTGTCCCCAGGGGCGGCCAGGAGTCCTGCTGGCCTCTCCCAGAGCCTCGCCATACCGGTGGCTCAGAGACATCCTGAGAGCATCTACGTAAACACCACAGTTTTGTCCTCCTTTTATCTTTTCCAAAGAATGAGACAGTATACTGAGAAATCATTTTTGCTTTCTTCATAATAATATTGATTTCAAGATTAAGACCTTCCAGTTAGCTAGTTTCTAATTAAGTCAGTGTTTCACAGCACTTTTATATCTTCCTGCATCCATCAGTCCCAGGTCAAATGTCTTGCAGACCTTGAAATACATTACAGTGACAACTATTAACTACATCAGCCCAGTCTTTTGATCATCATTGCTTAAGCACAGGCTTAAGCATAGGTTAATCAGCAAAACCTAACTCCCAAATGACCATATATTTTAACATTAACTACATTTTTCTAATTTAATCCTCTATTAAGAGGGTCATCAGCCACTCCATCTTTTTTTTCTTAGGAATAGTGACAAATGTATAGGGCTAGCATTGCCATAACATCAGACATCTGGATCTTGAACAGTGTTTCAAAGATGATTGGCAATCAATGTTAATATTACGAGAGCTCCTTTATCAGTCCTGTCCAAACTGGGCTTGCTGGGTATTGACGACTGATGAAAAAGCTTTAGCAAATGGGACTCAACACTCTCCTGAGCTCTGCTGGAGTGGAAAGGATTTATTGCACTATTAACATATTAATACTTCCCTGCTTTTTCCCAAATACAGGCCATAATATTGGTCCTTCCTGCCTTTTTTTTTTCTTAACTTGATTTCCATCATTTCTGTCTATTCAGTTTGGTATAATCTCTTCTCTTTCTCCTATGTTTTAAAAATGCATTGCTGCAAGTCTGCAGACCATATACTGGTCCCTCGCTCCATTTGCTTTCTTATCACTTTTCTGCAATAGGCTATCTTCTACTTTGTAATCATTATAACCAGCTTCTCCCATTAGCTTTATAATTTCTCTACTTCTTTCACTTTCTCTTTAAGCCAAAACACTATTCTAAGCAAAATAACCCTCTTTTTCAGCAGTGGACTTTCTCATTGCTTTTAAACAGTTTTACGGTTTACCTGCTTAAATTCATCCTTGCAGAGATTTGATTCAGAATTGGTTTCAGCTTATGAAATTAGCCTTATGGAAGCACCATCTATATTTAATGTTTGATACCACTTTGGAATGCAGACCACTAGCAAAAATGTTCCAAAATACTTTTAACCCCAGTGGAGAGAGAAGTTATATGGAGTGAAAAATTAAGAGCCTTTTACAATTTTGAATTAATGAGCCCATAGCTAGAACACGGTATACAGTTCAGAGTACTTCCATACCTGGTATGTGACACCTGAAAATACTTTAACAGGGATTGATTTCAGCACCAGAACCACAAATTACTGTCATTCCTTTACAACATCAGTCAATAAAATACCTTATGAAGTCAAGCTGTAATTGCTAATTAATTCCGTAACTCTAACTGTAAATTCTAACTAACCAAGTAACAAATTTTATTGTCTTAGACCTTACATTTGAGGTTCTCAGATAGCCTGGGCGCTCAGCGCAGGACAGGAAAGGAGGGCTCAAACAACACTTGAAAGTTCACAGGTCTTGTATGGGTGGCAAGCGAAAGGCAAGCAGGGGCCAGCTGCACTAATGTACCTACACTTCCTACCTGTGGTAAGTCCACAGTCACTCCTCTCAACTCCATCCACGGCTGAACATCATCCTTCTCAGGCTGTCCCTTGATGGTCTGCCCCCATTTTCTTTTATGAGTGGGCGTCTGTTCACGACCTGGACACGAATCATCTTATTTCGCACCTCGATGGTCCTCACTGACATTGTTGGTGGGCATCTGTCAGTGGCCTGGACATTGCTCTTCTCAGGCTCAACTCTGATGCCTTGCGCCAGTGCTGTTGGTGGGTATCTGTACCAAACTGCCACCATTTTGTTAACGTCAACCCACGCCCTGATGGTCCGCAAAAACTTTGTCAGTGGGTCCAGTTTCATTTGTGCATCATCCACCTTCTGACGCTTATTGGAGGGTTGGTTGTCAAGGTCATCCATTTCTTCTGTGTATTTCCTTTTCCTCCCCAGCCGCACCATCTCATCCAGCCTGGGACGCTTTTTGGGGGGTTGGTTGTCAAGGTCCTCCATTTCTTCTGTGTATTTCCTCTTCCTTTTCAGCCGCACCATCTCATCCAGCCTTGGACGCTTTTTGGGGGGTTGGCCATCAAGGTCCTCCATTTCTTCTGTGTATTTCCTCTTCTCTTTCAGCCGCTCCATCTCATCCAGC
This sequence comes from Cygnus atratus, assembly GCF_013377495.2. Lineage (NCBI taxonomy): Eukaryota > Metazoa > Chordata > Aves > Anseriformes > Anatidae > Cygnus > Cygnus atratus. The sequence goes on along the minus strand of NC_066362.1, from coordinate 14,614,215 downwards.
CTGGGACGCTTACGAGGGGGTTGGTTGTTGAGGTCTTTCATTTTTTCTGTATATTTCCTCTTCCGTCCCAGACGGATCATTGGATTCATCCTTTGGGCTTTGCAGCGCACTGCCCAAAGCCACCAAAGGCTGGCAGTCCCTGCCTGATTTCCCTGCATAGGTTACTGTCCGAATGCCCTTCGAGTCTCTCCGTGGCACTCCAGGTGCAGGAAGCTTCCGGACTAGTTGCTGGCACTTTGGCAACCCCTTTATTAAGGTGGGGGCAAGATGACCTCATAGAGAGGTGACATGACGTTTAAAGAGGCTTTCCCTCTTTCCTCACACCTCATTAAAATGTTTGCCCTGGTGCTGGCAACTACTCACCGAGCTTCTCGCTCCCGGAGTGCCAGGGAGACACTTGAAGGGCCCAGCTTCATGGGAGCCACTGCACAGGGCTCTTGCGTGAGCCCACCACAGGGACGCCAAGGCCAGGGCGGCCTGTGGGACTGGGTCTGCAGTCAGAGGCCAAGATGACTGATGGGCCCTTGCTGTCTCCAGCTCCTCCTATCTTCAGTGATCGGAGGCATGGCTGAAGACAGAGGCAGCTCCACCCCCACTGCCCCTTTCTGCTGCTCAGAGAAGAATGTGAGGCCCAGGAGAGAAGCGGAGGGAGACCACTTGGGCTAGGTCCCTCAGTGCTCCCTCAGGAGGCCTCATCAGGCCCATCCTGTTCTGTGCTAATTGTTTGGTGATAAAACCAGACCTGGCAGAATTTGGGAACTTAATTAACTTTTGTGAAACATTTAGGTAATAGTAGGCCTATGAAGAGTTGGAAACCTGGGCTCACAATGCACAAGTCTTATGATCTTGTTTACTTTTAAGCGGTTATGCTTAAAATCAGTGGATGTACGAGCAATACACGCAATGTATTTTGATTTCAAGAACTTCATGCAATACGTTCTGGATTTCTGCAGTTAAAAAGGAGTTTGAATGATCTTTATTAGGAAGTTTATGTAATAACATGAAAATAAACACATGCCCTAATGAATCAAAATGGATTAAGTTATGGAGAAGTTTGCACAGGATTTTATTAGACCCAGTTTCATTGAATATTTTCAATGAAAATAGAAAAAGATTAGAAGGGCAATTCCCCCGCTCTACTTTTTGATGTGGAGAACCAGGGTTGAGGCTGTTACATTCTGATGTGGTGTTTCCTGTGATACGTGTGGCAGGGTTCAGAAAGGAGCTGTATTGTGTTTACGTGGCAAGGTTTTGGTAGCAGGGGGCTGCCGGGGTGGCCTCTGTGAGAAGAGTCCAGAAGCTGCCCCACGTTAGATAAGGGCCAGTTCCAGCTGGCTCCAAAGAGACCCGCTGCTGGCCAGAGTCAAGCCATGAGCAATGCTGGTTGGACCTCTGGGAGAGCAGATTTAAGAAAGAAAAAAATAACAATAACAATAACAATAACAATAACAATAAAAAACCTGCTGGGCAACAGCAGCTGGGAGAGTGAGGAGTGGTAAACTGCCCTGCAGTCACCAAGGTCAGTGAATAAGGAAGGGGAGAATCAATCAGTCCATTTCTTGGGTGGCGTGGTCTGCACCAACTCTGTTGGTGGGCGTCTGCCCAAGTCCTGGATGTTGTTCTCCTCAGCCGAGCCCCCGATGACCTGCTCCCATGTTTTTCACCATGTTTTCATGGTGGGTTCCCAACCATCATTTCCCCATCATCCATCTATGGACACCTTCTGGGAGGTTGACCGTTGAGGGCATCTATTTCTTGGGTGGATTTCCTCTTTGTCCCTAGTAGCATAATTTCATCCGTCTTTTGACACTTTACAGAGTGATTGGCCATGGAGGTCATCCACTTCTTGGGTGGACTCCCTCTTCCTGCTGAGCCACACCATTTCATCCAGCGTTGGATGCTTACAGGGGGGTTGGCCGTCGAGGCCATCCATTTCTCGTGTGCATTTCCTCTTCTGTCCCAGACGGATCATTACATCCGTCCTTTGGCCTTTGCAGCGCACCAGCCAAAGGCTGGCAGTCCCTGCCTGATTTCCCTGCACCGTGTCTACTCCAAGTCTCCTTGAATTCCAGGCACTAGGAACTTGGCAAGAGGTTGCCAGCTACAGGGCAGCCCTTTTTATGAGGTGGGTGCCAGCATACACTGAGGTGGCACGACAGTAGGTGGCAGCTGACATCACAGGAGGCCCCTTCATGGCAGAGGGGGCAGATACTGAGTACACCCAGCATCGTTTTGCTCATCCTTACCACAGATCTTAGAAACAGTCTTCTCCACTTCATCTCTTTCATTTGCTCCTTATGTTGCTCTTGAAGGAACTGAGCGGATTCTGACAGAGCTGAAATTGGTTGTGCTACTGTTGTATTTGATCCGTTCTGCTCATGCCTTTCACCTTGCCTGATGGCTGCAGATGGGTCCCTCCTGTTTCAAGGGGGGAAACAGATGCTAGCCCAGGAGCTGGCAGGGCTCATTGAGAGGGCTTTAAACTAGGTATGAAGAGGGATAGGGATGAAATGAGGCTCAATAGAGATGATCCTGGAGTACATGGAAAACAGCTTCCTGACTCAGCTGGTTTGCTGAGAAGGACTACCTACCAGAGAAGGACTGGTGGGAGATGTGGTGGTCGGGAGCTACCTTGGTCAGAGTGACCACAAAATGGTAGAGTTCTCTGTTCTTGGTGAAGTCAGGAGGGGCGTCAGTTAAACTGCTACCCTGGACTTCCGGAGGGCAGACTTTAAGCTGTTCAAGACACTGGTAGGAAGGGTCCCTTGGGAGTCAGTCCCGAAGGGCAGAGGGGTCCAGGAAGGCTGGATGCTCCTCAAGAAGGAAGTCTTAAAAGTGCAGGAGCAGGCTGTCCCTGTGTGCTGTAAAGGAGCTGGCGGGGAAGAAGACCAGCGTGGCTGAACAGGGAAATTTTGCTGAGTGTCCAGGAGAAAAAGAGAGTTTACGTCTGGTGGAAGAAGGGACAGGCAACTCGGGGAGAGTACAAGGAAGTTGCCAGCATACGCAGAGAAAAAAAATCAGGAAGGCTAAAGCCGAGCACGAGCTCAGCCTGGCCCATGGCTTGGACAGGTACACTCTTTGCTGGGTTAAAAACTGGCTGGATGGCCGGGCCCAGTGAGTGGTGGTGAATGGAGTGAAATCCAGCTGGCGACCGCTCATGAGTGGTGTTCCCCAGGGGTCGGTGTTGGGGCCCATCCTCTTTAATATCTTTGTTGATGATTTGGATGAGGGAATTGAGTGCACCCTCAGAGTGTTTGCAGATGACACCAATTTGGGGGGAAGTATTGATCTGCCGGAAGGGATGAAGGCCCTGCAGAGGGACCTAGACAGGCTGGATCGATGGGCAGAGGCCAATGGGATGAGGTTCAACATGGCTAAGTGCTGGGTCCTGCGCTTTGATCACCGCAACCCCATGCAACGCTACAGGCTTGGGGCAGAGTGGCTGGAAAGCTGTGCAGAGGAAAAGGATCTGGGGATGCTGATTGATGCTCACCTGAACGTGAGCCAGCAATATGCCCAGGTGGCCAAGAAGGGCAACGGCATCCTGGCTTGTGTCAGGAATAGTGTAGCGGGCAGGACGAGGGAGGTGATTTTCCCCCTGTACTCTGCTCTGGTGAGGCCGCACCTTGAGTACTGTGCTCAGTTTTGGGCCCCTCACTGCAAGAAAGACATTGAGGCCCTGGAGCATGTCTGGAGAAGGGCTACAAAGCTGGTGAAGGGCCTGGAGCACAAGTCCTATGAGGAGCGGCTGAGGGAACTGGGGTTGTTGTGTCTGGAGAAGTGGAGGCTCAGGGGAGACCTTATTGCTCTCTACAATTGCCTGAAAGGAAGGTGTGGGGAGCTGGGGGTCGGCCTCTTCTCACAGATAACTAGCGATAGGACTAGAGGGAATGGCCTCAAGTTGCACCAGGGGAGGTTTAGGTTAGAAATTAGGAGACATGTCTTCTCAGAAGGAGTAGTCAGGCATTGGAACGGGTTGCCCAAGGAGATGGTGGAGTCACCGTCCCTGGGGGTGTTCAAGGAGAGATTGGACGTGGTGCTTAGGGACATGATTTAGTGGGTGACGGTGGTGGTAGGGGTGTGGTTGGACCAGATGATCCTGAAGGTCTTTTCCAACCTTAATGATTCTGTGATTCTAAACATATCTAAACCACCCCTAAAGCTGTGGGATGAAGGCCCAGGCAGACACCTCCGGCCCTGAGCTGCTAGAGGTCTGATGCTGGGCTGAGCAACATATTTGCAAGAGATGGAGTTTTCTCAAGGCTCCATGTGTTCAAAACCATGCCAGAGCACACATAGACAGTCCAGACAATCTCCTTTGTCAACTTGTCACCTTCATTTGGAAATGCAAGGTGCAATTCTGCAGACTGGTGGTTTTGGTCCCTGCTGTGCTGGGGACTCCCACTCCTGTGATACCTTGCTGTCATTTTTAATTGTATGGAGTGTTTTAGTAGCCTGCTCCACAGAACAGCTGATCGCTTATGTGCTTTCAAGGCATACACAGACAGAAAAAGACAATACTACATTTCAAAAATGAATTCTAGCATGTGCTTGATGATGCCTGCACACTGCTGGAGTGCTGAGAGGTTTGGCACCTTATCCCATCTGAGTGCTTGCAGAACAGCCTCGCTCCTCCAAGGAAAGCTCCGCAAGTGGCATCTGCTATGCACATGCTCTCACCCTTCAGCACACTCTGCACCATTTGTGTTTTGTATCCACAGATGCATATTCTTGGAGATTTCCAATACAAAAGCCAACTAGTCATTACTTGTAACTAGTAACTAATTTGTAAGTTGATCTTACAAATTGTTGAACAATTCTTGCTTGTTGAACAGCAAGATCACACATTAGTAACTACATTAATATTAAGGCTGGCAAGCGTAGAGCTACATCAGATTTAAAAGCAGTTTACAGATACTGGTATAAATAGAATCAGTGACACTAATTCATTGAATTTTGAAGTATCAACAACATCATTTCCCTGTAATAAAGGAGCCTCTTCTATTCATTTTAAGAGCTTATATAACCCTCAGGGACGGGCACATCAAAATTTGACAGCTGGGGATTGACTGTATTTCATCTGTGCAGTTCATCTAATGCTCACAAGCACAAATGAGAACAAAGCAGAAGCCACCAGCCAGGGAGGAGGCTGCCAGGCTGGGCAGCAGCTGTATTTGTAATGCAGCAGTGAAAGAAAAGAACGAACCATCCTTTTCACAGCTTTAAATTGGGACTGCCTCCAGGAGCCCAAAGCAGCAGGCTGATCTCAGTACCTCTCCTGCTCGCCACACAGGAAACTGGGGTAGAAAATTCTCCTTGAACGAAGAAGCAAACTGTGTGAGACTGTCATACCCTGCTGCCAATGCCTCACAGCAGAGCAACCCCAGGCTAGTTGAAAGCCTGACTCTTTGCTACCGTTCTCAGAAGTACTACCCAGCCTGGCAGCTTCGTATGAATTACCACCCTTGGCCAGCTTCCCACAACTTATTCACAGCAGTAACATCTGTTGCAGATTTAATTCAGGAAAGTCTAATTAAGTCTAATTAATAAGTTGCTCAGCATTGGGGATCACCAAAGGTCTGTGAAATGTAGCGAGGAGGCTGTGAAGGTTAACCAGAACTGCAGGTAAATTCTGACTGGGATTTGCAGAGCCCACTTGTCCCACAAGCTGAGACGAGCTTTCTCTGGGCATGGTACCTGCACAGCACTGCTCTACCTTTGTGTGACCCTGACAGTAATTTGACTGGCAAGCCCATGGTGGAATTTCACCTGCTCTTCTTCCCAGGGAGCTGGCAGTGCAGCAGTTCTGACTCACAGGGCACACATGTGGGAGCTCCTCTTCCTTTCACTGGAGGTTGAGCTAGCTCTGATCACCTCACATTTTCTGGAGGGTGACAGCATGCATAGTTCGTGGTGAGCAGGCTGCTCAGTCTCTCATCTCTGCATATTCGTACTGGGTAGGAAGAAAGATGAACCACATTGCCTAAGACTCAGAGTGTGATGGTTTGTTCTGAGACATTAGTGACTGTAATGCAAATGCAGAGCTGTACAACTCACACAGGAATATTTTATAAGGACTCGACAAGGAAAAAAGAGGGTTTTATTCTTTACAGTAAACAATTAAAAAGAAACAACAGCTGTTCCTGTTCAGGCATATGAAAGACCATCCAGGAGGGCACTTGGCACCCAGCAACACCTATTTGGGCCAACACATGATGTGAGACTGCATATGTGCAGGCCAGGACTGATCCAGTAGCACCTCTCTCCAGGTGCCTCTGCAACCCTGCTCAGCCACTGGCAGTGAAGTCTAACAGCCATATCTTATTCTGTATAGCACCCCCCCAGCTACATTTCCCTGCTATTCCTGGTTTGCTTTGCTGCCATTTCTTTCCTACTTCACTGGATCAGCAACTCCTGGAAGTGTCTGACACTTTATTTCACGAGGAAAAAAGAGCGTGTGGCACTGCAAGGACAGAAAGCAGCACAGGCGAGAAGGGGAGGGAATACAGAAACCAGGAAAGTCCATGAGAAGATTCACCACTGATGTCTGGGCTTCTGTGCATTTGTAAGAAATCAGTGGTATTTTGTTGCAATTATTATTCGTAACTGAGAACTTCCTGCACAACAAAAGCTGATGTTTTCAATATTTCTTGTCAAAATATTCAAAATGCCTGCCATCTCCTGGTGCTCACAAAAGGGCAGCAAATGCAGGGAACAATCACGTGAAATGGGGAAAAAAAAAAAAAAGAAAAAAAAGCGGACAGTATTTTGTGTGCAGTTTGACTTCTCTTGCGTGGGGTACGGTGTGAAAGAGGACAGTGCATGTCAGGCCTGTCTGACTTGGAGAATCAGAGTCACTCAGGTTGGCAGGGACCTCTGGAGATCACCTCACCCAGTCCCCTGCCCAAAGCATGGCTGACTACTCTAATAAGATCTAATAAGATCAGTAAGTCCCAAATCCAGGTATGGCACACAGGGCACTCTGAATCATGCTTGTCCTTTGGCCACTACCCGTTGTTCCTAATGCATGGCTTGGCCACGAGGACACACAGCCCTGACACCACAGCACTCAGGGCCTCACTGTGGTTTCACCAAACTTCAGCTGAGCACATCCCCCTCTGCCTCCTGATGTAGTCACTGCTGTCGTATTTCACAAAATGGCCAAAGGTGTTCCTTCCTGTGTCTCTTACTGCACTGCTTCCCCAAGCAGGATCCCCACCTGGAGACAAGGCCCTCCATGGCAACAGCAACCACCCCACACAGCTGAACTTTCCCTCGAATTTGAGGCTGATGGACCCCAGTGTGACATAACAAGGGGCAGGGCCATCCCAGTATGAGGTAACTGGATGGGGCTACCTCCAGCGTGACATAATTGGTGGGGTAGGGTGGGGTGGAGCAGGGCCACTGGCCCTATAAAGGGGTGCCTTGGGGAAGGTGGCCCTGGTGTGGGTTTCTGTGGTTGTTGCAGGCTGCTCTGGTGTCTTTCAGGATGTTTGGTTTGCGGGTGGACATTGGCATGCTGCTGGAGCCCCTGGGCTTCATAAAGGTCCTTCAGTGGGTGAGTGGGGCTGGGAAGGCCCTGGGGGAGGCCTTGTTTCCTTCGTGGGGCTGTTTCTCCTTTTGGCCTGGGTCTCGCTTTGCTCCCATGCCTTAGTGGGGCAGGCCTGATGAGGTGTGTGTTAACAGGCTGCTGGCTCCCTGCTTTGTCTTGCTGCTGGTGGCTGCTCAACAAAGCTGCTCTTCTGGCTGGGAGGGAAGAAAGCAGTTCTGTAGATTAATAGGATTATGTGTTAATTACAAATATTATAGTAACTTGTGCTGCCCAGTGTTGGAATCTTGTGTTCTCCTCACTGGAGGGTTGAGGCTTTTTTAGTGAACAAAGGGAAAGCAAGAGCTAGAGATGCTTTGAGTGTGCAGCTTCCAGCTGCTTTAATGCACAGCTGTGGGTGCCTGAGACTCCTAAAAATGCTTATTAACTGAGAGGTGGTGTGCTGGCTTTTCCTGTAAGCATTCAAATTTTAAAAGGTACTTCTACTATAAAGCTGAGAAAAATGCAAACAAACTTTCAAATTGCCTTACTAGTTATGTTGCTCTCTCTTCTTGGTTATAGAAACTCAACATTTCCATTCCCTCTTGACATCACATAATGCTTTCCCATCACTAGCTTCATCCTTTGCTTACTCTTTCATTAGCTATTTTTGCCAAAAGTTTGGATTTGTTTCATCTGAGTTCTGGTGATGTATACTAATATGGCTACGTGTGAACTTCTGTAGATTTTTTCCATTTTTGCTTTTGCAACCTGCGGAGGCTTTCATGGTGAAACTACCCTTTTAGTTTCCTGTAAGGGTGTGGTGAACAAAACTGTAACAGCTGCTTTTGCATATCCATTCAGGTGAGTGTTATCTCTTCAGTTATTACTCATTACATGCTGGTTATCTTTACTTTCATGTGTCTTTTTCTTCATGATTGCTTACGCTGTTAATTCAGATATATAAAGTAAACCCCACTGACTTTCTCTGTGGTAGCTTAAAAAAAAGTGAATATTTAGTTACAACTGCTCAAAGCATTGTGATTTTCAGTGCCCTACAAAAACAAGTAGTTAGAGTGGACAATTGATTCTGTTACTGCTTTAAATTGCTCTGCCTTAAACTATATCCTAGCAGAGTGTAAAAGCTGCAAAATTGATTTAATCAGCAAAACAACACAATCTTAACAGCCTTTTCATCAGTTTGTAGTTTAGATGCATGACTGTGATGTTTTTGCTGTATAGCAAGCTCTAACCACATGAAGTATCATCTTTTCCAGGCTGAATACTATTGTATTTAATGCACCAGATCCAAAACGCTGTGGTGGTACTTGGACTGACAGCTATCTCGTGGGCAACTTCTCCTCTTCTGCGCAGTTCTTCGTTACACTTGCAGTGTTGGTATTACTCTACTGCATTGCTGCCCTTGTTGTTTACGTTGGATATAAGCATGTGTATCAACACAATAGCAAGTTTCCACTAACTGTAAGTGATACTACGATATTTTAATGTTTTCTCCTTTAAAAATATAAAGAGATGGGAAATAGTGCTAACACAAGAATACCTGAATTAATTTATGAATATTCAATATTTCTGAAAGATAGGTGGAGCTTGAACCAAATGTCATGCATCAGTGGCTACAGCACTTTAGCAGAAAATGGAAATCTGTGGCATGTTATCCTGTTACTGAGTCAAAGACTGGGATGAAGTTCATTCTTAAGTGAACAGTGTCTACACACCTTCTTCGTTATCCTGTATTTGAATATACGTTTGGTCTGTAGGGGGAGCCTCTTCTGTTAGTCACTAGGAATTTGCCATCTGTAGAGCACCTGCTGTGCAGATGTGAGTAGCAGAGGGGAAAATTGCTATCCTGTGAATTTTACTCACCTTAAATACTGAATCCTTGATCGTCAGGATGAGACATTCCAGAGCATGTCCAAAAATGGATCTTGTGACCTTTCAAGCCAAGCCTTCGCATATCAGCAATCTAGTCTTAAATATCTGCTTTCTTCTCCCTGTTGGTACCCTAGCTTTGTGAAACTGCAACTTAAACTTTTATAACAAGTGTCAGGCATCTGATTTAGAAACTAACTTCTTCCAAAGGATCAGATTGCTTATGCTTGATAAATACAAAAGGCATACACAGTTCTGTAGTTGATAATCAACAGATTATAACTTGTGTTGTAATTACAGTACTGTGAATGTCTAAATGTGCTTGGGCTTGTTAGTACTGATGTGGTTATTTTGATATAACTGATATAGTCTCTGCCTTATTTTCTTGTGTACATTCATGCAATTTTTTAAAACCTTTATAATGAATGCTTTTCTTCTGTAGGACTTACTTGTCACTGTCATAATAACCTTTCTGTGGCTAGTCAGTACTTCTGCTTGGGCAAAGGCACTTGCTGACATCAAAATATCCACGGGGGCCAGTATTATTTCACAAATTGACTCTTGCAACGCACCAGGAACAACTTGTCACTTTGTTTCTGTGACTAGAATGGGAACTCTGAATGTGTCTGTGGTATGTATTTTTTGCACTGTATGATGTACAATAAATGTGTTACAGAATTAGTCAATAGTACGTGAGAATCCTATTCTACTGATACGTGTTGCTTCAACTTAAGATTGCTTTATGGGATATCAGTCATTCAGACCTATTAATACAGTGGCAAACATTGACTGGTATTCCTTATTTTTAAAGGAAACTTCTTTCAAGGAAATGAACAGAAATAACTTGCAGGGTCTGTCTTTTAGAATTACTAGATATGATAGTTCCATACACACTTAAGTTGCCATACTATTTCTGTCTCTAGCCTAGAGCGCCTTCATATGTTGCTCAGCCACCCAAATGGCTTGCTGACTTACGTAAGTACGGAGGAAACATTATGCTTCCTGCTCTCCATTTGGTGCTGAGCCTAGCTTTTTTTTTTAAGTGCGTGAACTTTCACACATCAGAGGTTCCTTTATAAGACAAAGATTGGTATGGAGTGCTCATTCATAGACAGAACTATTCCTCACAGCAGGGCAAATGAGGCTCACTGTATGATTCTCCTAGTAAATTCTGCTCTTTAGAACTGTTATAATTTGTTGGCCCAATAATCAATCATGTGCTCTGCATATGCAGGGGTACTGAGGGACTGAAGAAAACTTGTAGAACTGTCCTTTGTATGGAATAAGTTGACTATCTGACTTTTTTTTTTCAAAGTCTATTTAAAATACCCTGTAATACTTGAAAGCATGTGCCAGTGTCTCCTCCCAGTTAGAGGTTCCAGAGAGAGCTATTGTTTCTGGCTTGTTTTGAAGTCATATTCTGTGTTCTTGATGTGTGGGAGTTCTTTTAAGCCTAAACTCACCTTTTTTCTCTTAACTTACAGGTATTTGGCTTACTTAATATGGTTTTGTGGGGAGGAAATATTTGGTTTGTATACAAGGACACCAACTTGCACAACCAGTCAAACAAAATTTCTCAAGTTGCAGGAATGTATCCAGCTCAAAGAATATGAAAGCAAGATGATACCTTGAAGGTAGAAGCACTTCACATTGCATTGCCAAGAGCATGGAGCTATTAGGATTCCTTTTGGTAATAACTGATAGTACAAAATGGAAGTCTGCACGGAGTATTAGCTTGACATAAGGTCTTTGAAATTTCAACTGAAATGTTATCTTGAAATATATTATGCCTTAACAAAAAGCTGCACAACTTTGTACAAATCTCTGAAGAGCAAGATGTTGAGGTTACTGATGTTTTGGGGAGAGTTCTTATATTACCCACATAGGAGGGATGGGTAAGGAGCAACTGCATTTGGGTTACGCCTGCAACCTATTTACTTCTAATAAGCCTTTAATGAAAATGAAATGTAAATGTAACTAGGGCGTGTGAAATTCCAATGAAAATGTAGTTCAGCTGCCTCCTCTGATGGGTACCTTGCAAAAACCATATGAGTAGAACTTGTAGCTTTGTCATGGTTGTAGTCATCATACATGGGTTTGCAGATGGTCTAGGTTACTGTATCAAATCTGTCAACCAGTCTCACTAGAAGGGTGTTATTTCTGTGTTTAATATGTTACTATTAAATATCTTGGGACAAGAAGACAGCTGAGTTGCAATAGAAGATCATTTCTCTAAGATTATGTATGTGCAATGGCTGACATTAAAACAAAGTATGGTTCAACACTTCCACAAATACTAATATGTTCTAATACTAATACTTCACAATGCTAATATATTAGCTTGTGAACATGTTCTAATAGCTAATGTTGAGGCTTCTAGGAGTAAAGAAACTCATTGTGTGGACAGTCTTTGTATCTCAAAGAACAGGACTACAGTTACCTGAATATCATAGAATATCCCGAGTTGGAAGGGACCCATAAGGATCATCAAGTCCAACTCCTGGCATTGCACAGGTTTGCCCAAAAGTTTAGACCATGTGACTAAGTGCACAGTCCCATCTCCTCTTAAATTCAGAGAGGCTTGGTGCAGTGACTGCTTCACTGGGGAGCCTGTTCCAGTGTGCGACCACCCTCTCGGTGAAGAACCTCTTCCTGATGTCCAGCCTAAACTTCCCCTGCCTCAGCTTCACACCGTTCCCTTGGGTCCTGTCACTGGTGATAACAGAGAATAGGTCACCTGCCTCTCCACTCCCTCTTGCGAGGAAGCCGTAGACTGCGATGAAGTCCCCCCTCAGCCTCCTCTTCTGCAGGCTGAACAGGCCCAGTGACCTCAGGCGCTCCTCGCATGTCTTCCCCTCTAGGCCCTTCACCATCTTCATCGCCCTCCTCTGGACACTCTCCAACAGTTTAATGTTCTTTTTGTACTGTGGTGCCCAGAACTGCACACAGTACTCGAGGTGAGGCTGCACCAGCGCAGAGTAGAGCAGGGCAATCACTTCCCTCGACCGACTAGCGATGCCGTGCTTGATGCACCCCAGGATATGGTTGGCCCTCCTGGCTGCCAGGGCACACTGCTGGCTCATATTCAACTTGCTGTCAACCACAACCCCCAGGTCCCTCTCTGCAGGGCTGCTCCCCAGTGTCTCGTCGCCCAGTCTGTACGTATAGCCAGGGTTGCCCCGTCCCAGGTGCAGGACCCGGCACTTGCTTTTGTTAAACTTCATGTGGTTGGTGATCGCCCAGCTCTCCAATCTGTCTAGATCTCTCTGCAAGGCCTTTCCACCCTCATCCGAGTCCACAACTCCTCCAAGTTTGGTGTCGTCGGCAAATTTGCTCAAAACACCTTCTAGTCCTACATCCAAATCGCTTATAAAAACATTGAAGAGGACTGGCCCTAAAATGGAGCCTTGAGGGACCCCACTAGTGACCATCCACCAGCCAGATGTGGCCCCATTTACCACAACCCTTTGAGCCCTGCCCGTCAGCCAATTGCTCACCCATCGTATGATGTTTTTGTTTAGCTGTATGCTGGACATTTTGTCCAGTAGGATCCTATGGGAAACCGTGTCAAAAGCTTGGCTGAAGTCCAAAAAGATCACATCAGCTGGTTTCCCTTGATCGACTAGATGGGTAATCTTATCATAAAAGGAAATCAAATTTGTTAGGCAGGACCTACCCCTCATGAACCCATGTTGGCTGGGACCAATGACTGCATTGTCCCCCAGGTGCGCTTCAATAACTTCAAGGATCATCCTCTCCATAATTTTACCAGGCACTGACATGAGACTGACAGGCCTGTAATTGCTACGGTCTTCTTTCTTACCCTTCTTGAAAATTGGCACAACATTTGCCAGCTTCCAGTCCAATGGGACCTCACCAGATTCCCAAGATCGTTGAAAAATGATTGAGAGAGGTCCCACGATGACGTCTGCCAGCTCTTTAAGCACCCCGGGACGAATCCCATCCGGACCCATGGACTTGTATGTATGCTCCAGGTAGAGCAGCAAATCCCGTTCAGGGTCTGTTGGGAGTTTGTCATTCCCACTGTCATGGTCCTCCAGCTCAGGGTACCCTGGGTCCCGAAGCCCATCATCAGTGTTGAAGAGAGAGGTGAAGAAGGTGTTAAACGTCTCTGCTTTGCCTATGTCATTGTCTGTGAGGAGACCCTCCCCATCTACTAGCGGACCAATGTTTTCTTTCGTTCTCTTTTTTCTGTTCACATATCTAAAAAAACCATTTTTATTGTCTCCCACAGACATGGCCAGCTTCAACTCTAGTTGGGCTTTGGCCACATGAATTTTCTCCCTACAAACACGAACAGCATCCCTATATTCCTTCATCCTTCATATGACCCAGTCTTTGATACTGTGCTACTGTTGTATTTGATCCGTTCTGCTCATGCCTTTCACCTTGCCTGATGGCTGCAGATGGGTCCCTCCTGTTTCAAGGGGGGAAACAGATGCTAGCCCAGGAGCTGGCAGGGCTCATTGAGAGGGCTTTAAACTAGGTATGAAGGGGGATGGGGATGAAATGAGGCTCAATAGAGATGATCCTGGAGTACATGGAAAACAGCTTCCTGACTCAGCTGGTTTGCTGAGAAGGACTACCTACCAGAGAAGGACTGGTGGGAGATGTGGTGGTCGGGAGCTACCTTGGTCAGAGTGACCAC